>NC_082721.1:68654659-69967159 GCF_030144855.1 Hypanus sabinus | reverse complement strand
ACCGTTTGGTGGATAAGTTTGTAATGACTCAGTCCATTTTTCTCTGCTCTCTTCTCCTGAAGGGCAACCAGTTCATGTTAGTTTCCAGGTGCAGGATCTCCATTGAGTGGATCCCATGCTGCTGCAGCTGTCTGCTAACAGATGTGCTCCTGTCTCCCCTGTGATCCACTTATTTACAGATACAGCATGGAACAGGCCTTTCCAACCCTTGAAGCCTCAACATCAGCAGCACCCGATTTAAGCTGGTCTAATCATGGGATAATTTACTGTGACCAATTGGCCTACTAACTGGTATGTCTTTGGACTGTGGGAGGAAACTGGAGCACCCGGAGGAATTCTGCACATTCCAGGGGAAGGAGGTACAGACGATACAGGAATTCATTTCCAAGTTCCGATGCCCCGAGCTGTAATGCCGTTGTGTTAACCACTACACTATGGTCACAGCATTTGGATATGGCCCAAGTGCAGGAAGAGAGAGACACTGAGGTGGGTCAATAGTTCACAGAGCAGAGGGGGGAATGTGGAGTGACTGGGGCCAGGGGCAAGGTTGTAACTGGCTTGAGATGGGAAACATGGAACACTGGGTTGATCTTCTTTGATGCTGATAGATGCAATCTATACGAGACCTTGTTGTCAGCCTTTTCCACTATAACTGGTCCTTTCTGCAATCAGCTTCCCATGATTGTGTCATGCTTGCAGCTTCCTTGTTGTGGGGGTCTGGGACCAATGTACTCAAGGCACTTATCGACAGCCAGGGATCTCATGGACATCTCTCTAGCTCAAAGGTGGACTGTTCCGGCTCAGAAATTAAGAGAAAAGGTCAGCATCAAGGCCCTGGGCACCGGCCTGATCCACCTTTCCACTGAAGCCCTCCAACTTGTGCTCGAAGGCAACCATAGTGCAGAACTCTCCTTCGATCCAGTTGATTCACCTGAACTGCCACTGGTGTTTGGTCTCCCCTGGTTGTCCTGACATAACTCATGGATTGATTGGTCTCTTAAAGCCCTCCAAGAGTGGGGACCTGGCTACTTGTCTGGGTCCAGCTCAAGCTCTGTTCCATGAATCTCCTCCTGCATTCGCTAAGGATGTGGATCATTCTGGGATTCTGGCTGAATATGTTGATCTCCCTGAGGTCTTCAGTAAAAGGCAGACCACCACCCTGCCTCTGCATCAGCCATACAGCTGTGCTATAGACCTTCTACCTGGCACTAGTCCTCCCGAGCTACCTCGTTACCCTCTCTCAGCCTGAAATGATGGCCATGGATGAATATGTCAAGGAGGCATCAGCCATGGGGTGCATCTATCTGTCAACTTGCCAGCAGGAGTGGAATTCTTTTTCTTGAGGAAGAAAATGGCAAGTTCCATCCCTGCATCAATTATCAGTCCCTAAACAGTATCACTGTGAAGAACCCTCTTCTCTTGCTTGTGTTTGCATTCGAACGTTTCCAGGCAGCAACCATATTTTCTAAGACTGATCTGCGGAATGCTTACAATCTGGTTCGTATGAGAGAAAGATGATGAGTGGAAGACAACGTCCAACACCTCTAATGGCCACTGAGTACTTTGTGATATACTTTGGTCTGGCTGTTTTCCAGACCTTAGTTAATGATATGCTCAGATACATGTTAAAGCAGTTTATTTTGTGTACTTAGACGACATCCTTATTTATTCCCATTCTCATCAGGAACATGTCCCGCCTGTCCATAGGAGTCTCAGATGGCTGCTTGAAAATAACCTGTACAACGAGCCCAAGAAGTGTGATTTCCATAAAGATGCAGGTGGTGTTTCTGGGTTATATACTTAGCCCATCCAGTGTTCAAAAGGTCCCGGATAAAGTTCAGGGCGTTACAGAATGGTCCAAACCATCTACAGTCAAACAGGTACGGCGCTTCATGGGGCTTGTGAACTTTTATCGCAGCTTCATCCGGAATTTTGGCTCTATCGCGGCTCCCTAAATGCACTGAGCAGGAAGCCGTCTGCAGGATCTCTTTGGACAAACGATGGTGACCAAGCATTCTGGGAATTAAAGCGATGTTTCACCACTACCCCAGAGCTGCAACTCCAGACACATCACGGTCTTCCATAGTCGAGAAGGATGCATCTTCATTGGAGCTGCCCTGTCTCAGCACTCTTCTGCAGATAGCCGGCTACTCCCTCATGCCTCTCTTTCCCATCTTTTGACTCCAACCGAGAGTAATTATGAAGTTGGGAACTGGGAACTGCTGGTTGTCAAGGAGGCCCTGGAGGAATGGTGACACGGGCTGGAGGAGGCAGAGCATCAGGAGAACCTCTCCTACATTCACGACACAAATAGGCTCAACTCCTGTCAAGCCCATTCACAAATGAGAAAATCTGCAGATGCTGGAAATCCAAGCAACGCACACAAAATGCTGGAGGAACTCAGCAGGCCAGGCAGGCAGCATCTACAGAAAAGAGTACAGTGGATATTTCGGGCGAAGACCCTTCTTTACTGCGTTTAACTTCATCGTCACCTATCTCCCCGGCAGCAAGAATACTAAGGCTGATACCCTCTCCCGGCAGTTCGACAGATCTGAGGACAATGTCAATCCAGAGCCCATTCTTCCTCACTCGTGTATCGCTGCTCCGGTGATCTGGGGAATCGAGGCATAGGTGAGGGCTGCCCGACAGGACCAGGTGGGGGATCTCCCAATCGGCTGTCTGTCCCTGTTATGCTGCGCTCCAGAGTGTTAGAATGGGGCCACTCCTCCCATCTGGCCAGACATTTGGGAATTCAATGGACCCAGGAGTTTGTAAAGGGACAATTTTGATGGCCATCTAATTTGCAAGATGTCTACAACTCAGTAACTGCCTGTCTGTCCTACTTGCTCTCAGAACAAGATGTCACACCAGTGTCCTGCGGGACTGCTATGTCCGCTGCATGTGGCCCACCACATCTTGTAGAAATTTGCCAAGAGTCTTTGATGACATACCAAATCTCCTCAAAATGCTGAAGATCTATTGCCGCTGGTGTGCTTTCTTCATGGCTGCATCAGTACTCAGGGCCCAGGACAGATCTTGTCAGATATCTGACACTCAGAAACTTGGAGCTGCTCGCCCTCTTCACCACTTACCCCTGAATGAGGGCGGCTGATGTTCAGCGCAAGGTTTCCTTGTGACGCCAATCAGCCAGCTGATCTATCTCGTTCCATAGGCCTTCTTGTGCCCAGCAGAGCCCATGGTGTTACAGCCAAGGTTCTAGCACGGACAGAGGATTGGCTGATTTGCTGGAGGCACAGATTGGGGAAAAAGGAGCCTTTTCCGGTTTGCAGCAGATGGGTAGTGGTGCGCCGTGGGGGCCAGTGTTGGGACCACTTCTTTTCAGTGATTTGGATGAAGGAATTGATGGTATCTGGAAAGCCGTCTCGCTCTCCCTTGGGTCTTGATGAGGCCACACCACCAGGTACGGAGTCATTGTGACATTGGTTGGTTTTCCAAAGTATCAATTGTGCCATTTTGTATGCCCTGTCTTGTCGTTACCTTTTCTACCAGACAGAATCTTTTCCTTCTTGCTCTGTTACTCTTTATTGGGGGGCCAGCCGGCACATCTTTGTGGGGCATCCTGTCCACCCCTCAATCTGCCTGGAACCTGTCCCCTTGCCCTTTTATTATCAAGATGATAATGTAATTGTGTCATTTATATATTTATGGCAGAGTGAAGACTTTAATGGACCAATATATCATACTCCACTTAAATTGACAGATTACAAGCTACAAAAGCCCAGATCTCTCGAGGGTGAGTTGCATGAAAGTCAGGACCAGCACAAGATTCAGGCTGAAGCTGTGCTTTCCAGCGAAGTGGGGCTCGGAGTCTTGAAAATGGACCGGCAACCAAGCCTTGCTGTTTGAACTGCAGCTGGTGGATGGCAGCCCACAGTTTAGGCGTATTCTGGAGTTAGGGTGTCTAACAAATATGAATTTCAGCCGCAAACAGTCTTCAGAGCAGAGAGTGGATTGCAGAGTGAATTTAAAAAGCAGCTCTGAACAATGGACTGGGGCTGATCACCTGAGATGTCTGCATATGCATGAATGCAGCTAGAGAGATGATGGGGATTAGTGTTCAATTTGGATGTCTGGATAGTTGGATGTGTTTGAAATTTATATGGCATTTAAAGAAAGCATTATGGATACAGTGTAGCTACAGAATTGTCTTGAAGTTACCTTTGATCTTTTGCATATAATAATGTCATGTAATACCGGGTCAGGCAGGTCTCTTCTTCCAAGATTGTCTCGAGTATGATGTCTGCCGCTTGTTTCATTTAATAAGGACTTCTATATCCGCCAGCTCTCTGCCTCTCCAGTGACTTCATTCACAATCACAGCACCTGTCATTGGCTAAGACAAGGGCACTTCCACTGAGTGCTGCATGATCTGATGAAGATTCGGTGCCAGTCCCAGGAGAGCAGTGGTTTGACATAAATTTCAAGTCCCCCGCAGATGTAGAAGGTACGGACGTTTCTGCCACGGCTCATTTCCCTGACACAATCTGGGATCAGTAATCGAGCTTTCCCATCAGTCGAGGAAGGGGGCAGCATTCAAAACAGATCCTTCAGCCATCGTGGCTTTCTTTCAACGCACTTTAGTGCATTTTAAAACCTAGAAGTTAGGCATCTGAAGTCCACTGAAGGAATGGCTAACCAAGGACCTTTCTAGCTCTTCAAGCTTAGTGATGATGCCTTACTGTGAATTATTTTACCGTAAACAATTTGCTGTCAATAAATGCTTATTTATGTATCACTATACTAAACAATTTCAGCATAAACACAGCTGCAGCAGCTGCCCTTTTGAGAAGAGGTGAACTGTTGGATGTTTGTTAGTGTTGTTCTGCAATTGTCAGGTTCACTGAGAGACAATAAAAATCTATCGATTGGTTTTCCACCAAGACAGTTCATTCCATGAGTAAGTATATCGAGACAGTAAAAAGAAAACAAACTGCAGAGAAAGTGGACTGTACTGCAGGGTGATGAACAAAGTGCAAGGGTCATGACGAGGTAGATAGGGAGACTTAAATTTATCTTTTAGTGTGTGAGAGAAGTACTCAATAGTCTTATAACAATGAATAAGAAGCAGTTCTTCCGTCTGGTGATATATGGTCTTAAACTATTATAAACGTCTGCTGAATGGGAGCGGGGACAAGAGGGAAGTAATGTTTGCGCTGTGAGCAGCCCTTGGTTGTGTTGGCTGCTTTCCTGAGGCACTGGGAATTGTAGACAGAGGACTGTGCTGGGTTCAGAACTCTTCCCTTCCTTGGTCTGGCACGGTGTAATTCCCATATAAAGCTAGGGTACCTCCATATAGGATGCTTTCTATGGTGCATTGGTGAAAATTGGTGTGAGTCTTCGGCATTACACCAAATTTCTTTAGCTACTGGAGAAAGTAGATGCACTAACGTTCTTTTGTGGCTGGACCAGCAGAAAATGTTGATCAACTTTACATCAAGGAACTTGAAGCTCTCAATTAGCTTTATCATCTTTGCAAAATTATGAGGGGCATTGATAGTAGAGAAAAAAATTCCCAATCAGAATCAGGTTTATGATCATTGGCACTTAATGTGAAATTTGTTAACTTAGCAGCAGCAGTTCAATGCAATGCATAGAAGAAAACAAAACATAATAATAAATGGACAGTAAATCAATTATGTATATTGAATAGGTTTAAAAGAATGTACAAAAAGAGAAATACCGTATATTAAAAAAAGTGAGGTGGTGTCCAAAGATTCAATGTCCATTTAGGAATCAGATGGCAGAGGGGAAGAGGCTGTTCCTGAATCACTGAGCGTGTGCCTTCAGGCTTCTGTACCTCCTACCTGATGGTAACAGTGAGAAAAGGACATGCCCTGGGTGATGGAGGTCCTTAACAATGGACGCTGCCTTTCTCAGACACTGCTCCCTGAAGATGTCCTGGGTATTTTGTAGGCTAGTGCCCAAGATGGAGCTGACTAGATTTACAATCTTCTGTAGCTTCTTTTGGCCCAATGCAGTAGCCCCTCCGTACCAGACAGTGACGCAGCCTGTCTAGAACTGATGGGCAGATGCTTAAGAGTCAGAGGAAAGGTGTGGAAAATGGTTTTCACCGGAGAGTGGTTGCAGTCTAGAACTTGTTGCCGGAGTAGTTGGTGGGGATAAGTACTGTTACGTTTATACAGAACCTAAAAGGAGCTCTTGAATGGCAAAGTTACAGAAAGTTGCAGACCAAGTGCTGGTAAATGGGATTCATGCTGTGGGCTTCTTGATAGTTCACAATGACAAAACTTGTAAAGTGTCTGCTTCTGTGCTCTTTGAGTCTGATATATGGCAAACAAAATCCTTTTAGGACGGTTTGTCATTCTCCCCTGTGTTCAAAGTTTAAAATGGGCTTTTTTCCATAAAACAGGAAATGCAGAACAAAAGCAGAAAATGCTGAAAATACATTGTGTGATGTACTGCTTGCCCCATTACAGGAAGGCTGTGGAGGCTTTGGAAAGGGTACTGAAATAATTCACCAGGATGCTGCCTGGGTTAAAGAGTATTTGAATACAATGAGAGGTGGGACATTTTTGGATTGAATTATCTGAACTGTCAAAACCTGAGGAGAGTCCTGATAGAGGTTTGTAAAACCATATGCAGTGTAGGGTAAGGTAACTAGTCTCTTCCATTAGGATAGAAATGTCAAATAGCAGAGGGCTGCCCACAGTCCTGTGTCAGTCACCAACATAATCCAAATGCATCAGTCTCTTCCTACATTCCTGGTTCAGTCCCCAAATACTTCCCATTGCCATTGTCTCCCCACAGAAAGCATCAGACCACAAACTAGTCCCACTGCCTTGCCCCCTCCCTGCAGTGCGATCAGATCAGGTACTGACACAGCGCTGGAGTGAGAGTGGGAGATGGGGTGTACTTTGGGGACTGACACAGTGCTGTGAGGAGAATGCAGGTGATGAATTTATTTGGGGACCATCGCAATGCTGTGGGCTGAGAGTGGGACACTGAAAGCGGTTGGACGGATTTGTAAATAATGTGGGGCACTGCTGCTTCTTAGGGGCCAAGACTGGACTGTGTCAATGGAGCTGGCTGTGGGATAAGTTTGGTAATGGACACAGGGCTCTTGGGAGAAAGTGGGACATCCAGATATGTTTGGGGACAGACAGGGCTATAGGGCATGTGGATTAGTTTTGCTCCAACACAGGGTTGTGGAGAGAGAAGGGGGAATGGTATTAGTCTGAATATAATCACAGAGATGTGGGAAGAGAGTGTGGCGTAGTGGGATTCGTTTGGAAAATGACATAGAGTTTTGGAAACAGAGTGGGGCACTGTCATTATTTAGACACCAACACAGTGCTACGGGGAGGGAGCTGGGCTGTTCATGTTTGGGCTCTGAAACTGTGCTGAATGGAGAGGGAAGTTCTGTGATATTAATTCAGGAACTGACACAAGATAGTAGATAGAGAGTGGGGCAGCGGGATTAGTCTGTGGACGGACTTGGACTGTAGGAAGTGAGTTCGTAATGGGCTTAGTCTGCCGTTGACAAATGTGGGTGGGAATTACGTGGGATTTTGTGATAACTATGTGAACTGGCACAGTTATTGGGAGAGTGGCGTAATGTTATTAGCTTAGGGCAGATGCAGGGCTGTGGGTATGGGAGAGGTGAGTGGGATTAGTCTAGGGTCTGACATATGGAGAGAGTGTAGCAGTGGGATTAGTCTGGGGATTGACGCAGGGCTGTGGACAGAGAACAGGGTGGTAGGATTGGTTTGGGTACTGTCACAGGGCTTTGTGAGTGCAATTTTAGGATTGTTTTCAGGAATTACACCAGGTTTCAGGGAGATTCTGTGGGATTCTGGGATTCTGGGATTAATTTAGACGAGAGGGAAAGTGTGAAGACGTGTCCTAATAAGCTTTGGGACTGACACATTGAGAGTGATTGAGATTGTGGGATTAATTTGGGGACTAACACAAGGTTTGAAGAAGAGAGCAGGCCAATGAGGTTAGTCTGAGGGCTGATATAGGGCTTAAGGGAGAGTGGATGTATGTGTCTGAAACTGGCACGCGGCTGTCAGGAGGGTGGGTCTGTGGAATTTTGTTTGGGACTGCACAGGGATGTAGGTTAGAGTGGGGCAGGGGGATTAGTTTAAGGACCAACAGTGAGCTTCTGGGGATAATTTCAGGTTGAGTTTGGACTTATGAATGAGTGAGTTCTGAGTTCTGCTTTCTGAGTAAGTGAGAAGGTAGGAGAATGGGGTTGAGAAGAATAATGAATCAGTCAGCAGTCAGGTAGCATTAGGACAAGAAATGTTAGGACAGAAAGCAGTTTCTTCCCCTGGGCTGTAAGACTACTGAACTCCCTCCCACCACCCAGGGCACACCAGGTATGAAGTGCCAGTGGCATAATGTTTTATTTATGATCTTGTATCATCTTATTATTTGTTAATTTATTTGTGCTAATATTACTTTATGTGTTATGTCTGGGAGTTGTACAGTATGTGTGGTGTAGTAGTGCACCTTGATCCAGAGGAACTGCTGAAGAAGTATGCATTCTTCATGATTGCATCAGTGTTTTGGGCTCAAGACAATTTCTCTTAAACGTTGACACCCAGGAGGTTGAAGTTTCTCACACTTTCCACCACTGACCCCTCGATGAATACTGCAAATGTTCAGTGCAAGGTTTTGCTGTGGCACCACTCAACCAGCCAATTTATCTCACGCCTTATGCCTCCTTGTCCCCAGCAGAGTTTTTGCCAATGACAATGGTGTCATCGGCAAATTTAAAGAGATGTCATGGAAGTAGAAAGTGTAGAGCAGTGGGTGAAGCACGTTTTCTGAGATCTCCATAGTGGTGATCGAAGAACTCACAACTGCATCACCTCATCCCTGTGCTTGAAAAACAACTGGCGGTTACTGGGGGAGGAAGGACGTGCTCTCTCTTGGACCATTCCACTTTATCTGAGCCCCAAGCATAGGTGAGAGAAGGACTCATCTGTGAACTTCTGTGAGAGGCAAAGCTTGACTTTCTTCTTCCTACGGTTACCAATTACTTCCCTAGATTGGGGTTCAAGTTTGGGTTGTATGTGAGTAGCAGCATGATGACTGAGATGAGGCAAGACCAAGACCATAAGACATAGGAGGAGAATTTGGCCATTTAGCCCATTGCATCTGCTCCAGGATTTGATCAAGGCTGATTATTATCCATCTCAACCCCATTCTCCTGCCTTCCCTCAGTAAACTTTGACCCCCTTAGTAATCGAGAACCTATCAAACTCAACTTTAAATATACCCAATGTCTTGGCCTCCACCGGCATCTCTGTCAATGGTTCACCAGCGTCAGACGAGAGGAATTCCTCCTTATCTCTCTTCTGAAAGGACGCACTTCTATTCTGAGGCTGTGCCCCCTGGATGTGGATTCCACCACAAGCGGGCATATCCTCTCCACGTCTACTCTATCGAGGGCTTTTAATAAAAGAGAGGAGATAGAATTAATGAAATAAACTCCTTCACTGAGGCTGAAACACCACCATGTTAAAATAATACCATCAACAAAGACTGGAGTTGTATTGAGGCACGTTGCTGCAGTATTGAGGGAAAGAGTACACGATCCATTTTGCAGCGAGATGGTGTGAGGTGCTCACCACAAGTTCACAGCCAGATGTAAATTGCGTTTTCGGGCCAAGTTTCGATACCCATTAAGAACTCCAAATATAGAACGTGCCATCATTAGCCGTTACATTCACGCCAGTTGTCGACTCCATTGCTCTCATTACAAGAGAGAACTTTGGGACTAATTGGAAAGGGGGAGATATTCAAGTCCGGGTCAAGTCTATTATTCGGGTGGACGGACGATGTCAGAGTACCTTAAAGTTCCCGACACAGATTGTTTCTCAGTCTGACCCTGACAGAGGGAACGTCATCCGAGCGCAATGGCTTTGGCTCAAACAACTGTGTAGTTAAGCGGATGACTATCAGAAATGTACGCGTTGTCAATTTGAAGGGTCAAATGAAAATTGTAAATGGAACAAAACATAAATACATATTTATCTTTTTGTCCTCAGCACCAACCAGGTTGACTTTATATCAATTAACTTACAGTATTTCACTACCCAGGAGAGCATTATTAACTCTGATCTTTACCAATCGACGGCAGAGAAACGGCGCGTCTCTCCAATTGGTGCACTATAACACAGGCTTCTTTACAATCAAGGCGTAGGTCTCTCATTGGGCAGAATCCACGCGGAGATTCGTGTTGTTTAATTGACTCAATGGGTAACAGAAGACTGTGTACAAAAGGTGGTGACTGGCGAGTGAAGTTATGTTGGCGTCATTTGGCAATATGCGTGTGTGTTGTGGCAAGGGGGTCGGTTTATTGTTGTTGCTCCTCGTTGGGGCAGTTTGTGGCTCCGATACTTGGCGAGAATTTAGGGACCAGCGGTTTCCATGGAGAAAAGTGAAAGCGGGCACTGAATCGAATGTCCAAACGGTTGAGGTGCAAAGTGAATCTCCACTGAAAACTGTAACAGTACAATGTGGGGAGCGCAATATATTGGTTCGAGTGGACACGGATTTATTTGGAACAAAACACCTGGTTAAAGCTGCTGACCTGACTCTGGGGACAGTAGGTTGCCGACCAACGGCCATTTTTCCTCAAAATCACACTATTTTCTTTGATTACGGACTGCACGAGTGTGGCAGCGAACTCCAGGTAATGTGGTTTTTCAAATCTAATATTTCTGTGGTTAGATGTACTGTATTAATGTTAGAATGCCTCAGAGTTATGTTCCATCGTGTTGTCGACATGGTATTCTATGTCTGCTCCCGTCTCCAGAGACGCTTTGCCGTTCAGCCTGGTAGTAAAATTTGTCCTGAAAATCAATGAATGCCAAGATGGTGGACTTTCGTCATGAGTAAAAACTACAAACATTCGAACTTTGTCCTAGTGTTTAATTTGTACGCTAGTGAGGCACAAACGTGTATATTTAACTGTTGGCGGATAGCTTGACGACTTCAATTCAATCTGAGTTGGCTGAAGATAAAATCGGGACGAGTTGTCTGATCCGTGAGCTTGCGTTAAAATGCAGACCACGTGCAGCGGCTTTGCTCTTGGGCACCGTACTTGCACGAAACTAGTCAATACAGCACCCTCGTCCAACAATGTAATTCGAAAACTTCCTCTTGAGTTATCGATCCTCATCCTTTCGATCTGAAAACTGAGATGGTTGTTCACTGTTGAACCTGGTATCTTTCAGATGGCTGAGGATTTCCTCGTCTACGCCACCCACCTGAACCACAGACCCCAGGCTCGTGGAGCGATTGTTGTGCGAACTAATCGGGCAATCGTTCCTATTCGGTGTCGTTATTTCAGGTAACGTACTGTGAATTTATTGCTGAATTCGTGGTCAAATGCGAGTTCTTTAATCTTTCCAATGCCCCCTTATCCCTCCAGGAAAGCTAACGTGAGCAGTAACCCAATCCATCCCACTTGGATGCCGTTCAGCTCCACCAGGTCTGGGGAAGGACAACTATCTTTCTCCCTGCGGCTAATGACTGGTATGTGTGTTGGGCGCAGTTTCACGGGCTGGAATAGTGTTTGTGCACGATCTCAAACTCTGTCTTGTCTCTTAGATGACTGGCTTACAGAGCGCGCCTCCTCCACCTACTACCTGGGCGAGCTCATACACATCGAAGCTTCTGTTTCTATGATTAACCACTTGCCCCTGAAGCTCCACATTGACCGCTGTGTCGCCACCCTGAGCCTGGACAAGGACTCCACCCCGAGATACAACATCATTGATCACCACGGGTAAGTGTCCTTTGGATTTCTCCAAATAATAATATCTGTGACTATTTCTCATGCCCATCTTGTTCAGGTATCTCCTGGACAGTGCGACCGAGGACTCCTTTTCCACCTTCGTGTTGGCCGGGGCTGACCGTGAGGTGGACAAGCTCCGCTTTGATCTGGATGCTTTCCGTTTCTCCGGAGATGAGCGTTCCCTGGTAAGGAGTTGAACAGTGGGCATTAGATGCTGGAGGCGATTCACAGATTAACCTTGTTCAACATCTGTCAGATCTTCAACAGTTGTCGCCTGAAAGTTGCTGCAGTTAATCGGAGCGATTCCATGAACAAAGCTTGCACTTTCCAGAAGACGCAGAACATGTAAGTTGTTTTCCATCTCGGATCTTGTGATGCTCATTAATGAGTTGATAAGAGAAGTTTTCTTGGTTAGGGGGACTCCATTGGAAGAAACGAGTCTCGATGTCTGTGCCTGTTGTCGCCTGGGTGACTGCACAGCCATAGGGGAGGGTGTAGTTGATTCAAGAGGTCGGAGGGAGACTCTGTCTGCGATTGGTGAGTCGTTAGTTCCTCCTGGATGTGAGGTCGCAATGTCCGTTTCTTGACCAGTAGTTTGCATTGCAGAGAAAGTTGATCGAGCGAAGCGGGAGGGCGAGGCCTCGCTTGGACCACTGGTCATTCTGGAGAACGGAGTGCCCGACCTGGCAACCCAACCCTTCAATGGGATCGAGCGACCTGGGCGACAAACTTCACGAAGCGGTGAGTTCAAGATCGCACCTCTGCAGCTTGCAATTGATCTTCTGACTAACCTTCGCTTCCTTTGTTAAAGGTGTGATATCTGAAATGGTATTGATCATTACCCTGGCCGTGACGGCTGCCTTTCGCGCCGCTGCTACTTCAATCGTCTCTTTCTTGTACAGAAACCGCAAGTAAATTCTGTTCAACTAGTTTAAGTGTGAAATAAAGTTCAAGTTGCTTGTTCTCTCGGTGTGTTTTTTTTCCCCTGACTGTTGCCTATTTGCAACATTTAGTTGCTCAGTCAGTCGCCGTTAATCTCCAGATAATCGCTTGGGAATAAAGTACTAGAAAAATACTTGCCTGTCACTTGCATCCCTTTGAGTTGGGTTGCTTGTCACTTTTACTTGGCATAACTTATGGCTTCACTTTACAAGAGATGGGTTCCTGTTTAGTTTTCTTTGATCTCTTTAACCATCTTTGTCCCACTGTCCTTGCTTTTGAGATTAATACTGGGGCATCAGCATTGGCTGATTGGTTAGAAGGGAGTAAGTGGGAATAAAGGATCCTTTCCTGGCTGACTGCCAGTGACTAGTGTTCCACAGGGGTCAGTGTCGGGACCACTCTATTGCTGTATAGATGACTTGCAGGATGGAATAGATGGCTTTGTTGTCAGGTTTGCAGATGATATGAAGATTGGAGGGGCAGAGTGTGGATGGGTTGGATGCAAAAGGACTTAAACTATGGGCAAGAAAGTGGCAAATGAAATGCCAGAAAATGCATGGGTATGCACTTTAGTAGTAGAAATAAACATGTGGACTATTGCCTAAATGGGAAGAAAATCCAGGAATCTGAGGGACTCGAAGTCCGTGTGCAGAACACCCTACATGTTAACTTGCAAGTTGACTTGTGAGGAAGGTAAATGCAATGTTGGTCTTCATTTCAAGAAGGCTAGAATACAGGAACAAGGATGTGATGCTGAAGTTTTAAGGCACTGGTGAGGCTTCAATTTGAATTTTGAACAGTTTTGGGCCCCTCGTCTTAGCAAAGGTGTGTTGACATTGGAGAGGGTCCACAGGAGTTTAGCAAGATGATTCCAGGAATGAAAGGGTTATTGTACAAGGATCATTTGATGGTTCTGGGTCTGTACTTGCTGGAATTGAGAAGGATGGGGGGGGGGAGAAATGTCATTGAAACATTTTTAATGTTGAAAGTCCTAAGTAGGATGTTTCCCATGGTGAGAGTCTAGGACAAAAGGGCATAGCCTCGGGATAGAGGGGTGACATTTCAAAACAGATGTGGTGAAATTTCTTTAGCTGAAGGGTGGTGAATTTGTTGCTAAATGCAGTTGTGGAGGCCAGGTCGTTGGGCATATTTAAGGCAGAGCTTGAATGCTGCTTGATTGGACATGAAAGATTACAGGAGAAGGCTGGGAACTGGGGTTGAGGAGATGGGGGTGGGGGTGGTGAAGAGAATGATCAGCCATGATTGAATGATGCAGACTTGATGGGCCAAACAGGCCTAATTCTGCTCCCATCTCTCCTGGCACTACAGACCATTTCCCAAACATTGGATAACAACTTGTTCAAAATACCATTTTGGGTAATACAATACTCAAAGGGAAGCTAAACCAAATTCATTGTTTTTCTGCATTGCAGCTTGGTATTGAAACTGAAATCTGCCCAAGCAATTAAAATGTCAGTCTGCTCTGAGTGCAGGTTGTCACATAGTTGGAAGACCAGGCTTCAGAGAAACACCACCCCCCCCCAACTGTTCATTTCAACCCATGCCCCTGACAAAGGTGATCAATGTAGAAGACAAATCTAAGGTTAGATACACCAAACCTGTTTATCTGAATTGGCTAATTTTAACTGACCATCCAACAGTGGCATTGGTTTATTTCCCCTCTATAGGTGTAATCTAGCCATTTTGAATTTCCAGCACCTGTTCCACATCTTAACTGGGTAATCTGTCTTTGTATTTTCTATTATCCATTCCAGTGGAGTGTTAATCTAAAAGTTGATTCTGGAATCATTTATTCTAATTTAACTTTCTGGCTGCAAAAGTGCAGTTGCTGAAATGGAGTGCCAGGATTTACTCTGCCATTGTCCTGTTGGGGATTGTATTTTCAGGCTGGAATGGAGATGACTACATTGTAATGCTCCCATGCATCAAAGCCCCTTAGTGATGAAATAGGATATACTGTGCAAAAATCTTGGACAAATCTCATGGCTTGGGTAGCCAATGTAAGTGGGGTGAATATTACATTTTGCAGCAGCACAAAACAGCTTGTCATATTTCTAATCTTAAATATAAATAACACTAGTTGGCTTACCAGATTGGTTCAAGAGGGATGCTGTTTGTTGACTCTTAGATTGAGTATACAGGTGCTTGATTGCACCACTGGAAAGGGGGCATGGTCCTGATGATGAATGTCACTTTATTGCAACATTGCCTTTTTGTTGATGTCATCCATGATGGGGGATGACATCCTTGGCCAGACTTCCTTATATGGAATTGGGTTATAAGCATATAGCTTTAAGGTGCACCTGTTGCTAATCAATAAGATGAGTTTTATGATCTGTACTGATTGTGGTCCCTCTAGCAAGGAAGAAAAATCCAAATGCACAGGACAACGAAAGAGTCCCAGGTCTTGGAGTTCAGAGTTTTGAGGGGGTAATGAGCTGTAATCAAATGGCTCTGATATTAGTTATCAAATGGGATTGACTTAGTCAGGTATTTTTGCATAGGTTAGGCTGAAGGGCCTATTTTCATATAGGGCATGCAGACATGCCAACTAAAGTGCTGCTTGCCCTAGACGGGTTCACCTGTATTTGAACCATATACCTCTTAAACAGGAACCTGTCCAAAGATGGCCTCCATCATAAAGGGAGTCTTGGCCAGCTTTCATGACCACTCCCTTGAAGATCTCGAGAGGTAGTGACTCAAATGTTGCCATCCATGAGCAAGGATCCTCATAATATAGGACATAACCTCTTGTACTCTCAAACAATATTCCCTCCCGATGTCATAGTACATGTAGGGACCAATGATGTGGATAGGAAGGAAGTCCTGCAAGGAGAATTTGGAGTTGAGTGCAATGTTGAAGGACAGGACCTCCAGGGTTGCAATCTCAGGATTGCTACCCATGCCACGTGCTAGTGAGGCTAGAAATGGGCAAATAATGCAGCTAAATATGTGGCTAAGAAGTTGGTGCAGGAGGGAGGGCTTCATGTTTCTAGACAATTAGGCCTTGTTCCAGGGGAGGTAGGACCTGTTCCAATGGGAGGGGTTGCACCCGAACTGGAGGGGGACTAAGATCCTTGCGAGAAGGTTTGCTAGTGCTGCTGTGGGGGGGGGGGGGGTTAAATTAGATTTGCAGAGGGAGGGGAACCAGTGTTAGAGCAGATCTTGAGGTGGAGGAGGATAAAGGTCATGTGAGCTGCAAGTATAGTGCATGAAGTAAAGCTAGATTTAACATGTAAAGAGGCTTTGAGGAAAGAAACAGAATAAAAGATGTAAAGGTAGAAGGGCTAAAGTGCATGTACTTCAAGAAGCATCAGGAACAAAGGCGATGAACTGAGAGCTTGGATACATACATGGAATTATGATGTAGTGGCCATTAGAGACTTGGCTGGGACCAGGGCAGGAATGGATTCTCAATATTCCTGGATTTCAGTGCTTTAAAAGGGATAGAGGGGGGAGGGAGGGGTGGCATTACTGGTCAGGGATACTATTACAGCTACAGAAAGGGTGGGTAATGTAATAGGATCCTTTGAGTCGGTGTGGATAGAAGTCAGGAACAGGAAGGGAGCAGTTACTCTACTGAGGGTATTCCATAGGCCCCTTGGTAGCAGCAGAGATACCGAGGAGCAGATTGGGGGGCAGATTTTAGGAAGGGGCAAAAATAGCAGGGTTGTTATGGGTGACTAACTTCCCTAATATTGATTGGCACCAGATTAGTTCCAATGGTTTAGACAGGGCAGAGTTTAAGTGTGTCCAGGACAGGTTCCTGTCACAATATGTAGACAGGCCAACTAGGGGAATGCCACATGAGATCTAGTATTGGATAACAAACCAGGTCAGGTCACAGATTTCTCAGTGGGTGAGCATCTGGGGGACAATGACCACTGCTCCCTGGCCTAACATTTCATGGAAAAGGATAGAATCAGGACAGGAAAAAATTTTAATTGCAGAAGGGCAAATTATGAGGCTATAAGGCTAGAACCTGCAGGTGTGAATTGGGATGATGTTTTTGCAGAGAAATGTACTATGGCCATGTGGTTGCTGTTTAGGGCTCTCTTGCAGGATGTTGGGGATAAACTCTTCCTGGTGAGGAAGATAAAGAATGGTAGGGTGAAGGAACCATGGGTGACAAGTGAGGTGGAGAATCTCTTCAGATAGAAGGCAGCATATGTGAGGTTTAGGAAGCAAGGATCAGATGAGTTTATTGAGGAATATAGGGTAGTAAGAAAGGAGCTTAAGAAGGGGCTGAGGATAGGAAGAAGGGAGCATGAGAAGGTCTTGGCAAGTAGGGTAAATGAAAACCCCAAGGCATTCTTCAATTATGTGAAGAACAAAAGGTTGACAGGAGTGGAGATGGGACAATTAGATAAAGGTGGGAGATGTGCCTGGAGGCTGTGGAAGTGAGGTCCTCAATGAATACTTTTCAGTATTCACCAGTGAGGGGGAAATTGATGGGGAGGACTATGAGTGAGGTTGATGTTCTGGAGCATCTTGATATTAAGAGAGGAGGTGTCAGAGTTGTTAAAATACATTAGGATGGATAAGTCCCTGGGGCCTGATGAAATATTCCCCAGACTGCTCCATGAGGCAAGGGAAGAGATTGCTGAACCTCTGGCTAGGATCTTTATGTCCCCGTTGTCCACGGGAATGGTACCGGAGGAGTGGAGGAAGGTCAATGTTGTCCCCTTCTTCAAAAAGGTAGTAGAGATAGTCTGGGTAATTATAGACCAGTGAGCCTTCTGCCTGTGGTGGAAAGCTGTTGGAAAAGATTCTTAGAAATCTATGGGCATTTAGAGAATCATGGTCTGATTAGGGATAGTCAGCATGGCTTTGAAGGGCAGATCGTGTCTAACAAACCTGAGTTCTTTGAGGTGACCAGGCATATAGATGAGGGTAGTGCAGTGGATGTGATCTACATGGATTTTAGTGAGGCATTTGACAAGGTTCTACACTGTAAGCTTATTCAGACAGTCAGGAGGCATGGGATCCAGGGAAGTTTGGCCAGGTGGGTTCAGAATTGGCTTGCCTGCAGAAAGGGGGTCGTGGTGGAGGGAGTACATTCAGATTGGAGGGTTGTGACTAGTGGTGTCCCACAAGGATCAGTTCTGGGACCTCTACTTTTCATGATTTTTATTAATGACCTGGATGTGGGGGTAGAAGGGTGGGTTGACAAGTTTGCAGATGGTAAAGGTTGGTAGTGTTGTAGGTAGTGTAGAGGATTGTCAAAGATTGTAGAGAGACATTAATAGGATGCAGAAGTGGGCTGAGAAGTGGCAGATGGAGTTCAGCCCAGAAGTGTGAGGTGGTACACTTTAGAAGGACAAACTCCAAGGCAGAGTATAAAGTAAATGGCAAGATACTTGGAAGTGTGGAGGAGCAGAGGGATCTGGGGGGTACATGACCACAGATACCTGAAAGTTGCCTCACAGGTAGATTGGGTAGTTAAGAAAGCTTATGGAGTTGCAGGGTAATGATACAGCTCTATAAAATTCTGGTTAGGCCACACTTGCAGTTCTGTGTCCATTTCTGGTTGCCTCACTATAGGAAGGATGTGGAACCATTGGAAAGGGTACAGAGGAGATTTACCAGGATGCTGCCTGGTTCAGAGAGTATGGATTTGGATCAGATTAAGGGAGCTAGGGCTCTCCTCTCTGGAGAGGAGACAAGATGGAGGTATACAAGATATTAAGAGGAATAGATGGAGTGGACAGCCAGCACCTCTTCCCCAGGGCACCACTGCTCAATACAAGAGGACATGGCTTTAAGGTAAGGGGTGGGAAGTTCAAGGGGGATATTAGAGGAAGGATTTTTACTCAGTGGTAGGTGTGTGGAATGCACTGCCTGAGTCAGTGGTGGAGGCAGACACACTAGTGAAGTTTGAGACTACAAGACAGGTATATGGAGGAATTTAAGGGGGGGGGGTATATGGGAGGCAGGGTTTAAGGATTGGCACAACATTGGGCTGAAGGGCCTGTGATGTGCTGTATTCTATGTTCTGATCTAATGATAGAAATAAGGTCTTTGCAGGTGGTTTGAGCTGCCCTATAAATGGTTAGTGATACCGGAGATTTAACCTCCAACCATCACAAACATTTCTTATGCAGAGAATAACTCCAACCAAAGCATTCTGCTTTTATGCTCATTACCTTGGAATCACAGAATATCTTGGTACCACATTCAAAATTGCTGTTAATATTAAGGCAGCAACATTGAAGATTCTTTATTATCACTTCAGTACAGGATTGAGGAGAGCAGAGTGAGTTGCTCCAGATCCAATGCAGTGTCAGAAAGCACTAAACATAAATACAGAAAACCTACAGCACAATACAGGCATTTTGGCCCACAAAGCTGTGCCAAACATGTCCCTACCTTGGAGCTACCTGGGCTTGCCCATGGCACTCTATTTTTCTAAGCTCCAGAAGTCTCTTAAAAGACCCTATTATTTCCACTTTACTACCTTTGTCAGCAGCCCATTCCACACACTCACCACTTTTTAAAAAAAACACTTGCCTCTGACACCTCTGTGCCTACTTACAAGCACCAAAAAAAAGCCCTCATGTTAGCCACTTTTTCCCTGGGGGGGAGCCTCTGACTATCCACATGATCTTGCATACATCTATCAGGCCCCTTCTTATCCTCCATCGCTCCAAGGAGAAAAGGCCGAGTTCACATAACCTGTTCTCAAAAGTATGCTCCCCAATCCAGGCAACATCCTTGTAAATCTCCTCTGTATCCTTTCTATGGTTTCTGTGTCCTTGTAGTGAGGTGACCAGAATAGAGTACAGTACTCCAAGTGGGGTTTGACCAGGGTCCTATATAGCTGTAACATTACCTATCAGCTCTTAAACTCAAACCCACAATTGAAGGCCAATGCACCGTACACCTTCTTAACCACAGTCAACCTGCACAGCAGCTTTGAGTGTCCTATGGATTCAGACCCCAAGATCCCTCTGATCCTCCATGCTGTCAAGAGTCTCAACATTAATACTATATTCTGCCATCATATTTGACCTACCAAAAAGAACCACCTCACACCTATCTAAGTTGAACTCTATCTGCCACTTCTCAGCCCAGTTTTGTATCCTATCTATGTACTGCTGTAACTGCTGATAGCCCTACCTACAACCACTGCACAGAACATCCCCAACCTTTGTGTCATCAGCACATTTACTAATCCATCCCTCCACTTCCTCATCCAGGTCATTTATAAAAATCAGAGTAGGGGTCCCAGAACAGATCCCTGAGGCACACCACTGGTCACTGGCCTCCATGTAGAATATCACCCATCTACAACCACTCGTTGCCCTCTGTGGGCAAGCCAGTTCTGGATCCACAAAGTTACATGAGGTGATGTTGTATAAATTGTATGTATGTAGTGACATCACACGCAGGAATGATGAAGTAGTGGTGGGATGGGTAAATTGGTGGAGGTTTTGATTAGCCTGACAGCTTGGAGGAAGTAAGTATTAAGTCTGGGGTTCCTGGTGTGGTTGCTGTGTAGCCTTTTTCTAATTCGGAGTGGGACAAAATCCTTTCAGAAATTTTGAAGGCATCAGAAATGATCTGGCAACTGTGGATTGGGACAGGTTGTTTTCTGACAAAGGTGTACTTAGCAAATGAGAGGTCTTCAGAAGTGAGATTCTGGGAGTACAAGGTTTATGCTCCTGTCATAGTAAAAGACAAAGATTATGGGTTTATGGAACCTTTGCTTTTTTTTTTTAAGTGATATTGAGTCCTGATTAAGAAAAAGTGTATTGCAGATGTAAGTATGCAGGAACAAATGGGGTACTTGAGTATAAGAAAAACAAGAGAACAGTTGATGAGATCAGGAGGGCTATAATTTGCTTCAGCAGAGAAGATGGAGGATAGCTAATGTTCTGTTGATTAAGGATGGCTCTGAGAATAAGCCAAGAAGTATAGGCCAATGAGCTTGACATCAGCAGTAGGAAAGTTTTTGGAAGATATTCTAAGGAACTGGATGGAAACAAGTATTTGAATTGACTGGGACTCATCAGGAATAGTCAACATGTATTTTGTGGTAGGCTGTGTCTAACCTTTTATAGTTTGAGGAAGTTGCCAGAAAATTTGAAGACAAGGCTGTGGATGTTGTCTCCGTGGACTTTAGCAAGGCAAGCAATTACAAAGAAGACATAACAATGGCCATATTTCATTAGGAGTTTAAGGTGACTTGCTCTGTTATCAAAGACTGCAGCAAATTTCTGCAGCTATATCACAGAGCATTACAAATGGTTGCCTCACCATCTGGTCTGGAGGGGCCACTGCACTGGATCAGAGAAAGTTGCAAACTCGGCCAGCTTCATCATGGGCACTAGCCTCCCCAGCACTTGAGGACATCTTCAAAAGGCAATGACTCACAAAGGTGGCATCCATCAGCAATGACCCCCATCCCCAGCACATGCCCTCTTCTCACTGCTGCCATAAAGGAGGAGGTTCAGAAACCTGAAAGCACCACTTTCAGACGTGTAGAGGAAGTGCAGTGTAGATTCACGAGGTTAATTCCTGGGATGTCCGGACTGTCTTACGCAGAGAGGTTAGAGAGACTGGACTTGTACATGCTGGAATTAAGGAGATTGAGAGGGGATCTGATTGAAACATAAGATTATTAAGGGATTGGACAAGATAGAGGCAGGAAATATGGTCCAGATGCTGGGAGAGTCCAGTACCAGAGGGCATGGTTTGAGAATAAGGGGTAGGTCATTTAGGACAGAGTTAAGGAAAAACTTCTCAGAGTTGTGGGGGTCTGGAATGCTCTGCCTCGGAAGGTTGTGGAGGCCAATTCTCTGGATGCTTTCAAGAAGGAGCTAGATAGTTATCTTATGGATAGGGGAATCAAGGGATATGGGGACAAGGCAGGAACCGGGTATGATCTCAAAATGGTGGTGCAGGCTCGAAGGGCCGAATGGTCTACTTCTGCACCTATTGTCTATTAACATTTTAGGAACAGTCTCTTCCCCTCTGCTATCAGATTACTGACTGAACAATGAACTTGTGTACACTACCTCACTCTTTTTTGCTCTCATTTTGCATTACTTGTTTAATTTAAAATATATTTATTTTTGTAGTTTATGTAATAATACAACAAAAAGCCTTTCAGCAATTTGAAGCTATGTTATAATGATATTTGAATTGCCAATATGGAATAAAATGTACATGCTTTCATAAATAACATGTTTGAAATGCACAACTTTATAACAGTGGTTCAAAGTGACTGAGATAGTAGATAGGAGGGTGGGGAGGGGACTAGAATGCTTATCAGATTAACTGCCTGGGGGAAGATGGCACGGGGGGGGGGGGGGGGCGGCTTTTGGGGAAAAGCAGTTTGCTGGCTTCTGCATGCAGCCTTCCACTGTATTATCTCATGGTGCTGACAACCCCAACCTCCACCATCCTCTCTGTAAAGTCCCAAGCACCTACAATAGGTTAATTCATTTGGTGCACAAACAGTCACAACAATAACTGGATAGATGTGTGTGTCCACCTTGCCCTGGTTAAACAATGTAAATTCAGTAATTATGAGATCATTATGGATGAGGGTTGTAGAGCATAGTACAAGCTCTTTTGTTAACCTAATCTAAGATCAATCTCTCTCTTCCCTCTCACATAGTCCTCCATTTGACTTTCATCAATATGTCTGTCTAAGAATCTTTCTTTCTTTCTTTTTCAATCTTTTTATTGAATTTCATATATAAAAGAAACATAATATAATAATAGTTTATAAATGCATAAGACTTGAAATTGAATTAGTAGTAGGATAACAATATCCTATTAAAATATCAACATATAAACATAGTATATTGTCAATCAAGTCTATAATAATTATATGAAAAAAATAATCATCAAAGGAAAAAGAAAAAATTATAAGAATCTTTTAAATGTGTCTTATGTGTCTGCATCTACCACCATGCACCCATCTCTCTCTGCATTTAAAATCTCTCTACTCCCTGTAGTTTCCTTCAGTCACCTCTGATATTAACTACTATTGCCCTGGAGATGAAAGTTGCAAAAGCTGTCCACTCTATCAAAGGCTCTTACTTTATGCACGTCTGTCAAGTCATCTCATTTGCCCCAAAGAGAAAAGCCCTAGATTGCTCAGCTGTTCCTAATCAGAAAAGCCCTAGTTCTCTCAACCTTTCCTCATGGAAGATCTATATCAACTATTTGTATAGCAGGTGGAATAATAATTTGGCATGGACGAGATGGAGCTAAACGGCCTCTTTCTGAGTAGGTTCTTTTGAGGTGGTGTTAGTTGAGTGGGAAACTTTTGGTCAGAATACCGGCAAGTCCAATTGTTCTTGATTGTCAAATTGCAGAACCACTAGAGTCCAACTGAACTCTTTTTCCAACAGACGCCAATTCTGACAATAGATCCCTTCTTGCACTGGGAATTGGGCAGTGATTGTGTGAATCGGTTGACAGAAAGCAAGGGAAAGTGTGCCTGAAAACAGGTAACTCCACCAGGTGGCGCTATTGCTCACACAATTGAGTACAGATTGCCAATTGTGCCATTGCTGGACCAGAGAACTGGGATCTGCATTTGACACAACACGCACGAGTCAGGAGGCACTCAACTCATCTATGAAAATAAATAAACAGTCAATGTTTCAGGCCGATACTCTGCATGAGGTTCAGTTATTGCATTGGAAATCAGAAGCCAATGTAAGAATATTGTTTTGGTTTCCTTGCAAAGGAGATTTTAAGGCAAACCTGTTTTAAATTTTCTAGATTATAGAGTCATAAATGTATACAGCACAAATTCAGGCCATTTAGCCCAACTTATCTACACTGACCAAGTTGTCTACCTTAGTTACAATAGTCCCAATTAAAAGCATTTGGCTCATATTTAGAACAGATGCAGAGGGATTTCTTTAGCTAGAGGGTGGTGAATCTGTGCAATACATTGCTACAGACTGCTGTGGAAGCCAAATCATTGGTATATTTAATGCAGAATTAATGCAGATAGATTCTTGATTTGTAAGAATATCCAGGGTTACAGGGAGAAGTCAGGAAAATGGGGTTGAGATAGACAATAAATCAGCCATGATCAAATGGCTGAGCAGACTTGATGAGTTGAATGGCCAGATCTTGCTCCTAATGTCTTATAGTCTATTGCCTCATTTTCTTATCCATCTACATGTCTAAATGTGTTTACAACATTGTAACTCTGCCCGTCTCTGTCATTTCTTCTGGCAGCCTGTTCCATATCCCCACCAGAGTTTGTGTTCAGGGGTTTCCCTCAGGTACAAATCCAACCTTACCTCTCTCACCTTCTACCTGCTCATGAGTTTATAAACTGCCATATATTGACCTCTCATTCTCTCATGCCCAGGTAATAGGTCCCAGCCTATCCAGCCACTCCTTGTGGCCAACCTGAGGGAAGACGATTGTTCTGTTGGAATGCACTGACTGTGACTCACAGTCAGAGTGGTGGTGTGGATGTTTTTGTGGAAAGGTTGAAACAGGATTGATTTTCATTTCTCCAGCACTCTTCACCCCAGTGAGATCTTACAAAATAATTCATGGCCAGATCAGAATTTCTGATGTGTTGACGCCACCCCACAATCTCCTTGACCCCTTACAGGAGATGCTGTGGCATTAGGACGGGAGACAGCTTCTTCCCCCAGGCCATGAGACTACGGAAATCACTGCCACCCACCCAGGCCTCATCGCTTACAGAGTGCCAGTAGCATTGTACAGTTAGTTTTTTAACATGTGTTGTACATGCACCTTATACTAAATGTCAGTCTTCTGGAATGTATTTTATTATCTGTTAATTTATTTGTTGTAATATTACATTATTATGTGCTGTGCGAGTTAAACTTACTATGTTGTGCACCTTGGTCTAGAGGAGTGCTGTTTCATTCGGTGAACTATATGTATATGGTTGAATGACAATAAACTTGAACTTGGGGGAAACAAAGATGTCAATTTGGGCCCAGAAACGGAAGTATGATGAAGACCTTAGTGGTGCAGACTAAGGTGTAAAGTATACTGGCAACAGCAGTGCTCACTTGTTGTGCCACGTATCCATGATATTAATTGATTTAAATGAGGGATCCAAGAACAATATATCCACATTTTCTTGGGATACAAAACTGGGTAACAGTGTGGATTGTGAGGAAGCTGCAGAGAGGCTGGAAAAGAATATAGGCAGTGTAAGGTCATGGCAATGCAATATAATGAAAAGGTACATTAAGTATCTACTTTGATGGCAAAACAGAGAGGTAAGAGATTAATTGATATTCAGAGGAACTGGGTGTCCATGATTAGGAAACTCTGGATGTTAATGAACAAGTAATTAGGAAGCAAAGTTTGCAAAACAATTTGAATATGATTCAAACATTTTTCTGCACTCATTAGGAGCACTTCTGAAGAACCACGTCTCTATGTAGCATGGCAGCATAGTGGTTAGCACAACGCTTTACAATACAGGCAAACATGGGTTCAATTCCCGCTGCTGCCTGTAAGGAGTTTGTACGTTCTCCCTGCGACTGTTCTCCGAGTGCTCCAGTTTCCTACTACAGTACGAAGACCCACCGGTTTGTAGGTTAATTGGTCGTTGTAAATTGTCCTGTGATTAGGCTCAGATTAAATTGCGCTATTGCTGGGTGGTGTGGCTCAAAGGGCAGGAAGGGCCTGTACTGTGTTGTATCTCAGTAGATAAATAAATCTTGGCCCGTTCTGCTTCAAATGCAAAGTAAATTTGTTATCAGAGTACATGTATGGCTCCGTATACTACTCTCGAGATTAATTTGCTTTCAGGTATTCATAGGAAAATGAAGAAATACATAGAATTTATGTAAAACTATTCATAGACAAAGATAATGAAGGTGAATCATGCAAATAAGTAAATAAATAATGCTAAGAACATGAATTGTTGAGCTCTTGAAACTAACCATCTCGGTTTTGGAATCATTTCAGAGCTGAGGTGAGTGAAGTCAGACACACTGGTTCAGGAGCCTGATGTTTGTAGGATAATAAATGCCCCTGAACCTGGTAGTGTGGGACTTAAGACTCCTGTACCTCCTCCACAATGATAACCGTGCAAAGAGGGAAGGCTGGGATGGCGGGAGTCTCGATGATGGATGCTGTTTTCTTGTGGCAGTGCCTCGTATAAATGTGCTCAGTATTGGAGCTGGCTCTGCCTGCGATGGACTGGCCTGTATCCCCACCCCACTTTCTGCAGCTTTCTCCAGCTTTCTCCATTCCTGGGTACTGGTGTTTGCATTCTAGGTCATGATGCAACCAATTCGGATAGTGCAGGGGTCAGCAACCTTTACCACTGAAAGAGCCACTTGGACCCGTTTCCCACAGAAAAGAAAACACTGGGAGCCGCAAAACCCGTTTGACATTTAAAATGAAATAACACTGCATACAACGTTTTGTTTTGCCTTTATGCTATGTATAAACAAACTATAATGTGTTGCATTTATGAAATTGATGAACTCCTGCAGAGAAAACGAAATTACATTTCTGCATGCAACAAAAACATTTTGACCTCCGAAAAAAAAGACGTTGGGTTGAAGGTTACTTTTAAGTAAAATACTCAACGTCTATTTGAGTCCTTCTTGTATTTATGAAAAACGCCAAACTTAAATTTGCCGCCAGCAGCAAACCAAAAATAACGTCAGCCAGCTGTCAACCTGAAAAATAAAAGGACTATTTCACTGAACAATGAAAACATATGAATATACGTAAAATAATAGGCAATTAAAATATTTATCATCCTTGTTCAGGTTGACTCACACCTGACAATGCAGTCGTATTCAGTAGGGATGGATCGATGCTTAGGGGAGTGACCGGGAAGGATAATGTGTTTTTTTCCTCTCTGAACTCACAGAAGTGTTTCCCAAACGATGTTTGCATTGCGATGATTGCAGAATGTAAATACTCCGAATTTATCATGTCGTGACCTTCTTTGAACTCTCTCAAATTGGGGAAGTGAGACAATGTGCCTTTCTGTAAATCTCTGGCAAGCACTGTCAACTTGCGCTCGAATGCCAAAACATCCTCCAACATGTGCAGGGCTGTACGTCCTTACCCCGTTGAAGAGCTGTGTTCAGCGTGTTCAGGTGCGCTGTCATGTCTACCATGAAGTGTAGCTTTTCCAGCCACTCTGGCTGTTCCAGCTCAGGAAAGGTGAGCCCTTTGCTGCCCAGGAAAGTTTTCACTTCTTCCAGACACGCAACAAAGCGTTTCAGCACCTCCCCTCTGGACAGCCAGCGATAAAAACACGTTGTAGCGGTGTGCTACACGCAGTCAGTAATCTGCAGTCAAAGATAGCTTTATTCGAACTAAACAGCCTTGCTTTTAAGCCTCCCTCAACCCGCCCCCCATGGACGCGGATGCTGCAAAAGACACGTACTTACAAACCCCCGTAGGCTATCTCCCTTAGCCTGAACGCTGGCTAATTGTGAGCCGGTTCGGATGTGTCAGGAAATGGGTCGCCACAATGTCTTATTTAGATTGTACAAGATCACCATAATCTTCAAATTTAGATTTACATTTCAAAAACTAACAAACTAACATAAAATACATTTTAATTAAATACTGACCATGTAGCGGTGTACTACACGCAGCGCTAAAATTACGACACGGAGTTGGTAACTGAAGTCGAAGGAAAAAACTTTATTCGAAATCCTCAGCCTCACTTTTAAGCCTCCCTCAACCTCCATGGCGCCGAGGCTCCAAAGCTCTGTGCTCGCAAACCCCCGTAGGCTATCTAATTGTGAGTCGGTTCGGATGTGCCAGGAAAAGGGTCGCCACAACCAATTATTTCTCAAAGCAACAGGGAGCCGCAGCACAGACGTAAAAGAGCCACATGTGGCTCCGGAGCCGCGGGTTGCCGACCCCCGGGATAGTGCATCTGTAGAAGTTAGTCAATCTTTTAGATGACATGACAAATCTATGAAAATTTTAAAGAAAGTAGAGGCACAGTATGTTCCCTGCTCGCCATTCCAGAGGTCAGCCCGACGAATCTTCTATGCACGCCTATTACAAGTAGGTGCTTCTTTATGTAAGGGGACTTGTGAAAGTGTGGTTTTCAGAAATGTTTCCATCTTATACTCTAATTGTCTTGCAAACTTTGCCTTCCTAATTACTTGTTCATTAACATCCAGGGCTTCCTAATCATGGATATCCAGTTCCTCCGAATATCAGTCTCTCATCTCTCTAATTTTGCACTCAAATAATATAATTCATGTATCTTTCCACTACATTCTATGTCCTGACACTGCCATGGACACAAAATATTCATTTCTGCATTTTCCTTACCCCTCTCCGAACCCAATAAAAATCTCTGTATACACAGACTCTAATGGAATCACATTAAATGTTACTATTTTTTCCTTATTCTTATGAATTTGCATGTTTTTATAATTTGTTTTTGTTTCACGCTCAATTACTAGTGAGAGGTGACTCACCCTTGCCCACACACACAAAATGCTGGAGGAACTCAGCAGGTCGACCAGTGTCTATGGAGAGGAATGGACAGTCAATGTCTTGGGCTGTGACCCTTCATCAGTAATGGAAAGGAAGAGGCCAGAAGCCAGAATAAAAGGATGGGCTGAAGGGGAAGAGTATGGCCTGGCAGTTGATGGGTGAATACAGATGAGAGGAGAAAGATAGGGGAGGGAGAAAGGGATGATATGATGGGTGGTAAAGTAATGGGCTGAAGGAAGAATCTGATGGGAATGGGCATTAGATCATGGAATCAAGGTGGGGAACTGGAAGGAGGAAGGAGTGCATGGTGCACAGGCCATGAGGGGAGGGGAAAGAACAGAGGTAAAGGGTCAAGAGGAATAGGGGAAAACAAAGGGGGGGGACAGAGGGGAGAGGTTACTGGAAGTTGGAGAAAAACCTTTACCCTCTTTTTGCAAAGTTGAAACGCCAAATATCCTTCCTCCACTGCTATGCACATATTGTCCCAAGAGGTTTGTGTGTGTGTGAGGGCAGGTGCGTTGTCTATTAATGCAGAATCAGATGTAATATCATTGGCTTATATTAAGTGAAGTTTGTGCTTTACAATAGCAGTCCAGTGCAAAAGCATAATGTTACTGCAAACTACAGAAACAGATAACTTGGTTGTCATATCTGACAATGACAGTTAAATTTGGGCAATTCTTCTGTGGTGCAGCACAAAGAAACCTGTGCAGGAGAGTTTTTAAAATGGAAAGCCGTTGCAGCGCGGTAGTTCCTCTCTCTTGACCTTGGAAGTTTGGATCTAGTGTTACGAGTAGTCATCACAACTGACCTCCTTCCTTGGTTGCAGTGGGTGGCCATGACTTGTTTTGTGCCCCGTCGTGCCCTGCGCTCTCCACGAAGCGTTGCAGAACCACTGAACGCTCTGCACCTTCACCAGCTCTTACCTTGCCTATTGAAAAAGAAATAAACAGTGCAAAAAAAAAGAATTATGAAGTAGGATGACGAGCATTCAGAAATCTGGTTGCCCAGGGAAAGAAGCTGTTTTTGAATCTGAGTATACAGTAGGTCTTCAGGTTCCTGAACCTCTGTCCTGATGGTAGCCGAACTATTGCAAAGCATCAGCGGCATTATGCAATTAAGATATGTTCTCCGGGGCTCCCACCTTTTTTCTTGCAATTAGTTTGATGTTTTGGAGTTAGAAAGCATACCAGCTGAGATGTAGTGGACATGGAGAGCTTGTTTCTATCGTGGGGGCTGTCGGATCAGAGGCACAGCCTCAGAATACAAGGGATGTCCCTTTGGAACAGAGAGGAGGAGGAATTTCTTTAGCCAAATGGTGGTGAATCTGTGGAATTCATTGCCACAAATGACTGTGGAAGCCAAGTAATTGAGTATATTTAAAGCTCAGGTTGACAGGGTCCTGATTAGTAGAGGAGTCAAAGGTTACAGGGTGAAGGAAGGAGAATAGGATTGAGTAGGGGATAGTAAATCAGCCTTAGAATGGTGAAGCAGAGTTGATGGGCTGAATGGCCTAATACTGCTCCTTGGCGAATGGTGTTATGGTCTTAGTATTCGTGTCAACCAAGTGGGCAGATGTGCTTTGAATTTTGATCCACCTCGAAAACTACACAGCAGACTGTGGATTTCCCTTGCTATGGAACACCCTGTAGTGCAATAGAAACTCTCTGAGAACACAACTATAGCCCATCATATGAGTGACTGCCTCCAGAAGTCAAGGAAGACTTTGTTTTAAAAATGCAGTTTGTGCAACAGCTGTACTGGATGATAAAAGCTCCTTAAAATGACAACCATAATGTTGTAAGTTCAAAGGAAGCCTCTCTTAATGCACTTTAACATAATTTCCTGCTTCTTCTTTTCATTTTAAAAATATAAAAGATAAATCTGGATTTCAATTGTCATTTCTGTTGTAAAGGATCTTTATTCTGTTTAATTTCTCACTACATTGGCAACATATTTCACTCCAACAGATCTAGCTCCCCTGTTAGCTTGAGGCTAAGTATGCAACTTATATAATGCTTCAGTCAATAATAAACAGCTTTTATGCACTGCACTTAAGTTAAAAGCCTAAAATGCTTAACAGCGGTATTACCAGACAAACATTTGAAAATGAGTTACAGAAGAAGGTATTATAGACTGTAGGAACTTGTGATGGAGTTGGAGGACATTTGGCCCATTGATTCCATGCAAGTCCATGAGGAATGACCATAAAGCATAGGAGCAGAATTAGGCTATTTGGCCCATTGAGTCTGCTCTGCCTTTCCATCCTTTATTTTCACACTCAACCTCATTCTCCTGCCTTCCCTCCACAACCTTTGATGCCATTATTAATCAAGAACCTATTAAACTGCACTTCATATATACACCCAATGAGTTGGTCTCCACTGTCGTCTGTGGTAGTAACATCCACAGATTCACCAACCTCTGGCTAAAGAAATTCCTCCTCACCTCCATTCTAAAGGGATTTCTTTCTGTTCCGAGGCTGTGCCCCCTGAACCCTGAATCTCCCACTACTGGAACTGCCCTCCTCATGTTCACTTCATCTAAGCCTTTCAGTATTCAGTCGATTTTTAGTTAGACTTCCCCTCATTATTTAAACTCCATTGAGTGTGGGGCCATCAAGTTCTCCTCATCCATTAACCCTTACATTCCTGGGATTATTCCTGTAAAACTCCAATGTCAACACACCCTATCTTGAATGTGATGACCAAAGCAGCTCTCAGTACTCCAAATGCCTTAGAACCACCCGCACTGGACCCCCTACAATTCACCTACCGACAGAACCGGTCTACAAAAGACACCATAGCCACAGCACTACACACCGACATCACTGTCCTGGAGAAGAGGGATACGTTCATTAGAGTGCTGTTCCTGGACCACAGTTCAGCATTCAACACCACAATTCCCTACAGAATAGGCCTCAGCCTGCACTCTGCCTTGTGCATCTGGATCCTAGACTTCCTATCGGATCAATAACTGGCGGTAAGGATGGGCTCCCTCACCTCTGCCCCCTGACCCTCAATACAGGTGCCCCCCAGGGTTGTGTCCTTTCCTCCAGTCCCCTAACACCCATCAATGTGCTGCCACACACAGCTCCAATCTGCTGCTCAAATTCGCAGACGATATGACTTTGACTGGCCTTATTTCTAGCAGTGATGAGACAGCCTACAGAGGAGAGGCTGACACCCTGACAGAGTGGTGTCAAGGTAACAACCTTTCCCTCAATTTCCAAAAAACTAAAGAGCTGATTGTGGATTACAGTTGGAACAGAGACAGGCAAACCTGGATCAACATCAATGGCTCTGCAGTTGAGATGGTGAGTAGTTTCAGGTTCCTTGGTATACACATCACCATTTTTCTCACCTGGACTACACACTGGCTTTGTGGCCAAATAAGCACAACAGCATCTCTTCCATCTCAGGCAAATGAAGAAGTTCAGCATGGGCCCTCAAATCCTCAAGTCCTTCTACCAGGGCACCATTAAGAGTATCCTGACTAGTTGTGTCACTGCCTGGTACAGGAACTGCACCAACCTTGATCACTGGGCACTGCAGAGAGTGGCCCAGCGCATCTGTGGACGTCAACTTCCCTCCGTTGAGGATGTTTATAGCAGCAGGTGCAGAGAAAAAGGCGAGGAAGATCATCAGGGACACCCGTCACCCCAACCATACACTGTTTCAGCTGCTTCTGTGTGGCAAACACAACCGCAGCATTAAAGCCAGGGCCAACAGGCTGCGGGACAGCTTCTTTCTACAAGCCATAAGACTTCTAAATTCACATGACTGTACATTGCGGAGTCATAACACAACTCCGTAACACAATTTTTACTCCTTCATGTTGTGGCAAGGATGTAAGCTTTAAATAAATTCTAAAGCTTCAGTGTAATATCCTTGCTTTTATGTTCTCGCCTTGGCTAATCCAGTCCCAGATCTTCGTAAGTAATGACTCTACAGGTGCTTGTCCATGGTGGTGTGGGTTTCAGCTTCTAGCACTCTTTCATGTTGTAAGTTCCAGTCCGAGAAGTTATGTGGTTTCAGATCCCGCTACTATTCTCATTTCCACTATTTCAATATGCAATCAATATTCCACAAGTTCCATTCAATAATTATCAATCACCTTTCTAGATGAAAAATTTCTTTAGCCCGGGGGTGGTGAATCATTGCCACAGATGACTGTGGATGCCAACTCACTGGATATATACAAAGTACAGTTTGATAGGCTTCGAAGCTCTGATGAAGGATCCTTGGCCGGTAGTATCAACTGTGCATCTATTTCCATAGATGCTGTCTGATCTGCTGAGCTCCTGCAGCAGTTTGTGTATGTTGCTCTGGATTTCCAGCATCTACAGAATCTCTTGTGTTCTTAATTAGTTCTTGATCAGTTCTTAGTTAGGTTCTTGATCAGTAAGGACATCAAAAGAGAAGGAAGGAGAATGGGGTTGAAAGGGATAATAAATCAGTCACGTTGGAATGCTGGACCAGATGTGAGGTGCCAAATGGCCTCATTCTGCTCCTATATCTTATAATCATTCCTCTTGGGCTTGCATGGAATCGATGGGCTGACCATCTTCCAACTCTGTACTTATGGCCTAATGGTTCTCCAGTCTTACGGTCTAAACGCTACCTTGTTTGCTGGGAATTTAAATTCAATTAAAAACAATTTGGTATCATTGGAAAAAGTGTAATTATTGTAAAAACCTATCTTTTACATAAAAGCAAGCTAATTTACCCTAGTGACGACCACACAGTGGTCCTTTCATCACTCTCACAGAGTGCTTCAAGGGAGAGCATACATTAACTCCAACCTCTCAGTAAACTTTGTCCTACCGCTGTTCACATACCACTGAAATATGGTACCACCTCCCTGGCCCTACTCTCATTTGGACAGTAAGGAAACTTACCTTAGACTATTGTTTATACCACACCACCCAACAAACCGAAACTTTAGTTTGCTCATGACATGTGAAGCAATGTTCCCTCTAAGGAGGTTAAAGCTCCCCCTTTAGTATTATAATCTGAAGCAAAGTCATCCTGGTCCTGGGACTCAATATCTCCCTTTGGAACCTGGTCGTTGACTTACTGACCAACTAACCACAATCTGCAAGAATAGGCAGCAACACCTCCAGCAAAATTATCCAAAACTGGTGCCCCACAATGCTTCGTCCTGAGCTTCCTACTCTACTTTCTTCACCTTTGCAACTGTTTCACTAACTTCTGCTCTCACACGATGTACAAGTTCGTAGGTGATATCGTCATAACAGTTGGTAATGTCATCATAGGAGGCAGGCAGCTGATGATATGGTGACATGACAATAACCTGTCCCTCAAAGTCAGCAAAACAAAGGAGCTACTGGCTGACTTCAGGAAGGGTACATGCACACGGTCCTGTCTTACATCAACGGTACTGAGGTCGAGAGGGTTGATATCAGCAATAGCCTGACCTAGTCCAGCCTGCAATATGCCACAGCTAAGAAACTCACCCACACCTCTACTTCCTCAGGACGCTAAAGAAATTTGCCGTGCCCATTTTGACTCTCACCTATCTGTATCGATGCACCATAGAAAGCATTCTATCCAGATACTTTACAGCTTGGTCTGGCAGCTGCTCTGCCCAAGACTGCGAGAAGTTTCAGTGAGTGATGGACGCGGCTCAGCAGATCACGGAAATTAGTTTACCCTCCGTGCATTCCCTCTCCGCTTCTCGTTGCCTTAGTAAAGCAGCCAATGTAATTTTTAAAAAGACACCCACCCCAGACACTCTCTCTTTTCCCTCCTATTGGACAGAAGGTCCAATGTTTGAAAGACTTCCTACCAGGTGCAGGGACAGCTTCTACCCTGCTGTTATAAGGATATTGAATGGTTCACGAGTATGGTAAGATGGAGTTTTGACCTCGTAATCCCTCATTATGACCTTGCATCTTCCTGTCTACCTGCACTACACTTTCACTCTGGCTTTACTCTTTATTCTGCTCTCTGTTTTACCTTGCAGAAACTCAATGCACTGTCAGAATAAATTGATTTGTGTGACAGTATGCAAGACAAATTTTTCACTGTACCTTGGTGCGTGTGTCAGGAATAAGCCAATTTTCCATTTTATTACTTTATCTATCTCGTTTACCAAATATCTTCTTCATCCTTCCCTGGTCTGAAGTCCATTTGACCGCATAGCTTCCAGTACGGTTACCTGATGCCTACATCCTTAATTGAAGGGCAAAGCTAAATGAGCATGGCAAGTTGTCTCCACATCGACGTTCCCTATAATTTATAATGACCAGTGTGCGCAAAAACCTTGTGCTGTGCAGTGACAACGGCATGTGTGCACTGAATAGTTTCTTCAATAAAAAGCAGTACAAATTATACAGTTCTAAAACCTGCAGACAAATCATCAAAAACTCCATGTTGGCATGGGAAACCAGAAAAGAAACTGTGATTGTGTACAATCATAAAATATACTTAACATGCCAATGAGGTAGAGGGTGACAACCTTTTGTGTGTGGTTTGAATTACTTTGGGCTCTAGTAGCAAAAGTTGTGTGTGCGCGCGCACACGTTAGAGGGAACACTGCTCCACATGCCATGAGCAAACTGAATTTTCGGTTTGTTGGGTGGTGAGGTTTTGAGTGGGAAGGAAGGCAAGGAAGGAAGGAAGATGTTGAATGATCAAGAGGATTCAAGGCTGAGCAGATCTGAACCGTAGAGGCCATAAACACAAGAGATTCTGCAGATGCTGAAACTCCACACACAAAATGCTGAAGTGACTCAGCAGATCAGACAACATCTATGGAAAGGAATAACCAGTTGAGGTTTCGGGCTGAGACTCTTCATTAGGGCTATAGAGGGAAGTGTTAGTAAGGAAGGAACCCTACTAGAATCATCGCTACTTAGTCAGAGTGAAATTATGATTGTTCCAAAAGTGTACAACGTGGACTAATTTCCCAGCCAATGGGATCATGGGAAATGATGCAAGCTGACGGTGAAATATTGTTGGATGCGTAAGCAGGAAATGTTCAGTTGAGTTTCTGGAGGGACTTGAGGGAGTTTCTATATTCAATTCAGTCCACAGTACATCCATGTTTGAGTAGCACTGAAATAAGCATCGCTGCTGGATAACGTTTCTTGGCCAATATTTACTTCAATCATCTGAAGTTGTGATTTCCCACCTCCCCTTAAAAGTTGCTGTGTTTCTACATCCTCTCGTGATAAACTTTACTATGTGTTGGAAACTCTTCAGCAAGGGATAATTAGAGAGAAACTCTGCTCTGGTGACTCACACAAAGATGTGAGCCAGGTCTTGTATGTGTTTCCAGTGAAATTTTAATATACATTCTATTTTCAATGTTTTCATAATTTTTATAGAATTATGTTCTCTGTAAAATATCTTAATTATTTAAGAATTTAAAATGCCTTAAGAAAATATATACTGGAAAATACATTTGAAAATAACTGGAAACAGCAATTTGATTATTGGAGTTGCTTGGATTGTAGGGAATGGTTGAACAGGTTAGGACATTATTCCCTAGAGTGCAGAAGAACGAGGGGAGGTTTGATAGGGATGTATAGGGAGGAATGGTAGCATAATGGTTAGCATATCGCTTTACAGTGCCAGCAACCTGGGTTCAATTCCTGCCACTGCCAGTAAAGAGCTTGTACGTTCTCCCCGTGACTATGTAGGTTTCCTCTGGTTGCTCCAGTTTCCTCCCACAGTCTAAAGGCGTACCAATTGGTAGTTAATTGGTTATTGTAAATTGTCCCGTGATTAGTCTAATATTAAATCGGGGGATTGCTGGAAGGTCCTACTCCGCACTCTATATCAATAAATAAAAAGAATACATAAAATTATGAGGGGTGGGTGTATGTGTGAAAAAACTGCCCCCCTCATTTAAAACTATACCCTTTAGTTTCACAGTCCCCTACCATGGGAGAAGACTATTCACCATATGTTATAGAGCTATAGAATCATAAGAGTCAGAGAGCAAAGAAACAGGCCCATCAGCCCATCTGGTTCATGCTGGCCTATTTTTCTGCCTAGTCCCAACCAAAGCCCTCCATACCCCTTCCATCCATGTACCTTCCCTAATTTCTCTTAAATATTGAACCTGCATCCACCACTTCTACTGGCAGCTCATTTCAAACTTGTGCCACCTTGAGATTCTCCTTAGATATATCTCCTTTCACCCTAAACCAATAACCCCTAGTTCTAGCCTCTCCCAAACTCAGGAGAAAAAAACCTGCCAGTATTTACCTTATCTAGACACCTTGTAATTTTAAATATCTCCCCTCTTTCAACTATGCTCCAAGACATACAGCTAATCTAACCAACCTTTCCCAATAACTGAGTTCTTGCAACATCCCAATCCTGATGGAGTGTCTTGACCAGAAATGGCAGCTTTCCTTTCCTCTCCATAGTTGCTGCTTGACCTGTTGAGTGTCTCCAGTATTTTGTGTGTGTACGTGTTATCCCAGTATATTTTCTCTGCACTCTTTCAAGCTTGTTGATATTTTTCCTGTAGGAAGATGACCAGAACTAAACACGATACTCCAAATCCAGCCTCACTAATGTCTTGTGCAACTTCAACGTAGCATCCCAACATACCTCTTGTGATTCTTTAAGCTCGACGAGGTCACCCTCAGTCCCAGCATACTCAGTCTTTTCTCATAACCCAAGCTCTCTAGTCTTGTCAACAGCCTTTTAAATGTGTTCTGCATCCTCTCCAGCTTAACCACATCTTTGCTATTGTTTGGAGAACAGAACTACACACTATTCCAGGTTCAGTCTCAAAACTCTCCGCACGCTCAGTGCCCACTTTATTAAGTACACCTTTACACCTGCTCCTTAATGCAAATATCTAATAAGCCAATCCTGTAGCAACATCTCAATGCATAAAAGCATGCAGACATTGTCAAGAGGTTCTGTTGTTCAGATCAAACCTCAGAATGGGGAAGAAGTATGATCTGAAGCATGAAATGAATTTACCATGGAATGATTGTTGGTGCCAGATGGAGTGGCTTGTGTACCCCAGAAATTGCTGATCTCCTGAGGTTTTTATGCACAACAGAAGAGTTTACAGAGATCGGTGCAAAATACAAAAGAAAAAAATCTACGGAGCAGCAGTTCTGTGGGTGAAAACACCTTGTTAACGAGAGAGGTCAGAGGAGAATGGCCAGAAGGCGACAATAACTCAAATAACCATGCATTAAAACAGTGGTGTGCAGAAGAGCATCTCTGCATGCTTAACACATTAAACCTTGAAGTAGAAGACCACAAACATACACTCAGTGGCCACTTCATTAGGTGTAGGGGGTACCTAATAAAGCAGCCACAGAGTGTAATGTCCCAACTATTGATGTGAAGTGGTCAGCTCTAGCAACTGATAGCAACTCGCTGACATCGCAGCTGCATGTTGGGAAAAGGTGGCATGGTGACACAACTGAAAGAGCTGCTGCCTCATTGCTCCAGAAACACAGGTTCAATGCTGACCTTTGGTTCTGCTTGTGCAGGGCTCATGTAGTCTCCCCATAACTGTGTAGGTGTCCTCTGGGATCTCCAGTTTCCTCTAACTTTCCAAAAATGTGCAGGCCTTGTAAATGAATTAACAATTGCAAACTGTCTCTAGTGTTGATGCGAATGAGGGGAAGTAGATGGGAATTAGGGGTAAATAATAAACACAAGAGATTCTGCAGATACTGGAAGTCCAGAGCAAAACGCAGAAAATGCTGTGAGAATTCAGGCAGCGTCTGTGGAGGGGAATGGGCCAACAGGAAAGGATGGGGGCAGAAGCCAGAATAAAAGAAGTGCATTGGGGGGGGGGAGAAATACAAGTTATAGGTGAGGGGGGAGTGGCTGGGTGGGACAGTAAGAATTTGAGGGGCAAGGGAAGAAGTGCAAGGTTGGCAGGAGATAGGTAAGACCAAGTGAGGGGGACGTGGCTGGGTGGAGAGTTCTGCCCCTTCCTTCCCACTCCTGATGAAATGTCTTGGCATGAAATACCGACTGCTTGTTGCCCTCCCTGCATGCTGCCTGATTTAACTGAGATCTTTCAGCATTTTGTGTGTGTTTTCTGGGGGGAAAATAAGTTAGGGTTACTGTGAACTTGAGTGTTTGATAGTTAGTGCAGACAGTGGGCCGAGGGGTCTGTTTCTTCCATTGTAGCTCCTGTAGAACTCTAAAATACAAAGCCTGGTTCTCCTACCTGCTTCATTACTGAGAGGGGTCAGTGGCTGGGTTTATGGGCAGGCTCCAGCTCCCTGCAGTCAAATAGCCAGTGCTCCTGCATGAGATATTGCCACTTGGATGACGTATATGAAGCCATAAGTCACCATAGTGGGAGGCATCTTAGGACATATCCAAATGGGAATGTGAAGGAGAGTTTTAGTGAGTGGCAACCGGGAGATCCTGTCTGTTGTGGCTGACAGAGCAGTCCCCAATCCAGCTTTTTTGTTCTGCCTGGTCCACACGCCCCTCCCCACAGATCTCCCACCCGGCACTTATCCCCGCAAGCGTAAGTGCTACACCTGTCCCTACACCTCATCTCTTACCACCATTCAGGGCCCCAAACAGTCCTTCCAGATGAGGCAACACGTCACCTGCGAGTCTGCTGGAGTTGTCTATTGCATCCGGTGCTCCCGGTGCAGCCTCCTCTACATCAGCGAGACCCAACGCAGATTGGGGGACCGCTCCATCGAGCACCTACGCTCCGTCCGCCACAACAGACAGAATCTCCCGGTTGCCACTCACTTCAACTCTCCTTCACATTCCCATCTAGATATGTCCATACATGGCCTCCTTTACTGCCATGATGAGGCCAAACTTCAGTTGGAGGAACAACACCTCATCTACCGTCTGGATAGTCTCCAGCCCCTTGGTATGAACATCGAATTCTCCAACTTCCGGTAATTCCCTCCCTCTCCCTTCCCCCATCCCACCTTCACTCTGTCTCCTCTTCTAGCTGCCTATCACCTCTCATGACTCTGCCTTCTTCTACTACCCATAGTGCTTTCCCCTTAGATTCCTTCTTCACCTCTCCTGCCTATCCGCTCCCTGCTTCCCCTCCCCCATCCCTTGATCTTTCCTCTGATTGGTTTTCCACCCTCCCCCCACCTTCTTTATAGGGCCCCTGCCCCCTCCTTCTTTATTCCTGACGAAGGCTCTCGACCCAAAACGTTGACTGCTTCTTTTAACGGATGCTGCCCAACCTACTGAATTCATCCAGCTTTTTTGTATGTCAAACCTCGAAACAGATTGACTACACCAGCAGAAGACCACGCCAGCTTCCACTGCTGTTCCTAATTAAAGTGGCCACTATTTGCACGTCAGTGATAACAAACCTGATTCTGGTTCTGAAGAATAATTAAGAGGTACACATTTTTCCATAGCGGAAAGGTCAAAAGTCAGGGCTGAAGATCCAAAGTAATTAGTGGAAGGATTAGCAGGGAGATAAAGAACCCTTCTCACACTGAGGAGGTGTTAAGGGATCTTCAACTAATTGCCTGAAAAGAGATGGTAACTGCAGAGACTGTCAGCACAGTGTTATCTTGTGAAATCTGAATATTCATATTACTTGAGATCTCTACACAGTGAGAAAGTCATTCAGTTCCAACACTGACCAATAAGAAATACCATCTACAAAGGATGCAGGTGTATAGACAAAATATGCCATGCAAATAGGGCACTATCCTGGCTCGATGTTCCATTATCATTACTGGGTCTAACTCTTGCAATTCCTTCTTCATTAACCCTTTGACCAAGAGGACGACAGAGTCTTTCTTGAAGAGAGGCTTGAGAAAACACTTCCATTACTACCATCTCAAAGGCCATTAGCCAAAGTGAAGAGTCCCCTAGCACAGTGTATATGTACACAAATGGACAACGCAGTTCTGCAAAATACAACTGGCAATGCTAGCAATACAGCAAGACTACCTCATATAATAGGCAGTTGGTCATTGGTTTATAATTGCCACATGTATCGAGATACAGTGAAAAAACTTCTGTTTTATATGCCATCCGTACATATAATTTCAAAGCCCAAGTACATCGAAGTCGTACAGAGCAAGAAGCAAACACAGAATACAGATTAGACTGTTACAATAGACGGTGAAAGTCAATGATAAGATGCAAGAGCCGGCACAAGGTAGATTGAAAGTCCAAGAGCCTTCTAACTATGGGATAGAAATTGCCAATGAACATGGTAGTTCACGTTTTCACACTTTTGTATCTTCAGCCTGGTGGGACGGGTGAGAAGAAAGGATTAAGGTGGGTGAGCTTTTTCAATATATTGGTTGCTTTCTCAAGACAGCAGAAGATGTAGACAGGGCCAGTGGAGGGGAGACTGGTTTTTGTGGGCATAGCACTTTGTGCAGAACAGTTGCCACACCAGGCCGTGATGCATCCTGATATTCAGACGCTTTCTATGGTGCATCTACACTCAGTGGCCACTTTATTCTGTACAGCTGTCCATCTGCTTATTAATGCAAATATCCAATTAGCCAATCATGCGGCAGCATCTCATTGCATAACGCATGCAGGCATGGTCAAGAGTTTCTGTTGTTATTCAGGCCAAACATCAGAATGGGGGGGAAATATGATCTCGGTGACTTTACCCATGGAATGGTTGTTGGTGCCATATGGGGTGGTTTGAGTATCTCAGAAACTGCAGATCTCCTGGATTTGCACACACAACGGTCCCTAGAGTTTATAGAGAATGGTGCAAAAGAACATCCAGTGAGTTGCAGTTCTGTGGGTGAAAACACCTTGTTAATGAGAGCGGTCAGAGGAGAATGGCCAGACTATTTCACGCCAGTAGGAAAGCCCCAGTAACTCAAATAACCACTGAGCATTTCTGAATGCACAGCATGTCAAACTTTGAAGTGAATAGGCTACAGCAGCAGAAGACCACAAAATACAGTATGTACTCAGTGGCCGCTTTATTAAATTGACCACTGGATGTTTATAAATTGGTGAGGTTTAGTTGGGACATGCTGAATTTTCTCATCCATCTGAAGAAGTGCAGACGCTGATGAGATTTCTTTGCCATTAGTGTCTGTGTAATTGGACCAGGACAGGCGATTGGTGATATTTACACCGAGGAGCTCGAAGCCCTCAATCAACTCCTCCTCAGCCCGAGTGGACAGTAAATCCCCCCAACTCCAAACTGTCCTCCTTCTTCATATAAAATGTGGAACAGAAGATATTCCAAAATGAATGCCCTGTACTGAACTTGATAAATGACAGTAATAAAAGGGACAGATACTTTGCAGCATATATACACAGACAGGATATTCGTAACTTTGATGTTGCTTGTAAATCACAACTTTTTTTTATCACCGTTGGGTCTTTTAGTCACACATGAAAGTTGAAACTGAAGGAGCCCACAGTGTTTGCGCAGTAACGGTCCTGTGTTCTCATTGACAGTTGGCACAGTTTTTCACATATTCCTATGTCGGAAAAGGTTTGCACCATTTTTAGAGAAACCCTCACAACCACTACCTTAAATAGGGTGCCTTGTTTTTCTTCAAAATTTGCTTTGTCCTTATCTGCTTGACGCAAGTTCCATCTTTGAAGTGGTTTTACTATCAAGGTCAAAGAAAACAAGCTGGTTGAAATCACTCAGCAGCTTTTCCCCTTACTCCGTGGTAACGTATCAGAGATGGATTACGAGAGAATCTCCCCACACGATGAGGGCAGAAACCTCTGGAATGAATTACTGTTCATCCCTCTTCCTGTGGTTGTTGCTCTCTCTCGCCGAGGACCCCGACCCCTGACTGAAGTTAATGCCCACCTGAATCAGTTGATGGGCTCATGATTTGGCTGGAGATCTTGCTGGGAGTGCCTTATTTAGCAGCCCAAGGTGAATCTAAATAAGGGTAGGTGCAGAAACCCAAAGTGGGCCATTGTCTCTCCCCACTCTTCAAATCATACCAAACCTTTCACTAATTCAACAACCATTGAGTTGGACGATAATGTGGCACAGCTCATCCATGTCGACCATGGTCCCCAACAAGCTAGTCCCATTTCTTTTTTTATGGCCCATAATCATAACTTCTCCTACGCAACTGGCTGCATCACTATCTGGTATGGGGGGTGGTTACTGCACAAAATTGAGGTAAGTTGCAGAGAGTTGTAAAATTTGTCAGCTCCATCATGGGCACTAGCCTCTGTAGTATGCAGGATGTCTTCAAGGAGCAGTGCCTCAGAAACATGGCACCCATCATTAAGAACCCCCACCACTCAGCACATGCCCTCTGCTCATTGCTACCATCAAGAAGGAGGTACAGAAGTCTGAAGGTACACACTTCAGGAACGGCTTCTTCCCCTCTGCATCCGATTTTCTCATTTTTCTTTGGCAGTTCATTCCATATAATGCACTGCCTCTTCTGTAAAGAAATTGCTCCTCAGGTTCATTTTAAATTTTTCACTTCTCACTTAAAGTCCATGGATAGGTGGGGTTTAGATGGAAATGGGTCATGGCAGGATATGGGGGTAGAAAGGATCCCACAGCAAAAATTTAAAGGACTGAAAAATCTCCCTCAATGCCCTAGACCAGGGGTCAGCAACCTTTACCACTGAAAGAGCCACTTGGACCCGTTTCCCACAGAAAAGAAAACACTGGGAGCCGCAAAACCCGTTTGACATTTAAAATGAAATAACACTGCATACAACGTTTTGTTTTGCCTTTATGCTATGTATAAAGAAACTATAATGTGTTGCATTTATGAAATTGATGAACTCCTGCAGAGAAAACGAAATTACATTTCTGCATGCAACAAAAACATTTTGAACTCCGAAAAAAAGACGTTGGGTTGAAGGTTACTTTTAAGTAAAATACTCAACGTCTATTTGAGTCCTTCTTGTATTTATGAAAAACGCCAAACTTAAATTTGCCGCCAGCAGCAAACCAAAAATAACGTCAGCCAGCTGTCAACCTGAAAAATAAAAGGACTATTTCACTGAACAATGAAAACATATGAATATACGTAAAATAATACGCAATTAAAATATTTATCATACTTCTTCAGGTTGACTCACACCTGACAATGCAGTCGTATTCAGTAGGGATGGATCGATGCTTAGGGGAGTGACCGGGAAGGATAATGTGTTTTTTTCCTCTCTGAACTCACAGAAGCGTTTCCCAAACGATGTTTGCATTGCGATGATTGCAGAATGTAAATACTCCGAATTTATCATGTCGTGACATTGTTTGAACTCTCTCAAATTGGGGAAGTGAGACAATGTGCCTTTCTGTAAATCTCTGGCAAGCAACGTCAACTTGCGCTCGAATGCAAAACATCCTCCAACATGTGCAGGGCTGTACGTCCTTACCCCGTTGAAGAGCTGTGTTCAGCGTGTTCAGGTGCGCTGTCATGTCTACCATGAAGTGTAGCTTTTCCAGCCACTCTGGCTGTTCCAGCTCAGGAAAGTTGAGCCCTTTGCTGCCCAGGAAAGTTTTCACTTCTTCCAGACGCGCGACAAAGCGTTTCAGCACCTCCCCTCTGGACAGCCAGCGATAAAAACACGTTGTAGCGGTTGCTACACGCAGTCAGTAAACTGCAGTCAAAGATAGCTTTATTCGAACTAAACAGCCTTGCTTTTAAGCCTCCCTCAACCCGCCCCCCATGGGCGCGGATGCTGCAAAAGACACGTACTCACAAACCCCCGTAGGCTATCTCCCTTAGCCTGAACGCTGGCTAATTGTGAGCCGGTTCGGATGTGTCAGGAAATGCGTCGCCACAACGTCTTATTTAGATTGTACAAGATCACCATAATCTTCAAATTTAGATTTACATTTCAAAAACTAACAAACTAACATAAAATACATATTAATTAAATACTGACCATGTAGCGGTGTGCTACACGCAGCGCTAAAATTACGACACGGAGTTGGTAACTGCAGTCGAAGGAAAAAAACTTTATTCGAAATCTTCAGCCTCACTTTTAAGCCTCCCTCAACCTGCCCCCCCCCCCATGGCGCAGAGGCTCCAAAGCTCTGTGCTCGCAAACCCCCGTAGGCTATCTTATTGTGAGTCGGTTCGGATGTGCCAGGAAAAGGGTCGCCACAACCAATTATTTCCCAAAGCAACAGGGAGCCGCAGCACAGACGTAAAAGAGCCACATGTGGCTCCGGAGCCGCGGGTTGCCGACCCCCGCCCTAGACCAACATTTATTCCTTCATCAACAGCACAGAAGCAAATGATCAGATCAATATCAGAGTGGGAGCTTGCTGTACACTGATTAGATGATCTGTTGAAGCACACACAAAAATGCTGGAGGAACACATCAGTCAACATTTTTGGCCTTTATCAGGACTGGAATGGAAGGGACTGGAAGGCAGAATAAAAAGGTGGGGGAGGGGAATGAGTACAATCTGGCAGGTGATGGGTGAAGTCAGGTGAGGGGGTGGTAGGTGGTGGGGGAAGGGGAATGAATTAAGAAGCTGGGAGGTGATAGGTGGAAAAGGCAAAGTACTGAAGAAGATGTAATCTGATAGGAGAGCAGAATGGACCATAGGGGAAATGGAAGACGGTGGGGCATCAGAGGGAGGCGGTGGACAGGTGAGGAGAAGAGAAGGAGTAAAAGAGGAGCCTGAATGGGGAACTCAGGGGATAAATTACTGGAATTTGAGAGAAATTACTGTTCAGTCGATGAACTTCAAGAATCTGCAGCATCTGTTTACTACATTAAACCAGAGCCACACCTGAAAGGTTCTTCTGTTCTAATAGCTGCTTTTTAAGTTATTATGTTCAAAAATATTTTTGCTTAGTGTCTTACTTTAATCTTCCCTTGAGTTAATCAATGAGACTTTTCTCTCTTGAATGTAAAGGACCCAATGGGTATGGAGTAATTCTGGCTGTATGGTTAAGGTGGTTGGAGCACAGTGAGTCATTCCATATGCACCTCCTTGTGCAGATTTGTTCATTCACAGGCTGTCATTATCACTGCCATACCCCATCCCTCATGAGCCTCTAGACTCAGTCATTCCAGAATCAAGAATTTTTATGTATCTGAAGTCGTATTTTGGCCAAGCTAGATAATGCCAACAATTCTTCTGATTGTTAGTGCTAACTCATGATTTATGGAGTTACTTAATTTGGTGGGATTTGGATACCCTTTCAGATTCAATAATCTTTTCTTTTGCAAATCCAATAACCTGACATCTCTCTAAAATACAGAATGTGTAATTGGTAATTTTTTTGAGTGTGGAGGCAAAATGTCTCTTGCCTTCAAACTTCTTGAATGCTTTAAAACTCCCCATATTAAGTCAATACCTTCCAAGAAACACTTTCTTATATTGCTTATAACTTAATTGAGCTCTGTGAATATTGTTGTGATTTATATCTGAGCCTAAAAAAATTCAAGGGGAGAAGTAAAGGGGGGAGAAGTCAAGGGGGAAATAAACTCAGATACTTCTTGACATTGATGGGTCAGGTTTACCCCTATTTATCTATGATCCTTTAGGGGAAAGCTTCAAGTGTTTTATCTTCATTTAGTTCCAAGTGTAAACATTGGTGTGGAGGTGATTCATAGCAATGATACTCAGGAAATGGAACTTGCCCTGTGTAGCTTCATGGAATGGGAAATGACTCAGATATTGGTAAAGCATTGGCTGGGGTAGTGTGAAGAGCAGGGGGTTAATGTTAATATCCAGGACATCCACAGCAGCCTTCAAATGCTCCAGTTTTACATGAAGCAATTATAGAGCTCATGCTCTGTGAGTAGAAGATGTCTAAGACACAAATGATCAGTAACTAAACTAAGAGCTGCAACTAAAGTGGCTTGAAATTAGATTTGAACACAGTCCCCGTATTAGGATATAAGTTCTGTTTCGGCTTCATAGTTTTAATTTTTTTCCTTCGATCCACCATTCTTACCACCTTGTCCATTGCTTCTTGCTGGGAAGTCCCAATGGCAGTGGTCCTTTTCCAATGTCTAATTCTGGTGGTCATTATCCATGTGCATCTCTAAACAATAAGTGAGTTATCCAATAAGAGACATCTTGTTTCTCTTCTCAAGAAGGCATTTGCTTTATAAATCTTCACAATGTACCTTTAACTTGGCCACATTTCACAACAGACATCTTTTCTTCCATGAGCTTTGAGTTAATGATCACTCTGTACCCTTTTACGATTTTCGAACAACATTAAAACTGAGGTGATCACGTTGAGGCAGCTTTGATGTGGGAATTAAGGTCACAACAGAACAAAAGACTAAGATGAGGCTTGAAGGCACACTTTTAAATCTGTGGCCCCAGCTTAAATAAGAACAAAGAAGAGAGAAGCATTTCATATTAGCGAAAGGTTCAAGACATGCATGGACTAAGTGCTTGTAAAACAGATGTAGTGGAGATGCGAGAAAAATATTTTTACACAGATAATAGTTATCACCAACTCAATGTCTACAGGAATGGTGGAAACACAATGAACTGTTGTTTTAAAAAGGAAATTGGATAAGACGAGGGAAAATAATTTGAAGGCTATGAGGAAAGAGCTGGGGTAAAGGACAAATGCAGTTGTTCTGCTAAAGCCAATACAAACTCGAATGGCTCTTTTCCGTTTAGTTACAGCTCTGTAATTCTATGTTTTCCAGTTTAAATGTGAACCAAAAGTCCTATTTCCTTTGCCAAAGATCAGCAAGGAGTTCACAGTAACAATGCCCCTCAAGCAGCCTCATCAAAGCGGATCATCCGCCCCCTAGCCACACACAAAATGCTGGAGAAATTCAGCAACTCAGGCAGCCTTGAAGGAGGGGGATAAACAGTCAATGTTTCGGGCTGAGTCCCTTTGCTAGGACACATCGGTCCGAAACATCGACTGTTTATTCCCCTCCATCAGTGCTGCCTCACCTGATGATTTCCTCCAACATTTTGTGTATTGCTCTTGATTTCCAGCATCTGCAGAACCCCTTGTGTTTATCATCTGCACCCTATCACTCTTAGTATGACAGCTTAAGTGACGGAAGTTGCTCCTTCTCACTGACGGCCTCTGCAAGTGTTGATCATAATGACATGGCATCACAATTCATGGTTAACTGGTGCCATTTTCAATATTTACCGAATATATTACATACAAAAATAGATGGAGGAAAGGATGTTAAAATTAATCATACTTCCTTTTAATTGAATCATCTGAAAAAAATGTACATATGGGTAGAATCCTTCTGTAGTTTACGAATACACAGAGGATGGACACAACTAGATATCAACATGTGTCCAACAAATTTCACTTCTCTCTTCCTCTCCCCAGTGGCCCAGAATTAGGGTGTTATTTGGCTATTAGGGTTATTACTGTGTAACAGATTGTTTCAGTATTTAGTGATTTAAATTCTGATGGCTCAGAAGATACTGTAACATAAAAAACTCTGACCAATTGTAATAATCCAGCACAACAAGATTCTCAGTAGTGACTGTAGAGATCTGTTCTGGCTCCGCCCCCCCCCTCCCGCCCCCCCGTTCTTTTGTGATGTCTTGGATGAGGAAGTGGAAGGGTGGGTTAGCAAGTTTGCTGAAGACACCAAATTTGGTAGAGATGTGGATATTGTGGAGGATTGTTGAAGGCTGCAACAGTATATTGACAGCATGCAGAGCTGGGCTGAGAAGTAGCAGATGGAGTTCAACATGGCAAGTGTGAAGTGATTCACTTTAGAAGTTTGAATTTAAAGGCAGAATATAGATGTAATGGCAGGATTGTTGGCACTGTGGAGGAACAGAGGGGTGTTGGGGTCCACATCCCTATAGATCCCTCAAGATGCCAGGCAAGTTGATAGGGTTGTTAAGAAGGCATGTAATGTTTTGGCCCTCATTAGTCAGGGATTGAATTCAAAAAGCCACGAGGTAATGTTGCAGCACTATCAGACCCTGGTTGGTCCACACTTGGAATATTGTGCTCAGTTCTGGTCGCCTCATTATTGGAATGATGTGAAAGCTTTAGAGAAGGTGCGGAGGAGATTTACCAGGACACTGTCTGGGCTAGAAGGCATGTCTTATGTAGATTGGTCAAACGAGCTAGGGCTTTTCTCTATGGAGCGAAAGAGGATGAGTGGTTACTTGGAAGATGTATACAAGATCTTAAGAGGCATAGATTGAGTGGATAGCCAGAGATTTTTTTCCCACAGCAAAAATGGCTAATACTGGGGGGTGGGGGGTCACAATTTTAAGGTGATTAGGAGAAAGCATAGGGGGGTGTCAAAGGTAACACAGAGGTGGATGTGTGGAATGCACTTCCGGGGTGGTGGTAGAGGTAGGTACATTAGAGGCATTTAAGAAACTCTTAGACAGGTACATGGATGACCAAAAATGGAGGGCTATGTAGGAGGGAAGGGTTAGATTGATCTTAGAATAGGTTAAAAGGTCAGCACACCATTGTGGGCCATAGTTGCCTGGACTGTGCAGTAATGTTTTAAGTTCCAGCTGGGATTTGGCAGAATCAGACCGGCAGATTTTCCAGACTGTTTGGTAGTATTGTCTATCAGAATCTCATTGCACTTTTAATTCAATTCTTATCAAAAAATGACACGGTATTTTAGTAGTGTTTCCAGTGAACCCAGGAAGCAGGGCTGTGGTGAATTGGAAGGGACTGCGAGAGTAATGGTCCTGACAAGTTGAAAGGAAGTGCTTTAAACCTAACTTTGTGAGCCAAATGCCCAAGTATCAGGATACCAGAATAATTGGGTAACTAACAGTTGGAGTTTTACTGTAAATGGATATTATTCAAAGTGTTTATTTCCTCCTTGATCTACCGGAGCTCATTTTGAGATAGTTTGAGGATGGAGTCTAGAACTGAGCTGATCTATGTGGCTGGAAAGCATTTGCTAAATGAGTCACTGGTGATGCAAACATGGGAGACTATTTTTAGTCTGTATTCCAGTTACACTACTAGGAAATTCAGCTCTAGGATAAGGGATCTGGAGACTGCACCTCAATCCCTCTCCATTGTTTCTCTGCCGGACAGCTGTGGATAGACTTGGTGGAGTGGATGGGGGATGTGGTTGGTAGCAGGAAAAACAACAGATCCTTATCGGGCTAGACGGCAGAATCTGCCAAAGTCATCAGTCCAGTGCTTTCTTCGTGTCTATTGTCATTGTGAACTCTGTTTACTTCCTTCCCCCAAGGATGCTGACCTGTTTAAATATAATAACTGGGCACGGGGAGTTGGAATTGAACTACTGTCCATGTTCTCCCATCCTCATGGTTTCCTGCTTGACATGAAAACAGAGTGGCCACTTTATTAGATATCTCCTGTACCTAGTAAAGTGGCCACTTAGTGCATTGCCATCGTCTTCTGCTGTAGCCCCTCGACTTCAATACTCAATGTGTTCTGTGTTCAGAGATGCTTTTCTGCACACCATTGTTGTTGCCATTCTCTTTCGGCCTCTTTCATTAACAAGGCATGTTTACCTACAGAACAGCAGTTCACAGGACTTCTTTTCACACCATCCTCTGTAAAGTCTTGCTGTGTGTGAAAATCCCAGGAGATCAGCAGCTTCTGAGACGCTGTCTGGCACCAATAATCATTCCATGGTTAAAGTCACCAAGATCTCATTTCTTCTCCATTCTGATAGTTGGCCTGAACAACAACTGAATCTCTTGACCATGTCTGCATGCTTTCATGCATTGAGATAATGCCATATGATTGGCTGATTAGATACATTTTTGCATTAATGAGTAGGTGTACAGGTGTAACTAATAGCGTGGCCATTGAGTGCAGATTTTTTTTCCAAGAAGACTGACCTATCCCACAGCTACAGCTCTCCTTAATTCTCAACATTTGAATAATAACAACTTGAGGGCATAAGAAATAAGACTAGGAATTGTTCCCTTAAGCCTGCTCCACCTCTGTCTGATCCTGTGTTTATGATCCATTTTTTTCTGCTTAATTCCTCAGATTCCAGATTCTGTCTGGCTCCAAATCTACCAGATCTTAGCTACTGAACATCCTTAAGGGATTCTCAATGATTTACGAACACAAGAGATTTTGCAGATGTTGGAAGTCTAGAATAATACAGGCAAAATGCTGGAGGATCTCAGCAGGTCTGGCAACATCTATGGCGGAGAATAAATATTTGGCATTTTGGGTTGGTCCTGATGTTCGGTCCAAATCTTTTGAATGCTTATCCTCCTCCTTAGATGCTTCCTGACCTGCTGACTTCCTCTAGTTTTGTGAGTATTATTCAAAGATTTATGATCCCTCATGCCTATATATACCATCTTCCTCATCTAGAGCACTGAGTCAGTGTTTAGTTATAACTTAGATGAGCAATATTCTCCTTTAGGTTTGTGGGTTCAAGGTCCACTGTAAGGACTCAGTATAATTTTATGAACAATTTTGGAATTTGTCCGCATCTCAGTTCCTCTTTACTCCTTTCTGATAAACATAGATCAGTACGGCTCAGGAAAAGGACCTTGTCTCCCCCCCCCCCCCAAGTATCTGTGCCAAACATGATGCTGAATTAAGCTAAGCCTTTTCTGCCTCTACATTATCCATACCCCTCTATAACCTGAATATTCGTATGCCTATTTAACGGATGCTTAAACATCACTATTGTACCTGTTTCCACTGCCTCTACTGACAGCCAGTTCCAGACAGCTCCTGCTCTGTAAAAGGAAGCTTCTCTCACACATCTCCTTTAAACTTTCCTCCCTCACCTTGACCTTGATCGCATGTCCTCGAGCACCTGCCCTTTCTACCCAAAGGGAAAGATTCTGTTTACCCTGTCTCTGCCTCTCATAATTCATAATCTTCAGCCATGTTCCAAATTCACCCTCCAGGATAGCGATTTATTTTATCTGGGTATTAGCATGAATATCGATTTCTCCTTCTGGCAAAAAAAAATCTGCCACATTCTTCTATTCCCTATTCTGGTCTATTACTTCTTCTCACCTGCCCCCGGGTCCCCTCCTCCTTCCCTCTCTCCTATGGTCCACTCTCCTCTCCTATCAGATTCCTTCCTCTCCAGCTCTTTAACTTTCCCACCCACCTGGCTTCACCTATCAATTTCTTGCTATCTTCCTTCCTGTCCTTTAATTCTGCCATTTCCCCTTTCACTTCAAATCCTGAAAAAGGGTTTTAGCCTGAAATATCGACTGCTTGTTTATTTCCATAGATGCTGCCTGACCTGCTGAGTTCCTCCAGCATTTTGTGTGTGTTGCTCTGGATCTCCCTGTCCAGTACAGGGTGCCTTAAGGGAAGTAAGATCAAGGGACATAATGGAGAACTGTCATTGCTGTATATCCCTTACTTAAAAGTGTGGTGTAAACTGGTTAAACTGGTAGCCTCAACTAAGATAAACCTTGCTAGAGATCTGTTGAGATACTTTCGTTGTAATAACTCAAGTGAGCTGTACACTCAGATGAGTCATCATCCAGATGAGACCCTGTCTGATCTGCTTTGAATTAGTGTAAAAGATCCCATGAAGAGAATTTAAAACACTCAATTTGTCAGTAATTAGTCTGAGGGGAAAACATAATAGCTAACTTATTGATATCCATGTTGTGGAACTCGGCTAATAAACCATTCTGACTATGCCTATCACATTTGTTCTACATATGCGATCCTACTTTCTTCACCTGACTCGCATCTCCGTCTATCCTAATTCTGATAAAAGGTCACAGGTCTGGAATGCTGACTGTTTCTCTCTCCGAAGATGCTGAGATTTTCTATGATTTCCTCTTTTTTTTGTTCCTTTTGGAGAGGAGTCGATCTCAGAGACCCTTCATGAACTAATGCCACAGGAGTGTGGAAGCGGAGGGACCGGCCAGGGATGGATGACACCTACCACCCTCCCCAATAGCTATTAAGTATATTAAGAAGTTCACATATGTTTGCAGTGCCCTCTAAAAATGGTCAAGCTTACATTCTTGATTGGTATCGTCATTGTTTTGCTGTTTGTGGGAGCATACTGCATAGAAATTAATAGTTGCCTCTCTTTCCCAACAGAGTACTTTTAAGTCTTTACACATCCTATTTCCACCCACAATGGTTATATCACACCTACACTTGCTTGCAGTCACAGTTTGGCTATCTCTGCTGCAGCCGTTCCCCACTAAGTTCCTGATCTTGTTCTCCTGAAGGCACCCACCAAATGGACAAGGATATATGAATATAGAGACTCTGCTGTCATTATAGACGCTACACAAAATGGAAGTGTGCTGTATCATAGGAGCATGAGTTGCTCCAATACACCCTATCAGTGGTATGACTTAATGTGCAAATGTCATCTGTGGCTCAGTGAGTAGTACTCATATTTCTGAGTCAGGGACATTTGTGGGCTCAACTCTTACTCCAGAACTTGACTACACTGTCAAATCTCAGTGACCACTTTATTAGATACAAATATCTAATCAGCCAATCGTGGCAGCAACTCAGTGCATAAAAGCATGCGGACATGGTCAAGAGGTTCAACTGTTCAGACCTAACATCATAATGAGTATGAAATGTTATCTGAGTGACTTTGCTTGTGGAAAGATTGCTGGTGCCAGTTGGAGTGGGGAGTGGGGGCAGGAAGGAGGTTTGAGTACCTCAAAACCTGCTGATCTCCTAGAATTTTCACACACACACACACACACACACACACACACACACACACACACACACACACACACACTCTATACAGAGAATGGTGAAAAAAAATTGACCACAGTTCTGTGGGCAAAAACGCCTTGTTAATGAGAGAGGTCAGAGGAGAATGGCCAGGTGGGTTCAAACTGACAGGAAGGTGACAATAACTCAAATCACCATGCATTACAACTCTGGTGAGCAGAAGGACATCTCTGTATGCATAACACATTGAACCTTGAAGTGGATGGGCTGCAGCAGCGGAAGACCATGAACATACACTCAGTGGCCATTTTATTAGGTACAGGAGGTACCTAATAAAATGGCCGCTGAGTGTAATTTTAACCACAAATGCCTTTAAGTTATTGAATTGAAGTTTCCACCTGCCATTATGGGATTTTCTCTGCCTCTCAATGGAACCTGTGAGCCTTTAGCTTGAGAACATGAGAGAAATCACAAAGCAAAATATCATCTTGATTAAGTGACTCCGTTTCAAAGATGGAACCATGGTGAGGGGAAGGAGAATGCAAAAATTAACTATCACTTAACATGGTGAGAGAAGCCTGTTGGAACCTTGGCCTAATTTGGAGGATGCAAGGGTCAGTGGGGTACACATGAAAATCCAGGTTTGAGGGCCAGAAACTGAAACAACGGCATATCATACAATTGAGAAACATGTTGGTTTGAAGCTAGCTAAACCAGATTAGAAAGAGAAAGATGCTTGTCATTCTGCTGAAGACTCATTCAGACCTTTCAAAGGTTTTACTTGAATAGAAAGGTAGGGGGACTGCTCTTGCAGAACACTTCTTGATGTGGTTGTCTCAAAAGGAGGAAAGCCCACAGCTCTAGAGGCTGTCTCACGTGTTGTTAGTGTGATTTCTTTGAATGTCACTATTGTGAAAATGAAAGGAAAGTCTGGTCTATTATCAGACACATTTCTCTCAGCATCACCTTCAGAGATGTCTGCTCCGAGTCAACGGCCCATTGTGGTCTCACTATCAGGAACTGTTGCAGAGCTGTTGCAAGTCTAGTGTTGCTGGAAGATCAACTGAGAGAGCTAGCCATTTCAATAGGCCTGTGCTCTCCTTTTCTCCTGCTCATCTCCAGTGAGATTCATAGTCACGTTCTGGCCAGAAATGGTCTATCAAAGTTAATCCCATTCCTTGGTTCAGTTCGTAGTTTTCAGTTTCTAAATATTTATTTGGAGGCCCAACAAGTCCGCACTGCCCAGTTACACTCAAGTGACTAACTGACCAACCTGTATGTCTTTGGGAAGAGGGGGGAAACCAGAGCACCTGGAAGAAACCCATGCGGCCAAGGTGAGAGCTTACAAACTCCATACAGAGAATGGCAGAGTTGAGCCCAGGAGCTGTAATAGCACTAAGCCAACCGCTGTGCTACCATGTCACCCAGATATATTGCTGCCCGTATTCACCTATATATATCTTATGTGATAGTCTCTGTCTTGTCTATTATTTATTGTAATGCCTGCTAAAAAATCGCATTACAATAAATAATAGACAAGACAATAGGCACAGTAGAGGGCAGTAAGTTGGTGCCAGTCCAGGCTCTGGGTATTGAGGAGTCTGATAGCTTGGGGGAAGAAACTGTTGCATAGTCTGGTCATGAGAGCCCGAATGCTCCGGTGCCTTTTCCCAGATAGCAGGAGGGAGAAGAATTTGTATGAGGGGTGCGTGGGGTCCTTCAAAATGCTGTTTGCCTTGCAGATGCAGCGTGTGGTGTAAATGTCCGTAATGGCGGGAAGGGAGACGCCAATGATCTTCTCAGCTGACCTCACTATCCGCTGCAGGGTCTTGTGATCTGAGATGGTACAATTTCCGATCCAGGCAGTGATGTAGCTACTCAGGATGCTCTCAATACAACCCCTGTAGAATGTGGTGAGGTTGGGGGGGGGGTGGGAGATGGACTTTTCTCAGCCTTCACAGAAAGTAGAGACGCTGCTGGGCTTTCTTTGCTACGGAGCTGGTGTTGAGGGACCAGGTGAGATTCCCCGCCAGGTGAACACCAAGAAATTTGGTGCTCTTAACGATCTCTACGGAGGAACTGTTGATGTTCAGCGGGGAGTGGTCGCACCATGACCTCCTGAAGTCAACAACCATCTCTTTTGTTTTGTTCACTTCCTTGTTTCCCAGAAGACAATCGTGCACCAACCAGTCTCTTCCTCTAGCCTTCCAGCCTGGCAACCTCTGCATGCATCCCTCCTAGTATGGTCAAATCTTGAGGTGACATTGTGTGATACACTGACAAAGACCTAAACAGTGTTTGTCCAGTTCCACTATAACATAATTCCACCATGGATGGTCCCATGCCCAGCTGCAAAAGGAGGAAAGGTGGGCACAGGGTTAGCAATCCCATCCTGTAGATGACCAGAGCTTGAGAAATGCCAACAGAAACTCCAAAGATTGAATCTCTGGGAGAGCAAGATACACCAAGAAGATGTTCTACACCTGGAGACAGCTTGAAAGACCAGGACAGAGGATTTTGGTGATCTACTGTGGGTGGCCTATGCCCCAGTAGGTGATGTTGATGTTTCCAGGCAAGACCCTTTATCAGGACTGGCAAGAAAGGTGGAAGAAGCCAGAGTAAGAAGGTGGGGGGGGGGGGGAGAAGAAAGAATCCAAGCTGGTAGGTGATAGGTGAAATCAGGTGAGGGGGGGGTGGGAAGGAGAGAAGCTGGGAAGGGGTAAGTGGAAGAGGTAAAGGGCTGAAGAAGATGAAATCTTCTAGGAGAGAGGAAAGGAGGAGGGCAGCAGAGAGAGTTGATGTGTGGATGAGGAGAAGAAAAGGGGAAAGAGGGGAGGCGGAATGGGGAATGAAAAATGAGAGCAGGGGAGGGGGCAGCAGCTATCGATAATCAGAGAAATTGATGTTTGTGCTATTAGTTTGGAGGCTACCCATGTAGAATACAAGGTGTTGCTTCTCCAATGACAGTGGCACCATCATGACCATAGAATAGACAAAGGACCAATATATTGAGATGGAAATGGACAGTGGAATTTAAATGGATGGCCACTAGGAAATCCTATTGTGATGGAGAGAGAGTTATGCCTCCAGCTATAATTCTTTCCAGAATCTCAGGACTCTTATTGCTCCTCGGTTGTCTTCACCGACAATCCACACTCTCAATTGGCATCAGCTAGTTGCTTCTCCTTAACTAATTTGCTTTATTACTCTTATCCAGTTTTCTTTCTACATTAGATGACCTTGAGACTCGGAAAATGCACGTCAATGATAAATAGTTTCACAAACACCGAACTAACACTCAGGCTCCAGGACTAGCCCTTTGGTTCATCACCGAATTGACATTGTCTGACAAATAACAAAGTAAACAATATCCTTTATTTGTCAAATTCTTCGGGGCTGCTTCTAAGTCTCTTTACGGTTATGCTCCACCTTCTGCCTGGCACCCACTATAATACAGGTCACTTGTAATACAGGCCATTAAGATACAAGCCACTTACTTTTCTTGAATCTAATCATCTGGCCACATGGCTGTGCCTTCTATTGTCAAGCATGTAGTCTCTGGAATTCAAATGTTCAACATCCATCTCTACCTCTCCTTGCTTCTTCAATATTCTCCTTTGAATCTGCATCTTTAATCATTTGTTCTTATACTTTCCTACAAGTTTTGCCATAGGCTTTTGTTTAACAATGTTCCTGTATAACTCCTTGGGATGTTCAATCATGTGAAAGACTCAATACTTTATTACCTACCCACAAAAAGTATTGGTGTCACTCCCCCACCTTTCTCATGAATACTGTGCTGCTGGCTAGTTGATTTATAGGTGATTCGTGTTTTTAAGTAGAGTTGTGGTGTGGTGAGTAAAGGAAACAGGTGTCAAAGAGTTGGGGAAACAGGAAACAGCTGCCGGAATAGAATGCTCTCTAGGAACGGAATTGGTGCCCACGTCTAGGCCTTGGAAAGTTGATACCATCATGGTTTTTCATTTTTTTATTGTGTACGTAAATCTACCCAACTGGCAGGAAGTATTGAATGGGGAGATGTTCTTCATTTATGGATGTAGGAGCAGACTTAGGCCAGTCGACCCATTGAGCACACTCAGTGTTTCAATCATGGCTGACATTTTAACCCCATCTCCCCAAAGCCCTTAACTCCCTTACCAATGAGGAACCTGCAAGTATCTCACTTAAATACAATGAATTACTTGGTCATGGGCACTAGCCTTCCCACCATCGAAGGCATCTTCAAAAACAATGCCTCAAAAAGGGAGGAGGTACAGGAACCTGAAGGCAGACACTCAACCTTTTAGGAACAGCTTCTTCCCCTCCGTCACCAGATTTCTGAGCAGACAATGAACCAGCCCATGAACACTACCTCACAATTTTAGCTCTTTTTTCACTGTTTAATTTTTATATTTTTTTTCATAGTCATATTTTAAATATTGAACTGTAAGCAGCCACCAAACAACAAATTTCATGACATATGTCAGTGAGAAAAAACCTGATTCTGACACTAGTTCTGGTCTCCACGGCATTTTATGGCATTGAATTCTACAGATTCACCACCTTGTGGCTGAAGAAAATCCTCCCTGTCTTTGTTCTAAAGGGATATCACTTTATTCTGAAGCAGTGCCCCCGATCCTAAACTCCTCTACTAATGGAATATAAGGGAGGATAGCAAAAGCTTTTTTAGGTATGTGAAGAGAAAGAAGATAGTTAAGAACAATGTTGGGCTCTTGAAGAATGTATTGGGTGAAATTGTTATGGGAAACAGAGAAATGGCAGAAGAATTTAATAAGTATTTTAGATCTGTCTTCACTAAGGAAGACACAAGCAATCTGCCAGATGTATGGATGGGCCAAGGACATAGGGTAACAGAGGAAATAAAACAGATTGACATTAGGAAGGAAACGGTGATGAGTAGACTGATGGGACTGAAGGCTAACAAATCCCCAGGTCCAGATGGTCTGCATCCTAGGGTACTAAAGGAGGTGGCTCTGGAAATTGCGGATGCATTGGTAATCATTTTCCAATGTTCCTTAGATTCAGGATCAGTTCCTGAGGATTGGAGAATGGCTAATGTTATCCCACTTTTTAAGAAAGGAGGGAGGGAGAAAACAGAAAACTATCATCCTGTCAGCCTAACATCAGTAGTGGGGAAGATGCTAGAGTCCATTATTAAAGGTGAAATAGTGGCATATCTAGATAGCAGTGACAGAATTGGGCCGAGCCAGCATAGATTTACCAAGGGCAAATCATGCTTGACTAATCTGTTGGAGTTTTTCGAGGATGTAACCAGGAAGTTAGATGGGGGAGATCCGGTGGATGTAGTGTACCTCGATTTTCAGAAGGCATTTGATAAGGTCCCGCATAGAAGATTGGTGGGTAAAATCAAAGCTCAGGGCATTGGGGGGAAGGCATTGACATGGATAGAAAACTGGTTGGCAGATAGAAAGCAAAGGGTAGTGGTGAATGGGTGTTTCTCGGAATGGCAGTTGGTGACTAGTGGGGTCCCACAGGGCTCGGTATTGGGTCCACAGCTGTTTACAATTTACATCAATGATTTAGATAAAAGCATTGAGAATAACATCAGCAAGTTTGCTGATGATACTAAGCCGGGTGGCAGTGTGACATGTGATGAGGATATTAGGAGAATTCAGGGTGACTTGGATAGGCTGGGTGAGTGGGCAGATACTTGGCAGATGACGTTTAATGTGAATAAGTGCGAGGTTATCCACTTTGGGAGTAAGAACAGGAAGGCAGATTATTATCTGAACGGTGTAGAGTTAGGTAAGGGAGAAATACAAAGAGATCTAGGAGTCCTTGTTCATCAGTCACTGAAGGTGAATGAGCAAGTGCAGCAGGCAGTGAAGAAGGCTAATGGAATGTTGGCCTTTATTACAAAGGGATTGAGTACAAGAGCAAGGAAATCCTCTTGCATTTGTACAGAGCCCTGGTGAGACCACACCTGGAGTATTGTGTACAGTTTTGGTCTCCAGGGTTAAGGAAGGACATCCTGGCTGTAGAGGAAGTGCAGCGTAGATTCACGAGGTTAATTCCTGGGATGTCCGGACTGTCTTATGCAGAGAGGTTAGAGAGACTGGGCTTGTACACGCTGGAATTAAGGAGATTGAGAGGGGATCCGATTGCAACATATAAGATTATTAAGGGATTGGACAAGATAGCAGCAGGAAATATGTTCCAGATGCTGGGAGAGTCCAGTACCAGAGGGCATGGTTTAAGAATAAGGGGTAGGTCATTTAGGACAGAGTTAAGGAAAAACTTCTTCTCCCGGAGAGTTGTGGGTGTCTGGAATGCACTGTCTAAGAAGGCAGTGGAGGCCAATTCTCTGGATGCTTTCAAGAAGGAGCTAGATAGGTATTTGATGGATAGGGGAACCAAGGGATATGGGGACAAGGCAGGAACCGGATATTGACAGTAGATGATCAGCCATGATCTCAAAATGGCGGTGCAGGCTCGAAGGGCCGAATGGTCTACTTCCGCACCTATTGTCTATTGTCTATTGAAACATCTTCTCCATATCCACACTGTCCAGGCCTTTCTGTATTCCAAAAGTTTCATTGGAAATCAACTCGCAGATGATTTTTGTGATAAACTGTAATTATGTTGCTGATATAATTGGAGGGAGGTAGGATTGGGAGAGTGTGGTGGGGTGTGGAGTTGGTAGAGAACATTTACATTCACACCAGTAGAAGGCAATAATTTTGTGGGTTCCAAGATATCAAAGTTGATCTGTGTGTCTCTAATCGCCACTTCTCAAATTGGCTGCTTACCGAGCAGTCATCGAGTCACTCAGTATGGAAACAGACTCTTCAGCCTATTGAGTCCACAGCGAAAACTTTCCCTACCATTGAGCACATCTACCAGGGGAACTGCTCAACAAAGTAGCATCCATCCTCAAGGACCCCCTCCATCTGGGCCATGCTCCCTTCTCACTGCTGCCACCCGGGAGGAGATACAAGTATCTTAGCTCCCCCACCACCAGGTTCAGGAACAGTTGTTACCCCTCAACCTTCAGGCTCCTGAGCCACTGTATATAACTTCACTCACCTCAACTCTGACCTGGTTCCACGATCTATGGACTCACTTTCAAGAACTTTACAACTCATGTCACTTGTTTATTTATTATTATTATAATTTGTTTTGTATTCACAGTTTGTTTTCTTTTTCACATTGGCTTTTTGTCACCTTTGTGTGTAGTTTTTCACTGATCCATTTGTATTGTTTTATTCCACTGTGAATGCCTGCAAGAAAATGAATCTCAGGGAGTACATGGTGACATAGATGTAATTTGATGATACTCTTACTTTGAACTTTGAGTCCACATTCACCATTAGGTGCCAATCAACACTAAGCCTACTCCAATTCACCACATTCCCCGCAACTGCCCTCACATTCTACCGTTTACCTCCGTAGTAACGGGGACTCGCAGATGCAAATTAATCTACCGACCCACTTGTCCTTGAGGTGTGAGTGGAAACCAGTACACCTGGATGAAACCCACTTGGTCACAGGTAGGGCATGCCAATTCCACTCTGGTGACACTGAAGCTCAGCATTGAATCTGGAGATCTGGGTCATAGGGGTCTCACTACCATCTGTCAGGGACATTTATCAGGAGCACTCTTTTCGCAAGGCCCTTAGTATTATCACCGATCCCACCATTCCATCCAGCATCCTCTCTGACTTTCTACCATCAGGCAGGAGGAGACTCTGATGCATATAAACAAGAACGGTCAGGATGAGAAACAGTTTCTTCCCTCAGGCCATTTGGCTTCTGAACTCCCTGCCGTATCACATTCGAAGTGTCACTGGCTAATCTGTTCTCTATCTGGCAATATTTAAATTATGTACTTTAATTTATTTATTTAAATGTAATTCATCTGTAGATTCTATCCTTACTTTTGTAAGTTATTATATTGTTATGTGTGTGTTATGTGTACTACTGTGCTTTACATTTATACTCTGGTCCAGAGGAACCTCATCTCATTTGATGGCATGCATATAAATAGTTAAATGACAATAAACTTGACTTGATCAGGGCTGAACTCTGAAATTTTGCCTTCCAGTTCATGAATACTGGCAGCTAGCTACCTGTTGCCTGACACCCGCTCATTAATACTGGCAGAACTGAAACAGGATTTTTTTTCTGCTCTTCCTGACTTGAAAGAGCTGTTCTAATTGAGTGGGCAGCACTCTTGCCTCTCAGTCAGAAAATTATGGGCTCAAATCCCAAGTGACATACTAGCTTTATCCTGTCAGTTCTCGGGAGTATATAGGATCCTGACACTACTTAAAGAATTGCAATGGACTGTCTTTCGCAACATTTAACCGTGAGCCAACACCATTAAACCAGATTAGTCTAGATATTCGATTACAAAGATCTTTATGAGTTAAACAATTTGTTTGTATGACAAAGCAAAGTGATCGTCGTTTTACACTTAGTGGCCACTTTATTAGGTACAACTGTACACCTGTTTGTTAATGGAAATATTTAATCAGCCAATCATTTAGCGGTAATTCAATGTATAAAAGCATGCAAACATGGTCAAGAGATTCTGTTCCTGTTCAAACCAAACATTAGAATGGGGAAGAAATGTGATCCAAGTGACTTCGACCATGGAATGATTTGAGTATTTTAGAAACTGATGATTTCTTGGGATTTGCACACACAAAAATTTCGAGAATTTACATAGAATGGCGCAAAAAAATATAAAAAAAACATCCAGTGAGCAGCTGTTGTGTGCAAAAACACTTTGTCAGTGAGAGAGGTCGTAGAAGAATAGCCAGAGCAGTTCAAGCTGACAGGAAAGTGACAGTGACTGAAATAACCACGCATTATAACAGGGGTGTGCAGAAGGACACATCTGAATGCAGAAGTTAAACCTTCTATTAGAAGGGTTACAACAGCAGAAGACCACAGACATAAACTCTAAGGCCACTTTATTAGGTACATGAGGTACCTAATAAAGTGGCCACTGAGTATGGATATCCAATTGCAACATTTTATACACTAAACAACTGGTTTGTCTGCCAAGTCAAGCGGTCGTCATTTTATGTCACTGGTTGAACTTTGGATTGTGGATTTCACAGTGCAAGGATAGAAGTGAGAACTCAGCAGTGATTATCAGTCGTCATTAAACTGCATTTCAAATGAATACAAGTGCAAAAGAAATCAGGGTGAGGACGTAAGGATGTCAACAGTATTTTTATTGTTTGCTTGAGTGTGATACCATGCAAATAAATTATGATCATATTGATGGTTCTCTCCAGATAGAATAGTTAGATAGGATCTTGAACCATTTACAGGCCACTTATTTATGTTGGTACAATTAGCCACTGCTACCATAAGTATCACAATTGTGGAGGAGACCCAGTGGGCCAAATGGCCTATCTCTGCTGCTGCGTCTTCTGGCCTTCACTAAGATTACTATAATCATTCTGCAGACGATTGTAGTGGCAGTATGCTTTAAACAAGACTGACATCCAAACTGCATAACTTTGGAGATGTATGCAGAGAGGCTTTGCATATAATTTCCACCAGGGCAACAAGCCAATGAACTAGCAACATTCTTATTGATTGGCCAATTAGTCATGACCATAGCAACAAGCAGAGTTCCTGCTGTGATAGGATATCTGATGGAAAATGAAGGATTGTCGGTTACTTTCTGCCAGTTCCCCTCCTGTGTACACAAAGCCACAGCAACTGATTAGTAGCTAGTGAGAACTTTATTGATTTTCAGAATACCTATAATCCCACTTCACCAATAACACCCTCCCAGCATGTGAAAAAAACCTATAAAATGAGGCTGGGAGGAGATTAATTAACTAAATGTGTTACTGTTTCACAAGGTGTGCTTATGATTAAAATTGAATTATGAGTCTGTAATAAAAAGATTTTACTTGTGGGCATTGTATAGATTTTCATTCAGTATAATGAGGGTATTTATCTTCTTTGGATAAGAAGATCTCGATACTTTGACTGTAGCTACATTACGAAGGTATTTTGCAAAATTATAACTATAATCTTGTGACTCAGCCAGCTATTCAACTTAGTTAATTTTTGTTTTTAAAGATTATTTTTCTTGCTCCGAACCCTCCCTCAGCTGTTCTGCGTGGTTCACATTCTTGTTGAATTCTCCACTCGTTATTACCACTACCTCGCCGGCACCTTGAATCTGGCAATTTGGGATGCGAATCGTCAGAGTGGCAGGAGGTGATGAGATTCCATGCACTCCGGATCCTTGGGCTCTCCCACGGGGAACCTGGTGGAGCCACGCGCAGAAATCGACAGTATCAGTAATTGACCAAGTCGGGGAGGGGTCCAGTAAATGTGTATTGGGGGGGGGGAGGGAGGTGTTCAGTAAATGGGTGCAATGGGGAATTGGTGGAGATATACAGTAACGTTCTTCCTACATTCCAAAGACATACGGGTTAGGGTTAGTGAGTTGTGGGCATGCCTTGTTGGTGCCAAAAGAATGGCAACACTTGTAGCCTGCCAAGCATAATCCAGCTGATTTAATTTGATGCAATTTTGCCATATGTTTTCAATGTATACGTAATAAATAAATCTAATCCTTTCTTTCTAAATACAATTCATCACATTCATATATTGCCATTAATGGTACAAGACATTTTTCTATAGTGCATGGCATATGTTGTGGCACTCACTACATTTATAAAATTAACCTTACATGTCTATACTACAAATCTTCCCTTTATATTCATTTAATGACAGAATAGTCCAAAGGCTGTTACACAATATCCGACTCCTCAGGGTTTAACGAATCAGAATCAGGTTAATATCACCGCAAAATGGCATGAAATATGTTGCTTTGTGGCAACTGTATATTTCAATACATAATAATAAAATTAAATTACAATAAGAAATATATGTATATAAAACTGAATAAGTAGTGCAAAAAAAGAGTGAAAAAAGTACTGTTCTTGGGTACATTGTTCATTCAGAAACATAGTAACAGAGGGGAAGAAGCTGTTCCTGAAACGTTGAGTGTGTCTTTAGGCTCCTGTATCTCCTCAATGAGAAGAGGGATGAGGGTTGTTAATAGAGCGTGCCATTTTTTTTTTGCAGCATCGCCTCTTGAAAGTGCCCTGGATGCTTTGGCTGTTTTCAACCATTCCTTTGTAGAAGCGGCCTCAAAGCTGTCCACGCGGAGGTCATGACCCTGAAACGTCAGTTGCCCATTTCCTTCCAGAGATGCTGCCTGACCTGGCCTCCACAGACCTCTTTAGCAATGAACTCCACAATGGTGGCATTCGTCATTAAGTACCCTCACCACCTGCTCATTACAACCATCAGAGGGGAACAGGAACAGGAGCTTGTAGACATACACTCAACATTTTAAGAACAGCTTCTTCCCCGCTGTCATCCGATTTCTGAATGGATGATAAACTAATAAACCCTACCCTCCTCACTATTTTTGCTCTAATTATTTAATTGTGCATATTCTGTATATTTTTATTATAATTTGCAGTATATTGTGTGTATTGCATTGAACTGCTGCTGCAAAACGACAAATTTGAGGACATTCTGCATCTCAGTGATAAAAAATCTGATTCACCATCCTCTGGGTGAAGAAATTTCTCCTCTTTTTAATATTTATGGCTGTCCCGGTGTGTTGCTTTTCCTTCAACTTCCCATGGATTTCCAAAAAAGATCCCCTTGAACACGAAACTCCAACAGACCCTTCAAACTACAACACACAAGCTTAAGCATCAGAGCAAATAAAACTTTAATTTTTGCAAACTGAGTTCCGGTCTGTTTCTTCTGGATTTCTACAATTGGGTCTTAAGTTCCCCTACGATTTAAAGTAACGGTATGATCATTGTGACACGGGAACTTTTCTTCCTTTGGCTTGTCGTATGCAGGCGGGGAGATGCTGAATATGGCAGTGGGCCGAATTGTAGATCGCCAGCAGTTGTCAGACAGTGACCCAAATCTTGGGACGACCAGTTAACTGCAATTTGGAGCCCTTTTTCTAGCGGGAAGTCGTAGAAATTACAGTAACTTCTCGTTGAGCCCCGCCCACAATACGTCTTTTGTGTATATATAAAAATAAAGGTTTGTTAGTCCCTTCGAGGTGCTTAAAATCAAAGTGGCTGTTGTTTGGAGGACGTGTCCGGGAGCCCGGCGCGCTTAGTTCTGCTCACCTCAGTGAGCGGACAGCATAAACAGGCGAGAACTTCAAGGACTCTTAATCTGGCCTCACGCAACCTGCGGAGGGCTAAATCTATCAACTCGCCTTGAATCCTGCCTCATATCTGATTTATCGCAGCTGGTGTCCGGACCTCACCTACGACACCAAATATTTCTTAGGCCGGAGTCCACAACATGATGCTTATCTCCGTCTATAAATGTGCTTAATCTCGTTTTGTTTTCTCTCTCACGCTCTCTGTCCCCAGTTAAATCCAGACAGGGGGAATGTGTTTGTGGTTTGAACTGTCTGGGTCACTGGGCGTGATGGGCTGCATCATTAATGAGTCTGGATTCGGCGCATCGAGAACCAACAGGTGAGCCGGATTAACGTTCACCACAAAAAATTAAAAACAATCTGTCCCTTTTTAATTAGACCCTCCGGGCTTCAGCATTGGGCAGGTTGCCAGGATGGAGGGCGGTAAACCTCGCAAAAGGGAGACAGTGGCAGGCGACAATTTAAGATAACTGAGGGGACGAAAAACTAACGTGAACAAAAGAACGACCGGCAGTTACTATTGCAGTTGCTGGAGTCAGCCCAACGCCTGTAATCGATCAGCGAATCAGGACAGAACCAAGCCCTTCAGCTCAACTGGTCACGTCGGCCACGATTCCCACATCTCACATATAATCAGGTAATATTAAACCTGATTCTGATCTAAGACAGTCCCATTTGTCCCCACCTGGTCCACATTCCTCCTAATCATATACCTGTCCAAACGCCTTTTAAATGTTTTTAAGTATCTACCTCAGCCATTTAATCTGGCAGTTTACTCCACATATGGCCCACACCACCCCCCCCCTTCCCCATCTCTCCCCTCTCACTTTAAACCTGTGCTCCCTCGTTCTTGAGAACCCTGGGAATATTGGAGTTGTATTATTATTGTTTTACATGAAAGGCGTGTTCTGCATACTTATTCAGACACATCAGATTATCACACAGTGCATTGAGGTGAAACAATAACAGAGCCCAGAATGAAGTGAGCAGCCACGGAGAAAGTGCAGTGCAGGTAAACAATAAGGTGCAAGAACATAAGGAGTAGATCGTGAGGTCAAGAGTCTGTCTTAGCATACTCGGGAGCCGTTGAATTGTCATACAGCAGTGGGGTAGATGCTGGTACATGCTTTCAGAATCTGTTTTTCTAAACCTTTTCTTAGGGTTATAGAGTCACACAGGCTATGCAGTCAACAATATCCATAACAAGAATTGGGCACCCATCAGCATTCATCCCAACTTCCAGCACGTGTACCATAGCCTACCATGCTTTGGCATTTCATGTGCTCATCTCAGCACATCTTAAGTGTTGTCAATGACTCTATTTTTCATCACTCTTTCAGCCCGTCCATCCCAAATACACATGCATGGAAAAGGTCCCCTCTGATTCTCTTTTTGTCCTTAGTTTTTCTTTGAATGGGTTCCATGTTTTTCTATGTTTCACGGCTGTCTGTAGGAAGACAAATCTCAGGCTCTTATACTGCAGACATGTGGCATCCATTAGTCTTGTGAGACCATGGATCTGCGCCTGGAATGGTTTCCGGGGCGCAGTCCTGGGCAAGATTGTATAGAAGACCAGCAGTTGACCAACCATGCAGCAAGTCTCCCCACTCCACCACACTGATGTTGTCCAAGGGAAGGGCAAGGACCAATACAGCTTGGCACCAGTGTCATCACAGGAGTTGCTAGAACACAGTTGAAGGCAATGTCGGACTGCCTTAGGGACTCCAACTCCTCTGGGTTTACTCCCAAAGCCTTTCCCCTGGGTGGGTATGGCCGCAAGGCAGCGGAGGTTTGAAATCATACTTTGATAATAAATGTACTTTGAATCTTTGAAAATCTCTGTCCTCTTATCTCTGATTTGAGGAAGAATTCCTGCAGGCTATCCACCAAATACCTCTCATAATTCTATATACATCAAACATGTCCAACATTATCCTCCATTGCTCAATGGAAAACAGATTTGGACTCTCAGCTGGAACACTTCATACGGGCAACAGGCTGGTAGGTCAGGGAGTAAAACAGCACGGAAACAGGCCCGTCAGTCCAACTGGTCTAGGATGACCAAGAACTCATTTAAACTGGTCCCATCTGTATACATTTGACCCACATCCCTTTAACCCTTTCCTTTCTACGTACCTGTCCTTGGGTCTTCTAGTCATTGACTCATAGGCATGCAGCATAGAGACAGCATTAAAACAATATTCTTGGTGCAGCATCTTCTACATCAGGGAGGCCCAACTTAGATTGGGGACCACTTTGTTGATCTGCTCCCTCCACAACAGATTGGACCTCACATTGACTAACCAGTTAAATCCCAGTCCCCATTGCTATTCTGACATATTGTTCCATGGCCTCCTCTACTGCCACAACGAGGACACTCTCAGGCTGGGGGAGCTAAACCTTATATTCTGTCTATGTAGCCTCCAATCTGACAGTGTAAATATTGATTTCTCTAACTTTGGGTAATTTCTCCCCCACTTCTCTCTTCATCATTCCCCATTCTGACTCCCTTCTTACCCCTTCTCTTCTTTTCACTTGCTATTTACCTTCCTCTGGTATTCTTCCACCTTCCTTTCTTCCATGGCCCACTGTCCTATCTGATTCCTTCCTCTTCAGTCCTTTACCTTTGCCACCTACCCCATCCCAGCCTCTTACCTCATCCTTGTCTCCCCAATCCACCCACATCCCCTTCACCAGGTTTCACCTATCAACTTTCTGCTTATACTCCTCCCCTTCGTCTATCTTATTCTGGGCCTTCCTTTCCAGTCCTGATGATGGGTCTTGGCCCAAAACATTGACCATTTATTTCTCTCCATAGATGCTGCCTGACCTGCAATTCCTCCAGCACTTTTTGTGTTACAACAGATTTATCAGCGTGCAGAGCCCTCTCCAACCATCAGATGTCAATCTGCAGCAATAGCAGACACCATTCAGCACCTTGAGCTGGTCCATGTCATAGAAGCAGCACAGAAACACCAAGCTGAGTCCATGTTGACCATCAACCACCCACTCACAATAATCCTACATTAATTTCATTTTTTATTCTTCCCACATTACCAACAAGTCCCTCCAGACCTTATCACTCACCCACACACTTGGAGCAATTTACAGTGACGAATTAGCCTATCAACCCACATGTCCTTGGGATGTGGTAGGAAATAGGGGAGGAAGCCATGCAATGACAGGAAGAACTTGCAAACTCCACACTGCCAGTACCTGAGATCAGGATTGAACCTGGATTTCTGCATTGGAGCTGCTCTACCACTCTGCTATCTCTAAACGTCACTCTGTCATGCAGTACAGAACATTGACATCTCCGTCTTTGCTGCACTTAATTTATAAACTGTTGTTTTTCACTTAGTAACAGCAAAGCAAAGATTCAGAACTGCAGGAAGAATTGGACCAACTCTCTCACTGATAGTCACATTTGTATCTCTGCACGTTTGTCTGTGTCCATCCCTACCTACAGTATAGGTAAAGGGCAAAAGTTTGAACTTTTCAATTGCAAAGTTGAGTCTAAGCTTTGTGGTTGTAGTTTAGAGTGGTGTGAAGGTCACTCTTGATTTGTTTCTTTATGAGTAGTCACTGTACAGTCAGCACTTCACCAGATACATGAAAACGTTGCAGCCTTCACTGGGAGGAAGCAAAGTGTGAGAATATTTTCTGCATGAAGTGTGCGCTCTCTCCCTATGACTGTGAGGGTTTATTCCAAGTGCTCCTGACTCCTTCCAAAGGTATTTGCATGAATTGGTCCCAAGATGAGTGGTCGGATCCAGAGAGAATTTGTAGGAAATGGAGAGAATAAGAAATGGAATTAGCTTAATGGTTGGCATGGATATGGAGGTTGGTCGGTTCTTGATTAGTAAGGGTGTCAAAGTTAATGGGAAGAAGGAAGGAGAATGGGGTTGAGAGGGATAATAAATCAGCCACGATGAAATGGTTGAACAGACTTGATGGGCAGAATGGCTGAGCTCTGCTGCTGAGTCTTATGATCTCAGGACTTGGATGGCTTAACAACCTACTTCTGTGCTTAGCAACTCTGGTCAAGGGTTTCCTATAAAGTGCACACACACTCAAACACTGTTTTTTTCCATGTTCCAAAGACGTAGCGGTTGATAGGTTAATTGACTATTGCACATTGCTTCCAGTGTGTACGAGAGTGGTAGAATCTATGTGACGTTGATAAGATTTTGGGGAGAATTGATTACAGCAAATATTAATGTGAGGATTTGCTTGCTCTGTGAACCACAGAGAGTTGATGGACTGAAATGGCTTGCTTCTATGCTGTAAGGGAAAGTGGAGATGACTGGTAAGTGCTTTAATTCAAATAGTCAGGTGACCTATTCATTTTGTAAATACTGTCTGTAGTTGATGATTGTCCAGCCTACAAGTCATCACGAGCGAGCTAGCCAGCTTTGGCCAACTTCCCAGTTTTACAGGAATTAAAAAGCAGATGAAGCCAGAAACCAGTTTCACAGCAACATAAGAAATGGCCATTTGCTGCGTTGGGCCTGTGCCACCATTCAATATAATCATGGTTGATCTAAACATTGCCTTCTACCCCTCTCTCTTGCCTGTTTCCTATAATGCCCGACTCACCTGTAGGGCATTACTCACCCATGGGGACCTCAACAAATGTCCATGTATCACTAAAGTACAAAACTAGAAGGAGAGAATAGTTTTTTTAAATTTTCATCATCGAACTTCTAGATGGGTTTATACAAAACTTAATGTAAACATAGAAAATTATTTTCAGTAACAGTCAAAGGGCAGATAAATTGTATTAATTTGTTTCATATTCAGGATATGGGCATTTCAAGAAGGCAGAAATTACCTCAGATTTAATGAAGTCTTTTGAAAAACAGTCCTGTAATATCATGTTCCCATTATTAGAATTAGTTATTAATTGTAATTTTATTTAATTAACAATTTAAACTCCAAATGATGGGGGTTTGATCCACCAGATTGGTTGATCAACTCTGGATTGCTTGTGCTGTAACGTAATTACCATATCCTTTTAAACCTGTACAGAAATAAGTCATTAAATCGAACCAGCATAAATCAAAATAATTCTCTTCAGGTTAAGTTATTCAATCACAAATGATAGGCCACCACAACACTCTGAGCCTGCCATCGTAACGTCCTTTAAAGGGGATGTTGTCATGGTAACAGCCTCCACAGAATGCTTACATAAAGGTGACAATCAGTGATATGATTCTGCTGGCAATCTCATCCACCTCTATTAATTTTAGTGGGATTTAAAACATACAATTGAAGTAGTTCTGATTACCATGGTGACAGTGCCCACCAACAGGCAGAGGTGCACTCAAAATTGCTGGAAAAGATTTATTTTAATAAATCGCTGCTTATTAAGAGGAGGATGGTTAACAATAGGGAAAGGAACCTTGACACCTCTCGAGCAGTGACAGCTGGCAAACATTATTCCTATGGTTACATTGCTCAAACAACACTCTGCAAAATTACCCACTGTGCCATCATGCCATTTCAGGTTTCTCATGCCAAATGATGTGTGGTGTCATCTAATGCCAGCAAGTTCAAGGGGAAGGTAGACCAGATCTGCTCATGTGGTGAACTGAAGGACAGAGATCGAGCAGATGTACACTCAGTGGGGCCTCCTGTAACTAATAAAGTGGCCACTGAGTGTATGTTCATGGTCTTCGGCTGAAGCCCATCCTCTTCAAGGTTCAAAGTGTTGTGCAATTAGAGACGCTCTTCTGCACACTGCTGCTTGATTAGTTCATTATTGTCACATGTACAGTGAAAACTTAGTTTTGCAGGCCATCCAGACAGATTACTTCAAAATGTTAAGTACATTGATGTGATACGAGGGAAGCACAATTGCAGAATGAAGAACATCGTGTTATGGTTACAATTACAGAGAAAGTGCAGTGTCGATAGACAGTAAAGTGCAAGTCCACAACAAGGTGAATTGTGAGAATGAAAGTTCATCCTTAACATACAAGCTGTCCGTTCAAAGATGAGGACCAGGTGCAAGGGCTAGTTCCAACTGTCAAATTAAGACATACTGAGTATAATAAAACATTGGAAATCAGCTTACATCAGGAAAAGTAAACACAACAAACACAGCTATCACACATCAAATGTAAAAGCAACACTCTTAGTTATAAGGTACAATGTGTTTTTCCACACTCTTAAACTTGCACCTCAGCATCTGACAGCTAGATCCAATTGCTCTAATCCCAACACCAACACTGCCAGGTTCAGGAACAGCTTCTTTCCCGCAACCAGCGGGATTCTGAACTGACCTCCACAGCCCTGATCTTACATCAGCAGCGAAACATGGCAAACCAGCCCCTGGACTACCATCCACTTCACTCTGATCGTGCTTTTTTTTTGGCATTGTTAGTTTTTCATTGATGCTGTTGTATTTCTTTGTTCTACTGTGAATGCCTGCAAGAAAACGAATCTCAGGATAGTATATATGGTGACATAGTAGTGCAATCACTTGAGTTCAATACGATATTCTCCTAAGGGATTGTCTATTGGTGAAAGCTCAGGTATCTATAAAGGCCAATCCAGGGCTGATCAGTAGGCAAAATAAAAGTCTATTTATTCCCTACAGCTCTGTACTTTTGGGATACAATAACATTTGTTCTGTTTCCTGTTGATATTGGCCTACGGGGAAGTCGGAATCAGGCTGGAGAGAATCACTATAGCCATTGATGGTGACTTTAAACTTTGAACTTCTGTCTTATATACTTAATGCTTAATTTATATTCTGTAAGTTGTCTGTACCTACATACCTGTGATGCTGTTGCAAGCAAGTTTTTCATTGTGCCTGCACCTCAACATATTGTGCATAACTTAATTGACTGGTTAGATCCGTGACCAAGTATAGCGAGGTTAATTTAACCACATACACTCCAGGCTGAGATCGAGCTGTGTCATTGAACTGCAGCTAATCAGTCTGTCCAACTATTTATGTTTGTACAGTACTGTGCAAAAGTCTTAGACACACATATATATAGCTAGGAAGCCTAAGACTTTTGCACAGTACTGTAGTAATTTTATGTGCCGTGCTGTATTGCTGCTGCAAAAAAAAACCAAGGTTTGTGACATACGATATCTCAGTGATAAACCTGATTCTAATATGGGTCTTTATTGTGGACTGAGAGTGGGAAGGGGAATCATGGTTGGGGAAAGGGGAAAGGAGAGGGGAGGGAGTGGAAGCACCAGCAGGACATTCTGTAATAATCAATAGACAAATTGTTTGGAATCAAATGACCTTGCCAGGTGTTTCAGAGCTGGGTGTGTCTGCACCTACACCACCCCCACCCGATCATGTGGCAGCAACTCAATGCATAAAAGCATGCAGACATGGTCAAGAGGTTCCGTTGTTCTTCAGACCAGACATCAGAATGAGGAAGAAATCTGATCTAAGTGACTTTGACCATGGAATAATTGTTGGTGCCAGACGGGGCGGTTTGAGTACCTCAGAAACTGATGAACATCTGGGACTTCCATGCACAACAGTCTCTGGAGTTCACCAAGAATTGTGCAAGAATCAGAAAACATCCAGTGAGTAGCAGTTCTCTGGACGAAAACACCTTTTTTTTTAATGAGACAGGTCAGAGGAGAATAGTTCAAACTGACAGGAATGCGACAGAAACACAAATAATAACACATCAGAACAGTGGTTTGCAGAAGAGCATCTCTGAATGCACAACGCATCAAAGCACGAAGTGGATGAGCAGAAGCGGCAGAGAACAGTGAACACACACTCAGTGGCCATTTTGTGGCCCATGGCTCTGCACTGGACTAAGGGTCTCGGACTCTCTTAGCGGACTTCCGTTCAGAAACACTATTTGCTTGCGGTTACTGATTGCATGATGTTTTCTTTTACATTGCACACCGGGTGTTCGATGGTCCTTTTTGTGGGCTATTTTATTCTTCAATTTTCTTCTGGGCACGATGTGTTTTTTTTAATTATCTGTACATTGGGCATTAGACAGTCTTTTTTTCACATGCATAGGGCTTGATTTTGAGTTTCTTTGTTCCATGGCTGCCTGTTAAGAGAGGAATCTGAAAGCTGTACAATGTATCCATACTTTAATGATAAATGTACTTTGAACTTTGAACTACCAGAAGTACCAAATGAAGTGGCCACTGAGTTGTATGTTAAGAAGTGCAAACCTTCTGCACAATAGATGGTTCCAAGAATTGGGGTGGGGGGGGGAACAAAGAAAATTTCCATTCACGTTAACTAGCTGCAATTTTGATAAGCTAGTTTCACCAGTGCATCAGGTCATGAAAGTTTTATTAAAGGGTTTCAAACTGAGTGAGAGGCTATGGATCTAAGGCATACAGCACGTTAAAGATGGTTGTGAGATGTTAAAGATAGAGGAGAAGATTGGGACAAGAGTCATGCATAAGGTAGTTTTAAATGAGAGAAAGATACTTGAGGTGAAGAACAATTTGTGACAGTTAATGTGAGCTTTCTAGATGGCTCTAGGAGTCAATGGTAACACCGAATTACTCACTGTCAATGAGGTGAGTGAAATGTGAGAAAAGCTTGTAAAGATTTTGACCCAGACAAATTCAAAGCAAAACCACACCATGAAGGGCCTCATAAAGATGTGTACAAGATGCACGGTGGCTTAGAGACACTTAATCTTACTATCACTTTAAGTTAACCACAGCTAAGAGAGTTGTAGAGTTCAGGACTGAATTCAGGAAACTCACTACGCGATAGAGCATGTTCTGCAAAGGTGTCTAGAGAGCAAAGAAGAGGCCAAAAACTCCGAGGTAATTCAGGAAATAGCTTAGCTCCATGATGGAAGATGCGTCAGGAAGGGGTAGATGGGCAATACGGCCTTGTCTTATTCGCATGCATGTGAGGGCAGGGCTCTGTAACGTTGAGCGAGCTGGCCGAGCAGTGACTCGTAAATAAACATGAATGCATGGAGAGCACTGAGCCTTTCGGAACTCACATGGGGCTGCCCCCTGATTAGTGGTGGACCCCCCCTTTTTGCTTCTCTATCTTGCCCCTGCTTGTGGGGAAAGTAGAAAAAGCCTTTAGCCTATTTCGAGGCTGAGTAAAATGTGCAAGAAAGAATGATTCAGCTTATGACAACCGCCGGTCACAGCTTTCATTCACACACCCTCAATACATTACTTCATAATTTGTATTAATAATGAAGGATGGGCAGTAAATTCACAACAGCCAAACAACATATTCCCAAAGAAACATTAAAAAGTTGAAAAGCTGCTTAAAAATAAATATGATTTTCCCTTAGCAACTTCCTCTGATAAGGTAGTTTATAACATAGAATTTCTGAGAACGAAATTCTTTGTCTTTATTGGGTTATTCAATCTAACTTCCTGTCTAGGGCAAGCGTTGTGGTGTCCACTCTATTCAAGCAACCCATCCCCCCCACCACACTTTTTCATTCCCTACTCAAACCTCCACCCTTAGGGAGAGCCCCTGGTGTCTACTAACTAAGGATTTGCGCATGATTTGTGCCTGTGGCTATTCCACTGAACAGCAGCCAGCTCAATTCAGACACAACAAGCTGTTCCAGAAAATTCACACTGCATCCTGTGACTCACTGTTTATGGGAAGGGAGCAGGAAGGAAGGGGTTTACAAACAGAGTTTAATTGTGTAGCCAGTCCCAGATCATTTGACACCTTTGCACCAGCTCTGAAACTGCAGGTGTAACCACTGAGTTCGGATCCAAGAAAGACACACGATTATCAATGTGTATGCACGCACATACATGCGCACACACCCTCACACAAACAGTTGTGTGTGAACATAGACACGCAGAGACAAACACACAGAAGCACGTACACTGACAAAACACACACACACGCGCGCATGCATTGACAGATACAAACAACACACATTGACAGATACAAACAACACACATTGACAAATACGCCCACACATGCTGACACAGCCACTTGGATGTGCACATGGACACGCACACAAATACACACACACATACAGGCACAGACATTGACAGAGATCACACACACCTCTAACACACATATATTAACAAGCATAAGCACATATATTGACAGACACACCCACACACACCCAGCACATCTGCACACTCCCAACACACCCCCACACACCTGTGAATACACACTCTCTCTCTCTCTCTCTCTCTCTCTCTCACACACACACACACACACACTCACACACACACACACACACTCACACACACACACTCACACACACACACACACACTCACACACACACACACACACACACACACACACACTCACACACACACTCACACACACACACACACACACACACTCACACACACACACTCACACACACACACACACACACACACTCACACACACACACTCACACACACACACACACTCACACACACACACACACACACTCACACACACACACACACACACACACACACACACACACACACACACACTCACACACACACACACACACACACACACACACACACACACACACACACACACACACTCATACTTACACCAGCTTTCCCAGTCAAGTACCCCATTCCAGGATGGGGTACTTCTTCATGGAATCTTTTAAAACTAATACTGTCTCAGGATGTGGCTCCACCAACCAACCAGTATTATCATTTCCTAGACAGCGACAGGCCATTCAGCCCACAACGTTGTGCAGAACCAGCTAAAAAGCAAGTCAGAAACACCCAAACACTAATCCCTCCTACCTACACCATGTCTATATCCCTCCATCTTCCTTACATCCATCTGCCTATCCAAACTTCTCTTAAAAGCCTGTAATGAAATTGCCTCTACCCCCATAACAGGCAGTGCATTCCAGGCATCCACTAGTCTCTGAATGAAAAATTTACCCTTCTCATCCCCTTTGAGCCTACCACCTCCCACCTTCAATTCAAGGCTTCTGGTTTTAGGCAGTTCAACCCTGTGAAACAGATACTCTCAATCCACTCTATCTGTGCCTCTCATAATGTTGTAAACCTCTGTCAGATCTCCCCTCAGTCTCTGACTGTCCAGAAAAAAAAAACACCCAAGTTTATCCAGCCTCTCATGATGGAAATAAACTTAGTTTAAGCTTGCCCAAAAGAAAATGATGTAGAGCCGCCTTAAAGTTGGTGCAATGAAGGTGACTGACAGTGGCATTGGAGAGGGAGATTTATGATTTAGCTGCGGCAGTGGTGAAGAAGAGGCAACAGATACCAAAGTCAGGACATTGTGAGACTTGCTGGGGAACTTTATATCTTTTTTCCACATGCCTATTTCTCTGGTCTTTAAGAAAATGCAAGAATATTCTCAGTACATAAATCTGTATCTTTGCTTCTTAATGCGAGGCCTGAGTTCTCAAACTTCATAGAAGAATCTAAACTGAACTTACTAGTGCAGCATGAAAGGTAAGCTATATTGTCGAGGTTTTATTTCCTGATGAAACATCAAACAAAACACTACATCCTTTTTGTAAAAACCAAGGTCATTTTGCACTGTCATGTCTACAACAATACAGCACACAACAGAGGGTGTTCCAGCCAATATTAGTCATTTAAAACAGTTCACCTGATTATTATTAAGCTGCGATATCACTATGAGACAATTGGCTGCTGCATTTCCTGCATTGTAATAGTGGAGTCACTCCACTGATGTAAAATACCTGGGGGCATTTTGAGATCGGGGACAGAGAAATGCTTGCCTTAGTTTCAATGCTCATATGAGATGTCTCAGGATCGAAGCCTCAAAAGGGATGAGTGTCGAACACTAGGGATCCCCACCTCTCAGGACATGCCCTCTTCTCATTGGTACTGTCAGGAAGAGGTACAGAGGCCTGAAGGCACACTGTGATTTAGGAACGGCTTCTTCCCCTCTGCCATCTGATTCCTGAATGGGCATTGAACCTAGAACACTACCTCACTGCTTTTTTTATTTCTATGTTTTTGCACTACTTATTTCATTGAACTACTACTTCTACACACACACACACACACACACACACACACACACACACACACACACACACACACACACACACACACACACACACACACACACACACACACACATACACACCACATGTGTGTGTGTGCCCTTAACTCCTGGTGGAGTCATTGGGGCACCGTCATGACAAGCTTTTTGCACCGATCTTTTTGGTGATTGCTCATCGTATGGCGTGTCTTGGGCATCTGAAACCTGGCAGAGCCCATCCCTCTCCAGGTTTTTTTATGAGGTCGAGTTGCTAGCTCGACACTCAATGGAGAGCGTGCAAGGGAGCCGGCTGGATTTGAACTCAGGACCTCTCGCCCCGAAGTCCAGTGCTGATGCCACTACACCACCAGCCGGTTACCCCCACATGTGTGTGTATATATATATATACATATTGATTAATATACATATTAAAATACATACATATATACACTTACTGTAATTCAGTTTTTAAAAATTATTATGTATTGCATTGAACTGCTGCTGCAAAGTTAACAAGTTTCATGACACATGCTGGTGATATTAAACCTGATTCTGATTCTGATTAAGGGCCCCCGCCATTTGGGCCATGCCCTCTTCTCATTGCTGCCATTAGGCAGGAGGTATGAGAGCCTGAAAAGACTCATCTCAAGGGCCAACATCAGCCTTTTCCCCATTGCCATCAGGCTCTTGGACCAACCAGAGAAGTCCTAATATTACTTTGGTCTATTTTTTGATATATCTTACTCTCCTTCAATCTGCACTAATGTTGTTAAGTTTATTTTGTCATGTACGTTATGTATAATCTATGTTAATTTTTATTTGTCATACCTGTTATGTATGGTGCTGCTGCTAATTTTGATCACTTTTATACCCAGATATGCATTCCCTTGACAATAAACTTGAACTTAACTGGTACGTGTTTTTGGCAGTGATTTGTGATTTAGCGTGAGGTTCCACAGATCACCTGTTGCACAATGTGTCACTGATTCCTCACAGCTTCAACACAGCCTAGTGATGACAGTGTGATGCCATTTGCATAGACAAACCTTTAGTGGTACTGATCCACTCGCCAGGGTTCTGACTGAGGGAAGATCAGTCATGGGCCCCATGCAGATGGTGTCCCCCCGTTCCAAATGCTTGCACAGAAACTCAGTCTGAAACCTGTGACTGACATTTCTCCCCGAGCTTGGAGACAGCTGGAGAAAGGTCATGGTGTAGGGAGGATGAAAAGGGTGCAAGGGATGAGCTTGTGTTGGGGGAAGGAGCACAATGAAATGAACTCATAAGGCAGACATAGGAGCTTTTCAAGTGCTCAGCTATTTAAAATATGACGGGGCTTCTGCCTTCATTAGCCACAGGTTGTGAGTTCTAGGCTGCTCACTCCAACTGGGTTAAAAAGAATCTAATTCTCTGTAATTCTTCTGCCAATTATTTAATCTGAATTCCATATTGCTAAGGATTCTGCTAAGCCTTTTTGCAATTTATTTCACCTCAATTTGTTATCCCCACAACCTCCTCCATTCCAAACTCATTAATCACAGCTTAATTAATCTGTTTTACTTATTTAGAAATTCAGCACAGTAACAAGCCCTTCTGTCACAATGAGATGGTGCCGCCCAATTAGAGCCATGTGACCGATTAACCTACTAACTCATACATCTTTGGAATGTGGGAGGAAACCAGAGCATCCAGAGGAAACCCTTGCGGTCACAGGGAGAACGTACAAACTCCTTACTGACAAATCTCTTTTCATATCAAAGCATTTCCAGTCTGGGAATGAAGTTGAAATATTGTAAACTTATTTTTAGCAAATTGAATGATTAAACATTATTCAACAGAAATGCACACAATTTGGTATTAGTACTCTGTCGTCAGGGGAAGCTTTAGCAGATTTAAGTGGGCTGTGATTAGCAAGGCAAATGAAGTTTAGCAATTTTAAAACAAGGGTAAAGCAAAATAGGATTAAAGAGAATCTGAAGGCATTCATAATTGCATTGGGAGCGAGAGGATAACTTGTGAGAGGGTGAGAGCAGTCAACAATAAGGGGGGAACATTTGCTTGGAGGTGAATGGTGTGATTGAGGTTGTTAGTGAGTACATCAGCATTTATCAAGGAGAAGGACATGGATGAGAGGGAGACCATTGCTGCGTCTAGCAATGCTAGGGCATTTTGAAGGAAAGGAGGAGATAGTGTTAGACCTATTAAAGAGCACTAAGGTGGTTTTCCCAGTGTATGTATTTAATACTTCAGTAATATTTGATTAATATTGTAAATATATTATTTGATCAAGTATTCTTTTTCGTTACATAATTTATTACAGACTGTGTGTAAGAAATATGTGAATGGCATACAGCACCACATCATGTGAGCACCTGACTAAAGGTAAGCAAGGGCATGCTATCCTCGGCTCCCAAGTTCTTCTTTCAATTGGTTTTACCTTCGAGAGCTACAAAACATAACAGTGGTGATGAGTAAGTTATAAAATGAACCCGAGATGACTACCTACCTGCTGAAGTGCAGTGAGGCGTTCGAGTTAAAAAAAGCTCAAGTTATTTATCTTTCTTTGGATGGGGAGACAGCTTAAGTTTTAAAAAAGCACAGCGTATGTTTCTTCAGAAGGAGAGAAAGATGGCTGAGTTAAAACAAATGGCAGAAAATGGACAGAGCATGTGTTCATAAACAGTAAGTATTGGATGATAGTAATGCCATCAATAAAAGCAGAAATGGCTGGCTACATCGGAAAGATAGACATGTTTGATTGCACAACAGATAACTGGGTGTTGTATATTGAATGAATAGAGCAGTATTTTGAACCAAATTAAATAGCCAATGAAAAGCAACTGCCAGTTTTGCTGATTGTAATCGGTGGAAAAGTATGCAGTTTGCTTAGAAGTCTGACTGCTCCAACCAATGCAGCTGAAATTGGCTTTGCTGATACGTTGAATGTAATGTGGAAACACTTAGAATCAAAAACATTGTTGACTGCGGAATGCTTTAGGTTTATAAGAGGAATCAAAAGAAGGGGAGTTCATTTCAGCTTCTGTGACTGAATAGACGAGATCGTCGAAGCATCGTCAGTTCAGCGATGGGCTGAATGATGTGCTGAGAGATGGTGTAGTTTGGGAAATCTTACAAGAAAGCATTAAAAAAAGGCTCCTAACTGAAGCCCAACTCACATTTAAAAGAGCAGCTGAAATTGCTACATCAATGGAAACAGCAGACGAAGATGCAACTGAGTTTGCAGTCAGGAATGAATGTGAGCAGGAACAAAATTGCAAAGGCAAAACAGAAACTGGTCTGGCCAAACAAATTGTGTTACTATTGTGGCAGGGGCTCACATACGCCAGATCAAGGTGAAGCTTTCAGAAAATGCAACAAAGTAGGACACATACAAAGAGTATGTCAGGCAGACAAAAATAAATGGACAAGTAAAAGAAAATGATAAAAAGTTAAGTTGCAGTTTCAAGAAGAGCACTAATTTGCATGCTGTTGATGAAAAACTTGATAATAATGATGAGAGAGACACAGGATTTGGTGGCTGACGCACCATCAATAACTCTCGGAGACGTGAGGCGAGAGATAGGCTTTTATTAGCTGGAAGAAAGCACTGTCAGCAGCAAGAGGCTGTCACACAACATCCTGGAGACTGAGGGAGGAGCAGTGCCTCCAATCGCCTTTATACAGGGGTCTGTGGGAGGAACCACAGGAGCAGTCAGCAGGGGGGGGAGGCATGTCCAGTATATGTAGTTCACCACAGTGGCCTTAAGATTTACAAAGTGAAAACTAACAACAGACAAGCAATTCCATTTACACCAGAAGTGAATGGCAAATTAATGAAAATGGAATTAGACACTGTTTCAGTCATTCCACAAAATGAGTTTGAAAAATATTTCATAGATACTGAACTGAAGCCTACAGATATCCAACTAAGAACTTATACAGGAGAAAAGGTATCTCCTGTGTGAGTGACATTCGCAACAGTGAAATACAACTCCAATAAGCCCAAAATGTCGACAGTCTTCTCCCTATAGATGCTGCCTGGCCTGCTGCGTTCCACCAGCATTGTGTGTGTCGTACCAATAAGCCATACTGTGTTAGTATAAAAGCAGGAGGGCCAACATTGTGAGGCTGTGACTGGCTGAGACAACTAAAATTTGATTGGAGATCTATCTACCATTTGCATGCCACATCCCCAGCAACAGTGTCAACTGAAATCAAATTAAGAAAGATACTGGATGATGCACAGCAATATTCAAGGATGGCACTGGAAAACTCAAACATATAAAGGGTAACGTTACATGAAAATACCACACTCAGGTTTCACAAATACTGTCTGGTTCCTTATACACATGATGAAGTAGCCAGTGAGCTGGATTGTATGGAATACTTTCCATGGCTGAGTGGGGCCCATGGGCAACGCCAGTGGTCCTAGTATCCAAGAAGGATGGGTTTGTCAGACTCTGTAGTGATCTTAAGGTCACCATTAATCCAATACTGATAGTAGATCAATACACTCTACCCAGGATCTCTTTGCAAAACTGGAGGGAAATACTTAGAATTAGCTGAGGCCTACCTATAGATGGAGATGGAAGAAGAGTCCAAAGTATCTCTCACCATAAACACTCACAAAGGGTTTTATCACCACAATAGGCTTATTTTTGGAGTAGCATCTGCACCTGCGATCTAGTAGAAAGTAATGGACCTGGTGCTCTAAGGCTGCCCAGGCGCTCGGTGTTAGCTGATGACATTATTGTTATCAGTGAGGATGACAAGCAACATCTCCAAAATCTCAAAACAGTGTTAAAAAGATTAAAAGATTATGGGCTTTGAGCACGACACAGTAAGTGTGAATTCTTTAAACCAATCCAGACTTAGTGTGGTCATACCATTGATTAACAAGATTTACTCAGTGTGCTGAGAAAATTCAAGCAGTGTTGGATGCCCTGAGGTCAAAGGACATGTCACAGTTGTGGTCCTTTTAACAATTTGTCAATTAGTATGACAAATTCCTGTCAAACCTGGCTACTGCGCTCCACATCTTGAACTCATTACTGCAGATCTGGAAGAAGTGTGAGATGGCTTTCCAAAGTGCAAAGGAAATAGTGGCGTCCGACATTGAACTCACACGTGATGATCCACATCATCCGGTGAGGATTGCCTCAGGGAATTGAATTGAATTGATGTTATTACTTACATCCTTCATATACACGAGGAGTAAAAATCATTACGTTACGTCTCTGTCTAAATGTGCAATGTGAGATTTATAGTAATTTACAGTAAGTAGTATGTATAACAGGATAGTCAATATAACATAAAAATACAATTGTGTCAGTCTGATGGCCTGGTGGAAGAAGCTGTCCTGGAGCCTGTTGATCCTGGCTTTTATGCTGTGGTACCGTTTCCTGGATGGTAGCAGCTGGAACAGTTTGTGGTCGGGGTGACTCAGGTCCCTAATAATCTTTTGGGCCCTTTTTACACATCTGTCTCCAAAAATGTCTGAATAGTGGGAAGTTCACATCTACAGATGTGTTGGGCTGTCCGCACCACTCTCTTCAGAGTCCTGCAATTGACAGAAATACAGTTCCCACACCAGGCAGTGACGCAGCCGTTCAGGATGCTCTCAATCATGGCCCTGTAGAAAGTTCTTACCAAACTTTTTCAACCATCTGAAGTGAAAGAGAATTTATAAGCATTTAAAAACCATGGCCTAATTAGGGAGAGCTTGCATAGCTTTGTGCAGGGCAAGTCATATCTTTCTAACTTGATTGACTTTTTGGCAAGGTGACAAGAGTGATTGATGAAGGTAGAGCTTTGGAACAGTGGTCCCCAACCACCGGGCCATGGACCGGTACCGGGCCGCAAACCATGTGCTACAAAATGATATGATATGATTTGGCGATATGAAACGATATGAGTCAGCTGCACCTTTCCTCATTCCCTGTCACGCCCACTGTTGAACTTGAACGCATGCGAGGTCATCAGTCGCCTAAACACAGCGATACCCTAGCGCCAAGGATCACTAGTTGGCCTCAGGTAACTGGCCACCTCACACGGCCAGCGAGAAGTGCCGTTGCTGCTGGCCTGGAGCACAGACAGATGGGCGCTGCATCTAAACCCATTTAGCACATCGAATGTTTGTGGGGAACCCAGTGCTAAAATATTTGCAGATGACCTAGTTCAGGCTCAGGGTTTCGTAATTAGCAGGGCAGCTACCTCACTGTCATCTACTGAAAATCATCCTTCCAGCCAAAATTTTGCCGGCTGATAGATCCTACCTACCTACAAGGGGGGGGTATCGGACTCCTCACTTGGTCGGTCGCTCTCTCCGGACTCTGACCGTCGTGGCCCCAGTGTGAGGACCTCTGGCCTGACCTTGTCCTCTCACCCCACCGATGACCAGCTGCACCTGGCCAGGGCATTTGACGGTGGATGGGCGAGAGGCTGGAGGTAGGGCCCTGAGGCTGTCTAATGAGGCAATAAAGCCCCCAAAACTGCTTCAGTACCCCCATTGGCCGGTCCGCAAGAATATTGTCAGTATTAAACTGGTCCGCGGTGCAAAAAAGGTTGGTGACCCCCGGTGTGGATGATATCAACGTGGATTTCAGTAAGGCATTTGACAAGGGCCTGCATGGGAGGCTCATCCAGAAGATGAAGATGTACAGGATCAATGGCAAGTTAGCTATTTGGGTTCAGACCAAGCTTGCCCATAGAAGATGGGTGATGGTTGAAGGGACTTATTCTAGCTAGAGGTCTGTGACATATACTGGGACTTCTACTGTTGGTGATGCATATGAATGTTCTTGGTGAAAATGTAGAAGGGTGGGCAAGTAGGTTTGCAGATGATATGAAGATTGGTGATGTTGTGGATAGCATAGATGCCAGGCAAAGAATACAGTGGAATATAGTTCAATTGCAGATATGGACAGAGGAATGACAGATACAGTTTAACACAGCCAGATGTAATATGTTGCACCTTTGTAGGTCAAATGTAAAGAGACAGTACACTGTTAAAGGCAAGAACCCCCTTTGCTGCCGCTGCTACTGTGCGGTCCGGAATCTCCGGAGGAGAAGGCCTCCAAGACCTCGGCTTTGCTTGTTTCAGCAGCCAGGACAAGGTCAAAAGCGCTCGGGAGACTGTATCGGAGGGGCTGGTCGGAGGCTCGAAGTTTTCGGACGGACTCAGAGTCTGCTGTCGTCGGGTGCTTCCAAGGCATCAGTTGTCAGTGCCTGGAAGTTTATGGCAGGGAGAGTTTCTCCCTTTTTGCCTCCTGATATTGGGACTATTGGAGTCGATCGGGACTTGAGACTTTTTTTAACCGTGCCTATGGTCTGTTTTTATCAAATTACGGTATTGCTTTGCACTGCTGTAACTATATGTTATAATTATGTGGTTTTGTCAGTGTGAGTCTTTGGTTTGTCCTGTTTTTTTGGGATATCACTCTGGAGGAACATTGTATCATTTCTTAATGCATGCATGCATTTCTAAATGACAATAAATGAGGACTGAATGTCCTTATAATCTAACCTAACCCTTAACAGTATTAATGAGCAGAGCGATCTTGGAGTTCAAGTTCATTGCTCTCTGAAGGTATCTACACAGGTTGATAGGGTGGTTAAGAAGTCTTATACATGCTTCCCTTTATTAGTTGAGGCATTGGGTTCAAAAGTCAGGAAGTTATATCGCAGCTTTATAAAACTCTAGTTAGGCTGCATATGAAGTATTGCATATAGTTCTGGTCACCCCATTATAGGAAGGATGTCGAGGCTTTGAGAGGGTGCAGAAGAGGTTTGCCATGATGCTTCCTGAATTAAGGGGCATGTACTATCATGAGAGGCTGGACAAACTTGGGTTGTTTTCTCTGGAGCAACGGAGACTGAAATGGATTTTTTGTAGGCATAAGGGATTAGTTTATCTGGCTATTTGATTACTAATTTATTTCGATCAGCACAACATTGTGGGCTGAAGGGCCTGTTCCTGGGTTGTACTGTTCTTTGTTCTAGATTCTACCTTGTATTTAATTAGGGATGTTCAAAAGGCGGGAATTAGAAAGACATAGATAACTTGTAGGATAGGATTTGAATAAAAAGATGGGGAATGGTGAAGCCTCAGACTTGAAGCATCATTGGATTAGGACAAGGGTAGGTTAACATGCACCACGGTGGAGGGATAAATCACATTGCAAATCAGAAGAGCGCTGGCTGGGAACCAAACTAGGAGACAATGACTCAACAAACAAGTAGCAGCAAAGTATGTCATAGTTGAAGGCAATAGGCCCAAATTTGAGGATGTCTCAGAACCCACCAGCTGGTTAACCCTTTCTGAGGAGGTTTAGCAATACTTGCTTGCGGTGATTCATGGTAATTTCCATTATGCTCCTTGGTTAAGAATCTTGTGGTCGCTTTCAGCATAGAAAACATGGAGACTAAGATTGTAGAGGAAGATCCCATGGCCAGTCAGTGTGTTTATTGGTAGGGTGATGTTTGGGGAACAAACATTGCCCAGAATTCTGGAGGATGTGGTGTGGGTGATGTGAGATAATGGCATTTGCTCAGTGTTACTAGGTCAAAGATTTCTCAACACTGATAGTGCAAAGCACTCGCAGTACTACCCATCCAACAATACGACAGTGTCTCAATATTCCCACTCCTGCAAAGCAGAACTCTTTCAGTACTAATTTAATACTGCACCACTCCCTCAGTACTGTCTAATATTACACTGCTTCCTCAGTACTAATATTACACCACTCCCTCAGTATGTCTAATATTACACCAGTCCCTCAGTATTGTCTAATATTACACCGCTCCCTCAGAACTGTCTAATATTACACCACTCCCACAATACTGTCTAATATTATACCACTCCCTCAGTACTGTCTAATATTACACCAGTCCCTCAGTATTGTCTAATATTACACCACTCCCACAATACTGTCTAATATTACACCACTCCCTCAGTACTGTCTAATATTACACCACTCCCTCAATACTGTTTAATATTACACCGCTCCCTCAGTACTAGTATTACACCGCTCCCTCAGTACTAGTATTACACCACTCCCTCAGTATTGTCTAATATTACACCTCTCCCTCAATACTGTCTAATATTACGCCACTCCTCAGTACTGATTGTTTAATACCACACCACTCCTTGGTACTGCCCAATACTAAAACACTCCCTTTAATTCTTCAGCACTACAGCACTACGGACACATACTCTTCTTTAAAGAGCCGCTAATTTCCCCCCGCTATCAGATTTCTGAACTATTATGAACCCATGAACTCTACTGTCTGCCATTAATCACCTTTTCCACCTGTTACTTATTTATGTAACTTATAATAATTTCTATTTCTGCTGCCACAAAATAAGAAATTTCATGACATATGTTATGAAATAATAAACCTGATTCTGATTATTTTTCATTACGCCCTTCTGATGCTGCAATTTCTCCCTCCTTGTTCCTGTGATACTCTGAGTCTTGATCTTCATTCTCTGGTCTCCTGAGCTGTCTCTGACCTTCTGGGTCAGGGGTGGATATGTAATGATCATTCAGCCTGCTTTGGCAGGAGTGGGAGATGGAGTCCTGAATAGGGAAGATAAATTGCTTGGGAATTTTCAGAATTCCACAGGACTAATTTTAGGACATCAATAAGCCGATCTCGACTTTAGCAAATCTATTGAAGCCTGTGTGTGCCTGGTGTCTGACAGCCAGCAAGAGGCTAGACAGTAAATAGTTGTAGGGTATGAGCTTGAGGCTATTAATGGGCCAGTGTGTTTGGCACCAGTAAACACAACAGAAACACTCACAGAGTCTGCCCGAGGTTTTCACAATCATTATTAGTGTCTACCGGTATCAGTAGTTTAACTTAAGTACTGTCTAGGAGGCTGTTGCATAATGTGGGGTCATAGAAGGTATGTCATATTTTCCTGGACTTGGAAGCATACTGAATGATTCCTTTGTTGTTGCTTGCTTTGAAATCAGTCACTGGGCACAGACAAGATTGAACCTAGGAGGTGAAGGAAATATTGATCACATTACTTGTCTCCACAGCAATTGGCTTTGCTTTGTTCTGCCGTGTTAGTCCTTCGAGCCTGTACTACCCTTCAAGTAGGTTATGGTTGAGCTGCTCTCGGTGGCCACTTTATTAGGTATACCTGTGCACCTGCTTGTTAATGCAACTATCTAAAAGGATAATCATGTGGCAGCAACTCAGTGCATAAGAGCATGGTTAAGGGTTAAGTCATTTATCAGACTGAACATCCGAACGGGGAAGAAATGTAATCTAAGTGACGGACTGTGGAATGAATTGTTGGTGCCACACAGGGTTGTTTGAGCATCTCGGAAACTGCTGGTCTCCTGGGATTTTCATGCACTACGTTGAGGCCTCTGTCAGTCAGGGTCAATCGTTGATGTTGTGTCCTAGCTGTCTAGATACGCAAGCCTGGGCAGCACGATATGGAGAGCATGCTGTGCCCATGTAGCAAGCTCCACTCTGTCCACGCATCTGATGAATACAAAGCGGGGAGAGTCCGATACAGTTCGTTATCATTGGCGTTGCAGGAGTTGCCAGTCAGCATTGAACTCAATGTAGGACCGCCTTAGGGACTTCAGCTCTAGATTTTTCCCATGGGGTTTACCCCTGAAGCTTTCCCCACGAGTGGGTATAGCCACAAGGCAGTGGAGGCCTGAGGGCAGAGTTTTCTTTCTGCTGAATGAACTGCCAACTACAGCTGAGAGGCCCATCTCCCCAAAGTAACTGGTTTTATGGTGCCAGTAACCTGCCTTTGCCCTTTCTCCAGTCAGTAGAAACAGTCCTGTTGAGCTTAGAATCCAAGCTGCAGATGATGTACAGGAGCTGGACTTAGTTGTCAGAGGCTATTTGAGGTGCACACCATTGGAAGCAGTTAATAGATAGTGGGAGCTTAACCCCATTACCATCCCCAGCGACAACAGCCTTAAGAAACCACAACAATCTCTAGAGGTTACAGAGAATGCATGAAGGTGCAAAAAAACAGAAAAAAATATCCATCGAGTGATGATGCAGTGGGCAAAAAATTGGCGTGTTAATGAGAGAGGTCAAAGGAGAGTGGTGAGGCTGCTTCAAGCTGACAGGAACGTAACAGTAACTCAAATAATCCTGTGTTACAGCAGTGGTGTGCAGGAGAGATCTCAGAATACACAAAATATCAAAACTTGAACTGAATAGGCTACAGCAGCAGAAGACAATGGATATACACTTAGTGGCCACTTTATTAGGTACAGGAGGTACTTAATGAAGTGGCCACTGGATGTATATTTTAATTTCGCCCCACCTTGACCCTATGTCCTCAGGGTCCTACAGTGCTTGTATTAGGGAGAACCCTTCGTGAAAATGAGACATCAGCAGATGTTAGCCGCTCACTTACAGATGCAAAAGGTTTCACATCTCGTTTAGCCTGGGCATGAGCTTCCCAGTTATTCAAAATTAAGCTAAGGATGTAGTACAAAAAGACAGCAAAAATAGTGAGGTAGTGTCCATCGTTCATTGTCCATTCAGAGATCTGATGGGGTGGAGGAGAAGAAGCTGCTGCTAACATTGAGTATGTGTCATCAGGCTCCTGTACCTCCACGATAAAGAGAGGAAGGCAAGCCCTAGGTGATGGGGGTCTATAATGATACATGCTGCCCTTCTGAGTCATTAGCTTTTGAAGATGTCCTTGTTGCTGGGGAGGCCAGTGCCCATGATGGAACTGGCTGAGTCTGCAATCCTTTGCAGAGACTAAAACTTCTTTTCTCTTAAATGTCCAAACTTCCCTTAAATGTTGAAATTGAACCGCATCCATCACTTCTGATGGCAGCTCGTTCCACACTCTCACCACCCTCTGGATGAAGAAGTACCCCTTCATGTTTCCCTTAAATATTTAACCTTTCACCCTTAACCCATGACCTCTTGTTTTAGCCTCACCTAACCTTGCATTTACTCTATCTACACCATTCATAATTTCAGATACCTCTATCCAGTCTCCCTTTATTCTCCTACACTCCAAGAAATAAAGTCCTAACCTATTCAGCCTTTCCCCATAAATCAAGTCCTCAAGTCTCAGCAACATCCTTTAAATTTTATTTGGGGATATAGCATGGAACAGGCCTTTCTGGCCCAGAGAGACATGCATCCAAGAACCCACCTATTTAACACTTGTCTATCTCTGTACTCTTTCAATCTTACTGATATCATTCCCATAGTAGGGGACTAGAACAGCACACAATACTCAAAACTAGGCCTCACCAACATTTTATAACATTTCAACATAACATCCCAATTCCTGTAGTTAATACTCTGATTTATGAAGGACATTGTGCTTTAAAAAAAGCAGAAAACAGCAAGAGTCCATAGCAACAGACTGAACTTAGCTCAGAAATCTGTAAATGATGCAACTAACCTCAGAGGTCAGATGGGCTGTGACCTTCATGTGAAGCGCACAATGGTAGATATACAAGTCACAACCAAACTGAACCGTTCACATTTCCATCTCCACAATACCTTTTGCAGAAAAGTACTCACTCCTGGGCCCTGGTTCTGCAAAGAAAGTGATGCTGCAAAGTCATTGCTGTAATCTGCACAGAACCAGGACGGGTGAGAAAAAAAAAATCAAGAGTCACATTTAAAAAATGAGCGTTTCTTTTCACCACATTTCAAATTAAGCAATGGTTGACATCTTTCTTTATTTTCCTGGAACGCTGCAAATTATGGGTACTTGGTGCTTTCAAAAAAATTATCAATATAGAGGGCAGAATTACAGGACCCATAATCTAGCTCTGAAGACAAGGAGACAATCTTCTCCAAGGATTATCACCTTGTTGTGGTGGAGATGCTCATGAGTTTCTAAGATCTGGAGAGTGATGCTGGCTGGAGGTTAGCTCCTGGTAAGTTCACACATGGTGGTAAGGTCAAGGGGTATGGTCCAGACAAAGAGTGGTCCAACTCAGGATCCCAGCAGTGGAGGTAGTGGAAGATGATTACACATCGCAACAGCAGTGGAAGTGAAGGAAGGCTGCAGCAGGAAGGATCCCCAACCATCTTACCTCCCACGCTACTGGACCCTGATGCGGACTTGTCAAGGTGGCTGCCCATGCATCAGTCTCCCCACATTAAACCAATTCACTCACAGGCATACCCCATTAAGAGAATAACCCCTTGGAAGAGCATCATACTCATCTCGGGTGATCACGCTACCACTCTGAAGACAAGTTCATGCAAACTGTTGAAGTCAATGATAGAAAACTCTTAATGCTTTGGCTGAGAAAGGAAATCAAATTGAGGAGCAAATGACTCCCCATCATTTGATATTACAACAGAGTTGGAAAACTCATCAATTTTATTCCTTAAGGACAAGGGATTGAAGGATCTGGCAATCAGTTGGAAACCTACTGAAAATGAAAAGAAAAAAATGCAGAAGATCGCCAGTGGGTCAGACAGTTGTACAAGGAGCCAAACAGAATTGTAGTTTCAGATCAATGACCTTTTATCTTTTTTTGCTTCTGAAAACTTCAGTGTTTCTGCAGCCAACATTTCTCATCCTCTGGACTTCATGGAAGTACTTGAATCAGAAATGGTGAAAGATTTGAAAATGATATTGTTCCTTAAGAATGACACCCACATCTTCTTAGAAAGATAAAATGTAATCAACAATTGACCAGTATTTCTTTCGAATTAATAAAATTTGAATGCTAAGTTATTGAATTCAGGTAGTCTTTGACTATGTTGAAAAATAGTTCAAAAGTAATGATCAAACTTGACAAGGTTTATCAATATGATTGACTATGACTGCTTGAGTCTTCAAGGACTATAGGCTTACTCAAGTATCTGCCAAATTTGTCCCCTGCCTCTCTTCAAATAAAAGTCAAAGCAGTAAAGCTGGCCTTTTGTGTAAATAAAGAACCCCTTTGTTTTTTTTGAGATCTGAGGAAATTCTGTTATCAAAGATAAACGGAGATTTCGAGCAGTCTCTTTCACAAAAGAACAGGTTGCCCGCCCCTTAGGATGTGGTGTTGCTGATTTATGATGTGGTTTAAATATTATTTTTAAAAAAACAAACCCAGATAGTTCCCACAGTGTCAGTCATCTTCTAGCTCCATCCTTCTATGTTAGGTAAAGCTGCAGTGCAGGTCTTCTGTAGTATGCATCATGCTTGCAAATGACTAAAACAGTGACGTGGCAAACAGAGTGCAGTGAAATCTGCATCAATTCAAAAACCACAATTAGGATTTAGTTTTGGAATTTTTTAATTTTAGGAATGGGATTCTTATTCCTGGGATGAGGGGCTTATTGTTTGAAGAGACAGGAAGATTGACCCAAAAACACTGATATTTAGAGCAATATTTCCATGGCTGAAATTACTTAACCATTCTATCACCTACTAGTGAGAGAGTGAGACAGACAGAAAAAGAGAGAGATAGGTCTGCGGAAGTAATTATCATCTTTGGGCCTTGGAAGCTATAGGCATAGTATCATAGAATCATGCCGTATGAAAACAGGCTCTTCGGACATACTGAACAAGAAGCTAGTGTCTTGTCGGCTTTTGGCCCACATCCTTCTAATCTTTTCCTGATCCAAATAACTTTTTAATATTGCTCATTTGCCTGCTTCGACAGTCACCTCTGGCAGATCAATCCTGACACACTGCAAGTCATCCTCTGGGGGAGAAAGTTGCCCTTTAGATTTTTAGTAAATCTCTCCCCTTTCCTTCTAAACTTATACCCTATTGATTCCCTCAACCCAAGAAAAAGTCTGGGTCCCTATCTATTCCTACCTGATTTTATACATCTCTCTGCGCTCACCCCTCCTCTCCTATACCCCAGTGAAAAAAGTCCAAACCTGCTTAAGGTCTTTCCATAATCCAGTCCCTCAAGTCCTGGCAGCTTCCTTGCAAATCTGCTCTACACATTTTCCAGTTTAACGGCATTTTTCCTATAGCAAGGTCACCAAAACTGAGCACAATTTTCCAAATACAGACTCTCCGCTGTCTTGTATATAATTAACAGTGTTGGGCAACTCTGTTCCGGGGTTCAAAAGAGACCAGAAGTGACAGAGATCAAACATGTCAAAGGTTACAGAGCTGACAGAGACTATAGATAGAGAAAGGGAGCAAAATCAGGGACTGGGGACAAAATTATAGGGGTGACGGGTGAAATGTTCATCTCTACTACCAGTTGCATCCAAATTCCATTGCCTAAATACACTCAGCCCCCACTTGGTTAAGTACTTCCTGAGCCTTATAAAGTGGCCACTGAACGCAAGTTCAAACTCCTCTAGTGCTGTAGCCTGTCGACTTCAGAGTCCAATGTGCTGTGCGTCCTGCTGCACACCACTGTTGTAATTGAGTTACTGTCACCTTTCCGTCAGCTTAAATCAGTCTGGCCGTTTCCCTCTGACCTCTCTCATTAATACAGAAATGCTGCTGACAGGATTTTGCTTTTGGTTTCTCACATCATTCTCTCTCAGCTCTAGATAATGTTGCATGTGAAAACCCCAGGAGATCAGCCATTTCTGAGGTACTCAAACCTCCCAGTCTGGTACCAACAAGTGGTCAAAGTCACTTAGATCACATTTCTTCTGATGTTTGGTCTGCACAGCAGCTGAACCTCTTGACAATGTCAGTATGCTCTTATGCATTGAGTTTCTACCACATGACTGGATGATTAAAAATTTCCATTAACAAGCAGGTATACTGGTGTACCTAATAAAGTGGCCACTGAGTATACCTATCAGCTGTCTTTGACAGATGCTGGAAGATTTGCTTCATGACACTGGGCACATCTTGAGCTTGAAATATAAAATACAACTCATTATCAGGACGATACCACAAGCATGACTTTCATTGCAGGTCAGATCAGAGGACAATTGCAACAATCCACATCTGCAGAACATTGCTAAAGCATCCCTGCATTTTTAAAAAGCTGATTGCAGAATTCTCTCTGATAAGTAAAGCAGAGTGTAACAGAGACTTGACCACTTGATGACCCACCTTTGAAAACTCCTCCCCTCAGAACCTGCTCATTTTAGAAGAGATTAGAAAGCTTATCATTTATCACTGAATCTTTTCGTTCATTTTGGGCACCCTTCCACTAGAAAAAGAGTATTAGTGGCCATGAATTTTAGTAAGGCCCTGGCACCCCCATTTAGACCATTCTGGGAATAGCAGCAACAAGCAAATGAGATTAACTATGTGTAAAACTGTGAGTTACCTTCCAAGTGAAACCAGACGGAGGATTCGGTGTTAGTTACAGGTCAATAATGGTGTGAAATTCAGATGTTTAATGCGGCAAAAGCAGGAAATCATTGTTCTGAACAGAAATGTTAATTCCAGTTCTCTACACATAGATGATTCTTGTATTTCAAGCATTTTCTGTTTTGGTTTTCTCAGTTCCAACATCTGTACTTTTTCTTTTGGTGTGACCTTCCTGTTCTTGCTTCTACATTATCTGACCTGGAAATGTAATTAAAATTCTTTTTTTCATGGGACATGATAGTGAACAAAGAACACAGTACAGCACAGGAATAGGATCTCCAGTCTGTGACATCTGTACAGAACACAATGCCAAATTCAACTATGTACACAAAGGGTTCTGGAGGAGCTGGAAATCCAGAGTAACACACATAAGAATGCTGGAACAATTCAGCAGGTTAGCAGCATCTATGGAGAAGAATAATCAGTTGATGTTTTGGGTCAAGACCCTTCATCAGGAACTAAATCACTTCTGCCTATGCATGACCTATATACCCTCCAGGCCCTACATATTCATGAGTCTACTTAAATGCAACTATCGTACTTGCTACCACTACCACTTCTGGCAGCCTGTTCCAAGCAACTAATCATGTCCGCATTAAAAAAGACCTGCCTGCAACTCTCTCTTAAACTTTACCCTGCATGTTCTCTGCTACTTGACATTTCTACCCTGGGAAGAAAAGATTCAGACTCTCTACCCTATTCATGTCTTGCATAATGTCATAAACTTCATTCAGATGTCCCCTCAGCCACCATTGCTCCATAGAAGGCACCCCAAATTTGTCCAATTTCTCCTTACAGCTAATGCCATCTAAACCGTGCAGCATAATGTTAAACCTCTTCAGTACCCTTTCTCAAACTTACACATCCTTGCTGTAATGGGGTGGCTGCAACTGCACTCAATTATGAGTTAATGGGCCACTTAATCCACCATCTACAACCTTTGAGCTGTCTTCTCCTGAACCTTTGGCTTGGCTCCCCATACAAGACCCTGTCTCAGATACACCAACACTGACAAAGCTCTTCGGGAATTGTCTCTCAATGTGAGTCTACTGAAAGGATTCGGCACCAATAAATGCTGTTGATTGAATTCTCATTATCCACAGAGGATGACATCCAGTGAGTAGGACTATATTGATGGGACCATAACCTCATCAGTCCAAGTGGGACAAGTTTATGCCAAGATTAGAGGACGCATCTGAATCATATAGTATTTGCCAAGGCTAATGACTTTATACTGAGGGTCCAAGTCCTAGATATTGGAATATAGGACTCAGGTCTTCAGTATAAAGTTACATTAATTGGCTAAGCAAGGCTAAGGGTGTTACCTGTCTTTGCTACAAGGCTGGAATATGTATATGAGCTCATATGAACCTAGAAGGTCTAGATAATTATCATCTAATCTTAGAACATACAACATAGAATATAGAACAATACAGCACAGTACAGGCCCTTAGGTTCACAATGTTGTGCCGACCCTTAAACCCTGCCTCCCATATAACCCCCCACCTTAAATTCCTCCATATACCTGTCTGGTAGTCTCTAAAATTTCACTAGTGTATCTGCCTCCACCACTGACTCAGGCAGTGCATTCCACACACCTACCACTCTCTGAGTAAAATCCTTCCTCTAATATCCCCTTTGAACTTTCCACCCCTCACCTTAAAGCCATGTCCTCTTGTATTGAGCAGTGGTGCCCTGGAGAAGAGACGCTGGCTGTCCGCTCTGTATATTCCTCTTAGTATTTTGTATACATCTATCATGTCTCCTCTCATCCTCCTTCTCTCCAAAGAGTAAAGCCCTAGCTCCCTTAATCTCTGATCATAATGCATACTCTCTAAACCAGGCAGCATCCTGGTAAATCTCCTCTGTACCCTTTCCAATACCTCCACATCCTTCCTATAGTGAGGCAACCAGAACTGGACACAGTACTCCAAGTGTGGCCTAACCAGAGTTTTAGAGAGCTGCATCATTACCCTGCGACTCTTAAATCTTACAAAGCAACTGCAGCTAATTCAGAAGCAATTGCTCCAAAGCAAATTACAGCCACGGCAATGTAATGATTAGAGTGATGCTATTACAGCTCGGGGCATCAGAGTTCTGAGTTCAACTCCAATGCCATCTGCATGGAGCTTGTATGTCCTCTTCATGCGCACCAGATTCCTCTGGGTGCTCTGATTTCTTTCTGCAGTCCAAAGGCATGGAGGTTACTGGGTTAATTGGTCATTGTAAATTGTCCTGTGACTAAGCTAGGGTTAAAAAAATAGAATGGTTGCTGGCAGCATGGCTCATAGGGTGGGGAGGACCGGCTCCACACAGAGTATCTCTAAATAAGTAAATGAATACTGAGCAGCAGGTATAGAGAATAACCAGGATGACTTTTCAGCTCAATGTGACAGATTAATGTTGTGTTCTATTGCAAGGACCTGAGACTTTAACTTTGTTTTTTCTTGATCTACAACCGCTGTCTGAACTCCTTGGACTATTGCAGCCATTTCTGCTTTACTTAAACAATATTACCGGCTGCATGCAAAGGAAACTGATCTGGGAAGAAAGCGGCATATCGATAGACAAAGGTGGAGCAGCAAGATCACGAGAAAAAGATTTCATTTGCATTTTTGAAAAAAGGAATAGATTTGCATTTATGTAATATCCCGAAGTGCTTTCCAGTCAATGATGCACTACTGAACTGAAGTCATTGCTGTGATGTAGTGAATGTGACAGCTCACTTGTGCAGAAGCTCCTATAATTAGGAAATTGACATGAAAGTGATCATTTCCTTTTCAGCATCAATGATGGTCAGAAGAGATGGTTGGAGATCCACTTTTCTGCTTTGAAGTGAGGGCTATGGGGCTTTTCATTGCTGCCCAGGCAGGCAGACATTTACTGGGATGATGGGACAGCTGCAAGAGAAATGGGGAAACTGAGTGAAGTTGAGGCGTTTGCAGGTGTACCTACGAAGAAGGGGAGTGTCAGACGGCAGAAGAGGAAGTGAAGGGTGAGGGGTTCAAGTGAAATGGATATAGAGGAAGGAACCGTGACAATGGCAGAGGGACAGTTGTGGAGTGGGAGTTTGGGTTGGGGAGTGTGGAATAGTGGAAGAAGGTTTGGGATTGAAGAAGAACAGTGTGGAAGGTGGAATGACGGTTAAGGGTAAGAGAGATTAAAGGAGAAAAAGGAAGAGTCAATATGCACAAGACTCGGTGTAAACTGGGTGGTGAAAAATGTAGAGGGAGGTGACAAAGAAGGGAAGAGAAGGGAGATTATGTTTCCTTCATCACATGAAGTACAAGAGACCTTCAACTGGTGACCATTGTTATAGCTTTAGCCTGCAGTACAGTCTGTGATGAGTGAGACAGCCCAGCACAGAGGAGAGCGCAGATCAGCCTCTGAATGGACTTCACCAATGCCCCTGCTCAATTCAACTTTGCTAAGGTATTGAAAGAGGTTTAACCCTTTCTTCTACCCCCCCCCACCCCCCGGTCCCTCCTTCCAGCAACTGACCCTCCCTTGCTCCCTTATGTCTGAAGGCAGTAGCATCAGAGGGAACGAATCTGGTGCAATTTGTAGTGGTCACAGGGAAAACTAGCAGCCATGTCAAAGGGTGCAAACAATGATAGTGTGCAGCCGAGACAGAAAAACAAGAACAGAACATCAACGGTTAAATAATGAGCTCACTCTGTTTCAGAACCCGTTGCTGGGACTGCAGTCTAAAGTTAAAACGAAATAAAAGTTTCTCTTGTTGGTCAACGTTTTACTCATCTGAGAAGTAATGAAACCCCAGTAGGTCTACTTTGTGGCCTGGCTTCCTTGTAGAAAGATAGATGTAATTTGTTTTTTAACCCTTTGTCACCAGAGCCCAACTCAACTCTGAAAATTGTACATCGTGTTTCGTGGCCTGTGGCTAGGCAGGGACACCTAGAGTTGCTGTTACTGACTATTTTCATAGGGGCCTTGTTACTCATAGGAAAACCACAGTTAACAGAAAACTTTCTTTCGAAAGAGAGAGCTGCATTCTCTGGCCTGCAGTCTTGATTCTTGCAGCTGCCTTTAGTTAACGATCATTCACATTCCTCCCCATAAACTTCTCTGATTTTGTTGGTTCTACCTTCAGTGGCCTCTTTATTGAGTACACTGGTACATCTGCTCATTAATGCAAATGTCTGATCAACCAATCATGTGGCAGCAACTTAATGCATAAAAGTGTGCAAACTTAGTCAAAAGGTTCAGTTACTGTTCAAACCTATAATAATAACAGGGAGGATATGTGATCTAAGTGATTTTGACTGTGGAATGATCGTTGGTTTGAGTATCTCAGAAACTGCTGATCTCCTGGGATTTTCACACACGACAGTCTCTAGGGTTCACAGAGAGTGGTGTAAAAAGCAAAACACATCCAGTGACCAAAGTTCTGTAGTTGAAAATGTCTTTTTAGAGAATGGCCAGACCAGTTCAAGCTGACAGGAAGGTGACTGTAATTAAAATAACCACGTGTTATAACAGTGCTGTGCAGAAGAACATCTCTGAATGCACAATATATTGAACCTTGAAGTGGATGGGCTATAGCTGGAGAAGACCATGAACGTACACTTAATGGCCATTTCATAAGGTAAAGGAGATACCTAGTGAAGTGGCCACTGAATGTATCTACCTCTTGTCATAGCCTCTGTAGCCTTCACTATATTACAGTACAGTAGCTTTAAAAGACAAGTCCAAGATGACACTACACAAGAAGAACTGAGAACATACTCTGCATTTACAGCCCCCATCTTTCAGATGAAATGTGGGGCTAAAGTCCCTTTCAGGCAGCACTCCCAGCATTATTTCAAAGATAGGACGCTACCGCAGACGTCCTAACCAGCATTTATTATTTGATTAATACTGGTCTCAGTTTTCTAAGTCTGCCTATGATGAGATGCCAGTGTACCTTCTCTAATCTGAAGTAATGCCAGCTTCTGTCCTCTGTGGCCACTGGTCAGACCTAACATGTCACCTGTTGCATGTTGACTTTTGTTCTGGGACGCAGCACATTCTGGATGTCAACGTTTCTCATGCATTCTTCTCCCTTGCACAGTGGCTTATCTATGTCCAACCTATTGAATATTGAAAGACCTAGATAGGGTGGATATTGAGAGAATGATTCCAATAGTGGGGGAGTTTAGCACCAGAAGGCACAGCCTCAGAATACAAGGACATCGTTTAACAAAAGAGATGAAAAGGAATTTCCTTAGCCGGTGGGTGGGGAATCTGTGGAATTCTGTCATGGATGGCTGTGGAGGCCAAGTCATTGGGTATATGGGGAGAAAGAAGGAGAATGAGATTGAGAGGGATAATAAATCAGCCATGATGGAATGGCAGGCTTGATGGACCAAACAGCCTAATCCTGCTTTAATGCTTATGGTCGAATGGAACAAAATTTTTATTCCCAAAAAATTGAGGTTCAAGCATAGTGGCAAAAAAAAATTGAACAGAAAGCCACAATTCCCCAGCACTTCAGATCTGGCCACCCTCATCTACAGTCACAGCCACTATGAACTCACACATAGCATTGAACTTTCCAGGCAATTGCATGTGCTGAATGCTTCTAAGTGAAGTGGCAACCATCCACTATCTAGCAAAACCAAGGGGGGGGGGGGTTCTTCCCCTTATGCGTGATTGATATCAACTACTCAGATCTCTTTCATTGGGGTTCCATGTAAATGTAATAACTGGGCAAATGCAAAATAGCTTTTTTGATGAGGGATTCTGAATCAGCACTGCAAGCTGTATCAAGAGATTCACCCGTGTGAATCATCCAAATCAGCTGCGCATAGCAAAGTTTACAAATGATAGACACTTCTGATAACGTCTGATCCAAGAAAGATTTGTGTATCAAAGATTGACGACTTTAAGTAATTGAGTGGCTTTGTGAGTCACAGAGTCATACAGCATAGAGAGAGACCCTTCAGCCCGACTGATCCCTTCTGGTCAAGATGTCCATCATATCTAGTCCCATTGGCCTGTGTTTGGCCCTCCCTCAACCACTTCCATTGACACTCAGTGGACACATTATTAGAAACACTTGTACACATGCTTGTTAATGCAAATATCTAATCAGCCAATCATGTGGCAGCAACTCAATGCACAAAAACACAGAGATATGGTCAAAAGCTTCAGTTGTACTGCAGACTGAACATTAGAATGGGATAAAATGTGATCTATGCGACTCTGACTGTGGAATGATTGTTGGTGCCAGGCAGGGTGGTCTGAGTATCTCAGAAAATGCAGGTGCCCTAGGGTTTTCATGCATGGCAGTCTCTAGAATATATTGAGAATGGTAAGAAATGCAAAAAAAAAATCCAGTGAGCCACTGTTCTATGTGTGAAAACACCTTGTTAATGAGAGAAGTCAGAGGAGATTGGCCAGATTTGTTCAAGCTGACAGGAAGGTGACAGTAACTCGAATAACTACACATTACAACAATGGTGGTGCAGAAGAGCATCCTTGAATGCACATGTTGAACCATGAAATGGATTGGTTAGAGCGGCAGAAGATCATGAACATACGCTAAGTGGCTACTTTATTAGGTTCAGGAGGTATCTAATAAAGCAGCCACTGCGTGTATGTGCCTCCCTTTGTGTAAAAATAATGTTCCTTCCTCTGCTCTCTCATCTTAAGTCCAATATTTCTTGACTTTGGAGAAAAGACTGAGTCCATTCACACTATCTATGTCTGTCATGATTTTATACACATCTATCAAATCTCCTTCAGTCCTCCAAGCTTCAATAATAAAAGTACTAGTCTGTGCAGTCTCTCCCTATAACTCAGTGTATTGAGTCCTGATAAGACCCTTGTAATATTCTTTCTGTACTCTTTAAAGTTTGATAACATCTGTCAGGCCTGCACAGGCAGGCGCCTCCTAATCTCAACCCAGTTTATAGGAGTCATCTACCACTCAGCTCCAAATTGCTACCTGCAACCTATTTAAACCCATCTTTCATGCACAATCCTTGTTCGCTCATACGAGCCAGCCAGCCACAATCAGTTGTTTCTAGCCTTCAGTTAACTTGTTATCTTGTCCTGTTATGTATCTGTTCTCTCTTATTTTTTTGTGGCCCTTATCACTTGTTATTTTGTAGTTTATTAGTAAAATAACGCATACTGCTAAGTCATCTCCTCTGTTCAGCTTTCGGGTCAAGCCTCCTCTACATTTCCCGACAGGATATGTGAACCAACGATTAATACAGCAGAGCAGCAGGAAACCATTGACCATCTGCTTGCCACTTTCAACCAACTTTCCATCTCAACACAACAACCCGCACCAGTCAACTTCCTCCCCGGATTCCAGTGACCAAACACTTCAGTGGATCGTCAACCAAATGCCACTACTTCCCAGCCCAGTGCATGTTAAACCTCGAGTTCCAGCCATCTATGTATGTTACAGACCGAGACAAAAGTTTGAGTGAGTTCTGACTTTGGCTACTTCTAACCAGGACAATACAACTGCCATTTGCAATAAATATGAGGAATTCGCTGCTGAGATGTGCCAGGTTTTTGACCATCCAGGAAGAGGATGGGAGGCAATGGATTGGAAATTTCACCTGCGTCCAGGCTCCCGGTTTTGGTGCTGGATTGCACTGTGGAATTCAGGGCCCTTGTGGTGTGTAGGGCTGAAATGTACAAGCAGTGCTGACTCAGTACCATCATGCCCTTGCAGGGTGCTTGAAAGCCAAGCAGTCTACCAAGGAGATGCCCACTGACCTTAAAAGCCTCATCACTCTGGCCTCCCAAATTGATAAGCGTCTTAAGTAATGACCCTCCTGACCACCAGCCAGAACCCTAGTTCTCAGAACCATTTCATTACAGCACCTTCATTATCAATGCCTCCAGAACCCAGACAGTTAGGGAGAGCTCCCTTAACCACCCAATAGCATGAGTGTTGGTGAAGAAGCAATTTCTGCCCTCACTGCAGAGCACTGATCATCCACGCCTCAAATGGCTGGTGTGTCTGGGAAAACAGCACCACCAGGTAGAGACAAGGGGCCTCCTATCTGGTAAGCTTCGCTGAACCCAGGTCTCTCATTGCTCTCCCTGTCCTCCTTCACTCTCTGATGACTCTACACACACAGGAGACTGGTGGATTCCCACACCATAGCTAACTTTCTGGACCAGACTCTATGTATGCAATTTGGACTCCCTATCAAGCCTATTTCTCTCCCCTCTGCCTTGTGGCCATTGATGGATGTCCCTTGGGGTCTGGAATGGTCTGTGCGTGCATACGGCCTATGCACATGAGCATAGGGGAGCATCCCAACTCCATCCAATTCCTTCTTATCAGCTCACCTAACACATGACTCATCTTGGGTTACCTCTAGCTCTCCCCTCATGACCCTCACTTTGCCTGGTCATCCAATTCACTGGCAGTGTTTGGAGACACACCTGCCTGCAACCTCAGCTGACTTCACCCTGTAAGTCCAAGGAGACAGAGGAATTTCTTGACCTCACCAAAATGCCACAGGAATACCACAACTTAGCCATTGCCTTCGGTAAAAAGGAAACCAGCAACCTGCTACCTTACAGACCAGACAAGAGCACGATCAGCCTTCTCGGGGTACCATCCCTCCCCAGGGTCATTTGTTCACTCTCTCCCTACCGAGATCAAGCCATGAATGACTACATCACCGAAGTGCTTCATTCAACCATTCTAGTCCCCAGCTGGTGCAGGATTCTTCTTCTTCTTCTAAAAGAAAGATGGGGGTCATTGTACCAGCATTGACTACCATGGACACAGCAAAATCACCATTGAGAAACCATTACCCTCTCCTCCTGATGAGTAGCATAGTTGAAGCATTCTATGAAGCCCAGATCTTCACCAAATCTTTGGAGTGCATATAACCTGATCCACATCTGCCAGGGAGATGAATGGAAGATGACATTCGTAACACCCACTGGCCACTACAAATACCTGGCAATGCCTTTCAGACTTTCCTACAGTCTACCCATTTTCCAAGCCTTCATCAACAAAATCCTCTGAGATATGCTACACAACTATGTGTTCATCTACCTCAACAATATCCTCATATTCTCCAAGGACCCCCAAGACTACACCTACAGCATCTGTCCAGTCCTTCAGATTCTCCTTGAAAACCAACTCTTCTGCAAATTAGAGAAATGCAAGCTCCACAACTCAGTCATTTTCTTCCCAGGTTATGCCATTTCACCTAAGGCATAACTGTTGACCTGGAGAAAATGTGTACCATTATTGAAAGGCCCTGACTGAGCTCCATCAAGCATCTACAGCACTTCTTTGGCTTCTCCAACATCTACCGCCTTTTCATCAGGAACTACAGCCAAATCACAGCTTCTCTCGTATCCCTCACCAATCACCTACCTCATGAATAACCTGGTCTGCTACTGGGGATCAGCTTTCAAGAAGTTCAAGAGATGCTTCACAACCATTCTTTGTTACCCAAACCCTCCGTGGTAGATGTGGATGCATCTGACCCGGGTGCCTGGGCCATCATCTCCCAATGAGGACCCAGTGAAGACACACCCTCATGCCTTCTTGCACAAGTTCAACTTTACACAGTGCTGTTATGGAGTAGGGGACAGGGAACTCCTCAACGTCAAATGGACTTTGGAAAAATGGAGACATTGGCTGATAGGAAACATTGAGGTCTTCCTGATCTGGACTGACCACAAGAACGGGACTGATCACAGCCATTCAACAGATGCATCAACTCAACCCACATCAGGTTTGCTGGGCCCTCTTCGTTGAGCAATGCAACTTGACCATTTCTTACTGACCTGGTTCCAACAGCACTAAAGCAGATGCCACGTCACAATACTTCAACCGAGCTAAGATGGAGACGGGCTCTTACTGCATCATTCCATCCACTCAGATCTTCACCCCACTCACCTGGGACCTAGAAAACCAGATCTGCTAGGCCCTACAGCATGACCCTTCCCTGGCCACCATGCCTGACAACCATGTGTATACGCTGGTGGTTGTGTGCTTTGCAGCAGTCCAGTGGACCCCCTCTCCATCCTTCTCTGGCCATCCAGATGCACAATGGACCTTGAATTTTCTGCAACACCAGTTCTGCTGGCCCTCCATGATCAATGATGTATGTCAGTTCATCGCTCCTGCAACCAACAGAGCTCCTGTGGGCTCTGCCAGTCCCTCAATGATTATATCCTCACATCACCATAGAATTCATTTCAGGTTTGCCAGCTTCCTTTGGGGCCATGGTGATCATGACAGTGGTGAAGTGGTTCTCCAAGGTGGATCACTTCATTGCTTTCCCCAGACTCTGTCAGCCGCTGAGATACCAGGGCTGGTCCTCTAACATGTAGGATACCTCCGCCGCTTCCAGAGGACATTGTGTTGGATCATGGCCCACAATTCTGGAGAGTTTTCTGCTCCCTCCTCTGCACCTCAGTGAGTTTGTCCTCCCGCTATCATCCGCAGACCAATGGCTAGTCAGAAGGAGACAAGTGGAGAACTATCTGTGATGTTTCATTGCCTCACATGGAAGAAGTATCATGGGCTGACCGGTCCCATGATCTGCACACCTCCTCTGCCACAGGTATGTCATCCTTTGAAGTGCTTCATGGCTACCAGCCCCATTGTTCCCCATGACGAAGACAACAGTAAAAGACCCATCTGCCAGGGCCCTAGTTTGCCAATTATAGAATGCTTGGAAGTGGGTACAAAGGGCCATCCTAGCTGCCAGCTGTGTCTATTGCCACTGTTGGTGTCCAGTCAGCCTACTCCTGCCTGGGGACCATGACAAACAGTCCACCTGAGATCTGCCCCTGCGCATTGACTCTCACAGGTCTCGCCCCAGTTCATTGGTCTCTTTAAGATCACTCGTCACATCAATCCAGTCACGTTCTGTCTCTCAGGATCATACCTACCTTTCATGTGTCCTGCCTGAAGTCCATTGTCCAACCAACCTGAGTCTGCATCTCCAGGATGGTGGAAGGTGGTCCAACGCACACAGTTTGCACGTTGATGAATTCTTCTCATTGTGGATGGGCTGACCAGTATCTGTTCAACTGGGAAGGTTATGCACCAGAGGAGAAGTCTAAGAGGCTGTCCTGTTTCATCTTGGATCCATTGCTTATCAATGAGTTCCACCGAACCCACTTAGATCATCCTGGGCCATGGGGATTGGGTGGTGTTCTGAACGCCCTGAACAGGCATTCTCCACCCAGAAAACAGGAGTCACCCGCCACTCATTGCCTGCAACAGACTGAAATACAGTTGCTAGCAGCAGTCCTTGTTCACTCATTCAAACCAGCCAGCTTCAACTAGTTGTTCCTAGCCCTCAGCTACTTTGTTGCCTTGCCCTGTTAAGTATCTGTTCTCTCTTACTTTGTGGCCCCTCGTGGTTTGTTATTTTGCAGTTTATTAGTAAGATAATGTTTACTCCTAAATCATCTCTGCTGTTCTGCTTTTAGATCAAGCCTCCTCTACATTTCATATAGCAGGGTGACTAAAGCTAAACACAATACACAAACTGCAGCATCATCAGCATCTTGTACAACTTCAACTTAACTCCCAACAACCCTGACTGATGGTCAACATACCAGGACTTCTTCAACAAACTATCTACCTGTAACTTCTGTTTCAGTGAACTATGCTCTTGAATTCCAAGGTCCCTCTGATCTACAGCACCTACCCCCAGGTCCCTACCATTTACTGTGAAAGGCCTACCTTCTCTACACCTGCCAAAATGCAACACTTCACATTCACCTGGATTAAGCTGCATTTGCCATTCCTCAGCTCATTCACCCCACTAGTCAAAGTCTCATTGTAGTTCATGATAATCTTCTTCATCATCTACAATCCATCTATGATAGTATCATCTGCAAACTTACTAACCATGCCTTCTTTATACATTCTCATCCAAGTTGTTGATCTGTAGTGCCTATAAGAAGTATTCACCCCCCACCCCCCACTTGGAAGTTTTCATGTTTTATTGTTGTACAATATTGAAACTCAGTGGATTTAATTTGGCTTTTTTTGACACTGATGAACAGAAAAAGACTCTTGTGTGTCAAAGTGAATCTCTACAAATTTGTCTAAATTAATTACAAATATAAAACACAAAATAATTGATTGCATAAGCAATTTCTCCCTTCAAATCAGTATTTAGTAGATGTGCCTGTGGCAGCAATTATGGCCTTGAATTTGTGTGGATCTATCAGCTTAGCACATCTGGACACTACAATTCTTCCCCATTCTTCTTTACAGAATGCTCAAGCTCTGTCAGATTGCATGGGGATTGTGATTGATCAGCCCTTTTCAAATCCAGCCACAAATTCTCAATTGGATTGAGGTCTGGTCTCTGTCTTGGCCACTCCAGGATGTTAACTGTTGTCTTTAATCCATTTCTATGTAGCTTTGGCTTTATGCTTGGGAGTCATTGCCTTGCTGGAAAACAAATCTTCTGCCACGTCGCTGTTCTCTTGCAGAATGCATTAAGTTTTCCTCCAGGACTTCCCTGTATTTTGCTGCATTCATTTCACCCTCTACCTTCACAAGCCTTCCCGGGCTTAGTGCAGTGAAGCATCCCCATAGCATGATGCAGCCTCCACCATGCTTCACAATGGGGGTAGTGTGTTTTTGATAATGTGCAGTTTGGCTTATGCTAAACATGGTGTTTAGTCTGATGGCCTAAAAGCTCAATTTTGGTTTCATCAGACCATAGAACCTTCTTCCAGCTGACTTCAGAGACTCCCACATGCCTTCTGGCAAACTTTATCTGAGTTTTCATGTGAGTTTTTCCAACAGTGGCTTTCTCTTTGCCACTCTCCCATAAAGCTGCAACTGGTGAAGCACCTGGGCAACAGTTGTATGCGCAGTTTCTTCCATCTCAGCCACTGAAGCTTCTAACTCCTCCAGAGTTGATATAGGTCTCTTGGTGGCCTCCCTCATTAGTCCCCTTCTTGCAAAATCACTCAGTTTTCTAGGACAGCCTGCTCTAGGCAGATTTATGGTTGTGTGGCGACCCATTTCCTGGCACATCCGAACTAGCTCACAATTAGATAGCCTACGGGGGTTTGCGAGCACAGAGCTTTGGAGCCTCTGCGCCACGGGGGGCAGGTCGAGAGAGGCTTAAAAGTGAGGCTGAGGATTTCGAATAAAGTTTTTCCTTCGACTGCAGTTACCGACTCCGTGTCGTAATTTTAGCGCTGTGAGTAGCACACCGCTACAATTGGTGACCCCGACGGTCCAAACGAGTTTTGGACCAGAAATGACCGACGCCGCCTCTGTTCATGCGGTTTCGTTGAAACTGCCGGGTTTCTGGACACAGCGACCGAACCTATGGTTCCAGCAAGCCGAAGCCCAATTCCACGTTCGCCAGATCACCTCAGAAGACACCCGCTACTACTACGTGGTGAGCTCCCTCGACCAGGACACAGCGGCCCAGGTCGCGGAGTTCGTACAGTCGCCCCCGGCAGACGGCAAGTACACGGAATTCAAAGCCCTGCTCCTCAGGACTTTCGGACTCTCACGGCGCGAGCGGGCTGCCCGTTTACTGCACCTGGATGGCTTGGGCGACAGACCTCCATCGGCTTTAATGAATGAGATGTTGTCTCTCGCCGACGGACACAAGCCCTCCCTCATGTTTGAGCAGGCATTCCTGGAGCAGCTGCCCGAGGACATACGCCTGCTGCTGTCCGACGCGGATTTCAGTGACCCCCGGAAGGTGGCAGCCCGGGTTGACTTGCTGTGGAACGCCAAAAAGGTGAGCGGGGCGTCCATCGCACAGATCTCCCAGCCACGCTCCCGGCAGCAAACCAGTCCAGGCCTGGCCGCGGAGCCCGCCAACCCCCGGCCCAATGAACACTGGGCTTCTACCACCAGCGGTGGGGCGCAGAAGCCTGCCGTTGTCGCCCGCCCTGCAAGTTCCCGGGAAACGCCAGGGCCAGCCACCACTGATGGCTATGGCGGCTGGCCATCAGGATAGCCTCCTGTATGTGTGGGATAGAAGGTCAGGACGCCGGTTTTTGGTCGACACTAGGGCTGAGATCAGCGTTTTACCTCCGACGAGTTATGACACCCGCAGCAGGGCACCGGGTCCCCCCCTGAGGGCCATGAATGGCAGCACAGTAAGGACCTATGGCACCCGTCAGGTGCAGCTACAGTTCGGCTCCAGCCAGTTCACGTGGGACTTCACACTGGCCGCCGTAGCCCAACCGCTTCTGGGTGCGGATTTTTTGCGAGCTCACAGCCTACTGGTCGACCTGCCCAGGAAGAGACTGGTACACGCCGAGACCTTTCAGACGTTCTCCCTTGGTGCAGCCCAGTTGCCAGCCCCTCACCTCGGCTGCATCACGCTGTCCGACAACGACTTCACCAGGGTCCAGGCGGATTTCCCATCGTTCTGGCACCGCAGTTCACAGCGGCCATGCCCCGACACAGCGTACAGCACCACATCCCGACCCAGGGACCACCCCTCCACGCCTGCGCTCGGCGGCTTCCCCCGGACAAGCTCTGACTGGCGAAGGAGGAGTTCCAGAGGATGGAGGAATTGGGGATCATCCGGCGGTCCGACAGCCCATGGGCCTCCCCCTGCACATGGTGCCCAAAGCGACGGGAGGCTGGAGACCGTGCGGCGACTACCGCAGGCTGAACGAGGCTACCACATCGGACCGCTACCCTGTGCCGCACATTCAGGACTTTGCAGCAAACCTGCACGGCGCATAGATCTTCTCCAAGGTAGACCTCGTCCGAGGGTGCCATCAAATCCCGATGCATCCTGACGACGTCCCCAAAACGGCTCTCATCACCCCGTTTGGCCTTTTCGAGTTCCTCCGCATGCCGTTCGGCCTGAAGAATGCCGCACAGACGTTCCAGCGGTTAATGGACGCGGTGGGACAGGACCTGGACTTCGCGTTCATCTATTTGGATGACATCCTCATAGCCAGCAGCAGTCGTCAGGAGCATCTGTCCCACCTCCGTCAACTCTGCGCCCGACTGAGTGAGTACGGTCTTACAATCAACCCCGCCAAATGCCAGTTCGGACTCGATACCATTGACTTCCTGGGCCACAGGATTACTAAAGTCGGGGCAACTCCTCTGCCCGCTAAGGTAGATGCGGTCCGCCACTTTCCCCGACCCACCACGATCAAAGGCCTTCAGGAATTCTTAGGTATGGTCAATTTCTACCACCGCTTCCTCCCTTCAGCTGCCCGGATCATGCGCCCCCTGTTCGCCCTGATGTCGGGTCCGAGCAAGGACATTACCTGGGACGAGGAGTCTGCCACCGCTTTCGTTCAAACGAAGGAAGCTTTGGCGAACGCCGCAATGCTAGTACATCCCAGAATGGACACCCCTACCGCCCTCACAGTGGACGCATCTAACACGGCAGTCGGTGGGGTGCTGGAGCAACTCATCGCAGGTCGCTGGCAACCCCTGGCGTTTTTCAGCAAACACCTGCGGCCACCCGAGCTCAAGTACAGTGCTTTCAACCGGGAACTGTTGGCGCTCTACCTGGCAAACCGGCATTTCAGGTACTTCCTAGAAGGTCGGCCCTTCACCGTGTTCACGGACCACAAACCGCTTACCTTTGCGTTTACGAAAGCGTCCGACTCCTGGTCGTCCCGCCAGCAACGCCACCTGTCCTACATCTCAGAATACACGACGGATGTCCGGCACGTCTCGGGTAAGGACAATGTCGTGGCGGATGCGCTCTCTCGCCCTACCGTTCATGCTCTTTCCCAAGGGGTAGACTTTGAGGCACTGGCAGAGGCGCAGCAGGTGGATGAGGAGATTCCGAGTTACAGAACCGCAGTCTCCAGGACCACCCCGTGGGCCCGGGTGAGAGGACCCTACTCTGTGACGTCGCCACCGGCCAGTCCCGTCCTGTCGTCCCGACAGCCTGGCGGCGCCGTGTTTTCGACTCCATTCATAACTTGGCGCATCCCTCCATCCGGACAACTGTCCGGATGGTTTCCAGCAGGTTCGTTTGGCACGGACTCCGCAAACAGGTCAGTGAATGGGCCAAAATGTGCATGCACTGCCAGACGGCCAAGGTGCAGCGGCACACCAAAGCCCCACTGCAGCAGTTCCATCCCACCCACCGGCGTTTCGACCACATTCATGTGGATATCGTGGGCCCCCTGCCAGTGTCGCGAGGAGCGCAGCACCTCCTGACTATCGTGGACCGGTTCACAAGATGGCCAGAGGCGGTTCTGCTCACCGACACCACCTCTGAATCTTGTGCCCGAGCCCTGATCGCCACCTGGATATCTCGCTTTGGTGTACCGGCCCACATTACCTCTGACAGAGGCGCCCAGTTCACCTCCAGCCTGTGGTCAGCTATGGCCAGCCTTTTGGGGACTCAGCTGCACCACACCACTGCCTACCACCCACAGTCGAACGGGCTAGTGGAGCGTTTCCACCGTCACCTGAAGTCGGCCCTCATGGCCCGCCTGCGAGGAGCCAACTGGGCGGACGAGCTTCCCTGGGTCCTTCTCGGCATCCGCACAGCGCCCAAGGACGACCTGCACGCCTCGTCGGCCGAGTTGGTATATGGCGCACCCCTGGTCGTCCCCGGGGAGTTCCTACCAGCCCCATGGGGGCAAGAGGAAGATCCCGCAGCAGTCCTGGGCAGATTACGCGAGAAGCTCGGTAACCTGGCCCCCATACCCACTTCACAGCACGGGCGGCACCCGACCTGCGTACCCAAAGACCTACAGAACTGTAAGTTTGTGTTTGTACGAAGGGGCGGGCATCGGCCACCACTGCAGCGGCCATACGAGGGGCCGTTTATGGTGCAACGGGTCCACGTTCGTGCTGGACGTTGGGGGGAAAGAGGAGGTTTTCATGGTGGACCCCCTCAAACCGGCCCATGTGGACCTGGCGCAACCGGCCGAGTTTCCGGCACCTCGGCGCAGAGGCCGACCTCCCAAGCAGGTTCTGGCCCAGACTGTGGACATTGGGGGGTGTATCGCCGGTTCTGGGGGGGGGGGGTTATGTGGCGACCCATTTCCTGGCACATCCGAACCGGCTCACAATTAGATAGCCTACGGGGGTTTGCGAGCACAGAGCTTTGGAGCCTCTGCGCCACGGGGGGCATGTCGAGAGAGGCTTAAAAGTGAGGCTGAGGATTTCGAATAAAGTTTTTCCTTCGACTGCAGTTACCGACTCCGTGTCGTAATTTTAGCGCTACAGTTGTGCAATATTCTTTCCATTTCTTGATGATTGACTTAACTGGACTTCAAGGGACATTCAGTGACTTGGATATTTTCTTGTTTCCATCTCCTGACTTGTGCTTTTCAATAACCATTTCATGGAGTTGCCTGAAATGTTCTTTTGTCTCCTTTCAACTTAGTTTTTGCCAGGATTCTGACTCACTAGCAATTGGACCATCCAGTTACAGGTGCATTTTTACCACAATCAGTTGAAACACCTTGACTTCACACAGTTCTCCAAAAACAGATCTCCATTTAATAATTATGTGACCTCTAAAACCAATTGTCTGCCCCAGTGATGATTTGGTGTATTATATTAAAGAGGGTGAAGACTTATGCAATCAATTTTTTTGTGTTTTATAATTGTAATTAAATTAGATGACTTTTTAGAGATCTGTTTTCACTTTGACAGGATAGAATCTTTTCCTGTTGGTCAGTATCAAAATAAGCCCAATTAAATCCATTGTGATTCAATGTTGTAAAACAATAAAACATGAAAACTTCCAAGAGGGTGAATACAAGCAACAATGAGCCCTGCACCATCCTCTGAGGCACACCTCCAGTCTCAGCCTTCCAGTTGTAGGCACAGACAGAAACAGGCCCTTCTCCCCACAAAGTCCATGTTGACCATTTGTACCAACCCTACATTAATCATTTTATTTTAACGTTCTCCACATTCTCTTCAATTTGCACAGATTCTACCACTCACCTATCCGGAAAGGGCAACTTTCAGCAGCAATTTAACTGACTAACCTGATTTCTTTGGGATGTGAGAGAAACTTGGAGTACCCAGACAAAACTAACACGGTCACAAGGACAACATGCATACTCCTCACAGAGAGCAGCAGCGGACAGGACTGAGGCTGGCTCTCTGTGAGGCAGCACCTAGACAAGTTGTGCCACCATGCAGATCAGTTGTCAGTTGGCAAATGCATTATAGAGAGACTGCAGACACTGGAAATATGGATCAACACATTCAACACGCTGGTGGAACTCGGCAGGTCAGGCAGCAACTGTGGAGGAAAATGAACAAATGATATTTCAGGCCAATGTTCCTCATCAGTCTCTTTGTAAGTCACAGCACCAAACGGTGTCTGTTCATTTCCCAGATGCTCCCTGACCAGTTATGTTCCTCCAGCATTTTGAGTGTATTGATATGGATGCACTGTAAAGATACTCCAGTTCTTCAAATATCTATTGCAAAGCTGCAAGAATAGGAGAATCTGATGAAAGAAACATAGGCCATTCTACTTATTGTGTCAATGCCAGTCAACATAAATGCCACCTATTTTTGTAAAACCTTCAGATTTCATAACAATGGCCCATTTATTTAATTCATGATTATCTACTATAAAATAAAATCAAAAATGTAACAGTTGGCCCCCTACAAGCAGACATCCAGTAGCCAGAACAACTGGTACACATGGATGGAACGGTAGCACATTGCACAGAGATTCAGAGTTCAGGCCTGATGTTTGCCTGCATGTGGTTTTCATGGTCTCGGCATGACTGTGTGGGTATAGCCAATATAGTTAGGTGGTGAGCGGTGTGTCGCAGGGGTCAATGCTGAGCCCACAACTGTCCACGGATTACATTAACAATCTGGAAGAGGGGAACTGAGTATAGGTAATCTAAGTTTGCTGAATACACTAAATTGAGTGGAAATTGAGTGGAAAAGCAAATTGTGCAGAATATATGGAGAGTCTGCAAAGAGATATAGATAGATTAAGTGAATGGGCAAGGATCTGGCAGATGGAGTTGTGAAATACGAGGCCATCCACTTTGGAAGGAGAAATGGAAGATCAGATTATTATTTAAATTACAAAAGGTTGGTTTGCAGGTACAGCAGGCTTTCAAGGAGGCAAATGGAATGTTGGCCTTCATTGCTAGAGGAATTGAATTTAAGAGCAGGGAGGTGATGCTGCAACTATACAGGGTACTGGTGAGGCTGCACCTGGAGTACTGTGTGCAGTTCTGGTCATACTTGAGGAAGGGTATACTGGCTTTGGAGGCAGTGCAGAGGAGGTTCACCAGGTTGATTCCAGAGATGAGGGGGTTAGACTATGAGGAACGATTGGGTCGCCTGGGACTGTACTTGTTGAAATTCAGAAGAATGAGAAGAGATCTTATAGAAACATATAAAATTATGAAAGGGATAGATAAGATAGAGGCAGGAAAGTTGTTTCCACTGGTGAGTGAGACTCATAGTAGGGGACACAGCCTCATGATTCAGGGGAGTAGATTTGGGATAGAGATGAGGAGGAACTATTTTGTGAAGCAGTGGAAGCTACCTCAGTAAATATATTTAAGACAAGGCTGGATAGATTTTTGTATAGTAGGGGAATAAAGGGTTGTGGGGAAAAGGCAGATAGATGGAGATGAGTCCATGGCCAGGTCAGTCATGATCTTATTGAATGGCAGAACAGGCTCGATAGACGAGATGGGCCTGCTCCTATTTCTTATGTTCTATTGTTCTAATAACAGCAATACTTCATTAGGAGTTTGAGGGGATTTGATATCTCAAGAATAACTGGAAAATTTCTGCAAATGTACTATGGACTGATTGCATCACTGCCTGGTATGGAGACTCCAATGCAGAGGATTTAAATGAAGCTGCAGAGGTTGCAGATTCAGCCAGCTCCATTGTGGTAACAATCTTCCCAACCATCAATGACAGGAGGTTCCTCAACAAGCTGGCATCTATCATTACGGACCCTCATCAGCTATCTCCTCATTACTACCATCAGGGAGGAGGTACAGGAGACAGAGGACCCACACCCGACATTTTAGGGGCAGTTTCTTCCCCTCTGCTATCAGATTTCTGAAAGATCCATGAACCCATGAACACCCCCTCTTTGGCACTATCTATAAATCTGCTTGTTTATTTTGTAACTTGCAGTAAATGTTTATGCCTTGCACTGTACTGTTGCCACAAAAGAGCAAATTTCATGAATGTGTCAGTGATACTGACTGTAGCATCTCAAAGGTGGGCATTTGGTAGGTTAACTGGCCGCTACAGATTGGGCCTAATGCATAGGTTAATGGCAACATCTGGAAGGAATTGTTGAGAATGTAGGGAGAATAAAATGACATGAACATGTAATTACTAAGGGTGGTTGATGGGCAATGTGGACTCTGGCTGAAGGCACTGTTTCTGTGCTCTATGACTTTATAACTCTAAACCTACTTCTACACTAATAATGGACCCAATTTACAACTTTCCCTTTGACTCCATTTGTAATTACTGTCCTGATCAACTTAACACAGGGAACATTGTCAGACCGGCTGCTAAAATTCTTGTCAGCTGCCTATATTAAAGATACTGTCCTCCTTGGTCCTTCATGTTACCTTGTCAAAACAGTCAATTCATTAGTTAGACACAAAAAATCAGCAAATACAATCGCTTATATCAGCGGCAGAGAACTCTGCAGAGACTTCCTAACTCTTAAAAACTTGTGAGACACTTTCCCACAGGCAACTATTGATACAAGTAGCATTGATACTTTTACATGAAAGCTAGATAAGTATGAGTAGAAAGAAGATAAGAACGCAAGAACACAGTAGTGTAGTGGTTAGCACAACGCTTTACAGTACCAGTGACCCGGGTTCATTTCCCACCTCTGCCTGTAGGGTGTTTGTACATTGTCCCTGTGGCCAGAAAGGTTTCCTTTCGGGTGCTCCAGTTTCCTCCTAAAGACGCACTACTTGGTAGGTTAATTGGTCATTGTAAATTGTCCTATGATTAAGCTAGAATTAAATCGGGGAATTGTTGGGCAGCACAGCTCAAAGGGCCGGAAGAGCCTAGTCCACGCGTACATCAAATAAATACTATCAGCATTCCTTCTGAATGTCAAAGCTTGGCAGAGGCTTGAACTTAGCGGGAGACCATCAGAAGCAAAAACAAAAAAAATGCCTTGGAAAGAATACAACAGAGCTGTGGGACTGATTTCTTTAACACTTGGTAGAGCACCAGCAATGAAAGGGTTAAAAAGTATATCTGCGTCATTCTATGCTTCAGAAAATCAGAGGAAGGAGCTGGAGTAGGTATCATGGCCCCTTGAGTCTTCCTTGCCATTCACTGAGGATGCAGCTAAACTTTAATCCCAATACCATTTTCCTGCCCAGAAATCTATTGTTGTGTGGAGACACAAGAGATTGCAGATGCTGTAATCTGGAGCAGAATAAAACAACTGCTGCAAGAACTCAGTGGGTCAGGTAGCATCTCTGGAGGCAACGTGTTGATGTTTCGGACTGAGATCCTGTCTCAGATCACATGCGCTGTCGACCATCTCTCTCCATCATTCCTCCAGCAGTTTGGTTAGTCCATCTGTTACATCCAAAGTTCTGGTTTGAATGAACTTTATCGGAGAGTCCACAACTCTCTAATGAAAATAAATTCATAGATCTTCAGGAATTTAGGGATGCAAACATCATCCACCTGTACGAGAATAAGGGCGACAGGGCATCCTGTGACAACCACAGAGGCATGTCTCTCCTAAGCATAGATAGGAAGATCATGGCCCGTATCATACTGAACAGGATAACCTGTCACCTGCTTGATAACGTTCTCTCAGAGAGCCAATGTGGTTTCAGATCTAACAGGGGAAGAGTGGACATGATGTTTGCTGTCGGACAAATACGGGAGAAGTGCCAGGAACAAAACCCAAACGTCTACATCCTCCTTCTGGACCTGATGAAGGTATTTAATACTATCAGTTGCACAGTCCTTTGGCACGTTCTTACCAAGTTAGGCTGCCCTCTCCCCCCCCCCCCCCCACCCAGAGGCTGGTCAGCGTTGTCAGGTCATTCCACGACAGCATGACGGCCAGGGTAATCGAAAATGGCTGCACCCCTGACCCCTTCCTAGTAACTAATGGTGTCAAGTAGGGCTGCGTCCTTACACCTACTCTGTTCAGCCTGCTGTTTGCCACGATGCTGTTTTCTGCTCTCTCACAGACTGATGCAGGAATAACAATTTGCTGCAGGACTGATGGATGCATCTTTGATCTGTGACACCTCATAACCAAGAACAAAGTACTGGAAGCAATAGTACGAGACTTCCTCTTTGCCGATGACTGCGCTCTTGCAGCTCACTGTGAAAGGGAACCTGCAGGGCTCACTGACTGCCTCGCTGTGGCAGCAAGAAAATCCGACCCAAGCATCAGCCTACAAAGGACAGCAGTTCTACTTCAGCCCGCACCCCATACCAGCCCTGCGGTACCACGATTGAGAGTGAAGGCACACAGCTCAACAATGGTGACACCTTCACCTACCTGGGAAGCTGCCTCACCTCCCCCTGCAGTCTATATTGAGAGGTCTCAAACAGTCTTGCAAAAGCTGGTATATCCTTTGGTAGGCTATGGACACATGTGGGGGGAGAACGTGGCATCCGGCTAAAGACTGAAGATGGCAGTCTACCATAGAGAAGTTGTCCTTATTTCTCTGCTGTATGACTGTGAAACATGGACCCTGGACTGCAGATGCATCAAGATGCTTGACCAGGTCAACCTGTGATGCCTTCACAAGATCTTGTGGCAAGCCAGAGTCCCCACCACGGAAGTGCTATGAAGGACCAAGAACTCTGGTCATGAAACACTGATCATGAAGGCTCGACTTCGGTGGGTTGGACGTATGGTCCGGATGGATGATAACCACCTTCCAAAGATGGTATTCTTTTCCGAGCTGGCACTCAGCGCCAAAAAGCAGAGACGCCCCGCAAGTCACTATAAAGGCTGCATGAAAGTGTCCTTGAAGGCATTCAATATCCCTGTGACTGGGTGTGAAGTCTTGGCTGAAGACCAGTGCCTGGCAGTCTACAAAGACACCAGTACGTTCGAAGAGCAGCAGCTGAAGGACCTCAATCTAAAGTGGCAGGTCCACAAGGAGAGATAATAGCTATCACGTGCCCAACCTGCAGGCGCTCCTGCGCTTCCCAGTTCAGGCTTCGCTCTCATCAGCGGCATCACTGACGCCATCGTCGTTCCTGACAGACTTCCAAGAAGAAGGTAAAGAACTTCATAGATTCACCATCTTATCTAACCAAGTGGCATGGTGTCATAACAACTCTTTTCCTCAATGCCAACAAACTTAAGGAGCTGATTTCAGGAAGGGGGAGAATGCACATGTTCCTGTTTATGTCATCGGTACTGAGGATGAGAGCTTTTAAGTTCCTAGGAGTGAATATCACCAACAGCTTGTCCTGGTCCAACCACGTAGAAGCCATTAGCAAGTACCTCTAATCCCTTAGGAGGCTGAAGAAATTCAGCATGTCTTGGTTAACTCTCAACTATATTTATAGATCCTATTGGGATGCATCAATGTTTGGTGTGGCAGCCGCTCTGTCCGAGACTGCAAGAAACTTCAAAGTTGTGGACAGAGCTCAGCACGTTGTGAAAATCAGTCTTCTCTCCATAGACCCTGTCTACACTTCCTGCTGCCTTGGTAAATCAGCCAGTGTAAACCAAGGCCGCGCCCACCACAACCATTGTCTTCTCTCCTCCCTCCCATTAGGCAGAAGATACAAAGTCTGAAAGAACATACCAGCAGATTTAAGGACATCTTCTGCCCTAAGTGGACCTTTTGTACAATGAGATGGATTCACAATCCACCTCTGCGTGGCGTTGCACCTTATTGTCAGCTGCACGTCACTCTCTCTGTAAATGTTACACCACAATCCTCATTCTTTCATCGCTTTTCCATTCTGCTGCCACGATGTACTGACGTGATGAAATTATCCATATGGATGGCATGAGAGTTTTTCTCTCTAGCTCGCTAAGTGTGACAATCATAAACCAATTTATTGACTTTCTTTTGGCCTTAATCCTAACTGGCCTAATCATTACTCTGAGACTGCGACTCTTAGTTCCATGGCAAACATTATCTCTGCATTCAGAGATGTCAAAAATGTCAAAAATGTGTGTGTGTGTGTGTTGAGAACATAGAATAGTATAGCACAGTACAGGCCCTTCAGCCCACAACCTACTCCATGATCAATCTTATCCTTTCCTCTTACGTAGCCTGTAACCTTCCACATTGCTGTCATTCATTTGCCTATCTAAGAGTCCCTTAAATGTTCCTAATATATCAGACTCTACCAGTGCCACCAACAGTACTTATCACTCTTGGTGTAAAAAAAAGACTCATTCTTGACATTTTCCCTAAACCTTCCTCCACTCACCTTAAAAAGGATGTCTTCTGGTGTTAGCCTTTGCTGCCGTGGGAAAAGTTCACTGGCTGGATACTCTGTCTATGCCTTGTGTTATCTTGCACAACTCTATCGTGGCCTGTCCTCCTCCTTCGGTCCAAACAGAAAAGCCATAGCTCACTCAGCCTTCCCTCAGCAAACATGCCCCCTAAACTGGGAAGTGCACCCATTCTAAAGCTTTCACTCCTTCCCTATAGTGAGGCGATCGGAACTGAAAATACTCCGTGTGGAATGTTTGGAATGTAATACTTCAAGTGTGGCTAACTTCCAAAATAACATTATGCAGAAAGCAAAAAGAAATGTTGTAAACGTCCCTCACCTACCTACCAGAGGGATATCAATCAAATTGAAAGAACACAGAGGAAATTTACAAGGATATTGTCGGGACTTGAGAACCTGAGTTAGCGGAAGAAATCTGGATGCAGCTCAATGGGACTAGAGTAATAGTTCAACACAGAGTAGATGGGCTGAAGGGCCTGTTCTGTGCTGTAGTGATTTAGTACACTATTTCTCCACTTTGAGAGCTGAACCTGAATGGGTATTATACACTTATGACTAATATGGGTTCCTCCCTCTGGGATATCTTTCTGAAAATTCATACGTGGGCTACCACATGTAGCTTTCTTGTTGCCTCCTCCCACTCTGCCCCATCAATATTGGTCGCCCTAAATGTACAGCACAAAGTTTTGCCAGCCCAGTTCAGTTTCAAAACAATTCACAATAGACTCCCAATTCCCGGACCACATAAACATTCATAGTCTTTTATTTTGCTCCCACATCTGATGTTTTTACAACCAATAAACCTTAACATTTGATGAATATAATGAATATTGACTGTAAGACCATAAGACATAGGAGCTGATTTAGGCCATTTGGCCCATTGAGTCTGCTCTGCCATTCAATCATGGCTGATCCTTTTTCCCCTTCTTCAGCCCCATTCCCCAACTTTTCCCACGTAACCTCTGATGCCATATCCAATTAATAACCTATTAATCTCTGCCCTAAATACACACAACATTCTGGCACCACAGCAGCCTGTGTTAACAAGTTCCACATTTCCTTCAATGCTATATTCCTTAGTATTTCAGTCAAAGAATAAGCCTTGGCAGCTCTGCATGAGCCTTTTCATGGCAAGAACATGAGAATAGAATGATCACCTGTAGATAACATTTGTTTAATCACCTAACAACACACACAAAATGCTGGTAGAACACAGCAGGCCAGGCAATGTCTATAGGGAGAAGCGATGTTGACGTTTCGGGCCGAGACCCTTCGTCAGGACTAACCGAAAGGAAAGTTAGTAAGAGATTTGAAAGCAGTGGGGGGAGGGGGAAATACGAAATGACAGGAGAAGACCGGAGGGGGTGGGATGAAGCTAAGAGCTGGAAAGGTGATTGGCAAAAGTGATACAGAGCTGGAGAAGGGAAAGGATCATGGGACAGGAGGTCTCAGGAGAAAGAAAGGAGGGGGTGAACACCAGAGGGAGATGGAGAACAGGCAAACAACTAATTATACCAGGGATGGGGTAAGAAGGGGAGGAGGGGCATTAACGGAAGTTAGAGAAGTCAATGTTCATGCCATCAGGTTGGATGCTACCCAGCCGGTATATAAGGTGTTGTTCCTCCAACCTGAGTTTGGATTCATTTTGACAATAGAGGAGGCCATGGATAGACATATCAGAATCATTTTGACAATAGAGGACAATAGAGTTTAATCAGCTGGTGAGATGTTACTATCCAGTTAATAACGCTGGGGACCAGCATTTATTGCTGATGTCTTATTGCAGCTGAACTGAAGGGGTATACAGAAACAGTCATGTTAGTGAATTTTGAGTCAGTTGTAGGCCAGCCAGGCAATTAGATCTATGGCCTTCTGGGAAAGAAGGAGTTGAATCTTCTGTAATGATCCTCTTAATCGTCTGAAATTAAATCCTTAGCAGCTGTGACAGGATTTAAACTGATGTCTTCAGCTCATCATCCAGAGCTCCAGATATCAGCCAATTAACCTTCATGATACCTACTACACCCACAGCTGGCACTTTATTGGGTACCTTGTGTACCTAATGAAATAACCATTGAGTGCATGCTCGTGGTCTTCTGCTGCTGTAGCCTATCCACTTCAAGGCTCAATGTGTTCAGCATTCAGAGACATTCTTCTGCACGCCATCTTTGTAACATGTAGTTGTTTGAGTTCCTGTTACCTTCCTGTCAGCTTTAGCCAGCCCGGCCACTCTCTTCTGACCTCTTTCATTAGCAAAGAGACTTTGCCGCTTGCTGGATGTTTTCTAGTTTTTTGCGCCATTCTCTGTAAGCTCTAGAGACTTGTGCATGAAAATCCCAGGAGACCAGCAGTTTCTGAGATTTTCAAACCACACTGTCTGGCACCAACAGTCATTCCCTGGCCAGAGTAACTTGGATCACATTTCCTCCCCATTCTGATGTTTGGTCTGAACAACAACTGAACCTCTGGACCATATCTCAATGTTGCTGACACATGATTATATTAATGGGCAGGTGAACACTTGTACCTAATAAACTGGCCACCTATTGGGAAACCACAAAGGAGATCAGACCTAGCATTTTAATGCTAATTATTAAACACGTCAATAAACTCTGGAAGTGATTCTCTGCAACAGGTGCAATGCAGTTGCATTTCTTAAAGAAACAAAGCAATCACCAACCTCGCGCACCCAAAGTTTGCAAGCTGCTTCTGGATTATTGAACAAAACAATTTACAGGAAGCTTTTCTAACATGGATTCCTGTCGGTAATCTGTGGGAACGGAAGGTCCTAGGAGTACTGTACCCAAGGTCAAATTGTTGCTTGTGTTTAGTGCATTGAATAATTTATTTCAGATGACAAGAAGAAAAAAAATGTTTATTCTCAAAACGAGAAATCATCAAAAAACAGTTGACTCAAGTCTGTACTGAAACTGGTTGCATCATCTCATTCCTTAATTCCTTTAAACAAAGTTAAATTTATCATTAACGATTAAGTTAACAGTTTGACAAATTAGACTCAATACGCAGCTCAGATTTGCGATTCTTGGATTCTGAGAAATTAAATGTTAGCCTTAGAGTTGGCTACTAATTGTGAACACCAACGTGAAGAGATTGGTTATGATATGAATTCAATCTCTCCCTTTCTTCATGGTAATGCTAACACTTTAGTGTGATATGAAAACCATGGAGAATTCCCCTGCTGTTCTTCAATTTCCTTATCCTTATTTTCAAATGCCTCTATCTTCACATGCCCCTCTTGCTCTAGCAAGCATATCTATTCCTGTCCATCTCTGTATTCCTCGCTATCCTTTAATCACTTACCAGTTTTATACTTGCTCCACCAGGACAGCCCCAGGTTCTGAAATTACATTGGACTTCTTGAGGAGTGCCACGCACCATGTCCAAGCCAACTGTTTTGCCAATTGACACAAAGCCCATTTGCCTCCATTAGGAATGTAATCAAAGTACATTCAGCATGTATTCAGTACACAACACTGAGGTTTGTCTTTCCACAGTCACAAAGCAAAAAAAAACCATGGAACCGATTCAGAGAAAAACATCGACCCCCCTAACACACACACACACACACACACACACACACACACACACACACACAGACACACAGACACACGCGCGCACACACACACACACACACACACACAGACACACACACACACACACACTCACACACACACACAAAGAAGTCATGCAAATGACAAAATAAAAGAGCTAAAAGCACTGAATATAAAACATTGATGCTCAAAGGCATCAAAAGAGTTTAGGCGTATTCAGTTCAGCTCAATTTATTTTATTCAGTTTAGCCCAGTTCAGTTCAATCTAGCAATGTTTTGTTCATTATCAGCCAGCTGCCCTAATCGAACTCGCACAAAACAGCAACGAACAAAACAGCAACCAGAAAGCAGAAACACAACATCACATGAACTACAGAGTTGAATCCACACAGCATGTCAACTGAACGTTGACCCAGACCCAGGACTCCGGCACCATCTTCCAACAACGTCAAGGCAGAGAGGGATCACTTGGCACCTTCCTCCAGCAGCTTTGATTGAGCTGCTGCTGGACGGCGCTGAGCACCCAACGCCGTCCGCTCTCACCTCGAAGATCTCAACCTTTCCTGATGCTTTAATCAGTGAGATCGGTAAGAACTGGAGTTGATCATGGGCTTGCACACCATCTCCAGGCTCCTTGGCCTTGAGGCCGCACGCCTTGCTTGGAACCCCAGCAAACACCCCTGGAGACAACAAAGCGCCAGATGACTCAATCGGCCTGAAAACACACCGTAAAAATATAGATCACAGACTCTTAAACAACATTTACAGAGCAATGGTGCTGTAGTGGTGAGTATAGCTGCCTTCCAAGCAGTTGACCAAGTTCAAATACCAGCCATTGCAGATTTTTAGGGCAGCACAGCACCAATGACCCGGGTTCAATTCCTGTCACTGTTTGTGAGGAGTTTGTAGGCTCTCTTTGTGTCAGCATGGGTTTCCTCCTGGTACTCCTGTTTCCTACTACAGTCCAAAAATGTACCGTTTAGTTGGTCATGTGGGTGTAATTGGGGAGCGCAGGCACATTGGGCCATGAGGTACTGTAACCATGCAGCGTCTCTAAATGAAAATAAAATAAAATAACAATTATTATTATTGTATCTGATTCCAGCCCTCTCTGACAGTATGTTCCAGATACCTGCATATAAAAATTAACCTTTAAGATCCCCTTTAAATCTCCTATACCTCACCTCAAACCAATGCCATCTTGATTTTAATGCACTTTACATGGAAAACGATTTTGACCTTATAGGCCTTGCGTAATATTAAATACTTCTATATCTTCCTAACTTGGAGGTTCAAAGGTCCACTTATTATCAATGTAAAATTGCAGTATACACCTCTGAGATTCATCTTCTCCAGATAGCCATGAAATGGAGAAAACCACCAAGTCATTCAAAGAAATACATCAAACCCACCCCCCACACGCAAAAAGGAACAGCAATGCGGTCATCAATCCTCCCCCCAAACCCCCATGTCCCACACAAAAAACTAACAAAACGTAACAAGAACATGAACCCACAAACCCCCTCCTCACGCACCAAAAAAATGAACAAAACGTGCCACACAGCAAAACACAGAATATAAAAACCATAGGACTGAAAATGTCCACAGTCCACCGTCCAATCCATACTTGCAGTAACATATTCCAACAGCACTGAGAGACAGAGATCCCAAACCCTTCACCTCTGCCCCTTTCTTTTTCAATTCTACCTCTCTGTGCCATCTTCTGGTAACCTGCCTTCATTAGGCTCAGCATCAAGTTTTACTTGTTAACACGTTTGGGGGCTGGGAACACTTTAGGGATGTTTCATTATGTTGAAGGTGTTAGTATCTGCGTGTTGCTGACATTGAAGGTTTCTTCTGTGTCAACCTGAGAAAAAAAGAAGACATTTTCATGTTCATAGCAAAACTGTCTCAAAATATCTTACAGCTTCTATCCTACAGAGATTCAAGGGTACTTGTATCCCACCATTATCAGGTACCTTGGAATGGACCTCTCACACAAAAAGATAAACTTTTGATCTCCCAGTCTGCCTCGATGTGAACCTTGCATGTTGTTTGCACTGCACTTTCTCTGGAACAGCAACATTATAATCTGCATTCTGTCTTCTGTTTACTACTTTGATGCAATTACGTATGGAGTGGGGTGTCCAGATGGCATGCAGACAAACTCATTTCATGTAACAATAATAATAATAAACCAAACCAGTTAAACTTTTTAAATGTACTGACTGCTGTACAGTGACAAATGCAGAAGCCAATTTATGCACAGCAAGATCCTGGCTCAGTCATGCAGCTGCATAATCAAAGACCCTACCAACCAGACATTCTCTCCTCTTCCCTTCCATCAAGCAGAAGATCAAAAATCCTGAAGGCACATACCACCAGGCTCAAAGACAGCTTCTGCACCAATGCTGTAAGATTGTTAATGGTTACCTTAAGGCAGGGGTGTCAAACTCATTTTAGGTCACGGGCCGGATTGGGCAAAATGCAGCTTCATGCGGGCCGGATCAGTCGGGCGCGTGCGAACGCAGCTTTCGTTGCCTCCGTTTCTTCAGCCTGCTGTCATGTGTCTCAGTCTCTGCTATAACTACAAAGTGTTTCACTTCACAAATTCCATTTCTTATGAAGAAGACTGCTGAGCAAGCATTATTTTTATGATTGGTATTAACTTACAATCATAGGCTTCATATCACCGGGCCATTAATAATTAAAATAATAGATCTACCTAAAATGATCTCGCGGGCCGGATATAATTGTACGCCGGGCCGGATATGGCCCGTGGGCCTTGAGTTTGACACCTATACCTTAAGGACTCCTGACTTCACAATCTAATCCATTATGATCTCGCACCTTATTGCTTACCAGCACTGCACTTTCTTGGTAGTTGATATACTTTACTCTGCATTGTTACTGTTTTACCTCAATGCATTTGATCTGTATGAACATTATGCAAGACAAGTCTCCTACTGAATCTTGTTACATGTGAAAATAATTCACCAATTCTGATTCCAGCTCCAATAGAGACAGCAGAATGTCAGGCTTAGGAATGTTAACCAAAGTGCCTTGTCTTCAGTGCCTTAGGAACCTTCCTATCCTCCCAGTTGAGGGGAGAGTCACTCAGTTTAATATCTAACTCATCAGGTGGTATCTCCCATAGTAGTGCAGATCCTTTACATGCACAAGTCTTTAGAGAAGAATTATAACCTAATAACTGATGACCTTGTAGCAAGGATACTGTGGCCATAAGCCATAGATGCTTCTGGAGCTGTTGCTAGATGAGACCTTTGTGATGTGACTGATAGGAGGAATCTGAAAAAAAGCTTAAGGCTTTTAAAGACCAGAGGGGATTTCATCTTGTTTCCCTTTCATATTGAAGTGTTACCATTGCTATAAAGAAAGGGAGAGAATGAGCTCATATCATAACTATTGTCTTTAGAGCTGTAGAAAGTCATGGAGTCATGAGGCACAAGCAGTCCCCTTTGTTCATCATATCCATACAGACCATCAAATACTCACCTACATACTCCTGCTTAACAACCTTCAGATAGCTAAATAGGTAGATACTTTAATGATCCCAAAGAGATTTACAGTGTCACAGTAGCATTATGAGTACACAGATATAAAAATATTAGAGAACAAGTAAGAATAAAAAAATGAGTTACTACAAACAGTCTAACAGGAGGGGTCATCACTTCCCCAGCTAGAGGTTCACTCATTATAGAGCCTAAGGGCTGAGGGTAAGAATGACCTCTTGTATCTCTCTTCGGAGCAGCGCAGTTGTCTTAGTCTATTACTAAAAGTGTTCCTATATTCAACCAGGGGGGCATGCAGAGGGTGAGAAACATTGTCCAGAATTGCCAGGATTTTCTGTAGGGTCCTTTATTCTACCACAGCCTCCAGTGTGTCCAGTTTCTCTCCTATAAAAGAGCCAGCCTTTCTAATCAGTTTCAAACAAGAGAAATGTCAGCTCGAAATGTTGACTGTACTTTTTTCCATAGATGCTGCCTGGTCTGCTGAGTTCCTCCAGCATTTTGTGTGTGTTTCTAATCAGTCTGTTTAGAAACATAGAAAACACAGAAACATAGAAAACTTACAGCACAATACAGGCCCTTCAGCCCACAAAGTTATGCTGAACATGTCCCTACCTTAGAAATTACTAAGGTTACCCACAGTCCTCTATTTGTCTAAGCTCCATGTACCTATCCAAAAGTCCCTTAAAGGACCCTATTGTTTCCCCTTTCACCACCGTTGCCGGCAGCCCATTCCACGCACTCACCACTTTCTGAGTAAAAAACTTACCCCTGACATCTCCTCTGTACCTACTTCCCAGCACCTTAAATCTATGGCAGCCATTTCAGCCCTGGGAAAAAGCCTCTGACTATCCACTTGATCAATGCCTCTCATCATATTATACATCTCTATCAGGTCACCTCTCATCCTCCGTCGCTCCAAGGAGAAAAGGCCGAGTTCACTCAACCTGTTCTCATAAGGCATGTTCCCTAATCCAGGCAACATCCTTGTAAATCTCCTCTGCACCCTTTCTATGGTTTACACATCCTTCCTGTAATGAGGCGACCAGAACTGAGCACAGTACTCCAAGTGTGTTCTGACCAGGGTCCTATATAGCTGCAACATTACCTCTTGGCTCCTAAATTCAATTCCATGATCGATGAAGGCCAATACACCCTATGCCTACTTAACCACAGAGTCAACCTGTGCAGCTGCTTTGAGCGTCCTATGGACTCGGACCCCAAGATCCCTCTGATCCTCCACAATGCCAAGAGGCTTACCTTTAATACTATATTGTGCCATCATATTTGACTTACCAAAATGAACCACTTCACACTTATCTGGATTGAACTCCATCTGCCACTTCTCAGCCCAGTTTTGCATCCTATCTATGTCCCACTGTAACCTCTGACAGCCCTCTACACTATCCACAACACTCTTAACCTTTCTGTTATCAGCAAACTTACTAACCCATCCCTCTGCTTCCTCATCCAGGTCATTTATAAAATCACAAAGAGTAGGGGTCCCAGAACAGATCCTGAGGCACATCACTGGTCACCAACCTCCATGCAGAGTCTGACCCGTCTACAACCACTCTCTGCCTTCTGTGGGTAAGTCTGTTCTGGATCCACAAAGCAATGTCCCCTTGGATCCCATGCCTCCTTACTTTCTCAATAAGCCTTGCATGGGGTGCCTTGTCAAATGCCTTGCTGAAATTCATATACACTACATCTACTGCTCTTCCTTCATCGATGTGTTCAGTCACATCCTCAAAAAATTTGATCAGGCATGTAAGGCACGACCTGCCCTTGACAAAGCCATGCTGACTATTCCTAACCATATGATACCTCTCCAAATGTTCATAAATCCTGCCTCTCAGGATCTTCTCCATTAACTTACCAACCACTGAAGTAAGACTCACTGGTCTATAATTTCCTGGGCTATCTCTACTCACTTTCTTGAATAAGGGAACAACATCCTCAACCCTCCAATCCACCAGAACCTCTCCCATCCCCATTGATGATGCAAAGATCATTGCCAGAGGCTCAGCAATCCCCTCCCTCACCTCCCACAGTAGCCTGGGGTACATCTCATGCGATCCCAGCGACTTATCCAACTTGATACTTTCCAAAATCTCCAGCACATCCTCTTTCTTAATATCTACCTGCTCAAGCTTTTCAGTCCACTGCAAGTCATCACTACAATCACTAAGATCCTTTTCCATAGTGAATACTGAAGTAAAATTTTCATTAAGTACCTTTGCTCTTTCCTCTGGTTCCATACACACTTTCCCACTGTCACACTTGATTGGTCCTATTCTTTGATGTCTTATCCTCCTGCTCTTCAAATACTTGTAGAATGCCTCGGGGCTTTCCTGAATCCTGCCTGCCAAGGCCTTCTCATGGCCCCTTCTGGCTCTTCTAATTTCCTTCTTTAGCTCCTTTCTGTTAGCCTTATAACCTTCTAGATCTCTAACATTACCTAGCTCTCTGAACCTTTCATAAGCTTTTCTTTCTTCTTGGCTAGATTTACTACAGCCTTAGTCTAAAGCCTTTGATGACTTGGTGATTCAAGTTCAAATCCAAAAAAGTTTTAAGAGGTGTGAGAGTAACTGTCTTCACCACTTTCTCAATGTTCCAGATGGCAAAAATCCTTTGAGAGAAAAGACCTTTCCCCTTTAACCCTCAAAGCTTCCATCTTTTCTGCTGAGGAAGGCTTCACATTCTACACAATTTTTCCATTCTCCATAATCTTGTTTATTTTTTTCTCCTTTATGTTGATACTTTTCATTAATATGCAATCCTTCTGCCCTGCATGACGAATAACACACTAAACACTGGAGAAACTCAGCAGGTCAGGTAGCAACAATGGTGGGAAATGGCCACATGATCCAGTGCCAACATATCATGCCCACAATGCTCAGTAGAACAACAGCAAACACAACAAAATTGAGCACAACTTGCAACAAAACAACAACAGCAGAACAATTCACCCTTCCTCACTCCCACACCACCCCCGCCCCCCCACCACACACACACAAAGAAAGCCCTCCAGCTCTAGAACAGGCCCCCAGTCTCCAAGCTTCAGCCATTTGGGTTTGACTTCGAGACTTTGAATTGGCCTTTGGCTTTGATCTTCAGTATTGACCCCAGACTAGCTGATGAAGGGACCCTGAATGTTAGGCTCGGCAACTGTTGGGCCCTCATGCCTCCTGCTTGCATGGACATTTGATAGTGGGACCCACCAGCCTGGAGCAGCCCGAAATCCACAGATGCCCTTCATCCATATCACTGAGCTTCAAGCAGAGTGGAAGCCTGGACTTCAGATGTCCATCTTCCAATTTCTGCATCACTGGCCTTTGAACACAGTGAACCAAAACATTGACCGTCCATTTCCTGACAGAGATGTTGTCTAATTTGCTGTGTTCATCCAGTTGTCTATGCATTTCTCCAGGTTCTAGCATCTGCAGACTCTGTGTCTCCTCTTCAGGATGAATTCTGCACTGCAGTCAGTCATAACTTGTTGGCAAACTCATACCAAGACCTCTGAACGTAAATCTGGGCCAAGATTCTCCTGGGTAAATACTGTTTTATCAAACATTGGAGAACAGTTAGCATTAGTCAAAACAAAAGCAGCGAGTTCCCATAGACTCCTGGCCAACACAGACTTGGCTTAACAAAAAACAAATAAACTAATCAGACTGGGGATTGCCTCAGACTGGGGATTGTTACATGAACAAGAAAACAAGAAAATTGGGCCAATATTAGACCACTCAGCCCCTTGAGCCTGCCCTGCCATTCAGTAAGATCATGACTGACCTCCCTCAACTCCTCGGTGTCAGAATTCCATAGACCTTGGTACCCCAGTGTCAAAAAGGCTCTGTCGTATTAACCTGGATAACAACAGTGGTTCAGTCCAAAGAGCTTGGGAAGCAATATATGGAGATCAATCTGTGCATCATATCCCATCACCAAATTAATTAAAAAATGATCTGCATTTCCTTAGTATCCTCACTCTCCAAGAGGACAATGGTGATAATTAAAGTCCAATTAGTGCAATACGAGTTTGCAAAATTCATTCTCCAGTAAACTGGCAATTGTTGCAGTGTAACTGATTGTGGAATAAATACTGTGTAGGAATCAAAGAGGAATTCTTTACTTTCCTTCAAAATAATACTGTGGGACTTTGACCATGCATTAGAGGAAACAAACAGGTTCTTAAGTCTCACCTGGAAGTTTATGTCTTGACGGAGCAGCACTCCCTCAGTAAAAAGAGGAAAGACCATAAGACATAGGAACATAATTAGGCCATTTGGCCCATTGAGCCTGCTCTGCTTTCCTCCTGCCTTAATCCCGTAACCTTTGAAGCCGTTACTGATCAAGAAGCTTTCAATCTCCGCTTTAAATATACCCAATGACTTGGCCTCTACAACCATCTGTGGTACTGAATTCCACACATTCCGCACCTTCTGGCAAAAGAAATTCTTCCTCAACTCTCTTCTAAAAGGGCGCCCTTGTATTCTGAGGCTATGCCTTCTGGTCCTAGTCTCCCCGACAATAGGAAAGATCCTCTCCAGGTCCACTCTGTCTAGGGCTTTCAATGAGATCCCCCTCCCCCCCATTCTTCCAGAGTACAACCCCAGAGGCATCAAAAGCTTGTCTTCCATTGATCTTTTCATTCCCAGGATCATTCTCATGAACCTGCTCTGGACCCTGTCCAAACCCAGTACATCCTTTCTTAGATAAGGGGCCCAAAACTGCTGAAAATACTGTAGATGTGGTCTGAACAATGCCTTTTAAAGCCTCAGCTTCTGAAAGTGCTGGCAAAACTCAGCAGGTCAGACAGTATCTGCAGTGAGAGAGAGAGAGAGAGAGAGAGAAATAAGGCTTGGGATGTGTGATATGTCTTAGTACTGAAGAGTTAACTTTAAATGGACGTAAATCCAGAATTGTAAGACCTAGAAACAAGAAGGCTTTTCACTAACAGAAAGCAGGTCCAGCCACAGCAAAGCTCTCTAACCCTCCCATCCACTGCAGACGCAACTTCACTAAGGCATATCAAAGCAGTAAGAGAAATCTTGTGGTGGCATGATGAGTCTGCCATCTACCATTCTGTTGACACCCATCAGAAACATCGCAGCAACAAAACAGCTCAGCAAATACTTAAGGGCAATAAGGACTTGGACTAGACAAAGGGCTTGCTCAGAACAGGAACAGTGAGAGTTGTCAAGCTCAAGCAGTGGGAGTAATGATTCCTGCATTAGTCAGAGGCCTGAAAGCTTAACGAGACAGAGGTGGGATATACTTTAAGAGCAAGTGTGTGTTTTGATGTGCTTGAGCATTGCCTGTATCACCAGTATTAACTCTTTGTACCTTGTTGACCTCGAAATAGTAGGACACCACCTGAACCATTGTGCCCCTTGCCTCTTGCACTCCCATTTTGAAATGTGAGGTGGGAATGGGCGTGGCACCTTTACCTTCATGTTAACGCTTCCAATTAATTTGTTCACCGGATTTAAGCAGCAGCGGCAAGTATTTGTCTAAGATGTCTTATTGCAATAAAGCAGGAGGGGTATTTAATTCAAGCAATTAAATAGAATTGAAATCTAAGTTAGTAACAATCATGATGACTATGAAATGATCATAATGCTGAAAATCCATTTGGCTCCCTGAGATCACAGAATCAAAGAGGACCTCAGCTCCGAAACAGGCCATTTGGCCCATTCAGTCCATGGCAATCTGTTTTCGACCCACACCCGGACCACAGCCCTCCATAAAACTCTCTGTTCAAACTGCTTTTAATTATTGCAAATGCCCCTGCACTCACTACTTACGCTCACAGTTTGCTCCACGCCCTCTGCTTGCTGATACTGCCCAATTTCCCTTTAAATATTTCACCTTTCACCCTAAAACTATGACCTCTACTTCTAATCTCACCCAGCTTCTGGGGGAAAAAGCCTGCTTTGTTGTGTTGTTTATGCTTATTGTGGTTTATTTTATGCTGCTTCTGATCCGGAGTAACAATCATTTTATTCTTATTTACCCTTTCTATATTCCTCATAATTTTGTAACCCTCTATGAGGGCTCCCTAATTCTCCAGTAAAGTCCTAAGCCATTCATCCTTCCCCTATTATTCAGATTCTCATGTCCTGGCAATGCCCTTGTAAATTTTCTCTGCACTCTTTAAGTCTTTTTGATATCTTCCCTGTTAGTTAAGTGACCAGGACTGCACGTAATACTGAGAGAAGAAAATGGACCCTCTACCTGTGACCATCGAGCCATCAGTGCAGTGAAGTCTTAACTGCACTTGGAAATGGCAAAGCAAGCAGAGTGCAGAATGGATGGAAAACGACCTGTCTGGTGACTACTACCTCCTATAAACCAATAATAAAATAAAATGGTAAATGCATCATAAGTTCCCATGAGCAGCAGTGTGATAACAGACAAGGCAGCCTTCCCGCCATCAAGAACATAAATACATAACGGTGCTGCAAAAAGGCCAGCAAGATCATGACGTATCCCACCCACCCCACTTATGGACTGTTTGTCCTATTCCCATCAGGGAAGAGGCTATCCAGCATCAACAGCAGGACCAGTTACTTCCCTCAAACATCTCCACCCTCTAACCCCCACTTCACATACATATACATCACCGAGCATTACCTTTTATGCATGCAATCAGTCTATGTGTGGAACGCTGTGTTTTATAGGATCGTATTATTTATTTATTTGTTTGTTTGTTTGGTTGGTTATTTATGTATCTATTTATTTACTTATTCGTTCATTCTTTATTTATTTATTTATTATTGTGTTCTTTATACCTATTATAATTTTTTATACTGCATTGAATCCAGATTAACAATTATTCTGTTCTCCTTTGCACTTGTGTTCTGAAGAATGACAATAAACAATCTTGAATCTTGAAGTCATATAACTGATACAGACTGAAGGATAAAGATTGGGCAAAACAGCAGGGAGAGCTGCTTTACTCGTTCATTACTTACTTTTACTTTTCGACAGTGTTAATGAAACTACACACATTCAGTGTCCACTTTATTAGGTACGGGGTGGAACATGGTGTAGACTTCTGCAGCTGTAGTTCATCTACTCAAGGTTTGAAGTGTTAGACATTCAGAGATGCTCTTCTGCACACCACAGTTGTAACATGTGATTATTTGGGTTACTGTCACATTTTGTCAGCTTGCACCAGCCTGGCCATTCTTCCCTAACCTCTCTCATTAACAAGGCATTTTTGCCCACAGAACTGATTTTCACTCAATGCTTTTTCTTTCTTTATTCTCTGTGAACTTTAGAGACTGTTTTGTGTGAAAATCCCAGCAGTTTTTTAAATGCTCAAACCACTCCGCCTGGCACTAACAATCATTCCATGGTCAAAGTTACTTACACCACATTGTCATATTCTGATATTTGGTCTGAACAACAGCTGAACCTCTTGACCACATGCCTGCATGCTTTTTTGCATTGAGTTACTGCCACGTGATTGGCTGATTAGATATTTGCATTAATGTACAGGTGTGTCTAATAAAGTGACCACTGAGTGTATATCAAGTAAAGTAGGAGGGATTTGATTTAAAACAGGCAAAATCTTGCCAACCAGAAGTACAGCATTCCCTTGGTATCTCACAAGAGGCTCAATTCAGGTATTGTTTCTCGGTCCTGCTCTGAGCTCTGAGCTCTGAGGTGGGCGTCAAACCCATGGTTGCTTGACTTAATTGGACTAGCAAAGGCTTTACCTGAGTAGATGTTCTCCTGACTCAAGTCAGTAGGACTGCATCTGCTGAGTCACTGATTGCTCACAGTACTTGAGTGAAGTCTGAGTTCCCATGCATATATTGAAATCAATTGCTGAGCTTGAAGTGGCAAATTAAAAGCTGGGACAGTATAACAGAGACACGATTCATTGCCTCAGAAAGCTCAGGTGAGTGCTCCTTCTTCTGCCCTTTAATCCAATTATGCAGTCTCGCAGGGGAGACCTGCTCGCATGCCCATTTCTGTGATGTCTGTGAGGCTCGAAGGCTTTCCCTGTAGGTAGGATGGATGTTACTTGAATGAGCTGGTGGATTTTTTTTTCCTCTCTGGGAGTTCAGTCTGACGTTTATATGTGACCTCTCTATGCCTCGACTGGGCAGATGCAAGATGCTCAGTAATTTGCCGCGTTCTGAGAAGTCACGTAACCTTATAAGCTGGTTAGGATGCCACATTTCAATTTTGTGAACGTTTTTGAAGTGACTTATCAAGATTCAAGATATTTTATTAACGCTCTTTACAAGACGGTAAAGGAGAATGAAATGATTGCTACTCCGCCTCCAATGCAGCATTACAAAACACAATGAGCGTAATATCACATTAATAATAACCACAATAAATATAAATATAAAAGCAATCCTATAAAGCACAATGTAGAAGTAACTGTTATATACATAGAGTGAATATATGTACATAAAGTGACACTAGGTGATGTGTATGTAGTGGTGGAGGGTGTTAATGGGTGTAGGTGTTGATCAGCTGAAGGCTGGGGGAAGTCATCGTTTTTGTCTCTAGTGTTCTTGGCAAGGCAGCCTCTTTCCTACAAAAATGGAACAAACTGTCCGTGAACAGGGTGGGTGTGGTTCTTCACGATATTGCTGGCTTTTCTTGGCACCTTTCTGTATATATGTCCTTGATGGTGATGCACCAGGCAGCTTTAACCACACATCGCAGAGCTCTCTGGGCTGCCACAGTGCAGCTTCCATCGCACACAGTGAGGATGTTCTCATCTGTAGACAGTCTTTAAAAGTGTTGAGCTCTTTTAGTCTCTTGTATCAGTAGTGTTTAAGCATGGCCAAGTTTTGCCAGAGTATTCCCACTGAGGTGAGTCGCAGCTAAATGTTAGTTATATTACAGTTAAAATATATGACCCGTTTCAAGTGTAACTACCATGTTACAACATCTTTGGGGCTGTGTGCGAGTGAAGCGGTATTACTTCAGTAATGGTGAATCAAACCCTACACAACGTATAACAAATATGCCCAGGATATGGTGTGCTAGGAGATTTCACAACTACTAACTGCACGGGCTCTTGTATATCTTGTCTCTGCTTTCCTTGCTCATCTCTACCAGAAGTTTTCTATAGGCAGAGCCTTTTACTGGCTTTAACTAAATCAGTCTGGCCCTGGATGTGACTAACAGGAGATTGTTATTTACATTCACCACTTGGGTCTTCTGGGCCTCAGTTCCTTAGTATGGAACACACTTAATCCTACCGTGAACCTAATTAACTCATCAACTAGCAATTTATTGTGAAAGATGTCGGTGAGGATAGAAACATAGAAAATAGGTGCAGGAGTAGGCCACTTGGCCTTTTGAGCCTGCTCCACCATTCAGTATGATCATGGCTGATCATCCAACTCAGAACCCTGTACCTGCTTTCTCTCCATACCCCCGATCCCTTTAGCCACAAGGGCCATATCTAACTTCCTCTTAAATATAGCCAATGAACCAGCCTCAACTGTTTCCTGTGGCAGAGAATTCCACAGATTCACCATTCTCTGTGTGAAGAAGTTTTTCCTCATCTCGGTCCTAAAAGGCTTCCCCTTTATCCTTAAACTGTAACCCCTCATTCTGGACTTCCCCAACATCGGAAACAATCTTCCTGCATATAGCCTGTCCAATCCCTTTAGAATTTCATATGTTTCAATAAGATCCCCCCTCAATCTTCTAAATTCCAGTGAGTATAAGCCTAGTTGATCCAGTCTTTCTTCATATGAAAGCCCTGCCATCCCAGGAATCAATCTGGTGAACCTTCTCTGTACTCTCTCTATGGCAAGAATGTCTTTCCTCAGATTAGGGGACCAAAACTGCACACAATATTCTAGGTGCGGTCTCACCAAGGCCTTGTACAACTGTAGTAGAACCTCCCTGCTCCTGTACTCAAATCCTTTTGCTATGAATGCCAACATACCATTTGCCTTTTTCACCGCCTGCTGTACCTGCATCCCCACCTTCAATGACTGGTGTACAATGACACCCAGGTCTCGTTGCATCTCCCCTTTTCCTAATCGGCCACCGTTCAGATATTAATCTGTTTTCCTGTTCTTGCAACCAAAGTGAATAACCTCACATTTATCCATATTAAATTGCATCTGCCATGAATTTGCCCACTCACCTAACCTATCCAAATCACCCTGCATCCTCTTAGCATCCTCCTCACAGCTAACACCACCGCCCAGCTTCGTGTCATCCGCGAACTTGGAGATGCTGCATTTAATTCCCTTGTCTAAATCGTTAATATATATTGTAAACAACTGGGGTCCCAGTACTGAACCTTGCAGTACCCCACTAGTCACTGCCTGCCATTCTGAAAAGGTCCCGTTTACTCCCATTCTTTGCTTCCTGCCTGCCAACCAATTCTCTATCCACATCAATACCATACCCCCAATACCATGTGCTTTAAGTTTGCACACTAATCTCCTGTGTGGGAACTTGTCAAAAGCCTTTTGAAAATCTAAATATACCACATCTGCTGGCTCTCCCCTATCCACTCTACTAGTTACATCTTCAAAAAATTCTATAACATTCGTCAGACATGATTTTCCTTTCACAAATCCATGCTGACTTTGTCCGATGATTTCACCTCTTTCCAAATGTGCTGATATCAGGATGTAGGAGTATTTGCAACACACACAAAGTAATGCAGGAACCCAGCAGGGCAGGCAGCATCTATGGAGGGGAATTACAGTTGATGTTTTGGACTGAGACCCTTAATCACGACTGAAAAGGAAGTGGGAAGAAGGCAGGAAATGAAGGTGGAGGAGGAGAAAGAGTACAAGCTGACAGGTGATAGATGAGACCAGGTAAGATGGAAGGTGGGTGGGTGGGTGAGGGAGATGAAGTAAGAGGCTGGGAGGTTATAGGTGGAAGAGGTTGAAGAAGAAGCAATCTGAAAGGAGAGCACAGTAGACCATGAAACAATAGGAAGGGGGAGGGACACTGGAGAAAGATGATGGGCAGGTGAGGAAAAGAGAAGGGCTGGGGAGTGGGGGGAATGGATAAAGAGATGGTGGGGGGGGGGAAGTTTCCAAAAGTTAGAGAAATTGATGTTCATGCCATTAGTTTGGAGGCTACCCAGCCGGAATACGTTTATTGCTCCTGCACCCTGAGTGTTGCCTCTTCATGGCAGTAGACAAGACCATAGACAGACGTATTGGAACAGGAATGGGAAGTCAGACTGCAATAGGTGCATCCAGAATTATGCTCTAGATTTGCACCAGCTGTAGAATCTCAAATTTTTGGAATATTGTGTTCAGTTTGGGTTACCTGCTAGAGGAAAGATGCCATTAAGTTGCTAAGAGTGCAGAAAAGATCTATGGGGATGTTGACAGAACTCCAGGCACTGAGTTATATAGAAATATTGAGGAAGCTAGGACTTCATTGATTGGAATGCAAGAGGAAAAGGTGATCTTCTGGAGGTATCGCATAGAAGTACATAGAAAAGTTCATTTTACAGTGCTTGCAGGGTAATGGAATTAAGAACTGGAGGAAATGGGTATAAGGTGAGATGGAATAGGAGCCTGGGCAGCAACATTTTTTTTCCAGGGGGCAGCCTGTATATTGAAGGAGCTGCTAGAGGAAGTGTTTGAGGCAGGTACATTAATAATGTTTGAGTTTTAATCTGATCCAATGAGCTTGTACTGCCCAGTTACACCTGTGTGACCAATTAACCTACTACCCACATGTCTTTGGGATGTGGGAGGAATCTCGAACATGTGATCACCGGGAGAGCATACAGGACTAAGATCAGGAATGAGGAGAGTTTGTACAAGGTACAAGGTGGAAATTCCAAGAATGAGAGGTGACTTGATTGAAACATATAAGATCCTACGGTATTGTGAAGGAGTAGATGTAGGAAAATCCAGAATTGTTCATTGTTTAATAATGAGAAAAGAAACCTGAATTACAGTAAGTATATAAGTATATGAAATAGTTAAATAGGTTGTGCAAAAACAGAAAATAGAAGTAGTGAGGTGGTGTTCATGGGTTCAATGTTCATTTGAAATTGGATGGCAGAGGGGAAGAAGTACAATAGTATTATAGAAATAAACCAAAGGTCAAGAATAACAAACACTGACAAATAGTCCTAGTTGTGATCCTACAAAACAGCGAAGCAGACTGGTGAATTCTCGATCCCCATCCTTATACTCCTAAAACTCTAATCAATGCCCTACTTCCTTCATGTGATGATTCCAACCCGATGAATTATCCTAAATTATCTGCAAAGTCCACCTTAGTTGCAGTGGCTACATTGATGCCTACTGTACAGTGAAGTGGTGAGACATGCAGAAATTTTTTTAAGTATTTCTTGAAGAACTGGCCAGTTCTTTCTTTGAAGGCTGAGTTAGCTCTGGGCTGCATAGTCAGCCAGCACAAGTTGGGTTTCAAGTTTTACTGCATTGTCACTGAGAAGTATTTATTCTCTTTGGTGTGCTGTCGATCTATTAGTCTTCTCATTTAAGGCAGGATGCTAATGGATCAGAAACATTTTAGAAAAGGTTTGCAGGACCAACATGAGAAGTAACTTAAAAGTGTCGGGGTGACCTGATTGAACCATAGAATTTCTTCCCCTCTGCCATCTGATTTCTAAATGGACATTGAATGCCTTAAGGAGTGGATATGGAAAATCTAGAATTATTCATTGTTTAATAATAGTCACCTATTAAAGATGGACTTGAGCTGATTATTTTTCTGTCACTGGCCATGAATCTTTAGAACTCTCTTCCTCGAAGGGCTTTTCTTCCTCAGAGGCCTAATAGCAGTGAACGGTAGATTTCCTTTGATGAAAGCTCTACAGCAGGCTTCTCGCAAAGAACTGTGGAAACTTATCGACCACCAACCTCCCTGCAGCAAGATGAAACAAGAAAAATTTCCACCTTGACTCAGTTCCCCCACAAACCATTTCATCATTGTCAACATTTCACGTATGCTGTCAACAGCTTTAGTACACAATTGCTTCAATATCACACTGATGCAATCCCTTTGCGCCTGGTCAAGGTGCTTTACGTCGTCCAAAATCTCTGCACACACGGTTCACCCCGGGCTGAAATAAATGTGTGAAATGTTGATTTGAGAGAAAAAAAAACCGGAAACTACAGATGTGAATTATCCAAAATAAAATAAAAATTGATGGACTTTCTCAGCAGATTAGTCAGCATCTGTGAGGCAAGAAGATGAGCTGATGTTTCAGATTTTCAGAACAACTATCCATTGCTCATTTATCTCAGTCTGAGTATTGATGAAACTTCAGTGGACAAACTTGGGCTGTTTCTTCTGGAACGGTGGAGGCCAACAGGATCTCAATCTGCACTCATAACCTAAATTTTCTAGAATCAGATCTACAGATTATCTGCAAGTAAAGAGTTAACGTTACTTGCTGGAAGTTATGACAAAGCATTTTATTGTTTGTTAACTGTCTCTTACTGGCAATGATGCAGTCCATGTGTTCGCAGGAGGGAAGTTAAAACATGGCATTCAGCCATGGATTCCAGACAATGGATATTACTGGGAATTAGACAAAGCCTGTGGGACTGCCTCGCAGGGACTAAAAGCACTTAGTGAGAAATGATTCTTTTCTTTCCCCTCATGGTGCTAAAAAAACACTGGGAGAAATTTGATTTATTACACACATTAACCAGAGGTGAAACCAAAAATAAAATTTGTTCTCTGATAATAAGAACAGGCTTTCTTGAGAGCCTTTAAAATGTTCCGCTGCTTTCCAGAAACCAAAATGCCTTCACCCACACAGCTTTGAAAGCCATATTACTTATAAACTTCAAAAGTATTTCAAAGCAATTAGCAGACTCTGTATTGACCAGGCCATCCGTCCCTTCACAGTGCAAAATTAGTGAAATAATTCATTAATTTTTAAATTTAGAAGTGATCAGGCCTATCCGTTCGCTGTCCAGCAACCCACTTACTTAACACTTGCCTAATCTCAGGACAATTTACAATCTTTGGACTGCGGGAGGAAACCAGAGCACCCAGAGGCAGCCCACGCAGTCACAAGGAGAATGTACAAAATCCTTACAGATGAATCGAACTCCAAACTCCAACGGCCCAAGCTATGACAAGTCCATGCTAACTACTATGCTACCTTGGCACTCTAATATCTAAAAAGCAATCCCGTTTTAAAAATGCTTGCCTCTCAATCAGAAAACTTTGGGTCACATTTTGGAATTCACTGTAAGATCCTCACTGTTGGTAGCGCTTTCCTTCAGATAAGACCTTGACTTAAATGGAAAGGTGTTTCCTCAGCAAGATAAAAAATATTCCTGTTTCTGTCTGAAACAGAGTGAAAGGAGTTTCCGCAATCTCTGGGGTATTATTTATGCTATAAGAAATATGACTTTTCCACACCTCACCAGAGCCATTGAGGGGCCTGCTCCTGTTTGGTGCCCAATAGGAATAGACCCAGTGGCTACTTTGTCTTACTTCCTGTACCTAATAGAGCAGCCAGTTGAGTGTATGTGGTCTGCTGCTGCTGTAGCTCACTCTCTTTAAAGGTTGAAGTGCGGTGCATTCAAGGATGTCTCTCTGTATTGTAACATGCCGCTATTTGAGTTACTGTCACTTCTGTCAGCTTGAGCCAATCTGGCCATTATCCTTTGATCTCTCTCATTAATAAGGCATTTTTGCCCACAGAGCTGCTGGATGTTTTTTGTTTCTCACACCTGCCTCTGTAAACTCTAAAGACTATTGCGTGTGAAAATCCCAGGAAATCAGTAGTTTCTGAGATCTTGTCTGGCATCAATGACCAGTCCACAGTCGAAGTCTCTTCGATCTCTTTCCTTCCCCATTTTGATGTTTGGTCTAAACAGCTAAACATCTGGACCATGTCTGCATGCTTTCCAAGTTCAAGTTGCTTGTCATTCAACTATATACATGTATACCAACAAACGAGACAACATTCCTCTGGACCAGGATGTACAACACAGTACATATAACACAAGAAATTCTGCAGACGCTGGAAATCCAAAGCAACATACACAAAATTCTGGAGGAACTCAGCAGGAAATCATTTCATCTGTGGAAATGAAGAAACAAGTCAACATTTTGGGCCGAGACCCCTTTTCAGGACGGTAGGTATAACTCACACACATAATGCATGAAGTAATATGTTATCATTAATAAATTTTAAAAATAATAAGGTACATTTACAATACAAGTTAAAAAGTAAACAGTATAACGTTACTGGAACTTCATAGATGATGAGACCTGGGAGGGAGTCTTATGAGCTGGGGGAGGAAGCTGTTTCCCATCATGATAGGATTTGTCTTAATGCCACGGTTCCTCCTCCCTGATGATAGGGAGTCCAAAAGATAGTTGGACAGATGGTAGGGATCATTAACAATGCTCTATGCACGCAGAGCTCCAGATAAATATCTCTAATATCAACAATAATCAGCAGTCCTTACAATCCTTTGTAGGGACGTGGTCAGGTGCATTGAGGTGCTGCCACATGTTTGGCTGATTAGATATTTGCAATAATGGGCAAATGTACACGTGTATCTAATGAAGTGGCCACCGAGTGTACTCAAAACCGAGGGGACAAAAGCTCACCCTTCCCAAGCTTGTTGATGAAGTGAAACTAAAAGTAAATGTGAGTAATAGCATGGGGGTGCAAAGAGGTTTTAAAGGGATATGAGCAACTGAGTGATTGAGCAACCTGTCAGGTGGGGTATATCAAGGGGAAATGTAAGTTATCCACCAGCAGGATAAGGAGCTGAGATGTATGATCAAACATCATCACTTTCCAAGGACTGAATGACCTACTACTGGCCTTATTTCCGAATCAGAATCATGTTCATTATCACTGTCGTGAAATTTGTTGTTTTGCAGCAGCAGTGCAAGACCTGAAAGTTTAAAAAGAAATAGTGCCAAGATGAATAACAAGGTAGTGTTGATAGGTTTGTGGCATGTTCTGAAATCTGACAGTGGAAGGAAAGACGCTGTTCATAAAAAAATGCACGTGGGTCTTCAAGCTCCTGTACTTCCTCCCCGATGGCAGTAATGAGAAAAGAGCTCTTCACAGTTGGTGAGGATACTGCCTCCTTGAGCCCGTGATGGAACTGGCTGAGGCTATATCTCTGCAATCTCTTTCAATCCAGCAAATTGAAGCCTCCATGCCATGAGGCACTGCAACCATTGAGAATACTCTTCCTGGTCCTTCTGTAGAAATTTACAAGCATCTTTGGTGATATATCTGGTCTCCTTCTATGCTCCCATATACAATAGATGACCACACTATATATATAAAAAAAACATGCAAAGGCATTTCCTTAGTCTTGTAGAGGAAACCATTAGGGTACAGAGAGTGGACCTGATGGCTGGGGAAGGTATGGTTGGGATGGGGATATGAGGGTGGGAGGATGTCACCCTTGAGAAGATGGGATGGCTGACTGTAGGATATTGGTTGGGAGGAGCATGAGACCTCAAGAGTTAAGTTGGGACATGAATGAGACGAATGGAGATGTTGTTGTTTGTACGTTCGAGGCAGAGTCAGTGACATAGTCTGGTGGCAGAAGGAAATGATCAGGCCAGAGTTTGGCTGTGAGGTCTGGGATAGTGACAGGGAAATCCGTAACAATGTCAACAGCAAGGGGAAAACTTGGTAGGAATAAACAGTAAGTGTAATTTTTAAGGAGGAACAGATTGAGCACACAAATAAAACTTTGGACATAAAGGTCACAGACCAAACAAGTTCAGGACCTTTTAAGCAGCACTTTGGCACGTCTTATTTTCATAATATCATTCCGAATGGCCCTCAACATTCACTGTGCATTTGATTTCAAAGGATCAAAGGTCCAATTAATGTCAGAGAAATGTATACAATATACATCCTGAAATGCTTTTTCTTCGCAAAGCATCCATGAAAACAGAGAAGTACCCGGAAGAATGACCGGTAGTTAAACGTGAGAACCCCAAAGTCTCTCCCAGCTCCCCACCCCCCGTGCGTAAGCAGCAGCAAGCAACTATCCCCCCCCCCAGCAAAAAAGAGTGCACCTGCTGCCAAGCACAAGTGTGAGCCAGGCGATAGCCAAGATACAGACTTGCAGTTACCCTAAAGGCTATTTAGAACAGATCCTCTGATGTGGTAACATATAAGTGCAACCACAAAGAAGACAGGACAGCATCTCTATGTCCTTAGAAGTTATTGTAGCGGTGTGCTACACGCAACGCTGAAATAACGACACGGAGTCGGTAAACTGCAGTTAAAAAAGATTTTATTCGAACTTCGCAGCCTCGCTTTAAAGCCTCCCAGATCCCGCCCTCCCCGGGCGCGGATGCTGTAGGGGACACGTATTCACAGTCCCGCGCGAGCTTTTCCCTTTGTTGGTGAAGCAGACTTGGCGCCCTTTTGGGAGTGGCCTTTATGCCGGCGCGCTGGCTATTTGTGAGCCGGTTCGAGTGCACTAGAAGTGGGTCTCCACATTTGCATAGATTCAGCACGTCACCTAAAATTTTGACAAACTTCTACAGATTCCCAATGGAGAGTATTGTAGCTGTTTGCATCACGGCCTAATATAGAAACACCATTTATGATGGTGAGCCACCTTCTACAGTCCTCCAGTGAAGATGTTTTCAAGCGCCATTGTGTTGGTATTTCCAGGATTTTGCCAAAAGGCGGGTGATATTTTTCAAAGTATGATTGTGAAACCTAGAGGACAATCTATAGATTGTGCAGATGTCCTTAGAGTCATAGAGTTGTATGTCATTGAGATGGACACCACGGCCACGCTGGCCTTTCTGCCTATCTGCTCTAAACTAAGTGGTATTCTTGACAGAGGAATTTGGGAGGAAACCGGAGTATCCAGAGGAAACCTACTTGGTCATGGGGGGAATGACCAAACCTGGGTCATTGGCACTACAGTAGTGTTATGCCAAATGCTACAATACCATACCGTGTCATGGGTTCAGGAACTGCAGTTGGAGCTTTGGTGAGCCAAAGCAGTTCGTCTTTTTCAGTAGTACACTCTAGCCATAGTGAACCTCCAATGCAAGGAATAAATATTCCTTTATGCTGTCTATGACTCCAACCATTAGAATGCGTTCCCTTAGATTCTTTAAAAGTCACTCTCAGTCAAATAATGGTAATGTCAATCATTCTTACAACACCTCCAAAATTCAGTTCTTTGATTTATGTTTGGATTGTTCAGGAGCCAAATGGTCCTGGTGAATTCCACTGGTGACCGAGTTATTGGTGAGTAATGGCCTCTTTACAGCACGGTCAATCACTGATGTCCTTGCATGAATGAGCAGTAGTTAGACAGATATGATGCTTTGGATTGGGTGTACCTGACATCGCTGAGTCAATTCTGGAGTGCTACCTGCTCCAGAACAAGAGGATAAGAGGAGCAGCTGGTTCTGACGCTCAAACCTTCAGTATCACAGACAACATTGCCGTAGGCAGTGATCTCAGCCATTTCAACTAATGTGAGGGGTGGAGCTACGATGCACTTAACAGCGACTCCTTCAAGCTCACCTGAGGAAATAGCTTAAGTTCAACCTTCGATGTCTCCCTTTTTCCTTTTCAGGGTGGATGGGGTTCTGTTGAAGACCCTGACCTGGAGTTACACTCAAACTTCAGTTTTCTGCGGTGGTGGGACCCTCTCTCAGGGGCTCATGACCAGCTGCTTTTGGCATTCCCTCAGATGTGGCCAAGAAGCCGAGCTTTGTGACCCTGTGGATGTGCTGATTCTATGCCAGTAACGCTGACTGAAGCGTGGTGAGACATAACAGAAACATCGGGTGCAGCGAGTCAGCTGTCGAAGGCTCTGTACTCAGCGAATCGTGCTCTTTCTTTCTCTCATTGGAGGGGCAGATTTTGCTGCTGATTCCTGAGTCGGAGATCTCAGAAAAAAGCGGCACCACAGATTTATCGTCGCAATTCAGCGAGTTATTTTGTTATGCCTCCCCTCTCGCTGTGAAAAGGTGACACCCCTCTTTTCCTTTATGAGGGAGAGAAAGACGGTGTGGTTTGTCAAATTATTGACTTCATTGTACTGCTGTTCATGGGGCTTTCCTGGGGGCTCTGCTACTGCTTGCTTGGTGGGTGAAGAGTGCTGATGCTATTTTTTTGAGGCAGTGGGTCGGAGTGGAGGGGCATTGTTGCTTTGCTGGTGCTTGTGCATAGGAAGGGGGATGTAGGGGGGGCTTTGGGGTTCTGACATTTTTTCTGCTAGTCATTCTTTGGGGCACTCTTCTGTTTTCATGGACGTCTGCGAAGAACAAAAATTTCCTGATGTATATTGCATACATTTCTCTGATATTAAACGGAATGATTGAACTATTGAATTGAAGTGGCTGGCTTTTGTGATGGTGGGCTGTCAGGAAGAAGCCATGATGGGTTATTCAATCAACACTGGCTGAAGATAGTTGCAAGTAAAAGGGGGAAGTATACAGCTAAAGGAAAGAGAATTGACCTACAGAAGTCCATAGCTCTCTAAAAGTAGCTACACAAGCAGATAGGGTGGTAAAGAAAGTTCATGACATGCAATGGTTAGGCACGGAGTATTAGAATCAACAAGTTAGATTGCAATTGTATAAAATGTTAAGTAACATTTGGAGTTTTGCATGCAGTTCTAGTTGCCACATTACAGGAAGGATGAAGAGGCCTTGAAAAGGCTGCAGAAGGTGTTCACCAGAATGCTGTCTGGATTTCAGAGTAAAATAGGTTGAAAAACGTGGATTGCTTTCTCTACAGCAATCTAGTACTGAAGGAATCCCTGATAGAAGTTCATAAATTTATGAGGGGCATTGATAGACAGTCTTCTTCTTAGGGTAGAAAAGTCAATTGCCAGGGAAGAAAGCTTTAAAATGAGACAGTGGAAGTTTAAAGGAGATTCACGAGCATATTTTTCACTGTCCTTGGAACAAGTTGCCAGGGAAATGACCTCTATAAAATATTTAGACAGACACATGTAATTGCTGGGAATGGAGGGATATGCACAGTTAGCATTGTATTTCTGGGATTGTTGCCCCGGGAGGGGAGATAGACATTGGTGCATTAATGGAGCTGGAGGATTTTGTGGAGACAGCAATCCTGGTATCTCTCCAGTGCCTTCTCTATATGATCAAAGATTTCAAATACTCTTCCAGTTTAGACTGAGACGTGGACTCTTGAAAGGATCTCTCGCATGCTGAAAGATGAATCTTGATCTTGTCATCATGGCCCTTGCACTTTATTTGTCGACCTGCACTGCACTTTCTCTGTAACTGTAACAGTTTGTTTCCATTTGGTTTTAGTTTTCACTACGGGCAGCATGAAATGGTAGCACAGCAGTCAGCATACCGTTATTACAATGCCAGCAATCAGCAATCAGGGTTTAATTCACACTGCTGCCTGGAAAGAGTTTGTACGTCCTCCTTGTGACTGTGTGGGTTTCCGCCGAATGCTCTGGTTTCCTCCCACATTCCAAAGACTATCGGTTAGAGTTAGTGTGCTCTGGGCATACTATGTTGGCACCAGAACCATGGCAACCTTTGAGGACATCTTCAGGCTGTGTTGGCCATTGACACAAACAACACATTTCACTGTATGTTTGATGATGTGATGTGATGTGATAGATAAAGATGATCTTCTTCTCCTCTGTCTTCTTCTACCTCAGTGTAAGTATCTATGGAATGATCTTTCTGAATGACATTCAAACAAAACCATATCACTCTATTTTGATACTTGTGACAATGATGAACCAATCTCGATAAACCACTACATATAAGAGGGCAGGGATTACCCAGTTGTTCCTCAAACACCCTTTTCCTCAGTTAATCTCTCCCTCCCAGTGTCGTTCCCTCCTGCTTCAAAACATCCACCATTGTCCCTGTACCTAAAAAGACCAAGGTAACATGTCTGAATGACTGGTGTCCTGTCGCACTCACCTCAATAATAAGCAAGTGCTTTGAGAGGCTGGTTAAGGATTACATCTGCAGCTTGCTACCACCCAAACTGGACCTCCTACAATTCACCTACCGACACAACCGATTGACAGATGACACAAGAGCCACTGCTCTACACACTGTCCTTACACATCGGGAGGAGAGGGTTGCTTATGTGAGAATGCTATTCTTGGACTACAGTTCAGCGTTCAACACCATAATTCTCTCCAGGCTCAACAAGAAGCTCGGAGACCTCGGCCTTCACCCTGCCTTGTGCAGCTGGATCTTGGACTTCCTGTTAGGTCGCCAACACACATTAAGAGTGTGCTCCCTCACCTCTGCCCCTCTGACCCTCAACATAGAAGCCCCTCAGGGCTGTGTCCTAAGCCCTCTCCTTTACTCTCTGTACACCCATGACTGTGTCGACACCCACCGCTCCGAACTGCTAATTAAACTTGCAGATGATAGTATGTTGATGGGCTTTATCTCAAATAATAACAAGGCAGCCTACTGAGAAGAAGTCATCACCCTGACACTGTGGTGTCAAGAAAACATCCTCTCCCTCAATGTTGCAAAAACAAAGAATCTGCTTGTGGACGACAGGAGGAATGGAGACAAGCTCACTCCCATCAACAGCAATGGATCTGGGATAGAGAGAAACATAGAACATAGAAAACCCACAGCACAGTACAAGCCCTTTGGCCCACAATGCTGTGCAGAACATGTCATTACTTTAGAAATAACCTAGGGTTACCCATAGCCCTCTATTTTTCTAAGCTCCATGTACCTACCCAGGAGTCTCTTAAAAGACCCTGTCATATCCACCGTCACCGGCAGCCCATTCCACGCACTCACCACTCTCTGCGTGAAAAATTACCCTCTGTGCCTACTTCCAAACACCTTAAAACTGTGCCCTCTCATGTTAGCCATTTCAGCCCTGGGATAAAGCCTCTAACTATCCACATGATCAATGCCTCTCATCGTCTTATACACCTCTATCAGGACACCTCTCATCCTCTGTTGTGAGAGGGTGAACAGCTTTAAGTTCCTCAGTATAAACATCACCAAGGACCTCATTTGGTCTGTGCATACAGCGCCTTTTTCACCTCATACAGTTGATGAAGGTCAACAGGAGTCCCCAGATCCCAAGGACTTTCTACAGGGGCACAAATGAGAGCATTCTGATCGGCTACGTCACTGCCTGATATGGGAAATGTACTTCCCGCAATTGCAGGACTCTGCAGAGAGTGATGCAGACAGCCCAGCGCATCTGTGCTTCCCACTGTTCAGGACATTTACAGCAACAGGTGTGTAAAAAGGGCCCAAAGGTTTATTGGGGACCTGAGTCACCCCAACCACAAACTGTTCCAGCTGCTGCATCCTGGGAAATGGTACCGCAGCATTAAAGTCAAGACCAACAGGCTCCTGGACAGCTTCTTCCACAAGGTCATCAGGCTACTTAATTCATGCTGACACAATTGTATTTCTAAGCTATATTGCCTGTTCCATTGTATATCTGACTCTACATGCTATTTATTAGAAATTACTATAATTTGCACATTGCACATTTCAGACAGAGGTGTAACGTAAACATTTTTACTCGTCACGTATGTGAAAGATGTAAGAAATAAAGTCAATTGAATTCAAAAACTATGCTGGTATCAAGTTGACAGTAGTTTTACTCCTACACTACAACATTTGGTTGTGATAGCTTCGGGGGATGTGAATGCTTCCAGATGAGTATATTTTGGTATACTCATCTTATTGGGATAGATCTTTTAAATAAACAAGATCTTTTGCTGAGCTTTGAAATTTATCTATATTGTTCTGGTAACTAAAATAATGAATCGCATTGAAGAATAGGCATTGAGTGTGTAGATGAAGTACAAGGCAGGGATCCCTCATTGGCTAGATATGATATCAGATTCTACAGTTATTGGCATGTTGGCTGATAGCTCAAGTCAAAACCACATGAGTAAACAAAGATTTTGTTCTCAGTGGGAGAAGGATAGAAGGAGCAGTGTACCCATCTGTGGCCCAGTTAGTTTGTTTTCTGTTTGTTTTCAAAACCACATTTATTTTTCAAAAATTAAAAGCAGAGGTTCAATAAATGATTGGAAGCTCTGACAACAACTCACAAAAGAGAAACAGAGTTGACCTTTTTGGAAATATTATTTCAGAATGACCGTGTTCAGAGAACTCTGCTTTAATCTGAGAGTGTCCTGGCTGGTGGCATCAGAACCTGGTATGGACATTCCAATGCCCAGGAATGGATGGATAGAGACAGTAGCAGATACAATCCAGTTCCTCAAAGACAATGCTGACCCACCATTGGATACATTTACATGATGTGCAACCACAGGAGAGCAGCATCCATCACATGACCCTCATCATGCTGGCCATGCTCTCTACCATGACTACTACCATCGGGAAGGAGGTACAGGTTCTTTAGGTCCCCCAAGCAGGTTCAGAAACATTTATCACCATACAACCATCAGGCTCTGGAACTGGTGTAGATAACGTCACTCACTTTAACTCTGAACAGGTTTTACTCACTTTCCAGGACCCTACAACTCAGTAATATAATCTTTATGTTTGCACAATTTGTCTTCTTTTGCATATTTGTTGTCAGTCATCGTTGATATATATTTTTCATAAATTCTATTATATTCCTTTTATTTTCCTGTCAATGCCTGCAAGGAAATGAATATCAAGATAGTAACATATACAAACTTTGACTTTGACTGATTTATAAAAGCCTTGCGTTTGATGAAAAGCTCACCAATGATGTCTAATTTAATTTAACAGAAGCAAACCTACAGGGCACTGCAAACCTGAGCTCATTCAATACCCTGCTCCCTGTAGTCAATTTGCACGACAACCTGGTAATTGATCATTCTTCTGCCTGCTGAATCCCAGCAGCTTTAAACCGATCACTCTTCCTTGTACATCCTCAGCTGTCTTGGCTCTCCCTCTCATGCTTGCTGCTCTTCGAGATGACTGCACTCCGCTCTGCTACTTACTTCCATTTCAGATACAAAGGCAACGCACCTACTCATTCATGTACACACACATACTGACATCAATCTGAAAATTCAGCGTAGGCTGACAGAGTCCCATGAGATAGAGGGTGACTTTCTTGCACTCCAGTTTTGTGATTACTGATGAGGCCAAGATAGGGCCTACTTATTGGGGTTGGAAATAGTCACAACGCTATACAGCACAGAAAACAGGTCCTTTGGCTCAACTTGTCCATATCACTGAAGTTGCTTACCTGAAAGTGTCCCATTGCCTGCACTTGGCCCATATTCCTCTAAACCTTATCCGTCCACATACCTGTCCAAGTGTCCACTTACCAGCTGCCCAGCTATCATGAGCTTGCTGATGATGCTTATCAGCAAGCATCAGCAATTAAATGCTTGCTGATTTAACTTAATGTAAACAATGTGCTTCACTGTACATATGACAAATGAAGCTAATCTTCAGATCTAATCTTAAATCTTCAGATCTTCAGATCTAACACCATAGTTGGAGAGGAGCCTTGTAATAGAAAATGGAAAAGCAGCCTTCTCTTTGGATGTGGATCATGTTGTAGCAGGTAGAACTGGATACCGTAAAGAAAAATTGTTCAGGAAATAATTGGGTAAGGTGCTTTAAATATGGGGTTGAGAGGGAAAATTAATAAGCCATGATGGAATTGCAGAGCAGACTTGATGGGCCAAATGGCCTAATTCTGCTCCTATGCCTTATGATCTTTTTAATGTCACTATTGTACCCATCTCTACCACCTCTATATAAAGAAGTTGCCTCTTTTAAATATTTCTCATCTCTATTTAACTGTAAGGTCCCTAGTTTTGGACTCCCTTATCCTGGAGAAAAGACTGTGGCTATTCAATTTACCTATGTCCCTCATGATTATATAAACCTTTAAGTTCAGTCCTCATTTCTACACTCCAGGAAATAAATTCCCAGCCAATAGACTCTCCTTATAACTTGGACAATCATCCCTCAGAAACTAATTGGAAAGCTGAGCCTACTGGGCCTGAACACCTCCCTCTGCAACTGGATCCTAGACTTCCTGACTGGGAGACCTCAGTCAGTCCGGATCGGGAGCAGCAGCTCCAACACCATCGCACTGAGCACAGGGGCTCCCCAGGGTTGCGTGCTCAGTCCACTGCTGTTCACTCTGCTGACCCACGACTGTGCTGCAACACACAGCTCAAAACATATCATCAGACCATCAAGCTGTTGACACGACTGTGGTGGGTCTTATCAGCAAGAATGACGAGTCAGCTTACAGAGAGAAGGTGCAGCGGCTAACGGACTGGTGCAGAGCCAACAACCTGTCTCTGAATGTGAACAAAACAAAAGAGATGGTTGTTGACTTCAGGCGGGCACGGAGCGACCACTCCCCGCTGAACATCAACGGCTCCTCAGTAGAAATCGTAAAGAGCACCAAATTTCTTGGTGTTCACCTGGCGGAGAATCTCACCTGGTCCCTCAACACCAGCTCCATAGCAAAGAAAGCCCAGCAGCATCTCTACTTTCTGCGAATGCTGAGGAAAGTCCATCTCCCACCCCCCATCCCCATCACATTCTGCAGGGGTTGTGTTGAGAGCATCCTGAGCAACTGCATCACTGCCTGGTTCGGAAATTTCACCGTCTCGGATCACAAGACCCTGCAGCGGGTAGTGAGGTCAGCTGAGAAGATCATCGGGGTCTCTCTTCCAGCCATCATGGACATTTACACTACACGCTGCACCCACAAAGGAAACAGCATTATGAAGGACCCCATGCACCCCTCATACAATCTCTTCTCCCTCCTGCCATCTGGGAAAAGTTTTCAAAGCATTCGGGCTCTCACGACCAGACTATGTAACAGTTTCTTCCCCCAAGCTATCAGACTCCTCAATACCTGAAGCCTGGACTGACTTCTTGCCCTACTGTCCTGTTTATTATTTATTGTAAATGCCTGCACTGTTTTTGTGCACTTTATGCAGTCCTTGGTAGGTCTGGATTTTTCCTCTGTCCCTTGCCATGACAGAGCTTGGAACTGAGTCAGCATGTCTGTCAGCAGTAATGGAGGGAAATAAACAGTCGATGTTTCAGGGAGAGACCATTCATTAGTACTGGCTTGCTGATTTCCTCTGGCACTTTGTGTGAACTGTGCTCAAGGTTTCCAGCATCGGCAGAATCTCTCGTGTCTTGGAACAGAGTGCCTGTTTCAGCAATGCAAACAAATGGCCTGGCTAATGGAACAGAGTGAGGGTAATTAAGCCCTCAGTGTTGGTGATATTGGCTTAGAAGGATAAACCAACAGCAACTTCCACCCTGCCCCTAAATTCATTTCTGACACCTCTCTCCCCTTTCTCGATCTCGCTGTTTCCATCTCTGGAGACAATCTGTTTATCAGTATGTTGTATAAACCTTCTGATTCCCACAGTTATCTTTGCTCTTCCATTTCCCATCCTGTCTCCTGTAAGATTCTATTCCCTTTTCTTACTTCCTGCCTCCACTGCATCTGTTCCCAGAAAGAGGCTTTCTGTCCTTCTCCTTCAAAGAATGGGCTTTCCCTTCCTCTACCATTAATACTGCCCTCAAGCATACCTCCCCCATTTCCTGGAGATCCGTGATCACCTCGTTTTCACTCCACCTTATCGGAGATAGAGTTCCTCTTGTCCTCACGTACCATCTCATGAACCTCCACATCCAGCTCATCATTCTCCGCAATCTCCTATCCTGTCTTTACCTCCTCCCCACTCTCTGCTTTCCACAGGGATCACTTCCTCCATGAGTGCCACTTCCATTCACTCTTCCCCATTAATCCCCATTGTGCACTGTTACGCCTGCAGCCCCCTCCTTTTTGAGAATCGCAGGATCGCTATTGATTTGGGTCAGGAGACCCAGGAAATGAGAGAGAGACGTGCGGAATGTCTTGACCCCCCCCTCCTCCCCCGCTGATATAAAGCTACGGGAAACGGCCATTGTCTCTTGGAGAAGGACTTGTGTATTACAATACTGTGCTACGTGGAAGCCCTCAGGCAAAGTGGGCTGGTTGAGGGAGGGATTGCATCACCCCAACCTGATTGACATCTGAGACCCTGCGGGTCAGGATAAAAGAGGGTCTGTGGGAACAGCCCCTCAGACGCACCAGAAGAAACGCTAGCGATCCCGTAATAGCGGAAGCCAGTGGGAGGAGGCCACGTGCGTTCGGTTCCATTTGCCCCGGAACCGGTGGCTGTTACCATGGGAGAATGGCTTTTAGCTAACAACGGGGAACCCAACTCCCAACGACTCTCGAAGGGTTGACTTCATAAAAGGGACTGGGCAAGTTTTAACCCGTCTTTCTCTCAAACCAAAACGCTGCAGCTTGAACGAACTAACAGTGACTTTTATATTTCCATCGGACAATACATTATCCCTTCGACAACGATAGAGCTATTTCTTATTGATTATTATTATACCCGCACTTTTAGATTTAGTATTGACGACGTATATTATCTGTGTGTTTGCATTGATATTATTTTGTGTATTTTTATCAATAGATACTGTTAAATCAGGCTTCAACGGACCTCTCTATCTTTGCTGGTAAGTGACCCAGTTACGGGGTACGTAACAACTTGGGATTCTCGTCTCGGGATTTGATACCAAATTGGAGGGCCAGTGAATCGGGCTTGTAAGTCCAAATTTGGATCTGGTTATGCGGGTAGCCAGAAGGGAAACCAGCAAAGATGGACGTGGGTGAATTTATAGAAAACCCGACTCTGGAGGCGCTAGAGGTGGCCACGAAATCAGAGCTGATAAATTTGACGAAGGGGTTAAACCTCGCAGAGGTGAGGTTGTCAATGAAAAAGCGGGAGGTGTGAAGGGCAATAACTTAGTATTATATTGGGAAGAATGTGTTTGCAGCTGAGGTATTGGAAAATATTCCTGAAAAGGTACCAGCTAGTGGGACGGCTCAGTTAGAGTTGGAGAAATTAAGGTTGGAACATGCAATTAAGGTAAAGCAGCTGGAAGCAGCTGAGAAGGAGAATGAAAGAGCCGAGAGAGAGAGGGAGCATGCGATCCAGCTAAAGGAGTTAGAGGTGAAATGGGAGCAGGAAAGAGCTGAGAAACAAAGAGAGCATGAAATTCAGTTAAAACAGCTGGAAGCAGCCGAGAAAGAGAGGGAAAGAGCTGAGAAACAAAGAGAGCATGAAATTCAGTTAAAACAGCTGGAAGCAGCCGAGAAAGAGAGGGAGAGAGAGTATGGGGAGGCAGAGAAACAAAGGAAACATGACTTGGAGGTGGAGAAGTTAAGGCAAGGGCGAAGAGATCAAAGGTCAGACCAAGAGGAGCGGTTTAATGTTAGTCGAGAGTTGAGGTTAGTACCTCCATTCGAAGAGACGGATGTTGATAGTTATTTCTTGCTTTTTGAAAAGGTGGCAGTGAATCAGAAGTGGCCCAGAGATCAGTGGGTGGCGCTGTTACAAAGTGTGTTAAAAGGGAAGGCACAGCGGGCATATACGGCATTGTCCATGTAGGAGGAAGAGGAGGAGAGTTATGACAAAATAAAGGCGGCCATTCTCCGGAGTTATGAGTTAGTACCTGAGCTCTATAGACAAAAGTTCAGAACTTTAAAGAAAAGGTGGAATCAGACGTATACCGAGTTTGCCTATGAGAAGGGTGTGCTCTTGGACCGTTGGTGCACAGCAGAGATAGTGGAGGAGGATTATAGGCGTGTCAGGGAGTTAATTCTGATTGAGGAATTTAAAGGTTGTGTTTCGGAGGATATCCGGATGTATTTGAATGAGAAGCCAAATAAGTCCATCTCAGAATTTGCTAGGTTTGCAGATGAATATGCCCTAACCCACAAGACAAAGTTTTCCTCGAATAAAAGTTCCCAGAGAAACCGTGGGAACGATCAAGAAAGCCCGCCGGCTGAGGCAGAGGTCCCGCCAGGAGCTAGTGGTAAGGTTGAGGGGGAAAGGCCAGACAGCCAGACATTTCCGGGCTCGACCTGTTTTAATTGTGGAAAGATGCATATCTAGATGCATATTGCATCTCGGTGCTTTGCTCCGAGGAAAGAGACAGGAAAAGGGAAAGCAGCAGTCCCTATCAGATGTGCCGTGGTAATCAGTAAATCGACAAGAGAGCCCCGGGTGGACAGAGTATGAGAAGGGTCTGAGACTTGTCTGTCAAACGGAACCGTGTCTGTGAAGGAAGGAGACACCCCAGTTCCAGTACGGATCTGGAGAGATATGGGGGCTGAGCTATCGTTGATCAGCAGTAAGGTACTAGATTTTGGTCGCAAGACGGGAATGGTAGCTGTGAAAGGAATAGGAAAAGGGACGGAAATGGTGCCCTTACGTAGGGTCATTATGGATTGTGAGCTGGTGTCTGGACCAGTTGCAATAGGGCTGCGATCAGAATTCCCAAGAACTGACGTGGACGTCCTTCTTGGTAACGATTTAGCAGGAGGTAAGGTTTGGTCATCAATGACGCTGACAAGCCGGCCGGTGAGTGTTGCGGCCCCGCCCCTAGATTCCAAGATCTATCCTGCATGCGCGGTCACTCGCAGCATGTCGAGAAAGGCAGCTCAGAAAGGGAGCAGTTTAAATCCGGCCAGTTTCGATTTGGCCGAGACGTTTTTACCGACCCTGTACCACGAGGGTTTAGAGGGTGGTAAGACGAAGAGTAGTAAAGTGAAAGAGAGTAAGGGAGAGGAGGTAGACCTGCCTTTAGCGAGGAGAAAAGTTCTAGAGGCAGAAGATAAAGATGAGAAACAGATAGAGCTGTTAAAAGGACCAGAGTTGGACATGGATGATCTGTCTGGTTTGGCAGAACTATTTGAAGAAGTTGAAACTTCTAAAGGTGTTCCCGATAATGATATGAGGGCAGCCCTAGCTGAAAAGGGTGCACCTACCTTGAAGAAGTCTGCTGGGTTGGCAGATGAGGTTGTTTCAGCCCGCGGGGTTGAGTTTACTCCGGAAGGGAGTTGCCCAGAGAGTAGCTGGGAGGATCAGGGGAAATTAGAATTTGGACCGGGTACGCGTATTGAAAGCCTGAAAGAGGCAAATGTCTCGTTTGAGTGTGTCCAAGATGTGGATGCACATGGTACTGAACCTAGTAATGGAGCTCAGAAAAAGTCTGAGGTATTTGAATCAGTTGAAAAGGAAGGCAGTCCTTGTGGGTCAGATAGACTTGGTTCAGTGAAGAAAGGGTTAACCTTGGTAATAGTGGGAAGTGAGAGTTCCCAGGTGTTTGTGCTCGAAGGTGTGTTAAAAGTTAATGTGGAGATCAAAAGTGGGGAGATAAATATTATTATTGAAGGAAACGGGAAATATGTAGTTCCCAAATCGAATGAAGAAAATTTAAAACCTGCGGATCGCTTACAGATTGAGTTGGACGATGACGGCGGTGGGGGGGGGGGGCGTGCTATTGTTATTCCAGAGTGTGGTGTGAAAAGGCAGAATTTGAAATTCTGCTTGAACAAAGAGTTCGAACTGAACACTAATAGCCTGAAGGGTCCTGAAGAGAAAGCTAGCAACTTGCGTAAAATTAAAGAATTGGGTGGAAATTCAGAAGATGGTCTAAGTTTGGGACACAGTGTTGATAAAATAACTCCTATGAAAGAAGCGGGCGAAAGCCTATTTCGCCAGGGTGCCCAAGCTCCCCACGTGGGGATTAACCGGAAAAGAGGCGACGGTTAATGGGGACGCCATTTTTAAATAGCAAAAGCCGGTTTTACGGGATTTCGACAAAGCATGTGAATAATAAAGACAACCCCATGGAAGCCTGCCTGTTAAGTTTGGAAGCAACAGAAAGATTAGTATTTGCATGAACTTTTGTAGATACACGTAAGCTAAGATCACAACTCCTTAGTTTTTGTTTGCTGAAGGAAAGAAATAAAAATAGGTGGTTATTAAATTGAAGTCTGATGCTACAAGACTTTACTAAGGTACAAGATGTTAAGATATTAAGGGAAGTGACACTGTAATTGTTAACTGTTTAGATGCTGAATTGAATGTATAGCTGTATTACTCTAGTGAAAAGGAAGAGCTTTTGTATTGGGTTAGATTCTAAAATCCTGTAAGACTCTGTACTACTTCATTTTAACCGCTGGTGAAAACGTGTTGAAGAAAGAGGGTGTTACGCCTGCAGCCCCCTCCTTTTTGAGAATCGCAGGATCGCTATTGATTTGGGTCAGGAGACCCAGGAAATGAGAGAGAGACGTGCGGAATGTCTTGACCCCCCTCCCCCGGTGATATAAAAGCTACGGGAAACGGCCATTGTCTCTTGGAGAAGGACTTGTGTATTGCAATACTGTGCTACGTGGAAGCCCTCGGGCAAAGTGGGCTGGTTGAGGGAGGGATTGCATCACCCCCAACCTGATTGACATCTGAGACCCTGTGAGTCAGGATAAAAGAGAGTCTGTGGGAACAGCCCCTCAGACGCACCAGAAGAAATGCTAGCGATCCCGTAATAGCAGAAACCGGTAGGAAGAGGCCACGTGCGTTCGGTTCCATTTGCCCCGGAACCGGTGGCTGTAACCGGGAGAATGGCTTTTAGCTAACAACGGGGAAACCAACTCCCAACAACTCTCGAAGGGTTGACTTCATAAAAGGGACTGGGCAAGTTTTAACCCGTCTTTCTCTCAAACCAAAACGCTGCAGCTTGAACGAACTAACAGTGACTTTTATATTTCCATCGGACAATACATTACCCCCTAGACAACGATAGAGCTATTTCTTATTGATTATTATTATACCCGCACTTTTAGATTTAGTATTGATGACGTATATTATCTGTGTGTTTGCATTGATATTATTTTGTGTATTTTTATCAATAAATACTGTTAAAAATAGTACCATCAGACTTCAGTGGACCTCTCTATATTTGCTGGTAAGTGACCCAGTTACGGGGTACGTAACAACACAAATTCTTGCAAGTGACAGAAGTGTTATATATGCCCAGCTTCACTTATCACCTTCTCACTTTTCCTCCTTCCCTTCCTCCACCTTTTTTTCTGGCATCTTTCCCCTTCCTTGCCAGAGCTAAAGAAGGGTCTCTGCCCAAAATGTCAACTATTTATTCATGTCCATAGATGCTGCCTGACCTGCTGAGTTCCTCCACCATTTTGTGTGTGTTATTCTGGATTTTCAGCATCTGCAGAGCCTCTTGTGTTTATTATCCACTGATGTTGTTCATTTATCCTACTATTGGATTTAGTCCACATTTCAGAGACAATATTGATGGATTTCTCCAGTGTTTGGGGTGTCTTTTGTCAGTAATGCAAACATTAGCAGTTCACAGCATACAGTTCACAGCTGCCTGGTAACATGTCAGACTTATGCTGGTTTTGAGGTCTTAATCTTCAAGCACTGTCTATCTCAACTGTAGTGATCAGTGCAGCCTCTGGATTTCTCTTAGTGTTGTGCATGCATGTAGACATGAAAACCAGTAAGTATATGCTCATATGCACACATACATGCAACTTCTGATGAAAGGTCTCGGTCAGAAACATCGACTCTTTATTCCTGTCAATAGATGCCGACTGACCTGCTGAGTTTCTCCAGCATTTTGTGTATGTTACTCTGGATTTCCAGCATCTGCAGAATCTCTTGTTTCTCACACACACACACACACACACACACACACACACACACACACACACACACACACACACATACACACACACACACACACACACACACACACACACCTGAAGCAAAACTCATTGTTTCCGATGTTGGGGAAGTCCAGAACGAGGGGTCACAGTTTAAGGATAAAGGGGAAGCCTTTTAGAACTGAGATGAGGAGAAACTTCTTCACACAGAGAGTGGTGAATCTGTGGAATTCTCTGCCACAGGAAACAGTTGAGGCCGGTTCATTGGCTATATTTAAGAGGAAGTTAGATATGGCCCTTGTGGCTAAAGGGATCGGGGGTATGGAGAGAAAGCAGGTACAGGGTTCTGAGTTGGATGATCAGCCATGATCATACTGAATGGTGGTGCAGGCTCGAAGGGCTGAATGGCCTACTCCTGCACCTATTTTCTATGTTTCTATGTTTCTATAATTTGTTGTAAAGCTGCCCACAGCCTACCAATATTAGTCCCCTCTTACACTTCCCCTCACCTGCTGATTCCCCTCCTCCTTCCCTTTCTCCCCTGGTCCATTGTCCTCTCCTATCAGATTCCTTCTTCTTTACCTTTCATCTCCCAGCTTCTTCCTTCATCCTCCCCTTCTCCCACCCACCCATCTTCTCCTACACCTGGTCACACTTATCACTTACCATCACGTACCTTCTCCTCCCCCACCTTCTTGTTCTGACATTTGCCCCCTTGCTTCCAGTCCTGATGTATGGCCTTGCTCCGAAATGTCCATAAGACCATATGACAAAGTTGCAGTGGGGCCCATCAAATCCACACTGTAATTCAATCATGGCTTGTTTAATTCCCCTCTCAACTCCATTCTCCTGCTTTCTCATCCTGACATCCTCTTCCTTAAATATACTCAATGATTTGGTCTCCGCAGCTGACTGTGGTAACGAATTCTGCACATTCACCACCTTCCAGCTAAAGGAATTCTTCCTCATATCTGTTCTAAAGCGAGGCACTTCTATTCTGAGACTGTGCCCTCTAGTCATAGACTCCCCCACTATAGGAAACATTCTCTCCATGTTGACTCTATCTAGGCCTTTCAATATTCATTGAGATCCGCCCTCATTCTTCTAAACACCAGTGAGTACAGGCCCAGAGGCATCAAGTGCTGGTCACAAGTAAACGCTTTCATTCTTGGAATCATTCTTGTGAACTTCCTCTAGTCTAGACCTTCTCCAATGCCTGCACATTTTTTCCCAGATAAGGTACGCAGAACAGCTTACAATATTCCAAGTGCAGTCCGACCAATGCCTTATAAAGTCTCATCCTTACTCCTTTGCTCTTATATTTTAATCTTCTTGAAATAATTGCTAGTATTGCATGTCAGCTATTTTTTCTTCTCTGTAGATGTTGCCTGACCTGCCGAGTTGCTCCAGCATTGTGTGTATGTTGCTCTGGATTTCGTGTGTGTAGAGCTTACTGATACCAATTGCCTGCGTGTTTCCAGGCCGTGACGAGTTCTGAGGAGGTGTGCCTGTTTCAAAGCATCTATTTCTCCTGGCCACAGTATGCATTTTCACCACTTGCCTGGTGAGAATGGGAGGGACGGAACGTGTCACAATCACATCAGGCTCACAAGCTGCATAGGGGAACTCAGGAGGAGAGAGGGTAAGGTTGTAGGGAGAGGGAAGGGGACAGGTAAGCATCCGTTGCACAGGTAGATGAACAGGTTAAAAAAAATCCCAGGGCTCATTTTGAGATTGCATCAAATGTTGTGTGTTGCTCGAGATTTTCCAGCATCTGCATTCTATCTTGACTATAATGTTGAACATTACTCTTCATAACAAAATAAATTACACAGAGAAAGATTTTATACATGCATAGTCCATGTAATCCATGATGAATTTTGCATATATACAGTCAAAGTATTTGTCCATTTCAATTACTTTTGCTAATTATTTTATATGGGCATTTCTGCAAATGTTGGGTGTGAGGAGACGGCCATATCAACTCAGTCTTCCTCCTCACACATATCCTGACAAAGGGTCTCTGACCTAATATATTAAATCTGCTTCTCTCTCCACGGATGCTGTCTGACCTGTTGAATGCTTCCAGCAGTTCCTGTTTTTAATTTTCCATCAGGACCCTTGAGCAGTGAACAAGTGCATCGTATGGCTGGCATGCTTGGAATGGCACTGCTCTGCCCAAGAAATTGGAGGGAGCTGTCAGCACAGTTCAGCACATCAAGGAAACCAGCTTTGCCTTCACATACTCTGTCTACGTTTCTCATTGCCTTGGCAAATCAGCCGGTATAATCAAAGACCCCACACATCCTGGACGTCCTCTCTTCTCCACCACTTCTCACTTCTCACTTCTCATCAGGTCTGAAAACACGTATCACCAGGCTCAAAGGCAGACAGTTTCTATCCCTCTGTTATCAGACGATTGCACTGCCCCAGGTATGACAAGATGGACTCCTGACCTCACAATCTGCCTCCTCACGGCCTTGCAACTTATTATCTGCCTGCGCAACACTTTCTCTGCAACTGTAACAGTATATTCTGCATTCTCTCATGTTTTCCTTTGTTATTCTTCAATGCCACTAGGAAGGAGGTACAGAACAATACACATAAAATGCTGGAGAAACTCAGCAGGCCAGGCAGCATCTATGGAATGAATAAACAGTCAACGTTTCAGGCTGAGACCCTTCTTCAGGACTGGAAAGGAGAGGGTAGACTCCAGAATTAAAAGGAAAAGGGAGGGGGAAGAGAGATAGCTGGAAGGTGATCGGGGAAGCCAGGTGGGTGGAAATGGTAAAGGACTAGAAAAGAAGGAATCTGATTGGAGAGGTGAGTGGATCATAGGAGAAAGGGAAGGAGGAGAGACCCAGGGGAAGTGATAGGTAGGTTAAAGTTAAAGTCTGTCCCGAGCCTTATAGGCTTATCAGTTACCATTTATGCCGGTTTCCGTGGCATGAAGTGACTGAGAGTACGAGACTCTCTGCCAGATAGGACGCCAGTCTAACGCGAGGTTAACCCCCAGAATTTTGCCGGTACCCATTTTCAGCTGCCTCGGCTAGGGCTTGAACTCACTACCTTCAGATCACTAGTCCAACGTCTTAACCACTTGGCCACAGCAAGGAATCTGATTGGAGAGGTGTGTGGATCATAGGAGAAATGGAAGGAGGAGAGGACCCAGGGAGAAGTGATAGGCAGGTGAGAAGAGGTAAAAGGCCAGAGTGGGGAATAGAGGAAGAGAGAAAAACATTTTTACCAGAAGGAGAAATCAATATTCATGCCATCAGGTTGGAGGCTACCTAAACAGTGAGGGTGCTGCTTCTCCACCCTGAGGGTGGCCTCAGTTTGGCACAAGAGGATGCCTTGTCAGGAATGGGAATTGGAATCAAAATGTTTGGCCATGGGAAAGTTCCACTTTTGGCAGATGGGGGCGGAGGTGCTCGACGAAGTGGCCCTCCAATTTACGACGGGTATCAACAATGCAGAGGAGGCAGCATCAGGAGCACTGGACACCACAGGAGGCTGAAAAAAATTAGATGAGCGTTATTTGTCACATGTGCATCAAAACATACAGTGGAATGTCGCATTTTGCGTCAACAGCCACCATCCAAGGATGGTGCTGCGGGCAGCCCGCGAATGTTGCCACGCCCCTGGCACCGACATAGCATGCCCATAACTCACTAGCCTACCGCACATCTTTGGAATGTAGGAGGAAACCGGAGCTCCCGGAGGAGACCCACACAATCACGGGGAGAACACTGACAGCGGCAGGAATCAAACCCCAATCTTCCAATTGCTGGTGTTGTGAAGTGATTTTGCTAACCACTGCAATACTGTGTGCAAAGATGCACTGTCAACACTTTAGGAACAGCTGCTTTTGCCCTGCTATCAGATTTCCGAACAGTCCATGAACCCATGAACAATTACCTCACTATTTTCCTCTCTTTTTACACTATTTTTTATACATATTCTGATTGGGACATATTTTTATGCTTACTGCTGCCACAAATCAAATTTCACAACATACTGCATGTCAGTGACAGTAAAGCTGATTCTGCTTCTCATTTTGATGTACTGATGTGACGAATTGATCTGTATTGATGATACGCAAAATAATGTTTTACGCTGCAGCGGCAAAAATAATTAATTTACCAATTTAACAATACTCAGTTGAAGATGCTTCTATCTGCTGGAAGGCTGTAGGTTTTTGGTTCACCTACCATGAGGGGATTACAGTAGGCCTGCTAAGTATTATCTTGGGGCTCTTTTCTTCAGTAGCTTTTCCCTTGTTGTTTCCATGCAACTTGACAGAAGTGTAATGGACAGAAACCTTGGTGGAAATTTAGCTGGCAGAGATCATGTGACTGCAATCAATTTTCATTATTCACCGTGATAATATGCAAATCTCCCCCAGTCTAATGATATCTATTATTTAAATCTATCAGGGCTACATCAAAACACTTGCTATGCAGGAATTAAAATGCTAACCTCACAGTGTGCTATTTATAAACGTTCCATGCTGTACCACAGATTTGAAAAGGTTAACCGTGGTAACAATAATGAGCATCACACCCTCGCAACCCAGAAGCTGATTGTAAGTACGGACTGCAGGCTTCACAAACACCACTCACTGCTGGTAAGACGCAGGCAGCTCTAGAGTGAAGGGACCCTGGTTCCCAGCAGTGAGGTCAAACTAACTGGAAGAAATAACTCAGAAATTGCCTAGAAATTCCACATACAGTACACGTGCTTATTTATCTGCTACAGGCATCCAGCATTGTACTTTATTTCTAGACGTCTGCTGTTTGCATGTATCATTGTGAGCATTGGCTTGTGTGAACGTGTGTGAGTATATCTATAAATTAGTTGATGATTTTACACATATTCGCGCTTTCAGCTGCAAGCACACCTAATTACGTTAAGAAACGTACACTCGGTGGTCACTCTATAAGGTACCACTGCGTGTTAATGCAAATATCCAATCAGTCAATCATGTGGAGGCAACTCAATGCATAAGAACTTGCAGGCATGGCATATAGCCCATAAGCAGTATGCCTCTTTGGATGCTGTTGAGGGTGAGCTGCGATGACCAGGTCTGGCACACAGCCTGGCACTGCAGATCAGAAGAGAAGAGAGGCGAAGAGGGCTGCAGTAGGGATAGGAGACTCCATAGTTTGGAGGAACAGGGACAAGATTCTGTGGACATGAGAGATACACCCAGATGGTATAAAGACGAGAAAATCTGCAGATGCTGGAAATCTAAGCAACACACACAATATGCCGGAGGAACTCAGCAGGCCAGGGCAGCACCTATGGAAACAGTCGATGTTTTGGCTGAGACCTATCGTCAGGACTGGAAAAAAGAGGTGAGAAGTTGGAGCAAGAAGGTTGGGGAGAGAGGAGGAAGAAGTACAAAGTGGGAGTTGATAGGAGAAACCGGGAGAGGGGGGAGGGCGGAAGTAAAGATCTGGGAAGCTATCAGGTGAAAGGGATAAAGGGCAGGAGAAGGGGAGGAATCCGATAGGAGAGGGTAGAAGACCATTGAAGAAAGGGAATGGGGAGGAGAACAAGATGGAGGTAATAGGCAGGTAAGGAGGTGAGGTGAGGGAGGGAAACAGGAATGGGAATGATGAAGGAGGGAGGCCTTCATAAACGACCTGCATAAAAGGCAAGGGTTATACTGGAATGAGAAGGGAACCAGAATCCTTGTGGACAGGTTTGTTAGAGCTTCAGGAGGGTTTAATCCACTTTGGCAGGGATTTGGGAACTGGAATGACAGGGCTAAAGTTGGGGTAGTTGGTTTACAAACAGAGGCATGGTGTAGCGAGGCTGCTAGCAAGGAGAGGCTAATGAGAGGGCAAAACTGAAATCAACAGGATGAGTTGCAATGTAAAAGGGGGACGGAATCGAAAAGGGGTGATGAATGCAGGACTGAAGGTGTTACATTTGAATATACTGATTAAGGTAGATGATCTTGTAGCACACTTACAGATTGACAGATATGAGTTGTGGGCATCACTGAGTCATGGCTGAGGGAAGATTATAAGTGGGAGTTTAGCATCTGAGGGTACACATTGTATTGAAAAGACAGGCAGGTAGGCAAAGGGGATGGGGAGGCTCTGTTGCTAAAAAACTGAAATCAAATCCTTAGAAAGGGGTGGCATAGGATTCTTGTGGGTAGAGTTAAGCAACTGCAAGGGTAAAAAACTCCCTGATAGGAGTTGTACACAGGCCTCCAAACAGAAGCAAAGATGTTGGCTACAAGTTCCAACAGGGGATAAAAAGGCATATCAACAGGGCAATGTTACAACAGTCATAGGGGATTTCAATATGCAGGTGGTTTGGGAAAATTAGTTTTGTGCGAGATCCCAAGAGGGGAAATTGTAGAATATCCACAGGATTACTTTTCAGAGCACTTTGTGATCGAACCCGCTCGGGGATTAGCTCTTCTGGATCGGATGTTGTGCAGTGAACGAAAGTGGTTTGAGTTCTGTGGGTGAAAACACCGTGTTAATGTGAGAGGTCAGAGGAGAGTGGCCAGACTGGTTCCAGCTGATAGGAAGGTGACAGTAGCTCAAAGACCACGAGTTACAACAGTGGTGTACAGATGAGCATCTCTGAACACACCCTTGAAGTGGATGGGGTAAAGCTGCAGAAGACTACACCTAATGAAATGGCCACTGAGAGTAAACTGCCTTATTATAAAGCACAGGTATGTGTTTCCAAAGAGCTTTTGACAATCTCCAACCATCCCAAGTATCCTGAATGCTAATGAAGCCCTTTTCAAATTTAAGCGACACACACAAAATGCTGGAGAGACTCAGTGGCCCGGGCAGCACCTATGAAAAAGAGTACAGTTGCTGTTTCGAGCCGAACCCTTCAGCAGGACTGAAAGCAGAAAGCTGAGGAGTAGGTTTAAAAGGTGGGGGGAGGGAGGAGTGAGAGAAATACAAGGTGAGAGGTGAAACCTGAAGGGAGAGGGTTGAAGTAAAGAGCTGGGAAGTCGATTGGTGAAAGAGATACAGGACTGGAGAAGGGGGAGTCTGATAAAAGAGGACAGAAGCCCGTGGAAGAAAGAAAAAGGGGAGGGGCACCAGAGGGAGGCAATGTGTGGGCATGGAGATAAGGTGAGAGCAGATAAGGGAATGGTGAAAGAGAGTGGAGGGGCATTACCAGGAGTTTGAGAAATCAATGTTCATGCCGTCAGCTTGGAGGCTACACAGACGAATTATAAGGTGTTGTTCCTCCAATCTGATTGTGGCTTCATCACGACAGTGGAGGAGGCCACGGATAGACATATCAGAATGGGAATTCCACCAACCTAATTGTGGCCTTTCAAATTTAGTCACTACGGTAATATAGGAAATGTGGCAGTTAATTTGGAGACAGAATGGGATATTACCCGAAAACCTGTTTTTTTTAGATGATGCATAAACAGAAGTGCTGGAAAAACTAACTCAGGGAGCACAGTGGAAAGAGCAGCCAGTGAACAATTCAGTCAGGGACATGTGAAACTCTCCTCCCAGTATGAAGAAGGGTCATCCTCCCAAAGCATTAATTGGTTTCTCCGTCCGCCTATGCCACTTGACCGAATGTGTTTTCCAGTATTTTCTACTTCCAGCATCTGCAGTTCTGTTTTGTTTTTATTATTAACATGATGCTGTTTGAGGGATAAATATTGCTCCCCAGTACCAGTGACTGGGGTTCAATTCCCACCGCTGCCTGTAAGGAGTTTGAACCTACTCCTCGTGACCGTGGGTTTCCTCCGGGTGCTCCTGTTTCTTCACTTCGATTGGTAGGTTAATTGCTCATTGTAAATTTTCCTGCGATTAGGCTGGGGCTAAGTCAGGGGTTGCTGAGCGGTGTGGCTTAAAGGCCCAGCAGGGCCTACTCCGCGCTGTATCTCAATAAATGAATAAATCTCATGCTGTGCTCTGACATTGTACCTGCAGTCCCCATTTTAGAAGTGTGGTAGGCCTCTTAGTTTGGTGTCCTCCTGAAACAAATGAGACAGTATAGGTGCTCTGAGCGGATTTACCCTGGTGGGTGAATCCAGAATCAAGCGTTATAAGTATTTGCCCATTGAGGACTACGATGCAGAGGAATTTCTCCTTACATGAGAAATGATAAATCTACCCCCAGATCTGACGGAAAATACAGGGTTGTGGAAAAATCCCTCTAATTACACCTCCTCCAGAAAGATCGTGCAATTAGCAAGCCTCCAGCATCCTCCCTTAAACTAGTCCCACGACTATTTGCATAATTCACACTTTCTGTCTCCACCAGCACTCTCCACCCCACTTTCCTCCTCCGCAACTTAAAATACATATGTCTTCTTTGTCTAATTCCAAAGAAAGGTCATTGACCTGAAACGTCAGACACTAATGGATCTGATGAGTATCTTCACCTTTTGTCAATACTTCAGCTTTCAGAGTGGCGTGGCTAGTACAGAGTCCAAAGTTCAAAATAAATTTATTATCTAATACGGCTATACAGGTCGTACCCTGAGATCCTTGCAGGCATTCGCTGCAGAACAAAGAAGTACAATGAGAAAAAAAGAAAAACTACACACAAAGAAGGACAAATAACCAATGTGCAAAAGAAAACAATCTGTGAAAATAATAATAATAATAATAATAATAATGATAAATAAGTAATAAGTAATATTGACAACATGAGTTGTAGAGTCCTTGAAAGGGAGTCCACAGGTGGAGAATCAGTTCAGTGTTGAGGTGAGCGAAGTTATCCACACTGATTCAGGAGCTTGATGGTTAATGGGTAATAAGTGCTCCTGAACCTGGTGATGTGAGACCTGGGGCTCCTGTACCACCTGCAGCGAGAAGAGAGCATGGCCCGGATGGTCAGGGTTCCTGATATGACAGATGCTGTTTTCTTGTAGGATCGCTCCACGTGAACGTGCTCAGTCGTGGAGAGGGCTTTTCCTGTGTTGGACTGGGCTGTATCCATTGCTAACAGGCAGTGCTTCACAAGACCAGAGATCCCGGTTCAATGCTGACCTCGTGTGCTCCCTGTGAGGAGTTTGCACATTGCCCCTGAGACTGTGTGGCTTTACTCTGGGGGCTGTCTAGTTTCCTCTCACATTCAAAAGGGGTGCAGATTAGTAGGTTAATGAATGAAAGCTGATGCATGTGTGGTCAGTGTAGAACAGGCTAGTGTGCTGGAGCACATCTAAGTTGAGAAAGAGGCAGTGTTGAAGCTTCTGAAAAACATTAGAATAAATAAGTTGTTGGTTCTAGATGGGATATGTCTCACATTATTACAGGAAGTGAAGGAAAAGATTGCTGAGGCATTAACAATGATCTTCGCCTCCTCCCTGGTAACAGGAGTAGTACTGGAGGAATGGAGGATAACAAATGTTGTTCCGTTGTACAAGAAGGTAATAGGGATAATCCTGGGAATTATAGACCGTTGAGTCCTACATCAGTGGTGGGCAAACTGATGTAGAGAATTCTTAGGGACATGATTTATGAGCATTTGGATAAGCAGAGTCTTGCTGTGGATAGCCAGCATGCCTCACGAGCCTGATTCTGTTTTCCAAGGAGGTGGCAAAGCAAATTAGTGAAGTTAGAGCAGTGGTGTGTATCGATTTTACTAAAGCATTTGTCAGGGTACAGTGGATGTAGTGTACATGGATTTTTATAGCGCAATGACAAAATTCCCCTTGGTGTGCTCATCCAGATAGTCATGAGGCAGCGGGTTCATGTAACTCAGCTGTGTGGACTCAGAATTAGCTTGCCCACAGAGGGTAGAGGTTGGTAGCAGGTGGAGTGTATTCTGCCTGGAGGTCAGTGACCAGTCATGTTCTGGGGAGATCTGGTCTGGCACACCTACTCATTGTGATCTTTATAAATGACGTTGATTCCCTCGGGATCAATAAAGTATGTCTGCCTGTCTAATTCGGATGTGGAAGGGTAGATTAGTATTTTGCAGCTGTCACAAAGGTTAGTGGTGTTGTGGAGAGTATAGAAGATTGTCATAGACTACTACGGGATATGGACCGGATTCAGAATTGTCCAGGGAAATCGCAGATGGAGCTCAAGCTGGAGAAGTATGAAGTGATACATTTTGGAAGACCAAAATTAAAGGTGGAATGAAAGGTTAATGAAAGGATTCTTAGCAGTGTGGAGAAACAGACAGACCTTGGTGACAAAGCTCATAGATCCCTCAAAGAATCCATATAAGTTGATATGGTGGACTGGTCTTTATTAATTGGAGGACTGAGTTCAAGAGCCATCAGGTAATTTTGCAGCTCTATAAAACTCTGGTTAGACTACACTTGGAAAATTTTGTTTAGTTCTGGTTCAATTCATCTTAGGAAGGATGTGGAAGTTTTGAGAGAATGCAGAAGAGATTTACCAGGATGCTGTCGGTATTAAAGAAAATGTCTTATGAAGAAAGATTGAGCAAACTAGGGTGTTGCTCTTTGGAGGAAGAGGAGGATGAGAGGTGAACTTGATAGAAGTGTATAAGACTATGAGAGAAATAAATAGAGGACAACCAGAAGCTTTTTCCCAGGGTGACAGTGGCCAAGACCAGAGGTATTAAGGTGAGGAGGAAAGTTTAAGGGGGATACCAGAGGTATTTTTCTTTTAACATGGAAAGTGGTAAGTATCCAGATCACATTTATTGGGGCGGTGATAGAGGGAGATACAGTGGGGATATTTAAGGGACTCTTAGACAGGCACATGGACGTAAGAAAAATTAAGAGTTTACTCTGTGTAGTAGGAAGAGTTAGATGCATCATGTAACAGAGATCGACACAACATTGTACTGTGTTATACCATTCTATGTTCTATAATGGGTCACCATGATCCTCCCTTTGTGTATAAGTGAGTGGAAGAATCTGTGGGCAGTTCATGGGAATGTGGGGAGAATAAAAATTAGGAATAGTTAGGGTTAGTGGATGATAAACAGTGTGGACTTGATGGGCTGAAGGGCCTGGTTCCATGCTTTATGACTTTAGGAATCTGTGAGTTTGTCTCTTTCCAGTATCTGCCATTTTAAACTTTTCAATAAGAGCAGCAAAGCTCTGTTGAAGCCTATTAGTTATGTAACGAGTAGAGTATTGTGTCCAGTTCTGCATGCCACACTTCAGGACAGATGTGAGAGGCTTTGAAACAGGTGCAGAAAGGATATTCTAAATTGACTCCATGCATGAGGACTTTCATCTACAGGGTTAGGCTATAGAGCCTTGGAACAAAGAACCCCATGTGGTCAGGGAGAGAACATGCAAACTCCCTAATTCTTTACCGGCAGCAGTGGGAATTGAACCCTGACCAGTGATCACTAGTGCAGTATGGTGATTGTGCTAGCCACTGCCCTACCATGGCACCTGTTCCTATGCTGTACTGTTCTATGTTCTACGATCATGACAGACTTAGGTAGGGTCAATGGAGGGAAACTATTTCTATTAATAGATGATCCAAGTACATCAAATATCAAATAACCAACATTTTTGACAAGGGCTATGAAGATGGACTTAGAAGTAGCAGTGATCTGGAACTCATTGGCTGTAGGGTGATGGAAGAAGAATAGGCTAGTGTTTTGAAACAAGAAGCTTATAAGTGAATAGTTCACGGAGACTGATCACAGCAAAAGGAGCTGGCATAAACTCACTGGTTTGAATGGTCTCTTTGATTTGGAGGAGGTGCAGGAGGGACATGGACTAATTTCCCTCTCCCACTCTGAGAATGATGAGTCAGCACATTGGTGCACAGACTGGTGGAGATTGTCTGGGCCAGTAATGCACAAATCCCACCATAACAAATGCAGAATTTAAATTCTGATTATTGTATAAATCTGAAATATTTTTCATGTTTCAGTAACAGATCATTGTTAAGATCCTAACAAAATCTACCTCATTCACCAAGTCTTCCATGGAAACGAATCTGCTGCTCTATCCTACGGCCGGCATGTGGTTCCAGGCCCACCAATGGGATTGATCCTATTTACACCTCCCCCCCCCCCCCCCCCAAGTTCAGATGGGGAATAAATGCTGGAATTTTCAGCAAGGTTCAACATCTCATAAACAAAAGAAATTTTGGTGGTTGCACTACTGCATATAATGTGTATCTGTTTAAAGTATCTCTCCAAAGGCAGACAAATGTGCAATGGATAACTGTACACTCAAACAGCAGAGTGTTAGGTTGTCTGGTAATGGGTAACTATTTAGATAAAGCCTGCTAGTAGATATGGGACCAGAACAGAAAGACGTCCTCTAGAATGGAGATAAGGAGGAATTTCTTAGCCAGAAGGTAGTGAATCTGTGGACTTCTTTGCTATAGACTGCATTGGAGGCCAAGTTATTGGATATATTTTAAGTAGAGATTGATAGGTTCTTGATCGTTAAGGCTGTCAAAGATTTACAGGGAGAAGACAGGAGAATTGAGAGGGAAAATAGATCAGCCATGGTCAAATGGTGAAGTAGACTCCGTAGGCCAAATGGCCTGATTCTGCTCCTGTGCCTTATGATCTGCTGATCTTATGGGTTCACAGTGCTGGATTCCTCAGTAAGCAATGGTGAAGTGGCCCTGGTATGTACCATGAAGGCTGGTTCTACACAAGTGCCCACTCCATCTACATGTGTTGGTGCTCCTCTGTGTATAATCACCTCAGATGCACAGAGAACCCTGAAGGAACATTGCAGTCTGTGCAACTTTATGCAATCAACCTTCTACCCTAAAACAACAGAGTATTGAGAGAAGAAAATATGGAAAGTACTTCTCCAATATACACGATCAAAATTAGGGCAGAGTATACTCGAAGCAAGGACCTGCCTTCATCTCCACCGGACTAATCGGAAACAAATTGACATGAATTAGCAGCACAGCTTGTCCCACAATTCAGTGTGAAGACTCTTCCCGAAGTCTTTCCTTAACTTGACCATCTGTAAGAAGGTGCTATATAATTCCCAGTTTTGTTCCCCCTTCAAGAGAAAAAAACAAATTCCACAAGAAAACCACAGAAACCAGTTAAATAGCTTCATAAAGCATGAAGTTCTCAACAAAGCTGGATGGTTTTGTGTTCTGGATCTCTTGCAGAACAGGACAGCTTGTGGGTTGCATATTTTGCTTCATCATCACATTCCACTCTCATGAAAACACACAACAGGTCAAAATGTTATTTTCTGAGGTAGATTTAGTTATGTAGTTTGAGATTTTGTGGTGTTGCCTTTGTTCTGAGGTATGTTCGATAAGCCGGTTGCTTCAGTAAGTCGAAGAGCATAAAAGCATAGAGAACCTACACACCATGGCCACTTTATTAGGTATGCCTGTACACTGGCTCGTTAAAGCAAATCGCTAATCAACAAATTATGTGGCAGCAACTCAATGCATAAAAGCATGCAGAAATGGTCAAGGGGTTCAGTTGTTGTTCGGATCAAATATCAGAATGGAGAAGAAATGTGATCTAAGTGACTGACAGTAGAATGATTGCTGGTGCTGGACGGGTGGTTTGAGATTCTCAGAAACTGCTGATCTCCTGGGATTTTCACACACGACAGTCTCTAGAGTTTACAGAGAATGGTGCGACAAACAATAAACATCCAGTGAACAGTAGTTCTGTGGGCAATAAAGCCTTGTTAATGAGAGTGGTCGAAGGAGGTAACTGATTGTTGTCTTCAGGAAGGGGATGTCAAGAGAACACACACCATCTTCACTGAGGGATCAGTAGTGGAAAGAGTGAGCAGCTTCAAGGTCCTGGGTGTCGAGATCTCTAAAGATCCATCCAGTGCCCAACATATTGATGCAATTATAAAGAAGTCACCACAAGTGGCCATTTCACGAGGAGCTTGAGAACACTTGTTATCTCATCAAGGACTCTCACAAATTTCTACAGATCTACTGTGGAGAGCATTCTAACCAGTTGCATCTCCTTTGCATAGTATCAGAAAAAGCTGCAGAAAGTTACGAACTCAGCTAGCTCCAACATGGGCACTAGCTTCATCAGCATTGAGGACATCTCCAAAAGGCCATGCCTCAAAAAGGCAGCATCATCACTAAGGACTCCATCCACACCTCCACACACCAACTACTATCATCCCGACCTTCACCTCCCCCAGCACCCACCTTCCATCAACTCCCAGGTCGTCATGGCCTCACCTTCACTACTGCGCAGGTGAGAAGGCCCTTGGGGAAAGTCAGACACGCCAAAGCATTGGGACCAGATGGTTTAAAACCCAAGGTCCTGAAGGAGTGAGCCGAACAGATGTGTGGAATTCTCCAGCGTATTTTCAATCTGAGTCTCAGCCTGGAAAGGGTCCCAACAGATTGGAAAGCATCATGTGTGGTCTCAGTACCCAAGTACAGCCAACCGAAAGCCTTGAATGACTACTGTACAGTGGCCCTGACCTCACACATCATGAAGACCCTAGAGAGACTGGTCCTGGCTCACCTCCAAACCCTGATCAGATCATCCCTCAATCCCCTGCAGTTTGCATATTGCACATTGGAGTTGACAGTGCTGTCATCTACCTGCTGATCATTTGGATAAGCAGGGCAGCACTATGCAGATCATGTTGTTTGATTTCTCAAGTATCTTCAATACCATACAGCCCTTATTGCTGGGGGAGAAGCTCTGTTCAATGCCGGTTAGCATTCCATTTGTATCCTGGATAATGGACTACCCGACTGGCAGACCACAGTTTGTGCAGCCTCAGAGCTGTGTGTCAGACATGGCTATAAGCAGCACTGGGGACCCACAGGGGACTGCACTGGCTCCCTTCCTTTTTACCCTGTATGCGTAGGACTTCAGATACAACACTGAGTCATGTCATCTGCAGAAATTCTCTGATGACTCAAAATAGTTGGGTGTATAAAGGAAGAACGGGAGAGTGAATGCAGGGCCCTGGGGAGGACTTTGCCAAATGGTGCAAGCTGAATCATCTGTAGCTCAACATCAGAAAGACAAGGGAGATGTTGATGAACTTTAGGAAGACTAGGCCTGCATTGCTTCCTGTTACTATTGATCGTGAGGACGTGGATGTGGTGAGGACCTACAAGTGTGCACCTGGATGACAGACTTTAGTGGAGCACCAACACAGAAGCTGTGTACAAGAAGGGCCAGAGTCGCCTCTACTTCCTGGGGAAACTGAGGCTTCTTATTCACACATTCTACCAGTCTGTTGTTGCCAGTACAATCTTCTATGTGGTGTGCTGCGGCAATGGCATCAACAGGGTTGATGCCAGCAGGCTCAATAAGATTATTAGAAACCCTGATTCTGTCATAGGAGTCAAACTGGACACACTGGAGACTGTGGTAGAACAAAGGATCCGATGGAAAATCCTGGCAATTCTGACCAATGTCTCTCACCCTCTGCATGCCAACTTGACTGAACAGAGGAACAAGTAATAGACTGAGACAACTGTGCTGCTCCAAAGAGCACCATTAGGCTCCAGAACGAGTCAGTCCATAACTGGGGAAGTGATGACCCCCTTCTGTTAGACTGTTTGTGGTAACTCAATTTTTATTCTTTCTACTTCTCTTCTAATATTTATATCTGTGCTCTTGTAATGTTACTGTGACACTGTAATTTCCTTTGGGATCAATAAAGTATCTTTCTATCCATCCATCTATCTATCTATCTATCTATCTACCTATCGGCCAGGACACGCCATCTTCACACTGCGACCGTCAAGGAGCTCCCAACAACCCCCGATAATCCACGTACACTACCTCACTATTTTTTCCCCTTTTTTTGCTCTGCTTATTCAGTTTAATTTTTACTGTATTTCTTACTGAAAATTCAGCTTTTTTTTATTATTGCATATCGCAATGTACTGCTGTCGCAAGACAGCAAAGTTCACACCATATGCCGGTTATATTAAACCTGATTCTGACAGGAAGGTGACTGTAACTCAAGTAACCACGTTTTACAACAGTGGTGTGCAGAAGAGCATCTCTGAACGGACAACGCGGCTAACTTTGAAGTGGATGGGCTGCAGCAGGAGAGGACCATTTTATTAGATACAGGAGGTCTCCAATGTAGTGACCACCGAGTGTATGACACAGAGTGCGACCTTTAAGATCTTTATCTCAATGTTAGCATAAACCATATTTCAGAGCTCTTGATCCTTAGCTATGGAGATCAATCCAGGTAACTTCAACAGTTGAGAGTCATTATTTCATCCAGACCTCTAATACACAGAGTGAATTTATTTTCCCTAATTGGCACCCTTTCATTATTTCATCCAGAGCTCTAATAGACAGAGTGAATTTATTTTTCCTCTAATTCTTCACTTATTAGTTAAAATTTATTTTCCCTAATTGGCACCTGAGCAAAGGGAACTAAGATCTTCTGATTGAGAACAAGCCTTGTTCAGGATGCTCTCTGCTGGGCATATGTAGAAGTCCCCATCCCCAGCCTCGTCGATTCTAAAGTAAACAACATGAGCTGCATCATTTCCTCTGCACCCTCTCCAGTGCTATCACATCCTGCCATTCCAGTTTATGGCCTACCAGGTGTGTACAAAGACAGAACATAGAACATAGAATGCTGCCCTTTGGCCATGATGTTCTGCCACCTTATAACTCACTTTAAGCTCACTCTAATCCTTCTCATACAGCTCTCTATTTTTCTATCATCTATGTGACAACCTAAGTCCTGATGTCCTGACGAGTCCTAACGAAGGGTCTCGGCCCGAAATGTCGACAGTGCTTCACCTTATAGATTCTGCCTGGACTGCTGTGTCCCACCAGCATTTTGTGTGTGTTGCTTGAATTTCCAGCATCTGCAGATTTCTAGTCCTGACGAAGGGTCTCGGCCGGAAACGTCGACAGCGCTTCTCCCTGTAGATGCTGCCTGGCCTGCTGTGTCCCACCAGCATTTTGTGTGTGTTGCTTGACAACCTAAGTGTTTTTTGGATGTTTCTAAGTGCCTCTACTGCCACCGCTGGCAGAGCATTCCACGCACCCACCACTCTCTTCGTAAAGTACCTGTCCCTGACATCCCTCTATTCATTCCTCCAATCACCTTCAAAGGATGCCTCCTCGTTTCAGCCATTTCCGCCCTGAGAAAAAGTTTCTGGCTGTCCACTCAATCTACGGTCTGTCTCTTATCACCTTGTGTACTTGTATTGAATCACCTCTCGCGCTCCTTTTCGTTTTATTTATTTGGTGATACAGCGTGGAATAGGCCCTTCCGGTCCTTCGAGCTGCTCTGCCCCACAACCCCACCTCGACCCTAACCTAATCACGGGGCAACTTACAATGACCACTTAACCTACCCGGTACGTCTTTGGACTTTGGGGGGAAGCCAGAGGACCCGGAGGAAACCCACGCACTCCAAAAGGAGAATGTACAGACTCCTCAGAGAGGATGTCAGAATTGAACCCCGAACTCCACCGCCCTGAGCTGTAATAGCATCACACCAACTGCTATACTACCATGGGTCCCAAAGAGGAAAGCCCTAGCTCACTCAGCTATTCCTCATAAGGCATGCTCTCCAATCCTGCTCAATCTACACTGCACCCTTTCTGAAGCTTCCACATGTTTGTCTATAATGAGGAGACCAGTACCGAACACAAAATCCCAAGTGTGTTCTAACCAGGCTTTTATAGAGTCACAAAATTACCTTGCAGATCTCGAGTTCAGTCTCCCGACTAGTGAAGGGCTGCACCATATGCCTTCTTAACCATCCCATCACTGCTGCTTCACTGTTTGGAAGTCAGAAACAACAACATCAAAGTTTAAATTTATTATCAAAATATACTGTCTAAGACCCCATATACTACCCGGGGCTTAACTTCTTGTAGGCATTCACAGTAGAACAAAGAAATACATAATCAATGAAAAACTACACACAAAGACTGACAAGTCACCGATGTGCAAAGTAAGACTCTACAAATACAAAAATGAAACAAATAATAATAATAACTTGGAAATTAATAATACTGAGAACACGAGCTGAAATTGAGTTCATAAGTTGTGGAATCGGTTCATTGTCGAGGTGAGTGAAGTTATTCGTGCTGGTTCAGAAGCCTTATAGGTGATACATAGCACGTAAGATTGAAAAAGGTGTCAGAGCAATTGACTTCATCCTCTTGCACACATGCTGAGCTCGTTGACTTCATTAACTTTGCCTTCAACTTTCACCCTGCCTTCAAATTTACTTGGTCCATTTCTGACACCTCCCTCCCCTTTCTTGATCTTTCTGTCTCCATCTCTGGAGACGGCCTATCTACTGGTATCTACTATAAGCCTACAGACTCTCACAGCTACCTGGACTATTCCTCTTCCCACACTGTCTCTTGCAAAAATGCCATCCCCTTTTCACAATTCCTCCGTCTCCACCGCATCTGCTCTCAGGATGAGGCTTTTCATTCCAGGATGAAGGAAATGTCTTCCTTTTTTAAACAAAGAGGCTTCCCTTCTTCCATCATCAACTCTGCTCTCAAACGCAAGCCTCCCATGGGAAATGTGAAATGGGAGAGATGTGTTTGAGAGCAGAGTTGATGGTGGAAGAAAGGAAGCCCCTTTGTTTAAAAAAGGAAGACATCTCCTTTGTCCTGGAATGAAAAGCCTCATTCTGAGAGCAGATGCGGCGGAGACGGAGGAATTGTGAGAAGGGGATAGCACATCTGCCCTCCGCCATCACATCTGCCACCCCACTTGGGATAGGGTTCCCCTTATCCTCACCTACCACCCCACCAGCCTCCAGGTCCAATGTATAATTCTCCGTAACTTACGCAACCTCCAACAGGATCCCACTACCAAGCACATCTTTCCCTCCCCTGTCTTTCTGCTTTCCGCAGCAATTGCTCCCTACGCGACTCCCTTGTCCACTTGTCCCCCCCCATCCCTTCCCACCGATCTCTCTCCTGGCACTTATCCTTGTAAATGGAACAAGTGCTACACCTGCCTTTACACTTCCTCCCTCACCACCATTCAGGGCCCCAGACAGTCCTTCCAGTTGAGGCAACACTTCACCTGTGAGTCGGCTGGTGTGGTATGCTGCGTCCGGTGCTCCCGGTGTGGTCTTTTATATATTGGTGAGACCCGACGCAGACTGGGAGACCGTTTCGCTGAACACCTACGCTCTGACTGCCAGAGAAAGCAGGATCTCCCAGTGGCCACACATTTTAATTCCACGTCCCATTCCCATTCTGGTATGTCTATCCATGGCATCCTCTATTGTCAAAATGAATCCAAACTCAGGCTGGAGGAACAACACCTTATATACCGGCTGGGTAGCCTCCAACCTGATGGCATGAACATTGACTTCTCTAACTTCCGTTAATGCCCCTCCTTCCCCTCTTACCCCATCCCTGACATATTTAGTTGTTTGTTTTTCTTTCTCTCTCTGCCCATCACTCTGCCTGTTCTCCATCTCCCTCTGGTGCTCCCCTCCCCCTTTCTTTCTCCTGAGGCCTCCCGTCCCATGATCCTTTCCCTTCTCCAGCTCTGTATCACTTTTGCCAATCACCTTTCCAGTTCTTAGCTTCATCCCACCCTCTCCGGTCTTCTCCTATCATTTCGCATTTCCCCCTCCCCCTCCTACTTTCAAATCTCTTAGTATCTTTCCTTTCAGTTAGTCCTGACGAAGGGTCTCGGCCTGAAACGTCGACAGCGCTTCTCCCTATAGATGCTGCCTGGCCTGCTGTGTTCCACCAGCATTTTGTGTGTGTTGTTGTTTGAATTTCCAGCATCTGCAGATTTCCTCGTGTTTGCTCAGAGCAATTGAGCAGGCATTCTTGACACTTCACTAAGATTACCTCTGTTGTGAACCCATTGAGTATGAGCCAATGTTGGCGAGTTCAAAATATTGCATGGTTACCCTTTGGCCTTACATTTTACATAATTACACAATCTATGAGATAAATGCCTTTGCTCTTTGTCCTCACTCAGGCACCTCCCATGCTATCTTGTAACGAGGGGATGTGGGCACTCACCTCATATGGAATGAGATGGCATTTTAAATGGAGTACATAAATTGCAGACAGACAAGAAATACTCAAATACATAGCTTAATCAAACAGCAGATGTCCTCAAGTACTCCTGAAGGCACGACCTTGATGGCATGTTTTTGATAAGATGATGTTCCAGGAGCTAACTGAGGTTATGCCTTATTTTGGGACATAGTTATGAATCTGTGTGAAGTTCGGCAGGGTGGTTGAATTACCAACATTGAGATTTAGATTACCGACTTGGTGAATTTGTGGAATGGTGATGCAAGTCCTGGAGACCCTGCCAGGGACATAGTTTCAGTCTTGACCTCCAATGACATATAGGTGGAGTTCCAATGTTCTGCTTCACCATCTGGGCTTTCTCCATGTGCTCTGGTTTCCTCCACATCCGAAAGATATGCGGTTGGTAGGGTGAATGTCCACTATAAATTACCCCTTACTGTGTAGGTGAGTGGTAGAATCTTGGGGGAGGTGATATGAACATGGGGAGAATACATTATGGGATCTATGTAAGATTATTGTGGTTGGTGGTTGGCATCACTGCATTTGCCTAAAGGGCCATTTCCATGCTGTGTAACTCTGTGACTTAAGTGTTCAAAATCTTTAATGGCTTTTGGGGATTTAGGATTCAACCAATTAAATAAATCTGGAACAAAGGCTACTTTCTGAAATGGTGACTAGTTTTAAGACTATAAGTCATAGGAGCAGAGTGAGGCCATTCAGCCTTAGAATCTGCTCTACCATTCAATTATGGCTTATTTTAGATTTCAACCCATTTCCTGCCTATTCCCTGCAATCCTTAACCCTGTTATCCATGAAGAATTTATCAATTTCGACCATAAATATACCCCAAGTCTAACCCTAATCCAATCACTTGGCTTACACAGCCCTCAGTGACAATGAATTCCACAGATCCATGACCATCTGGCCGAAGAAAGTCTCCCTCAGCAGTTTTAAAGACATATCACCTTACTCTGAGGCTGTGCCTTCAGACTCTGCTACCATTGGAAACATTTACCCACCTACAGTCCACTTTATCCAGTGTCCGGTTAGTTCAATAGGGTTATTTCCTCATCCTTCTGGAATTTTGTCATTTGAAAAATCATGCCATCACCAATCCACATTAGGAAATAAAGTCCATCATCCTTCTCCTAGCTGAAGTTGAGTAGACTCACACCTGACTTCATCAGCAGGTCACTGGTGGAAAGAGTGAGCTGTTTCAAGTTCCTGGGTGTCAACCCTCTGAAGATCTAACCTGGAGTCAACATTTTGATGCAATCTTGAGGAAGGCATGCCAGTGGCTATACTTCATTAGGAATTTGAGGAGATTTGGTATCTCACCGAAGTCTCCAGCAAATTATACAGTGGAGAGCTTTCTAACTGGTTGCACCTCCATCTGAAACATGGAGGGGCCATTGCACAGAATTGGAAAAAGCTGCAGAATGTCATAAATTCTGCCAGCTCGATCATGGGCATTAGCCTCCCCGCCACTGAGGACATCTTCAAAAGGCAATCCTCAAAAAGGCAGCATTCATCATTAAGGACCCCCACCACCCAGTACATACCCTCTTCTCATTACCACCACTGGAGAGGAGGCACAGGAGCCTGAAGATGCACACGCTGTGTTTTAGGAACAGCTTCTTCCCCACCACCATCAGATCTCTGAATGAACAATGAAGCAATCCATGAATATCACCTCACTATTTTTGCTCTCTTTTTGCACTATGTATTTAACTTACAGTATATTTTATGCCGTGCACTGATCTGCTGCAGCAAAACAATTTCACAACATATGTCAGTGATAATAAACCTGATTCTCATTCTGATGACCTGGTCAGTCCTGACTCCAGACTCAAAGAAAAGTGGTTAATCCTTATTTGTTCCTGCAAGTGGCCCAGCATTCCACCCAGTACCAGGGTTACGATGATCAGTAAGTGTCAGAGGCACCACTATCCTGTGAATAAGTAAGAAAACATTCTGTAGAGAGCGAATTAATACTCGGGTTTAATAATGTCCTAATCACTTTTATCTTACACTGGAGTCATAGGGTCAGAAGAGCACTGAATCATAACACCATGGAAATCCTCGAGCCTGAGTGAAGCAGTGGTTGCTGGGATGGGAGATATCTGCTGTAAAATTACATTGTTGTTCTCTTCATAGAAAGCATCCTTACATCAGCCATTACTTTCTGGCTTGGTGCAACGTCCTCTCTGAATGCACAAAAACCATAGCGAGCTGTCAGGATGCAGAAAAAAGTTATTGGCTGCAAACCTTGGATGTGACCAGGACAAAGACGTGGGTGGGATTATCCCTGAGGACACGATCCACCCTGTAAACTGCCTTTTCTGTAAACTTCATTCTGGGAAACACCAAGGGCTATTAAAACAAATCTTCACACCATCTTAAAAGCTTCTTTCCCAGCCTATAATCTGATCAACCATTCCCCCCATCTGCATCTATTACCCCAGTCACTGCACTGTAATCCACTTTTTATAATGCAGTTTACACTGAAAGTACATGCTAGTATTTATGTATTTGTGCACATTTTAATCCCAATCTACATTTTTAACTCTATGTTTATGCAATTCTTTTGTACAGTTGTTGAACGTTGCCAGCTTTGTTGCAAATTGTGACAACACATCACAGCAAATTTCCTAATATATGGAAATGTATACGGCAAGTAAAGTTGATCTTTGATCCTTGATCCTTGGAGGAAAGAAAACAGAGAACAGCTTTGAAAGAAATGCACAAGATCAATACTAAAACAAGGCAAACAGGAAAAAACTACTCCATATTGTAGCCAGTTCATGACTTAAAAGTTTGGATGAAAATTGTACATGGGGAGACATGAGGTATTTTTTAATATGCAGTGAGTAATGATCTGCAAGTCACAGCCTCCAACGGTGGTGGGAACTGAATCAATCCGTACTTTCAAAAGAAGTTGGAAAGCCACTTGAGAGAGAGAATAATTTACAGGACTCTTGGGAAAGAGTGGGACGATAGGGCTGGTTCTACTGGGAGCCAGCAGAGATCAGTTGATTTCTTCACTGCTTTAGCAGTTCCATGATTCTATGTTTGGACCAAAACATGGGGAAACTGGCGAGGATGAATCAGAATTACATTGGTTTTCCAGGAATAAAATTATTTGGAACACAATTGTGAAAATGTCAGTAAAAATAATTGAAGGGACTTTTTTTAATGTCTTCTTAGAATCTACCATGATTTGTTAATAGAATATTGGAAATTAAGTAAAAACAGTATTTGGATGGGTAAAGGACATTTGAAAGAGCATGCCAGAAACTTGTAGAATATATCAATCTGGTGGACCTATTAATTCATAAGTGATACACTACAAGAAAAAACCACAACATAGAACAATATCAGAGTAGGGCTCCTTCTGCCTCCATTTCTGCCTTAGCTGAACACTAATTTCAGTGACTGAACAGTAGTTGAGATGGAATTGGAATGTGGCTTCTTATTCCCTTTCTCAGCCATTAGAGAGATGGCAATACCCACCAAATTGGATGCTACATGCCTTACTAACATAGCCAGTGACCACTAATGCTTCGAAAGGAACCAAGTCTTCCGTGTGGCAGTTTCAGTTTAGTTTAGACTTTCAAGTTTTACAGTGGGCAGAAGAGGTATTTCTATGATATAAGACTTAATGACTCTGTGAATAGAAGATGGAATGTAGAACAGTACAGCATAATATGGGCCCTTCAACCCACAATGTTGTGCAGACCTATATATACCATGATCAATTTAACCCTTCCATCCTTCGTAGCCCATAACCCTCCAGTGTTCTTACACCGATGTGCCTGCCTAAGAATGTTAGATGTCCCTATTGTATCAGGCTCTAACAGCACCCCCAACAGGGTGGTCCTGGCACCCACCACCCTGTGTAAAAAAGCCTACCTGCGACATCTCTCCTAAACCTTCCTCCACTCCCCTCTGGTGTTGACAGCTGTCACCCTGGGAAAATTCTGCTGGCTGTTCCTTTCAAAATCTTATACCCTTCTATCAAATCACCTCTCATCCTCCTTTGCTCCAAAGAGAAAACTTCTAGCTTGCTCAACCTTTCCTCATTAAATATGTTCTCCAGTCCAAGGGACATCCTGGTGAAACTCCTCTGCACTCTCTAAAGCTTCAGCATCCTTCCTAGAGAGAGGCAACCGGAACTGAACACAATACTCCAACTGTGGCCTAGCCAGGGTTATACAGAGATATAAAATTATCTTACAGATCTTGAATTCAGTCCCCCTACTAAAAAAGATCAGCACACCACACACCTTCATAACCAGCCTACCAACTTGTGTGGGAACTTTGGGACTTCAGACTGCAATATCTGTCTGTTCTTTCACACTCTTAAGAATTCAGCCATTGACCTTGTCCTTCACCTTCAGGTTCAATCTTACTAACTGTATCGTTTCACAGATGTCTGGACTGAACTTCAAAGAACATTGAAAATCTGAACAGAATGTGGACCACGTGTGCACCAAAGTGTGGAATGGTTAAGTTGGCTTAACCTACTTAAGCCAAAATCTGTCATTTAAATTAGGAATGGAAGTTTTCAAGTGACAGTATGCTTAAACTTGAAAGGTAAATCATGAGATATCCTAACGGACTTAGTGGAGCAGTACCTCAAAAGAATGTCCTATTATGTTCAACACAGAGATACTTATCATCAATATCAAAACAAAACAGCGAAAGGCATCACTTACATTAGCAAACAACACACCCAAAGATGTGGTGGGGAACAGCCCACAATTGTCGCCACACATTCTGCTGCTAAGATAACGTGCTCACGATGTGCTCAACAAAACAACAATACAACACCAAACAATACAAGTGGCAACAAAACAGCCGCGAGCAAGCCCGTTTCCCACACGTTCACCCCCTCACTCACGCAGGCCTTCCAACACCAGGACAGGCCATCTTCGGGCCTCCAGCACTTGGTCTTGCAATCTCAGACTCACAGATATTGGGACTCTAAGCTCCAGTCTCGGGTCTGGACTCACCTTCTACCTCTCTGTTCACTGACTTCACTCTTCATCCTCTGTGGCTATAAAGTGTAATGCAACTGTCCAAATGCAGCTCTGGAAGACCTTTTTAGTTCACCTGATGGACATGAATGAGACCTAGACTCAAAGCGACCCTTGAATTCAGCAGCCATGTCATAGGGCTATAAGAATCAACCACGTTACTGAGTTTAAGGTCATGCACACTCAGTAGCCATTGACTGTCGGTTCAAGGTCTTCTGCTGCTGTAGCCTGTCCTCTTCATTTGTTGATGCGTTGTGCATTCAGAGACACGGTTCTGCACACCACTTTTGCAATGTATGGTTATCTAAGTTCCTGTCACCTACCTGTCATCTTGTAGCTATCAGGCCATGGTTCTCAATGGTCAGAGCATAACATACAAGATCGGGACGCATATGGTCCAAGATGATACAACGTTGGTCAGATTATATATTGAGTGCTAAGTATGTGCATTTCTGGTCAACATACGATGGTAAAGATGTTCCAGTGGCGGAGAATTGCACACGGAAAGTCACCAGGATATTGTATTTTATGGACCTGTTATCTTGTACCATTCTCCTCTAACCTCTCTCGTTAACAAAGCATTTTGCCTAAGGAGCTGCTGCCTCACAGGATGGTTCTTTTCGTTTCTCACACCATTCTCTGAAAATTCGAAAGACTGTTGTGCTTGAATATTGCAGGAGGTCAGCAGTTTCTGAGATAATCAAACCGCCCCATCTGGAACAAACATTCATTCCACGGTCAAGGTCACTTAGATCACATTTCTTCCCCATTCTGATGTCTGGTCTGAACAACAACTGAACCTCTTGAACATGTCTGTATGTTTTTATGCATTGAGTTGCTGCCTCATGATTAGCTGATTAAATATCTGCATTAATGAGCAGGTGCAGAGATGTATGTACTTAAGAAAGTGGCCTCAGTGTGTATATTCACAGGAAGCAATCCTTATCCTGAGAATCATCCATGGACCAGATGATCTCAAAATTCACTGGTTCCAAGTCAAGTTAAGTCACTTTTTATTGTCATTTCGACCATAACTGCTGGTACAGTACACAGTAAAAATGAGACAACGTTTTTTCAGGACCATGGTGTTCCATGAAACAGCACAAAAACTAGACTGAACTATATTAAACACGACACAGAAAAAAACTACACTAGACTACAGACCTATCCAGGACTGCATAAAGTAGACAAAACAGTGCAGGTATTACAATAAATAATAAACAAGCCAATAGGGCAGTAGGGTGTCAGGCCAGGTGCTGGGTATTGAGGAGTCTGATAGCTTGGGGGAAGAAACTGTTATATAGTCTGGTCGTGAGAGCCTGAATGCTTCAATGCCTTTTCCCAGGCGGCAGGAGGGAGAAGAGTTAGTATGAGGGGTGCGTGGGGTCCTTCATAATGCTGTTTGCTTTGCGGATGCAGCGTGTGGTGTAAATGTCCTTGATGGCGGGAAGATGATCTTCTCAGCCGACCTCACTATCCGCACTGAATTTGCTTTGTAAATTGAAATGAACCAATTAATAGAATTTTAATTCAGCAGCAGTCAATTGGAGCATTAAATTCACATCGCTTTATTGGCAGCCCTGTAGTAGAACCACACTGGTGAAAGACTCCGGAGATTTTCCCCCTTTGTTAGTGATTTATAATGCCTGTTGTTGTTGAAGTTTAGTAAATCACCCCTGTGGAAAGGAAATAACAAGGAGAAATACTTTAGAGGGGAACGCTATGGGTTGTGATATGAGCTTGCAAAACACAGTATATTTGCAGCTTTATCACACTCTGAGCAAAAAGAAACCCTAAGATGTTTCTCTGGTTATCTGTTGTCCAACTTCAGTCCATCTGGACAGAAGATGGGTTTCCTAAAAGTGGAAAGGCAATTTCTCAACAGCTTAGTCTGCATCAGGTTCTTGGCCAAGGCAGAGTGACCTACTCAATGCAAATAGGTTCTCATGCCAGCCCGGCCCAGAGCAAGTGAGATCAAAACACACAGGGGAAGTGCAACGGAGCTGTCACTGCTAGTGGGTGGGAGGGCAGAGTGATGATTCAGGTGGAATTTCCCCCTACAAGAAAGTGCAGGGAAGCCCTATTTATAAGACTGTTCAAACTAAATGAAGAGGCTTGGACTAAAACAATGGAGCAATATAAAAAGTCACATCAATGAGATGCCATTGGGTATTGAACTGTACATGGTGGTCTAGCACTTGAGTAAATCGACCTGTGCTTCAAGACCCACACAGAGTAGTAACACTGCTCAGTAAGGGGGTACTACACGTTCAAGATTTTGCTCTTTGTATGAGACATAATGTCAATTTGATGTTGATATTCCTGAAAGCACTGAGGACTGCTTATAAATGAACTGGAAATTTCTCCCCTATTATTCTGGTTGGTAATTAATCAACATTAAAGAGGTCATGGGCGTGGAGGGGTGAGTTAGTGGGTGGAGGTGTTGATCAGCATTACTGCTTGAAGAAAGTGACTGTTTTTGAATCATGTGGTCCTGGCGTGGATGCTACATAGCCTCCTCCCTGATCAGAGTGGGACAAACAGTCCATGAGCAGGGTGGGTGGGATCCTTCATGATGCTATGGGCCATTTTCTGGCACCTTTCTGTGTATATGTCCTTAATGGCGGTAAGCTTGTGCTGGTGATGCGTTAGGGAGATTTGACTACCTTTGGAGAGTAAAACACTGAATGGCGAACATTTCAAGAACCCTTCAAGAGGACTGGGAAGGAAGGTTCTTCTTCATGAAGTGTCTTGGACCAAGATGTCAACTGTTCATTCTCCTCTATAAAGGCTTCCGGACCTGTTGAGTTCATTCAGCATTTTGTGTATGTAGTTCAAGATTCCCAGCATCTGCAGCAACTCTTGTATCCTAGAGTCAATGTAATTGTTTTTGACATGTAATCTTTAATACAAAGGCACAGCACAGCCACTTCAATCTAGAAGGAGGTAACTGCAGAGAAACTGTCAATAACACTGAGCTTATGCTGACCATCAGCTACCCATTTATATTAATCCTACCTTAATTGTGCTATAACTTGAAACTGTAAATAGCGTTAATTGTGGAACACTGTAATACTGTAATAATGTGATGTTGTAATCATTGAATAACCTCCTTGACAAAAGGGAAAAAAGAAACTCCTACATCAATCCCAATTTTTATTCCCCCATGTTTACAATGGCATACTTCCACAAGCTTGATGTAGGTCATGGACAGACAGTCTACAAGAACTCGGCTCTCTCTTGAAGTTGCTTTGTAGGAGCTTTTACATATTGGGCTTCATCTTACACATCCTCTGAAAAATGATACTTCTGAAACTGTAACACTCCATGTACTAAATCGGCATATTTAATAACTTGGACTGACCAAGTCCAGACTTAGAGGTAAAAGTGACTGAGAACGAGGCATCCGCTGGTCAGTCCTGATGAAGGGTCTCAGTATGAAAATTCAACTGTTTATTCTCCTCCATAGATGCTGCCTGACCTGCTGAGTTCCTCCAGCATTTTGGGTGTGTTGCTCTGGCACCTGCAGACTCTCCTGTGCCTGTCATTGATCATGCCTGCCGCTATGTTGGTGTGCCAAGCTGGTCTGCTGCATTTCTTATATTACAACAATGACTACGTTTCCTGACGAAGGGTCTTGGCCCGAAACGTCGACAGTGCTTCTCCCTATAGATGCTGCCTGGCCTGCTGTGTTCCACCAGCATTTTGTGTGTGCTGTTGTTTGAATTTCCAGCATCTGCAGATTTCCTCGTGTTTGCTCTTTAAATTCACTACTGCGAAGCCTCTGCCAGTGATGCCTACACTGAAGAAGTTTAAATCTTCTCTTCGACGGGAGTTCAGTGAAACCCTCTCTCGCTGCTCCCCATCTATAATTCCTTTGGCCCTTCAACTTTTCGATCATATTTTGACCCAGACCCGCTATTACAGCCATATATCCTTCCTTGGAATGTGTCTCCGCCACCAACTGACTCCAGTTGGCTTCAGGATCCGTTTTCGAGCTTCTCAGTTTGGACCTTCTGAGGATCCCGGGTACTCACATTAAATTGACTCTGCCCCCCGTCGAGCTCTGAGGGTGACACTCTCCGCCATGAGGAGGTACCTGGCGTCCCTGTCACAATCCCTTCCACGCCTCCGTGACACCTTTTTCTCCGTTTGCAATGGACCTGTCCGCTATTTCATTCTCCGTCGGATCCATGCGTGCAATCGCCGTTTCTTTGACTTTATCACATCCTGCAAGGATCGCAAGATCTTCCATCTGCAGACCCCAGAGCATGGTCTTCGTATCGCGTCCCCGGCCCCGGTAGTCAATCTCGGCTGCCCCAGCGACCCAGGGCATATTGAAAATCCGGACTCCAGCACCATCAACGCGGGTTCCAACGACCATGGACAGCTTCAAAGAAATTGCACAACCACGGACTGCGATTCCAGCCTTGAACTCCAGGCCGGGTCTTCACATGCTGCGATTGTGTCTCCCGTCTCCCCTTCCCCCCCCCCCCACCACTCTGCCATCCCCTCTCCCTCAGATCCCATCGTCAGCTCCTGGGCCCTCAGAGGCTCCATCTTCCTCTCAGTCCAACCCTTCCCTCTCCACTGACACTACCAGCCTCCCTCCCCCCTCTGATCTCATCTCTCATCCGTGCCAGGCCTTTACCATTCCCTCTGACCTTTAACTCTCTGAGGCAGAGCGCTCTGTCCTCCGTAAGGGCCTCACCTTTGTCCCCCTTCGCCCACACCTCAGTGAGTTCCGCGTACGCCATGACGCTGAACTCTTCTTCCGCTGGCTCCGTCTCCGAGCTTGCTTTTTTGACAAGGACTCTCCTACACCCACCGATGACCCCTTCTCCCATCTTCAACCCTCCTCCTCTTCATGGACACCCCGCTCTGGTCTTCTGCCTGCCCTAGATCACTTTATTGCTAATTGCCGACAGGACATCAACCGTCTTGACTTCACCACACCCTGTTCCAATTCCAACCTCACTCCTTCCGAACGCTCTGCTCTCCGCTCCCTCCGCACCAATCCCAACCTCACTATAAAACCTGCTGATAAGGGGGAAGCTGTTGTTGTCTGGCGTACTGACCTCTACCTGGCCGAGGCACAGCGACAACTCTCTGATACCTCTTGTTATTTACCCCTTGATCATAACCCCACTAAGGAACACCAGGCCACTGTCTCCTATACCACTACCAACCTTATCAGCTCTGGGGATCTCCCATCCACTGCCATCAACCTCAGTTCCCACACCCCGCACTTCCCGTTTCTACCTCCTACCCAAGATCCACAAACCTGCCTGTCCAGGTAGACCTATTGTCTCAGATTGCTCCTGCCCCACTGAACTCATTTCTGCATACCTTGACACTGTCTTATCCCCCTTGTTCAATCTCTTCCCACCTATGTTCGTGACACTTCTCATGCTTTGAATTTTTTCAATGATTTTAAGTTCCCTGGCCCCCACTGTCTTATCTTCACCATGGACATCCTGTCCCTATATACCTCCATCCCCCACTGAGATGGTCTCGAAGGTCTTCGCTTTTTTTTGGATTCCAGACCTAACCAATTCCCCTCTACCACCACTCTCCTTCGTCTAGCGGAATTAGTTCTTACTCTCAATAATTTCTCCTTTGGCTCCTCCCACTTCCTCCAAACCAAGGGTGTAGCCGTGGGCACCTGTATGGATCCCAGTTATGCCTGCCTTTTTGTTGGCTTTGTGGAACAGTCCATGTTCCAAGTCTATACGGGTATCCATCCCCCTCTTTTCCTTCGCTACATCGACGACTGCGTTGGCGCTGCCTCTTGCACGCATGCTGAGCTCATCGACTTCATTAACTTTGCCTCCAACTTTCACCCTGCCCTCAAATTTACCTGGTCCATTTCCGACACCCCCTTCCCCTTTCTTGATCTTTCTGTCTCCATCTCTGGAGACGGCCTATCTACTGGTATCTACTATAAGCCTACAGACTCTCACAGCTACCTGGACTATTCCTCTTCCCACCCTGTCTCTTGCAAAAATGCCATCCCCTTCTCACAATTCCTCCGTGTCCGCCGCATCTGCTCTCAGGATGAGGCTTTTCATTCCAGGACGAAGGAGATGTCTTCCTTTTTTAAACAAAGGGGCTTCCCTTCGTCCACCATCAACTCTGCTCTCAAATGCATCTCTCCCATTTCCCACACATCTGCCCTCACCCCATCCATCTGCCACCCCACTCGGGATAGGGTTCCCCTTGTCCTTACCTACTACCCCACCAGCCTCCAGGTCCAACGTATAATTCTCTGTAACTTCTGCCACCTCTAACGGGATCCCACTAGTAAACACATTTTTCCCTCCCCCCCCCCCTTTCTGCTTTCCACAGGGATCGCTCCCTACACGACTCCCTTGTCCACTCGTCCCCCCCATCCCTTCCCACCGATCTCTCTCCTGGCACTTATCCTTGTAAACGGAACAAGTGCTACACCTGCCCTTACACTTCCTCCCTCACCACCATTCAGGGCCCCAGACAGTCCTTCCAGGTGAGGCGACACTTCACCTGTGAGTCGGCTGATGTGGTATACTGCGTCCGGTGCTCCCAGTGTGGTCTTTTATATATTGGCGAGACCCGACGCAGACTGGGAGACCGTTTCGCTAAACACCTACGCTCGGTCCGCCAGAGAAAGCAGGATCTCCCACATTTTAATTCCACATCCCATTCCCATTCTGATATGTCTATCCATGGCCTCCTCTACTGTCAAAATGAATCCAAACTCAGGCTGGAGGAACAACACCTTATATACCGGCTGGGTAGCCTCCAACTGATGGCATGAACATTGACTTCTCTAACTTCAGTTAATGCCCCTCCTCCCCTTCTTACCCCATCCCTGACATATTTAGTTGTTTGCCTGTTCTCCATCTCCCTCTGGTGCTTCCCCTCTCCTTTCTTTCTCCTGAGGCCTCCCATCCCATGATCCTTTCCCTTTTCCAACTCTGTTTCACTTTCGCCAATCACCTTTCCAGCTCTTAGCTTCATCCCACCCCCTCCGGTCTTCTCCTATCATTTCGTATTTCCCCCTCCCCCCACTACTTTCAAATCTCTTACTATCTTTCCTTTCGGTTAGTCCTGACGAAGGGTCTCGGCCCGAAACGTCGACAGCGCTTCTCCCTATAGATGATGCCTGACCTGCTGTGTTCCACCAGCATTTTGTGAGTGTTGTTGTTTGAATTTCCAGCATCTGCAGATTTCCTCGTGACTACGTTTCAAACTATATTGCATTCAGCTTTAAGTTTTTACTATGCCCTAAATTTGTGAGAAAAGCTACATAAAATCTGGGTCACTTACGTACAGAAGGGACCTGGGTTCAACTTTCCACCCTTGGGTGCTACTGTGTGGAATTTGTACGTTCTCAATGTGACCATATGAACTTCCTCTCTCTGATTCAATTTTCTCGCACGTGTAGGTTGGTAGATTAAGCACCCTAGTGTTTAGATGATATGTAGAAGTGGGTGAGAATTGTAGAGATTATGGGGAGATTAATCGACTACCAATGAAAACAGGTGGTTTAGGCCTGGCGTGAACGTACTGAGCTGAAGGGCTTGTTACTGAGCTGAGCTCTTTTGTGGACTGAGAATGGGAAGGCGGCAGGGAGAGAGGAATCATGGTTGGGAAAAGAGGAAGAGAGAGGGGAGGGAGGCTACTCATTATCCAGGGCCTGCAAAAACGGAGGATCGAGGGTCAATGCAGGAGGATCAATGCAGGGACTCAAAGTTCAAAGATCCACGTAAATTCATTAGCAAAGTACATTTACATTAGCATATACTATCTTGGGGCTTATTGGCATTTACAGGAAAAAGAAATACAATTGAATTTGTACGAAAAACTTTACATAAACAGAGAAAGTGATAAACAACTAATGCTCTAAAGAAGACAAACGATGTTCAAGTTCAAGTTTATTGTCATTCAGCCATACACCTGTATACAGCTAAATGAAACATCGTTCCTCTGGAGACAAAGTGAAACACACAGTATGTATAGTATTGTGCAGACGTCTTAGGCACAAATATATAGCTGGAATGCCCAAGGCGGTTGCACCGTACTGTAGTAATTTTAAGTATTGCACTGTTCTGCTGCTACAAAAGAAAAACAAATTTCATGACCCATGTAAGTGATGATAAACCTGATTCTGATACAGGGTCTCTGTTGTGGACTGGGAGTGGGAAGGGGGTCAGGGAGAGGGAAATCATGGTTGGGAAAAGGAGAAGAGAGAGGGGATGGAGTGAGAAGTATCAGAGAGACTTTCTGTAGTGATCAATAAACCAATTGGTTGGAATCAAATAACCTTGCCTGGTGTCTCAGGGTAGTCTTCACCCGTACTACCCCCTGCCCCTGGCACTCTTTCTCTGCCCCAGTCCCACACCCCCCCACAGTGTCCTCCCTATTGCCATTCGAAACATCCTTTGTTCCCACCAGATTTACAAACTCGCTCTTTGCTGCACATTGACCAATACAGTACTGTGAAAAACTCCCAGGCCTCCTAGCTACATATATCTGTGTGTCTACGACTTTTGCACAGTACTGCATAGTGACACACAGCACAGGTAGTTATAATCCCGTACAAACGGTCACAAAATAATATTACCAAGATCCATGATGGGCTGACATAAAGCAAGGTGCAGGTTTATTTGTGACATTATAATGTTACTGACACTATTATAATAAAACAAGTGGTCATAGAAATGTGAAACAGCAGCAATGAAAGATGAAAAGTGACCCGTTGAGGATGAGTGTGTATGTGTGAATTGGGGAGCGGGTGAGGTAGGGCAGGGTGTACATGGAATGGGTGGCAACAGGGTGCTCAGAAGCCTAACAGCCGAGGAGAAGAAGCTGTTGCTCATCCTGACAGTTGTGGTTCTTCTACTTTGATTCCTTCTGCCGGACAACAGGAGGTTAAGATTGTGGGATGGATGGGAAGAGTTTTTGCTAATGCTGGAGGCACTCATGTACAGCGCTTCTGATATATGTCCCACATGGGGCATGGCAGGAGATGTCTTCAGCAGCCTCACTATCTGTTGCAAGGTTTTGCGATCTGATGCTTTGTAATTCCCGTACCAGATGGTGATGCAGCTGGTCAGGACACTCTCGATGGAGGTTGACCGTAAAATAATACTGATAAAATGAGTCAAAAAGTGTCCTTGAAAGTGAGCTTGTATGCTGCAGAATCAGTTCAGAGTGGTGGCGAAGGAAGTTATCCACGCCAATTCAGGAGCCTGATGTCTGCAAGGTAATAACTCTACCCGAGCCTAGTGGTGTGGCAGCTAAGGTCCAACAGTAGTACTGAGAGAGGGCATGGCCTGGATAGTAGGGGCCTTTGATGATGGATGCTGCTTTCTTGTGGCAGTGCTTCATGTACTGTAAGCATACTCAATAGTAGAGAAGGCTTTGCCTGTGAGGGAGGATAGCAACTTCTGCGATAAAAGCCAGGGCCAGTAATTTAATTTGTTCCAAATGGAGGGGATGGAGTTGTTTTCTCAATGAGAGGGGCTGTGGTAAGCATTAGATGGGCTTGTATAGCAACAACAACCACCAGTTGACCAATGACGGTATTACGATATCTGAAGTGCTTCCAATAAGTGGATTACTGCCTGCTACTTACCCAACCACAAAAATGCAACCAAAGGATTTTATACATTCCTACAGCAGCTTTATACTCCAGCAAAAGACCCAGTGTAAATAAGTGGAACACATGTGTGACCTTACAACATATGATATCATTCCGGAAAGTGTCCCCCACCAGATTTAAGTAATACTATTTTCTAACCTCAAAACTAGTGTTTAGTCTACAAAACTGACAAGTGATGGCCATGAGATAGCCCCTGGTCTATTTTTCCTATTCCCTGGAAGGATCTCCTCTCGCCTTCTCTAGGTGTAGTTCCAATTGTGCTACACTATTTAGCCTTATGTAGCTATTAATTCATGCCTGGGCTTTTCAGTACTGCCCTCTTCCCCTCTTTTCTACTCCACCATATTTCTCTCTTACCCATTTCTGATTAAGGGTCTTGGACTTGAAATATTAACTCTGTTTCTCTTTCAACCACATCAATTTCTCTAACTTCCAGTAACTTTTCTCCCATCTCCCCCTTCTCTCTTTTTCCATTCCCCATTCTGGTTACCCTCTCACCATTTCTCTTCTCCTCCCCTGCCCATCACCTCCTCTGGTGATCTTCCTCCTTCTCTTCCTTCTATCATCCACTCTTGTCCTCCTATCAGGATCCTTCACCTTCAGGCATTTCTCTCTTCTATCTACTACCTCCCTCCTTCTTATTCATTTTCTCCTCCCCAACTATCCAACTTCCCCCTCACATGTTCTCACCTATCACCTGCCAGCTTGCATTCCTTCTTCTCTAGCCCTTCCTTTGCAGTCCTAATGAAAGATCTCGGCTGTTTATTCCCCTCCATATACACTGGCAGACTTGCTGAGTTGCTCTAGCATTTTGTGTGTTTCTATGTGTTATTCATGATTTCCAGCATCTGCAGAATCTCCTGTGTTTATAAATTGCTGCCAAACCTGCTAAGTGATTCCAATATTTTCTATTTCAGCATCTCCTTTTGTTTTTTTTTGCTTTGAAATCATTACTCCACCATTGACCATGTCTTCAGCAGCTTTAGTCCCAGTTGTGAAATACCTTCATTGAGCAGTGAGTTTCAGGATTTCGAGCCAATGAGAATGAAAGAGTATTGATATACACTCAGTGGCCACTTCATTAGGTATTTCCTGTACTTACTAAAGAGACCACCAAGTATATGTTTGTGGTCTTCTGCTGCCATAGTCCATCCACTTCAAAGCTTGTTGTGTTGTGCATTCAGAAATGCTCCTGCACATCATTGTTGTAATGTGCGGTTATTTGAGTTAGTGTCGCTTTCCAGTCATCTTGAACTAGTCTGGCCATTTTCCTATATCCTCTCTTATTGACAAGGCATTTCTGCCCAGAGAACTAACTCATTGGATGTTTTATTTGTTTCTCGCACCACTCTCTGTAAACTCTAGAGACTGTTGTGTGTGAAAATCCCAGGAGATCAGCAGTTTCTGAAGTACTCAAAGTCACTTAGATCACATTTCTTCCCTTTTCTGACACTCGGTCTGAACAATTACTGAACCTCTTGACCATATCAGCATGCTTTTATACAATGAGTTGCTGCCACATGAATGGCTGATTAGATATTTGCATTAACGTGCAGTGTACAGGTGTACCTAATAAATTGGCCACCACGTCCACTTCCAAATTGGGATGGTACATGACTTGAAGAGAAACCTGGAAGAGGTCATATTCACATGTACCTGCTACCCTTATAAGAGAGGTCAGGCTGATACTGAAATTGTTGCTGGAAGAGATTTTGTAGATGGTACGTACTGAAACTAGTGATGGAAGGAATCTATCTGGAAGAAAGTGTCACCAGTGAAGAATGCGACCAAGGGCAGCATCCTCCAGGCACTTCACAAAACTACTTCTTTCACTTCTTTTACACCTTCTTTTTCTGTCAAAGGTGGCTCCAACAGTAGCGGATCTATATTTTGGGCCGACTGAGCGATCTGGTGCTTTGCTGTCTGCAAGAGGGTTCTGTGAGGCTTTGAGTGAAATGTGCACCCTCAAAGCCAGAGACTTGGAGGCAGGACTAAGCCCACGATCAACTGAATGCCTCGCTGATCTTGTGGATGAAAGCGCTGAGGAAGGTAGAAATTACCGAGGCGTGGGTGCTCAGCACTGTCCACCAGCCCCGTGCTTGCTGCTCCCATATGAAGGTCTTTCTCCATCGATGCTGTAGGGGGATGGTACCAGAGATCTGGATCTTGGGCAATGTTTAATTGACGCAGTTTGTGGACTGGACTCTGTGGTTTACATTATGATGTATTTCTGGTTATTTTGCTATTTTGGGTAATTGTGATCGGGGCGGGCTGCAGAAAATGAGCTGAAATGAACTGGTCTGAATATGCCTAGACACTTTTGATTTTGTGTTTTATATTCTGCTGTTTTTGCTTGCTTTATTTGTTACTGTTTGTGCAATTCGTTCCTTTGCGTACGGGCAGATTGAAATTTTTCTTTGAATGGGTTCCACGGTTTTCTTTGTCTCGTGGCTGTCTGTGGGGAAGATGAATCTCAGGGTTGTATACTCTGTACATACTTCAATAATAAATAAACAACCATATAACAATTACAGCACGGAAACAGGCCATCTCAGCCTTTCTAGTCCGTGCCGAACACTTACTCTCACCTGCTCCCACCGACCTGCACTCAGCCCATAACTCTCCATTCCTTTCCTATCCATATACCTATCCAATTTTTTTTTAAACGACAAAATCAAACCTGCCTCTACCACTTCTACTGGAAGCTCGTTCCACATGGCTACCACTCTCTGAGTAAAGAAGTTCCCCTTCATGCTACCCCTAAACTTTTGCCCCCTAGCTCTCAACTCATGTCCTCTTGTTTGAATCTCCCCTACCTTCAATGGAAAAAGCCTATCCATGTCAACTCTATCTATACCCCTCATAATTTTAAATACCCCTATCAAGTCCCCTCTCAACATTCTACACTCCAAAGAATAAAGAACTAACTTGTTCAACCTTTCTCTGTAACTTAGGTGCTGAAACCCAGGTAACATTCTTGTAAATCTCCTCTGAACTCTCTCTATTTTGTTGACATCTTTCCTATAATTCAGTGACCAGAACTGTACACAATACTCCAAATTAACTTTGAATCATTCAATATGTTCAAAGTGATGCTGTGATAAAGACAACTGTTTTATCCCAGAGAAAGTTTAACTTCTCAAATATTATTGGAACTGCACTCATCCAGGAAACTGGAGACTATTCCTTCAACAACTCTGATTTATTTCTTGTAGATTGTGGAAATTCTTGGGGGTGGTAGGAGGTGAGTCACTTGTCATATTGGATTCTTAGCTACTGACTTAACTTGTCACCACCTTATTTAAGAGGCAGATCTGGTTAAGTTTCTAGTCAATAGCAAGTCTCAGGTCATTGAAACCTATTGAATATTGAAAGGCCCAGATAGAATGGACGTGGAGAGGAGGTTTCTTTTAGTAGGAGAAACCAGTACCAGAGGGCATAGCATTAGAATAGTGGGACATCGCCTTATCACAGTGATGAGGAGGAATTTCTTTAGCCAGAGGGTGCTGAATCTATGCAGTTTATTGTCACAGATGGCTGTGAAGGCCAAGTTATTGTGTATATTTAAAATGGATAAATTCTTGATTAGTAAGGGTGTCAAAGGTTATGGGGAGAAGGCAGAAAAATAGGGTTGGGAAGAATAATAAAACGAGCCATGATGGAATGTCAGAGCAGATTCAATAGGCTGAATGGCCTATTTCTGCTCCTGTGTCATATGATCTTATGGTCTTATGTTCAGGATGAAGACAAAGAGAGGACTATCTTTCTTCCCGTAGCTGGAGAATGCATAGTCTGTTTTTCAGCCCAGGATTAGGGAATCAAGAACTGAAAATTTCAGGTGAAAGGGGAACCAGAGGGTAAAACCCTTTCAGCATGATCTATATAAGGAACAAGCTACTAGAACATGTGGTTCAGGCAGGTACAATAACAACATTTAAAAGACCCTTGGACAGGTATGTGGAATGGAAAGGTTTAGAGGGACATGTGCCATGCGTAGGCAAATCAGAGCAGCTTGGTTGAAGCAAACAACCTTGGGGTGAATGGCCTATTTCCACACTGTATGACTCTACAATTCTCTGTTTGGCAATCATAAACGTATTGAATGTTATGAGCAAATGTAATAGTCTGTCTTGTTTGAGGAAGTCAATGCTTTTTACTTAGGAAGCACTGATGTTATTTTAAACACCAGGGATTCTGCAGATGCTGTAAATCCAGAGAAACAAACACAAAATGCTGGTGGAACTCAGCAGGCTAGGTAGCATCTATGGAGAGGAACAGTCAACATTTTGAGCCAAAATATTGGCTTCATTTTGTGTGTGTTATAAATGTCATTTGATACTTACTCAGCCAGGCTGCCCAGGTCTTGCTGCATGATGCATCTCACATTGCAGTTTTTGCAATCTTCCTAAGTTCCAAGAGCAACTGTACTAACAACATAAAAATCACCACTAGGTGAACCACATATACTAACAACAGAATCTGTTCTGGCTCCTTCACATCATTGCCAAAATAGCCCCACTGGCAGCACATTTTCAGAGGATCAACACAGAAGCAGAATTATATGTGGCCAACTGTTTCCATATCCATTTTTCCTGCTGCTTCCCTACTCCTTGTACTGTTTTGACTTTTACACTTCCTTCCTTGATCCCATTGTGACCACAAGCTCTACAGCCCAGTTTCCATTATCTTTGAGCTCCCATTCACTTGGTCCTGGTCTTCACCTATCTCTCATTCATTCATATTGTGGCTGATCTGTGACATAACTTCATCTACCTACCATTTCTCCGTTTCCTTTAGGCCGTACTGAGAGACAACATTCCACTCAGTCAGAATGGAGACGATTAGTTCGTTGCACAGCCAATCAACCCTCTGGCGGAGCAGACTTGATGGGTGAATGGTTTAATTCTACTCCTATGCCTTATATTCTTATGGAAGTCTTACTCTTATTAGTAATTACATTTTATTCAATGATTTTATTTAATATATTCTTCTCTTGACTGCTGCTACAATGGCAGTAATTAATGCTTTATATAATCCAAAGCAGTATTTACTGCCCATCCCAGTTGGATTATTATGCACGTAGGAGAAACTTCTTCACTAGGATTCTACCCCAGGTAGACAATATGGTAAAGTACTTTTACAATGTTGTTAGGTAAGAAGTTTGAATGATAACAATACACTTCCACCACTGGTGGCTGCCGATTTGGAAGTGAGCCTGGAAGGGGAACCTAATGTTCTTGTCCTTCTGGCTACATGTGAGGTATAGATGAAGAAGTAGGTAACTGAGGCACAGCTTGCAGGCGGTACCCAGTGTGCCCTGTACACTGGAAACGGAGTGAGTGAGTTTGTGGACTCATGGATTGCGTGCCAGTCAAGTGAGCTGCTTGCTCTTACAGTTATAGAGTCATAGATCACTACAGCACAGACACAGGCCCTTTGGCCCATCTAGTCTGTGCCTAACTGATATTTTGCCTGGTGCCATCACCCCACATCTGCACCATAGCCCTCCATATCCTTCTCATTTGTGTACTTAGAATGTAGAACAGTCTCTTATAGGTATAGGTATAAGTATTAATATTGATATAGGTAATGGTGTAGGTACTGGTTTTGGTATTGGGATATTATTGAAGCATGTATCAAGATACAGTGAAAAGCTTGTCTTTCATACTGTGTAAACAGAGCAAATCATTACACGGTGCATTATGCTAGAATAAATTAAAACAAAAACAATGCAGTATAAAGTGCAAAAAGCCACAGAAAAGCTGTGGTGCAGGTAAATAATAAAGTGAAAGATGATTTTTTTTCTACTGATATGTGACATTACTGACAAAACCTTCCTGATCTGAGAAAGAGAAGATTTTCTTCTTGAAGTGAGTTTATTAACGGGTTAAACCACAGAATATTTATCCCAGGTCTCTTCAGCTATGTCTGTGGATGTGAATTATGCAACAGATCAGTGGCCTGTTCCTCTCTCACTGAAAGACATCAGTGAACTTCTTACAACAATATTTTAGAATTAATAGAATTTTCTGTCCAATTGCAAGTGACTAGATTCAATTTCATAACTTACATTGGTGAGTTGAGAAATACAGTGGCATATTGTTTTTGTGCTCTGTTGCCATATTGCTAGTTCTGTTAGTGCCAGGGTAGGTTGAGAGTGTACTGCTGGATGGAATTATCAGCTGCTTGTATTTTCATAGTGCAGATTCACTTTTAACATCGGTGCTGCGCTTATATTGCATTGGCCTATTGCAAAAACCTGAAAGAACATGCTATCAGGCTCAAGGGCAGCTTCTACCTGCTGTTGTAAGACTATTGAATGGTCCACTATTGTGGTAAGATAGACTTCTGATTTCACAACGTTCTTCATTATGAATTAGTACCTTTTTTGTTTACCTGCTCTGTGCTTCTCTGCAACTACAATAATCTGTTCTGCATTCTGCTTTTATTTTTCCCCTGGAGCACCTCATCACACTAATGTGATGAAATAATCCGTACGGCTGGCATTAAAAGCAGTCTTTCACAGTTACTCGTTACAGCTGACAATTATAAACACACTTACTAATTTATTGTCCGTGGTTCTGATGCAGAATCAAAATCAGGATTAATATCACTGGCAAATGTGAAATTTGTTGTTTCGCATCAGCCTTACATTGCAATGCACAGTAATAAAAACTACAAATTACAATGAGAAGCATATATGAAAATAAATTAAATAAGCAGTCCAAAAAGAGAGAAGAAAATTGTGAGGACATTCTCATGGGTTTATTGCCCATTCAGAAATCTCCTGGCAGAGGGGAAGAAGCTGTTTTTGAAATATTGAGTACCCGGTATTTCTGTACCTTCTACATGATTGTAACAATGAGAAGCGGGCACATGCTGAGTGATTGGGATCCTTAATGACAGGCGCCTCCTTTTTGATACTGGAGAGGCTGTTGAGGCTAGTGCCCATGATGGAGCTGGCTGAGTTTACAACTTTCTTCAGCTTTTTCTGATCCTTTGCCTCCATACCAGATAGTAATGCAAGCAGTTCGAATGCTCTCCTCTGTGGAAATTTACAAGGCTTTTGGTGGCATACCAACACTCCTCAAACTCCTAATGCAATATAACCACTGTTGTGCCTTATTTGTAATTGCATCAATATGTGTAGCCTGGGATAGATCCTAGGAGATGTTGACACAGAACCTTGAAACTGCCCTTCCTTTCCACTTCTGATCCCTCAATGAGGATTTACCCTTCCTGAAATCCACAATTAATTCCTTGGTCTTACCGTTGCAACACCACTCAGCCAGCTGATCTATCTCGCTTCTGCATGCCTCTGCATCACCACTTGAAGTTCTGCCAACAATACTTGTGTTGTTGGCAGATTTACAGATGGTGTTTGGGCTGTGCCTAGCCACACAGTTGTGGGTGTAGAGAGCAGTGAGCTAAGCACAAATCCTTGTGTTGACTATCAGCAAGGAGGAGATGTTGTTTCCAATCTGCACAGACTGTGGTCTCTCAGTCAGTAAGTGAAGGATCCAGCTGCAGGGAAGGTAGGTTTCGTATGCATTAGTATTGCTGGATTCATTGGCAATAGTATACCCTTCATACCAATAGATACTTTTAACAGTTTTCTAAATGATTGTTTCACAGGATGTGGGCATAGCCCAGCATCTACTATCCACCTTAATAGCCATTGAAGTGATTGGCTTGCTAAGCTACTTCAGCTAATAGCTAACCACAGTGATGCGCCTGGAGATACAAATTGGCCAAACTACATCAGCACAGTGCATCTCTCTAAGCGGCGTTTGTTATCCAGATGGATTTCTATAACAATCTTGTGCGATCACTTGAGTCAAGTAAGGGCTTTATTCCTTTAATGGAGAACTTCCTTGCATGACCTTGTTTCACGCGGGGAGGCAGATGCATGAGCAGCCACCACAGGGTCAGCAACAGATCAGGGTCAGGGTCCAGTGACGTGGGAAGTATGATGTCTGGGGATCCTTTCACTGCTGCAGCCTTCTTCCCCCTCACTGCTGTTGTGATACATCATCCTCCGGTTGGATCACAACAAGATGTCCTAAATCTTACTCAATGCCCCGACCAATGAGGTCAAGCATGAGAACTCAGATTCTATTTTAAAGAAATAATCCTACAGGGAGAGCAGGTAAGCAGCATCAGATTAAATATCAGATCATTGTTTTTGCAACCTTGCTGTGCACATGTTCAATTACTCGCCGTGATGCTACTTTATTCCAAGTATAGTGCTTTAAGATATCCGGACACTGCAGCAAGCACTACAGAAATGCGTATCTTTGTAGTCAAAGGAAAGCACTTCCTTCTCTGTCTCATCCTGGGTCTAGACAATATATCTAAATTTGCCAAAGCATAGTTTGACCTCAAGATGTGCTAATTCTATGAGATGACACTGAGCTAATAACTGAGTGCTAAAACTGAGTTAATGGTTCGCTTTGCTCTGCTCTGTGTGAAATAGATGATAGTATGGGGGCTAAACTTTTGAAATGGCATATGGAGGCCAAGATTATTTGGGTAGAGGTGTGATTCGGAACAAAGATTGGGAAATTTAGATCCAAGTGATTAAGTGCACGTGGACCATTTTCTATAAAGAGCTAGTCTCAGTCATGATAGCTGTTAGGGCATATTCTGGAATCATAGCAAATACCAATTTTAACAGCATCCATCCGGTCTCTAGACCTGGATGTGGATTGTAGACTGAATTTAAAAAACAGATCCGAACAATGTCCTTCCATTTGACCGCACGATAACGCACTTTGATCTGATAAATCTGGCCAATCAAATTGACAACCAGGCAACTGAATGGCACAGAAATCGAGAGAATGCCCCAAGCCTCCTACCCTTGAGATCACCATCTGTCTCACTCTCTCTCTTATCACCTAGTACATAGTCTACATAGAAGCCTGTGCAGATGAAGGTCATGCACCTCTATCAGGAAGAACACAATCAGTGTAGGAGAACAGGTTGCTCCCTCTACTATGGCCATCTTGTCCTAAGTACCCAGCAAAAGAGAATACCTGTCAGCAGGAAGGAAAATTCTGACAGGTCAATTGTCCCTGCAAGCACCTTCCCCTAAGTACGTAATGCTCCCATAGTCCTTGTCTTGGGTGCCTCAGACATTTATTGACTCCCAGGTAACTGGGAATTTCACAGATATACCTCTGCCTCAAATATCAGGAGTTCCGGCTCAACAATTGAGAGAGAATATTGAATCAAGGCTCTGGATGGTTGATCGCTGGGATACCCCTGTGCTTTTCCTTCCCATTGAATGATTTCTGCAAAGTGGAACTATGATGTCATGATCCCAGAATGTCTGACAGTCGAGGAGGACTTGGAAGCACGGCAGCAGTGGCTGGTGGGGGCAGAGCACCCTTTAATAGTATGGATGCTTAATAGCAAGATCCACCTTTACTTGGAACCCCTCAGACTTGAGCTAGAGGGCAACTATAGGGAACAGTTCTCCTTCTACCTTGTTGATTCAGCCAAACTACTGGCAGTGCTTGGCTTCCTTAACTTTCTGGGCTCAACCATGGGGCTCTTGAACTACAGGGGATAACTTCACTCAGCTTCACTTGACCCATTATTGAAGTGTTCCCACAACCTACGGACTCTCTTTCAGGTGCTCTTCATCTCATGTTCTTGATATTTATTGCTTATTTATTTTTTATTATTTTTTCTTTCATTTTGTATTAGCAGTTTGTTCTTTATGCAAGCTGGTTGAAAACCCAGGTTGGGGTGGTCCTGCCAAAGGGTTTCGGCCCAAAACATTAACTGTACTCTTTTCCATTGATGCTGTCTGACCTGCTGAGCTCCTCCAGCTTTTTGTGTGTGTTGCTTGGATTTCCAGCATCTGCATATTTTCTCTTGTCTGGCGTGGTCTTTCACTGATTCTGTTGTGGTTATTAATCTATTATAGATCTATTGAGTATGACTGCAAAAAATAAGTCTTAGGGTTGTGTATGGTGACATATATGTATCTTGATAATGAATTTACTTTTGAATTTTCAACTTTGAGTAACCCACAACTTGATTGGTCCCTAAAGGCACTCCAAGAATGGGAATGGGCATGTCTATGTAGCTATCAATGTATCCCCTCCTGTGCCACCTGCTGGTGTGGACCTCTCTAGTGTTCCAGCTGAATATGAATACCTTTTTGAGGTCTTCAGTAAGCGGAAGGCCACATCCCTGCTTCCTCACTGGCCATACAACTGCACCACTGACCTCTTATCTGGTACTCGTCCTCCCCGGAACTGGCCCTTTTCTCTTTCTTGTCCTGAAACAGAGCCAAGGAAGAACATATCAAGGAGGCATTGACCTTGGGATTCATCCGTCCATCAAGCTCACCAGGAGGGACGGGCTCCTTTTCTGTGAGCAATAAGGATGGCAAGCTCCGTCCCTGCATTAATTATTGGCCTTTCAACAACATTATGGTGAAGACTTGCTACCCCCTCCCCCTGCTTGGCTCTCCATTTGAAAATCTCTTGGGAGCAACTATATTCTCCAAGATATATCTGTGCAATCCGAGAAAAGGACGAGTGGAAGATAGCATTCAACATCCCCACTGTCTGTCGTGATTACCTCATGATGCTATTTGGTCTAACCAATTCTCTGGCTGTTTTTCAGGCCCTGGTCAATGATGTGCTCCAGACATGTTGAATCAGTTTGCTTTGTGTATTTGGATAACGTTCTTATCTATTCCCGCCCTCACCAGGAGCCTGCCCAGCATGTCCGATGGGTTCTCCGATGGATTCTTGAGAACAAGCCTTGTGCCAAGCCAGAGAAGTGCAAGTTCCATAAAGGGCAAGTGTCTCTCCTGGGCTATATCCTCATTTCTTCCGGTGTTCAAATGGACAATGCAAAGTTCAGACAGTCACAGAAAAGCCCGAACCATCTCCGGTCGGACAGGTGAGGCACTTTATGGGGTCTGCAAACTTCTGTCACCTCTTTGTCAGAAACTTCTCCACCGCAGCTCCCGTAAATGCACTCACCAAGATCTCCATACATGAGTGAAGCACGCCAAGCATTCTCAGAACTAGAGTGAAGCTTCACCTCTGCCCTGGCGATGAAAGACCCAGACCCAACCCATCCATTCATTCATCAGACGCTGGTACTGGAGCTGTACTCTTCTGGCACTCTTCGGTTGATAATCGGCTGCACCCCTGTGCTTTTCCTTCTCATTGGATGATTTCTGCAGAGTGGAACTATGATGTCATGATCCCAGAATGTCTGACAGTCGAGGAGGACTTGGAAGCAAGGCAGCAGTGGCTGGTGGGGGCAGAGCACCCCTTAGTAGTATGGACAGTTCACAAGAACCTCTCCTACATCTGTGACATCAAGAGATTCAACTCCCGTCAACCCCGGTGGGCTTTCCTCTTCACCCAGTTCAATTTCACCCTCAGCTTCCATCCTGGCAGTAATAACGCTAAAGCTGATGCTCTAAACCACCAGTTTGACATCACTGAGAGCAACACCACTCTGGAGTCCATCTTTATGTTCTTCCTCGCTCATGCATAGCTGCCCCGGTGCTTTGGGGAATAGAAGCTGAAGTAGGGGCTGACCAAAAGTTAGATCCAGGACCAGCTGCAGAACCTCCCAAATGGCTGTTTGTCCGTCACTGCGCATCCCAGAGTGTTGGAATGGGGTCACTCTTCCTGTCTGGTTGGCCATGCAGAAATTCAACAGACCCTTAAAGAGAAAATTATGACAGCTACCTCTGTCCCAGGATGCCCATGACTTCATCTCTGGTCTACTGGTCTGCTCTCTGCCTGTGACTCTCCACCCCTCGTTCCACCACTCAGTGCATTTTATCACTGGTCTGCCCCCATCAAATGGAAACACCACCATTTTGCTAGTTCCCCAAGGTTGCCCACTCCATTGCTCTCCCCAAGCTCCCATCGGCTCATGAAATTGTTACCCTCATGTTTCAGCATACGTTCAGGCAGTACAGCTTCACTCAGGACATAGCGTCTGACCGAGAGCCTCAGTTCACACCTCGTTTTTAGAAAGCTTTCAGTTCTCTTTTGGAAGCCACAGCCAGCCTCTCATCAGGTTTCCACCCACAATCTAATGGCCAGACTCAGAGAGTGAATCGGGAGTCGGAGACAACCCTGCACTGCCTTATCTATTCCAACTGCGCCACCTGGAGCTCCCAACTGGATCGAGTGGAGACTGACCACAGTAACCTCGAGTCCTCCGTTGGCGTGCCCCCCTTTGAAAGCCAAAAGGGATTCCAGCGACTGCTTGTCCCTGACAAGGAGATTGCCATGGGAGTTCCTGCTGCTGAACAATAAGTCAAGTTCTACAAGTGCAGGGTTTCTCTGCTGCATATCAGAATCAGACTTTAATCGCCAAGTACCTGTGCACATACAAGGAATTTACTTCCAGCAGACGTTGTCTCTCTGCTCATAACAATAATAATGGTAAATATAAATGAAAATATAGGTTATACATACAAGTAGTGCAATCCAAGTAATAGTTAGCCGACAGTTAACCAGCAGTTAACTGTTCAGCAAAGTGACTGCAGTAGGGAAAAATTCAGAAGCAATGTACCTGGTCAGCTCCACAGACAAGCTCAGGGAGAAAATCTGGCTGGTGTCTGGAGACCTTCCTTTGAAGATCAGGAGCTGCCTGCTGGCCCCACACTATGTGGGACCATTTGTGGCTATCAAAAGAGCTTCCTGTACACTGCACCTACCATGATCAATGAGGATTCACCCGGTGCTCCATGTTTCCCAGCTCAAGCCGGCGACTCCCCCCCGGCCTGGTGGATGGGAGGTGTCCCTGATATATTCTGTATGGCACTCCTGGGTGCGGTGCAGAGTCCAGTACTTTGTGGATTGGGAGGGGCATTGCTTTGAGGTACGTTCTTGGGTTCTGGCTCATGATGTCCTGGATAAGTCTCTCATTAAGATATCCAGAGGGCCCAAGTCTAGAGGCTCAGGAGCTGTGCCCTGTGACAACGACGAACTCTGGGCACTCTGACGGGCGGGGAGATGAACAGGGTCAGCCATTGCGCTCAGAAGTATGAACTTTCCAGCCCATTACTGTTACATTGTGGTTGGACTTAACTTTTTCCTTTCATTTCAGTCTTGTCAAGTAAGATGACGAGAGGCCTTGATCATGTGGATAGCCAGAGGCTTTTTTCCCCAGGGCTGAAATGGCTGACATGAGGGGAGATAGTTTTAACGTGCTTGGAAGGAGGTTACAAGGGGGGATGTCAGAGGTAAGTTGTTCACACAGAGAGAGGTGGATGTGTGGAATACACTGCCAGCGAAGGTGGTCGAGGCCGATACAATAGGGTCTTTTAAGAGACTCTTAGGTACATGGAGCTTAGAAAAATAGAGAGCTATGTGCTAGAGAAATTTTAGGCAGCTTCTAGAGTAGGTTACATGGTCGGCAGAACATTGTGGGTTGGGTGGAGGGGTCTGTGATGTGCCATACATTTCTATGTTTCGTGACCAAAGCAGAGCAGTGGCAACATTCCTCACTTCCTTTAGTCCTCGTTCCAGGGAAGAAGACTACAGTTTAGAATGACGCTGTGAAGCACAGAATGCGTTTCGTATTTAGTTACTGCTTCCGAGACACAATGCTGGCGTTGGCTTGTCAGTTTGTGAGTTTTAGTTAATGGCCCCATTGGCCTAGCGTTTATTATTTCCCTTTTGCTCCACACAGTTCTTGTTAAAAATCAGAGTCTCTCACTTGGGCCAACACAGCATGATCATTTCATCATTATGGCACAAGCCTCCCTGATATTGAGAACAACTTCTGGACACAATCCCTTAAGAAGTCAGCATCCATCCTCACCACCCCGGCCATGCCCTCTTCTCACTACTCCCATCAGAGTACAGCAGCCTGAAGACCCACACTCAATGTTTTAGGAACAACTTCTTTCCATCTGCCTTTAAATTTCTGAATGACCCTTGAACCCATGAACACTACCCCGCTATTCCCCTTTAGCCTTATTTATTTATTTTAACTTACAGTAATTTGTTATGGTTGCATTGTTCTGCTGCCAGAAAAACAACAAATTTCATAACGTACATCAGTAATATTAAAGCCAATTCTGACCCTAATTCTTCTGTGGTCAAAGTAAATTGGATTGCTCCACACATGATCTAAGCTGGCAGCACTGTAGTGCAGCTAATTGAACCCGGTAGCCTTACATCTCCAGCTTCAATCCCAACCTTGGGCTCCGTCTGTGTGGTGTTTGCTTGCTCTCCCTGCAGCCATGTGCATTTCCCCTAGGTCCTTTATCCCAAAGCTCTGCTGGTTGATAGGTTAATTGGTCCTAGTATGCAGGTGAGCCGTAGAAATCCTGGAGTGTGTGGGTGGGGGGGGGGGGGGGGTGGGGGATGGAATGGGATTTGGGAATGTGGGCGTTTGATGGTCAGTGCGGGCCCTTTGGGCTGAAGGGCGTTTTTGGTTACATATGATTGATTCAATGACTCCTAGCCAAAGAGGAAAACAAGATATAAATGAAAGACAGGTGATACTGGTCCCACTCAGCCTCCATGGGAATAGATAATTATGTAAACTCTTATCTATCCCAGTAGTAGCCCACTGATTAATAAAACAATGGAATGGAATTATTATGGTGGGACACAAATGTACAGGTTAACCAGAACAAACTAAAACTAAAGTCAAGCAGTATGGATTCAAGCCATTTGGCCCATCATGTCTATTCCAACTAGCAAGCACCCATCAAAATAATCCCATTTTCCTTACACAGCTAAGAAATCCAAGTGCTCATGGAGGCTCATCGTAAATGCTATCAGCAACTCATCTTCCACCTTTACTCCAGGCTTTAGCAGCAACAGCTCCATCATGCAGATTAATTAAAAACAAGTTAGATGGGAAGTTCAACTTTCAGTGCAAATTGTTGATCTGCCTACACTGTATTCTTTGGAAAAATGAAAACTGTAAGGGCCTTGATAAAGATCTCAGATCTCACAGCATGAAATTGGGGATAATGCCTTCGAACAGAATCCAAAGGGTTGAAAGGAGAAAATGCTCTTCAATAAATCTAACATGGAATTCACTCTGGAAATGAAGAGAATGTGGAAATCCTAATCACACTCCCGCAATATAAGCCCTTGTAGCTTCTGGGACCAGACCTATCATTTCATAACTCCACCTTCCATCCTGAGCTCCATTACCTCAATGTCTGAGTGTCCAAAAAATCCAAAAATCCAAAGGCATATTGACAGAGTACCACACCCTCTGGTGTAGACTTCAAAGACTGACAGCCCTCCAAGATCATAAAGGTTTTGGTTTCACCACATGGAAATTGATTTCTCCAATTTTCAGACACCCATTCTCTATCCTCCCTCATGCATCCCAACCTCCATCACTTGGTTTCCTTCCCCCTCTTCATCCCCCCCCCCCCAACTCCCATTAACCCTTCCTGTCTGCATATCACCCATACTTTCCTCGCCCCCATCTCCCTTATTTGGTTGCATGCATGACATGATGTTCCATTATGGAACATAAAAACTTAGAATATTACAGCACAGTCCAGGCCCTTCCACCCATGTTGTACTGCCAACCTTTTAACATGCTCTAAGTTCAATCTAAACTTTTCCTCCTGCATAGCCTTCCATTTTCCTATCACCCACTGACCTATCTAAGAATCTCTTAAATGTCCCTAGTCTATCTGCCCTTATCACCATCCACACATGCCCCACTCTCAGTGTAAGAAGAGACATCCCCACTATATTTTCCTCCAATAACCTCAAAATTATGCCCATTCGTTTCAGCTATTTCTGCCCTGGCAAAAGTCACTCAATCTATGCCTCTTAATGTTTTGTATCAAGTCACCTCACATCTTCTATGCCTGAAAGAGAAAAACCCCAGTTCATTCAATCTGTTCTCATAAGACCTACTCACTAATCCAGGCAGCAACCTGGTAAATCTCCTCTGCACCCTATCTAAAGCTTCCTATAATCAGGTGAGCAGAACTGAACGCGATATTCCAAGTGTGGTGTAAAACGGTTTTATAGAGCTTCAGCATGACCTTGCATTTGCCCTTTATGCCCTCCTGCTCACTTCTCAGTCTATGGTGCTATTTCCACTCTCTCTTCCTATCAACTCTCCTCACCTGGATCCACCTATTAATAATAATAATAAATTCTTTATTGATCCCGAGTGTGAAATTCTTTCATTCCAGCAGCAATGTTTAGAAACACACTTAGCAGTGTGCAGACTTAACTAATAAGAAAGTAACAGAATAGTAATATACACAATAATAATTCATCAATGTGCAATAATAATGTAGGAAATAATAAAACAGAAACTATTGTACAATGATGTGTGTTCTCCTGCCACACAGAGATGAACTGCTGCTTATGCTTATTGCATTTGGTAGGAAAGATTTTCTGTAACAATCCTTGTGACAGCGGATCTGAATGAGTCTTTTTAAAAGGATGTTCTGCTGCTTATTCAGTCGGTCACGGAGAGGATGTGCCTGATTGTCCATAACGGATAACAGTTTGTTAAGTGACCTCCTCTCCACCACTAAATCTAAAGAGTCCAGATTGTAGCCAAGGACAGATCCAGCCTTTTTTGATTAGCTTATTTGGTCTTTATGCATTACCAGCACCAACAATGCTCCCCAATAAAGCCATTAAGAAGAATATACTCGCTACAACAGACTGGTAAAAGATCTCCAGCATCCTGCTGCACACGTTGAAGGATCTCAGCTTTCTTAGAAAACAGAGTTTGCTCATCCCCTTCTTGTAAACAGCCTAGGTGTAGCTTGTCACTTATTGTCTCATACGTTCTCACCTCTTTATAGTGGCTCTCACTCCTCTACCCTTGGTTCTCAATCCAAAACAATGATTGTCCATTTCCCTCAACAGATGCTACTTGACCCAGTGATTCCCTCCAGAAGATTGTTTGTTGCTCCAGATTCCAACATCCACGTGCATTGTCTAGTGACTCCACTGTCTGCTGTTTGACTTTTGAGGTAAATGATTAAATCCTTTGCACAATACATCATTGTTCCTTTCCACACTTTGAGACACATCAGCTAGCAACCTTGCCAGTTCTTTTAACATTTTTTTTACAAGACCAAGATGCTAGCTCAACAGTCATGGATGGAAAGCATGCAAGAAGTGGCCGGATTCGAACCCCGGACAACTCACCTCAAAGTCCAGTGCGGATGCCACTACACCACAGCCAGCTTGCGTGGTACATAGCCTCTGCCATAGGTGAGGCTGGCAGGTTTTCATATGATGAGTAGTTGGATGTGTGAGTAGGCTACTTTAGTGAAATTCAACACTCCTGTTATTTTTCCTTCATCTCAACACATCCTTCAAGTACATTTGAGAAACTCAATGTCATTCCAAATGCCCTTTTCCATTCTGAGTGTGGATTCACACTAGTGGGTTTTGATGTACATGTTTACAAGATGGCTTTATGAACTTCCATGGTGAATACTCTCTGTACATTATAAAATATTATGTAGCCCCTATATATTTAAAACTTGCAGAGGACTTATTCTGAACAGACAATGAACCAACTCGTGAGCACTACCTCACCTTTTTACTCTACTTATTTAATTTATTTTTTAATAGATTTCTTACTGTAATTTATAGGTTTTTTAGAATGTATTGCACTATACTGCTGCTGCAAAACAGCAAATTTCATTTCATATGTCAGTGATGTCAAACCTGATTCTGAGGTTGGTGCCAAGTACAGGTGAACTGAATAAAGTGTATATTCAGAATTTGCAGTCTGTAGAAAATGGATTAGGCTTTCAGTCCCTTGTGTTCGCAAATTACCTGGGGCTGTCCGAATGTTTAGAAATGTGTTGCTTTTTGTATTGTGCAACTTCTTTACGAAAAACAAGACTGAAGTTTAGAGTGTCATGAAACTTGACACTGAAACATCCGTCCAAGCTCTCTAACTAGGTCATTTAAGCACAGTACTTAGCAGCTTCCAAAACCAATTGACTGTGCCACTCTACTCTAGGTATTGAAGTAGGTCATGTAATAGACAGCCCTCCACAGAAATAGAAATGGTTTAGTAGGTTACTGAAGCGAGAGTAAATGAGATTACAAACACCCATGTTGGAGAGAGCTCTGTTCATGAAAACCAACTCTCTCTCTCTCTCTCTCTCTCCCACCTCTCTTTCTGTTTCTCTTTCTCTCTTCCCACATCTCCCCTCTCTCTAAGAGCTCTTATTAATCTGTGGCTCATAAAAATTTGATTCACTTTTGCAACCCTGATCTCACCCTCCTTGCAAAGTTCTCTCTCTTTCCCCCCCTCTCTCTCTCTCTCTCTCTGTTTCTCTCTTTCCCTCTTGCTTGGCTGACTTCAGGTCAGAGCTCTTGTTAATTTTTGCCTTTGGTATCTCCAGATTCAACAGTTCATCATCACAGGCTCTGCTGCAGAGCCCTGGAGATGTCTCCGTATAACTCCCTGCTTTCTTTGTGTGGGTCCACAGAATTGTATGGTTCACCTGGAGTTCAAATCCCATTTGAAGAATTTAATTGGAGTGGATTTGGGTTAATTGGTCCATTGGTTAATGAGGACAGCTTTTTCATTGGGGCAACTCTTAACGAACAAAAACTAATTGAGAAAATTACTGGTATTTCCTTTGTTTATTTGGGACACTATGCCACTTTACTAGGGTGGGAGACTGTTGCAGATCAGGTTCGAACTAACGTCAGTGACAGGCACTTGTGTGGTTGTTAGATGCTGCAAAATGTTTAGAGTGAACTATTTTTAAATAGTATATGTTGGGTACATTGCGTCGAAAGAGCAGTGATTTTAGTTAGTGAGAAATAAGCAATAAGACAATTTTAAACTGATTTGCTCATGGTGGTTTCAAGCATTCAGGCTTGGAGATGTCTGAAATGGCTAGGAGTGAAAGCAAAATGATTTTACCACTTCGACAAGTTAGGAACTGTGAAGAATTTGAAAGTGTTGACAATCGTCTTGAATGTTACTGTAGCGGTGTGCTACACGCAGTGTTAAAATAACGACATGGAGTCGGTAAACTGCAGTTAAAGAAGATTTCATTTGAATTTCGCGGCTTTGCTTTAAAGCCTCCCTGATCCCGCCCTCCCCGGGCGCGGATGCTGTAGGGGGTACGTACTCACAGTCCCGCGCGAGCTTTTCCCTTTGTTGGTGAAGCAGACCTGGTGCCATTTTGGGACTGGCCTTTGTGCCGGCGCGCTGGCTATTTGTGAGCCGGTTCGAGTGCGCTAGGAAGTGGGTCACCACATAACCCCCCCCAGAACCGGTGATACACCCCCCAATGTCCACAGTCTGGGCCGGACCCTGTTTAGGAGGTCTGCCTCTGCGCCACGGTGCCGGAAACTCGACCGGTTGCGCCAAGTCCACATGGGCCGGTTTGAGTCGGTCCACCGTGAAAACCTCCTCTCTCCCCCCAATGTCCAGCATGAACGTGGACCCGTTGTTCCTGAGCACCGTAAACGGCCCCTCGTATGGCCGTTGCAGCGGTGGCCGACGCCCGCCCCTTCATACAAACACAAACTTACAGTTCTGCAGGTCTTTGGGTAGGCAGGTTGGGTTCTTCCCGTGCTGCGAAGTGGGTATGGGGGCCAGGTTACTGAGCTTCTCGCGTAGTCTGCCCAGGACTGCTGCGGGTTCTTCCTCTTGCCCCCTTGGGGCTGGTATGAACTCCCCAGGGACGTCCAGGGGTGCACCGTACACCAACTCGGCTGACGAGGTGTGCGGATCATCTTTGGGCGCCGTGCGGATGCCGAGTAGGACCCAGGGAAGCTCGTCCGCCCAGTTGGCTCCTCGCAGGCGGGCCATGAGGGCCGACTTCAGGTGACGGTGGAAACGCTCCACTAGCCCGTTCGACTGTGGGTGGTAGGCAGTGGTGTGGTGCAGCTGAGTCCCCAAAAGGCTGGCCATAGCTGACCACAGGCTGGAGGTGAACTGGGCGCCTCTGTCGGAGGTAATGTGGGCTGGTACACCAAAGCGAGATATCCAGGTGGCGATCAGGGCTCGGGTGCAAGATTCGGAGGTGGTGTCGGTGAGTGGGACCGCCTCTGGCCATCTCGTGAACCGGTCCACGATAGTCAGGAGGTGCCGCGCTCCGCGTGACACTGGCAGGGGGCCCACGATATCCACATGAATGTGGTTGAAACGCCGGTGGGTGGGGTGGAACTCCTGCTGCAGAGCTTTGGTATGCTGCTGCACCTTGGCCGTCTGGCAGTGCATGCACGTTCTGGCCCATTCACTGACCTGCTTGCGGAGTCAATGCCAAACGAACCTGCTGGAGACCATCCAGACAGTTGTCCGGATGGAGGGGTGCGCTAAGTTATGAATGGAGTCGAAAACGTGTCGCCGCCAAGGTGCCGGGACGACGGGACGGGGCTGACCAGTGGCGACGTCACAGAGTAGGGTCCTCTCACCTGGGCCTACGGGGCAGTCCTGGAGCTGCAAACCGGAGACTGCGGTTCTGTAACTCGGGATCTCCTCGTCTGCCTGCTGCGCCTCTGCCAGCGCCTCAAAGTCTACTCCTTGGGAAAGGGCATGAATGTCAGGGCGAGAGAGCGCGTCCGTCACGACATTGTCCTTACCTGAGACGTGCCGGACATCCGTCGTGTATTCAGAGATGTAGGACAGATGGCGCCGCTGGCGGGACAACCAGGGATCGGACACCTTCATGAACGTAAAGGTAAGCGGCTTGTGGTCCATGAACGCGGTGAAGGGCCTAACTTCTAGGAAGTACCTGAAATGCCGGATTGCCAGGTATAGCGCCAACAGTTCCCGGTTGAAAGCACTGTATTTGAGCTCGGGTGGCCGCAGGTGTTTGCTGAAAAACGCCAGGGGTTGCCAGCGACCCTCGATGAGTTGTTCCAGCATCCCACTGTCTGCTGTGTTAGATGCGTCCATTGTAAGGGCGGTAGGGACGTCCATTCTGGGGTGCACTAGCATCCTTGGCGTTTGCCAAGGCTTCTTTCATTTTAATGAAAGCGGCAGCGGACTCCTCGTCCCAGGTAATGTCCTTGCCCGGACCCAACATCAAGGCGAACAGGGGGCACATGATTCGGGCAGCTGAAGGGAGGAAGTGGTGGAAGAAATTAACCATACCTACGAATTCCTGAAGGCTTTTGATTGTGGTGGGTCGGGGGAAATGCCGGACTGCGTCTACCTTAGCGGGCAGCGGGGTCGCCCCGTCTTTAGTAATCCTGTGGCCCAGGAAGTCAATGGTGTCGACCCCAAACTGGCATTTGGCCGGGTTGATTGTTAGACTGTACTCACTCAGTAGGGTGTAGAGTTGACGGAGGTGGGACAGATGCTCCTGACGACTGCTGCTGGCTATGAGGATGTCGTCCAAATAGATGAATGCGAAGTCCAGGTCACGTCCCACTGCGTCCATTAACTGCTGGAAAGTCTGTGCAGCATTTTTCAGGCCGAATGGCATGCGGAGGAACTCGAAAAGGCCGATGGGGTGATGAGAGCCGTTTTGGGGACGTCGTCTGGATGCATCGGGATTTGATGGTATCCCCGGACAAGGTCTACCTTGGAGAAGATCCGTGCACCGTGCAGGTTTGCTGCAAAGTCCTGAATGTGCGGCACAGGGTAGCGGTCCGGTGTGGTAGCCTCGTTCAGTCTGCGGTAGTTGCCGCATGGTCTCCAGCCCCCTGTCGCTTTGGGCACCAGGTGCAGGGGGAAGGCCCATGGGCTGTCGGACCGCCGGATGATCCCCAATTCCTCCATCCTCTGGAACTCCTCCTTCTCCAGTTGGAGCTTGTCCGGGGGAAGCCACCGAGCACGGGCGTGGAGGGGTGGTCTCTGGGTCGGGATGTGGTGCTGTACGCCGTGCCTGGGCATGGCCGCTGTGAACTGCGGTGCCAGAACCGATGGGAAATCCACCAGGACCCTGGTGTGAAGTCGTTGTCGGACAGCGTGATGGAGCCGAGGTGAGGGGCCGGCAACTGGGCTGCACCCAGGGAGAACGTCTGAAAGGTCTCGGCGTGTACCAGTCTCTTCCTGGGCAGGTCGACCAGCAGGCTGTGAGCCCGCAAAAAATCCGCAACCAGAAGCGGTTGGGCTACAGCAGCCAGGGTGAAGTCCCACGTGAACCGGCTGGAGCCGAACTGTAGCTGCACCGGACGGGTGCCGTAGGTCCTTACCGTGCTGCCGTTCACGGCCCTCAGAGGGGGACCCGGTGCCCTGTTGCGGGTGTCGTAACTCGTCGGAGGTAAGACGCTGATCTCGGCTCCAGTGTTGACCAAAAAGCGGCGTCCCGACCTTCTGTCCCACACATATAGGAGGCTATCCCGATGGCCAGCCGCCGTAGCCATCAGTGGCGGCTGGCCCTGGCGTTTCCCGGGAACTTGCAGGGCGGGCTACAGTGGCGGGCTTCTGAGCCCCACCGCTGGTGGTAGAAACACCATTGTTCATTAGGCTCCTCATCCCTGCCTATGGGGTTAGCGGGCTCTGCGACTGGGCCTGGTCTGCTGGTCTGGTTTGCTGCTGGGAGCGTGGCCTGGTGATCTGTGCAACGGACGCCCCGCTCACCTTCTTGGCGTTCCACAGCAAGTCCGCCCGGGCTGCCACCTTCCGGGGGTCGCTGAAATCCGTGTCGGACAGCAGCAGGCGTATGTCCTCGGGCAGCTGCTCCAGGAATGCCTGCTCAAACATGAGGGAGGGCTTGTGTCCACTGACCAGAGACAACATCTCATTCATTAAAGCTGATGGAGGTCTGTCTCCCAAACCATCCAGGTGCAGTAAACGGGCAGCCCACTCATGCTGTGAGAGTCTGAAAGTCCTGAGGAGCAGGGCTTTGAATTCCGTGTACTTGCCTTCCACTGGGGGAGACTGTACAAACTCCTCAACCTGGGCCGCTGTGTCTGGGTCGAGGGAGCTCACCATGTAGTAGTAACATGTGTCCTCTGAGGTTATCTGCCGAACGTGGAATTGGGCTTCTGCTTGCTGGAACCATAGGTGAGGTCACAGTGTCAAGAAGCTTGGCAGTTTCAACGAAACCGCATGAACAGCTGCGGCGTCGGTCATCTCCTGTCCAAAAATCGTTTGGACTGTCGGGGTCACCAGTTGTAGCGGTGTGCTACACACAGCGCTAAAATAACAACACAGAGTCGGTAAACTGCAGATAAAGAAGATCTTATTCGAACTTTACGGCTTTGCTTTAAAGCCTCCCTGATCCCGCCCTCCCCAGGCGCGGATGCTGTAGGGGGTACGTACTCACAGTCCTGCGCAAGCTTTTCCCTTTGTTGGTGAAGCAGACCTGGCGCCCTTTTGGGACTGGCCTTTGTGCCGGCGCGCTGGCTATTTGTGAGCCGGTTCGAGTGCGCTAGGAAGTGGGTCGCCACATTACAATGAAAATGAAGATTTGGAGGGTGCAATCGACATCGACATCGTCCATTATCTGCACCAGGTGTCTGCACTGATTTTGTTCATTGCGTACGCAGGCCGAATTCCTCCGTCAATAACTATTATGAACTAATGCACAGTTTTACAGCATTGTGGTACATAAGAACATTAGAAATAGGAGCAGGGTAGGCCATCCGGCCCATCGAGCCTGCCCCGCCATTCAATAAGATCATGGCTGATCTGTCCGTGAATTCAGCTCCATCTACCTGCCTTTTCCCCATAACCCTTAATTCCCTTACTATGTAAAAACCTATCTAACTGCATCTTAAATATATTTAGTGAGGAAGCCTCAACTGCTTCCCTGGGCAGAGAATTCCACAAATTCACCACTCTTTGGGAAAAACAATTTCTCCTCATCTCTGTCCTAAATCTTGAGGCAATGTCCCCTAGTTCTAGTCTCACCTACTAATGGAAACAACTTTCCTACTTCTATCTTGTCTATCCCTTTCAAAATTTTTTACGTTTCTATAAGTTCCCCTCTCATTCTTCTGAACTCCAGAGAGCATAGTCCCAGGCGACTCAATCGCATCTCATAGGTTAACCCTTTCATCTCTGGAATCAACCTGGTGAACCTCCTCCGCAATGCCTCCAAAGCCAGTGTATCCCTCCTCAAGTGTGGAGACCAGAATTCCACGCAGTACTCCAGGTGCAGCCTCACCAGTACCCCATATAGTTGCAGCGTGATCTTCCTGCTCTTGAATTCAATCCCACTAGCAATGAAGGCCAACATTGTCTTCTTAATAACCCGTTGTACCTGTAAGCCAACATTTTGCCATTCAGACACTAGCACTCCAAGTCCCTTTGCACAACAGCAAGCTGCAATCTTTCACCATTTAAATAATAATCTGCTCTTCTATTATTCCTTCCAAAGTGCATGATCTCACATTTACCAACATTGTATTCCATCTGCCGGACCTTGGCCCACTCACTTATCCTATCTATATCTCTCTGCAGACTCTCCAGATCCTCTGTACGATTTGCTTTTCCACTCAGTTTAGTGTCATCAGCAAATTTTGCCTCACTGCACTCAGTCCACTCTTCCAAATCGTCAACGTAAATGGTAAACAGCTGCGGGCCCAGCACCGACCCCTGTGACACCCCACTCACCACTGACTGCCAACCGGAGAAACACCCATTTGTACCAACTCTCTGCCTATTGGTTAACCAATCCACTATCCAAGCCAATACACTTCCTCTGACTCCATGCATCCATATCTTATTTATAAGTTTCTTGTGCAACACCTTATCGAACACCTTCTGGAAATCCAAGTATACGACATCCACCTGTTCCCTCTATCCACTGCACTCATTATGTCCTCAAAGAACTCCGGGAAGTTTGTCAAACGGGACTTGCCCTTTCTGAATCCATGATGCATCTGTCTAATGGAACCATTCCTTTCTAAATGTCTCACTATTTCTTCCTTGATGACAGCTTCAAGCATTTTCCCGACTACAGGTGTTGAGCTAACTGGCCTATAGTTGCCCATCTTTTGCCTACATCCTTTTTTAAAAAGTGGCGTGACATTTGCTGTCTTCCAATCTGCCGGGACCTGCTCGGAGTCTAGAGAGTTTTGATAAATGATTACCAATGCATCTTCTATAACCTCCGCTAATTTCTTCAGCACCCTGGGATGCATCCCATCAGGACCAGTGGACTTATCTACCTACAGGCCCTCTAGTTTCCTCATCACTATCTCTTTAGTGACAGTGATTTCATCATGGTACTCATCTCCCATTTCGTCCATAACTTCCTTCTTTGGCATATGAGGTATGCCCTCCACCATGAAGACCGACACAAAGTAGTCGCTCAATGCCCCAGCCATTTCCTTATCACCCAATATCAATTTCCCCTTCTCGCCATTGACCTATTGTGGCAATAGACAAATTACAACAGGTCCAGGTCCTTGCTGAGGCAGGAGTTCAGTCTAGTCATGACCAACCTCTCAAAGCATTTCATCACTGTAGATGTGAGTGCTACCAGGCGATAGTCATTAAGGCAGCTCAAATTGTTCTTCTTAGGCACTGGTATAATTGCACTTTTGAAGCATGTGGGAACATCCCCTAGCAGTGAGAGGTTGAAAATGTACTTGAGTGCTCCTGCCAGTTGGTTGGCATAGGTTTTCAGAGTCTTACCAGGTGCTCAATTGGGTCCGTCCGCCTTGCGAGGGTTCACTCTCTTTAGAGACAGTCTAACATCGGCCTCTGAGACAGAGATCACAGGGTCATCAGGTGCAGCAGGGATCTTCACAGCTGTAGTTATATTCCCCCTTTCAAGACGTGCGTAGAAGGCGTTGAGTTCATCTGGTAGTGAAGCATTGCTGCCATTCATGCTACTGGGTTTCGCTTTGTAGGAAGTAATGTCTTGCAGACCCTGCCAGAATTGTTGTACATCTGATGTCACCTCAAACCTCGTTCAAAATTGTCTCTTCACCCTTGAAATAGCCCTCAGCAAATCATACCTGGTTTCTGGTACAGGCCTGGGTCACCAGACTTGAATGCCACAGATCTAGCCTTCGGCAGACGACGTACCTCCTGGTTCATCCATGGCTTTTGGTTTGGGAATGTACAGCAAGACTTTGTAGGCACACACTCAACCACACAGGTTTTAATGAAGTCAGTAACAACTGCAGTATACTCATCCAGGTTCAGAGATGGATCCCTGAATATAGTCCAGTCCACCGATTCAAAGCTGTCCAATAGGCACTCCTATGCTTCCTTTGTCCATATCTTCTTATAACACCTACTATAATGCCCAGTTTCATAGCTGGTGTCAAATTTTAATTGATGTTGCTCTTGTGAAGGTCATTAGATCATTTTTGATAAGTCAGAGGTTCTGTATACATGCAAAATTTTCTTGATCCTTTTCAAAGCTATCTGTATTTGAAGGCATTTACGCAGATGGATAAGCAAGTAGGGAATTGAAGGATATAGATCATCTGTAGGCAGATGCAAAATTTAAATTGGTATCATGATCAGCAGATATATTGTGGCTGCAGGGCCTCTTCCTGCCATGCTTCTTTCAATGAGTCATAAAGATTGCAGTGTGCCTCATTAAGAGAGTTTTTACTTTGTCTTTATGTTTCATGTTCTAGGTATTCAGTAAAAGTCTACCTACTGTGTGTGTGTATATATATATATGTGTGTGTGTGTGTGTGTGTGTGTGTACATAGCCATAAGAACATTGGAGAAGCAGTCCACTCAGCCCCTCCACCCTATCCCAACATTCAATCTGATTATCGCTGATCTAGCGCAGACATCAGCTCTGTGTCAGTTCCCCATAGCCCTCAACTCACTGATCTTTCAAGTGCTTGCTTTTCAGTAGCCTCAATGACCAGGTGTCCAGGTAGAGAAACTCAGATTCACCACACTTTGCAAGAAGAAGATTTTGCCTGGTGATGTTTTAGTATATACTGATATTACACAACCATAAGACCTTAAAATGCAGGAGCAGAATTAGGCCACTTATTGGAGTATAAAGGTTGCATTGTTTGCTGTGTAACCAAAACTATGTAGTCAGCTTTGAGTTTGCTATTTGCTATGCATGTATCCAATTTAGTAGGAGAATGAAATCTTAAGAATGTAGAAGATAATGGGGTGTTAATGAGAGGCTAGCTAAGAGATGCAGATTATAATGGTGTGTTAATGAGAGGTAGCTAAGAGATGTTGATTAGAACATGATTAAGTCAATGGGTAGAAACAATAGTCGCGGATGTACTTGTGTTAGGCAACTGTAGACCAATTGGATATGCTAATGCAACTAAACCAGATTGTACTAACCCAGGAGATTGCTATAAAAAATGCTATGTACAAGGATCGGGGTGGGGGAGGGGGGGCAATCAGCGACCAGCTCAATGACTGTCTCAGCTTTGATTTGCAAATTAAAGTTTAACCCTTCTTGAAGAATCTTCTGTGTCTCCTGGTCGTTTGTGGGGCACGAGAAACCACGACAGACTCAGCTCAGCAAGCCTGCTCTCCCATTCTTGTGGCTGATTTAATTTCCTTCTCACTCCATTTTCTTGCCTTCTCCCCATAATCTTTGATGCCCTTACTAATCAAGTAGCTACCAACCTCTGCTTTAAATATACCCAATGATTTAGCCTCCATTATCTCCCGTGGCAATGAATTCCACAGATTCACTACCTTCTGGCTAAAGAAATTCCTCCTCATCTCTGTTCTACAATAGATCTTGATAATGGTAGGAGTCACAGGGTCAGCCTCAGCTCTGAGCCACAGTCTAGAACAGGGCTTCCCAACCTTTCTTATGCCATGGACCAATACCATTAAGCAAGGGTTGGTGACCTCCATGTTGAATAAAGTCATCCTGATTTGGATATCTTTCATGACCATTCCTTCCTGATCACCAGGTCAAAGCCCAGGTTTTTCTAGGAGCTCTTTGATGTGTGTTCAAAGGCTGTAATGGGTCAAGGTGTTAGCATCACTTTTTCAAGGGCAATGAATGTTGACGTTGCCTCAACATCCACGAATTCAAACTAATAGCAATGAAGTGAAATCAGTGCATTTTGAGGGTTTGAGGGGAGATGAGGATCAGCTAGAAAACTAAGCTCAGAATAGACATTCAGCAAAGGTGTTGATGGATGGCGGGAGCAGGTTTGCCCTATTCTTTTTCTAGCTGTCATGATCTTGATCTGCTAATTAGTGAGAAATTAGCCTTCATCTTGCAGAGACTACAAGTAAAGGGAGCAGTTTTATCAGTAATCTGCCTCAGTTTGTCTCAATGGGAATTTTGTGGGCCATCAGAATAGGTACCCCACCCAGCATAACTAAGTGGGAGGGAAAACCCAGCCTGGACTTCAGTGCTTTCTGACCGTGGCAAATTGTAAAATAGCTGGAGGTTTGTAAATCACCAAACTCGAATAAACTGTAATGCATTGTTTGAAAGGGTGATGGAAGTTGATCCTAAACTGAATTGGGTATGTGTATAGTGGGTATATACAGTATGTATGTATTTTGTGGAGGGAGCCTGCAATACAGGAGTGTGAGTGGAGGTATATGTGAAAGAGCCATTTAAAGCTTGCTCAGATGAATGTGCAGAGGATAGACACTGTGCATGCAGAAAGGATTAGTTTAGTTAGAGTAATTATTAGTTTAATTAGTTCAGCACAACGAGCAACGAGCCTGTTCTTGTACTGTGCTGCACAGTATGTTCTATGTCCTACTTGCAGGGCGATGGGACAAGAAAGGAAAAGGGGGACAAAGTGATGATGCAGCTGAGATGGACTGAATTGTCTGTTCCTGTCCTAAGTCTTCTCGGACTGTCTGAACCTATGATATTATTTTCTGGATGCCCCAGTTGTGCTGCAGTTTATCTTCAGACCGGAAGTGATGGGGCGCCAAATTTTGCTTGAGTGCATTCCCAGAAGTTTTCTCACAACACCTCCCACCATTAACCCACCCACTTCAACAGTCCTACCAATAGCATTCATCTTCACCATTCCCCATCGCAATTCTCAGCATGTAAGGGGTTTGGGAGAGTTTTGAAGAGTGCAATAACAAACAGCAGAAGCTCTCATTTTGAAACATTCTTTTTTAAATCCTAGAAATGATGTTTCAATCGTGAGATCTTCCTCTCAAGTGCTCTTCCTCAAAGCATTGAAACGCCTCTTCTTTTTCACATTATGATTGCCCTGCCATGCATTTCCAGTATTCTCAGTTTTTATTTCGGTTACCAACACATTTTTCTATTGTTCTTCTTATGACTGAACTCCTCATGATGTAATAAAGCATTTAATGTGTTATTAACAGGTGTTAATGCTATCACTTTGACATACATTTACAGTACAGTAGCTCCTAACCATTCACTCTTTGATATAACCATTGCATTTAACTCTTCCACTAATATGGAAACTATAGTACAGTCCCAATTACAACCCCTACTGTAATATTCAGAAAAAGCACCATCACAAGTCATTGGGTCAAATACAGAAACATTGTAAACCTTTATGGCAAGCAAACTGAGACTATTAAAAGACATAAGATGGATTATGTTAGCAAGGTCAATGAGGCGAATGGACTATATTAATTTAATTGGATTCTAATTTTATGTCTTAACCAAGAAAAACCCTGAAAATTCTGATGCACATTGAGGAAATAACTCCCTTTTTCCCTAGGGTCTGCACTCAAGAGTTATGAGATATTGCATTGTGCCCAGATCAGGAGGGAGAGATACAGTTAGTGACCATTTTACTAGGTACCCCCTGTACATAATAAAGTGGTCACTGAATGTATGTTTGTGGTCTTCTGCTGACATCCACTTCTAGGTTTGATGTGTTGTGTATTCAGAGATGCTCTTCTGCTTATCGATGTTGTAACACGTGGTCATTTGAGTTGCTGTCATCTCTCTGGCCAAGTCGGTCCAGTCTCCTCTGACCTGTCTCGTTAACAGGGTATTTTTGCACAAAGAGCTGCTGCTCTCTGGATGTTTCTGTTTTTGCACTATTCTCTAAACTCTAGAGATTGTTGTGCATGAAAATGCCTGGAAATGAGCAGTTTCTGAGATACTCAAACTACCTTGTCTAGCACCAACAATTATTCCATGGTCGAAGTAATTTCAGGTAACAGTAATTCCCCAGTTCGATGTCTGAACAACAACTAAACTTCTCGACCAGTCTGCATACTTATATGCATTGAGTTGCTGCCGCATGATTGGCTGATTGGATATTGTATTAACAAGCAGATATACATTTGTACCTAGTAAAGGAGCCACTGAGAATATTTGAAAGTTCTACGCAGAGGGATCCAGCTATCAAAGCCATCAATTGTCCATTGTATCCAAAGATGACTTTAGATTTTTGCAATTCTTTAAGATGTGAACTGCATAAAAAGAATTATTAAAGTGGGAAAATTCACTGCACTTGGTTAGTTCCACTCTCTTGACAGAAGTCTGGTATGGTATGAGTAGTCGTCACAGCTGGGGGTCTTCCTTGGCTGCACTGAATGACTTTAGCTTTTTCTGTGCCGCATCATGGCCTTCATTCTCCATGAAGTGCTGTGGAACCACCTTCCTTGGCCATTGGATCTCACTGTTGATCTCATCTGCCCAGTCCACCAGAGCTGACTTCTCATGCTTGGACAGGTATGTTCTTATCTCACCGGAGTTTAGCCCGCCTGTTGAAGCAATGTACCAGAGTGTGGCCCCAGTCACATGCAAACAGCTACTTCGAGCCACAGGCGAGTGCTGAGTGTCCAGTGGTGGCCAAAAGTGAGTGATTTCCCCCAGAATGGGCATGAAAACCCTCAGTCACCCCTCCACTGATGCCCCATACCTTCCAAGTACATATTTGTGAAAGGCTGCTATGCAAATAGAAGTAACTAACAAAACAAGCAGAATGCTATTTTTTATTGTGAAGGGAGTGGAATGCGGAATGGTGGGGAGGAAAAGCTCTCCCCACCACTGAGCACATCTACAAGGAGTTTTGCCACAAGAAAGCACCAAACACCATCAAGGACCCCACCATCCAGCCTACGCTCTCTTCTCACTGCTGCCATTGGGAAGGAGGTACAGGAGCCTCGGATGCCATGCCACCAGGTTCAGGAACAGTTATTCCCCTTCATCCATCAGGCTCCTGAGCCAGTGTAGATAACTTCACTCATCTCAATGCTGAACTGATTCTGAAACCTATGGACTCAGTTTCAAGAACTCTACGACTCACATTCTCAATATTATTTATTATTCATTTACTTACTATTATTTTTTTCTTGTGTTTGTGGTTTGTCTTCTTTTGCACATTGGTTATTTGTCCGTCTTTGTGTGTAGCTTGTCACTGTATTTCTTTGTATCTCCTGTAAATGTTTGCCAGAAAATGAATCTTCAGGTAGGACATGGTGACAGGTACATACTTTCATAATAAACCCTACTTTGAATTTTGAAGTAGGAAGACTGTGCTTCAGTCATATCGGCTTTGCTGAAATCTCACCTGAGTTACTGTGTAGAGCATTGATCCCCTTGTTTAAGTCAGTATGTGAACGTATTAGCAACAGTTAAGAGACGGTTTGCTAGAGTTATACTTGAAATGGGTGTATTACATTATGAAGAAGGATAGGATAAGCTCAATTTGTATACTTTGGAGTTTAAGCATCAACAAGAGAAAATCTGCGGATGCTGGAAGTCAAGGTAAATTCTGGAGGAACTCTGCAGGCTAGGCAACATCAATAGAAAAGAAGAAACAGTTGACGTTTCGGGCCGAGACCCTTCAACAGGACTGGGAAAAAGAGATGGGACATCAGAGTATGAAGCTGGGGGGAAGGGAGGAAGAAGAATAGGTAGTAGATGATAGATGAAACTGGGAGGGAGAAGGGGTGAAGTAGAGAGCTGGGAAGTCAGTTGGTGAAAGAGATAAAGGCCGAAGAAAGGGAGAATTGGATAGGAGAGGACAGAAGGCCATGGAAGAGAGAGGAGAACCAGCAGGAAGTAAGGAGATAAGGTGAAAGAGGGAAATGGGAATGGGGAATGGAGAAAGAGAATGGAGTGGAGGAAATTACTGGAAGTTCGAGAAATGGATGTTCATGCCAACAGGTTGTAGGCTACCCAGGCGGTATATGAAGTATTACTCCTCCAGACAGAGTGTGGCCTCATCACGGCAGTAGAGGAGGCCTTAGATTGACATGTCGGAATGGGAATGGAAAGTATAACTTGGTGGCTACCATGAGATCTCGCTTTTTCTGGCAATGACTATTGGTGCTCAGCAGAGCAGTATCCTAACCTACGCCAGGCCTCAGCAATATACAGGAGGCCACACCAGGAGCACCAAATACAATAGATGACACCAAAGGCCCCCAGGTGAACTGTCACCTCACCTAGAATGACTCTTTGAGGCCTTGAATGGTAGTGATGGAGGAGGAGTAGGGACTTGTTCCACTTGAGGGCAGAGGGAAAGATGTGATTTGTGGTGGGATCCCATTGGAGATGGCTGATCTTACAGAGAATTATGTGCTGGATGCAGAGGTTAGAGGCTGGTAGGTGAGGACAAGAGGAGTCCTATCCATGGTGGGGTGGCAGGTATAGCAAAATTAAATATGGCTTTGGACATATTCCTAGACACAGCATCACAGGTACAGTATAAAGCGAGTAGAGCAGGGAGTTAAGCACAGAGCCTTGTGGTGTACCTGTACTGATGGTGATTGTGGAGGAGGTGTTATTGCCAATCCAAACTGACTGGGGTCTGCAAGTGAGAAAATCAAGGATCCATTAGCTGTGTGTTTAGTAAATTTCTGATTACTCAGATATGGAATTGTCCATAAATCCTGAAGTCCAAACCAGGCGCCAACTAGAATTGTACACATTTGTTATAGCCTCTGCATCTCATTCCAATAACCCCTGCTGTTGACTCACCTTGAACCACATGCTCTCAACAAACGTGTGCAACTTTAGATTCTCAGTTTCTAACTCCAGTACATTGTAAACCAGCAAATTTATTCTGTTGTCTTCCAGGTGTCAGCTTTGGCTCAGAGGGGAGCTCTCTCAGCAATGAATCAGGAGGTTTAGTGCCACTTCAGAGATCGAAACTTTAAGCAGCAAAGTTGACATTTTGGTGCGGTGCCTATGGAGCAACAAGTGGTTGAGATATCTGCCTTCTTTGGTGAATGTGGAAGTCAACGCTGTAAAGAAATGAAGAAGGAATGTCTGCTGTTCTGTCCAAATTATAACTTCCAGTCAACCTCATTTAAACAGATGATCTGCTCGTTTTGGTTGTTGGAGCTTGCTAAGCATTGATGCTACCTTTACAACATTCCAACCGCAAGACCTGTTGCCTTGGGTTAAAGGCAATGGAAATGTCCGGCAATTTGAGATGTAAAACTTCCAAGTCACTTTATTGATATATCGCTCCTGTAAGTAATCTAAAAGTGGAATATTATTCTGTAAAGAACTATACAAATAAACACGCATGATTCTGACCAAGTGGTGTATAATAAACTTCATGAAGAACTCAGGTCAAACAGTATCTGTGGAGGTTTATATTTGGGACCTAAAGCAGGGTCTCAACCTAAGGCATCAACTATACCTCTTCCTCCACAAATGCTGCCCGACCTGTTGAATTCTTCCAGTTGTTATATTTGATGGGGGCTGGTTCAATGTTTGTACATTATATGTTAGTGACTTGGACTATGGAATTGATGGCTTTGTTGCAAATATTGCAAATAATCAAAGATAGGTGGAGGGGAGATAGTTTTGAGGAAGTACAGAGGCTGCGGAAGGACTTAGATACATTGGGAGAATGGACAAAGAAGTGACAGATGGAATACACTGTCAGGAAGTGTGTGGTCTTGCATTTCAGTAGAAGAAATGAAAGGGTTGACTATTTTCTAAACGGCGAGGAAATACAAAAATCTGAGAGGCTGTCAGGGGTCCGGTCGGGTCTGGAATCCGCGTTCCGGGTTTCGATCCGGTCCGAGGGCTCCGGACTCCGGGTCCTGCAGTTGTCCCTCCCATCACCCGTGATCTAGTTAGGACCCTCCTGGCTCAAGGAGGCACACCTGTAACTCATTGAGCTGCAGGTGTTTATAAGGGGCCTTGGGACTGGGATGAGGCGGGTGGTCATTTTGTTCTGTTTCCTGTTTCTCCACCGGCTCCAAACTCTTCTCTGCATTCTGTGATTCCGCCCGGGCTCAGATCCACTCCTCATCATGCTTCTCTGCCCCGTACCAGTACTGCCAGGTTGGTCCGCTCCCCCACCTGTCTTCCCACGCATTGGTCCCACTTCTTCGCTCGTTTCTGTTGTTCGCATGGTCGCGCTGTCTGCCAGCCTTTCCCGATTTTCCTGTTATCATGGCTGATGTGTTGGTCACCCTAGACCTACGCCTGTTCCTACCCCTTGCCTCCATCGGGCAGGTCCGGCTGACCTGCCACTGCCCGGCGGTGGTTCTGCCCGTTCCTATCCCTTGCCTCTGTTGGGTGGGTCCGGCTGACCTGCTGCTGCCCGGCGGTGGTTCTGCCCATTTCTATCCTTTGCCTCCGTTGGGCAGACCCGGCCGGTCTGCCGCTGCCCGGCGGGGGTTCTGCCCCATCCTCCTCTTCCGCCTGAACCCTGGGCTTGTGCCCCGCACCTGCCTAGGGGTCTGCATCATGTCCAGGCCTCCGGTGTTTCCACCTCGGAGGTGACCCTACCCAGGACAGATGCGGCCCGCCCAGGGAGGGCTCTCCGCCAGATTATCTAGCCACCTAGACCTGTCTGCCTGCCTGCCTGAACCCCAGGGACCTGTCTGCCTGAACTCGAACTCCGGGAGCCCGCTCCGCTTTGCCTGCCTGAACCGGGAGCCCGCTCCGCTCTGCCTGCCTGACATTCTATCTACCTAAACCCCACCTCTACCCTTAAATGCCATGGCATCCCCATCCTGTCTCCCCCTAGTACTTCAGTATCTGCGTCCTGCGCTTGGGTCCATCCGGCCCCCGTTCCTGACAGAGACAAAGGGACTTGGGAGTCCTCGTGCAGGATTCTCTAAAGGCTAATTTGCAGGATGAATCTGTGGTGAGGAAGGCAAATGCAATGTTAGCATTTATTTCAAAAGGACTAGAATATAAAAGCAAGGATGAAATGTTGAGACTTTATAGAGCACTGGTGAGGCCTCACTTGGAACGTTGTGAGCAAGTTAGGGGTCTTTATCTTGGAGAGATACTGGAGAGGATTCAAAGGAGGTTCACGAAAATGATTTCAGGATCGAACAACTTGTCATATGAAGAGCTTATGATGGCTCTGGGCCTGTATTCACTGGAATTCAAAAGAATAAGGGGTGACCTCATTCAGACCAACCAAACAGTGAAAGACCTTGATAGATTGGAAGGTCCCAATGGAGTACATGATAAGGCTCTGAAAACTTGTGCCAACCAACTGACGGGAGTATTCAAGGATATTTTCAACCTCTCACTGCTACGGGCGGAAGTTTCCACTTGCTTCAAAAAAGCAACAATTATACCAGCGTCTAAGAAGAACAATTTGAACTGCCTTGATGACTATTGCCAGGTAGCACTCACATCTGCAGTGATGAAATGCTTTGAGAGGTTGGTTATGACTAGACTGAACTCCTGTCTCAGCAAGGACCTGGACCCATTGCAATTTGCCTATTGTCACAATTGGTCAACAGCAGATGCAATCTCAATGGCTCTTCACACGGCTTTAGACCACCTGGACAACACAAGCACCTATGTCAGGATGCTGTTCATCAACTATAGCTCAGCATTTAATACCATCATTCCCACAGTCCTGATTAAGACGTTACAGAACCTGGGCCTCTGTACCTCCCTTTGCAATTGGATCCTCGACTTCCTAACCAGAAGACCACAATCTTTGTAGATTGGTGATAACATATCCTCCTCGCTGGCAATCAACAGTGGCAAACCTCAGAGGTGTGAGCTTACCCCACTGCTCTACTCTCTATACCCATGACTGTGTGGCTAGGCACAGCTCAAATACCATCTGTAAATTTGTTGAAGATACAACCGTTGTTGGTAGAATCTCAGATGGAGACAAGAGGGCATACAGGAGAGAGATGTACCAACTAGTGGAATGGTGCCACAGCAACAACCTTGCACTCAACATCAGTAAGACAAAAGAGCTGATTGTGGACTTTAGGAAGGGTAAGACAAAGGGACTCATACCAGTCCTCATAGAGGGATCACAGGTGGGGAGAGTGCACAGTTTCAAGTTCCTGGGTGTCAAGATCTCTGAGGACCTAACCTGGTCGCAACATATCGATGCAGTTATAGAGAAGGCAAGACTGTGACTATACTTCATTAGGAGTTTGAAGAGATCTGGTATGTCAACAAATACACTCAAAAACTTCTACAGTTGTACCATGGAGAGCATTCTGACAGGCTGCATCACTGTCTTGTATGGGGGGGTAGGGGGAGGTTGGGGTAGGGGCTACTGCACAGGACCGGAAGAAGCTGCACAGAGTTGTAAATTCAGTTGGCTCCATCTTCAGCACTAGCCTACAAAATACCTAAGACATCTTCAAGGAGCAGTGTCTCAGAAAGGCAGTGTCCATTATTAAGGACCTCCAGCACCCAGGGCATGCCCTTTTCTCACTGTTACCATCAGGTAGGAGGTACAGAAGCCTGAAGGCACACACGCATTGATTCAAGAACAGCTTTGTCTCCTCTACCATCCGATTCCTAAATGGACATTGAAGCCATGAACACTACCTCAGTTTATTAATAAATATTATTTCTGTTTTTTGCACGATTTTTAACCTGTTCAATATACATATATTGTAATTGATTTACTTATTTTATTTATTTATTCTTTCTTCTTCTGTATTGTGTATTGCATTGAGCTGCTGCTAAGTTAATTTTCTTGCAGGCATCCACAGTAGAACAAGGAAATACAATAGAATCAATGAAAAACTACACACAAAGGCTGACAAACAACCAATGTACAAATACAGACAGATAGATAGACAGACAGACAGATACAAGTTGAGGAGTCCTTGAAAGTGAATCCCTTGGTTAGGGTCACTTTTGGTGTGCGTTCAGAACATTGCACCATCCCAACCAAAGTGAAATGTCAGAATTATAAGTTAGGAAATGTAATTCTCAAACTGTGTTCAGCACTCTTTAAGAACTGTGTCATGGTAATGATCAGGAGAATTTTTTGGTGATGGTAACTGAAAGTTCATTACTATTCTGAGTATGGGAAATTCCTCTGCTCATCTCCCAGAAGGGTCCTTAGGATTCTGCTACTGGAGAAGGAAGAAGAGACATGGGTTTAAGGTCTCATTTGAAGACCACACCTCACTCCCTCAGCACTGTATTGTGCTTCAACCCAGGTTTCATAGACTGGAGCTTGGCCCCACCACTTAGTAATTTTGTGCATCAGGCTAGGAAATGCTGATGCCGTTATAACAAAATGTGCCAAATCAGAGATCATCGACTCTTTATTCCTTTTCATAGATACCGACTGAGCTGCTGAGTGACTTAACAACGAGGGACGGGAGGATTGTTCTGTAATAGGAGAACAAATGACACTGGACATCACAACAGAAATCTGGATCTCTACGGGGTTGAAACTCTTAAAGAGCAAAATTGCTTTTGTCTTCTATCGCCTAAATTTCCATTGCTGGAGACAAACTTGGGGCTCCGTGTGTAATATCAATGTGATATTAGAACAGGAAATGCTCAGCAGGCCAGGCGGTATCTGTTGGAAAAGGAACAGTGAAAATTTCAGGAGTGAGACCCTCCATCAGAACACAGGCTGTGACACTGTTTGCTGACCCCCTTATCCGCTCAATGGAAAATTTACGAGTCACAGAGAGATGCCACACAGATGCAAGTCCTGCAGCCCACTGAGCACAAGCTGAATATTCACCACCCACTTATAGTAATCTTACACTAATCCTTCTTCTATATTCTCCCCACATTCCCATCAATTCTACCCCACATTCTTCCATACTAGGAAAAATTTGCAATGGCAAGTTAACTTACCAACCTGCAGCCCTTTGGGATGTGGGTGGAAACCAGAGCACCTGGAGGAAACAGACAGAGGAAAGGAGATGCAATCTCCACATAGACAGCACCCAAAGTCGAACTCAGATTTCTGGTACTGTGAGGCAGGAGCTCTACTACCATTTTCCCTGAAGTCATGTTTCACCTAAATTCTTAGTTCAGCTCCTGAACTTCTGCACTGGAATGTGGTAACCCAAAAGGACTGCTTCCTTTTGACCTGCCCTGAATGTTCCATTAGCCTCCTCTGAGGAACACAAACTCGCAACATCCACCCACGGACAAAGTACTTTTGCCGTCACTCTGGTCAAACACCTACATTACCAAAACAACCAATGTTATACAGCCTTTAGTGCTGTCAACTGGTTAATCTTTTCCCCACCTACAGTCATGTCTTTTATGTTCAGGGACCTTCTCAACACTGACGACAAACTAGTCATCAGATGAAGTAATGCCTCATTGAAAGATGCATCCCTCACACATCAGTTAAGGAATGAAAGGTCAGATTGCAACCTAGAGTTTGGAAACAGAGGTTAAAGCGTTGAAAGTGCAGTTGATTAAATCTGACAGCTTCTTCCTTTTCACAATTCTGAGCTGGTTGTTCAGACACTAATTTCCTGATTCAAAAAGTTGTGGACTCGAATCCCATCAGAGACCTTGTTTTTTCAAAAACCTGGGTCAATGTTACTGTTGGAAAGGCAGTGCTGAGATTAGGCACTATTGACCAGGCAGTTCTGAGAGAGTGCTACGTTGTTCGGAGGCAATATATAGGAGCTCTGCATTGTCCGTAACGCAGTGCTGTGAGGATGCTGCTCGGCCCAACTGATAATATGAAGGAGTGCTGCGTTGTTGGTTAGACAGTTCCAAGGGAATGCTTTACTACTAGTGTTCAGTACCATGGAAGTGCTGCACTGTCAGAGAGGCAGCAATGAGGCAGTATCACACTCACTGGACATAAAATCACTAGGGCGTCATGAAGCTAAGAAAGGCGTCATAGAAATCCAATCCCTGATTATCTTTTCAGAAGCCCTGAGAACAACCCTGCAAAGGACCTCGCCCCAGTTCACATCTCGGAATGCTTCAAACCGAGTTCGCTTGTAAACTCGAGAGGTTCTGCAGATGCTGGAATTCCAGAGTAACACTACAAAATGCTGGAGGAACTCAGCAGGTCAGGCAGCATCTGTGGAGAGGAGTAAAGAGTCACTGTTTCGGGCCGAGACCCTTCATCAAAACTGGAAAGGATTAATTCTGGCTTCCTCCCCTTTCCTTTCCGGACCTGGGAGAGTCGCAGCCCAAAACGTCGACTCTTTATTCCTTTCCATAATTTTATAGCTCCCTGTTTCTCTGTATCGCTGTTCTAATGGTCCTTATTTTGTAGACTTTAAACTCAAGTGAATACTAACACAGATTATGCAAGCTCTCCACACAAGTTAAAGCTTTAACTCTCTATCTTATGAGTAATGATAAACACAAGAGATCTGCAGATACCAGCCCCTCCCCCAACATTTTTATTCTGTCTTCTTCCCCCTTCCTTTCAAGTCCTGATGAAGAAAGAGTTTCAGCCCAAAACTCCATTGATGCTGTCTGTCCTGCTGAGTTATTTTATGTTTTTATCATTTATTAAGATACAGAGCATGGGCCTTCTGGCCCAGCAAGAGCCATTGCCCAGCAGCCTACCTATTTAACCATAGTCTAATCACAGGACAATTTAGAATGACCAATTAATCTACTAGCCAGTACATTTGTAGAAGGAAACCGGAGCACCCAAAGTAAACCAGCATTATCATGGGACGAAGGTACAAACTCCTTACAGGCGGCACTGGAACTGAATTCTGAACTCTGGCGCCCCAAGCTGTCATAGCTTTGCCCTCACCGCTCTGCTAGTTCCTCCAACATTTCCGTGCGTGTTACTCCAGATTTCACTTCTGCAGCTCGAAGCTGCAAACTCCCTCAAGCCTCTGTTCACGAACCGAGAACCTCTGCTGAAGCAAACATCCTATTATCACTTCCTAAATCAGAACTGGAACGAGAAGCCAGGCCTGCAGACCAAGTGAGAGCACGTGCAATCTGACAAGGCTGCAGTTTGCTCTAGCAGCAGTCTGCAGCCCACACTTTCAGTTCCCCTACCGCGCCAAAGGTCCTGTGGGGACACCGCGTATAAATGCATTAGGATGTAAAGTACAGGTTACTATTTTGCATAATTTTTATTGGTGCTTGCTATAATTAATTGGTGAAATATTTAATATTGATGGTAACCTTACATTTTGAATAAAGACACATGATTTCTGAAAGAGCAGCTTGATTAGAATTGCACCCCTAAGGAGTCTTACATAGATTTTAAGCTTTTTATTGCACAATACTGCAGGGTTTTGCCATGAATTACTTGAGTTAAGAGCATTGCTTTACCCAATCCAATTTATGTAAGGAATTTGTAAATGATTAATTTGAATGGCAAAACAATATTTAAACTGTTAGAATTATTAAGAATGCCATTTGTGTGTATGTCTAGCATGGCGCTAATACTGATTTCATCAATGTAAATGCAAATCTATATTCCTAAGATAAAGGAAGTGCTTGAAGAATATTTAGAAAATCTAATATTTAGAAAATTTATTACAATATACTGAAAATAAAAACAAGTTTGATTTAAAAAAAAGGACATCACACAGCGCCATGCAACATCCTACGAGAGATCTCCAGGCACAACTGGTGCTGAAAGAGCAGTGGTCTCTATAGTTCAAGGTCCAATGGTTTCACATTTTGCCAACCCCTCTCCACTCCACTGCGGCACTCCCTCATCCTGATTCATTGCCCTGCACAGCTTCCTCCTACCCTTCAGTCCCTGCTGCTCTGAACTAAAAATCCCCTTCAAAGCTTTCAGAGTCATTCTGAAAGACGAACGCAATAATTCTGTAAAATTACCCTCAGTGAGAAGGATGGAAAAGAGGGATATGTTTCCACAGCACACTTCAAGTTCAAGATTGTTGTTGTTCAACCCCATACATGTACGCCACCAAATGAAACAACTCTCCTTCAGACCAAGGTGCATAACACACATATAACTTATTTTCAGCACATAAAGTAATATTACCACAAATAAATTAACGCATAATAAAATATATTTCAGAGGAATGATATCCAGATGCATTTGAGGCAGAAGTTAAAAAGTAAACAGTATAGTGCTACAGGTGCTTCATACGTGATCAGACCTCAGTGGTAGCAGGAGGTTTGGTAGTCTGGGTGAAGAAGTATTTTCCCATCCCTGCAGCCCTTGTCCCAATGCACTGGTACTTCCTGCCTAATAGTAGCGGTTCAAAGAGATTGTGGGATGATGGGAGGGGCAATGCAAAGGGCTCTGTGTAAGCAGAGCTCCTGATAAATATCGCGGATGGTTGGAAGGGACTTTGCTGATCCTCTCGGCAGTCTTTGCAATCCTTCGTAGGGTCTTGCAATTTCCATACCGGACAATGATGCAGCTAGTCAGGATGCTCTTGATGGTATTTCTGCAAAACTTGGTAAGAATGTGTTGGGGCGGGGGGGGGGGGGGGTTGAGGGGTGGGGAGCCTCACGCGCATCAATTTCCTCAGGAAGTGGAGATGCTGCTGTGCTTCCTTGACCAAAGAGGTGGAGTTGAGGGACCAGGTAGGATCATCCATTATGTGCACTTCCAGAAACTTGGTGCTTTGTGTAGAAGCCATTTATGTGCAGTGAGGCCTGGCCAGCCAGTACCTTCCTGAAGTCCACTATCATCTCTTTGTCTTGTTCATGTTGAGACTCAAGTTGTTATGCTTTACAAACCACTCTAGAGACTCAGAGGCTCTACAGGCTCAGAGACCTCGGCCTGCACCCTGCCTTGTGCAGCCAGATCCTGGACTTCCTGTCGGATCGTCGGCGGGTGGTAAGGATGGGCCCCCCTTGCCTCTGCCCCTCTGACCCTCAACACAGAAGCCCCCTCCTCTACTCCCTTTACACCCACACCCGTGGTTGCCATGCACAGCTCCAATCTGCTGATCAAATTTGCAGATAACATGACATCGACAGGCCTTATTTCCAACAATGATGAGACAACCTACAGAGGAGAAGTCAACACCCTGATGCTGTGGTGCCAAGGGAACAACCTCTCCCTCAATGTTGAAAAAACAAAGCAGTTGATCACAGATTACAGGAGCAATGGAGACAGGCTAGACCCTATTGACATCGGTGGGATGGTAGTTGAGAGGGTGAGTAGCTTCAGGTTCCTAGGCATACACATTACTGAGGATCTCACGTGGTCTGTACACACCAGCTGTGTGGTGAAAAAAGCACAACAGGTCCTCTTTCACCTCAGATGGCTGAAGAAGTTCAGCATAAGTGCCCAGATCCTCAGGACTTTCTACTGGGGCACCATCGAGAGCATCCTGACTGGCTGTGTCACCGCCTGGTACGAGAACTGTACTACCCTCAATCACAGGACACTGCAGAGAATGGTGCAGACAGCCCAGCGCATCTGTGGATGTCAACTTTCCTCTTCTCAGGACATTCACAGCAGCAGGTGCATAAAGAGTGACCAGAAGATCATCAGGGTCTCCAGCCACCCCAACCACAAACTCTTTCAACTGCTTCCATCTGGCAAACGGTAGCACCACATTAAGGCCAGGACCAACAGGCTCCAGGACAGCTTCTTTCACCAGGCCATCTGACTGTTCAACGCATATTGATCTGATCACATATTCGACTGTACATACACATATACCAAACTATTATGCAGACAGTCTTCGTGTTTGGACAACATCTTCCCACATTTCCCTTCCTTATTGCTTGTGCATTGTGACTGAGACACGATTGAAAGATTTTTAATCCCTTGCATTGTGTGATGGATGTAAGAAATAAAATAAATTCTAAGTTCTACATCCTCTCTGTACGTCATCTCATTGTTGTTAACAACAAGGCCTACCACCACTGTTGTGTCTTCAGCGAACTTGGACTGGATCGAGCAGCAGTGGGCTGAGCCGGCATCCCTCAGCTCTGCCAGTGCTTCGCGTGATGGAGCTAGAGATGCTTCCGCAGGAGACAGGCAGGAGAACGATGTTGAGAGGGATAAATAATCAGCCATAATGGAATGGCGGAGCAAACTCATTGAACCGAATGGCCTAATTCTGCTCCTACATTTTAAAGTCTTGGAAGGAAGTTTATTGGTAGTTGAAGGGAAATTGAGGAAACATATTTCTACCCAAAATATCATCGGAGTAGTAAACTCATTGCTTTCTTGTGATTGCAAGAATCTGTTGTACACTGTTAATGTTGAAAGATGTGAGTCTGATTCACTGATTTATTGGCGGTTGGCAGGGGCAGTGACAGGGCAGCTGTGTGGCCTCGAATGTAGTGTAGTCTAGGCCAGAAGCCAAGGTGAAGTGTGTTTACAGCCACCCAGGAGAGAGGCATCGGAGTCAGTACATTCCACCCAAGGCAGTGTGGCACGGCGTCCAAGCTGGGGTCAGGCCTCCCCAGAGTTCGCTTGGCAGAAGACATTCACATAAGAACATAAGAAATAGGAGCAGGAGTCGGCCATCTGGCCCATCGAGCCTGCTCCGCCATTCAATAAGATCATGGCTGATCTGGCCACGGACTCATCTCCACCTACCTGCCTTTTCCCCAGAACCCTTAATTCCCCTACAATGCAAAAATCTATCCAACCTTGTCTCAAATATATTTACAGAGGTAGCCTCCACTGCGTCATTACTGCCCCGCTGTATTGTGTTCAACTGTAGAGGCTGCAACATTCATGGACTCAATGTCCCGGACTATGCTTTGTTTGTGTGACTGTATTTTACTGCTTTCTTTTATTGGTTGTTCGTTCCGTGTATGACTGTTGATGCTGTGTTTTGCAATTTGGCCCCATAGTAACACTTTCATTTGGCTGTATTCATGGGTATCCATGTGTGACTGACTGACAATTAATCTTGAACTTGAAAGACAACTGAGACAGAATTCATTGTACACTTAATAGGTGCCTGAATGAGAGCTTGATGTCCTGTAGCAAATTCAAGCTCAAGTTTATTGTCATAAGCACAGGCCCACCAAGTTACAAAAAAGCTGTACCAGAATATACTTCCACGACAATTAGATGAAATAATTTCCGAAGTAAAAGTATTCCATGTGGAAACAATGTTTGTCGCTGCACCTTTGTTGTTTTGGTTTGTTGTTGTGTTGAACAGCAAGGGCATGCTATGCTGGTGACAGAATGCATACTGACTCCTGCGGGCTGCCCCAGCACAGCATTAGCTAAAAGAGTCATAGAGTCATAGAACACCACTGCATAGAAACAGGCCCTTCAGTCCTTACTGAACCATTAATGTGCTTAGTCCCAGCATTCTGTACCTGGACCATAGACCTCCATATCCCTCGCAATCGTGTACCTGTCCAAATTTCTATTAAGAGTTGAAATCGATCCCAAATCCATCACTTCCACTGGCAGCTCCTTCAAGACTCTCACCACCCACAGAGTGAAGAATTTCCCCCTCATGTTCCCCTTAAACATTTCTTCTTTCACTCTGAACCCACGACCTCTTGTTCTCGCCTCACTCAACCTCAGTGGAAAAAGCCTTCTTGCATTTACACTGTTATATATATACCTCATAATTTTGTGTACCTCTCTCAAGTCTCCTCTCGATCTTCTAGGGACTAAAATCCTAACCTATTCAACCTTTTCCTATAATACAGTCCCTCAAGTCCTGGCAACATCCTTGTAAGTTTTGTCTGCACTCTTTCAATCTTATTGATAATTTTCCTGTAGGTAGGTGACCACAACTGCACACAGTACTAGAAATTGGGCCTCACCAACATCTGACACAACTTCAGCATGAAATCCAGACTCTTGTATTCACTATTTTGATTACGAAGGTCAATGAGCCAAGTACTCGCCTTATGATCCTATTTATTTGTGAAGCCTCTTTCAAGAAATTATGGATCTCTAGTCCCTGATCCCTCTGTTCTACCACATTCCACAGTGCCCTACAACTCAATGTGTAAGTCCTACCCTGGTTTGTCCTCCCAAATTTTAACACCTCTCACTGATCTCCATTAAATTCCATCTGCCATGTTACAGCCCATTTCTCCAGCTGGTCCAGATACGACTGCAAGCTTTGATAGCCTTCCACACTGTCAACTATGTCCACAGTTTTGAGTCATCTGCAAATTTGCTGATACATAAAACAGATCATTTTTATAGATAGCAAACGATAGACCCTGAGGCACCCATGATCACTGAGGCACACGACTTGTCACAGGCCTCCAGTCAGAAAGGCAACAATCTGCAACCAATCCCTGGCTTCTCCCACAAAGCCAATGTCTAATCCAATTTACTACCTTGTCCTGAATAACAGGTGGCCGAACCTCTTGAACCTTCATGTGGGACCTTGTCAATAGCCTTGCTAAAGTCCACATAGACAACATCAACTACCTTGCCTTCATCAACTTTTTTGGTAACTTCCCCAAAATACTGTACAAGACTGGCAAGACACAAACTATCATACACAAAGCCACGTTGTCTAAATCGAATCAGTCCTTGTCTACCAAATGCTACCCGGTCCTTTTTAGGAGACCTTCCAATAACTTACTCACTACTGATGTCAGGATAATCAGCCTATAATTTTCCAGCTTATTCTTAGAGCCTTTCTTAAACAATGGAACAACATTAGCTAGCCTTCAATCCTCCAGCAGCTCACCCATTGCTAAGGATCTTTTAATATCTCTGCTAGGGCCCCTTCAATTTCTGAACTAGTCTTCCATAGGGTCCAAGGAAACACCTCGTCAGGCTCTGGTGATTTATCCACCCTAATCTGACTCAAGCAGCAACCACCTCTTCCTCTGTAATTTGTATACAATCCGTGATCTCATTGCTGTTCTGCCCAATTTCCATAGACTTTGTGCCCATCTCACGAGTGAATACAAATGCAAAAAATTCAATTAAGACCTCCCCCACCTCATTTGGCTCCATGCATACATGACCTAGCTGATCTTCAAGAGGACTAATTTTGTCCTTTGCAATCCTTTTCCTCTTAATGTTTGTAGAAGCCCTCAGGATTCTCCTTCACCTTGTCTGCAACCTCATGTCTTCTTTTAACCCTCCTTATGTGTTCACTTGCATTCCTTGTACTCCTCAGGTACCTCAGTTGTTCCTTCCTGCCTACACCTACTATGTACCTCCTCCTTTTTCTTAACCAGGGCCTCAAAAGCTCTTGAAAGCCAAGGTTCCACAAACTTGTGATCCTTGCCTTTTATTCTTGACAGGAACATACCAACACTGTACTCTCAGAATTTCACTTTTGAAGGTTTCCCATTTGCCAGAAAACAGCCTGTCCCAATCCACATTTGTCAGATCCTTTCTGATACCATCAAAATTGGCCTTTCTCCAGTTTAGAATTTCAACCCAAGGACCAGACTTATCTTTTTCCATAATTATGTTGATCAATAGATGAAAACTGTGCCCCTACACAATCCTTTATCACCTGCCCTGACTCATTCCCTAATGGAAGACCTAGCATCACATTCCCTCTAGTTGGGACCTCTATGTACTGATTAAGGAAAGTTTCATGAACATATTTGACAAACTCTATCCTATCCAGCCCTTTTAGTATTGGAGTCCCAATCAATAGACAATAGACAATAGGTGCAGAAGTAGACCATTCGGCCCTTCGAGCCTGCACCGCCATTCTGAGATCATGGCTGATCATCTACTATCAATACCCGGTTCCTGCCTTGTCCCCATATCCCTTGATTTCCCTATCCATAAGATACCTATCTAGCTCCTTCTTGAAAGCATCCAGAGAATTGGCCTCCACTACCTTCCAAGGCAGTGCATTCCAGACACCCACAACTCTCTGGGAGAAGAAGTTTTTCCTTAACTCTGTCCTAAATGTTGAACCCCTTATTCTCAAACCATGCCCTCTGGTACTGGACTCTCCCAGCATCTGGAATATATTTCCTGCCTCTATCTTGTCCAATCCCTTAATAACCTTATATGTTTCAATCAGATCATCCCCTCTCAATCTCCTTAATTCCAGCGTGTACAAGCCCAGTTTCTCTAACCTCTCTGCGTAAGACAGTCCAGACATCCCAGGAATTAACCTCGTGAATCTACGCTGCACTTCCTCTACAGCCAAGATGTCCTTCCTTAACCCTGGAGACCAAAACTGTACACAATACTCCAGGTGTGGTCTCACCAGGGCTCTGTACAAATACAAGAGGATTTCCTTGCTCTTGTACTCAATTCCCTTTGTAATAAAGGCCAACATTCCATTAGCCTTCTTCACTGCCTGCTGCACTTGCTCATTCACCTTCAGTGACTGATGAACAAGGACTCCTAGATCTCTTTGTATTTCTCCCTTACCTAACTCTACACCGTTCTGATAATAATCTGCCTTCCTGTTCTTACTCCCAAAGTGGATAACCTCACACTTATTCACATTAAATGCCAGCTGCCAAGTATCTGCCCACTCACCCAGCCTATCCAAGTCACCCTGAATTCTCCTAACATCCTCATCACATGTCACACTGCCACCCAGCTTAGTATCATCAGCAAATTTGCTGATGTTATTTTCTTTGCCTTCATCCAAATCGTTAACGTAAATGGTAAACAGCTGTGGTCCCAACACCGAGCCCTGTGGCACCCCACTAGTCACCACCTGCCATTCCGAGAAACACCCATTCAACGCTACCCTTTGCTTTCTATCTGCCAACCAGTTTTCTATCCATGTCAATGCTTTCCCCCCAATGCCCTGAGCTTTGATTTTACCCACCAATCTTCTATGTGGGACCTTATCAAATGCCTTCTGAAAATTGAGGTACACTACATCCACTGGATCTCCCCCGTCTAACTTCCTGGTTACATCCTCGAAAAACTCCAACAGATTAGTCAAGCATGATTTACCCTTGGTAAATCCATGCTGGCTCACCCAATCCTATCACTGCTATCTAGGTATGCCACTATTTCATCCTTAATAATGGACTCTAGCATCTTTCCCACCACTGATGTCAGGCTGACAGGTCAATAGTTCTCTGTTTTCTCTCTCCCTCCTTTCTTAAAAAGTGGGATAACATTAGCCATTCTCCAATCCTCAGGAACTGATCCTGAATCTAAGGAACATTGGAAAATGATTACCAATGCATCCGCAATTTCCAGGGCCACCTCCCTAGGGTGTAGACCATCTGGACCTGGGGATTTGTCAGCCTACAGTCCCATCGGTCTTCTCATCACTGTTTCTTTTTGAATGTCAATCTGTTTCATTTCCTCTGTTACCCTATGTCCTTGGCCCATCCATACATCTGGGAGATTGCTTGTGTCTTCCTTAGTGAAAACAGATCTAAAGTACTCATTAAATTCTTCTGCCATTTCTCTGTTTCCCATAACAATTTCACCGAATTCATTCTTCAAGGGCCCAACATTGTTCTTAACTATCTTCTTTCTCTTCACATACCTAAAAAAGCTTTTGCTATCTTCCTTTATATTCCTGGCTAGCTTGCGTTCGTACCTCATTTTTTCTCCCCATATTGTCTTTTTAGTTAAGTTCTGTTGTTCCTTAAAAACTTCCCAATCACCTGTCCTCCCACTCACCTTAGCTCTGTCATATTTCCTTTTTTTTAATGCTATGCAGTCTCTGACTTCCTTTGTCAACCACTGAGGCCCCTTCCCCCCTTTGAATCCTTCCTTCTCTGGGGGATGAACTGATTTTGCACCTTGTGCATTATTCCCAAGAATACCTGCCATTGCTGTTCCACTGTCTTTTCTGCTAGGTTATCTGTCCAGTCAACTTTGGCCAGCTCCTCCCTCATGGCTCCTTAGTTTCCCCTGTTCATCTGCAACACTGACAGCTCCGAGCTGCCTTTATCCTTCTCAAATTGCAGATAAAAGCTTATCATATTGTGATCACTACCTCCTAATGGCTCCTTTACTGCGAGATCGCTTATCAAATCCTGTTCATTACATAACACTAAATCCAGAATAGTCTTGTGCCTGGTCGGCTCTCGTACAAGCTGTTCCAAGAATGCATCCCGTAGGCACTCTACAAACTCCCTAAGCTGTGGTCCAGCACCAACCTGATTCTCCCAGTTCACCTGCATGTTGAAATCCCCCATAACTACTGTGACATTACCTTTGCCAAATGCCAATGTTAACTCCCTATTCAACTTGCACCCAATATTCATGCTACTGTTTGGTGGCCTGTAGACAACACCCATTTGGGTCCTTTTGCCCTTACTGTTCCTCAGTTCTATCCACACAGACTCTACTTCTCCTGACCCTATGTCCCCCCTTGCAAAGAACTGAATCTCATTCCTCACCAACAGGGCCACCCCACACCCTCTGCCCACATTCTGTCCCTACGATAGCACGTATACCCTTGTACATTCATTTCCCAGGTCTGATCTCCCTGCAGCCATGTCTTCGTTATCCCAACAACATCACAGTTACCCATTCGCACCTGAGCTTCAAGCTCATCTGCCTTATTCCTGACACTTCGTGCATTCAGATATAGAATTTTTAACCCATTTCTCCTCTCTCTGTTTGAATCGCTGCCTATTTTGCTTAACCCAGCTCCCCGAACTCCAATCGGGCTATACACCCCTTGAATTTTGTTGAACTTCCTACATTTACTTATTCTTTCAACACATTTAACTCCATGTTCCGTCAGACCATCCCTCTGTACACGAGTCCTCCTTATCACTTGTTCCACCCCACCTTCCTCTACTACACATTTAATATGTAGAAAGTTAAAATCACCTGCTAGTACAACCTTATGTTTCTTCCAACAGTCTGCAATCACTACAAATCTGCTCCTCTAAATCCCACTGACAATTGGATGGTCTATAATATAATCCCATTAACATAGCCATGCCTTTCTTATTCTCACTTCCACCCATATAGCCTCAGTAGACAAGCTCTCCTGTCTGTCCTGTCATAGATAGCACTGCCATGACATTTTCCCTGATGGTATTGCAGTTCCTCCCCCTTTAATCCCTCCCAGTCTATCACGTCTAAAACAACGGAACCCTGGAAAATTAAGCTGCCAGTTCTGTGCTTCCTGTAACAAGGTCTCCCTAAAGACTACAATGCCATAATTCCACGTGCAGGTCAATGCCCCAAACTCATTCACCTTTCCTATAATACACCTTGCACTGAAATATCCACAGCTCACAACGTTAGTCCCACCATGTTCACAGTTCAAAATTCAAAGTAAATCTATTATCAAATTACATATATATCACCACATACAACCCTGAGATTAATTTTCTTGCAGGCATACTCAATAAATCCATAATAGAATAATAACCATGGTGAAATCATTGAAAGACCACATCATTTGGGCCTTCAACCAATGTGCAAAAGACAACAAAAGGAATAGATAATAAATAAATAAATAGATAGATAGATAGATAGATAAATAAATAAATAAATGGATGGATGGATGAATGAATGAATGAATGAATGAATGTATAAATAAATAAATAAATAAATAGATAGATAGATAGATAAATAAATAGATAGATAGATAAACAAACAAACAAACAAACAATAAATATTATGAATATGAGATGAAGAGTCCTTGAAAGTGAGTCCATAGGTTGTGGGAACATTTCAGTGACAGGCAAGTGAAGTTGAGTGAAATTATCCCCTTCAGTTCAAAAGTTTGATGCTTGAGAGGTAATAACTGTTCCTTAGCCTGGTGCTGTGAGTCCAGAGGCTCCTGTAATTTCTTCCTGATGGCAGCAGCGAGAAGAGAGCATGCCCTGGGTGGTGGGGGTGTCTGATTATGGATGCTAAACCTTCCGGTTGCTGACCCTGTATGTAGGCTTAACAATATCATTCCCCACAACCACTCTGGTTCCCAACCCCCTGCACCCCTAGTTTAAATGTAGCCCCCTCCCACCACTACCGCCCCAGTGCATACTAGCAAACATTCCCTCATTGATACTCAACCGCTCCAATTCAGGTGTGACCATCCTGCCTATACAGGTCTTGTGCTCCTGGGAAATGAACCCAACGATCCAAAAATCTGAAGCCCCTCCCCCTCCTGCACCATCTCCCGATCCATGTGTTACACTGCATAATCGTCCTGTTTCTGATCTCACTAACTCATGACATGGGTAGCAATTCGGAAGGCCTTGCCCTCTAACTTAGCACCTAACTCCCTGAACTCACTTTGCAGGACCTCATCACCCTTCCTACACATTGGCACCGATGCGGACCATGACTTCTGGCTGCTCACCCTTCCAGTTATGAATGCTGTGGACTCGATCTGAGATGTCCCTGACCCAGGCACCTGGGAGGCAACATACCGTCCGGGAATCATGTTCTCATCCACAGAAACTCCTGTCTGTTCCCCTAATCATTGAATCCTTTATCACTTCAGCTTGCCTCTTCTTCCCCCTTCCATTCTGAGCAACAGAGCCTGACTCAGTCCCTGATTATGGATGTGAGGTGTTGAGACATGCCTCTGTGAGGTCATCCAGCCAACAATATCCAAAGCAGCCTACCTTTTAATGAAGGGAATGGCTACAGGGATACTCTGTGCTGGCTGTCTAACCTCTTTCTCCTTCCTGACAGTTACCTCTGTTCTGCACCTTGGGTATAACTACCTCCCCGTATGTCCTGCCAATGAATCTTTCGGCCTTCTGAATGATCTGGAGTTCATCCAGCTCCAGCTCCAACTTATTAACACGGTTTGTAAGAAGTTGCAGCTGGATGCACTTCCTGCAGATGCGACTGTCAGAGATATTGGAGGTCTCCATGCCTTCCTACATCCCACAAGAAGAGCATTCCAGTATCCTGTCTGGCATCCCCACTGCTCTAACCATGCAATAAGAAAGAAAGAAAAAATAAATGAAAAATATCTACCTATGGTCTCTTCCACTCCTCACCAAACCCTGAACTCCCCACTCTAACTCTGGCCCAATCACAAAGCGGCCCCTCCCACAATGACTACTCTACTTAAGAATAACTCCTTTTTTATTGGACATTGCCAAGTGTCAATTTATGCATACCCAACATCTTTTAGTGATATATGGTGTGAAGAATGCCGTAAATTTTACTTTGATTTTGACTTTTAATTCTTGACACCAATTCTCAAACCAGTTGTATCAGCTTCACGCTGCAGTAATGCAGGCAACACTGCATTAAATAATAGAGGTAATACTACACAAGAGATGGAGAGTCATGAACATGTAAGTAAGCATGCTACATTATGCACTGAGCACTGATTCAATGGTGGTACTGATGCAGTGACATTAACACCAGGAAATGTGCAAGTATTGTCATTCAATGCACAGAACTCAAAACTCTGGGCTTAATTCTTTTATTGGATTAAACAAATTACAAAGCAAAATACTCCAAAGGGCCACTTAGAAAAGTAATTCTTCTTCACTGATACTACAGTATATTTCATCAACAATAAATGTCAACAGTGCAGGTAACACAATGTAGTTGAATTTGCTTTCATAATGTTGCATGTGGCTTTCAAACTGCGCACATACATTGAGTGTGTTTCTGTATGTTTGTGGTCTATTACTGCTCTAGCCCATCCACTTCAATGTGTTGTGGATTCCGAGATGCTCTTCTGCACAGCCCCGTTATAACATGCTGTTATTTGAGCTACCATTGCCTTCCTGTCAGCTTGAACTTGTCTGGGCATTCTCCTCTGACTATAGAACAGCCGCTCCTGGGATGTCTTTATAAACTCTAGAGACTGTTGTGCATGAAAATCCCAGGAGATCATCAGTTTCTGAGATACTCAAACCATCTCGACCAGCAACAACTATCACTCTACAGTCAAAGTCACTTCGATCACATTTCGTCCCCATTCTGGTGATTGATCTGAACCTCTTGGCCATGTTTGTATACTTCTATGCATTGAGTAGCTGCCACCTGATTGGCTGATTAGATATTTGCATTAATAAGCAGGTTAATTAACTAGATGTACCTAATAAAGTGGCCACTGAGTGTAGAAGTGTGACTAATCCCATTGCGTTCTGGATGCACCTATCAGCAGCCTAGCAGTGACCTAGTCTGATGAAAGCAAATGTTGCATTGCATTATATTGGTTTTGAGTGTGCAAATGTTATAACTTTCTTCTCATTCAATCTGCACTCAATGGAGAAAGAAGATTCATGCGACTCTTGTTTGATAATTCAAAGTACAAAATGCAAATAAATTTATTATCAATATACGTATTCGTCAGCATTTGCCACCATGAAATATATTTTCTTGCATGCATTCACAGCAGGAAAATGAATCTTAGCATATTAACGCTTCTTTAATTACCAAAAATATCTGATTTTCTGTAATGGTGACAAAAACCTGAAAGAAAAATCCCCAAACTGAACCAGCAATAAAGACCCAAAAGTTCAAACCCCATCTGCAATATGCAAGGTAGCTTTTCATGTCCAATTACATGCCTATAAGCTATATGCAAAACACTAATATAGAAAATAGAAACACAATACATTCAGCAGGTCAAACAGTATCTGTGAAAAAGAGATTATGTTTTGGGTCAATAATTGTTGAATTGCTGCCTTGCCTATTTTCATTTTTACTTCTGCATTCATAGATTTTGTTTTTATTCTATGGGATAGATACTTAAATGAAAACTAAATTGTGGGGATAAGGTAAGAGAGAAGAGGGAAGTGCAATTGGTAGTAAAATGTTTGCAAGTTGTAATAAGCAGAATGACCTTATGATGCTTGTATACACTCAGTGGCCACTTTATTCGGTACTCTTGGACATCTGTTCATCAAAGCAAATATCTAATCAGCCAATCATCTGGCAGCAACTCAATGCATAAAAGCATGCAGACATGGCCAAGAGGTTCAGTTGTTGTTCAGACCAAACATCAGAATGGGGAAGAAATGTGACTTTGACTGTGGAATGATGGTCGGTGCCAGACAGGGTGATTTGAATATTTCAGAAGTTGCTGATTTTCACATGCAACAATCTATAGAGTTTACAGAAAATGGTGTGATAAACAGGAAAACATCCAGTAGCCCGGCAGTTCTGAGGGAAAAAATGCCTTGTTAATGAGAGTGGTCAGAGGAGAATAGCCAGACTGAGTCAAGCTGACAGGAGGACAACAGTAACTCTCGTTTTGGATCTTGCACCCGATTCTCCATAAGGACAATGAATATATGTGTGCTTTGCCCATCAGTTTAATATTCACTGCCTCTATGCTTCATAAACATGTGTCCAGTCTGACATTGAGAGCATCATCCCACATCCATTAAAGTATAAAATGCTGAAAACATTTCAGATTTCAAGTGTCTGCAGATTTTTTTCATTTTCATGTTGACTGATGCCTTGTTTCTATTGATATTTGCATCAGCAGCTGCAAACAGTTTATTTTTACAGACTTTATACTCAGATTTTATTGAATATATATAAAACATGTGCTGTTTTATATATGTCTAATAAATAAACCATGTGTGTGTAGGAAGAACCACAGTGGAAATCTCAGCTTGAGGGAGAAAAATATTTTAGATTCACTTATGGATTGTTGCATTATGCAGACTCCTTGAGATGATTATTGATAATATATTACCCACCCACTTTTCTCTGTTTATTAGTAACACACGAAAACGCTGAGAAACTTAGCAGGTCAGGCAGCATCTGCAGAAAGGAATCACAAGTTGATGAAACCCGTTATCAGGACCGGAAGGGAAGGGGGGAGAAGCCAGTGTAGAAGGTGGGAGGGTGAGGGGAAAGGGGCAGAAGGCAGAAACTGATAGGTTAAATTGGGTGGGGGGGGGAAGAGGGGATGAAATGAGAAGCTGGGAGGCGATAGGTGAAAAAGGCAAAGAGCTGATGGAAGAGGAAAGTGGACCATGGGAGAAAGGGAAGAAAGAGGTGCACCGGAAAAAGGTGATAAGCGGGTCAGGAGAAGAGGTAAGAGGGGAGCCGGAATGAGGAATGGAAGAAGGGGGGGATGGGGGAGGAGGGAGAAATCACTGGATGTTAGATAAATTGATCTATTTATTGACTGCACACTTTTGGATTTGGAATCCCATAGGTAGTAGGAATGCCTGATCTGGATAATGTTCTGGATGTCACACTGAGTGCTTCACCAGGTAACACCCAGCATGCTCAACTTTGATTCAGAAGCCTAGTCGAGTATTTCAGCTGCTAGAAGCCCATTGGTTCTCCCCTCTCACCTTAAACCTATGCCTATTCGTTCTTGATTCTCCAGCCCTGATCCTGCCATGTATGTGCTCATTCACTCTATCTATAAGACATAAGACAACGGAGCAGAATTAGGCCAGTTGGCCCATTGAGGCTGCTCTGCCATTCCATCATGGTTCTCCTGCCTTCTCCTCGTGAACTTTGGCACCCTTACTTATCAAACTCTGCTTTAAATACACCCAATCACTTTGCCTTCACTGATGAAATTCCTCCTCAACTCTGTTTTAAAGATGCTCCCCATAACACTATGCACCTCCGTGAAGTCACTCATCATTCAATGAAAGAAGAAAAGAGCTGAAGAAGTCTCAACCTGCTCAGTCTCTCCACAACTCAGCTCTTCAAGTCTTGACAGCATCCTGTCGCTCTCCCTTGCACTTTTTCCAGCGTACTGGCATCTTTCCCCTGTCAGCAGAACCTCAACTGAACACAACATTCCAAATGTGATCTGGCCTCACCAATGTCTCGTACAACTGCAGCATAACATTCTCAGTGCCCTTACTGATGAAGTTCAATGGGCCAAGAGCCTTCTTCATTGGGGTTGTCATACAAATAGAATTAAACAAAGTGGATCTATGTTATTTTGAATTTCGAAGAATAGGAAGTGATCTTTTTGAATTGTATATAATTGTACACACTTTAACAAGATCACTTTCTAGTCTTCTAATTGGTTTTTACCACAAGGATGATGATCCCCCTAGCTGGGAGTTTTAGAACTAGGCTCAATTTAAAGGCTCCATTCAGGACAAAGAAAAGGAAAAGTTTTTCACTCAGATGCTATGAAAGTTTCTGGCCACAAGGACTGTTGAGGCTCAATCATTACATTCAAGACAGAGATGTCATTAAGCCAGAAGAACTGCAGAAAAGATTCACAGGTTCAAGTTTAAGTTCAAGTCTAATGTTCATTCAACCCTGTGCATGTATACTGCCAAACAAAACAACCTTCCTCCAGATCAAGGTGCATAACACAATTCATATAAATCACACTCAATTCAAAGTAATATTGCCTCAAGTAAGTTAACAAATAATAAAATATATTCCAGGAGACTGACATTCAGTGTAAAGCTGTATTTATGACACAAGTTAAAAAGTTAACAGTATACACTACTGATGATTTACACATGATGACTCAAGAATTTTACCAAGGGCTTTGAGGAGCATCATGGTAGCGAAGTAGTTAGCACGAGGCTACTATAACTCAGGGTGTTCCGGAGTTCAGAGTTCAATTCCAGCGCCATTCCGTAGTGGGCCTTGTACTTTCTCCCCGTGGAATTTGTGAGTCTTCACTAGTTTTCTGGTTGCCTCCCGAAGTCCAAAGGTATACTGGGTAGGTTAATTGGTCGTTGTAAATTGTCCCATGATAAGGTTAGGGTTATTCGGGGTTCAGGGGTTGATGGGGCTCGAAGGGTCTGAAGGATCTACTCCACAATGTATTACTAGATAAATAAATAAAGAGAGACTGGATTGTAGGAAGCTGAGTGAAGACGTGATAGGAGTTTATCAAATCATAAGGCAGATGCTCACAGTCTTGTTCCCGGGCTAAAGATGTCTAAAGCTAGAGAACATAGATTTAAAATGAGAAGAAAAGCATTAAAAGGGACTTGAGGGGAAACTTTTCCATGCAGAATGAGATGGATATGTGAATTGAGTGGCAAGATGAAGCTATACAGGCCGGTACAATAACAATGTTTAAGAGATATTTGGGTAAGTACTGTACAGGATTGAAAATGTTTACCAGATGTGGGCCAGGCATAGGCAAGTGGGCCTAGCTCAGACAGACATCTTGATCAGCTTGAATCAGACAGACTAAAGAGCCCATTTCCAAGTGGTATAACTTTATCCGTCACATTAATATTTGCATCATGGCCTGGTATGGAAACTTCAGTGCAAAAGGACACAGGAGACGAGAGAGAGCCATTTACATCACAGGTTTAGCTCTTCCCACAATCTAGTATATCTGGTTCAGAGATCCAGTATATCAGAGTATATCTAGTATATCTGGTTCAGAGATCAGAGATCAATCTAGTATATCTGGTTCACAATCTAGTATATCTGGTTCTGGTTCATTGAGAGACCCCACCATCTGGGCCATGCCAGCTTCATGCAGAAACCAATGGGCAGGAGGTACAGAAGCCTGAAGTCCCACACCGTCAGGTTCAGGAGCAGCCATTCGGTTCCTGAAGCAACCAACAAAATCACTGTGGTTTAGCAACACTATGACCATTCGGATCATTTTGCACTAAATATGTTCTTTCTTACAAAAACTGTGTAAAGTTTATACTTAATTTATATTTATAAATGACATATGAGGAAGTGGAAGGGTGGGTTATTAGTTTGCAGATGACGCAAAAGCGAAGCCAGAGGTGTTGTGGATAGGGTAGAAGGTTGTTGTAGGTTACAACAGGATGCAGAGCTGGCCTGAGAAGTGGCAGTCAGAGTCCTCGTTTCAGAAAGATCAAACTTGAAGGCAAAGCACAAGGTTAATGACAGGATTCTTAGCAGTGTTAAGGGAACAGGTGGAACGGGATCCACAGACCCCTCGAAGTTGCTGCACCAGTTGGTAGGGTGGTTAAGAAGCTGCATGGTGCACTGGCCTTCGTTACTCATTAGCAAATTCAAGAGCTGAGAGGGAATGTTACAGACCTACATAATTCTGATTCCATCACATGGAGTATTGTGCTCAGTTCTGATCGCCTCATTGTAGGAAGCTTTAGAAAGGGTGCAGAGGAGATTGACAAAGGTTCTGCCTGGAATAGAGAGCGTGAAGATAGGTTGAGCAAGCTAGGGCTTTTCTCTTTAGAGTCAAGGAGGATGAGAAGTGACTTGACGGAGGTGCACAAGTTAAGAAGCATAGATAGAGTGGGCAGGCATCACCCTTTATCTCGGGGCAGCAGTGACTAACAGGAGACGACCTGCTTTTAAGGTGACTGGAAGAGAGTGTAGGGAGCTCATCAGAGGAAGGGATGTTTTTTACACACAGAGTGGTAACGGTGTAGAACACACTGCTGAAGTTGTGGTAGAGGCAAATGCATGAGTTGGTACAGGGTTCTGAGTTGGATAATCAGCCATGATCATACTGAATGGCGGTGCAGGCTCAAAGGGCTGAATGGCCTACTCCTGCACCTGTTTTCTGTGTTTCTATGAGGAACATTTAGGCGCATGGCTGAAAACCCTCAACCCCATTCTCTTGCCTTCTCCCTATAACCTTTGACACCCTTACTAATCAAAATCAGAATCAGGTTTATTATCACTGACTTATGTTGTGGAACTTGCTGTTTTGCAGCAAGGGTACAGTGCAATACATAAAAATTTACTACAATAAGGTTATGTGGGAGGGAAGGTTAGATTGATTTTGGAGTAGCTTAAAATATTGGCACAAAATCGTGGGCTGAAGGGCTATACAGTATTGTACTGTTCTACAATACTATATAATGCTACTTATATGAAGTTATGTAACTGTCATTAATATTTCTTAACACTGCGTATAATGTATGTAATTGTGTATATGGCAATAAACTTAACTTTGACTTTGACTATGAGGCCTACATTTTTATGCTATTCCTATTTTACAGTAGTGTTCCGAGATCAGCAGCAATCCAGTTATCAGTCCACAGCGGTTCAATTTCACTGGAGATCAGCCCACCCCTGGTGATCGAAGTGCAGCTGTGTGGGCAGGTATACTGGTGGGTGTGCAGACTGAGCAGGCTGAGAGATCACAAAGCCCCCAGATGAATCCAAACTTAATAACTTTCTGTTGCACATCCTGTAAAAGGTTAAAAGACTTCACAGCTAACAAAGTACTATTGCTCGGGACTTAGAAATGCAATTGGCAGCTTGCGCACAGCAAGTTCCCACAAGCAAAATAAAATTAATCTGATCAATAGTTGAAGTGTAAAGGATAAATATTTCCCCAGACTCCAATTAGACCAGTTAGATTTCTAACTGAAGGCAACTTCAACATCGCAGAACTGTTCCTCCAACCATTAGACTGTTAGACCATGAGTCATGGGAGAAGAATTAAGCCATTTGGCCCTTTGACTGATCATGGTGATTTATTTTCCACCTCAACCCCATACTCTTGCCTTCACCCCATAACCTTTGACACGCTTACCAATCAGAATCAGAATCAGGTTTATTATCACTGACTTGTGTTGTGAAACTTGCTGTTTTGCAGCAAGGGTACAGTGCAATGCATAAAAAATTACTACAATAAGAAATACTTTAAAAATAAGTAGAGCGAAAACAGAAAAAAATGAGATAATGTTCCTGGGTTCATAATCAAGAATATATCAACCTCTACTTGAAATATACCCAATGACTCCACAGGAAACAAATTCCACAAATTCACCAACATTTGGCTGAAGGCATTCCACATCATCTCTGACCTATTCTGGGCCTGTGCCCACTAGTCCTAGACTTGTCCACTATTAGAAACATCCTCTCCATGTCAACCCTATTTAGACCAACACTGCATCCCACACTATCGTGCTTTCCGCCCCAATAACAGGTCAGTACTCTCTCAGCAATGACCCTTTCTCTCACTGGGAACTGCCTTGTAGTATCAGCATCAGCTTTAAGTCAAATTAAGTTCATGTAAATTTGCTATCCAAGAAGTATATTACAGGCTGAGAACCCACTATCTGAAATTCCTGATCTAAAACCTCCAAAACCTGAAATGTTTTCGATGTCACAAATGGAAAATTCCAGAAGGCTCTCCAAATGCCATGCAGGTTGCCTGCGCACCACAGACAGTTCTGAGAAATGACCTCACATACCTAAACTGAAGGTCTCAATGGTTTATTGAAAGAGTGGATTCATCAGCATCAGAGTGAACGTATGCTGCGTAATGGTACTGTGTACTGATCATGAAACAAGCCGAGATTGATCACGATAAACTAAAAAATGCAGGCAATTGTGAATTACATCAGCAGGCTGGTTGCAGAAACTTTTGAAACGACATGGCATTAAGTTTTTCAAGATTTGTGGTGATAAAGCATCCGCTGATCACAAAGCAGCAGAGAAATTCATTGAAGAGTTTGCCAAGATTGTTCCTGATAAACAACTGACATACTGATCGGCTGCATCAGCACGTAGGTGTGATAAGACTATGACTGCTTACTAGCAGCACATAAATTTGGAATCGGAAATGATGGCGATCCCAAGCTACCTCATTATGTATTCCAAAATCTGAAAAAAATCCCCAATCCAAAACAATTCCAGTCCTGGGTTGAATATGGGGCACTCAACCTGTACTATCTTGAGATTCATTTCCCTGCATGCATTTACAAGGTATTAAAGAAATACAAAATTATTTATGAAAAATTATGCATAACAAAGGCTGACAATCACTGTGCAAGAGAAGGCAACTTGTGCAAATAACAATTAAAACGATAAATAAATAATACTGAGAACATGAGTTGTAGAGGCCTTGAGAGTGAGTGTGTAGGGTGTGGAACCAGTTCAACGTTGAGGTTAAAAGTTATTCACGTTGGTTCAGAAGCCTGATGGTTGTAGGGTAATAACTGTTCATGAACCAGATGGTGTGGGACTTAAGGCTCCTGTACTTCATGACCAATGGCAGTAGAGCGCATGACCTGGACGGTGACCGTCCTTGATGATGGATGCTGCTTTCTTGAGGCAGTGCTCCTTGTAGCTGTGCTCAGTGGTGTGGAGGGCTTTGGCTGTGATGAACTCGGCTGCATCCACAATAGACCAGTCCAACTCATCACAGCTCAATAGATCAGAACACGTGCTACCTAACGAGCTGCACAGCTATTGAAGTAAGGAACTGGCAAACTTCAATAAAGAAATAAATAAATCAGAAACGTACTCAGAGAAAGACCATGTCAGCAAAATAAAGTCGCCCTTTCTTTGTGGAAGTGAAAGACTATAACCGGTGGTTGTACGCTTTGCCAAGATCTGTCACAAGTGAAGTGAAAGCCCAGATATATATAAAAAAATCTCCTTAATGAGGATGTGAAATGTCGAAGTGAATCGTGATGTGGTAAGGGTCCATGCAGGGGACATCCTTAATCTAGTTTCAAAGCATTGCTTGCTTGTTCTATTCGGGCAGGTACATGCTTGAGGAAATATTAAACATGATGCTAAGTAATAAATCAATACTCTTTATGTAACTCGTCACATTAGTAGACAATCACTAAATATCCAGGGCTGGAGTCCTGAAAGCCATACGACCATTGGCAGCAGTTCTTCATCAAAAGTGTTGCACAATTAACGTTCAGTTTTGCAAAGAATGTTGGTTAAAATTATAGTCCCTTTTCTCAGTGGATTTTGTTTTTACCTCTGCGGGTAGATGGGACAGCTTTACATCTTATCTGAGCAACTGCACATTTCACAATAAGTCACGCCTTTACATAACAACCTTGGGACATTCGAAAGTGCTTCACAGGCCCGGCAAAGACAAGTCATTGTTTTACTGAGGGAAATGCAAAAGGCAGCTTGGGCAGAGCCAGTGGCCAGAAGTATTGTGTAATAAAGGGCTAGGATGTGCTACCCATGAGCCAAAGCCATTGAAGTAAGGCTTCATCCCCCTTCATATCCCAATTCTGGGGGATGAACATTGACAGAACACTGTAGGATACTCTCTTTCTGCATTACCATAATGCCAGAAGGTTTTTTACATCTAGCAGAGAAAACAGCCTGACCACTGCTCAGCAATGGGACTCCCAGCAAGTCAGATCTGCCTTGGTAATGCACTGAAATAATGCGATGATCTGAAGTTCTGAAACGGTGCAGGAAATACAGAGACATGCCTATCACAGCTGCTCCTAGCTACCGTTTCAAGCCATTCACGAGTCACTCTGGTCAGCTGCTGGCTATCGGGCTGGTAATGAAATTCTAAAAGGGTCTCACACGTAACTCAATTGGCCTTGATCAAGTAAAGTTGGTTCTAATGGAGCATCAGCCAGGCATATCAGCTTACTATGGGGCAGCACAGTGGCGTGATGATTAGCACAATGTTTTACAGTACCTGCGACCCAGGTTCAATTCCCACCGTTGTCTGTAAGGAGTTTGTACCTTCTCTCTTTGACCACGTGGGTTACCTCCAGGTGCTCTGGTTTCCTCCTACATTCTGGTTGGTAAGTTAATTGGTAAATTGTCCAGTGATTAGGCTAGGGTTAAATCGGGTGGTACAGCTTGAAGGCTTTAAGGGCCTCTCCACATTGTTTCTCAATAAGTGACTAATAAATAATTAAATGCTATCAACTTTCCTTCTGAATATCAAAGTCTGGCAGAGGCTTGAATTTAATGGGAGACCATTAGAAAAAAACAACCAAAATGCCTTCGGAGGGGAAAGAATGCGGTAGAGCTGTGGGACTGATTTCTTTAACACTTAGTATAACACCAGCAATTGAAGGGTTAAAAGGATACCAGCGTAGCCTCTGTCATTCTATGCTTCAGAAACCTGAGGCTACCAGCAAACCTATCACCTATCATCACAGCACTAGCTGACCAACACTGGCCCTTGTTTAAGCAATGCCTCCATTTTGAAATTCTCACATTGCTTTCAAATTCCATCCTGGCTTTGACCTTCATAATCAACTCAACTTCGGCAAACTTCTCATTCCGCTATGTCCATTGAGAACCTCTGAATTTCATCACTCCAACACAGATAGCCTTGTCTGCAGCTGGAAGGACTAAAAACTCTGGAAATTCCACTCTAAATCTTCGCACTCCTCATCACTCCCTCTCCTTTGCTGTGCTCCATAAGGGCATCAGCCTTCATATCACCTGCAGTGAAATGCTGTTTAACAATGCTCATTTGAAATGCTTCAGGGTATTTTGCAATGTTAAAGGCCATACAGTTGTCAAGATTTCTTGTGAAAACATTTGCCACAGTTGCTAATTATTCACTGAAGACTCAAGTTGATATAGGCTTGAGAGAAAACACAAAAATCTTGATAGCCTCATCCCTGATGCAAATGTACATTTGACAAGTCTTATTGACTGTGGTAGTGGACAATAACAAAATTCACGTTTACATGATGCGCTGCCACAAGAAAGCAGTATTCATTATCAAGGACCCCCGCTACCCAGGCAATGTGTGTCTAAGCAGTTCATCTTGTGTTTTACATCGCAGACGTGATTCTTCACCGCCACTGAACATATCTACAAGGAGTGCTGCCGTAGGAAAGCAGTGTGCATTATTAAGGACCCCCACCAACCTGGCCACGCTCTCTTCTTGCTGCTGCCATTGGGAAGGAGGTAGCAGAGCCTTAGGTCCCAAACCATCAGGTTCAGGAACAGTTATTGCCCTATAACTATCAGGCTCCTGAACCAGAGAATTGATGTAAATTGGGGATTGGTATTGACATGGAGTGTTTGGGCCAAAGAGCCTATTTCCATGCTGCATTTCTTTATGACTGAATCTATGACTCTATAACAACGCAGTATGAATGTGATTATCTCCACGTGTTCCTGTCCGGATCAAGCTTTGGCTTTTCAACATGTTTCACAGCAGAAGATACCAAAGTCAAGTCAAAGTCAATGCAAATTTATTATTGAAGTAATCCTGCCCCACACTGAGAAATGCATCGTACATCAACACTGGCTTCAAGTCAGGGTTAAGTCAAGTTTATTATTGAAGTGCGTATATGCCACCGTATAATACCTTTAGAAAGATTTTCTTGCAGACATTTACAGGGAGGGGTTGACACCTTTTCTGTTGCTTGTGTGTTGGGGGGAGGATGGGGGATTTGGGGTTTTAATATTTCTGTCATTCATTCTTTGGGGCTTTTCTTCTGTTTTATGGATGTCTGTGAAGAGTAAGAATTTCAAGTTGTATACTGTACACATTCGCTAATATTAAATTGAACTACTTGAACTATTTGGACCATTTTGAAAGTAAAAAAAATACGATAGCATTTATGAAATAATACACATAAACAAAGATTGCCAAACAGCCAATGTGCAAAAGAAGACAAATTGTGCAAATGAAATATATAATACTGAGAACATGAATTGCAGTCATTGAAGCTGAGTCTATAGATTGCAGGATCAGTTCAGAGTTGTGGTGAGTGAAGTTATCCCTGCTGGTTCAGGAGCTTGATGGTTGTAGGGTCATAACTTTCTTAAACCTGGTGGTGCGGGACCTAAGGCTCCTGTGCCTCCTGTACCTCCTGCCCAATGGTATTCACGACAAGAGAACGTGGCCTGGATGGTGGGGGTCCTTAATGATGGATGCTGCTTTCCTACGGCAGCACTCCTTGTAGATGTGTTCAGTGGTCGTAAAGAATCATGTCTGCAATGTAAAACATGAGTTGAACTCATGAGTTGACACACATTCATACTTCTCCTTGGGGAATGAGGGCTTGCTCACTGAAGTAATTAACTTTTACTTGAAGAATTTTATCGCAGTAAAATTTCCATGCCACATTCTTTCTGGTAAAACCTAAAATCAATGTCCCACCTGGACTCACAGATGACATAAAGATCCCATGGGGCTATTCAAAGAAGAGAAGGGGATTTCTTTCTGGCTTGGGCCAAATTTAGTCTTCAATCAACAGCGATGAAAATAGATCAGAATCGATATCAGAATCAGATTCACTATCACTGACATAAGTCATGAAACTTGTTGTTTTGAGACTGCAGTATACTGTAATAGACAAAGCTCTATAATTACGTTAAGAAATATTATGTGTAAATAAATACATAAATAACTAAACTTCATTAGGTACGTTCTATACCCGCTACAGTCACTACTGAGTCTAGTTTGCGGTCTTCTGCTGCGCATCCACTTCAAGGTCCATGTGTTGTGCATTCAGAGATGCTTGTCTGCACACTCTGTTGTAACATGTGGTTATATGAGTTACTGTCACCTTCCCATTAGCCCTGAATCGGTCTAGCCAGTCTCTTCTGTCCCCTCTCAAGGCAATTTCACCCACAGAACTGCAACTTGTTGGATGCTTTGTTTTCATTGCTTTTGCACCACTCTTGAGACTGTTGGTCATGAAAATCCTAGGAAATCAGCAGTTTCTGAGATACTCAAACCACCCTATCTGCCACCAACATAGTCAAAGTCACTTAGATCACATTTCTTCCTCGTTCTCATGGTTTGCCTGAAAAACTGAACTTCTTGACCAGGTATGCAGCTTTTAATCATTGAGTTGCTGCCACATGATTGGCTGATTAGGCATTTGCATGTGTACAGGTGTACCTAATCAAGTGGCTGCTGAGTGCATGTGACATCATATACTACCTTGAGATTCACAGGAAAATAAAGAAATACAATAGCATTTATGAAAATCTATAAACACCAAAGAGTGACAAATAACCATTGTGCAGAAAAAAACTAATCCTGCAAATAATGAGAAAAGTAAATGAATAATACTAAGAACATGAGTTGTAAGGTCTTTGAAAATGAGTCTGTAAGTTCAGTATTGAAGGGAGTAAAATCATCGATGCTGATCCAGGATCTGAACGGTTGTTGGGTAATAACTGTTCCTCAGCCTGGTACGTGAGATCTCAGGCTCCTGTACATGCTGCCTAGTGGCAGGAGGAAGAAGAGATCATGGCCCAGATGATGGGGGCCTTAATGTTCATCACATGGAGTTATATATAGGCCAGGCTGGATAAGGAGGATAGACCTCCTCCCCTGAAGGACAGAATAGACTATGCAACAGCCCAGAAAAATCATGTACAGTATTTCCGGACGTCTGCTACAGTTTCATTAAGTTATGTGGATTTAAAGGGACATCCTCGTATTCTGAGGCTGCCCTCTGCTCCGGGACTCTCCTTATAGGAAACATCATTTCCATGTTCACTCTTTCCAGCGAGTAGCCTTTTGAAGCCATATGACACAGTGAAAATACCCCACCCAGCCCCTGTTCAAATCAGTCCATAATGAATAATTTGTATGGGCCTTCATCCCCTACTAGAGCTGCTGACCCACAGCTCCAGTAACATGGGTTCAATCCCAGACTCTGGTGCCGTCTGCACTTTCTCCCTATGGCAGAGTCCCTGGGGAGCTCTGGTTTCCTCCCACAATCCAAGGACATTTGGCTTGGAAGGTTCATAACCCACTGTGTTGCCTTTAATGTGTGCGTGACTGGTAGAATCTCGGGGGGAGTTAGAGGAAATATTAGGAGAAGAAAAGGAATATTAGTGTAAATGGAGTGGGTAAGCCAAAGAGCCTGTTTACATGCAATATAATTTTTATAAGAGAAAGGAAGAGACACACACACACACATGCTAAGGACAATGATGCTTCCCAAGCAATAGCCAAGCCACCATTCCTTCAAGATTGTTTAAGATTCAAGATGGTTTCTTTCTTTTTCCAATATTTTTGTTGTTTCATACACACAAATACAGAATTCACAAGGATACTTATTGTAAATCAAAATAAGATAGCACAAAATGCACTGTATATAAATCACACTGATACAATCTCGGTGTCCTATATTGATAATCAATCAAATAAAACAAATTGAATGATGAAATACAATAGTATGCTTAACTATATTATTAAAAAAGTCTACACCCCCTACCAAGACAAAGCTGATTGGTAAGAAAAAAGAGAAAAATAAGGGTACTTTACCATATAGTGTTTTATAATAATAGCCCAGATCTATATTTTAATAACAATTCAAAGATTTTTAAAATAGTTCAGAAAGGGTTAGGGTTATTTCAAAGTTAAAGTCAAAGTTAAGTTTATTATCAGAATACATTTATGTCACCACATACCACCCTGAGATTTTTTTTCTGCAGGCATACTCAGCAAATCTGCAGAACAATAACTGTAGACAATGGACTACAAACTGTGTCAATGCAGATATAAATAAACAGCAATAAATAATGAGTATGAACATGATAAAAGAGACATGAAATAAGCCCCTTTTGTTCAAGAGCTTAAATGGTTGAGGGGTTATAACTGTCCTTGAACGTGGTGGTGCAAGTCCTGAGGCACCTGTACCTTCTAGCTGATGGCAGCTGCAAGAGAAGAGCACGGCCTGGGTGCTACAGTCTTTGATGCTGGATGCTGCTTTTCTATGGTGACAGTGTTTTACAATAATTTTGAGTAAACAGCTGTAAAGGAGAATGAAATAGTTGTTACGATACAACACAAATAAACACAATAAGATAAAGAGCATGGCAGGAAACATAATAAATATAAATACATAAGGTAGCTTATAGAGATAGATTAATTGTATATATCTTATATAATCTGTGTGACCAGCACAGGTTTGTTGAGCTGAAGAGTTTTTTTTTCTGCACTGTGTGACTATGGCATACAGGAACATATCCAGCTTTTTGTATTCACTTGCTAGCTATCAAATCCCACTCTGGGAAAATTGCGCACACATATCCGGGCTGTCAGAGAAAGCTAAGGAAATGCTTATCTCCTTTTTAGAACGTGAATATTGACTAGTGCTTTACCTGAACCAGTTTTGTGGGTTGTTGCTCTCACGAAGCTGGGAGTTGCAGAATCACTTTATAGCTGTTAGTCACGGTTACAGCAGGGAACAAGGATGCAGAGTTAGCAGTTATGGATCCTGTCAAAGGACACATGTATTAACAGTTAGAGTGATTAACTGGTTCCTTGACTGACACCACAAATGTGTCCTTGAGCCACAGACAAAGCAGTGATCAGGTTTTATGAAAAGGCTCAGCAGAAAATAGGTTTTGATTTCAATTTATTTTTATTTCAGAAAGTTAAACTAGCTAAAACAAACTAACCTAAGTTTTTATGGTGAAGGGTCTTAGCCCAAAACGCTGACCATTTATTCCCATACGTAGATGCTGCCTGACCCGCTGAGCACCTCTAGTACACTGTGTGTATTGCTCTAGATTTCCAGCATTTGCAGTACCTCTTGTGTCTACAACCCATATTTTTAGTCAACTTTATCAGATTTTTCAAGTAACTTTTCAAACCCTCTACAAAGTAGAAACAGATTTGTAGAAATGACTCACTCACATGAAGTGGAGAGAGAATTAGGAGAAAGCAGTCTATGGGTAGAACACTTCACCCACAATTCAGTTGAAGTCATAGATTGTATGCAGAGCTCCCATTGAGGCCTCTACCACATTGGTGAGACCCAATGCAGAATGGGAACTCTTTTGTTGGGCCACTTCACTTTCCCCACTGCTAAAGGCCAGATCTCCCAGCGGCTACCCACTTAACTTTGATGTCCCATTCCCATTCTGACGTGTCTTTCCATGGCCTCTGCTGCCGTAGTGAGACCAGACTCAGGTTGGAGGAGCAACACTTCATACTTCATCTGGCAAGCCTCTGACCTGATGGCATGATCGTTGATTTCTCTAACTTGCGGTAATTTCTCTAACCTCTCCCCTCGCTTTTTCCGTTCCCCATTCTGGTTACCCTCTCAGCCCTTTTCTTTTCCCCTCTTCCTTCCATGGTCCACTGTCCTCTCATTTTCATCTCCTCCTTCAGCCCTTTACCTCTTCCACCTACCCCCTCTTAACTTCTCACATCATCCCCCACCCACACCTTCCTCCTCACCTGGTCTCACCTATCACCTACCAGTTTGTACTCCTTCCCCTCCGCCCGACCGTCTCATTCTGGCTTGTGTCCATTTCCTTTCCCGATGAGGGATCTCAGCCAGAAAAGTTGAATGTTTATTTCCTGCCTGACTTCTGAGTTCTCCAGGATCTTGTGTGTGTTGCTCAAGATAACCAGCAACTGCAGAATCTCATGTGTTTATAGAACCATAGAGTCATGGAACATCTTTGGCTCGTGTAGTCCATGCCAAACCATTATTTTGCCTAGTCCCATCAACCTTTGGCCAGACCATAGTCCTTTACATCCCATCCCATCCATGTACTTATCCAAATTTCTCTTAAATGTTGAAATCTTATCACTCTGTCAGTGAAGTTCCCCCTTATGTTTCCCTTAACCATTTCTCCTTTCACCTTAACCCATGACCTCTAGTCCTAGACTCACCCAACTTCAGCAGGAAAAGTCTCCTTTCATATAACTTATCAATACCCCTCATAATCTTGTATACCTCTATCAAATCACCCCTCATTCTCTTACACGCCAGGGAATAAAGTCCTGACCTATTCAGCCTTTCCCTATACCTCAAGTCCCAGGAACACCTTGTAAATTTTCTCTGTTTATGACGTGATCCTTTTTACACTGACAACAGTCATTCACAATACAAGTCAAACACATCCGCAGAATATTGCCTGTTAAAAGGTGTGTGTACAAATCAGTATCAGTAACCCTCGACAAGCCTTCAGACGAGATAGTCCCCTGTGCTAAATATCAGCTGTGGCACAATCTACTTAGTATGACATGAACTGTCTGGGTGACATGCAAACAGAAACTGCTCTCTGTATCACGCTGCTTGTAATAATAGTAACCCAATACCAATACTAATTATTGTATCACTCTGAATGCAATAACAGTAACCCAGTACCAATACTAATTACTGCTTCTCACTCCCATGTAGTTAGAAGAACAAATCCATCTCCATATCTATAGTGGTGGCACTCTGAAGCAAGTACTAGAGGTGCTACTTCCAGAAATTTGGCTTTGATCCTGACCTCAGGAATTGTCTGAGTGGAGTCTACACGTTCTCTGCGTGACTGTGTGCAATTTCACTGGGCACTTGAATTTCATAAATGATAGACATGGAATAGTGCCACCCCCTCCCCAATAGTAACAGAGACACTGAGGAACAGATTGAGAGGCAGATTTTGGCAAGGGGCAAAAATAACAGGGTTCTTGTCATGGGTGACTTCAACTTCCCTAATACTGATTGGAACCTTCTTAGTGCAAAAAGGTTTAGATGGGGTGAAATTTGTTAGGTGTGCTTGGGAAGGAATTGGACACAATATGGATATAAGCCAAGTGGGTGAGAGGCCATACTGAATGTGGTGCTAGACAATGAACCAGGTCAGGTGTCAGTTCTCTCAGAGGGTGAGACCACAATGCCCTGACCTTTACCATAGCCTTGGACAGGATAGGAGTAGAAGGCATGGGAAAGTGTTTAATTGGGGGAGGAGGAATTACAATGCCATTAGGCAGGAATTTGGGAGCATAAATTGGGTCCAGATGTTCTCAGGAACATGCACAATGAAATGAGAAGATTGCTTATGGAGAAGTTACATAGAGTTCCGGATAGGTTTCCGCACTGAGAGAGGGAAAGGATGGCAGGGTGAAGAAACCATGGTTGAGGGGAGATGTGAATCACCTTATCAAGATGAAGAAAGAGGCTTACTTAAGGTTTAGGAAGCAAGGATCAGATATGTATTCACCAGTGAGATGGAAGCAGACATTTGTGAGGTCAGTATAAAACAGGCTGATATACTGGAACATGTCGACCTTAAGAAAGAGGATGTGCTGAACAGATAAGACCACAGGCAGTATTAGATATACGCCAGGTTGCTATGGGAACGGAGAGAAGAGATTGCTGTCTCTTTGGCACTGGCCACAGGAGTAGTACCAGGTGATTGGAGGATGGCAGATATTATTCATTTGTTCAAGAAAGGGAGTAGGGATAAGCCTGAGAATTATAAACCTGGGAATCTTACATCAGCAGTGGGCAAATTATTGGTGAAGAATCTTAGAGACAAGATTTATAAGTAATTGGAGAAGCATAATCTGATTAGGGATGGTCATCATCACTTTGTGAGGGGCATCTCATGCCTTATGAATTTAATTGAATTTTTCAAGGATGTGACAAGGCACATTGATGAAGGTAGAGCAGAAAGTGTGGTATATATGGATTCTAGTAAGGGATTTAATAAGGTTCCCCATGGTAGGCTCTTCTATAACATCAGAGCCATGGGATCCAGAATTGACTTGCCCATGGATCGGTTGTAGGTGAAGCATATTTCCTGCTCTTTGTGATTTTTATAAACGACTTTGATGAGGAAGTGGAAGGGTGGGTTAGTAAGTCTGCAGATGACATGAAGGTTGGTGAAGCAATGGATAGTGTCGAAGTTTGTTGTAAATTACAATGGGACGTCGAGAGGATGCAGAACAGGGCTGCGAAGTGGCAGACGGAGTTCAGCTCAGAGAAGTGTGAAGTGATTCACTTTTGGAAGTCGAATATGAAGGCAGAATACAGGGTTACTGTCAGGATTCTTAGCTGTGTGAAGGATTAAAGGGACCTTAAGGTTCACGCACAGATTGACAGAGTACTTAAGAAAGCATATTGTGTGTTAGCCTTCATTAGTCGGGGGACTGTGCTTGAGCCATGAGGTAATGTTGCAGCTCTATAAAAGCCTGGTTAGATCTCACTTGGAATATTGTGTTCACTTCTGTTCTCCACATTATAAGAAGGATACAGAAGCTTCAGCGAGTTTGCAGAGGAGACTTACTGGGATGCTGTCTGGATTAGAGAGCATGTGATATGAGGACAGGTTCTCTATGGAGTAAAGGAACATGAGAGGCGACTTGATAGAGGTGGACCAGATGATTAATCAAGTGGTTAGCCAGAGACTTTTTCTCATGGTGGAAAAGGTTAATATGAGGGGGCATAATTTTAAAGAGGTTGGAGGAAAATATAGGGGGGATGTCAGAGATACGTTTTCTACAAAGAGTGTGGTGGCTGCATGGAAAGCCCTGGTAGGGGATAGTAGAGGCAGATACATTCAGGGCATATAAGAAACTCTTAAATAGACAGTAGTATAGGTAGTATTTTGGAAACAAGTCTTGGTTTGGTTTTGAAAAATAACTCTGGGATTTGTATTTCTCCTTCTCAGGAAGTCCCTTGGCAGTGAGGATGGCTCATTTGCTGAGGTGACCAATGAGGTCAACGTCAGCATTGCTGACTTTTCCCAGAATGGAGCAAGTGGTACTGATGGAGCCGGCAATGGGGTGGTCACGACTTCTGAGTGACGCTGATGCATGCCTTCAGGGATCGCAGTATCATCCTCAGTGCTCTCCACTTCGAATGGTAACGGGGCCAGGGATTTTCAGGACTGTATTTGAACAAGGCAACTTTGAAAAACACCCTTCAATCTGCCTGCTTGAAAATGACAAAGCTTGGAATAGTCTGTTTACAAACACCATGTGTTAAAGCCCTCTGGTTGCCATTTTTGGCCCAGTATTGAAGCTCATTTAGTTGAAGCAGGTTGACACCTCAACTAAGCTAGCAGAGAGTGGAAAAGTGAGACAAAGGTAAAGTACAATAATTAGCCAACACACCAAAATACCTTGTCAACACACCTGCCCTTTTCAATTACCTCACACCTTGCATTTATATGGCACCAAACACTCCATGTGAGACTAATCACAGAAAAGCTGAGAGGCAGACAAAGGAAGTTGTCAAGCAGGTGGTTAATGGGAGAGTGCCATTATTACCACCACATCAGTGCATCTTGCCTCCCCACCTATTTTTATTTCTGCAAAGCTGGCTTCTGCACATTCACTTACCTCAAAGTCATTGATAAATTGACCCTCCTAATGGTTAATTAAAAAAAATTGTTTAGTAGCCAAACTTCCATTCATGCCAATTGTTACCTTGCTTGTGAGGCAACTGGTTCAATGTCTTCTGCTTTGTTAGGTGCATCTGTATTCCTGCTATTAATGCAAATATCTTGTCAGCCAATCATGCGGCAGCAATATAAAAGCACGCAAACATGGTCAAGTCAGAGCATCAGAATGGGGGAAGAAATTGTACTGTGCAGAAGTCTTGGCACATACAATATATACAGCAAGGGTGCCCAAGAGCTTTGCACAGAACTGTAGTAACTTTCCGTATTGTGCTGTACTGCTGCTGCAAAAATAGGACAAATTTCGTGACATTTGTGAGTGATGATAAACCTGATTCTGATATGGGTCGGTATTGCAAACTGAGAGTGAGAAGGAGGGCTGGGAAAGGGCAGCCATGGCTGTAGAAAGGGAAGGGAGGGAGGAGAGAGCCCGAAGCGCCAGATAGACATTTCATAATGATCAATAAACCAATTGTTTGGAATCAAATGACCTTGCCTGGTATCTCAGGGTCGGGTGTGTCTGCACCCATGCCACCCACTTCCTCAGCACTCCTCTGCCAACTGCCCCACACCCCTCCTGTGGGACTCCACCCTCGCCATTCCTAACATCCTTTGCTCCTACCAGATTTACAAACTCACCCTCTGCTCCGTGTTGACAAATACAGTACTATGCAAAGGTCTTAGACTCCTTAGCTAAATGTATGTACTTAAGACTTTTGCACCGTACTGTAGCTCCATTAAATCCCCCTTCAGTACCCTTGCCTACCCAGTCTTGTCTCATAACTAAGGTATTATCTTCCAATCTATGTGCTGGTGAAACTCCAACAACACAACCCTCCCACCCTAGTCATTCTCTCTTCTCCCTTCTCCAATTCGGCAGTAGATAGAATAGTCTGACAGCAATGCACAGCACCAGCTCTTTTCCACTGAGGCTGGGTGAGACTAGAACTAGAGGTCTTAGGTTAAGGGTGAATGGTGAAATATTTAAGGTGAACCCAAGGAAGGGAGGTAGAAGGGTTTGTTTTGCTGTTCCTGTTCTGTTGCTTGTTGTGTTCTGTTTTGCTGTGTTCTGCAGTGTCCTGAAAAACCTTGTGGGCATGCGACATTGGCATTGGAATGCATGACAATGCCAGGTTGCCAGCAGGTGGTAAGAGTGGGCTGCCTCATCTCCACCCCTCTGACTCTCAATACAGGAGCCCATCAGGGCTGTGTACTAAGTCCCCTCCTTTACTCTGTTATATACCCCTGGGGATAATTTTTTCCATGGACTTTCACTTTAAAACGCTGAGAGAATGAGTCTGACTTTGGACACTGTTGGATTTCAACTGATTACAAAATTGCTTGGTTACTATGGTGAGAGAGGTGGAATTATTTAATGGACAATTGATTGTTTAAGGTTTCTTGTGGCTTGTTTTGATAAGCAAGGTCAGATGATCCTCTCACAGAGACACATGCTCAGAGTAAAGATGGATTCGATCAATGAAAGACACCAGTGAGTCAGTCACTGGTTTAAACTTTCAGTAGCCCAAAGGGATGAGTTGAGATCAATCCAGAGTATTGATAAAGTGACTCTAAAGTTACTGCAACTAGGAGAAGTTTGCAGAGAGGAGAGCAGCAGAGAAGAAGGTTTGAAACAGAAGAAACCTAGTGACAAAGAGATCACTGTTTGGGCTCTCTCTCCAAGTAGCCCGCGAGGGTGAGTTTGATTCCAGTCGGATACGAAAGTGTGTTTGTCACAGAGTTAATCCACAGGAGTGGGTTCTCTGGTGAGGGGAAAACCTTTGTGAGCACCATGTGTGTGTTTACCCTTTTGTCTGGGTGTGGGAATTCACTGAAGAAGGGCACCCCTGTGGCAAATCACTGTTGGAGTTATTTCGTATGTCGTGGAACTGGGTAAGTGTCTATCACGTTGCGTGTGATTGGGGTAAACTTGTGGAATCTACCGGTGTATCGACACTTGCCTGGGGGGTGGTTCCCTTGAAGATGGTCCCCTTTGTGATAAGCTACTGTTGGTGATAATCAATTCGTGTGAGGATTCGGAGGACAACAGGAAGATCAACGACCTCATTTGTTTGGTTTACAGATATCCCTCTCCCACTTCAGATTCCATGGACTGAACTGAACAGAACTTTCTTACATACCATCGTAAGACTGCATCACTTACCACCTAAGCCTGAAGAAGTCTGGGGATTTATATATTTACACCTATATATGTATAACACCATTAACTCTTGATTTACCTGGTTTAAGTTACTATATTTTGGTAGTTACTAATAAAATAGTGTTTTGTTAACAGCAAAACCAGACCCAGGTGTGTTCTATTGCTGCTGAAACATTTTAGTGTAGGGTGCACGTAAGAGGTACTTTCCCCAGGGTTCCGTAACAACTCCTTGTATACCCATGACCGTGTCACCACCCACAGCTCTAAATTTGTTGATGATACTACACTTATTGGCCTAATCTCAAATAACGAGGTGGTCTACAGGGAAGAAGTCATCTCCCTGACTCAGTGGTGTCAAGAAAGCAACCTCTCCTTCAATGTCACAAAAACCAAGGAGCTGGTTGTGGATTACAGGAGAATTGGAGACAGGCTAACCCCTATTGACACCAATGGATCTAGAGTTGAGAGAGTAAACAGCTTTAAGTTTCTCGACATTCACATCACTGAGGACCTCACATATACACACTAGCTGTGTGGTGAAAAGGCACAACAGTATGGTGTGGGCCCCCAAATCCTTAGAATTTTCTACAGGGGCACAATTGAGAGCATCCTGACTGGCTGCATCACTGCCTGGTACGGGAACTGCACCGCCCTTTATCGCAGGACTCTGCAGAGAGTGGTGTGGACAGCCCAGCACATCTGTAGATGTGAAATTCTCATGATTCAGGATATTTACAAAGACAGGTGTGGAAAAAGGGCCCGAAGGATCACTGGCCTGAGTCATCCCAACCACAATCTATTCGAGCTGCTACAATCCTGGAAACGGTACCACAGCATAAAGGTCAGGACCAATAGGTTCTGGGACAGCTTCTTCCACCAGGCCATCAGACTGATGAACTCACGCTGATTTGAGTGTATTCTATGTTATATTGACTGTTCTACTTATTATTGTAACCCCCTGGGTCGCCTCAGGCTCGCTCAGCTTAGAGCATTGCGTCCTCTCTCTCGACCCCCTCGCGCCGATCTGTCCAAAAGCCCGTCAACAAAAGCTTACAGACTCAGAAGAAAGAACATTAATCCCCATTTGGTTTACAAAGGAATACCATTCTCGGTATCAGTAAATTAGCATTCCTGCTAGTTAACAAAAAGAAACCCTTTCCCAACAGTAACAAAGAAAAAAGAAGAAACCCCCTTTACACTCTCCCTCCACCAAATAAGTCATGTCCTCATGACTACTAAATAACTCGCCACCTTTCCTGCCAACACACCGTAACCCAAGCACAAACAGTGACATCTCCTCCCCACACAGTAACCCTCACGCCCTGTTCCTCAGGCGCTACTTAGGCCAACTATCTGGGAGTTCCCTAACCCTTCTGAGGCCTCCGTACCCCCTCACCTAAACCCTTCAGGCTCGGACACAACTGGGGATACCTTGGGCCCACTACCAACTCCTCTCTCAACCTCTCACTCATGCCCCACACTGCACACAGCTAATCCTCCCCGCTACACCTGACTCAATGGGAGAAGGACCAAAGGTCTCTTCCTCAATCGAGGGAAAGTCAGCAAAAGGCAGCATGTACCACACATCCAGCACATCATCCATCGAATCTGTATTCTTCCTCATTCCTGTGATCGGTAGCTGCTGTTTGATCTTCTCCAAACGGAAACACGTGGCCTGCACTGCTCCCGCAGTCTCTTCAGCCTCCTGTCCAGTATTCACTGCACTTCTCTCCAGCTTTTTCTTCCTCATGACTTCTTCCAGATCAACTTTCAGGTTTTGCACTTCATTTGAACTGTCGATGGTCATCTTCAGGTTCCCTTCAAGCTTCCGCTTCTCTCTGCTGAGATTCGTCTGTAATTTCTTCACCTCCGCAAACTCCCCTCTCCGGGTTCTCAGTTTGCTATTACCCTCAGTCAGACAACTTTCTTCATTCTCTCCAACTTGTAAGTCTTCCGAATGGTTCCAGATCACTTTCTCCAGTCTCTCCGTCTTCATTTCAAACTTGATTCCGTAGAGACAGTCACTCACGAGCTGCGACCTTCGCCAGCCCTGGCACGTGTCCCGAAAACACTTTAACTTGGTAGTTCTCAGCTGCTCCTGCAACGACCTCACTTCATATTCTCCTGAGGCAAATCCAAACACCAAGAGATCATCCACATACACCAAAACTCCAAACGCCTCCACATCCCCTATGGTCTTCCACCTGCCCCGCAGGAAGGTTGCAAGGGCTCCAGATATGCCCTTTGGCATCTTTTCGGACCCGAAGACTCCTAGGGAATTTATAACAGCCGTCTTCTCCTTGTCGGCCCCACTCATCGGGATCTGGCAACATCCACTCCTCCGATCCAGCACCTTAAACCACATCACACCACTCAGACAGGCCATCGCCTCTTCGGCCCTCAGGGCCATATTCTGGTCACTGTCAGTGCGCCTCTTCAACGCAATACAATCCACATACACGCTGCCTACGCCTTCCACGGCTTCAGGGGCCAGTCGCCGCAACCTCTCTCTCTCCGAGGTGTCTTCAGCAGTCAACTCCGCTCCCTCGTGGTATTTCGCAGCATCCACTAAGATGGTCTCACCCTCAGATACTTCCCCCAGGCCGTACCACCACTGGCTCTTGTTTGAATTCGGTATCAGCCCAATGCTGCTACACACGTCCGCACAAGCAGCTCGAAACCCTGGGTGCATCGACAATGTCTCCAAACAGCGCTCACCCACCTCCTCCGGGCAGGCCCCCAAGCGCACCAACAGGATATTGGTTCTCTCTAGAACAGAAACGCTGCCCGTCTCAACAGGGTCCGGACACATCAGCATTAACGATTCCTGAACCTCAGTCTCCTCCACATTTGCCTCTAAGAACTCCATTTTCACTGACCAACAACCGTCGTCTGGATAATCACCGGCACTGGTACCCCGAATCTCCAGTGTCCTCAATGTTGTCAAGGGTAAATGCTTCCAATAACGGTTATGAAACAAACTGTACAGCAACTTAACTGGCGCCCCGGTGCCGAGGATGGCTTTAACTTGATTTCCATCCATCCGTAACAACACCTGTGCGCATGGCTCCTCTAAGCCTTCAGGAATAGAGTCTGCTCCTTTCGGGAGTTCCTTGGTACATTGCTGGGAACGTGCTCCCCCAGAGACCCCAAGCCGTTCCCCCACTGGGCCTCCTCCAAGTTTCCCGACACCTCTCGAATCAACGGAACAACTGATCCCCTTGACAGATCCCCTTTGCACCACAAGCAATTTATCTGCCCCCCTAGGCAAAAAGGGATACCCTAAAAACTTCCCACCAATCTCCTGCCACGGATATGATAAGCCCCCCAGCTGCGGCATTTGACTTCCAGTCAAACCACACGCATTTTCCCACACTGTCCCAGAACTGGCAGCGGTCACTTCGAGGTAATTGCGCCCGACAGTTCTAACAAAGTCACCAGCCCGTCCCTGTCGCTTTTCCTCAGCCAAGCACTGCCACTCACCCAACAACTGAGGGGTCCGCTCCGCCCACGCTTCCGCCCCTTTAGGGCTGGACATTATTCCAATAACCGGGCGGAGCTCACCACTGCTGAAACATCCCAACCTGTCACTCCTCACTCTCCAAGCAGTACGAGCAACCCATGGTCCCACCACCATTTCGTCAGCACTAGTCGGAACTCGAACAACGACCTCGAGGCTACCAACAGCAGCCACCCCACTCAGCATACATGCAGCGATAACCAGCAATCACACACCCACAAAGGCACACCAGCTCTTCGCCGCAGACACAATTTAAAGAGGGTGATCACACAGCTTCCACAGAAATCAACCCCGGACGAACACCCCACAATGTAACCCCCTGGGTCGCCTCAGGCTCGCTCAGCTTAGAGCATTGCGTCCTCTCTCTCGACCCCCTTGTGCCGATCTGCCCAAAAGCCCGTCAACAAAAGCTTACAGACTCAGAAGAAAGAACATTAATCCCCATTTGGTTTACAAAGGAACACCATTCTCGGTATCAGTAAATTAGCATTCCTGCTAGTTAACAAAAAGAAACCCTTTCCCAACAGTAACAAAGAAAAAAGAAGAAACCCCCTTTACATTATAAATTACTATGATTGCACATTGCACTTTTAGACAGAGACATAACCTAAAGATTTTTACTCCTCATGTATGTAAAGGATGTAAGAAATAGTCAATTCAATGCTACTGGGCAGGCCCCCAAAGCACATCCATAGGTTAAGGCAAACGACTCATTTCACTGCATGTTTCAACGTCCATGAGATAAATGAATGAATCTGAATTTAGAGCATCAGCAAGCCTACATATGAAACCAACAGCTGTGCTTTTGGGCAGATGTCAAGGAGCAGTATGCTGATGAGATACAGCAGGGCTGGCACATGACGTACACCAGAGGTTACAGTGCAGGTAGGAGAAACCATTACTGGTTATTCTCCGACTCCAGTTTGGATACATAAATCAACACCAAGTGAATGTGCCCTCAACTAAATGGATGCTGTTGAGAGACGTTAGGGAAAGAGGATTAATATCAAAGGTCTTGGACAGAAAAGGTAGAAGGAGGAAAGATCACTCAATTTCGTCATGTCGCAAAAGATGTCCTTAATGACTCCAATAAAATGAGCAAAAGCTCAGCAGATTGTGAAGAATCGAAATTATGGATGCATGAATTAAGATCATAAGACATGGGGGCAGAAGTACGCCATTCAGCCCATTAAGTAAGTTCTGCAATTCTGATGATCAGAATTGAATGGGTTTGAAAGATGTCGGATCAAAGTTCAGAGTAAATTTGTTATCAAAGTACATTTATGTCAACATATACTACCTTGAAATTCATTTTCAAAGTTCAAAGTTCAATTTATTATCGCAGTGGTTGTATTTGGCATCAGTCTGTCTCAAAGAGCAAAGGGTGTTGATGATCATCATCACAAGCCTGGGCTGAAGGTATAGAGATCTTGAGATGCCCAGTCGTTAAAGTCCCCCTCTCGGCCTCACCAGTGTAGTCCAAATGAAAGCTTATGAAGCAATACATTTGGCACCAGTTTGGCTGCAGGTTCAGTGACGTCCAGCCGCCTTGGGGGCTTCACTCCGGTTTTGCTGTCTGGGTTTACCCCCATAGCCTTTGTCTCTCCCGAGGCTGCCCATAGCTGGGAATCTGGTTCACGAACACCAGGGTGAGTTCACCCACTGGTGGGCCTGCGTGCAAAGTGTGCAGGGGACAGACCTCCTTCCTGTCCTCAAGCTGAGCCCGAAAGGAGTTCAGTTTCTGTGTGTCGCCAGTGGGGAGGCATTACGTCAGGCGTGCTGTTGGAGAGGATATGTACAGTCAGGGAGAGTCTTATACCTTCTGACAAGACTGATAGACCACGGTGGAAGCTGAAAGCGAGAGTGACAAGCACTACTTGCTACACTCACTGGGGCCAACTTACTTTCTTGCAGGCATTGACAAAGAAATGCAATAGAATCAATGAAGAACTACCACTGACAAACAACCAGTGTGCAAGATAAGACAAATTGTGCAAATACAAAAAATACAAATAATTGTAATAATTAAGTAAATAAATAAAACTGAGAACATAAGTTGAGGAGACATTGAAAGTGAGTCCAAAAGTTCAAGATTCAAGATAGTTTAATGTCACTTCCAGTGCATAAATGTAAAGGAGAATGAAATAATTGTTACTGTGGATCCAATGAGGCACCAAAGAAAAACACAATAAATATAAATACACAAGATAGCTGATATACATAGATTCTTTGCATGTCCATAAAGTGATGCTAGACGAAGGACTGTCTGTATATAAAGTGACTGACAAGAAAGCAGTGGTGGTGGGAGGTGTAGAGTGGACTTGACAATGTGATTTCTCAGGTGTTGGGCCAGGCAGGCATATGTAACCAAAGCGTACAGCAATGGGCTCAATGCCCGGCTCAGCAGGGCAGCCTTGTTGAGGATAATGGGGAGGGAGTAGCAGTTGTACATCCTGACTGTCTGAAGTCTTTTTGTTAAGGAGTCCAACACCCAGTTGTACAGTGGTGTATTTGGACCACTTGTGTAATCAGTTCGGTGTTGAGGTGAGCAATGCTATCCGTGTTGGTTCAGGAGCCTATTGGTTGAAGAATAATTACTGTTCCTGAACCTAGTTTGTGCAGAACTTAAGGCTCTGGTCTTCTCATCTTTGGACTCACTGGAGAAATTTGATCGCTTTGTTTTGAATAATTGACTTAGATTCAATTGATTGTATTCCAGCTCATTGTAATCACTTCCATTTTAAAATAAACTATGAAAGCTTGAATTGTGGATCTTATTCCTCAGGAGATGGCTCGTTAGTGCAATTTAGCTGCAGCAGGAATGGTTTACAGTCAATCAGTTTAGAAAGTAAGATGATTCTGAGACTCAAAAGTACTGATTGGCTAAATTCTTCCTAAGAGAGGGAAAACAGAGTGAGCCACAAATACAGAGAGCAAAATACAGAGAGGCTTTAACAATGCCTTAAACTGTGACAGAGCACATGAGCAGGAAAATGGCATGTCTCAAATAAATTGGAAGCATCTCTGCTTCTGGGGAGGCTGAAACATTTATACGTTCCTTACAGAACTCATTAATACAAGCTTGCTTAGCTTTTATTTGTTAAAAGCAAGAGGATTTCCACCAGTCTGCTGTCTGGAAGTCCCCTGAAGAAAGAGTCCAGTCCCTTGTGCATAAGGACTCCAAGTGCAAAACAACTTGTATTGAATCACCATTTCTCTTGAGAAAAGTTAATAAGTTACCAGAAGATTAAAAATGGAAATTTGGGGTGTAGATTCTGCGCACTAACCCATCACAAAACTGAAGAAGTATTGAGAAGCTCTGTCCACTTCTGCTTTTTACTGGTAGATGTGAATTGTTGGAGAAATCCACTGGTCTTCCTCGAAATGCTACTGTACAAATTAAAAGGGAAGACATGGTCATACCCCAGGAAAGCACCTCCATCAATGCAAGAGTCTCTCAATATTGCACAAAGTTCATGCTCTGGAATGAGTCTTGAGTCCACAGTCTTCAGACGCACAGCTGAGACTGCTGCCTATTTAGAAATGATGTATCTGTTCTCGAGGGGTCTGGTCAATTTACAAAACTAGAATTTTTTTGACTGTAAGGGTCATTAGGACTAGGGCTTAATCTGTCTTGCTCAAACTTAAAACTTGTCATTTTGCAGAATCGCAGCACCACTGAGTTCTATTCAGGTCTGAGAAGCCCGCCAGATATTTCACCAGCATTTTGTGTGTGTTGCTTGAATTTCCAGCATCTGCAGATTTCCTCGTGATTGAGATATTTCTCCTCTTCAGCTTAAGCCTTCAGTTACATTGTTGCCTGGATATGTTAAGTATCTGTTCTCTCTTGGCTTGTTATTTCCCATTCTGGCTTGTAATTTTGTAGCTTATTATTAAAGTCATCACCCACTGTTAAGCTGTCTCTATTACTCTGCATTTGGGTCAAACCTCCTCAACACTTCCTGACAGGGTGGATGAAATAGTGATTCACCCAGGAGAGTTTCCCTGAAACGAGTCTATGATCCGGAAGTGGCAGAAACCATTGGCTATCTGTTGGTCACTCTCAACCAAGTCTCCATTTCATTACAGCGCCAGTCAGCCTCCTCTGTCGGAGCCATGGATTCCAGTTCCCATGGATCACCAACACAATGCCACAACGTCCTATACCAGCGAGTATTGCACTTCAAGCTGCTGACATTCCTCTGCTTTACAGACCGAGCCCAGATTGCTTTTGTCTTCTCTCACTTGCTGGGCAAGTTCTGACCTGTGCCACCACTAACTGGGACAGAAAACTGCCATTTGCAATAAACCTGTGTGGATTGGTGATAATATCTCCTCCTCGCTGATGATCAACATTGGTGGACCTCAGGGGTGTGTGCTTAGCCCACTGCTCTACTCTCTATATACCCATGACAGTGTGGCTAAGCATAGCTTAAGTACCATCTATAAATTTCCTGATGATACAACCATTGTTGGTAGAATCTCAGATGGAGATGGGGGGTGTACAGGAGTGAGATATGCCAACTGGTGGAGTGGTGTCGCAGCAACAACCTTGCACTCAACGTCAGTAAGACAAAAGAGCTGATTGTGGACTTCAGGAAGGGGAAGACGAAGGAACACTTACCAATCCTCATAGAGGGATCCAAAATGGAGAGAGTGAGCAGCTTCAAGTTCCTGGGTGTCAAGATCTCTGAGGATCTAACCTGGTCCCAACATATTGATGCAGTTATAAAGAAGGCAAGACAGTAGCTATACTTCATTAGGAGTTTGAAAAGATTTTTTATAAGAACATAGGAACATAAGAAATAGGAGAAGGAGGAGGCCATCTGGCCCATCAAGCCTGCTCTGCCATTCAATAAGATCATGGCTGACCTGTCCGTAAACTCAGTTCCATCTACCTGCCTTTTCCCCCATAACCCTTAATTCCCTTACTATGTAAAAGCCTGTCTAACTGTATCTTAAATATACATATTTAGTGAAGAGGCTTCAACTGCTTCCCTGGGCAGAGAATTCCACAGATTCACTCTGTGGAATTCACTCTGGGAAAAACAGTTTCTCCTGATCTCTGTCCTAAATCTTCTCCCCTGAATCTTGAGGCAATGTCCCCTAGTTCTAATCTCACCTACTAGTGGAAACAACTTTCCTACTTCTATCTTATCCATCCCTTTCAAAATTTTGTATGTTTCTATAAGATCCCCTCTCATTCTTCTGAACTCCAGAGAGTATATTATTATTATTGTTATTATGTCAACAAATACAGTCAAAAACTTCTATAGTTGTACCGTGGAGAGCATTCTGACAGGCTGAATCACTGTATGGTAAAGGGGAGCTACTGCACAGGACTGAAAGAAGCTGCAGAGGGTTGTAAATTTAGTTGGCTCCATCTTGGTTACTAGCCTACACAGTACCCAGGAGATATTCAAGGAGCGGTGTCATAGAAAGGCAGGGTCCATTATTAAGGACCTCCAGAACCCTTTTCTCACTGTGACTATCAGGTAGGAGGTACAGAAGCTTGAAGGCACACACTCAGCGATTCGGAACAGCTTCTTCCCCACTACTATCCGATTCCTAAATTCCTAAATTGTCGTTGAACCCTTGGACACTAGCTCGCTTTTTTAAATGTATAATATTTCTGTTTTTTTGCATGATTTTTATTCTAATATACATATACTATAATTGATTTACTTACTTCTTCTTATTATTGTTATTTTATTTTGTGTTTTTTTCTTCTATATTATGCACTGCATTGAACTGCTGCTGCGAAGTTAACAAATTTCATGACACATGCCGATGATTCTGATTCTGAAATGAGCTATTCACTGCTGAGATGTGACGGGCTTTCCCCCATCTAGCAGTAGAAGAGTGGCAGTCGGTTGGATGCTTTGGCTGCATCAAGGCACACACTCGGTGCTGGATTATCTGAGGAATTCAGGATCCTAGCAGCAGAGTACAGCTGGAATGCGGAAGAGCTGCTGGCCCATTACCAGCATGACACCTTTGAGTGCTTGAAAGATGAGCTCTAGAGGATCGGAGTTGGGGACACTGATGATTCTTTGTCTTTTTATAGATACTATAAACAGCCCATTTCCCCCCCCTTTTTTCTTTTTTTTCTTTATTAGTTAGTGATTAGTTTGTTAGATTAGTTTTTCTTGGGCTAATAATATTTCTTTTTCTCTTTTCTGTTTTTTTCAACATGATATACCTAGTTTTTTTTGTTTCATTTATATGATATTTGTATCATTCATGATTTGGGAAGACTTAACTATATTGTAATTACTGCTTGTGTATCCTTTTATGTTCATTTTAATTTTGTAATTTTGTAATCCCAATAACTATGTATTAATCTTATCATGTTGATATTAATAGGAAGATTGAAAAAGCAAAGAAGGATGAGCTGTATTCCCAGGATAGCCCTGAAAGCTTCGTCACTCTGGTCTTCTGTATTCACAAGATCACAAGACACAAGAGCAGAAGTAGGCCATTCAGCCCATCGAGTCTGCTCCGCCACTCCACCATGAGCTGAACTATTCTCCCATTTAGTTCCAATTTCCGGCTTTTTCCCCATATCCCTTGATACCCTGACTTATTAGATACCTATCAATCTCCTCCTTAGACACCCTCAATGATCAGGCCTCCACAGCTGTATGTGGCAACGAATTCCAGAAACCCATGACCCTCTGGCTAAAAAAATTTCTCCTCATCTCTGTTTTAAATGGGGGCCCTCTAATTCTAAGACTGTGGCCCATTGTCCTGGTCTCTCCCACCAAGGGAAACAGCCTTTCCACATCTACTCTGTCCAACCCTTTCAACATTCAAAGTGTTTCTATATCATTCTTCTATACTCTAATGAATACAGTCCAAGAGCCGACAAACGCTTCTCATATGTTAGTCCCTGCTTTCCAGGAATCATCCTCGTAAATCTTCTCTAAACATCAGTACATCCCTTCTAAGACGGGGGCCCAAAACTGCACACAGTATTCCATATGAGGTCTCACCAGTGCCCCACAGAGCCTCATCAACACCTCCTTACTCTTATACACTATTTCTCTTGAAATGAATGCCAATGTAGCATTCGCTTTCCTTACTGCCGATTCAACCTGGTGGTTAACCTTTAGGGTATCCTGCACGAGGACCCCTAAGTCCCTTTGCACTTCCGATTTTTGAATGTTCTCCCCATCTAAATAATAACCTGCCCGATTATTTCTTTTTCCAAAATGTACAACCGTACATTTCTCAACATTGTATCATCTGCTGTTTCTTTGCCCACTCTCCTAAACTGGCCAAATCTCTCTGCAACTTTTCCGTTTCTTCAACACTTCCTGCTCCTCCACCTATCTTGGTGTCATCTGCAAACTTAGCCACAAAACCATTTCATCCATAATCTAAATCATCAATATACAGTGTAAAAAGAAGCAGCCCCAACACCGACCCCTGCGGAACATCACTAGTAACCGGCAGCCAACCAGAATAGGATCCCTTTATTCCCACCCTTTGCTTTCTGCCTATCAGCCAATGCTCCACTCATTCCAATATCTTTCCTCTAATTCCATGTAATTCATCTTATTAAGCAGCCTCTTATGTAGCACTTTATCAAAGGCCTTTTGAAAATCCAAATACACAACATCCACAGCCTCTCCCTTGACAACCTTATTTGAGATTACCTCAAAAAATTCCAATAGGTTGGTGAGACAAACCTTTCCTTCATGAAACTATGCTGGCTTGGGCCTATCTTGTCATGCACCTCAAGGTATTTCATAACCTCATCCCTGAGGATCGACTCCAATAACTTTCCAACTACCGGTATCAGACTAATAGGTCTGTAATTTTCTTTTTGCTGCCTCCCTCCTTTCTTAAACAGCGGAACTATACTTGCGGCTTTCCAGCCCACCGGAACCATGCCAGAGTCTATTGATTCCTGGAAGTTCACTTCCAATGCCTTCACAATCTCCGAAGCCACCTCCTTCAGAACCCATGGCTGCACCTCATCCGGTCCAAGAGACTTATTTATCCTTAGTCCTTTTAGCTTCCCAAGCACTTCTCTCTAGTAATCTTGACTGTACCTAATTCTATTCCCTGAGACCTCTGGCTATCAAGTATGTTGCTAATGTCTTCCACTGTGAAGACTGATGCAAAATACTCATTTAGTTTCTCTGCCATTTCTTTGTTACCCATTATAATTTCTCCAGCGTCATTTTCAATCGGTCCTATATCTACCCATGTTACTCTTTTACTATTCATATATTAAAAAAAACTCTTAGTATCCTTTTTTATGTTAATTGCCAACTTCCTTTCATAATTTATCTTTTCTTTCCTAATGACTTTCTTCGTTTCCTTCTGTAAGTTTTTTAAGTCATCCAGTTCTCAGTTTTCTCACTAATTTTTGCTTCCCTGTACGCTGTCTCTTTTGCTTTTATTTTACCCTTAACCTCTCTCCTTAGCCACATTTGTGCCATTTTTCCATTCATGATTTTCTTTTTTCTTGGAATATATTTTTCCTGCACTTTCCTTATTTCTTGTAGGAATTTCGTCCAATTCTGTTCTACCGTCCCTCCATTTAGCTTACTTTTCCAATCAACTTGGGCCAGTTCCTCTCTCATACCACTGTCATTTCCTTTGTTCCACTGAAATATCAATACACTTGATACCAGCTTCTCCTTTTCAAATTTGAAACTGAACTCCATTCATGTTATGATCACTACTTCCAAGGGGTTCCATTACCTCCAGCTCCCTAATCACCTCAGGTTCATTACACAGCACCCAATCCAAAACAGCCGATTCCCTGATGGGCTTATGGACAAGCTACTCCAAAAAGCCAATTCTGTCGGCATTCTACAAACTCCCTCTCCTGAGATCCAGTACCTTTCTGACTTTCCCAATCTGCTTTCATATTAATTATAATTATGTTGACATTTTCTTTCTGATACACTTTTTCTATTTCCAGCTGTAACTTGTAGTCCACACCTTTTTATGGAACAAATCTCCAGATCACCAGCCAGAACCCCAATTCCATTCCCAGAACCATTGCAGGTTGCAGGGCCCTCATCAGAAATGTCTCCAGAACCCATGCAGTTAGGGAGAGCTCCCTTAATCTCTCAAGATGTGAGCGTCAGTGGAGAACCAAGTTGTGCGCTTTCTGTTTACAGCTCATCACCCACTCTTTAATGCTCACTGCATCTGGAAACAACACCACCAGGTAGAGACCAGGGGCCTTCTAGCTGGTAAGTCCCTTCTCCACCTTTGGCCTCTTGTTCCAGTACAATAGCCCGACTCCCTCTCTCTCTGTCCTCCTCCACGCACACAGGGGGCTTTGGTGGATCAGGTGCAGCGGGTAACTTTGTATGCAGTTTGAACTCTGCACCAAGCTTGCCTGTCACCACTCTCCTTCATGGGCATTGATGGTTGTCCCTTGGGGTCTAGGATGGTCAGAGCATGCAAACAGCCTGTGCACAAGAGCATCAGAGAGCACCGTGACTTCATCCAATTCCTCCTTATTGACTTTGCTCATCTGTCATCTTGGGTTACCCCTGGGTCTCCACTCACCACCCGTACTTTGCTTGGTCATCCCGTTCACTGCTGAGTTGGGGGTCCACCTGCCGGACCATCTGCATGCAACGTCAGCCAATATCACCCCCCCCCCCCCCACCCCGTCAATCGGTGGAGACAGAGGGAACCCTCAACCTCACCAAATCCCCAGAAATACCACAATTTAGCCATCACCTTCAGTAAAAGGGAAACCAGCACCCTGCAATCACACTACCGTAGGGTTGGCCTCCTCCTGGGCACTACACTTCCCTGAAGTCGTCTGCTCTCCTTCTCCCTCCTGAGATTCAAGCCGTGAATGACTACATCGCCAATACACCACAGCACGGCTTCATTCAACCACCTCAGTTCACAGCCGGTGCAGGATTCTTCTTTGTCAAAAAGAAAGATGGGGGTCTCCATCCCTGCATTGACTACTAAGGACTAAGCAAAATCACCTTTAAGAATTGCTGCCCTCTCCTTTGATGGATAGCGCATTCGAAACACTCTGCATGGCCCAGATCTTCACCAAACAAGATCTATAGAGTGCATATAACCTGCTCTGCATTTGCCAGGGGAATGAGTAGAAGATGACATTCATATCATCCCCTGGTCTCTACAAATATTTGGTGTTGCCTTTCGGATTTTCCTACAGCCAAGCCATTTTCCATGCGCTCATTCACAAGATCCTCCAATTCAAGCCACACTGGTATGTGTTCATCTAAATCGACAACATCTTCATTATTTTTGTGAAGTCAAGTCACTTTTTATTGTCATTTCGACCGTAACTGCTGGTACAGTACACAGTAAAAACGAGGCAACGTTTTTCAGGACCATGGTGCTACATGAAACAGTACAAAAACTACTCTGAACTATGTGAAAACAACACAGAAAGAAAACTACAATAGACTTCAGACCTACCCAGGACTGCATAAAGTGTACAAAACAGTGCAGGCATTACAATAAATAATAGACAAGACAACAGGCACAGTAGAGGGCAGTAAGTTGGTGTCAGTCGAGGCTCTGGGAATTGGGGGAAGAAACTGTTACATAGTCTGGTCGTAAGAGCACGAATGCTCCGGTGCCTTTTCCCAGACGGCAGGAGGGAGAAGAGTTTGTATGAGGGGTGCATGGGGTCCTTCATAATTCTGTTTGCCTTGCGGATGCAGCGTGTAGTGTAAATGTCCGTAATGGCGGGAAGAGAGACCCCGAAGATATTCTCAGCTGACCTCACTATCCGCTGCAGGGTCTTGCGATCCGAGACAGTGCAATTTCCGAACCAGGCAGTGATGCAGCACTCAGGATGGTCTCAACACAACCCCTGTAGAACGTGGTGAGGATGGGGGGTGGGAGATGGACTTGCCTCAGCTTTCACAGAAAGTAGAGACGCTGCTGGGCTTTCTTTGCTATGGAGCTGGTGTTGAGGGACCAGGTGAGATTCTTCACCAGGTGAATACCAAGAAATTTGGTGCTCTTTACTATCTCTACTGAGGAGCCGTCGATGTTCAGCAGGGAGTGGTCGCTCCATACCCTCCTGAAGTCAACAACCATCTCTTTTGTTTTGTTCACGTTCAGAGACAGGTTGTTGGCTCTGCACCAGTCCGTTAGCCTCTGCACCTCCTCTCTGTATGCTGACTCATCGTTCTTGCTGATGAGACCCACCATGGTCGTGTCATCGGTGAACTTGATGATGTGTTTCGAGCTGTGTGTTGCAGCACGGTCATGGTTCACGAGAGTGAACAGCAATGGACTGAACACACAGCCCTGGGGAGCCCCCGTGCCAGCTACGATGGTGTTGGAGATGCTGCCTCTGATCTGGACTGACTGAGGTCTCCCAGTCAGGAAGTCTAGTATCCAGTTGCAGAGGAAGGTGTTCAGGCCCAATAGGCTCAGCTTTCCAATCAGTTTCTGAGGGTTGAATGCTGAACTAAAGTCTATGAATAGCATTCTAACGTACGTGTCTTTTTTGTCCAGGTGGGTTAGGGCCAGGTGGAGGGTGATGGCAATGGCGTCGTCTGTTGAGTGGTTGGGACTGCAGGGAGTCCAGCGAGGGGGGAAGCAGGGTCTTGATGTGCCTCATGACGAGCCTCTCGAAACACTTCATGATGATGGAATTGAATGCAATGGGACGGTAGTCATTTAGGCAGGACACAGAAGACTTCTTCGGCATGCGGATGATGGTGGCGGCCTTGAAGCACATTGGAATGGTGGCACTGCTCAGGGAGATGTTGAACCTGGTCTGCTGTTGTGGACCATGCTTTCAAAGACCTTAAGGGATGCTTCTTCACCATCCAATCCCTCTAGACCTTTTGTGGTGGAGGTGGATGCATCTGATGTGACTGTTGGGGCAATCCTCTCCCAGCATGGAGCAGATAGGAAGACAGGCCTTTGTGCCTTCTTCTCATGCAAGTTCAACTCTACACAGCACTGTTATAGAGTAGGAGGCAGGGAGCTACTCGCCATTAAATGGGCCTTGGGGGAATGCAGATGTTCGCTGATAGGGTACACTGAGACTTTGCTCATCTGGACATTGCCAGAACCCCATATCCATAGATCAGACCCACCAACTCAACCCACATCAGGCTTCATGGGCCTTCTTCTTCGAACAATTCAACTACACCATCACCTACTAACCCAGCTTCAAGAACACTAAGGTGGACCCCCTGTTATGACAGTTTGACCCAGCTGAAACAGAGATCGACCCTCAGACCATCATTCCATCCTTGCCCCGAATATTTGGGGTCTGCAGGTCCTGAAATGTGAGCCTGCTCTTGCTGACACACCTAACAACCGTATGAGTGTGTCAGTGTCTGTGCACTCGGAGGCACTCCAGTGGGCCACTCCTTGCCCCTCTCCATCCAGTCGCATAACAGACTCTGGATTTTCTGTGATGCCGGCGTTGGAGGCCCACTATTATTGCAGATGTACATTAGTTCGCCACCACCCTGCCATCCATGTGCACAGTCCAATCCCTCCAACCAATGGTCCTCTGGGCTCCTGCAGCTACCACTGGTTCCTCGATGGCCGTCATTGCCATGGCTTTCATCTCAGGTTTGCCATCTGCTGATGGGGCCATAGCGATCATGACAGTCAGGGACCAGTAATCCAACAGGACCAATTTCATTGCCCCACCGCCCACCCCCAACTTCCATCAGCTGCTGAGACCATGGACCTGGTTCTCCAACATGTAGTTAGCTTCCGTGGTTTCCAGTGTCGGACCAGGACCCACACTTCATCTCCTGCTTTTGGAGAGCCTTCTGTTTCCTCTCTGCCCCTCAGTGAGGTTGCCCTCTTGCTATCATCTGGAGACCAATGGTCAGTCAGGAAGAGCCAATCAGCATGTGGGGAAGTTACTGCACTGCTTCACTGCCTCTCACCCTTCCATATGGAACAAGTATCTGCTCAGCCAGCCTCAACTAGTTGCCCCTGCCCTCAGATGCCTTGTTGTGTTATGAATCCATTCTCTTTTATTTTGTTGACCCACATGGCTTGTTACTTTGCAATTAATTGTTAATGTTATCACTCACCGCTAAATCCTCTCCACCGCTCTGTGTTTGGGGTTAAGCCTCTTCTACATTTCCTGACATTACAATCATGATTAGTCTTTACTAATGACTGATTGGCTGTGATTGATACAACATATTGATGCAATCATGAAGAAGAGACCAGTGTCTCTTCTTCATTAGGAGTTTGAGAAGTTTTGGCATGTCACCAAAGGGGAGCAAGTTTTTATAGATGGAGAGCACTCTGACTAGTACGGTGGATTCAATCCACAGGGTTGGAAGAGGCTGCAAAAAGATCTAAACACAGCCAGCTCCATCACAGGCACAGCCCATTTCAACAGTGAGGACATCTTCAAGAGACAGTGTCTGGTGTGGAGGCACCAATGCACAGGAATAAAAAAGCTGCAGAGGGTCGTAGGCCCAGATAGGTCCATCGTGGGCACAGGCCTCCCCACCATCAAGGTCATCTTCAATATGCAGTACCTCAAGAATGCCTCAATCACCATTAAGGACCCTCAACATTTGTAATGGGCCCTCTTCTTGTTACTACCATCAAGGCAGAGGTATCAGAGCCTGAAGACCTATATTCAGTGATTCTGAAACAGCTCCGTCCTCACCACCATCAGCTTTCTGTACAGTCCCTGAACATTACCTCACCACATGCCATTTGTAACTTATAGTAATATTTTATGTATTCCTCTCTACTATTTGCATAAAACAGATTTCATGACATATGTCAGAGATACTGAACCTTTCATGAATCTGATTCTGAAACACTTTGAAATGCAAATAATTTTATTTGTCTTTTATAATCGCTCTGATGGCATCAGAGAATATGGGATATACACTCAGTGGCCACTTTATTTGGTACAGCTGTACATCTGTTCATTCATGCAAATATCAGCCAATCAGCCAATCATGGCCGGCTGGTGGTGCAATGGCATCAGTGCCAGCCTCCGGAGTGAAGGCTCCTGATTTCAAATCCAAGTCGGGCCACCCCCGGGCACATTTTCTATCCATGCCAGGTTGAGCGTCGAGCTAGCCGCTCGGCCTCATATAAAATACAAGGGTCGAGTCAGGAACGTTCATATCGTGACCCAGTTAATCCGAAAGGAGACCAGTCCTGACACCATGTGCCAGACAAGAATGGCTGACTGTGCAACATGCTAAAAAAAAATAAATCATGTGGCAGAAACTCAATGCTTAAGAGCATGCAGGCTTGGTCAAGAGGTTCATTTATTGTACCAATCAAACATCAGAATGGAGAGAAAATGAGGTCTATGTGACTTTGACCGTGGAATGATTGTTGGTGCCAGACAGGGTGGTTTGAGTTGCTCAGATCTCCTGGGATTTTCACACATAGCCTTCTCTAGAGGTTACAGAGGGTGTTGCGAAAAACAAAAAGTACATTCAGTGAGTGGCAACACACACAAAATGCTGGAGGAAATCAGCAAGCCAATGGAAAAGAGTGAACAGCCAATGTTTCAGGCCGAGACCCTCCATCAGTAAGTGGTGGCTCTGTGGGTGAAAACGCCTTGTAAATGAGAGAGGTTAGAGGAGAATGGCCAGACTGATTCAAGCTGACGGAAGGAGACTTTGATTTAAATAATCACACATTACAACAGTGGTGTGTACAGAAGAGCATCTCTGAACACACAATACATCAAACATGAAGTGGCTGAGCCACAGCAGCAGAAAACCACATCGAGTTCCACTCCCATACCTAATAAAGTGGCCACAGAGTGTATATTCTAAAATTTTATTCGTTGTTACTTTTCACGCAAAGCTGCCAAAAGCCTTTGGGGCTGAGCTGGTTAATATTCACCCCGATACTGAGATTATTTAGCACTTCGACTCGGAACAACTGTCACTAGTGGAGCTAGATTCAAATGAGACCCTCAGAATGAAAGGGAAACAGGTATTGGTGCAAGCAGTAACACTTTTCACTTTCTATTCCTAGAAACTGCAGTAGAATTCCTGCCAGTGAACAAAACGCACCAGTGACTGTCCTGGCTCAAGGCCGTTCAAGCCCAAAGTTTCAAAGCAAAAACAGAAAGGTAACACCTGTTCCCCAAATCTCAGTAATGCTATCCGAGATGGCCTTTCACAGCCTCTAAACCACCTAAAACTAAATAAGGTTATTATGAAGTGACGGCAGGTAGGAAATTTGGCAAACAATAGTCACGCAGCACAATCCTGTACACTACAATGTTTAGAATACACTTAGTGGCCACATATTTTTAACCTCCTGTAACTAATAAAGTGGCCACTGAGTATATGTGGTCTTCTGCCATTGAAGCTCAACCAGTTCAAGGTTCAATGGTTATTAGAGTTATCGTTGCCTTTCTGTCAGGTTGAACCAGTCTGGTCATTCTCCTCTGACCCCTTTCGCTTACAAGGTGTTTTTGGCCACACAACTGCTACTCGTCGTTGTATTGCTTTCGCACCAAACTATAGCGAGTGCTGTGCGTGAAGATCATAGGAGATCAGCAGTTTCTGAGATACCCTGGCACCAACAATCATTCCAGGATCAAAGTCACTTCAATCACATTTCTTCCCCATTCTGATGTTCGGTCTGAACAACAACTGATCCTCTTGACCCTGTCTAAATGCTTTTATGCATTGAGTTTCTGCCATTTGACTGACTGAATAGATATTTGCATTAACATGCAGGTACACAGTGTATACCTATTAAATAGTCCCATCTTAAACAGTCTCTGACAACCAAGCCCAGCTCCTGGCCTTCACATGTGGCTTAGCTACTAAACCTGGCGGAACCATTTCTACTGATAGGAGAAGGGACAAAGGCGGGTTACTGGCACCTTAAAAACCAATCGCTTCATCAGCCATGGCTGGCAGCTCATCTAGAAGGAAAACTCTGATCTCAAACTCCGCTGCCTTGCGGCTACACCCACTCATGGGGAAGGCTGTGGGATTAAACCCCGAGGGAAAAATCCAGAGCTGGCGTCCCTAAAGCAACCCGGCGTCGAGTTCAATGCTGGCTGGCGACTCCTGTAATGCTTCTGGTACCAAACTGTTTCGGTCTCTGACGTTCCTTTGGGTTCGTCAGATGCACGGAGATGCCCATGTTGCTTCATGAGCAACAGCTTGCTCTTCATATCGTACTGCCCAAGCTTATGTATCTAGACAGCTAGGACGCAATATCCTTGGTCAACTCTGATCAACGGAGGCCCTCATACAGGTATAGAACATAGAATAGTACAGCACATTACAGGCCCTGCAGCCCGCAATGTTGTGCTGACCCTCAAACCCTGCCTCCCATATAACCCCCCACCTTAAATTCCTCCATAGCTAATAAAGTGGTATCTAAGTGTACATGAATTCACCAATAGTAACATTACTTGTGAATTTATCAAATGATTACCATTCCTTTTCCTTTCTTCTTCCTTGAAGTTATCCTGTGGGAGTTTTCACACCTAGCTGAAGGTTATCAGATGAAGCAAATTGGTAATCAACAGTAATTGTTAATTTAAGTTTCGGTGGTTGTATCAAGTGACCAGATGCTTTCTGGTTCAAACAATGTTTATAAGTTTCGCAGGTCAAATTTACGAATGCTTGATTTTAGGATTTTCTGTGGTGTGCTGGTGCTGCATGCTACAAAAATACGACATTCAACAACTCTAAAGAATTATGTAGAGGATAAAGTATGGATATGGTGTAAAATTGCACACACATATATATATATATACACGCATACACCACACACATACATACATATCACACAGGTCATACATCTGGCACCTTTTCAGATTAAATGCACTATCTGAGAGAATGGTAGAGACACATAGTGCCTGAAAGGAATGCAGATGAGTACTTGAATTGCCAAGGCATGGAGAACTATAGACCTAGTGCTGGTAAGTGAAATTTGAACCAATGGGTACTTGATCATCAGTACAGGCATGATGGAGTAAAGAGCCCGTCCAACACACAAGGGAGGCTGGGCCCAAAGTACTTCAGCCATGATCATAGTGAGTGCAGGAAGGCTTGAGAGTGGCCTGTTTTGAGTTCTTGTGCTTCTATTTTATGTAACTCTATTATTGGACACATGCACAGTATGATCAGATATATATACCAACGTCTCCACCATACTTCCTTCCTTTCAGATGGACCCTAACTCTCATCAGGATGTTGTTTGATGCCACCTCTTTGACCAGTCCGAACATTAATAATCATGTCTCTTGATGTCCAACGATGCTCCTGCAGTGAGCTGCTGATCTTTTGAGACCCACTCTCAAAGTTTTAAGAACATCTTCTTGCCTCTACCATCAGATTTCTGAAGACTCATGAACCCCTGAACACACCCTCATTATTCCTCATTTGAACTATGTATTTAATTTGTAATAAAGTATTTTTTATCTTTCACTGAAGTGCTTCCACAAAACAACAAACTTCACAACATACAGTATGTTAATGGTAATAAACATGACTCTGATTCTAAAATACATCGCTCTCCTGCACTGTTCACCCCTCTCTCCCCGGCGCTGAGACTGTCAGACTGCCCCCAGTTGCTGTGCTTTGCGTCTAGGAACTTAGTGACAATTTGCCCCTCTAATACGATGAGCTGATATCGATCTTTGAGCCTACTCCAAGCTGCTCTTGGGATTTGAATCTAAGGACTCATTTTGGCTCGGAACGCTGTCGTTGTTGCTGCTCACTTCCACTGTTTGCATGATTTGTCATTTTTTTCCCTCTCTGCACGTTGGGGGTTGGTCTTCATTTTTTTATCTGATTCTTTCGGGTTTCTGGCTTTGCGGCTGCCTGTAGGCAAAGAAATCTCGAGGTTGCATAATTTATACATTCTTTGATAATAAATGTGTGTCACGGTCCCTTCTGGCACCTGGCTATCTTCCTCAGGAATTGGGCCTTAACCACCTCGTTTGGTTCCCAATCATTCCCCGGTTCCAACAACTACAAACGCCTGCATCCCATCAACTACGGCAGCATAAGAATCCTGTGACCACAACTGGAAGGTGCCAGTTTGTTGGTTGACTTGTGTATGAGTAACCTCATTCCATGGGACTTAGGACTATCCGTTCTAAGTTTAACCCTGTTCCTGAATTATCTACTAGAACCAAGACTCTGGGCAAAGACTCCCTTGGAACCCTTCCCACGCTCGCCACGACGGCAATGCCTCCTGACTCAGCCTCCGCGCCCGTGTTCAGCACTTGGGTTCGTTCCACCGCCACGTCCTTGCAACAACGTGCTTTGAATCTTGAATCTTTGGTTCTTTGAATACATTACACATGCTATATAAATGCAATTTGTTTCTGCTGAAGCAACAAACAATCTTCAGGAGGAACGCAATGAATTGAGCAACATCTGTGGGAGGAAAGGAATTCTGGAGCCCCTTGCATTGGAACTGGTGCAAGTGCTTGACCTGAAGTATCATTAATTCTTTACACTTCACAGATGCTGCTCTACCCACTGAGTTCCCCCAGCACATTGTTTATTGCTCCAGAATCCACCTCTTGCCCTCACTGGTGTCTGCATTGTTTTTGCTGAGACTGGAACAGGCAGAAATCTAGGGAAGGGAACAGATGGTAAAAGATACGGAGTTTGTATAGGAAGTTTTTGAACCTAGAGCAAGGAGATGAGAAGGGGAACAGCTTGGAAAGCATTTACTCACGTCAAAATATTGGTCATTTATGGCACAACAAGAAATCACAAAACAACCAGAAAACCAGGTCAGCAGGCCTGAGAGGCAAGGGGCAGGGGATTCCCCAAAGAGCTCACAACCAGATCACAAGAAAGCCTTGGAGAAACAGCTTCAGATCTTGGATGGAGTGAGAGGCGCAGTGGTGCACGTTGTAGAGCAGCTTCCACTTCAAAGCTCCAGTGACCAGGGTTCAATCGTGACCATGAACGCAGTGTGAAGTTTCCCCTTTCTCCCCGTAATCATGTGGGTTTCCCTCCCCACTAAGTTGTGAAGGTGAGTGGAGTGGAATCCAGCGGAAAGTCTGCATGTTCTCCACGTGAGCACCTGGGCTTTCTTTCAGGAGCTCTGCTTCTGTCCCACACCCCAAAGACATGCACACTGTGAACTTGTCCATCACTCAACCACCCGGGTGTCTAGATGAGCGGTAGAACTGGTGACAATGAATCAGAGTACGGGGAGACAATAAAGAATTAGTATCTGATTGTGTCAATGGGTGTTTGATGATTGGCTAAGGGTCATTGTTTTCTTATGGCGGTCATAGATGAGTGAGGGGCAGATAGTGAGGTTAAGCTCCCACTACCTATTAAATGCCCGTAATGACGTGCCTCTCAAATAGCCTCTGACAACCAAGTCAGCTCCTGGGCTTCATGTGTAGCTTATCTACTAAGCCCAATGGAACCATCTGCAGTGACAGAAGGAGGGGCAAAGGGGAGGGGAGTGGGGTTTACCGGCACCAGTCGATTCAGGCAGAGGGGCTCTTCTGCCGTGGTTGGCAACTCATCTAGGAGAAGAACTGCGCCCAACAGGATCTACAGCAACCAATGTGCAAAAAAAAAATGCAACAAATCGCAGATACAAAAAGAAAGAGAAAAAATAATAAAAATAAATAAGCAATCAATATCAAGAACCTGAGATGAAGGGCCATTGAAAGTGAGTCCGCAGGTTGTGAGGACATGTCAATGCTGCGGTGACTGAAGTTGAGAGAAGTTATCCCTCCTGGTTCAAAAGTCTGATGGTGGAGAGGTAATAACTGTTCCTGGACCTGGTGGTGAAGTTCTGAAGCTCCTGTATCTTGTTCCTTTTGGCAGCAGCAAGAAGAGAGCATGACCCGGGTGGTGGGGGTCTCGGATGATGGATGTTGCTTTCCAGCAACTGCGCTCTGCGTAGATGTGCTCAATGCTGGGGAGGGCTTTACCCGTGATAAACTAGGCCATATCCTTTACGTTTTACAGGCTTTTCCGTACCAAGGCATTAGTGTTTTCATATCAGGCCATGACGCAACCTGTCAATATACTCTCCAGCACACTTCTGTAGGGATTTGTTAAAATTTTAGATGACATGCAATAACAATATTTAAAATGTACTTGGACGTGTTCATGGATATGTACAGTTTAGAAGGATAAGAGCCAAGTATGAGCAAATGGGATGGGCTTAGATTTGCTTGGTCTGCATGGAGTTGGACTGAAGGACCGGTTTTTGTGCTGAATTACTCTATGTCGCAATGACTGTATTGACAGTTCAGAAGTAGTTCATTATTTGTAAAGCACTTTGAGATTTCCTGAGGTGATAGTACAAAAATCTAAAATCTGGCTTCAGCAGACACACTAAGTGCGTGTTTACTATTCTGTGCCTGTTATTTATTATTGATATCACTCCACGTCTCTAGGCACTGGCTGAAACTGCAGGGACAAAGTTCATATCTGAACACTTACCAGAGTTCAAATGGACATGTTGCATCAGACTTTGACACACCCACCACTACACTTTCCCGAAACTGAAGTCAGTGTTGACTTTCAAATGTCTTCTAGATTTTGGTGCATTTGTTTGTAAAAGGTTAATCAGTCATAGAGAGAAGGAGGGGAAATTCACTCATGATCTTATCCAGGTCAAAACCCAATGCCTGTAGATGGTACTACACAAGAAGGACTAAACACAAGGAGATGTTTATTTTCTTCTTCCTGCTTCCCAATGATGCACTTTGTAACCTACTGAAAGGCGTTAGAGAAATGCAATGTCTGATGACAACATGCCCTGGTCCAAACTCCAGTCCCTCAGTGCAGCTACCTTCAGTACTGGCCCAGTAGATTATCTGGGCCAGATTATCTATTGCATCAACCTAAGAGACAGTGTCACTTGACATCCATGCCCACAAGAAGCTTGATGCGATTACACAAATCAGTGGTCACTTTAAACAGAGGAGTGGGTGGGATATTAGTCTGGTGATCAGAAAAGATCTGGTGAGAGATTTGAAGTAATTTGAAGAGGTCTCATGTCAGAGGTGGTATATTTCAAACAGAGCTGTAGTTTTTTTTTATTGCTATGACTTTCTAACGTAAGCCACCAGTATAGGTATTACTGCCAATTTATGACCTATAACTTTCATCATTAGGTCAAAAAACAATAGAGTTCAAATTACATTTGCTATCAAAGTACGTACTGCTTACTATATGCAACCTTGAGATTCATCTTCCTGCAGGCAGCCACAGAACAAAGAAACACAACAGAACCCATTGAAATCACCACACAGCCAATACCCAGTGTGTCAAAAGAAAGAACATATTGTACAAACAATTAAAAAAAGAAATAACACACAGAACACGAACCGCAGAGTCCCCTAAAGTGAGCCCACAGCCTCGGAGCAGGACCAGTGCTGAGGCGAGTGAAACCGGTCCAGGAGCCCGAAGGCCGCAGGCTACGGTCCCGGAGACAGCTCAGCAACTGAGGTGAGTGCCAGTGGTTGCCGGCTATACCTGTCGAGTCAGTTCAGCCCTGAAAATGAGTAAACCTTGCGAAGTAGTGAGCTGAACACTAGTTTGCCCTTCGTCCTCGGCCTTCAAGCTTTGATCATTTTAATCCGACTCAGAGCTTAAATCGGCTAAAAATGTGTTCATTTTCAGCTCTCAGGCCTAGGCCTCACCGTGTCAATCCAGCTCATCCACTCCAGCAATGACCACTGGGGCCGTACCTGCATTCTCAAGAGTCCAGCTCGCTAAATCCTTCAGGATACCACGAAAATGGGAGGTCATACAGATACACAAAATGCTTATGACTGGATAGTGCCAAAAGAGCAATACCAGAACGATTAAGCCAATGTATATAAGAGGCAGGAACTACTACTGCCTAATTGCTTCTCAAACACCCTGTTCTAATCAAACAAACATATTAAGTCATTTGATAAAACAAATACCATTTACCATTTAGGTAGCAAAAATAACCTATGTATGGGGCCATATTCTGCTCAATCTACAAGATTGTAATAGTAGGCTGGGTTTCAAATAATGTTGAGCCTGAGTACAGGAAAGACGTAGGGAACCTAGTGACAGGGTGTCATGACAACATCCTTTCCCTTAATGTCAGCAAAACAAGAGAGCTGGTCGTGACTTCAGGAAGTGCACAGTGTACATGCAGGTGCTGGGCTTGACAGGGTTGAGAGTTTCAGGTTACTCAGAGTAAACCTCAGCAATGGCCCCTTATGGTCCTGCCATCTAGATGCCACAGCTAAGAAATTACACCAGCATCTCTACATCCTCAGGAATATAAAGAATTTTGGCATGCCCGCTTTGACCCTCAATAATATTATCGATGCACCATAGAAAGCATCCCATCCGGATGCCTGATGCCCAAGACCACAGGAAACTACAACAAGTTGTGGACATAGCTCAGCACATTGTGGAAATCCAGACTCCTCTCTATGGACTCTGTCTGTACTTCTCACAACCTTGGTAAAGCAGCCAACATAATCAAAGATCCAATCCAGCCTGGACGTTCTCTATTGGGCAAAAGCCCAAAGTCTCATACCACCTAGCTCAAGGAAAGCTCCTATCCTGCTGTGATAAGACCACTGAACATTTTCCTAGTATGATACAATGGACTCTTGAACTCAGAATCTACTTCATTAAGGCCTTGCATGATAATATACAGAGCACTGCACTTTCCCTGGTAACATTTTACTCTGTATTCAATTATTGTTTTCCTCTTATGCTAATTCAATACACTGATGAAATAATACATAGATTAGAGGGATAGGGGCCAAACCTCAGTAAATAAGAATAGCTTAAGTTGACACCTAGGTTGATATGGGTGAGTTAAGCCCAAAGACGTGTTTACTCACTGTGTTACTCAGTGACACTATGATTCTAATACCCAATAGTCCAGCTCCACCAATGACCCAAGGGTCTAACTGGGGTGCCTAGTTCTTGTTCGTATTTCTTCCTTATACACTCAGTGGTCACTTTATTAGGTACATGTGCACTCCTGCTTATTAATGCAAATATCTGATTAGCCAATCATGTGGCAGCAACTCAATGCATAAAAGCATGCAGAAATAGTCAAGAGGTTCAGTTGTTGTTCAGACCAGACATCAGAATGGGGAAGGAATGTGATCTAAGTGACTTTGACAGTGGAATGATTGTTGGTGCCAGATGGGGTGGTTTGAGTATCTCAGAAACTGCTGATCCCCTGGGATCTTCACACACAACAGGGTTTACAGAGAATTGTGTGAGAAACAACAAAAAAAAACTTCTAGTGAGCAACAGCTCTGTGGGTGAGAATGCCTTGTCAATGAGAGGGGTCAGAAGAGAATGACCGGACTGGTTCAAGCTGACAACAAGGCGAAAATAACTCCAGTAATCACATGATACGAGTGTTACGTGCAGAATAGCGTCTCCAAATGCACAACACGTCAAACCTTGAATTGAATGTGATACAGCAGTAGAAGACCACGCACAGGAGGTACCTGATAAAGTGGCCACTGAGTGTACTTAGAATGAGAAAAGTACAAAATAAAAATGAAGATAGACAGTGAGAAATAAAGCAATAAATAGCACAATAAACAGCCGAGAAATTGCCGAGAGACAGAGGGAGCAGGGCAGTGAGATCATCGGGAGGTGATGGAATGAGAGGGAGGTGGGCATCAGGAGACAGAGAGCAGATGACTATGAGTCGATGGTGAACCTATGACAGATGGTGCAGGGTCAGAAAGGCTATCCACCAAGGATTCAGGAAAGGAACTGCAGTGTTTAGTTAAGGGTGGAAGATCAGGAACTGAGGAGGTGTAAAAGAACTGAGTGCCCAGAAGGATGACCCTCAGAGCTCGTGTGTGGGTGCCATCAGCTATTGGGAAAAAAATGATGCTGCATCTTGGGACTAAAGTAGACGGAGGCGGAAGTAACGCCTCAGTTGTTCAGAGAATTGGTCAACTGTAGTGATCTGTCAAGCTTGAACGGTACACCTCAGGGCTGGGATGCAAACAGTCTGCATTCATTACTAATAAGGGTAACACCCATACTGGATGAACTCATCAGGTCAGGCAGCATCAATGGAAAGGAACAAAGATTTGACAATTCGAGCTGAAACATTTCACCAGGACTGGAAAGGAGAGGGAAGCAGCCAGAGTAAGAAGGTGGTGGGGGGAAAAGGCCAGCACATGCAGAATCTCTTGTAGTTATTATTACTAATAAGATCTAGGCTCAAAGCTTTAAATTGTGTACAGAGCTTGCATAACTGTTAGCATTCACTTGAGTATATAGTCTACAAAATAAAGTTCGTTAAAACAGCAAAGTGACTGGGTGGATACAAGTTCAAAGTTCAAAGTAGATGTATTATCAAAGTACATACATGTCACCACATACCACACTGAGATTCATTTTCTTATGGGCATACACAATAAATCCATAATATCAATGAAAGAACGCATTAACTTGGGGTTTCAAACAGTGTAGAAACCATGCAAATACCAAAAGAATAAATCATTAAGCAATAAATATCAAGGTCATGAGGTGAAATGTACTGTGTGGGAACATTTCAATGATGGGACAAATGAAGTTGAGTAAACCTCATGGCTAAGGGGTAATAATTGTTCCTGAACCTGGTGGTGTGAATCCTGAGGCTCCTGTACCTACTTCCTGATGGCAGCAGCTAGACGACAGCATGGCCTGGCTGGGGGGAGGACTCTGATAATGCATGCTGCTTTCCTGCAACACCATTTCATGTAGATCTGTTCAGTGCTGGGGACAGCTTTACCCATGAGAGGTTTGAGAGGTTGGTCATGACTAGACTGAACTCCTGCCTCAGCGAGGCAATGGCTCTCCACAGAGCTTTAGACCACCCGGACAACACAAACACCTATGTCAGGATGCTGTTCATCGACTATAGCTCAGCATTTAATACCATCATTCCCACAGTCCTGATTGAGAAGTTGCAGAACCTGGGCCTCTGCACCTCCGTCTGCAATTGGATCCTTGACTTCCTAACCAGAAGACCACAATCTGTGTAGATTGGTGATAACATATCCTCCTCACTGACGATCAACAGTGGCAAACCTCAGGGGTGTGTGCTTAGTCCACTGCTCTACTCTCTATACCCATGACTGTGTGGCTAGGCACAGCTCAAATACCATCCATAAATTTGTTGACGATACAACCATTGTTGGTAGAATCTCAGGTGGTGACAAGAGGGCGTACAGGAGTGAGATATGCCAGCTACTGGAGTGGAGTCACAGCAACAACCTGGCACTCAATGTCAGTATGATGAAAGAGCTGATTGTGGACTTCAGGAAGGGTAAGATGAAGGAACACATACCAATCCTCATAGAGGAATCAGAAGTGGAGAGAGTGAGCAGTCCTGATGAAGGGTCTTGGCCAGAAACATCGATAGCGCTTCTCCCTATAGATGCTGCCTGGCCTGCTGTGTTCCACCAGCATTTTGTGTGTGTTGAGAGTGAGCAGTTTCAGGTTCCTGGATCTCAAGATCTCTGAGGATCTAACCTGGTCCCAACATATTGATGCAGTGATAAAGAATGAGGTATAGCTCATTAGGAGTTTGAAGAGATTTGGTATGTCAAACTATACTCAAACACTTCTGTAGATGTACCATGGAGGGCATTCTTACAGGCTGCATCACTGTCTGGTGGGGAGGGGGGCTACTACACAGGACAAAAGAAGCTGCAGAAGGTTGTAAATCTAGTCTGCTCCACCTTGGGTACTAGCCTACAAAGTCCAAGACATTTTCAAGGAGCGGTGTTACAGAAAGGCAGTGTCCATTATCAAGGACTTCCAGCGCCCAGGGCATGCCATTTTCTCACTGTTACCATCAGGTCGGAAATACAGAAACCTGAAGGCACACACTCAGCAATTCAGGAACAGCTTCTTCCCCTCTGCCATCCGATTCCTAAACAGACATTGAACCCTTGGACACTACCTCACTTTTTATATTTATATTATTTCTGTTTTTTGCATGATTTTAATCTATTCAATATACATATACTGTAATTTATTATTATTATTACTATTTTATTTTGTTTTTTCTCTTCTATATTATGTATTATATTATTAAACTGCTGCTGCTATGTTAACAAATTCCACGACACATGCCAGTGATAATAAACCTGATTCGGATTCGGATTCAGTTGGACTGGGCCGTATCCACTGCTTTGTGTAGGATTTTCAAATCAAGGGCATCAGTGTTTCCATAGCAGGCTGTGATGCAGCCAGTCAGTATACTCTCCATTACATATCGATAAAAAATTGTCAATGTTTTAGATGTCATGCTGTGTCTTTGCAAACTCCTAAGGAAGCAGATGTACTGCCATGATTTCTACAAAATTGCACTTACATGCTGTGCCAAGAACAGGTCCTCCGAAATAGTAACACTGAGGAATTTAAATTTGCCCACCCTCTCCACCTCTGATTCTCCAATGAGGACTAGCTCATGGATCTCTGGTTTCCTCCTCCTGAAGTCAATAATCAGCTCCTTGGCCTGGCTGGCATTGTGTAAGAGGCTGCTGTTATAGCACCACCCAGCCAGATTTTCAATCTCCTTCCTATATGCTGATTCATCACCACCTTTGATTTTGCTGACGACAGTGGTGTCGTCAGCAAACTTGAATATGGTATTGAAGCTGTGCTTAGCCTCACAGTCATCAGTGTAAAGTGAGTAGAGCAGGGGGCTAAGCACACAGCCTTGTGCTGTACCTGTGCTGATGGAGATCGTGGAGGAGAAGTTGTTGGAAATCCTAACTGACTGGGCTGTGCAAGTAAGGAAACCAAGGATCTAATTACACAAGAAGGCATTGAGGTCAAGGTCTTGCAGTTTATTCATTAGTTTTTAAAGAAGCTGTAAGAAGGGGGAGCGCGATGTTAGAACTATGTATGTGTGAAATTAGAGCAATTCAACTCTTTCATCCTGGCTCACACATGCTGAGATTGAGGGATGGTCACTGAGGCTGATGTTGGAGAAAGAGCGAATGACAGAACAGGCTCAAAGAGCTTTCCACCTCCAGTTACTCGAAAAAAGAGAGGGCGAAACAGAAAGTTCAAAATTCAACTTTCAAAGTAAATTCATTCTCTTGTGGGTATTCACAGTAGACAGAAAAAAACACAACAGATTCAATGAAACAAAGACAGACAAACAATCAATGTTGCAATAGAAAGAACAAATAGGTGGTGACACAGTAACATAGCAGTTAATGTAAAGCTATTCCTGTAGCTGAGACCCGGTTCAATCCCCACCACTGTCTGTGAGGTGTTTGTAGATTCTGCTCATGACAGCATAGGCTTCCTCTAGGTGCTCCATTTTCATTCCAGACTGTAAAGAAGGGTTATTAGTTTAATTGTTCACATGGGTGTAATTGGGCGGTGCAGGCTCATTGGGCTGGAAGGACCTGTTAACTGTGCTGTATTATTAAATAACTGAATACTAAATAAATAAAGAGGAACCGCGAAAGAGAGGGTGAGGAAATAATGGCTACTGTGGTCACCGAGCCTCACAATCGATCCTGGAGTTGCCCAGAACCGATCTTTACTTTTCCAGCATCTGCAGATTTTCTCTTGTTGTGATAAGTCTTGAACATCCTTGATCCTCAGATATAGAAATAAAGAGATGGGGAAAGACACCCACGCACGAGCTCTTAGGGTCATGTTTCTGACATTCAGTGCTTTAACACCTCCTCATTTCCTGATCTTCCACTCTTAACAAAACACTGTGGTTTGTTTCCTGAATCCTTGCTGGATGACCTTACCACCCCTGCACAATCTGTCACAGGATTGATCACTGACTCACAATCATAAGACCATAAGACATAGGAGCAGAATTAAGCCATTTGGCCCATTCAGTTTGTTCCACCACCTGATCCATTTCCCTCTCCACCCCCTTCTCCTGCCTTCTTCCTGTAACTCTTCATGCCCTGACCACTGACTAACCAAAAACCGACCTCTCCCTTAAATCCACCTAATGACCTAGCCCCCACAGCTGCATGTGGCAACAAATTCCACAGATTCACGCCCCTCTGGCTAAAGAAGTTCCTTCTCAATTCCATTCTAAATTGACATCCCTCTATTCTGAGGCTCTTTCCTCTGGTCCTAGACTCCCATGCTATAAGAAACACCCTTTCCACATGTACTCCATCTTGGCCTTGCAACAACTGATAGGTTTCAATGAGATCCCCCTCATTCTTCGAAACTCCACTGCATACAAGCCCAGAGCCATCAAATGCACCTTTCATTCTCGGAATTATTTCTATGAACCTCCTTTGAACACTCTTCAATGACAGCACGTCCTTACTTAGAAAAGCAGCCCAAACCTGTTCACAATACTCCAGCTTAGGTCTCACGAGTGCCTTATAAAGTATCAACATCTCTCTCATCCTTGTTTTTATATTCTAGTCCTCCTGAAACGAGTGCTGACGATACATTTGCCTTCCTCACCACAGACTCAAACTGCAAGCCAACCTTTACAAGGACTCCCAAGTCCGCTTGCACATCGGAAATTTGGATTTTCTTCCCGTTTGGAAAATTGTCTATCAAAGTGCGTGACCATACACTTCCCAACACTGTAATCTATCTGCCACTTCTTTGTCATTCTCTTAATCTGTCTCAGTACTTCTGCAGACTCCCTGCTTCCTCAGCAGAACATGCCCCTCCCATCCACCTAACTTAGTGGACAAATTCCCATTAGTGAATTTGACCACAAAGCCAATCAATTCTGTCATCCATATCATCAACACACAACATAAAAAGAAATGGTCATATCACAGACCCCTACAGAACACCACTAGTCATCAGCAGCCAGTTAGAAAAGTTTATTCCCACTCTTAGCATCCTGCCAACCAGGCAATCGTCTAAACATGCTAGTATCTTTCTTGTAATGTCATGGGCTCTTATCTTACTAAGCAGTCTCATGTTCAGCTCCTTGTCGAAGGCCTTCTGGAAATCTAGTTACACAACATCAGCTGATTCTCCTTTGTCTATCCTGCTTGTTATCTGCTCAAAGAATTCCAAGAGATTTATCAGAAAAGATTTTCCTGTAAGAAAACCATGCTGACTTTGGCCTATTTTATCATGCCCTTCCGAGTACCCTGAAACCTCATCCTTAATAATCAACTTCGACATCTTCCCAACCACTGAGGTCAAGCTAAGTGGCCTATAATTTCCGTTCTTCTGCTTTCCTCCCTTCTGGAAGAGTGGAGTGACATTTGCAATATTCTAGTCCTCTGGAACCATGCCAGGATCTATTGATTGTCACAAGATCCTTTCTAATGCCTCCACAATCTCTTCAGTTATCTCTTTCCAAACCCTGGAGTAAGTCCATCTGGTCCAGGTAACTTAGCCACCCTTTAGATTTTTCAGTTTCCCAAGCACCTTCTGCAACTGCACTCACTTCTGACCCCGAAATTCTTGTACCTAAAGCATAGTGTCTTCCATAGTGAATACTGATGCAAAATACTTATTCAGTTCATCTACCACTTCCTTGTTCCTCACTACTACCTCTCCAGCATCGTTTCGAGCAGTCTGATATATACTCTCACCTCCTTCTTCAGTCCTGACGAAGGGTCTCGGCCCGAAACGTTGACCGCTCATTTCCACGGATGCTGCCTGACCTGCTGAGTTCCTCCAGCTTTTGTACGTGTCGATTTGACCGCAGCATCTGCAGTGTACTTTGTGTTTACTGTCACCTCCTCAGAGCCTTTCTTTTGGCCTTCTGTCAGTTTTTACAAGCTTCCCAATCCTCTGACTTCCCATTTAATTTTTGCTGTATTATATGCCCTCTCTTTGCTCCTATGTTGGCCTTGTCTTCCCTTGCCAGACCCAGTTGTGTCATCCTGCCCTTAGAATACTTCTTCTTTGGAATGTATCTATTCCAAATTGCTCCCAGAAACAGCCGAACAACCGCTATGCCACCATTGCCAGTGTCTCCTTCCAATCAACTTTAGCCAGCTCCTCTCTCATACCTTTGTAATTCCCTTTGGTCCCCTGTAATTCTGATACATTTGACATTACCTCCTCCCTCTCAGATTTCAGGGTGAATTCTACCACATTATGATCGCTGACTCTGAAGGGTTTCCTTACCTTAAGTTCTCTATCTGCTCTCTGCCTCCTGATGTTCACCTCCCTTTCATTTCCTCACCACCTGACAAACTCACTGTCCTGTCCCTCTGTCTCGCTATCGCTTCTTCGCTGCTTATTTTGAATTTGTTTTTGCTTCATTTCTCACTGGTTCTCTTCATTTTTATTTTGCACCTTTCTCAATTCTATGTACTCGCAGTGGCCATTTTAATTAGGTGACTCCTGTTCTCGGGCTTCTGCCCCTTTAGCTCAATCACTTCAAGACTGGCTGCGTTGCACATTCAGAGATGCTCTTCTGGACACCACAGTTGCAACGTGGTTATCTGAGTTCCTGTCGCCTTCCTGTCAGCTTGAACCATCCTGGCCATTCTCCTCTGACCTCTCACGTTAACAACGCGTTTTGGCCTGCGGATCTGCTGCTCACTGGGTGTCCTTTGTTTTACTGCTCACTGTAAATTCCGGAGACTGTTGTGCCTAAAAATCCCAGGAGATCATCAGTTTCTGAGATATGCAAACCATCTCACCTGGTGCCAACAGCCACTCTACAGTTGAAATCGCTTGGATCGCATTTTTTCCCTATACTATGTTTGGTCAGAACAACTGAGCCTCTTGACCATGTCTGCATGCTTTTCTGCATTGAGTTACTGCCACGTGATTGGCTGATTGGATATTTGTCGGGGTCTGCCTTATAAAGTGGCCACTGTGTTCATAATACGGTGTATAGTTAAATTGGCATTGCTGCTGCCTCTAAGCTCCTGGGACCCGAATCTAACCCCAGACTCTAGAACCATCTATGTAAAGTACGCACGCTCTCCTTGTGACTACGTAGGTGTCCTCCAGATGCTTCTATTCCCTCCCTCAATCTCCCCCCCCACACCCAAATAAAACCGTGTAGGTGAATGTGCCACGGCAAATGGCCCCTTTTGGGTGGGTGAGTGGTAGATCTGGGAGGGAGGTGATAGGAATGCAGGGAGAATAAATCAAGTTAAGGTAGGATTAGAGAAAGAACGGGTGCTGGGAGGTTAGAATGGACTTGGTGGCTCTGAATGACTCCCTGAACAAAGAATGCGACAGCACTAAAGAAATGTGCGGAGAAGCTGGAAATAGCTGTCGACGGGGCTGAAGTACGTTGATCATGACGACAGATGACTCAGCAGGGGTTGTTGGGAAAAGAGGAGCAACATCTACGATTTCTGTCAAAAGTCCTGCTGCTCACAGGGCTTTTGAATAAGATAAGAATAGAATATAAGATAGAATAAGATCTCATCTTAATCTTAAAACAAAAATAGAATGCTTCCTGAAGGAATAGTCCTTTGCCGTGGCTCTGCACCTGAAGTCTGCAGCTAACACATTGAAATCCCTTCAAAAAAAGGCACAAAGCTGCTTTCTTCTTTCCAAAAGAATTGTTATCACTGATACCGAAACTGGTATCTCCGACATCAAAAAGCATCCTTCTCGAACAGGGAGTCACATCTGTTCAGCAGAGAAGGCCGAAGGCTTACTGCTTTCTTGAGCCAGCAATCTGCAACGAGAGCTTTTGTGAAACTAGGTAGGATACGAGAAGTAATTTACAATAATCCTCAGAGGCTAGTAGTGGGCGGCACTACAACATATGAACAAACAGGATGTGTTTGGGCCTGTGGTCAGCCGTTCCTAGTTTGTTATGCAACACTCTTCTTTTCAAATACGCTCTGAATTCCCTAAACTCCCATTTCCCCCCTCAATATCCTAATCTGTATATTAAGAAAAGGGTATATCAAAGGAAAGCCGGCATTGCAGAATTTCTCCACTAGAATTATAAGAGGCCCGACAGGAGAAGAATCTTCCCTACATTGAAGTATTCATAGCTCGATAATCACATGACCAAAGCACTGCTAGATTAACCCCCTCCTGGAATGATTTGCTGTACAATGTTTCAGAGGGAGAAATCTGGCAGCTGGCTGTTGAGAGATGGTATGCTCTTCAAAATTTTGAGAGGTCTGATAATTTTTCATGACACATGTTTCAAGATTTCAATGAATCAGATTGTTTCGGGCACAGGCAGTGATACGTTTGTTTTTCCTCTAGATCCTGTGCACTGTGAGAATGCAGCACCTAATTGCACATGGCAAGTAAGAGTCTGATAATGAGAGAATAACATGGGTTGTTGAGGTCTGAGAGTGGACATAACTCTCTACACATTAATAAACTTAACTTTTTCATGTTCAGAGAGTAGGGAGGCCCTTGTTATAACATCCCAGACCATAAGACGTAAGAGTAGACGTAAGACCAAAGGTCACTTAATGAAGGAAATATATACTGGCCTTGAGGAGCATGACTGGCAAATGAATTTTAAAGCATTGGTCTCTGAACATTAATATTTTTCCATAAATCCATTTGTTTGTTCTCTGATTCCCAAACCAAGTCTTACCAATTCTCCTCAGTCAAATGACTCAGTCAGCCAATCATTACGCATGAAATCCAGACAAGATTGCTGAAAACTATTGCAATACACGAAGAGCTTAGTTGCATCAGTTTGGCCACTGACTGTGTTTCAGCAAGGATTTCTTATAACCCCACTTCCTGCTTATTTTTGGGAACATTAGTCCTGTTCTTGGCTGATTCCCACATGCTCAGGATTTGACTACAGCGTATGGTTCTTCCCAGTCGGATTTCCTTCTGAAATGATGCTAGGGTTTTGGATTCAGCTGCAACACATTGCTGAAAGTAGAGTGAGAATGCAGCAGGCAGGAACAGAATTAGTAGAGAGCAGAGTTATGAATAGAGAATTAAGGAGATCCTGTAGGGAGTATGGAATGGAATACTGATAGGATTACTGGAAACAGACAGAACAGCAGGGTTTTCAAAGGAAGGGTGGATAACTTTCATGGTTGGGTAATAGTACAGAAAGGAATGGTTTACAAGAAGTGATCACATGCTCCATGGGCCAACTGTAATCACCCTACAGAGGAGGTTCATGAGAATAATTCCAGGAATGGAAAGCGGACCATTTGATGGCTCTGGACCTGTACTCACTGGAGCTTAGAAGAATAACGTGGATCTCATTGAAACATGTCAAATAGACGTGGATGTGGAGAGGATGGTTCCAATAGTGGGGAAGTTTAGGACCGGAGGGCACAGCCTCAGAGAACAAGATGTTCCTTAAGAACAGAGATAAGGAGGAATTTCTTTGACCAGAGGGTGGAGAATCTGTGCAATTCATTGCCACAGATGGCTGTGGAGACCAAGACATTGGCTATAGTTAAAGCAGAGGAAGATATTTTCTTGATAGTGAGAATGTCAAAGGTTACAGGGAGAAGACAGGAGAATATGGTTGTGAGGAGGAGATAATGATCAGCCATGTTAGAATGGTAGAGCAAAATCGATGGGCCAAATAGCCTGAATCTGCTCCTATGTCATTTGGCCTTATGGTCTTATGACATAGTTACTTATGATTATTGGATGGTGATTATGGTGAGACTTCCAAAGACATCACAATACTGTTGTATAGGGTTCTGTTTGTTTCATCGTTATCAGAGGACTGAATCAGCTAGAGTCATTGGACCATACAACATCATCTTAAGATATCTTTAGAAAGAAGAAAACTGCAATTAACCTTGAACTGACCCCATAATCTGCCTATCACAAATTAAACCAATAGCCCTAATAGGACAAGTTATTTAAATAGCAATCTCCACTTCAAAAGCAGAATAACACACTATGGTTTAAATTATTTGAACTCCCTGGTCTGATGAACCATTCTATCATCCGATATGAAAACACCTTAGGATTGTGGTACTGTTACACTGTAGGAATCCAGTCCTAGTTCTTTGGTTGCTATGGGCTGTTGCTAGGAATCAAGCAGTGTTTCAGCCAATTAATATTTAATGATTTAAAGGTGTAGTGCAGGCCAAAGGGAGCAATTTAATCCAGTGCCTTGCGGTTTGAATAGGAAATACATAGAGAAAGATGGCATTCATTGTTGATGCAACAAAACAGATTCCCATGGCAACCATATGTGTTAATAGAGGTGACAGAATATAGTAAAGACTTTTGGACATAGTTACATGTTTAAGAAATAGCCCAGACCTAGGCAATCAGCCAGCTTGCTGGGTTAATAGGTTTAGCCATTGGATTCATTGAGCTTCAGTCAACTACTCCCTGGAGTTAAATGAAATGAAGCAGCAGGCAATTTATGATGCGTGCCTTTGGGCGAGAAGTTTAGTTGATTTCTTTTTCTGGATCTCAGCTAAAAGAGTGTGAACAAAGTTCTGGGCAGGAGATTTGTAACATTAGAAAGAGCAGCTCGGGGGTCTTAAAGACACTTGGCTATTGTTTAGTAGTCCATTGTATCCACGGGACACAATGAGACCAACCATGCCAGAGAGTATGCTCCAAACGAACCTCCTCCAACCCTCTAACCACATACCTTCCCAAATGCCTGGAGCTTATCAAGCCTCCCAATGGAATTGGATGCACCAAGCCTCAGTGTGTCCTTCAGCACGTGGTCCGCAGTCTGGTCTATGCGTGTCAGCAGCGTTCCCTTACGGACATCACACTGTGCTGGAAGACCAAGTTTCAGACAGAACAAAAGATTCTTTCAGCAAGCTCATGGCCTTCCAGCGGCACGTGATGTCTACCTGAATGTGTTTCTTGGAGTAGCCTGTAAATTACTGTCCATTGATATCAGCTGCTGGGGATGAATCAAATAACAGACACTTGTATTTGTCTCTGTACTCTCTTAGCAAATCCACAGTCTGCAGCTATACATTGGGGTTCAAGCCCAGAGGTCGAATCCCCAAGAACGGCAAATCCACAGGTTGAAGCACAGTGACTGAGGCCCCTAGGCTGGTGGGTCCAGAAGCTGGCACTTTGGGTGGTAACAGCTGACCAATCCTCCACAACATTGGTAGAGATAGAACCTCAACACTAAGTTTGGATGCACACATTGCTTGACCAGCAACACACAAACCTTGGGAATACTTTTTCCCCCATTCTTGGGGACGTGTTCATCATAAACCATCGAACTCACTCCATGTTAAACTCTCCAGATAAACTAGAAGACATTCCAGGTGCTTACCAAGGCAGAAGAGAGGACAGGCCACACCTGTGCCAAGTACGGCACCTCTGAGGGAATATCATGCCTGATGAATGAGTTCTTCATGGTTACTGACAGAGAAGACCATTCCCACAGATCGTTTTTGTTCCATCTTCTCAGTCCGCTCCAGCCAATCTCAAACTCCTCAGATTATCAGTGAAAATAACACCCCACCCCACCACCACCACCACCACCACCACTCCCACTCCCACAGAGTTCCAACTTCCTGCAAAATTGACTTCCTGGTTTTTGATCCACCTCTCAAGAAGCCTGAGGAATTCTGCTCCATCATTCCTCGTGGACACCAAGAGTTGATATAAAACAATTATGCACTTTGAATGTGCGGCCTTTTGCCCAGCAACCTGCCCTTGCTACGAGGTTGACAGAAATTTAAGCAGGTGAATCGTTAATGGTTCATTTGGCAATGGCCAATCAGAGCTGAGGTCTGAGTTTTAGTGGTGACATTGACAGAGGGGGGTTATGACACGCTGGGCTGATTTGCATGGCGGCAGGTGATATGGAGGCACAGTGGGTAGTGCAGCTCCTTCACAGCTCCACCAGCTGAGCTTCAGTACCAACCTCTGACGCTGTCCATGTGAAGTTTTCATTCTCTCCCTCTGACCAGGAAGGTTTCCCATTGTGAACCGGTATCCTCCCACATCCCGGAGCTGTGCCAGCTGGTGAGTTAGCCATCAACTGTAAATTCCTCTTAGATTGGGAAAATTAGGTTAATAGACTTATGAGGGAGAATGGGTTATAGAGAAATAAGTGCGGGAATGGATTGATGGGATGGCCCTGAAGGCCAGAGTATAACTTGATGGTCTAAATGGCTTCTTATCTCATACAGAAATATGGCATTTGTTCCAGTATGTCCCCATAAGACCATAAGATATATGGAGCATGCTGCTCCGTCATTTCATCATGGCTGATCCATTTCCCCTCTCAACCCCAATCTCCTTCCTTCTCCCCGTATCCCACCATGCCCTGACAAATCAAGAACTTAACAACCTCTGTCTTAAATGTACTCAATGACTTGGCCTCCACAGTCGCCTGTGGCAACAAAGACCACAGATTTACCACTCTCTGGCTAAAGATATTCCTCCTCATCTCTGCCTTAAAAGGATGCCCCTCTATACTAAAGCTGTGCCCTCTGATCCATGACTCCCCCACCATAGGAAACATCCTCTCCGCTTCCACTCTATTGAGGCTTTTCAACGAGTTCTCCCTCATTCTTCAGGCCCAGAGCCATCAAACACACTTCATAGGACAGGCCTTTCGATCCTGGATTCATTTTTATGAACCTCCTTTGAACCCTCTCCAGTGTCAGCACATCCTTTCTTAGATAAGGAGCCCCAAACTGCTCACAATACGTCAAGCCTCACCAGTGCTTTAGAAGTTCTCAGCATGATATCCTTGCTTTTATAGTCTAGCCTCTTGAAATGTGGAATTATGGAGAAGATCCGGGGGTTATTTATCTGATCTCCTCTTTGCAAAATGGTATGTTTCCAAAAAGGATTGAGGCTTCACCCACACAAAACCAAGTATTTGCTGTTCATTATTAAGGACCCCATCACCCAGGTCATGCCTTGTTCTCATTGCTGCCATCAAGTTGTAGGTACAGAAGCCAGAAGGCACACACTCAACGATTCAGGACCAGGTTCCTCCCCTCTGCCATCCAATTTCTGAATGGATGCTCAACCCATGAACACTACCTCACTACTTTATAACTTCTATTTATGCACTACTTATTTAATTTAAATATTTAATATACTTACTGTAATTCAGTTTTTTTCCCTGCATTATTATGTGTTGCATTGTACTGCTGACACAAAGTCAACAAATTTCACAACATATGCCATTGATATTAAACTTTATTGTGATTTGGATCCATTCAGATATCTGACTGAGACAAAGGCACAACTTTCTCACGAGTTGTCTCTTCAAGGATGTTTTCAGGTGTTGCTACATGAAACAATCAAAGGGGAGTGAGTTTGAAGGGGTAGAAATGGTTTTAGTTCAGGAGGTTGAAATGAGCACCAACGTGAAGACAAAAATACTTTCAAGCATCTTTTTCAGAAGAATCAGTCCCAGCCCCATGCTCACCTCAACTTACCTGTGGCCAGCTTCTCTCTGTGCTTCTGCGATCTTCTGACCTGATTCTTCCAATCTCCAACCTTGCACATGAAGATTACATCTGTACTGAAACCCACGCACTTGAGCTTCTTGAAACACAAGAGATTCTGCAGATGCTGGAAATCTTGAGAAACACGCACAAAATGCTCAAGGAATTCAGCAAGTCAGGCAGCACCTATGTTGACAAACAGTCGACATTTCGGGCTGAGACCTTTCATCAGGGCTGGCAAGAAAGAGGGCAGAATCTGAAATAAGAAGGTGGTGGAGAGGAAGTACAAGCTGGCAGGTGATAGGTGAGACCAGGTGAGGGGGAAAGTGGGCGGCTGGGGAAGGGTGATGAAGTAAGAAGCTAAGAGGTGATAGGTAGAAGAGGTGAAGAAGAAAACTGGTAAGAGAAGATGATGAGTAATTGAATAAACGAAAGGAGGTGGAGAAGCAGAGGGAGGCGGTGGGCAGGTCATGAGAATGGGGAAGGAGAAGAGAAGGGGTGAGAGGAGTACTCATTGTCCAACCCACTACTAACTCAGTTAATCAATGTAAAAGTTAAAATTTTCATCTACATGTCTCCATATATTTTTAACAGAGGTTTCAACCACTAAGCATGCTCCTCAAAAACCTTTACCTTATAATTAAGTCCTATAATCATTAGACTGTTCAAAGGTCTCACTGAGTTTCCGAGAACTCGACAGGATAGTTGCTGAAGCTCAAGTTCAATTTTGTCATTCAACCATACATGAATACCTGTGAATACAGCCAAAAGGAACAGCGTTACTCCAGAACCAAGGGGCAAAACGCAATATCAACAGTCAATCAGAGCACAAGGCAAATGTAGCATATATAAGACAGCAGTAAAATGGAGTGAAACAAAAAATATATAGTCCATGTCCCCGAGTCCATGAATATTGCAGCAGTCTGTAGTTGAACATCATATGGCTTGTCTTCTGACAAGTGAACACTTGGGAGCAGCACCAACTCCAACATGGATGCGACACCACACCGCCCCCAGCAATCTGGGGAGGTGCACCAGCTCTCCTGAGTGGCAATTATCAGGTGACCCAACTGCTTGAAACCTTGACCTCGCTCCGACCAAGGCCACTCAGCTCCCACGCCACCCACCAATCAACCAGTGAATCAGACCTGCAACGTTCCACGTTGGCAATGTCCAGCAAGGTCCTGTGATCAAGGTTCTGTGGTAGACGGAAGGGCTCTGATATCAGGCTGGGAAAACAAGAGTTAATTGGAGGTCAGCGTGGACGAGGAGTAACAATTCAGGAACTGCTTCTTCCCTCTGTCATCACATGTCTGAATGGTCCTTGCTTCTATGGAAGCATGGACTTTTTTGCACTACTTCTTTCTTCCATAATTTATAGTAATTTGATATACTTGCACTGTATCGCTGCTGCAAAACAACAAATTTCACATCATATCAGACGAAAATAACAAACCTGATTCTGACTCTGAACGTACATGCAGATCCTGGTAGAAAGAATTCATCACCTCACACCCACCCTGTCAAGTACCTCTCAGTGGGTCCCACACTGACCTCAGAACCCACAGAACCAGTATCAAAGTGAGTCGTCCTCTATCCCAAAGGAAGACTGAAGAAGGAGGAACCATGTGGGTAGCAGAGCCTTGTATCTTTGAAGGGAAGTTGGAATCTTGAAAGAGGCAAACCAAAATCACAGGCAGGATATTCACAGCCAACAAGTAAAGCATGTATAGGGCGATTCTGTTGAAAGATGAGCTTGAAGATATCACAAACAAGAGAAAATCTGCAGATGTTGGAAATCCAAAATGCTGAAGGAACTCAGCTGCCTACGGGAAAAAGTACAGTCGATGTTTTGGGCCAAGACATCCGGTCCTGTTGAAGGGTCTTGGCCTGAAACACCGACTGTACTCTTCCATTGATGCTGCCTGGCCTGCTGAGCTTGAAAGTATTTTAGGTTCTGTGTACTTGGATGTTCTGCTAAGCTTCCTGTATTAGAAAACCAACATCTCTTCAAACACACTCAACTTCTGTACAATTTAACACCCGATATCATTGTGTGAAGGAACAGTGAGTGAGAAAACAGACTGGAGAGAATTGACTCAGGGGCATGAGCTCACTTAAAGAGGAACAGATATCCCTTCTCAAACATTTGTTACTCTTTCGAATTTTTTCCTAAAAAGGATTGTGGATTCTCGGTTGTTGATTTTCAGCCACTTAGAGCCACTCGACTTATTAGGCAACAGGGTCACGTGATCAGACATGAGTATCAGTCTCACAGGCCTAATCCCGTTTATATCCAAGCCCAAAAATATATAAACAAGAGGAGGCCACTCAGCCCCTCAGACCTAGCCCACAATTTAACATAATCTTGGCTCTTCTGACATTCCTATCTACCCAAATTTCCTCATTGTTTTCCTACAATATGCAGGGACTATTCAGCCCATAAATTGATGCTAACTCTTCAGAGATTTCCTATTCATCTTGTTTCCCCCCATTACCCTGTAATCTACAAACCATCAACACTTATCCCCACCTCCCTACCCTGCGATAACCTTTTATCCCCTTGCTTATCAATAATTTATTCATCTTTTCTCTAACACTATTCAAAGTCACTACTGCTACAGTCCTTTGAGGAACAGAGTTCAATCCCCTGAGAAAAATAAAGTGTCACTTTGCCTCTATTTCCAATGAGTAATCTCTAAACAGTGACTCATGGTCTTACATTCTCTCAAATTCAAAGTACATATATGCCACCTGAAATTAATTTTCTTGCTGGCATACTCAATAAATCCATTGTAGAATAATAACCATAATAGAATCAATGACAGATCACACCAACTTCAGCATTCAACCAGTGTGCAAAACCTAAAATAAATAAATAAATAACGATAATACTCAATAAGTATGAAGAACATGAGATGAAAAGTGCTTGAAAGTGAGTCCATAGGTTGTGGGACCATTTCAGTGATGGGGCAAGTGAATTTGAGTGAAGTTATCCCCTTTGGTTCAAGGTTGAGTGGTGACAACTGATCCTGAACCTAATGGATAAGCGACAGCATGAGAAGACCAAGAACATGCATTAGCTGGCCTCTTTATTAGGTACGTGCCTAGACTGTCCTCAAGGCTAGTTTTTTTTTTATTTTTTACAGCTCATGCTGCTGCCTCACAGTCCCAGGGTCCCAGGTTCAATCCCGGCCTCGGGTACTGTCTGTGTAGAGTCTGCATGCTTTCCCTGAGACCATGAAAGGTTCAACTGAGTGATCTGGTTTCCTCTCACATCCCAAAAACGTTCTGCAAGTTTAACAGGGTGTCATCAATTACTCCATGTTGAGGTAAGTGTCAAACAAATCAAAGGGAAGCGATGGGCATGTCTGCAAGAATATGTTGGTAAGGTACAGGGAATAAGGAGGGGCAATTGGTACTGAAGAAATAGCTCAGTATAATCCCAATGGGCTATTGTAATTAGTAAGTGCCCTTAACATACATCAGACTATGTATTAATAATAATTTACTGCAGCATTTGTTCTTTAACACAGTCGCATATTTTTTAGCACAATGCTTCACTGCACCAGGGATCACCAATTCCCGGTGCTGCCTGTACGGAGTTTGTACTTTCTCCCCACTTCCTCTGGGTGCTCCGATTTCCCCCCAGGTTCCAAAGATTTATGGTGAGGGTTAGGGTGACTGAAATATGGTGGCTCTTACGTGCTGCCCCTGCACAATCTTCTGACTGTGTTGGTTGTTGACACAAAAAGATGCATTTCACTGTATGTTTCAATATACATGTATCAAGTAAAGCTAACCTTTTATTTTGTGTCCCATGTAGTTCCAAGCAGGACAGATAGAAAAGAGCTTTGAATGAGCTCCCTAGAGTGTGGATGGAAAGTGGGACTATAATATCAACATTTTATTTGAATATTCAAGATTTTCACACATTTAACGTTCATAAGCAGAAGGTAGAAGCTGCCAAAACCAGGGAACCAGGGAAGAAGGGAAGGAGCTCAGCGAATTACATTTGGAGCTGAGGTCCAAAGGAGCTGGAGATACAACTGCCAGAGAGAGTGGGGAGGGACATCTAGAGATGAAGAAATGCAGAAAACTTGGAATGTGGGCAAGATTACAGAATCAAGACACAAGGGACTGCAAAGATGCTATCTGACTTGTTGAGCTCATTGTGTGTGTGTGTGTGTGTGTGTGTGTGTGTGTGTGAGACACAACATGCAGCAAACAATAAGCTTGAGGAATTTAGTGGATGGAGCAGCTTCTGTGGGAGAGGCAGGGTGAAAGAATGATCAATGTTTCAGGTTCAAGTCCTGCATCAGGATTGAGAGAGAGAGGGGTAATGGCAGGCATAAAGAGAGGGGGAGTGGTGATACAGGAGACAGAGGATTGGTGGACTGAGGTGGGGTGAAAGATAGGTAGATAGATTAGCTTTATTTGTCTCATATCAAAACCCACAGTGAATTGCATGATTTGTGTCAAATCAAATCAGTAAGGATTGTGCCGAACAGCCCATTAGCATCACCAAGCTTCTGGTGCCAGCAAAGCATGCCCACAGTTTATTAACCCTAACTCGTACATCTTTGAAATGTTGGAGGAAACGCATGTGGTAACAAGGAACTCTGCAGGTCAGGCAGCATCTATGGAAAGGACTAAACAGTTGCTGTTCTGAGCAGAAACCAGTCCTCAGGAAGGAATCTTATAGGAAAGGAGAGTGGACCATGGGAGAAATGAAAATTTAAAAAAATCTTTTGGATGTGGGACCATAACTTTAGCATTTCATTTGAATATTGAAGGCTTTCACAATTTTAACCTCAGACCATGAGAGTGCAAGGGAGAGAGAGATCTAAGCAACTCTTGGCTGTGAGTTTCTTTATAACTAATTGAATGCAATTTGATGCAATCTGTCCTAAGAATGAGTATGAATGCACAGTCAAACCATTACATTGTCTGTTCTCACTCCCTGCGAGCCGTGGTTTTAATAATGTGAATAATGTACCCGAAATTTGGGCCATTGTCTGGGGAACAATTTTGCACCATCGTTCCCATTATTCTAGGTGTCTCGTAGGTGGTCTAAAACAGTGTCAGACATGCATCACACTTACTGAACCTGTCACTGGGATCTTTCTCAATTCAGTTTTCTTTCAACTCACCAAGCCTCGCCTGGCTCTCTTTCCAAAGATTGGTCTGGGTTTCCAGTCATCCACCCATGTTCACTATCTTTTATTGTCCAGGCGTTCCCGTTCAGTCCCTCCGATGTCATATTCCATGTATCCTGTTCGCCTCCATCCAGTGTTTCTTGGACTCTCTCCGAGTATGCTCTTCCTAACGATCTTTCCTCCCAGAGTCCCAGATCCCAGGAACATTCTTTTTCTGCCAATGAAACCGTTGAATTGTCCTGCAATAACATCAGAGAAGGGAACCCACTGTCCTTCTTGGCTCTCTTTCTGGAATCAGTCTGGTTGAATCATCAGGCTCTCTTTCAGGTACCTAGTCTAAGGGTAATAAGTCCATAAGACCATGAATTAGGCCATTTGTCCCACTGAGTGTATGCTCGTGGTCTTCTGCTGCTGTAGCCCATCCACTTCAAGGTTCAAGGTGTTATGTTTTCAAAGATGCTGTTCTGCACACCACTGTTGTAACGTGTGGTTATTTGGGTTATTGTCGCCTTCCTTCCAGTCTGGTCATTCTCTTCGGACCCCTCTCATTAATACCCAAACAACTACCACTCACTGGATATTTTTTGTGCCATTCTCTGCAAACTCTAGAACCGTTGTGGGTGAAAATCCCAGGAGATCAGCAGTTTCTGAGACAGTCAAACCACACCTTCTGGCACCAGCAATCATTTCACAGTCAGTCGTTTAGATCACATCGCTTTCCCGTTCTGATGTTTAATCCAAATTGCAACTGAACCTCTTGACTGGGTCTGCTTGTGTTTATGGACTGATTGCTGCCATGTGATTGGCTGAATAGATGTTTGCATTGATAGCAGGTGTACCTGATAAAGTGGCTACTGAGTGTGTGTTAGTATATGCCTGTAAGTGTGTATGCAGCCCCCTCCCTCACCTGATATGTATTCTGGATCCTTCCCCTTTCCTTTCTTGTCTGATGAAGGATGTTGGCCCAAAATGTCAAACATGTATGTGTGTGTGTGTGTGTGTGTGTGTGTGTGTGTGTGTGTGTGTGTGTGTGTGTGTTTGTATTTGTGTGTGAGTTAGTGTGTGTGAGAGAGAGTGCATGTGTATATATATATATGTCTCTGTATTTGGTGTAATTTGTGTACATGCATGTGTGCTTCTGCCAGTGTTTGCTTTATAACAATCCTGTTGATTTATGATTACTCTTACTGAGTGGAGTTTACATTTTATGTTCCAGATTTCTCTAATTATTTGAATTTAAATTCCTCAGTTACCTTGGTGTGAACAGTGGTCCAGATATCTGCCTGATAGTGTGTGCGTTTGAGAAGTAGACATACACACAGCAACACTCTCTTTACCGAAGCTTATCCCTTATATTCAAGTTCATCGTCACCTGACGATATATATATACAACCAATATAAACAACATTCCTCCAGACCATAGTACACCCACAATACATATATCACACACATAAAACAAAATATTACCATAAGTAAGGTAATAAAATAGATTTCAAAAGTACACATGAAATGAACAGCACAGGTAAACATTAAACAGTCCAGTAAACAATAAGCAGCTTGCTGTCCGACTGACAGGACCTCAATGGTATCAGGGTATTCACAGCCTGAGGGACGAAGCTGTTACCCAGTTTAGGAGTCCTAGTCCTGCTGCTCCTGTACTTCCTCCCTGATGGTAGTGTGTCGAAAAGATTGAGGGATGGGTGGTAGGGATCCTCAATAATACTTTGGTTCCTCTGTATACAACGTTCACAGTAAATGGAGGGCAGAGGTTAATTATCCTTTCTGGGAAAAAAAAACCTCATTGTTACCAAACTACAGCTTGGGGGAGCTTGCTAAGCACAAGTTGCTTGCCGTATTTTCTAAAAGAGTGACAACACTCCAGAAATATTACCCATTAGCTGTAATTTGCATTGATCACTTCTTGTGGTCAATCACTGACAATGGCACGCTCATGGATTAGGGCTGGTGACTCCCCAAGTTATCAAGTCCCCCCAGGTCCGTGGATCCTGGGATCCATGGCGGGAGGCACGAGGGTCAGATGTCCATGTAAGTCCAGAGTTTGAGGCCTAGAGTTCAGGGTCCTGTGATCAGTGAATCCTGGATCAATAGTGAAGATCGAAGCCCAGAAGTTGGTGAATGTGGACTTTGAGGCCCAATGTTTGAAGCCCCTAAGTTAGTGTGTTTGGGACAGGAAAGCCTGTTATTTGTGAGTCTGCAAGTCTACTAGGAGAAGTCAGAGCCCCAGTCTCTACGATTAGTAAGTTCACTGGAGGCTGGAGGCCTGGAGGTAGGCAGTCACGGGTGGCCTGTCGTGTGTGTGAGGGGATGGGTGGCTGAGAGAGAGGAAGGGGCTTGTTTCGCTGCTGTTGTGTGTTGTTGCTTGTGTTGTTCTGCTGAACATTGTGGAGATGCTGTGTGAGTGTTGTAATGTGCGCTGATACTTGCGGGCTGCCCCCAGTGCATTCTTAGACTGTGTTGTTTGTTAACACAGATGACACATTACATGGTATGTTTCAATGTACGTGACACAAAATGATGCTGGTGATATTGTGATGAGAGATGCAGAGATGGCAGAGGAACTGAATGCGTATTTTGCATCAGCCTTCACAGTGAGGTTTCTGCAGTGAAAACTATGACTGGGAAGGTGCTCAGGAAGCTTAATGGTCTGAGGATGGAATCTCCTGGACCTGATGGAATGCACCCTCAGGTTCTGAAGGACGTAGCTGTAGAGATTGCAGAGGAATTAACGATGATCTTTCAAGAATCGATAGATTCTGGCATTGTACCGGATGACTGGAAAATTGCAAATGTTACTCCGCTGTTTAAGGGTGGGAGGCAGCCGAAAGGAAACTATCGACCTGTTAGCCTGACATCGGTGGTAGGGAAGTTGTTGGAATCGATTGTCAAGGATGAGATTACGGAGTATCTGGAGGCACGTGACAGGATAGGCCAAAGGAAAATGGTTTCCTGAAAGGAAAATCCTGCCTGACAAACCTACTGCAATTCTTTGAGAAAATTACAAGCAGGATAGACAAAGGAGATGTAGTAGATGTGGTGTATTTGGATTTTCAGAAGGCTTTTGACAAGGTGCCACACATGAGGCTGCTTAGGCAACATAAGAGCTCATGGAATTACGGGGAAGTTACTAGCATGGGTGGAGCATTGGCCGGTTGGCAGAAAACAGGGAGCGGAAATAAAGGGATCCTATTCTGGCTGGCTGACAGTTACCAGTGGAGTTCCACAGGGATCAGTGTTGGGACCGCTACTTTTTATGATGTATGTCAATGATTTGGACTACAGAATTAATGAATTTGTGGCTAAATTTACCGATGATACAAAGATTGGTGAAGGAGCAGGTAGTGTTGAGGAAACAGGGACCCTGCAGAGAGACTTGGATAGTTTAGGGCAATGGGCAAAGAAGTGACAAATAAAATACAATGTTGGAAACTGTATGGTCATGCACTTTGGTGGAAGAAATAAACAGGCAGATTGTTATTTAGATGGGGAAAGAATTCAAAATGCAGAGATGCAAAGGGACTTGAGAGTCCTTGTGCAAGATACCCTAAAGATTAACCTCCAGGTTGAGTCAGTTGTGAAGAAGGAGAATGCAATGTTGGCATTCATTTCTAGAGGTATAGAATATAAGAGCAGGGATGTGATGTTGAGGTTCTATAAGGTACTCAATTGAATTGAATTGAATTTTGATTTATTGTCATTTAAAAGCCACAACTGCAATGCAGTTAAAAAATGAAACAACATTCCTCCAGAATGATATCACAAAAGCACATGACAAAACAGACTACACCAGAAAATCCACATAACATTTGGCAATCCCCAATCCAGAGTCCGGAGAGGCTGCTGCGTATTAATATCGCGCTACCGTCTAGCACGTTCCCCAGGAAGGAGCTCCAAATCCAACAGACAAAACAAGACTACCCAGACACACCGTCAGGAGACCAACTCTACCACCCAACAAACCAAAAACTGAAGCTACAAGACCTACACAAAACCAAATAGTTACATATAGTTATAGTTAACATATAGTTACAACAGTGCAAACAATTCCATAATAAATAAAAAAAAAACACCATGGGCGCAGTAAAAATAGTCCAAAGATGTTAAAAGATTATAAGTTTGAAAGAAACCACCACAAAGTTTGCACAAGTCCCCAGGGTCCTGATAGACTCATCGTCCCACGCAGGTGGCAGAAGGGAATACCCCTGCTATGGACTTCCATGGCACCGCCAGACTCAACCTCGCAGACGTAGCACGCAGTGAAAGCACCGCTGGACCCAGCCTCGCAGATGCAGCACACAGTAAAAGTGCCCCGACCGCAGTGGACTCGAGTCCGTTCAACCTCCAAGCCTCCGACCATCCCCTCCGGCACAGCCTCTCTGAGCACCAACCTCTGCCGAGCGCACTACAACGCCCCCACCACCGGCCATTGGCAACGCGACCCCGAGGACTGGGGGCCTGTTCTTCCCAGCAGAGACCTGGACCTCACAACAGCAGCAGCAACGAAGAAGGCCTTCCTGGAGATTTCCAGATGTTCCTCTGTGCTCCCACGTCCATTTTTCATCAGATTAGGATTGTGCACGCCACCCCACTTGACAAATAACAGATATCAACCCCAGAGAGGCCGCTGCAAACCGCATTGCACCGCCATTTTGAAGCAACATGACAGATGCAAGATCTCAAGAGACCACACTTGGAGTATTGTGTGCAGTTTTGGTCTCCTTATTTTAGAAAGGGTATACTGACATTCGAGAGGGTTCAGAGAAGATTTACAAGAATGATTCTAGGGGTGAAAGGGTTACCATATGAGGAACGTCTGGCAGCTCTTGGGCTGTATTCCCTGGAGTTCAGGAGAATGAGGGGGGATCTCATAGAAGCATTCTGAATGTTAAAAGGCCTGAACAGATTAGATATGACAATGTTATTTCGCACGGTAGGGGATTCTAGGACAAGAGGGCATGACTTCAGGATTGAAGGATGTCCGTTTAGAACTGAGATGTGGAGAAGTTACTTTAGACAGAGGGTGGTAAATCTGTAGAATTTGTTGCCACAAGCAGCTGTGGAGGCCAAGTCATTGGGTGCATTTAAGGCAGAGATAGATAGGTTCTTGATTAGCCAGGGCATCAAAGGGTATGGGGTGAGGGCAGGGGAGTGGGGATGATTGGAAGAATTGAATCAGCCTGTGATTAAATGGTGGAACGGAACTGATGGGCCAAATGGCCTACTTCTGCTCCTATATCTTATGGTCTTATAAATAACTGAATCTCAATCTGTAATGCTGTTGCATAATCTACAAGAGATGCAAAAGGCACTATAGAAATGATAGTCCTGCTCTTCTGCTGTCCAGTCACGTGGGTGAATTGGTGTTTTGAAATATATTTTGCATGTGACACTGCTACACATGGCTTATTTATAGAGTAAGAACTGGTCACATCACCGTGTCGACAATATATCCTTCTCAAGTGCAATCATTTTCCACAAAAAGGATTTCATCACAATCTAGTAGTTCAAAGGTCATACTCTTCACTACTGGTGCTAACTTGAAGTGACTTCTATTTCTTTGAATTCTGACTTCTGTCTATTTTATCCTCTCTGTCTTTGACTGGTCTGCCATTTATCCATATGCCCAAGCCTTGATCCATTCTCTTACCATTCATTTCAAGAGGGCTAAATTATAAAAGCAAAGCTGTAATGCTGGGGCTTTATAAGGCATTGGTCAGAGCACACTTATAGTATTGTGAGTAGTTTTGCACCCCATAGAATGGGTTGGTGTTGGAGAGGGTCAAGAGAAGGTTCATGAGAATTATCCCAGGAATGAAGGGGTTAACGCAGAATGAGCATTTGCTGGCTCTGGGCCTGTACTCTCTGGAGTTCAGAAGAATGACGGAGAATCTCATTGAAATCTATCGAGTATTGAAAGGCCTAGTTAGAGTGGCAGTGGAGAGGATGTTTTCTATAATGAGGGAGTCTAGGACCAGAGGGCACAGCCTCAGAAGAAAAGGATGCCTCTTTGTCACAGAGCTGAAGAAAAATTTCTTTAGCCAGAGGGTGGTGAATCTATGGAATTCATTGCCACAGACATCTGTACTGAAAGGCCGAGATGGAGTGGCTGTGGAGAGGATGTTTCCAGTATAGTGGGGAGTCCAGGTCCAGAGGGCACAGCCTCAGAACACAAGGACATCCTTTACAAGCAAAGCCAAGGAGGAACGTCTTTGGGCAGAGTGTGGTGAATCCGTGGATTCTGTTGCCAGGGATGGCTGTGGAGGCCAGGTCATTAGGTATACTGAAAATGGAGATTAATAGGTCTTAATTATTAAGGGTGTCATAGGTTACGGGGAGAAGGCAGGAAAATAGCATTGAGGGATAATAAATTAGCCATGATGGAATGGCGGAGCAGACGTGATAGGCTAAGTGCCCTAATTCTGCTCTATACAGTATCTTATGGTCCATGGCACCAAGGATTATGCCAGTAATCACAAATTTCCTTCCTTACTGTTCTCTCACTTCCCACTTCCCCCCTTTTCACAATTCTTTGGTTAGAACATTCTGACCATACGTCACTCTCTATGAGTGTGACGTCACTCTCTGTTTGATACGCCCAATGGCCTCAAATTGCCAGTTCTCATGAAAAGCCCCATTTTCTCATTCTCATTCAACTCTGTGCAGAGTGTTGGGTTTCTGTAGGTGGTGTGAATTTAATTCAGACTGCAGATGTGGGAAGTATAATAACAATTTTGAGAAAGCTTTAGGCTTTAATTCCAAAAGTACCAGTGATTAAATCATTCAGTTACTCAAAGAACGCCATGTGTCCATTTCCTGTATGATATGGTGTTTATGTCGAGAATACACAAAACCAAGACTGTGGCTGGGAGAAAATTAACAGTCCTCACAAGCTAACCACAAAATTTACAAGTTACAGACACATGGACCACCATCGCTGGGCATCTGAAACTTACATGTTTCACAATTGTACCTTGCCCAACTGAACTTTACAATCAATAGGTATTTTTAGTAGTTACTAAGGTAAGTTAAAAAAGGAGACAGCGAGTTCTTACACAACAAGCTCCTAAAAGCAGCAACATGTTTCGGACCTGCTGAGTGCGGACTAAATATTGCCCAAAGGCATTGGTGAGAACTGCTATTAGCAGTGTGGACGAATGGAGGGATCTTAGGGTGGGTTAGTAGGTTTTCAGCTGATACAAAGTATGGTGGTGTCATGGAGAGTGTAGAAGATTACAATGCGATGTTACAAGGTTGCAGGGCTGGGCCAAGAAGAGGCAGATGCAGTCAAAGCAGAAAAGTGTGAAGTGATACGTTCTGGAAGGTTGAATGTGAAGACAGAAGACTGGGTTAATGGCAGGATTCTGAGCAGTGTGGAGCAACAGAGGGATCTTGGGGTCCATGTCCATAGTTGATTGGGTTGCTAAGAAGGCATACGGTGTGTTGCTCTTCACTAGTTGGGGGATTGAATTCAAGAGCTGTGAGGTAATGTTGCAGTTCCACAAAACCACTGTTAGACCACACTGTGCTCAGTTCTAGTAATCTCATTCTAGGGAAGATGTGGAAGCTTTAGAGAGGGTGCAGAGAAGGATTCATCATATCCATTGAGCTGTACCGCAACGAGATCGCACTGAGGGTGCCCTGGAAGTAATCCTGTTTATCCCCTCTGCCATCTTATTCCTAACTGAATATTTAACCCATGAATGCTACTTCACTTTTTTGTATTTTTTCTACTGTTTTTAATTTAACAATTTAATTAACGTATATATACTTAATATAATTGACTTACTTATTTTTTCTCTCTGTTATCATGTACTGCTGACACTAAGATAACAAGTTTCATGACATGTTCCGGTGATACTAAACCTGATTCTCATTCTGATTTACCAGGATGCTGCCTGAACTAACAGGCGTCCTTATGAGGGAAGGTTGAGCAGGCCAGGGCTTTTTACTTCAGAATGAAGGAGGATGAAAGGCAAATTGATAGTTGTATAAGATTACAAAAAACATAGAGTGGCAACCAGCGCCTTTTTGCCCAGGGTGGCAATGACTATTTGAAAGATCATACTTTTAAGGTGATTGGAGGAAAATGTAGGGGAATATTAGAGGTAGCTTTTTTTACAGGAGGAGTGGTAAGTGCATGAAATGCCTTGACAGAGGTGCTGATAGGGGCAGATATATTAGTGACATTTAAGAAAATCTTGGATAGAAACACGGATGAAAGAAAATTGGAGGGGTATATGGGGGGGGGGGTTAGGGTAGATTAAGCTTGGAGCAGGTTAAATGGTCGATACGATATCAAGGGCCAAGGGGCCTGTACTGTACTGCACTGTTCTATGAAATAAAGAATGGAAACTTTAATGCCTATCTGAGACAATTTTTTTTCAAAATGTCTCATCGTAACAGAGGCTCCTCTGTCAGTCCAGCACTCCATTGGTAGAGAGCAGGAGTGGCCAGCCTTCCAGCCCTTGGATAGTCCTCTGCTAGGTGAGTGGGACCACCCCTATCGGCTGTGGACACCAGGCCACGGGGACCAGATGATTTCAGTAGCGTGGGCGTCCCCTGTGCTGCCTGGCACTGCGTGGGATCTTCCAGTGTGGTCAAAGTCTTCATGATTGATCTGGAACTGATCTGACAATTTTGTAAACATAGCACATAGTGAGAGTAAATGTTAAGCTCAGCACCATGTGTTGACCGGTCTGGCAATATGCTAATAATGCTTTGGCGCGCTCACTAGATTCATAGTCAAGTTTGTGACTTCCTTTAGAGATCTAGGCTGGGTGGTCCATTGCAAATGTTACTTCACTCAAACGTTTCTGTATTACTAACTTTATTCTGCTCTCAGTGACTGATGATGATAACAATAGCATCCAACTCTCTCGGAGGATAATGGGTATGAGCTATTGATGGTCCAAGCCTGGGCAGAAGATATGGAGATCCTGGAATGACCATTCGTCAAGATACCCCTCTTGGACTCACCGGTGTAGTCCAAAGGAAAGTGAAGCAATACACTTGGCACCAGCTTGACTGCAGGAGCTGCCAGAGGTAGCTCTCCCGAGACCGCCCACAAGGCAGTGGGGCTGTTTACCGATAGCTGGGGATCTGGTTCACGAGCACGTAGACGTGCCCACACTCTGGTGAGCCTGCATGCTACGTGTGCAGGGGCCAGTCATCCTCAGCGTCCTCTGCAGTTCAGCCTGAGTCCGAAAGGAGTTCAGTTTCTGAGCGTCACCAGCGAGGAGGCACCACCTGAGGCTTGCTGTTGGAGAGGCTGTGTACTGGCAGGGAGAGACTTAAACATTCAGCTCTCCTTTTCGCAAGACTGCTGGCCAACAGTGGAAGCTGAAAGTGAGAGTGAAAAGCACTACCCACTACACTACCACAGTAGCCGCATCACAGCATACTAAACCCAGAAATATTCGATGCTGTCAATTTGCAAAGCATCGGTTCTGCAAAAATGACCCTCTTAGGGGTCTTTAGTTTACAAGCCAATCTTTTCTTCATGTGTCAAGAAATAGTCCCAAATGCAGCTAGCAGTTGTCTCTGTGGAGAAGTACAAGTGTTGGCATATCACCTGTCTGTGAGGATCTGAAGATAATTCCTGGGATTTACCTGTGTTGTATCAGGTGTTGTTGGCCCAGCTTTAGACTCCTTCCAAGTGCATGCCCAGAATCAGGTTTACTTTCACACAAAATGTTGGAGCAAATCAGCAGGTCAGGCAGCACCTATAGAGATGTTGTACCTCACTGCCTGTCCTGGGGTTGGAGGATGAGTAGGAGGAAAGAATGTGCGTATTTTACTGCTGTTGTTTTCTTACTTGTGTTCTGTGTTGTTCTGCTGAACATTGTGGGTGTGCTACATTCATGCTGGAACATGTGGCAGCACTTGCCGACTGTCACCAGCACATCCTTAGTTTCTGCTAGCTGTTAACACAAGCAGTGCATTTCACTGTATGTTTTGATGCATGTGGGATAAATAACTCCGAATCTGAATCGAAGCCTAAACCTGAAATCGCTCTGTCCTTCAAGCAGAGATTTTTCTGACGTCTACTTGTGCCATTTCAGCAATTTCCTTTTTGTGACAGTCCCATTTCTCCTTGGCAACATCACAAAAGCATTACAGTTTCACATGTTTCATGAAGAAATACATAGATGTAGATTTTCTTTTCAGTTCCTGTTTAATTGTGGGGTTAACACAAGTGATTGCTTTTCTTTGTTGAGACTGTTGTCTTGGCAACTGGTTTCCATTGGCAAATAAAAATACAAACTTGTGAGGTCAGGCCGGAACTGTGTCTGGGAATGGCAGGGAGCTCCACCTTTTGATATGACATATTAGAATGCCAGATTGTAGTTCGCTGATCAGTAAACCTCTGAACACACAGTGTATCAGATCCGTATTCTGGGCTGAAGCTTGTGGGCATCAAATTATTGACTACAGGAGAAAGAAATCGGAAGACCACAAGCCAGTCCACATTAGGGAATTAGAAGCGGAGAGGGTCAGTAACTTTAAATTCCTTGCTGTTATTCCTTCAGAAGATCTGTCCTAGGACAGATTTGTAAGTCCCTTCACAAAGAAGGCACAGCAGTGCATTTGCTTTCTTAGAAGTTAGTGCAAATTCAGAGTTTCACCTAAAACTTTGACAAACTTCTATAATGCACAGTGGAGAGTATCCTGACTAGTGGCATCATGGTCTGGTATGGAAACACCAATGCTCAAGAGCAGAATGGGGTACAAAATGCGTTGGATACAGCTTAGTCTATCATAGGAAAAGCCCTCCCTGCCATTGAGCACATCTAGAAGGAGCGCCACCACAGGGAAGCATCATCCATTATCAAGGATTGCTCCACCTGGACCAAAGATCAAAGTTCAAAGCAAATTCATTTTCAAAGTACATATACATCACTGTAAACAACCCTGAGATTCATTTTCTTGTGGGCATATCCAGTAAATCCAAGAAAAAAACAATAGAACAATGAAAGACTGCACACAACAGGGCAGATGCACCGCCAATATGCAAAAGACAACAACAACAACAAACAAACAAACAAACAAATAAATAAATACATTCATACATAGATAGATAGATGGATAGATAGATAAATAAATAAATAAATAAATAAATAAATAAATAGATGATATTGGGAAGATGAAATGAAGAGTCCTTGAAACTGAGTACATAAGCTGTGGGTACATTTCCGTGATGGGATGAGGGAATATGAGTGAAGTTATCCCCTCTGATTCAAGAGCCTGATGGTCAAGGGCTAACAACTGTTCCCAAACCTGGTGGTGTGGGCTGAGGCTCTTGTATCTTCTTCCTGATGGCAGCAGTGACAGAAGAGCATGGCCAGGATGGTGGGGGTCCTAAGTAATGGATGCTGCATTCCTGGGTAGATGTGCTCAATAGTGGGGAGGGCTTTACCCATTAAGGACTGGGCTGTATCCATTACTTTTTGTAGGATTTTCCATTCAAGGGCATTGATGTTTCCATAGGATGCAACCGGTCAATATACTCTCCACGACACATCTATAGAAATTTGTTAAAGTCTTAAATGTCATGCTGAATCTTCACAAAGTTCTAAGGAAGTAGAGACACTGGTCTGCTTTCTTTGTAATGGTATCTACGTGCTGGGCGCAGGTCAGATCCTCTGAAATGATAACACCGAGGAATTTAAAGCTGCTAGCCTGCTCCACCTCTGATCCTCCAATGAGCACTGGCTCATGAACCTCCATTTTCCTCCTCTTGTAGTCAATAACCAGCTCCTCGGTCTTCCTGATGTTGAGCGAGAGGCTGCTGTTGTGGTACCACCCAGCCTGATTTTCAATCACCCTCCTATATGCCAGTTCGTCACTACCTTTGGTTCAGCCAATGACAACTGTCACTAGCATCACAGCCATAAGTATAACGTGAGCGGATCAGGGAGCTGAACACACAGTTGTGGTGCACCTGTGCTGATGCTGATTGGAAAGGTGTTTTTGCCAATCCAAACTGACCGGAGTCTATAAGTAAGGAAATCAAGGATCCAGTTGCAGGAGGAGGCATTGAAGGCAAGGGCTTGTGGTTTGGACTACGCTTACTTCTCACTACTGCCACTGGGAAGGCAGTACAGGAGCCTTAGGTATCACAACAACAGGTTCAGGACCAGTTATTACCCTTCACCATAAGGCTCCTGAACCAACATGGATAATTTCAACACTTAACTGTTCGTTGAACACAACCTGTAGATTCACTTTCAAGTCTTCTACAACTCACGATCTCAGTCTTATTTAATTGTATTACTTGTTTATTTTTGTATTTGCCCCTCTTGTCTTTTTTTTTGCACATTGCTTGTTTGCCCATCTTTGTGTGTGGCTTTTCATTGGCTCTGCTGTGTTTCTTTGTTCTGCTGTGAATGCCTGCAAGAAAATGAATCTCAGGGTAGTGTATGGTGACGTATATGTACATTGGTGATAAATCTACTTTGAAATTTGAGCTTCAAACATAGTGGGCCTGACTGATTAAAGAGGATGTTGCGGCTCTGGTCATGATCCTAAAATGTCTCATTTGAGGGTCAATGATATACAAGAGTCTACCCAATGCAGGTTCCATGATGGCCTTTACAGCGACTTGGGAATATTGGAAGCTGAAGGAAGAACTGATAGAGGTTATTAAATTTTGAGAGGGTTACGGTCATTGGACACACAAAGTGCCTAATAAAGTGGCCACTGAGTGTCTGTTGGAGGTTCTCTGCTACTGTAGCCAATCCACTTCAAGGTTCAACGTGTTGTGCATTTAGAGATACTCTCCTAATCTCCTGCACACCACTGTTGTGATACGTGGTTATTTGAGTTACTGTCGCCTTCCTGTCAGCTTGAACCAGTCCGGCCATTATCGATTCCATTATATTACTTTGTTTTACTGTAAATGCTTGAAAGATGTTGAATCTTAGGGTAGCATATGGTGAATATGTATGTTTTGATGATAAATTTACTTTGAAATTTGAACTTTGACTAAATGCCAAGGTATCAAACTGCCTGAGCTCACTCCACAGTTTAGTTAACTATATATGCCCTCTGAAGTAAAATCAGTCTCGTAATACCTGAAATACAAGACCTAATTTGTGCACAGCTATACCCCATTATGTGTTGTCAGTGACGTCACTTGCATCACTTGGAGAAACTTGAAACATTGACCTTCCCTCTACTAATGCAGCCTGCCCTGATGAGTTCCTCCAGTGGTTCTGTTTCATTCTGCTCCACATTCCAGTCTCTGCCATCTTTTGGGTTACCAAGAAACCTTTGTTCTTCTTCAATATAACACTTCTGCATAAAACACTGGCAGGAATCTTGGTTTGTTCGTCTCAATGGTCTCTGCAGCACTGCCTCAGAAAAAGAGTAGACTAGACGTTCTGGAGTGGAGATTCAATCGATCATCTTCAGAGGTAGAGATGAATGCTACCCACACTCCATTGTCTGTAGATCTCAGCATAGCAGCAGTCACCTTACACCTATTAGCTGCCTTTCCACTGCCCCCCTCCATGTTGAGGGAGTAGTGGGGGATCTTAATCTCTGGTTGAGGGGATATTACAGGGACAGGCCTGGGCCATCTTACAGTCATGGAACAACGTTCTCATCCCAACTGGTCCATGCCAACCAAGTTTCCATTCTAAACTGGTCCCATTTACCTGCACTGGGCCCATATCCCTCTAAACCCTTCTTATCCATGTACCTGTCCAAGTGTATTTTTGATGTTAATACACCTGCCTCAACCGTTTCCTCTGGAAGCTCATTTCATATGCTGACCACCCTCTGGATGACAAAGTTGACCCTAAGGTTCCTATTAAATCTTTCCCCTCTCACCTGAAATCCGTGCTCTCTTGTTGTTGATTCCCCAGCCCTGGGGAAAAGGACAGTATGTGTATTCTCCTTTTCTATGCTTCCCCTTATTTTATACAGCTCTAAGGTCACCCCTCATTCTCCTACAGTCCAGTGAATTAACACCCAGCCTGCTTAATAATCTTTCAAAACTTAGTTTCATGGGTTCCAACAACTTCCTCATATTTCTCTGTTGCACTATTTCCAGTATTAATGCAACTCTCCTGTAGCAGAGTGGCCAAAGCTGGACAAAATAGTCCGAATGCCGTATCATCAATATCAGGTACTACTTCAACATAACACCATAACTTCCATTCTCAGTGCCCTGACTGGCAAAATCCAGTGTGCCAACATCTACTTCATATCAACACCAAGGGGAAAAGTTATGAACAGAAAGGTCTGCGAACAGCCACCAACTGCAGAGAGAGAGACATTTATTATTGCTGCACATCTGTTTCTGGGAAAGTGTGCTGTGCCCATTGGCTAATACAACGCCATGTTCCAACTGCACTGGTCATAACCACAAGACATTCTGGCTTCTTCCCCCTTCCTTTCCAATGCTAATGAAGAATCACAGCCCGAAACATCGGCTGTTTGTTCCTTTCTACAGATGCCGCCTGACCTAAGTTCCTCCAGAACGTTGCATATGTCATGAAGTGCATTGTGACTTCTTCAAAAGGTTCAGTGTCAGCCCTTGATATCCAAGTCAGCCCTTCCATCAGAGTGAGGTGAGAAGGTGGGAGAAGTGTGCTGAGACAAGCGGATTGGTATGGTGGGAGAGACTGGAGCACAGCCCCAGGGAGTCTGGAAATTATGAGAAGCGGAGGGCTGTATTACATCTAGAGAGAGGGCGGAGCAGTGAGCTGGATTTTTCTGGCTAAAGAAAGAAATTTCTTCACTCTGAGAAGGAAATCACTACCCAAGGAGTGGCAGATGTTGAGTCACTGAATGAATTGAACAATGAGATTGGTATATTTTTGGATACCATGTGGATCGGACCAGACAGATGTTACTGAATGGTTGAACAAACACAAGGGGCGTATACCCTATTTCTATTGATTAGAGTTATTTTACAGGGCTATAGGAAGGGAGTGAAGCGATGGGAGCATATTTCAAATTGTTCTGTCAGATACCTCTTCTGAACAAAGACCCAAGAGATTCTGCACATGCTAGAAAACTGGAACAAAGTGCCCAAAATGCTGAAGGAGCCCAGCAGGTCAGGGAGCATCCACGGAGGGAAGAAGTGTCTCGGTCCACGACGTCAACTGTTCATTCCCCTCCATAGATGCTGTCTGACCTGCTGTGTTGCTCCAGCATTTTGTGTGCGTTTCTTCTAAAATAGAGTATGGTTGTGCTCCTACAAAGTTTACAGAGGATCTCAGTGAAACTTATCAAATATTGGAAGGCCTAGATAGAGCTGATGTGGAGAGGAAATCTCCAAAAGTGGGAGAGTCTAGGACCAGAGGGCATAGCATCAGTATAGAGGATGTCAAATTAGAACAGAAATGAGGAGGAATTTTTTCAACCAGAGGGTGATGAATCTCTTAGAATTGAAAGTTCAAATCAAAAGTTATTACAGAGTATATACATGTCACCACATACAACACTGAGATTCTTTTTCTGCGGGCATACTGAGCAAATCTATAGAACTGTAAACAATGGACAACAAACTGCAAATGTAGATACAAATAAATAGCAATAAATAATGAGCATGAAGTAACAGGATAAAAGAATCCTTAAACGAGTGTAGTTATTTCTTTTTGTTCTAGAGCCTGATGGTTGAGGGGTAATAACTGTTGTTGGACTTGGTGGTGTGCCTCCTAAGGCACTTGTACCTTCTATCTGATGGCAGCAGTGAGAAAAGAGCATGACCTGGCTGGTGAGGAGCTTTGATGCTGAACGCTGTCTTTCTACAGCAATATTTCATGTAGACATGCTTTTGCTTGTGATGTACTGGGCTGAATCCATTACCTTTTATAGGACTTTACACTCCAAGGTATTGGTGTTCCCATACCAGGCCATCATGCAGACTCCTGAGGGAATAGAGGTGCCGTTGTGCTTTCTTTGTAATTATACGTATATGATGGGTCCAGGACAAGTCCTCTTAGATAGTGACACCCAGTAATTAAATTCACTGACCCTCTCCACATTCAGCTGTGGAGGGTATATTTAAAGTGGAGCTTGATGGATTCTTGATTACAAAGGGTGTCAAAGGTTATGTGGAGAAGGCGTTAGAATGGGGTTGAGGTGGAAAATAAATCAGCCACGATCGGAGTGGTGGAGCAGACTTGACGGGTCAAATGGCCGAATTTTGCTTTTATGTCTTATGCTTTATGGTCAATGGAGTGTGTGTTTGTGTACGATGAATGAAAATGATGGTTTATCCTTGAAAGTCAGAACCTCCCCGGGTTACTGGATCACTGACGGTATTTACAAAGGAAGCTGATAACTTATTGGAAGACCAGGGAATTGAAAGGTGTGGAAGACTGGCACAATACAGGCCTTTTGCCCCACAGTGACTGTGCCAACCGTGGTGCCAGTCCAAATTAACCCCATCTGCTTTCCCATGGTCCGTCCTCTCTCTATTCCCTGCCTATTCATGTGCCTGGCCAAATTCCCTTTGGATCTCATTCCACCACTGGTCATGCATTCCAGGTGTCTACCAGTGTCTATAAAGCAGACTTACCTCCTAAATCTCATTTAAACTTTACCCTTTTTGGCTAAAAACTATGCCCTGTAGTGTTTGACATTTCCAACCTGGGGGGGGGGGGGGGGGGGGGAAAAGGCCCATTGAATATCCTATCTATGCCCTCAGCCTTCAAGGAAGGGAAGGATCAATACTTATATGAACTCTTCTAACAGCTAATTCTCTTTAATTCAGAGAACATCCTGGTGTACTTCTGCACCCTCTCCAAAGTCTCCACATCCTTCCTGTACGCACAGTGCTGCAAATTTTGCCTGACTAGAGTTTTATACAGGTGCAAAATGACTTGCCGATACTCAGCATCCCAATCAATAAAGTTAAACTTACTTTCTTTATCTCCAGCAGTTTTTTCAATTGCCGATTTATTTTTTTGGAGATACAGCACAGTAAGAGGTTCTTCCAGCCGAACAAACCTGTGCTGTCCAAATTACATGCTTGTGAACAATTACAATCCAATAACAAACAAGAGAAAATCAGCAGATAACTAGACCGCCAAGCAACACACTCAAAACTCAGCAGGCCAGGCAGCATCTATGGAAACGTGTACAGTTGACATTTCGGGCCAGGACCATCAGGATTGAAGAGCAAGAGATGAGTAGTCAGAGTTAGAAAGTGGAGGGGGGCAGGAAAGGACAAAGGTGAAACCAAGGAGGTAAGAGGGGTGAAGTAAAGAGCTAGGAAATTGAATGGTGCAAGAGCTATGGGGCTGGAGAAGGAGTAATCCATCGGAGAGGAGGAAAAGCCATGGAAGAAAGAAAAGGGGGAGGAGCACCAGAGGGAGGCGATGGGCAGGTAAAGAGATAAGGTGAGAGAGGGAATGGGAATGGGGAATGGTGAAGGAGGGGGCATTACCGGAAGTTTGAGAAATCAGTGTTCATGTTATCAGATTGGAGACTACCCAGATGGAATATAAGGTGTTGCTCCTCCAATCTGAGTGTGGCCTCATTGCAAAAGTAGAGGAGACTATGGACAGATATACCAGAATGAGAATGGGAAGAGGAATTAAAATGGGTAGCCACTGGGAGGTCCTGCTTTTTCTGGCAGATGAAGTGTAGATGCTCAGTGCGGTGGTCTCCAATCTACGTCAGGTCTCACTGATATACAGGAGACCACGGCAGGAGCACTAGATACAGTAAACGACCCCAACAGACCCACGGGTGAAGTGTTGCCTTGCCTGGAAGGACTGCTGGGGGCCCTGAATGGTAGTGAGGGTGATGTGTATGGACAGGTGTAGAACTTGTTCCGCTTGCAAGGATAAGTACCCAGGAGGGATCAGTGGGGAGGAGTGAATGGACAATGGAGTTACATAGAGACCGATCCCTGCAGAAAGCAGAAAGTGGGAGGGGGCTGTGTTTGGTGGTGGGATCCTGTTGGAAATGGCAGAAGTTATGGAGAATTATGTTCTGGATACTGTGGCTGGTGGAGTAGTAGGTGAGGACAAGAGGAATCCTATCCCCGGTAGGGTGGCTGGAGGATGGGGTAAGAGAAGACATGTGTGAAATGGAAGAGATGCAGTTGAAGACAACATTTATGCTAGAGGAAGGGAAGCTCCTTTTTTTTGAAGAAGGAGGAGATCTTCATTCTGGAATGAAAAGCCTCATCCTGAGAGCAGATGCGGTGGAGGTGGAGGGATTGAGAGAGGGGATGGTGTTTTTACAAGAAACGGGGTGGAAAGAGGTATAGTCCAGGTAGCTGTGAGCGTCAGTAAGTTTATAATAGATACCTGTAGAATCTGTAGATAAGCCGTCACCAGAGATAGACAGAGAGATCGAGGAAGGGAAGGGAGGTGTCAGAAATGGACCAGGTAAATTTGAGGACAGGGTGGAGTTGGAAGCAAATTTGATTAAATTAATGAGCTCCACATGAATTCTGGAAGCAGCACCAATGCAGTCGTCGATGTAGCGTAGGAGAAGCTGGGAGTGATCCCAGTGTAGTTTGGAACATAGACCGTTCAATGTAGCCGACAAAAGGACAGGCATAGCTGAGACCCATGTGAGTGCCTGTGGCTACACCTTTTGTTTGAAGAAAGTGGGAGGAGGAAAAAGAGAAATTATTGAGAGTGGAGACAAGTTCCACCAGACGGTGGAAAGTGATGGTGGATGGGAACTTGTTGGGTCTGGTGTCCAGAAAGAAACGGCGAGCTTTGAGGCCTTCCTGGTGGGGGATGGAGATGTATCAGGACTAGACATCCATAGTGAAAATCAAGTGCTCAGGCCCAGAGAACTTGAGATCATTGAAAGAATCAAGAGCAAGTAAAGTGTCATGGATGTAGGTAGGAAGGAGCTGAACCAGGGGGATGACACTGAGTCAAGGTATGCAGATATGAGTTCAGTGGGGCAGGAACAAACAGAAACAATGGGTCTACCTGGATAGGCAGGTTTGTGGATCTTGGGTTAGGGTTAGGGAGGTAGAAACAGGAGGTGCAGGGTAAGGTTGGAGGCAGTGGATGGGAGATCCCCAGAGTTAATCAGGTCAATGATGGTGCGGGAGACAATGGCCTGGTGTTCCTTAGTGGGCCCTGCTCGAGGGGCAAGTGAGAGGAGGTGTCTCAGTTGTCGCCTGGCCTCAGCAAGGTAGAGGTCAGTCCGCTAGAGAAAAGCACCCCTTATCTGCGGGTTTGATAGTCAGGTTGGGATTAGCGTGGAGAGAGTGGAGAGTAGTGTGTTCAGAAGGAGTGAGGTTGGAATTGGAGGGAGGAGTGGTGTAGTTGAGACAGTTGAGGTCCCATCGGCATTTGGCAATGAAACTGACCAGAGTGGGGTATCCAGGAAGAGGAAGAGAGTTGAAGATGGGAGAAGTGTTTTCAGTGTGGGGTCAAGAGTCTTTGCCAAAGAAGCAGGCTCGGAGACGGAGGCAGCCGAAGAAAAGCTCAGCGTCATGGCGGGTGCAGAACTCACTGAGGTGTGGGCGCAGGGGGACAAAGGGGAGGCTCTTTCTGAGGACAGCACACATACTGCCTCAGAAAGGGGAAGGTCAGAAGGAATGGTGAAGACCCAGCATGGATGAGAGCTGGGATCAGAGGGGGGAAGGGAGTTGGTAATGTTAGAGGAGAGGGGAGGGTTGGGGTGTTCAGGAAAGGTGGGATGAGAGGAAGATGGAGCCTCCGAGGACCCAAGAGCTGGCAGTGAGACCTGAGACACGGGATTGCAGAGTGGTGGCGGGGGAAGGGGAGACGGGGGTGTTAGCGGCAGAATATAAAGTCCTGGCGTGGAAGTACTGTCGGCCAAGGCTGGAGTCGGAGTTGGAGGTCATGCAATCGGCACCTTGAAGGTGGCTGAGGTTGTCGGAAGCTGCACTGATGGCGGTACAGTCCGGGTTCTGAATCTGCTCGGGATCATTAGAACCGTGGAGCCTAATAATCTATATGTCTTTGGGCTGTGTGAGGAAACTGGCCAGGTCGTGGGGAGTATATATGAACTCCTCACAGACAGTGGAGAAAGTGCATCAGATTGCTGGTACTGTAATAGCATTAAACTAACCATGCCACCTCTGTGTTGTCCTACTAGAGGAGGAGATGATGCCGTATGAATACCGGAGCAGGCTTGAAGGGACTAGCAACATACTTCTGCTCTTATTTTATTTTTGCTATTGGTTATCACTGTCTAGACTGAGCCCTGAAGGAAAAACCCTTCTGTGTACCACAAGATGAGTAATCACTTTTAGGATGAAACAAAAGTGGGTGAGGAGAGAAGTCGCATTTTGCACCTTTGGTCTCTGTAAGCTTCAGCACCATAGCTAGCTTCCGATAAGTAACAGGTAAGAGATTTCTCACTCTGTGGAGCCCCGCACCTGAGCAACCACACATCACTCTGCATGTCTGATGTACAGTTGATGTCCAGGAAAAAGAACTGGTAGTGCTGAAATGTTTAGTCAGCACCCAGATAAGCAATCTGCAACATCTTTCATAGATGCCAAATGACCTGACAATGTAGGAACATGGCAAAATAGGTGCAGGAGCAAGCAATATGTCCCTTCAAGCCTGTTCTGCAAAGTGGGGCCACTCCTCCATTTCTATATCATATCTCTGCTCTCCACACATACCCTTAATATCTGCAGATCCTTCTCCTTAATAATAATGACCTCAACAGCCTGTTATAGTAGAGAACTCCACGTATTCACTGCAAATATGTTTGACTACCTGCCGTGTTCTTTCACGTTAACTGTAACAAGACTTCCCGCATTCTGTTTTATTTCTACTTTGTACTCCCTTAACTGTCTTGAGGCCAGCATGGTGGAAGAGAGGTTACTGTAACACTTCACAGTGCCAGCTGTAAGAACGGAGTGTGATTCCGCCACTATCTCTAAGGAGCTTGTAGGCTCTCCCGGAGACCTTTAGGCCCCAGTTATTGATGAAGTCCCTCCCCTTCCAACCCACATTGTTAATGGAGACCATCCTCTCCAGCCTGAGAACCTTGATTAAGATGCAAGACTTCAGAGAACTTACAAACTGGCAGCCTTGCCTCCATCACCTTGGTCATTGATGAAGACTTTTTGAACGAGGGAAACTCTGAACTGCTGATAGACATCTCCTTTCTTTTCCAATATCATTGAAGGAAGATACTCATCCAGACTTAGGTCATGGATGTCCTTCCTCGTCTAATCCCAATCTAGGTCACTACCATTGCTAAAGAATCCACATTCATTAATAAAGATCATTGGTGAGGACACTTTCCACCAAACCATCATAAGCAGGAACCCCTCCTCCAGATCACAGCACTGATAAGACAGCCCATTTCACACCCCGATGGCTTCCCTTCAAGTGCCCAGTCATTGAGGAAGAAAATTCCTTTCAGGCCTAGGGCCTTGATAACCTCCCATCGAGGCCCAGTCGTGACAAAGAACAACCTCTCCAGATGCAGAATGGATACATCACCCCAAAGTGTAGGTTTTCTCAATCTAGTCCCTTCAATCAATGATGAAAACATCCAGGCACTAATCATTATTGGAAGGGTAATATCCTTCTAGGTCCATAAGCTGACATCCAGTCTACTCTGCAAGCTATAACTACTGCTGAAAGTCATCAGGACACAGGATATCACCTTTAGGCCCATTTACCTGGAGATATCCTATGTTCCATGAGCTCCACACAGGATGACATCATTAACTGAACCTTCCCCTCCTGGCCTTCTTTAATGAAGGGCCTTGTCTTTGGGTCCTGATAAATCTCCCTGAAACTGGTGAAGGCGAACCCCTCAGAGGGGATTCGTTGGAAGAGACATTCTTCCAGGGCCAAAGAATTGATGAAGAACCTTCCACTCAATGTCCCGATTATTGTTGAAAACGTAGTTGTCGATAATTGATGATGCCTGCCTCCTCCAAAATCGGCGGTAGGAGATGACTTTATCATTGTTAAGACCGTTTCCATGAGAACAGATTTTTTAATGATCCTCCACTTGAAGCCCCAATACCAGTCTCTAAAATCCCTGGCTTCATCGATGAACCCCACTATCCCCCCAGCCCAAGCATTTAATTAATCTCTCCCCAATTTACTTCCCCATCTGCCAATCCTTAAATTATCCACCAATAGAAACAGATGTTTTTATGTCCCCTATCTAACCCCATCATGATCATGAACCCTTCCAATAAATCCCGTTTCACACACTGCCTATTTCATTCTTGGTTATTTAATGAACGGTCTAAATTCCCCAACTTCCCCAGTGAGATTCAGTCACATGGACAGGTACGTCATTCTACGACTAATGCAATTAAGCCATCTAGCTACTAAACTCACTGGTCCATAACATCCAGCTTAACCAAATTAAAACGAGAGCAGTCACCGTTAGCAACACACACAAAATGCTGGAGGAACTCCGTAGGCCAGGCAGCATCTATGAGTAAACAGTCAGTGTTTTGGGCCGAGCATTTTGTGTGTGTTGCTTTGGATTTCCAGAGATTTTCTTGTGTTTGGGACTCATTAGATCATCCGGTTTTGGATAACCTGCTCTTTCTTACATTATAATCGAATGGAGGAGCAGGCTTGTTGGGCTGAAGAGCCTAATTTTGCTCCTATATCTTATGAAATTTCCTCTCTGTAGAAAGACCATTTCTACTTACCGTCTCTTCTTTTTTTCCCTGTCTGTGTACAGTCATGCCTGCTGACCCAAGTTCCAGTAAGGCAGAACCATAGTGCAAAACCTAACGTTGACTGATCTTATCTCCCATATAATCTTACCCTGTCACAGAAATTCCATTTCTTCTACTCATTGCCCCCCTCCACCTTTCCTGCTACCTACATTAAGCTGTTCCTCTCCACAGGTATGACGAAGGGTCTAGCATCTGAAGCATTTATCGTTTTCCACTTTCTCAGATCATGATAGACTCTTGACCTCATAATAGATTTCTTTATGGCCTTTTTATCTGTCTGCACTGTATTTTGTCTATAATCTGTAACACTTCATTCGGCATTATGTTACTGTTTCCCCTTGTACTACCACAATGGACTATTGAAATGAAATTATCTGCATGGATGGCATGCAAAGCAAAGTTTTTCACTGTATCTAATTATATCCATACTAGGGAGTCCCACACCTTATAATTAACAACATGTTATCCTGACACAAGAAGCTTAATGTGCTGGTAAAGTGGCAAAGAGAATGGAATTTAAGTTATTTTCGATGTCCTATCACTCAAATTCCCTTTGTTCCTCACACTTTTAATCTTACTGAAAATTAACATGAACATCTTTCTTTCCTAGATCTGAAGGGATGCAAACATGGAAGTTCGACATTCTTCATCCCAAGCTGCCTGACTTGCTGATTTTTGTCAGGTTTCCAACATATGCAAAGTTCTTTTTTTTTGTCGAAAGGGCAAAGTCTGCTGATGTCTCAAAAATTGAAGATCAACAAAGGAAATCGATGAAACCAAAGACTGATCAATTACACAAAAGGGCAGCAGCTGCCACGTAAAGTACCGTCAAAGGGTTGGTGTTCACTGTTGGACAAAATAAGGCTTACGACAGCATTAGGTGAGTCACAAAGGGACTTAGTGATAGTGGCCTCATTTCTGGTAACGTCTAGACAGTGTTTAAAGAAATTAAACATGCAAAAAGTGAATACAGTTTCAGTGAAGATATACAACCATTGGCCACTTTATTGGGTGCACCTATACTCCTACTTGCTATTGCAAATATCTAATCAGCCAAACATGTCACAGTAACTCCATGCACAAAACTATGCAGACATTATTGAGAGGTTTCTTTGTCATTCAGACCAAACATCAGAATGGGTAGAAACATGATAGAAATGACTTTGACTACGAGATGATGGTTGGTGCCAGACAGGGTGGTCTGGGTATCTCAGAAATGGCTGTGACATCCATGCACAGCAGTCTCTAGAGTTTACTGAGAATGATGTGGAAGACAAAAAAAAAACATCCAGTGAGCGGCAGTTGTGTGGGCAAAAAATGCCTTGTTAGTGGGAGAGGTCAGAGGAGAATGACCAGACTGGTTCAAGCTGACAGGAAGGTGACAGTAACTCAAATAACCACACACCACATAACAGTGATGTGCAGAATAGCCCCTCGGAATGCAGCATGTTGAACCTCGAAGGGGATGGGACGCAACAGAAGAAGAGCACAAACATGTACTTGCTGGCTACTTTGTTAGGTACAGAAGTGATTGTCAATGCTAGTATCAGAGAAGCACCAGTATCCCAGCACTCCGTACAAAACAGTGGTTAGATCCCAAGCAGCTGCCTGACAGAGGACTCTCTCTGATCACTGGGTTATTCCCAGAGATATCGAGTCACAGAAAAATTCAGCACAGGAACAGATCCGTCATCCCATCCAGTCCACACTGAAACATTTAAACGGTGACTCCTTTGTTTGCATCTATGGAAACAGCTCTATTTACATCTTACATGTCTTTATTTTTCCCTTTCAGGGTTCTTCTGAAGACCCTGACCTGGAGATACACACTGACTTCAGTTCTTTGCAGGAATGGGACCCGTTCTCGGGGTTTCAGGACTGGCCGTTGTTCGGCACACCAAGGGTTCGGCCTGAGAGTCCGGCTCGAATTTGGAAGCCTAAGATCTCAGGGCACTGGAGATGGGTGGATGGGAGATGGGTGTCACAGCAGGAGACTCGTGTGTCGGAGAATCTATTGCTGTGGGCCCGAAGACTCAGGATCTTAGCGATCTTCAGGCACAGAGCTCGAAAAAAGCGATGTAATGGACTTTTAACATCATAAACCCGCAAGTTGTTTGTTATGTCTCCCCGCTGGCTGGGAAAATGGGGACATCTTCTCCCTTATTAGGGAGAGAGGGAGCCAGTGGTATGTCGAATGTCGGGTGAAATGCAAAGTCTCTGTGGTAACTGCAAGTCTGTGCCTTTGCACACGATGAGTGCTCGGTGGCAGTGACAATGCTTGCTTTTTTTTGCCGGTGGGGGGGAGAGGGGATTGTTGCTTGCTGCCAGTTACACATGGAGGGGAAAGGGAGCTGGGGGGGCTTTGGGATTCTTACGTTTAACTGTCATTCATTCTTTGGGGCACTTCTCCATTTTTGTGGATGTTTGTGAAGAAAAAGCATTTCAGGATGTATATTATATACATTTCTTTGATCCTTTGAACCATTGAACTTTGAACTGCCTTCTCCGTTCACCCTGCACCCAGACCATAGCCATCCATACCCCTACCATCCATGTACCTATCCAAACTTCCCTTAATCATTGAAACTGAGCTTTCATGCACCACTTGCGTTGGCAGCTCATTCCTCACTCACCAGCCTCTGAGAGAAGAAATTTCCCCTGATGTTCCCCTTAAATTTTTCAACTTTCAGCCATAACACATAACTTAGTTCCACCCGACCTCAGTGAAAAAGCCTGCTTGCATTTATCCTATCTAGACATCTCATACAGTCATTTTTTATAACCTCTATCAAATATCCACTCAGTCTGCTACATTCCAAGAAATAAGCCCCTAACCTATTCAATCTTTCCTTATAACTCAGGTCCTTCAGTCCTGGCAACATCCTTGTAAGTTTTCACTGTGCTCTTACTTACATCTTTCCTGTAAGTAGGTGACCAAAACTGTACACAATTCTCCAAATTGGGTATCAACAACATCGTTCACAACTTCAACATCCTATCTCCTGTATTCATACTTTAATGTAAAAGGCCGATGTGCCATAGGCTTTCTTTATGGCCTTCTCTACCTGTGATGCCACTTTCAATGAATTATGGACTCCCAATGAATTCCCAGATCCCTTTGTTCTAGCACACTCCTCAGTGCCCTACCCTGGTTTGTCCTACCGAAGTGCAACACCTCACTCTTGAAGATGTCCTGGATACCATGGAGGCTAGTGCCCAGGATGGAGCCAACTAAGTTTACAGCTCTGCAGCTTAGTTTGACCATGTGCAGCAGTCCCACCCCCTCCCCATACCAGATGGCGATGCAGCCAGTTAGAACGCACTCCACATTACATCTTTAAATGCAAAGTGTTCCCAGACTCAAACTTCTGTCTCCTGCTCTGCTCATTCCCTAATAGGAGATCAAGTATTGCACACCCTCTCATTGGGACTTCTATGTACGATTTAAGAAACTTTCCTGAACTCAGTTGACAAACTCTATCCTATCTCATCCTTTTACAGTATGGAAGCCCCAGTCAATATGTGAAAAGTTAACATCACTGTATGTTCTTCCTAGTTCTGGCCTCACTAGCACGTGGTATGGGTAGCAATCCTGAGATCACAACCCTGGACCTTTAGCTTAGCATCTAACTCCCTGAGGTCACTTTACAGAAACTTGTCAATTTTCCTACTTTTGTCATTGGTACCTACATGGACCACGACCTCTGGCTGCTCATCCTCTCACATAAGAATGCATAAAGATGGACATCAAGTGCAGCTGGAAGATCACCTGCTCTATCAAAGACGCCCTCTGGTCTGCCAGAAATTTGTCAGTCTGCCAGCAGGTCGAGGTGTCCGTGATGAACGTTGCCAACTGGCACAATCCCGGCTGTGGGAGTACATGATAGAGACGCACTGATGCTTGGTGGAGCCACGGAAAGTGGTCAGTGGAGGAGGAGCTCAATACAGGGCTTGTCCACTACTGAACAGGGAGAGGCCGGGTTGGCTGAGGAAGGCCCTCAATTATCACAGTAGTGTATCACCCCAGGGGACCACATGAGTGACAACAGTCCTAAGGAATGTAACAAAACACTACTTAATGCATTGGCTGTGAACGTAAGAATGAAAAGACATTGCCCAGTTTAAATATTTTTTAGTTTTGATACTTAACAATCAGTGGTTAGATCATACATAAGAGTACTGGTCTGAATCCCAATGCACAAATGAACATCTGACACATATGGTCAGTGGAGTTGAGAAAGTGAGATTAAAATAACATCACAATAAAAAAAAACTATCCTTACATTTCTATGTAGCATCTTTTGGGATGTCAAAATATTCCAATCCAGTACATTCCAACAGCATTTAGTACTTAATCAAAGTTCATAGTTCAACATAAATTTATTATCAAAGTATATATATGTAACCATATACAAAATTGAGGTTCATTTTCTTGCGGGCATTCACAGTAAGTGCTAGGAAACACAACACAATCAACGAAAGACCACACAGCCAATGTGCAAAAGTCAAGAAGATGTGCAAATACAAAAAGAAAAAAAAAAAATAAATAAATAAGACATAAATGTTGAGAACATGAAATGATGAATCAGAAAGATAGGCAGGAAGGCAGAGGAGGAAGGGCGGAGCTCCTGCTTAGAGATGAGATCAGGGTGATTGTGAGAGACAATATAAGACCTACAGAGCAGAATGTTGAGTCCATCTGGGTAGAGATTAAGAATAGTAAAGGGAAAAAAAAATCGCTGGTAGGAGTTGTCTATAGGCCACCTAATAAAAGTACTGCAGTGGCAGAGGTGATTAACCAAGAAATAACTGCGGCTTGTAAGAACGGAACTGCAGTTGTCATGGGGATTTTAACTTCCATGTAGATTGGGTGAATCAGGTTGGTCAAGGAAGTCTTGAGGACTTCATAGAATGCTTCCATGATGGCTCTCTTGAGCAGCAAGTTAGTGAACCTAGAAGGGAAAATGCTTTCTTAGATCTAGTCCTGTGCAATGAGACAGGTAAGATTAATGATCTTGTAGTCAGGGATCCTCTTGGAAAGAGTGATCATAGTGTGATTGAATTTTGCATACAGATGGAGGATGAATTAGTTAGATCTAAACTAGTGTACTATGCTTGAACAAGGGAAACTACAACGGGATGAGGGAGGGGTTGGCTAATGTGGATTGGGAGCACAGGCTATTTGGTAGCACTGTTGAGGAACAGTGGAATACTTCCAAAGAGATTTTTCACAGTGCTCGACAAAAGTATATTCCAGTCAAGAGTAAGGACAGTAAGTGTGGGGAGAGCCAGCCTTGGATAACTAAGGAAGTAAAAGATAGAATCAAATTAAAAGCTCATATGTACAAAGTCGCAAAGAGTAGTGGGAGAATGGAGGATTGGAAAACCTTAAAAAGCAAGAGAACAACTAAACAGGAAATAAGGAAAGGGAAGATAGAGTGTGAAAGTAAATTAGCACAAAATATAAAAACAGATATCAAAAGTTTTCACAAATATATAAAGCGGAAGAGGGTGGCTAAAGTCAACATAGGTCCCTTGGAAGGCAAGAAGGGGAAATTGATATTGGGTGATAAGGAAATGGCTGAGGCATTGAATGACAATTTTGTGTCGATCTACATGGTGGAGGACATGTCTAATATGCCAAAGAAGGATGTTATGGACAAAATGGGAGGTGAGAATCTTGATAAAATCACTGTCACTAAAGAGATAGTGATGAGCAAACTAGAGGGCCTGAAGGTAGATAAGTCCCCTGGTCCTGATGGGATGCATCCCAGGGTGCTGAAGGAATTGGCGGAGGTTATAGAAGACGCTTTGGTAATCATTTATCAAAACTCTCTAGACACTGGGCAGGTCCCGGCAGATTGGAAGACAGCAAATGTCACAGGATGTAGGCAAAAGACGGGCAACCATAGGCCAGTTGGCTTAACACCTGTAGTCGGGAAAATGCTTGAAGCTGTCATTAAGGAAGAAATAGCGAAACATTTAGAAAGGAATGGTTCCATTAGACAGATGCATCATGGATTCAGAAAGGGCAGGTCCCATTTGACAAACTTCCCGGAGTTCTTTGAGGACATAATGAGTGCAGTGGATAGAGGGAACAGGTGGATGTCGTATACTTGGATTTCCAGAAGGCATTCGATAAGGTGTTGCACAAGAAACTTATAAATAAGATATGGATGCATGGAGTCGGAGGAAGTGTATTGGCTTGGATAGTGGATTGGTTAACCAATAGAAGGCAGAGAGTTGATATAAATGGGTGTTTCTCCGGTTGGCAGTCAGTGGTGAGTGGGGTGTCACAGGGGTCGGTGCTGGGCCCGCAGCTGTTTACCATTTACATTGATGATTTGGAAGAGGGGACTGAGTGTAGTGAGGCAAAATTTGCTGATGACACTAAACTAAGTGGAAAAGCAAATTATACAGAGGATCTGGAGAGTCTGCAGAGGGATATAGATAGGCTAAGTGAGTGGGCCAAGGTCTGGCAGATGGAATACTACTTTGGTAAATGCAAGATCATCCACTTTGGAAGGAATAATAGAACGGCAGATGATTATTTAAATGGTGAGCGATTGCAGCATGCTGTTGTGCAGGGGGACTTGGGAGTGCTTGTTCATGAATCGCAATAAGTTGGCTTGCAGGTACAACAGGTTATTAAGAATGCAAACGGAATGTTGTCCTTCATTGCTAGAGGGATTGAATTCAAGTGCAGGGAGGTCATGTTGCAACTATACAGGGTACTGGTGAGACCGCACCTGGAGTACTGTGTGCAGTTCTGGTCTCTATACTTGAGGAAGGATATATTGGCTTTGGAGGCAGTGCAGATGAGGTTCACAAGGTTGATTCCAGGTGTGAAGGGGTTAACCTATGAGAGAGATTGAGTCGCCTGGGACTATACTCTCTGGAGTTCAGAAGAATAAGAGGGGATCTTATAGAAACATACAAAATTTTGAAAGGGATAGATAAGATAGAAGTAGGAAAACTGTTTCCATTGGTAGGTAAGACTAGAACTTGGGGACACTGCCTCAAGATTTAGGACAGAGATGAGGAGAAACTGTTCGTCCCAAAGAGTGGCGAATCTGTGGAATTCTCTGCCCAGGGAAGCAGTGGAGGCTTCCTCACTAACTATACTTAAGATACAGTTAGATAGGTTTTTACATAGTAAGGGAATTAAGGGTTATGGGGAAAAGGCAGGTAGATGGAGCTGAGTTTACAGACAGATCAGCCATGATCTTATTGAATGGCGGGGCAGGCTTGATGGGCCGGATGGCCTACTCCTGCTCCTATCTCTTATGTTCTTATGTACTCCTTGAAAGTGAGTCCATAGGTTGTAAGAGTAGTTAGAATGAGTGAAGTTATCCCCTCTGGTTCAGTAGCCTGATGGTTGAGAGGTAATAACTATTCCTGAACCTGGCCGTGTGGACTCTGAGGCTCCTGTACCACCTTTCTGATGGCAACAGCAAGAAGAGAGCATGTCCTGAGTGGTGGGAATCTTTGAAGTTGGATGCTGCTTTCCTGTGACAATGCTCCTTGTGGTTGTGTTCAAGATGGTGCGGACAGTTTTATCTGTGTTCTACTGGACTGTATCCACTACTTTTTGTAAACTTGTCCATTCGAGGGCTTTGGTGATTCCACACCAGGCCATGATACATCTATAGAAGTTTGTCAGAGTTCTAAATGACATGCCAAATCTTCGCATACTTCTAAGAATGTAGAGGTGCTGCTGTGCTTTCTTCATAATGGCACTTGCGTGCTCGATCCAGGACAGATCCTCTGAAAGGACAACACTGAGGAATTTAAAGTTACTGACCCTCTCCACCTCTGATTTTCCCAGATGAGGACGAGCTCATGGACCTCTGGTTTCCTCCTCCTGAAGTCAATAATCAGCCCCTTAGTCTTGCAGACATTGAGTGAAAGGTTGTAGTTGTGGCAGCACCCAGCCAGAAATTCATTCGCCCACCTATATGCTGATTAATCAGCCAACAACAGTGGTATCATCATCAAACTTAAGTATGGAATTGCAGCTGTGCTTAGCCTCAGATTGACTAGGTTAAAGATTGAAAACAAATAGAGGAAAGACAACCACCAGTTTAGAATCATAGAAACGTAGAAAACCTGCAGCACCATACAGGCCCTTCAGCCCACATTGTTGTGCTGAACATGTCCTTACTTTAGAAATTACTAGGCTTACCCATAGCCCTCTATTTGTCTAAGCTTCATGTACCTATCCAGAAGTCTCTTAAAAGACCCTATCGTATCCGCCTCTACCATCATTGCTTGCAGCCCATTCCACGCACTCACCACTCTCTGCGTATAAAACTTACCCCTGACATCTCCTCTGTACCTCCTCCCCAGCACTTCAAACCTGTGTCCTCTTGTGGCAACCATTTCAGCCCTGGGAAAAAGCCTCTGACTATCCACACAATCGATGCCTCTCATCATCTTGTACACCTCTATCAGGTCAACTCTCATCCTCCTCCACTCCAAGGAGAAAAGGCCGAGTTCACTCAAACTATGCTCCCAATCCAGGCAACATCCTTGTAAATCTCCTCTGCACCCTTTCTATGGTTTCCACATCCTTCCTGTAGAGAGGCAACCAGAACTGAGCACAGTACTCCAAGTGGGGTCTGACCAAGGTCATATATAGCTGCAGTATTACCTCTTGGCTCCTAAATTCAATTCCACGATTGATGAAGACCAATACACCGTATGCCTTCTTAACCACAGAGTCAACCTGCTCAGCTGCTTTGATCATCCTATGGACTCGGACCCCAAGACCCCTCTGATCTTCCACACTTCCAAGAGTCTTACTATTAATGCTATATTCTGCCATCATGTTTGACCTACCAAAATGAACCACTTCACACATATCTGGGTTGTACTCCATCTGCCACTTCTCAGCCCAGTTTTGCATCCTATCAATGTCCCACTGTAACCTCAGACAACCTTCCACACTGTCCATCACACCTCCAACCTTTGTGTCATCAGTAAACTTATTAACCCATCCCTCCACTTCCTCATCCAGGTCATTTATAAAAATCACAAAGAGTAAGGGTCCCAGAACAGATCACTGAGGCACTCCAGCGGTGACCGACCTCCATGCAGAATATGTCCTGCCTACAACCACTCTTTGCCTTCTGTGAGCAAGCCAGTTCTGGATCCACAAAGTAATGTCCTCTTGGATCCCATGCCTTCTTACTTTTTCAATAAGCCCTGCATGGGGAAACTTATCAAATGCGTTTCTGAAATCCATACACACTACATCCACTGCTCTTCCTTCACCAACGTGTTTAGTCACATCCTCAAAAAATTCAATCAGGCTGGTAAGGCACGACCTGCCTTTGACAAAGCCATGCTGACTACTCCTAATGATATTATGGCTCTCCAAATGTTCATAAATCCTGCCTCTCAGGATCTTCTCCATCAACTTACCAACCACTGAGGTAAGACTCACTGGTCTATAATTTCGTGGGCTATCTCTACTCTCTTTCTTGAATAAGGGAACAACATTTGCAACCCTCCAATCCTCTGGAACCTCTCCAGTCCCCACTGATGATGCAAAGATTATCGCCAGAGGCTCAGCAATCCCCTCCCTCACCTCCCACAGTAGCCTGGGGTACATCTCATTCAGTCCTGGTGACTTATCCAACTTGATGCTTTCCAAAAGCTCCAGCACATCCTCTTCCTTAATATCTACATGCTCAAGCTTTTCAGTCTGCTGGAAGTCATCACTACAATCACCAAGATCCTTTTCCATAGTGAATACTGAAATGAAGTATTCATTAAGTACCTCTGCTATCTCCTCCAGTTCCGTAACACTTTCCCACTGTCATATTTGACACTGTAGACCAAGCAGCCATATGACGATGCAGCAAGCAATCTGCTGGAAGAACTCAGCATGATAAGAAGCATCTGCAGGAGGAAAGGATTTGTCAACACTTTCAGTTGAAGTCCTGCAGCAGGAGCATTGATACAGGCTTTCACGCTGAAAGGTCAATAAATCCATTCTTCCCACAGGTGTTTCTGGACCTGATGAGTTCTTCCAGCAGATTGTTTAGTGCTTCAGATTCCAGCATCTGTGTTTTCTTATGTCTCCCATATCACAATAGCCTCCATGATTGATTTTAATTGAGGTATAAGTATCAGGTCAAATATGCACTTCTCATTCACCAAGGCCATTATCACTACAGATCTCTCTTTGATTCAGCTAACGCTGTCATACATTCTGCAATTCTGATGCAATACCCAATGCTGTCTGTAAGGAGTTTGCACGTTCTTCCCAGGAGGGCATGGGTTTCCTCCAGGTGCTCTGGTTTCCACCTATGTTGCAGCGATGTCAGGGTTAGACTTGGTACATTGCAGGCATGCTATGTTGGTGCAGGATGTATAGCTATACTTGTGGGCTGCCCCCAGCACATCCTCGGGCTGTTTTGATTGAGTCAAGTGATGCATTTCACTGTATGTTTCAAGGTATGAGACAGATAAACTAGTCTATAAGTGTTATCAAAGACTTCCTTACATCTGTCAACCCGGTACAGTCTGATCTGTCATGTGTTACCAAGAACTTTACCTCATACATAACTGAAGTCTCATCTTATTATTGGATGTGGCGGACATTTCCATCATTTTTGGTTCTCAAGTCTGATAGGTATATGGACAGGAAAGGAATGGAGGGTTATGGACTGAGTGCAGGTCGGTGGGACAAGGTGAGAGTAAGCGTTCGGCACGGACTAAAAGGGCCGAGATGGCCTTTACCCGTGCCGCAATTGTTATATGGTTATATCTGTTTGCTGTCCTCCAGCTCCTGACTCTTGTGCACTATTCCCCCAACACAATGGTGGCTAGGTGTGGCTATGAACGTCCTCTGCCTCTTGCATCTTCTCTGAGATACTTTTAAAATCTTAATTCATTGCTTCAGAACACACATGCCAATGTTGCATTCAGTTTATTAATCATTCAGATTCAGATTTATTTATCACATGCACGTGTTAACAAACAAATGTTGTCTATCGTGGGGGTTGTCCGCAAGAGTCACCATACATTCTAGCGTCAACGTAGCATGCTCACAACGTTCAGCAGAACAACAACAAGCAACAAGCTAACAAAAGCAGAACAATCCCCTTTCCTCTCTCCCAGCCACCCACACATCCACTCACACATAGACAGTCCTTCAACTTCAGGACCCACAGAGCCGCCACTCGCTGGATGTATTTTGTTTTCCGCCCACTCTCTGAACGCTAGGCTGTTGTGCGTGAAGATCAGCAGTTTCTGAGAAACTAAAACCACCCAGTCAGGGAGCAACAATCATTCCACAGCCAAACTCACACAAATCACGTTCCTTGCCTCTTCTGATGTTTGGTCTGAACAACAACTGAACCTCTTGACCTCGTCTGCATATTTTGTACATTGAATCACAGCCACATAATTGGCTGAATAGATGCTTGTATTAACATGCAGGTGTACATGTGTACCTAATAAAGTGGTTGTCGAGTGTATATACCCAACTGAACTGAAACTACATGGCGACACTTTGAAACAGTCCATTCCATATCATGCCCGTCCATATCAGACATCTCAAACTGTAACGTCAACTCTCCATTTCTCTTCATAGCCTGACCTGCTGAGTTCCTCCAGCCCTTTGTAATCAGCTCCATATTCCAGTATCTCTCCCATGTCTCCATTCCCAACATAATTACTTGCTGCATATGAGGCTTTCCTCTTGTTCAGTTATTTCAGTCAACATGTTAACACTTAAGTTACAAATAAATGCTGCACAGAAGTGGACCTTTCGTCCCATCAGGTCCATGTTGATCCCTATGCTCGTCATAACCCCTTCCAACCTTTATCTCATTCTCCTAATGTCAAATGAGTTTAGACCCAAACTGCTCAAACATTCCTCGTAAGTCAACTCTTTCGTCCCAGATCTCAGTCCTGTGAAATTTACAGATCCATGGATTGCTAGAGTTAGAGAGCATAGAAACAGGTCCTTTGGCCAACCAAGACTGTCCCAACCAACATTTATCCTAAACTTACATTACTGTCATGTTATTCTCCCTTTGTGCTTCTTTGTATTTACTGTGAATGCCCGCAAGAAAATAAATTTACAATTTGATAACAAATTTACTTTGCACTTTGAACTATATTTCCTTCAGATTTCTCCAAATTCCACCATACAGTATCAGGATCAGGTTTATTATCACTGACATATTGTTGTAAAATTTGTTGTTTGTGGCAGCAAAGTTCAAAGCTCACGGTAAATTTATTATCAAAATAACATACGTCGCCCTCTACAACCCTGAGATAGATTTTCTTGTGGGCATTCACAGTAAATACCACAATAGACTCAATGAAAAACTACACACAACGAGACGGACAATCAGCAATGTGCGAGACCACAAACCATGCAAATACAAAAAGAGATAGATAGATAAATAACTAAACAAACAACAAACAAGCAAGCAATAAAAATGAGAACTTGAGATGATGAGTCCTTGAAAGTGAGCCCATAGGTTATGAGAACAGCTCAGTGATGGGGTGAGCGCGGTTGAGTGAAGCTAACCCCTCTGGTTCAGAAGCCTGATGGTTGAGGGGTAATAACTGTTCCTGAGCCTAGTGCTGTGGGTCGTGAGGCTTTTGTATCTCTTTCCTGATCTGGATGGTATGGGTCCTTGATGATGGATGCTACTTTGCTGCAACAATGCTCCCTGTGGATATGCTGAATGTTGCGGAGGGCTTTACCCATGATGGACTGGGCTCTATCAATACTTTTTGTAGGCTTTTCCATTCAAGTGCATTGGTGTTTCCAGAACAAGTTGTGACGTTAACTAGATGTAACCTGTGATGCTCTCCGCCACACAGCAATAAAAATTTGCCAAAGTTTTAAATGACATGCCAAATCTTCACAAACTTCTAAGAAAGTAGAGGCACTACTGTGTTTTCTTTGTAAAACAGACAGACCGACAGACATACTTTATTGATCCTGAGGCATTTATCTGATGTTCCCATGACAAATCCTCTAAAGTTATAATGCTGAGGAGTTTAAAGTTGCTGACCTTCTCCACCTCAGAATACCTCAATGAGGACAGGTTCATAGACCTCTGGTTTCCTCCTCTTGTAGTTAATAATTGGCTTCTTGGTCTTGCTGACATTGAGTGAGAGGTTGTTGTGGCATCACTCAGCCAGATTTTCAATTTCCCTCCTATATGCTGATTCATCAGCACTTTTGATTCAACCAATGACAGTGGTATCATCAGCAAACTTGAACATGGCACTGGAGCAGTCCTTAGCCTCACAGTTATAAGTATATTGTGAGTAGAGCAGGGGTCTAAGCTCACAGCCTTGTGGTACAGCTCTGCTGTTGGAGTTTGTGGAGGAGATGCCGTTGCCTATCTGAACTGTCTGTGGTCTGCAAGTAAGGAATTTGAGGAGCCAGTTGACCAGGAGTTATTGAGGTCTAGGTCCTGAAGATTATTCAAAGATTCATTTATTATCAAAGTATACAACTCTGAAATTCTTCCCTAGATGGCCATGAAATAAAAAAAAACAAATGCAGCACAATCATCAACTGGTAAATTCTTCCTCCTTCCCACAAACAATGAACAAAAATGGAACAGGCACATTAATCCCCAAATCCCCCTCCTGAATGAACAAAAAAAGGAGAAAGATTCAGCGAAAAACACAGAATACAAAGAAAGAATTTGACTGAAATAAAATCCACAGTCCAAGTCCACATCCAAAATGCAGAAAACCTGGGCAACATTCTCCCTCGCCATAGCAGAACGATCCCACCAGCAAGAAAAGGGCATTCTCCTCTCTCCACAGCTGAGTGATCTCACCACTGATAAAAAGCCAGGCAGCCTGGCATTTTAATCTCCCTCATCGCTTCAGTCGGCAAATGATGGAAGCTTTAATCAGCAAAATGGAGTCGAACATCAGCTTGCAGCCTCCTCACCACGAGGCCCCCGCACGTTGCCTCTGCCTCCCAGCGTCTTCTCAGACATGCCAGAGCACTGAAACACCCAAACAATCTCTAAACTGCAAATCTTAGGCTCCGACAGTCCCAGAATCACATTCAAGATGAACACCAAACATAAAAGACATAAAAGAAGTGAGATATATATTTTCGTGATCTATCCAGAAGATGTCAACCGAAGGAGCTTTGTACACAGGTGCTATCTTGACCGGAAGTCCTATTGAATAGTACAGTGCAATACATTAAAAATTACTGTAGGTTACAATAAGAAATATGGAAATAAATAAACAAATATTGTAAAACAGCAAGGTAGTGTTCATACAACACACATTAGTGCCAATTTAGAGCAGTCAGGTAACCTCCCACCAACCTGCACAATATCCTCTGAGGTACCTCTAATGTATAAACCACTAAATACTTAAATCCATTGGGCTAGCACAGTACCACAGCGGTTAACGCAACTCTTTACAGTACCAGCTGCAAGGTCGGAGTTCGATTCCTGCCGCTGTCTGTAAGGAGTTTGCATGCTCCCCACGTGACAGCATGGGTTTTCTCAAGGTACTGCAGTTTCCTCCCACACTCTGAAGGTGTACGGTTATGGATAGTGAGCTGCTGGCAGGCTATGTCGCCTCTGGAAGCGTGGTAGCACCTGTGGGCTGCTCAGCACAATCCTCGCTCATTTGATTTGATGCAAACTATGCACTTTCGATGTGCATGTGACAAATAAAGCTAATCTTTAATCTTTCAGGAGAGCAAAACAGCTGAATGTCCTTCCTTGTTCTCAATAAGAAAACATTAATTTAAATGCCTCTCCAGCGGCTCTAAATCTTTGGGCTTCATTCAATATTGCCCTGTTCTGTACAAATAGAAACAGGAAATGAAGAAGGATAGTTTCTCCTTGACATAACAGGGAGCATTTGAAGAGTATTTTTAATTACATAAAAATACTAGGTAAAGATCTTTAGACAGAGTAAATATTGTTTCCAATGGTAGAAACGTTGATAACAGTGGACACAAAAGTATAAGCAGCATAAGAAACAGAAGGGAGATACCACAGCTAAGGCCAGAACTGGAGTGCCACATCGAATTCTGCCCATCACATTTTAGGAAGGACATAAAGAAGGTGCAGGTGAAATCACAGAAGAAGCTGCAGGGGTAAGTCTCTTCATTTGCTAGGTTGGAATTGAGAAGGTGGCGTATCTCTCTCCCAAGCAGAAATGAGATTTGGTTAAGATCATGGTCGTTTTATAAAGGATAAATTAAGAGAAGTTAGGTAACAAGACTATGACTGGAGGGGGTGTTTAAATGTGAGGAGAACCATTCGGTGGAACATAGTTTGTGATCTGAGACTGTCTGCTGAAGGGAGGGAGAAGTAGAATCACAGGGAATTTACAATTTGAGGAAAATGAATTTCCAGAGCAGAGAATGAGTGAGAAATGGGACATCAGTGAGCTATCATTACAGTCCTAATAGACAATAGACAATAGGTGCAGAAGTAGACCATTCGGCCCCTCGAGTCTGCACCGCCATTCTGAGATCATGGCTGATCATTCACTATCAATACCCAGTCCCTGCCTCGTCCCCATATCCCTTGATTCCCCTATCCATCAGATATCTATCTAGCTCCTTCTTGAATGCATCCAGAGAATTGGCCTCCACCGTCTTCCGAGGCAGTGCATTCCACACCTCCACAACTCTCTGGGAGAAGAAGCTCTTCCTCAACTCTGTTTTAAATAACTGACCTCTTATTCTCAATCCATGCCCTCTGGTACTGGACTCTCCCAACATCTGGAACATATTTCCTGCCTCAATCCTATCAAATCCTTTAATTATCTTAAACGTTTCAATCAGATCCCCTCTCAATCTCCTCAATTCCAGCGTGTACAAGCCCAATCTCTCCAATCTCTCTGCGTAAGACAGCCCTGCCATCCCAGGAATCAACCTAGTGAATCTACGCTGCACTTCCTCAATTGCCAGAATGTCCTTCCTTAAACCTGGAGACCAAAACTGTACACAATATTCCAGGTGTGGTCTCACCAGGGGCCTGTACAAATGCAAAAGGACATCCTTGCTCTTGTACTCAATTCCCCTTGTAACAAAGGCCAACATTCCATTTGCCCTCTTCACTGCACTTGCTCATTCACCTTCATTGACTGGTGAACTAGGACTCCTAGGTCTCTTTGCATTTCTCCCTTACCTAACTCTACACCGTTCAGACAATACTCTGCCCTCTTGTTCCTGCTTCCAAAGTGGATAACTTCACATTTATTCACATTGAATTACATCTGCCAAGTATCTGCCCACTCACCCAGCCTATCCAAGTCTCCCTGTATTCTCCTAACGTCCTCTTCACATGTCACACTGCCACCCAGTTTAGTATCGTCAGCAAACTTGCTGATATAGTTTCAATGCCCTCATCTAAATCATTGACATAAATCGTAAAGAGCTGTGGTCCCAATACAGAGCCCTGTGGTACCCCATTAGTCACCTCCAGCCAGTCCGAGAAACACCCATTCACTGCTACCCTCTGCTTTCTATCTGCCAACCAGTTTTCTATCCATGTTGAAACCCTGCCCCCAATGCCATGAGCTCTGATTTTACTCACCAATCTCCTATGTGGCACCTTATCGAATGCCTTCTGAAAATCTAGGTACACAACATCCACTGGCTTACCCTCGTCTAACATCCTTGTTACACCCTCAAAAAACTCCAACAGATTAGTCAAACATGATTTGCCCTTGGTAAATCCATGCTGGCTTGGCCTAATCCTATTTCTGCCATCAAGATGTGCCACTATTTCGTCCTTAATAATGGACTCAAGCATCTTCCCCACAACTGACGTTAGGCTAACAGGGCGATAGTTCTCCGTTTTCTCCTTCCCTCCCTTCTTGAAAAGTGGGATAACATTAGCTACTCTCCAATCTTCAGGAACTGATCCTGAATCTAAGGAACATTCGAAAATGATTACCAATGCATCCGCAATTTCCTGAGCCACCTCTTTTAGAACCCTCAGATGCAGACCATCTGGACCCGGGGATTTATTAACCTTCAGTCCTACCAGTCTACTCATCACAGTTTCTTTCCTAATGTCAATCTGTCTCAATTCCTCTGATATCTTATGACCCTGGCCCATCCATACATCTGGGAGATTGCTTGTGTCCTCCCTGGTGAAGACAGATCTAAAGTACGCATTAAATTCTGTTGCCATTTCCCTGTTTCCCATAACAATTTCTCCCAATTCATTCTTTAAGGGGCCAACATTGTTCTTAACTATCTTCTTTCTCTTCACATAGCTAAAAAAGCTTTTGCTATCCCCTTTTATATTCCTGGCTAGACTGAGCTCATACCTGATTTTTTCTCTCCGTATTGCTTTTTTAGTTAAGATCTGCTGTTCCTTAAAACTTTCCCAATCATCTGTATTCCCACTCAACTTAGCCCTGTCATACTTCTTTTTCTTTAATGCTATACAATCTCTGACTTCCTTTGTCAACCACTGTGGCCCCTTCCCCCTCTTTGAATCCTTCCTTCTCATTGGAATGAACTGTTTTTGCATCTTTTGTATTATGCCCAAGAATATCTGCCACTGCTGATCCACTGTCTTTCCTGCCAGGGCATCCGCCCATTTAACTTTGGCCAGCTCTTCCCTCATGACTCCGTAGTCTCCTTTATTTAATTGCAACACTGACACCTCTGATCTGCCCTTATCCCTCTCAAATTGTAGATAAAAACATCATGTTATGATCACTACTTCCTAATGGCTCCTTTACTTCAAGATCACTTATCAATTCCTGTTTACTACACATCACCAAGTCCAAAATAGCCTCGTTCCTGGTTGGCTCAAGCACAAGCTGTTCCAAAAATACATCCCTTAGACACTCCACAAACTCCCTATCCTGGGGTCCAGCACCTACTTGATTCTCCCAGTTCACCTGCATGTTGAAATCTCCCATAATGACTGCATTACCTTTAGCACATGCCAATGTTAACTCCCTAATCAACTTGTACCCAATATCCACACTACTGTTTGGGGGCCTGGACACAACACCCATTAGGGTCTTTTTACCCTTACTGTTCCTCAGCTCAATCTGTTCTTTAAGAAAAAATAATGATCACACAGTGTCCCTGTGTAATGAAAGCTCGACATGCAGACAGTCCTACATATCAACAAGCTTCTGTTATAGTATTGTATTGAAATGTCCAGCATACGTTCATTCCTACAAACAGTAGGAGTAGTTCCCTCTTCTTCCCCACCACTTTCAGTAATAGTTTATTATTGTTAGTCTATGTGCTTTTGGCACCTTTCATTACAGTACTGTGGAGGTGTAGTTACCAGATCAAGTGATTTTTGTGTATTTTCCAACTCAAAGTAAAAAACAGACAGATGGACATCTGTGAAGTCAGAACACATTTGTTATCTTGGGACAACCTGTAATCTGCACAGCTTAGAATGAGGACACATTGTCTTTGGATGTTTAGATATGAAGTTAGGGAGTTAATTCATTCAGCTGGTATGAATTGTTGATGACAGAAACTGGTTAATTTCTTTTTAATATGGCAATGATTTTTTCCAGGGTTGAAGTGGAAGAACTCCAGCTTCTGGGTTTTCAGTTACCAGAAAATCCTGGAATATACTGGAAGGCTACAATGGACAGATTCCTCACATCCTGGTGACCCTGAGGTATGGGGATCAGAAAGGAAAGTAGAAGTTAAGAAGCCATGGTCTTCTTTGATCATGGAAAGGGTTGAGGAACTGTGGGGCTCCCTCAGCTTTATTCCATTTGGAAAACAATGTAGGATAAAGCTGTGACAGGAAACAAGTCCAAAAGGGATTTTGGGGAAGTCCTTAACAGACAGAAACGCAATCAAGGAAATGAACAACTCTTTGACAGAGCCCGCACACTCTCTCCTCTGTGCTGTTCTTTTCTGGGATTCAATGCTTAGGCTATTGAAATATTTGTTTAGCAAGTTCAAAAGGAAAAATGTTACTGGGCATGCCCCTCACAGTCCCATGTAAACTACCTGGACTAATGCCTATCCAAACAAGTCCACATCGACTGGCCTGGCTTCCTCTTTACATTCGCAATCATGTGCAGTGTCGATAAACAATCCAGGGGTTTTCTCAGAGTCTCTTGGAAATGAAAATTAATATCCTGATCAATCGTTCTTTAACCTTTAGAGAAAATTCAAAGCAATTTTAAAATGATTTATTGTGCTTTCCTTCAATTAGTCATAACAACATTATGCAGAACTACATGGATCATAGCACCAGTGTGTTTTTATATGTCACTGAATCATACAGCAGAGAAGATGCACTAAACCTGTGCTGGCTCACACCACAGTTCTGCTCCACAGTAATTGTCTCTGTAACCCATTCTCCCCACCTCTGAGCTACCATGGCAAAGGGGCAATTTACAAACTCCACAGAATTTGGGAAGAAACTGGAGAACCTAGAGGAAGCTCAATGGGTTCACAAAAACTCCACACAGCTATTAGACACAGGAGCAGAATTAGGCCATTCAGCCAATCGTCTGCTGTACTATTCCATCTTAGCTGATTTATTACCCCTCTCAATCTCAAGCCTCTGCCTTCTTCCTGTAGCCTTTGACACCCTTACAAATCAAGAAGCTATCAACCTCCGCTTTAAGTTTATGCATTGTCTTGTCCTTCACAGATTTACTACCCTCTAGAAAACACTCCTCATCTCTGTCTTAAAAAGATGGCCTTCTACTCTGAGGCTGTGCCCTGTAGTTCTGCACTCGCCCCCACCCACAGCAGGAAACATCCACTCCATGACTACTCTATCCAGGTCTTTCAATATTCAGAGAGTTTCATTGAGATCCCTTTCATTCTTCTAAATTTGTGTGAAGAAAAGCCCAGAGCCATCACATGCAGCTCATACATTAACCCTTTTATTCTGGGAATCATTTTTGTGAAACCCTGCTGGACCCTGTCAGTGGACCCTGCTGAGCCCATTGGTTCCACAGGGCTCTGTTCTGAGACCCCGTCCTCTTTGTGATTTTTATAAATGACCTGGATGAAGAAGTAGAAGGGTGGACTAGTAAGTTTACTGATGACACAAAAGTTGGAAGTGTTGTGGATAGTGTGGAGGGTTGTCAGAGGTTACACCGGGACGTCGATAAAATGCAGAACTGGGCTGAGAAGCGGCAGGTGGGCTTGACCCTAGATAAATGTGAAGTGGTTCATTTTGGTAGGTCCAATTTGAAGACAGAATATAATATAAAAGGTAAGACTCTTGGCAGTGTGCAGGATCTGAGAGATCTTGGGGTTCGTGTCGATAGGACAGAGTTGTTAAGAAGGCGTATAGTGTGCTGGCATTTATCAACTATACGATTGAGTTCAAGAGCCATGAGGAAATGTTACAGCTATATAAGACCGCGGTCAGACCCCACTTGGAGTACTGTGTTCTTTTCTGGTCACCTCACTACAGGAAGGATATGGAGACTATATGGGAGAGTGCAGAGGAGATTTACAAGAATGTTGTCTGGATTGGAGGGCATGCCTTATGAGGATAGGTTGAGTGAACTCGGCCTTTTCTCCTTGGAGTGACGGAGGGTGGGAGGTGACCTGATAGAGGCGTATAAGATGTTGAGGGGCAATGATCATGTGGATAGTCAGAGGCTTTTCCCCAGGGCTGAAATGGCTAGCAGGAGGGGGCATAGTTTTAACGTGCTTGGAAATAGGCACCGAGAGGATGTCAGGGGTAAGTTTTTCACACAGAGAGTGGTGGGTGCATAGAATACACTGCTGGCAATGGTGGTGGGTGCAGATACAATAGGGTCTTTTAAGAGCCTCTTAGATAGGTAATGGAGCTTAGAAAAATAGAGGGCTATGTGCTAGGCAGTTTCTAGAGTAAGTTACATGGTCGGCACAACATTCTGGGTCGAAGGGCCTGTAATGTGCTGTAGATTTCCATGTTCATTCTTTTTTAGATGAGGGGCCTAATACTGCTGACAGCACTCCATATACGGCCTCATAAAGCCTCAGCGTTACATCCTTGCTTTTATACACTTGGTCCTCTTGAAATGAATGCTAAAGTGACATTTTCCTACCTTATGAATGACTCAATCTGCAAGTTAACCTTTAGGGAATTCTACACTAGGACTTCCAAGTCCCTTTGCACTTCCAGCTTTTGAATTCCTTTCCTGTTCAGGAAATAGTCTATGCCTTTATTCCTTCAACCGGTGCATTACCACATATGTACCCACACTACATTCCATATGCCACATCCTCACTCATTCTCCTAATCTCTCTGTCTTTCTTCAGACTCCCAGCTTCCTCAACACCACCCGCCCCTCCACCTATCTTCCTGTCGTTCGCAAATTTGGCTACTAAGCCACCAGTTCTGCCAGCCAGATCATCAACATGTTTTGTGAAAAGTAGAAATTCTTGTGGAACATGACTCTTCACTTTACTGCCACACCTTGCCTTGAGCATTTGAGATCAGTACCTGAGGTGGTTACTTGAGGTAAGGTTTGAATACAGGTTACTACATCTGTGAGACAGCTCTCCTGTTAGCAGCACCTTTGGAAACAAAATCGACACGGGTCTCACAGAAGGACAACTCAGTGAAAGTGTTAGTCTTCAAAGTGCAAGGGATAGAACCTGAGGAATTTCCCAGGATTCTTGGCAGCTGAAGCCACGGCCAACAATTGTGGGGAATTCTGAATCCTAGCAGCTCAGATACATTGGATGTTTGCATGACGTTATTAGGAACAGAGAGGAACAAGGCTATAGATAAATGTAAAGAATATTAGAATCAAAATGGATTAAGAACACAAGCCAGTTTGGATCAGCAGACACAGTTATACAATACAAACCAAGAGACAAGGAAATAGTGCTTTGCACTGAGCTGTAGGGTGTTGAGTCCTGTAGTTAAGTACATGCAGATTGGCACGTTTGAGAATAAATATCACTTTCCACTGATCTACAGTGGGAACACTCCCTCTTCCCACGCACATATATTAGCATTAATCTAGTAGGTTGTAAAAATTCTCTGACTGCCTGGTACTTTCTGAACACCTAAGTAGTTTATCCATGCTGTCACACTCCAGCTTCTTATCACTAACACCTCAAAGTTCAAAGTAAATTTATTATCAAAGAACATATATGTCACCACATACAATCCTGAGATTCATTTTCCTGTAGGTATTCACAGTAGATACAGGGAAACACAATCAAAATACTGAAAAAACTACCCACAAAGATGGAAAAGAGAAAAACTGTGCAAACACATTGTAATACGTTCTGAGAAGTTGAGTTGTGTTGTGGAATCAGTTCTGTGTTGAGGTGAGTGAAGTTATTCACCCTGGTACTCTTATTGCCTGGTACTTTCTGAGCATGTAAGTGGCTCATTCACACTCTCAATTCCAGCTTCTTATCACTAACACCTGCCAGCCAGGCCTTCCAACCAATATCAGACTTCCAGTTGTTTGCAGAATCAGAATGCTCAGTGTTCTGGCCTTCCCCTGACTTCCTTCAGTCCCCATCAAGAATATCCAGTCCTACCAGCTACACACAGTCGCCAAAGGACCAGAAAGACTTTATTTTCTTTTGCAGCAACAAATTGTGCAACCCCTTCACAGGGATTGGCAGGGTTACTCATTCCCTCTGACGGTGGTTGGTAAAATAATCAGTAAGTTTGCAGATGACACGAAAGTAGGTGGTGACATGGGCAGTGAGAAAGAGTATCAGGAAGAGTGGGATCTTGATCAACTGGGTAGGTGGACTGAGCAAGAGATTCTCAACCTCCAGGACAAGCCCACCTCTCATTACTACCATCAGGGAAGAGATACTGGAGCCAGAAGACATACACTCAACATTTTAGGAACATCTTCTGCCCCTGCCCCATCAGATTTCTGAACAGTGCATGTACACGACCATACCATTGTTCTTTTTTCACTATTTATTTATTTATATTTTTTATTGTAACGTAATATTTCTTATATCATGCTGCCACAGGACACTAAACTCCGTGACATAACGCATACAAGGTGCTGGAGGAGCTCAGCAGGTCAGCAGCATTTGTGGAAAGGGCCGAGGCCCTTCATCAAGACTGGAAAGGAAGCCGGAATAGGAAGGTGAGCGAGGGAAGGGGTACAAGCTGGAAATTGATAGGTGAGCCCAGGTGAGGGGGAACATAGGTGGGTGGAGGAGGGATGGATGCAGTGAGAAGATGGGAGATGAGATGGTGGAAGGGATAAAGGGTGAAGAAGAAGGAATCTGATAGGAGGATTAAGGTTAGGAGAAAAGGAAGGAGGAGAGGCACTGGAGAGAGGTGAAAGGCAGGTGAAGAGAAATTTTATAACATATGTCATTGATAATAAACCTAATTCTGATTCAGACAGCAGCTCCTCCAGCTGTGATACTGTGAATAATCTCTGGTTTCCACTTAACTAGGTCTAGATTGGACGATTTCTTATAGTAGCAAGCCAGATCCACATGTCCTCCTCATACTGTTGATTCAGACACGACCGTCAGCTTGCCTATTTTAGTAATTAGTGGCTGTCTCATATTTACAGTCTACTGTTTTGGTTTCCTTTGCAAGGGAAAATGTCTTTGATGACTGGATCAAATTCCTTTCTGTTAAGTTAACAGGCTGAATTAGACTGTTTATCTCTTCTTATGAGCAGTTATTTAAGTAACTGAGAATGAATCTAAACATTAAGTTGTCAAGAGCTTTCTCTCAGCCCATCAGTCCGCAGAAAATTACTTTATAAAAATCATCTTCCTCTGGATAATTATGTGGCAATGTATAATTAAGCAGGGAACATACTAAATACAATGTGCTCGATAGTGTAGTGGTTAGCACAACGCTTTGCAGTACCAGCAACCCGGGTTCAATTCCCGCCACTGCCTGTAAGGAGCTTGTACGTTCTCCCCGTGACCACGTGGGTTTCCTCCGGGAGTTCCGGTTTCTCCTACAGTCCAAAGATGTACCAGTTGGTGGGTTAATTGGTCGTTGTAAGTTGTCCCGTGATTAGGCTAGGATTAAATTGGTGGGAGGGGGGGGGGGGGCTGTTGGCTGGTGCAGTTCGAAGGGCCGGAAGGGCTTATTCTGTGCTGTATGTCAATAAGTAAATAAATATGCATTTCAAGATATGTAACATATAAGATGATAACATTACTTCATGTATATCAATATGGTGGTAAAATCAGGGTGTAAAAAGATATCATCAGGTACTGGATATGTTAAATAAAGGAGCATGTTACCTTTGTACTTCAAATTTGGAGCACAGTAGGCCATTCAGCCCTTCTACTCCTGCTCTGCCATTCAATAAGACCATGGCCGATTCACTCGTAGTTTCATCTCTGCATTCCTGCTGACTTAAGGTTATGCTTCATGCTGTTGCTTATCAGGAATCTATCTTCCACTCTCTTTAATAATATTCAAAGGCTCTGCTTCCACCAGACTCTTTTTCACAGGCTCAGGGCTCTCCGAGAGGAAATGCTTTACCATGTTACTTTTGTTGTATATAGTAGGATGTGTCAATGATCCTCTGAGAGGAAATAAAAATCACTAGTTTACAGGCTCTGTCATAGTCACAGAGCATACAAAACAGAAACCAAATCCTTTGGCTCATCTCACCCACTAACCCACATCTGAACCATAGCCCTCCATAAAGCTCCCATCCATGTACTGACCCACATTTCTCTTAAATGTTGAAATCAACCCTTCAACCACCACTTCCTCTGGTAGCTCATTCCATAGTCTCACCTCCCTCCTGAGTGAAGAGGCTCCCTCTCAGGTTCCCCTTAAATATTTCACCTTTCACTCTTAACCTATGACCCCTAGTTCTAGTTTCACCCAACTTCAATGGGAAAAACCTTGCTTGCATTAACCCTATCTACACCCCTCATAATTTGTCAAACAATATAATATAAATATCATATATAATGTTTTCACTAGGATATACAAAAGCAAATATTACGCGCATGCGTGCGCGCGCACGCGCGCGCACACACACACACACACATTTTTCCCTCCTTAATTCTGTTGTAAAGGGTCTGTTCTTGTATTCTGAACCTGTTTCCTCTGGGACGGTTAACATAATGGAATGTGGCTGCATTCTGATTCATTAAATATTCAAAACTTCTTCAAACTTATTCAAAACTGAGATGAAAATTTTGTTATTATTGTTCACCCTGATTGCCAGTAGATCTCAGGAGATAATTAAGTGTTAACCCAGAGTTGGTGAGTTATGAGTCACATCAGTCCAGACCAGGTAAGAATGGCAGATGGAGTTAGTGAATTAGAGCATCTTTAAACAACCCGATACTTTCAGAGTCATTTTTAGTGATGGTTAGCTCTATCATTCCAGATTAATTTAAGTTCCTCAGTTGCCATGGTGAGATGTGGGCTTTTGCCTTCTAATCAGTGACCAAGGCCTCTGGATGGTATTATAAAACTGTATTGCATATACATAAATGCATATCACATATATTGAATATACTGTATTTATATCTAAAGAACTGGGCAGATAAAAGAGTTTATATAGATATATATAAAGAGACATCAGGTGTAAAAAGGGATTTGTGTTGTATAGACATCATAAGTAATTCGAGACAAACAGCTTTGCTAATCAGAGTTGGTCTTGGTGCTGGGAAGGCTGCCAATACTTTCCCAGAAATGCTCTGGGCATGTTGCCATGACCTCACCCACTCTTACATTCTCTTTGCTGTCTTCAAATGCATTGGCAGTATGGGTCATGGACGGGACCTCCTACTTCCTCCGTGTGTTCACCAGACCAGTGTAACTGAGAAGCTCTCATATTCTTAGAGGAAACCAGCCCATTCTCCACCTCCTCCCACTCACCCACGCAAACGCCTCCACTTAACCCACCTCACATTCCAGCAGTGAGACAGGAGGCCCCATCTACTGTTCAAAGTTAATTTATTATTATTTGTTCAAAGTTAAATGTATTATCAAAGTATGTCGCTGTCTCCAAATATTAAAAAAGACTTCTTTTCTAACAGGCATCCACAGAAGAACAAAGAAGCAAAATTGGACCAATGAAAAACTACACACAAAAAAGACTGACAGATGGTGCAAATATAAAGGGAATAAGTGTTATAAATAATAATAAATAAGTAAGTAAATAAATACAATCAAGAACATGAGTTGCAGAATCTCTGAAAGTGAGTTGAAAGGTTGCATTCAATGATCAGTTCAGAACTGAGGTGAGTAAAGTTATCTACACTAGTTCAGGAGCCTGATTGTTGTATGGTAATAACAATTCTTCAGCCTGGTGGTCTGGGACTAAACACTCCTGTACCTCCTTCTTGATGGTAGCAGCGAGAAGAGAGCATGGCCTGGATTGTGAAGTCCTTGATGATGCAGACCTATTGCTGATAAAGATTAAAAGGCCATTCACTATTGGAACCTTTACAGTGAATTTCAATCTATGACAGCCCAGTAGACAAGGTTCATGCCTTAAGGTAAATGGGTACTCATAACTTAACCTCCCATGCCAAGACCCAAGCACAAAACCTAGCTTAAAAATTATTATTACTGATGAGATGCAATCTCATACCAAGGTCCACTGTACCTTCTCAGTTCGATACAAATGCTCCTATTCTCATATCCCAACAGGGTATCATCCAACCTGACAGCACGAACATCGGTTTCTCCAGCTTTAGGTAATTCTTCCTCCCTCCACCTTCTCTCTTTTTCCATTCTCCATTCTGGTTCTACTCATACCCATCCTCTTATCCTCACCTGCCCAATGCCTCCCTCTGGTTTTCCCCCTCTTTCCTCCATGGTTCCTCACTATCCTCTCCTATCAGATTCCTTCTTCTCCAGCCCTTTACCACTTCATCTATCACCTCCCAGCTTCCCACTTCAACCTTCCCCCTCTCCCCCCCACATCCACCTTCCCCCTCACCTGCTCTCACCTGCCAACTTGTAGTCCTTCCCCTCCTCCTCCTCCTCCTCCTCCTTTTCCCCCTTCCTTTCCAATCCTGAAGAAGGGTTTTAGCCTGGAACATCAACTTTTTATTCCTCTCCATAGATGCTGCCTGACCTGCTGAGTTCCTCTAGCATTTTATGTATGTTGTATTTGATTTCTTGCATCTGCAGAAATTCTTGTGATATGGGTGTTTACCGCGAACAAATTGGTTGCTGGTTTTCTTGCATTTCAACAAAATGCAACGTTCCTTTAGTTCCCCTTGGGCCAATAAGGGATGGGCAAAAAGTGTTGCGTTGGTATGGTCACTGTCTTTCCAAGAACAAAAACATTGCTAAATTATCTGATCTTTCAATCAACTTCAACATCTTTGGCTAAGGAGTGTCTACGATCTGAGAGAAAGCATAGAGGATGGAAAACAACTGAGGAATTGATTACACAGATAATAAATTGTAATTTACAGTCATATATCCCACTGGCATTCACACAAGACTGGCCCATAGACGGCCTTGTGGACATCAATAAATGCATGCCCGAGGTCATCAGCTCAGTGAATGACCCTCTGTGGTCTGTCTGAAAGTTATTGGTATTCTAGCACAGTGAGGTGTCCATGTGGGAAAGCAGCAGATGGGCATCATCCACCCTGCAAGAGTACATGTTAAGGAATACAGCCGCAGGAGGACTGGGTGCCTCCAGGGTGGCATGGTGTCATAGGTTTCAATGAGATTCCCTCCCATTCTTCTAAATTCCAGCAAATACAGACCCAGAGCCATCAAACACACCTCATATGATAACCCATTCATTCCTGGAATCATTATCATGAACCCTTTTCAAAGTCAGCACACCTGTTCTTAAATAAACAGCGCAAAACTTCCCAAAATACTCAAACTGAGGCCTCACCAATGCTTATAAAGCCTCAGCATTACACCCTTGCTGATATACTTTAGTCCTCTTGGAACAAGTGCTAACATTTGTATTCATCTTCCTCACCACCGACTCAACCTGCAAGTTAACCTTTAGGGAATCCTGCACAAAGACTCCCAAGTCCCTTCTGCACCTCAAATTTTTAAATTTTCTGCCGTTTTAGAAAATAGTCTGATCACTTTTCCTTCTACCAAAGTGCTTGACTATACGCATCCCGACATTGTATTCCATCTGCCACTTCTTTGTCCATTCTCCAAATCTGTCTAAGTCCTTCTGCAGCCTCTCTGCTTCCTGAACACTACCTGCCCCTCCACCTACCTTCGTGACATCTGCAAACTAGGACATAAACAAATCAATTCTGGGAAGATCATTACCAATGCCTCCACAATCTTCCCAACCACCTCTTTCACACCCTAGGCTGTCGTCCATCTGGTCGTGGTGACTTATCTAACTTCAGACCTTTCAGCTTCCCAAGCACCTTCTCACAAGTAATAGTAATTGCACACATACACACAGACACACACACTTCTGCCACCTGACACACTTGAACTTCTGGCATGCTGCCGGTGTCTTCCACACTGAAGACGGATGCAAAGTGCTTACTTAATTTGTCCACCATTCCCTTCTTCTCCCATTACTACCTCTCCATCATCATTTTCCAATGGTCTGATATCTATCATCTCTCATTTACTCTTTATATCTCTGAAAAAACTTCTGGTATCCTCATTGATATTATTAGCAAGCTTATCTTCATATTTCATCTTTTCCCTCCTTTTTTATGCCTTCTTGTGGTTTTTAAAGCTTCCCAGTCCTCCAACTTCCCAATATTTTTCCTCTATTATATGCTGTCTCTTTTGCTTATATTGTTTTTGATTTCCTTGTCTGCCACATTTACATCATCCTGTCTTTAGAGTACTTCTTCTTTGGGTTGTATCCGTCATGCGCTTTCTGAGTCTCTCCTAGAATCTACACTCTTTGCTGTTGTGTCATCATCAGATAGTTTACCCTTCTAATCAGCTTTGGCTAGCTCTTCTCTCATGCCTCTATAATCTTTTAGATGGTTTTCACTGTGACATAGACACAGACTAAACAACCTTCTTTTTCAATATTGTCATGAGTATCCTCATACATTCAGCAGCAGTACTTTTATTTTAGAGTGTTGATTCAAATGCACTGTTTCAGTCAATGCAACCCTCTATTAATCCCTCATAGTGACACTTTGAAAGGACTGCATCAACTGTAAAGTGTTTTGTAGACAGCGTCACCATTTTATACTCCAGTCCACAGTCAGTCTGCAAATTGGTCAGCCAGTATGAGTTTGCACCAGGAGACCGAGCCAATCACAGGAAGAGTGAGGCCATTCGCTTCCCAAGCTGCCTGCCATCCCCTTCACCTTCCATTCCAACTACCTGAAGTTGCTGGGGATGGATTCTGGAGGGTGGGGGGGGGGGGTGGGAGCGAGTCATGTGACAAGACCTGGCTGGAGCAGACAGGAAAGGTGAGGTAAAATTTGTAGGGGAGATGCTGGGAAGGCCCTGGTCATTAGATATAGATATGCAGATATCAGATATACATCTGCACATCTGCTGCATTGGTGCACATGCAACCCATCCCCCGCTCCTCCAACTGGGAAATTATCCAGCCGGCCTTTCAGTTCATCTGGAGATACAAGATGGGGCAAGTCTGATGATTCACAATGTACAAGTTTGTGGACAGCACGGGCAAAAACGTACCCAGTGATGCAGGCTGATTTGTTTAGTTGGGCCTTTGATTATTAATTTAACTTGTTCCAACGAAGTAAGCCAGAAGGCACTGTTCTATGTTCACAAACTGGTTTTTGTATTCTGGGTGTATATTTTTCATGAATAAAGTTTATTTTTGAAATAAATATAATAAAGAGGTTTAATACACCCAAAAATTGTGGCAGACACTATGAAATTTTACTCCTTTCAATCAGCCATGTTCACTTTTGCCTTGTGAGGCTCTGCTAACAATGTGACATATATACAAGATTTTATTGCTTCAGGGACTCCTCACTGCATCTTGAACTCTTTTCAGGGCAGGTCCCTGCATGAACCATCAGGGGAACAGAGAGAGCTCCAGGCAAATGCTCGAACCGGAAATCAAAATCAATTAACCATGGATGCCGGAAATCCTTGAAAAATTGCAACATCTTCACTGACTCCTGAGAACGTCTGGCCCCTGACTGCTCCGATTGGAGAAGCATTCAGGGTTAGACTGAGAATGTTGAATCCATGTGTGATGAATACAACTGACGTATTGTATCACCCCACAAGCTATCCACCCTTCGTCCCTCGCCCCATTGCAGCTCTCACAGAGGCAGGGCAGACACAACAGTGCTGTTCTGGAGGCTTTTAGCCAGACCATAAGAACATAAGACCATAAGGTATAGGAGCAGAAGTAAGCCATTCGGCCTATTGAGTCTGCTCCATCATTCAATCATGGGCTGATCCACTTCATCCAGTCGTCCCTACTCCCCTGCTTTCACTCCATACCCTTTGATGCTAATCAAGAACCTATCTATCTCTGCCTTAAATACACCCAATGGCTTGGCCTCCACAGCCACTTGTGGCAACAAATTCCTCAAATTTACCACCCTCTGACTAAAGTAATTTCTCCGCATTTCAGTTCTAAAAGGACGTCCTTCAATTCTGAAGTCGTGCCCTCTTGTCCTAGAATCCCCTACCATGGAAAATAACTTTGCCATATCTAATCTGTTCAGGCCTTTTAACATTTGGAATGTTTTGATGAGATCCCTCCTCATTCTCCTGAATTCCAGGGAATACAGACCAAGAGCTGTCAGATGTTCCTCATACGGTAACCCTCTCATTCCTGGAATCATTCTCGTGAATCTTCTCTGAACCCTGCAATCTCTGCATCTTGAATACGCGTGAATACACTGGAGGATTTAGCTTTAAGGTGAGAGGGAGAGGGTTTAAAGGGGATTTGGTGGCAAAGTTTTTTTTTCCACACAAGGAATGACAGGAACCTGCAAAGCAGGGTCCAAGGGAAGTGGTGAAGGGAAATATGACAGGTTTACTTCAGACACAAGAGATTTTGCAGATACTGGGACAACACACACAAAATGCTGGAGGCTGGTGGTAGAGGCAGACGTATTTGGACCACGTAAGAGACTGGGCACATGGATGATAGAAAAATGGATGGTTATGTGAAAGGGAAGAGCTAGATAAGTTAAAATGCCAGCACAAGTGTGGGCTTATTTATTTATTTAGAGATACAGCATGGTCACAGGCACATTCGCCTCAATGAGCCCGTGTGGCCCAATCACACCCATATGATCAATTAACCGGAGGAAACCCACACAGTCACGTACAGAACGTACAAACTCCTTATAGGCAGGGGTGGGATTTGAACCTGAGTCACTGGCACTGTAAGGTGATGCACTAACCATTACGCTAAAGCGACATAATGTTTCATGTTCTGTGTGCACGGCGTTAAAGGCCTACGGGAAGGCTTTCAGCTCAAGAGGCCAAAGGAGCAGCCGGAGCGCCCCTACAGCCTCTGCAAAGGGTTAAAGAGGAAAAGAAAACTGAGCTCAGCAAAGTTGTTGCAACATTGAAAAGCCACGTATGTACAGGCAGGAACAAGCCTGGGATGTTGAGCGGGGGAAGGGAGCAATGGTTGCGAGGGAAGCATGCCGTTGAGTTTAAGGTGTGGAGCTCCACTCCCTGCCTGTCAGCGAGAGATAAGCCAAGGCAAGAAAGGAAACCCGCCCTTCAGCACTGCAGCCTGACCTCTCCTTTTATGGCATTGCTTCCTGTTCAGCTTTGGCACTTTTCCATTCCCAGAAACATGCTGAATCTACCACAAGATCTGCGAGTTCAAGCTACAAAACTGAAGAGGGATTGAAAGGACAGCTCAACTGGTCAGAGCCACAGAAGGTATTTCTGGAATCTGAAAAGTCCCAGAATATTTTTACACAGTTTTGTGGCTACATTACCCCTGAATTCAATTCACAAAGGGGAGCTGGCAGCTGAGCCAAGATTTAGTGGGACTCAGCAACACATAAATTCAAATTAAAGGGAGTATGAATTTAATTTCATAGCTCACCTAGAAACCTGGTGACATTCGTTAACCCAGACCACTAAACCTTGGCTTTAAGATGATAAGACATTTGAGCAGAATTTGGCCACTTGGCCATCGAGTCTACTCCGCCAATCCATCATGGCTGACTTATTATTCCTCTCAACCCCGTTCTCCAGAACTTTTCCCTGAAACCTTTGACACTGACTAAACAGGAATCTAACAACCTCCAGTTTAACTATACCCAAAGACTTGGCCTCCACAGCCATCTGTGCAATGAATTCCACCAAATCACCACACTCCAGCTCTTCACCACCACTCCTCCTCATGTCTGTTCTAAAGGGATGTCCTTTTATTCTGAGGCTGTGCCCTCTGGTCTGAGACTCTTCAACTATAGGAAACATTCTCTCCATATCCACTCTATCCAGGCCTATCAATATTCAATAAGCTTCATCGAGAGCCCCTTCATTCTTCTAAAGTCCAGCAAGTACCAGACTCAGAGCCATCAAATACTCACGTTAACCCTTCCATTCCTGGGATCATTCCCGCAAACCTCCTCTGAACCTTCTCCAATGGCAGCACGTCCTTTCTTCAGTAAGGGCTACAAAACTGCTCTCAATGCTCCAAGAGCAGTCTGGCCAATCGCTTATAAATCCTTTTATGGTCTAGTCCTCTCAAAGTGAATGCTGACATTGCATTTGTCTTCACTATCATTGATTTTATGGAATCCAGCACGATTCCCTTTGCAACTCTGATTTCTGAGTTTTTGAAAATATGCCTTTATTCCTTCTATCCAAGTGCATGATCATGCACTTCCCTACACTGTACTGTCTTTCGTCTGAGCCAAGTCTACTAGGCCTTGGTGACACATTATACATTCAAATTAAAGCAAACCCAAATTTAGTTGCAGACCTCACCCGGAAGCCTGGTGACACTGGGTCACTAGAAACTCATCTTCAGGGAACACACTTCCTGTGACAAATGGTCACTGAGGGATTTGGGAAACCTGTAGAAATGTAGTCCCAGTGACAGTAATAAAGTGTTTTCAAAGCATTGCATGCAAATCTTGGTTCAAGGAAAACAGGATAATTGGTGTGTTTCGTCATTTCCATGGTGACTCAAGGTGGGGCCTGGTTCTCCTTCTAACAATTTATTTCTGTGCAAGGTGCAAGGTGCAAACTTGCACGTGTTCTGTTTCACTCCTGGCACCTAATCACTTGAAGGAAAGCCAAACTAATTTCCAGAAGATTCCAGTGGTACATTTTCCTCTCAGTATTTATTTTAACTAAAATAGAAAATTTTTACTCCAAACTTTGTGCATACACAGTTCACCAAAACACGGGCAGGCTTCGCATATTTTAAGTTAATACGTAGCTATCGTTGCTGTGGTACACTGAGTAATTTCACTTTGTCGAAGAATGGAACATAGGTTGCCCTCTCACACGTTATGTGCAAAGATGGATGAAGGGAAGAGGCCGTAGCCACAGTCCGGCCTATGAGGAGAGGCAGAGAGGGAAAGGGAATTCCAATTCATGCCCGTCAGTGGGAATGCTAATTTAAAAGGGGCTACGTGAGATGCCAGAACTTGAGAGGTCTGAGAGGGTTGCAGGAATGCAGATCACAGTCACGAGAGGGAGAGAGATGAAGGGTGAAATTTGGAAATGCAAAAGTGGGGCAAGGCGTCTGCGTGTTCTTTTCTTCACTGGGCAGTTAACAGAGGCAGCTGACAGCAGAGAGTGTTGTGAGGGGAACCTTTAACAGAATATCACACTTAAGCTATCAAATCGTTCTGGGCCTGTACTCACTGGAGATTAGAAGAATGAGGTGGGATCTGATTGAAACCCGATTGAATCTTTAAAGGTCAAGCTACAGTAGACATGGTGAGGATGTTTCCTATAGTGGGAGAGTCTCGGGTTAGAGGACACAGACTCAGAATACACAGATGGCCCTTTAAAACAGAGATGAGGAATTTCTTTCACCAGAGGGAGGTAAATCTGTAGAATTCATTGTCATAGACGGCTGTAGAGGCAAAGTCATTGGGTGTATTTGAAACAGAGGTTCATAGGTTCTTGATTAGTCAGGGCATCAAAAGCTACAGGGAGAAGGCAGGAGAATGGGGTTGGGGGGGGGGGTAATGTCAGCCGTGATTGAACAGTGGTGCTGTCCTGTTGGGCCGATTGGCCTCATTATGCGCCTACGTCTTATGGTCTTACAACAGGCTCGCACAGTTAACTGAGGCTTGCCCTACTTTCTGACTCTTCTACGGGGGATATTGACTTCTGCTGTCTCATTGCTTCACCACGCGAAACTCCACCAAAGGAAGCAGCATCTCACACGCAGGAGCGAAAAGAGGAATAAGATCGGAGAGTAGCTGCTTCACAAAGGGCACCATTCTCCTCCCATCGCTGGAACGACGCACCTTCGGGCACCAACCAGCCGCACAATTCTGAGAGCAGCCCACCGCCAAAAGAAGAGGAGCTGCTGGCAAATAATGAGCTGAGATAGGTGGAAGGGGATGGAGGGAGGGCAGGGGAATGGAGAGGGTGGGTGCAGAGCAAAAGGAGGAGTTAATTACAAAAAGTAATGCAAACTGAAAATATGATTCACAGGAAGCTGCTCGCACTTGGACAGCGAGTAACCACTTGGACAGAGCCCGTTGCTGTCGGAATAACTACACACTGAAGTTCAACAGGAAGTGATGTGATGACATTGGAATGTTGTGCACAACATTGGGGGTGGGAAGGAAGTGACTTGGTGCATTGGAATTCCTTTTTTGGATCAGGTACACCGGCAAAATCCATGCCTGGTGTTGCTGTGGTTAGAGTGTAATTCATTTGAATGTGTAAGAGTTTCAGTCAGCACAGACAGCTTGAGTTGATATATCCAGATGTTCACAGGCTGGCAATATGCTCAAACCAGAGAAAAATAAATCCCCAGCACAATGAGAAGTTGCAGAAACTTAATTCCACAAGAAAAATATTTTTTTCTGCACTTACATAAACAAAGGGATAGATTTCGACATTCAGTGGTGTTTCCCTGTACTTGTAATCCAGCGTCCATTACTGACCAATAACATATATAGGAGAGTGATTGGGGCACTGGAGTGGGAAAAGGAACTTCCTTCTATAAGACCTACCCCTGTATGATTGATTTATCAGGTTCAGCAGATGGAGCAACGGCCATGAATACCCTTTTCTTCCAGCTGTGGTTTAGTGGGCAGCACTGTTGCCTCTGAGTCAGAAGGCTCTAGGTTCAAATCCTGTTCCAAGAACAAAACCGGAAATCAAATTTTAAAAAAAGCTGCAGGCATTGGAAGTCTGAAATAAAAGGAGAGGGCTGCGAACAGATCTTTGGTCTAAAACATTAACTTTCTCTTTCAGAGGATACTGCCGGACCTGGTGAATATTTTCAGCCAATTTTAACTCCAAGTGCTCTCAAAGATGGTACCTTCGAGTGAGAGCTAAAAGCAAAGTCCTGCCCGTTCCTTCAGTTGGATGTATAGTAGTTCAAGTTTAAGGTCAGGCTTATTATCATGCAACCATACACGTGTATACAGCTAAATGAAACAATGGTCATCTGGGACCAAGGTGCAAAACACAGTACATATATCACACACAGCACATAAAATAATAAAAACATTTGGAGGTGTACAAGTTGACATAAAGTGCATAAACGACATAGTGTTAAATATACCACAGTATACTGCTATAGACAATAGACAATAGGCAATAGACAATAGGTGCAGGAATAGGCCATTCGTCCCTTCTAGCCAGCATCGCCATTCACTGTGATCATGGCTGATCATACACAGTCAGTACCCCGTTCCTGCCCTCTCCCCATATCCCTTGACTCCGTTATCTATAAGAGCTCTATCTAACTCTCTCTTGAATGCATCCAGAGACTTGGCCTCCACTGTCTTCTTGGGCAGAGCATTCCACATATCCACCACTCTCTGGGTGAAAACGTTTTTCCGCATCACTGTTCTAAATGGCTTACCCCTTATTCTTAAATTGTGGCCTTTAGTTCTGGACTCACCCATCAGCCTCCAGTGTGTCCAATCCCTTAATAATCTTATATGTTTCAATCAGATCCCTTCTCATCCTTCTAAATTCCAGTGTATACAAGCACAGTCGCTCCAATCTTTCAACATATGACAGTCCCGCCATTCCGGGAATTAACCTTGTGAACCTACGCTGCACTCCCTCAATAGCAAGAATGTCCTTCCTCAAATTTGGAGACCAAAACTGCACACAATACTCCAGGTGGGGTCTCACCAGGGCCCTGTACAGCTGCAGAAGGACCTCTTTACTCCTATACTCAATTCCTCTTGTTATAAAAGGCAGCACGCCATTAGCTTTCTTCACTGCCTGTCATAAATAACCTGTACTGGGTGGTAGCAGGGTGTTCAGAAGCCTCACAGCCTGGAGGAAGAAGCTGCTACCCAGCCTAGCAGTCCTCCTTCATATACTGTAGTGCCTTGCGCATGATGGTAGAAGGTCAAAGAGATTATGGGACACCTGGGAGGGGTCCATGGCAACGCTGAGGGCCCGATGAATGTAATGCTTTCTGGAATACTGTATTTTCCAGATGGGTGGGGTGGGGAGGGCGGGGGTAGTGAGATACGGTCACAATCTTTTGTAAAGCAGCCTTTCCAGAAAGTAATTATTGGTGGTGTCCTGACTGTAATGATCCTACCGTCAGCATTCCTGAAAACAGATTATCTGGCCAGTATCACATTGGTTTATTGAGCTTCCTGTACTTGTTAAATCGTTTATTTACTTGCTACATTACATTTAGCTCATTGGGTCAAAGCCAGATCCTGGCAGTGCTACCCCGCAGTCCCTCTTCCCCTCCTTCTTCACCTCTCCCGTCTCTGACAAGCCCTTCTCTGGATCAGAATCAGGTATATCATCACTCACGAGTTACGATCATTTAAAAATATAACTACGTAATGCTAAAGAAGAATAATGAGATCGTTTTCATGGGTTCAGACAGACAGACAGACATACTTTATTGATCCTGAGGGAAATTGGGTTTCGTTACAGCCGCACCAACCAAGAATAGTGAAGAAATATAGCAACATAAAACCATAAATAATTAAATAATAATAAGTTAATCATGCCAAGTGGAAAAATAAGTCCAGGACCAGCCTATTGGCTCAGGGTGTCTGACACTCTGAGGGAGGAGTTGTATAGTTTGATGGCCACAGGCAGGAATGGCTTCTTATGACGCTCAGTGTTACATCTCGGTGGAATGAGTCTCTGGCTGAATGTATTCCTGTGCCTAACCAGTACATTACGGAGTGGATGGGAGACATTGTCCAAGATGGCATGCAACTTGGACAGCATCCTCTTTTCAGACTCCACCGTCAGAGAGTCCAGTTCCACCCCCACAACATCACTGGCCTTACGAATGAGTTTGTTGATTCTGTTGGTGTCTGCTACCCTCAGCCTGCTGCCCCAGCACACAACAGTAAACATGATAGCACTGGCCACCACAGACTCGTAGAACGTCCTCAGCATCGTCCCGCAGATGTTAAAAAACCTCAGTCTTCTCAGGAAATAGAGACAGTTCTGACCCTTCTTGTAGACAGCCTCAGTGTTCTTTGACTAGTCCAGTTTATTGTCCATTCGTATCCCCAGGTATTTGTAATCCTCCACCATGTCCACACTGACCCCTCAAGGGCCCTTCAGAAATCTGATGCTGGAGGGGAAGATGCTGCTCCTAAAACGCACAGTGTGTTTCTCAGGCTCCTTTCCCTCCTCCCAGATGATAGTAACAAGAAGAGGGCATGTCTCGGATGTGAGGGTGTTTGAAAGAGCTGTATAAGATTATGAGATAGCCTTTTTCCCAGGGCAGCAATACCCAATACTGGAGGATATTTGTTTAAGGAGAGTGGAGGGCAGTTTAGGGGAGAGGTCAGGAGCACGTTTTCTACACAGGTGCCCGGAAAGTCTGGCTCGGTGTCGTGGTGGAGGCAGATACAGTAAGGTCATTTAAGAGACTCTGAGATCGCCACATAGAAAAATGCAGGGATAAGAGCAAAGAGTAAGATTGATCATGGAGTGAGTTGAAAGGTCGGCGCAACATTGTGGGTCAAAGGGCTGATTCTGTGCTGTTCTGTTCCATGTTCTGAAGGAGATGTGCAGGGCAGGGATACTACAGGGAGTGGCAGGTGCCTGGAATGTGCTGCTAGGTGTGGCAATGGAAGCAGACATGACAGCGGCATTTAAGAGGCTTTTGGAGATTAGTGAGAAGATTTTAGAGAATCCTCAATAAATAAAATGAAATAGTTGAGCCAAAACTTCACCTGTGAGTCTGTCGGGGTCATTATTGTGTCCAGTGCTCCCAGCAGTGTGACATGATGCAGACTGGGGGCCCGTTTCATCGAGTACCTTCACTCTGTCCACTGCAAAACTACAGGATTTCCTGTTGGCCACCCAATTCGATACCTCAACAGAGGATTGGGTCCCTCCAGTCTGAAGATGGAAAATAGACTACAGTAACTCAGAAAAATTGAAAAACAAAGCATAATTGAGTTATCGTCTGCTTGAGATTGTCATAAGTAAGTTGCACATCCAATTGGAAAATATACTCCCACATTTATTACTTCCACGGGCAATGGTTTAACTGAGATTTAACATTCACTTCCATCTTCTGCAAGTGGTCATCTGGACCCACATTACAAATATGCATCTGATAATTGCAATTTAATTAACCTGATCTAGCCTTATCATTATGTCAGTCAGTGTCTCCATTCATCTCAATCAACCCTCTCACATTCTAATAGGTTTTCTCACTTGGGTTGAGATTTATTAGTGGTATCAGAAAGTTCATTTTCCACATTTTTTCCATTCTCCTCATGACCCGTGGTGGCTTTCTGGGGCATTTTTCTCCTGGATGAAGCTACGGCTTCATATTCTGCTCAAGTCACTCAACCATAAAGCCCAGCTATTTCGCAGATGTGGGACCTAGAGGGTGCTAAAAGGTTAGAGGATGCTGCTAAACTGAAGAGCTAGGCGGTTCCATCCACGCCTTCAACCTCATTCAGCTCTCCTGATGAGGTCTCCTCTACATCGGCAGAAACAAGCACGCAGAAAGCATCTAATTTTCAGAGCACCACCACTCTGTCTGCCCTGAGCTGACAACAGAAGTGGCGGGTGCAGCTTCAATTGCAAAACTTGAGAAGTTTGGGTAAGTACATGGATGAGAGGGGTACGGAGGGCCATCATCTAGGAGTAGGTCGATGTGAGCAGACAGAAAAATGGCTGGCAAGGACTAGATGGGCCAAAAGGTCTGGATCTGTGCTGCAGTGCTCTATAACTCTTACTCTATGAGCTCCTGGTTTCTTAGCATTCCAATTGCTCGTCCTATTCCCACACCAGCCTGTCCACCCTTGGCCTTCCCCACTACCAGAGGGAAGTCCAACACAAGCTAGAAGCACAGCACTACATACTCCATCTGAGTACTCTACAACCCAAAGACACAAGCATTGAATGTTCTAATTCCAAGTAACCTTATCTCCTGTGTTCCTTTTTCTCTCTGAACTTCTGATCCTCCAGTTTTTGTTCCTTGTCCCTCACTCCCTCCAGACTCCATTCACCTATTTTCATTCCCGCTCTCCCTCCTGGTCCCATCCGCCTACAACTCCCATCTTTCACCCACAGGATACCCTTCCCCAGATGGTTCCATCTGCTCCGTATCTCTCCCCTAATGGTTCCCATTATCACCTTCCTTCCAGCACCGCTACCCGTGTGGTCCTGCTGATCAACCTCCAGCCCATATTGTGTGAATATATGTAAGCAGAAATATATACTGTATAAGCTGAATATATGGTGCTGTCCCTCCAGTTTGTGATTAGCTTCTCTGTGGCAGTGGAGGAGGCAAAGGACATTGTCTAGAACACAACAGACAATAAATTAACGCTCCAGCCCATTTGTCTGTGCTGAACTGTTATTCCGCCATCAATAGCCCCACCAACCTGCACCTGAACCACAGTCCTCCTTACCCCTCCCATCCATGTACCTATTGAAATTTCTCTTAAATTTTTGAATTGAACCCACATGTAGCACTATAGAGACATAGAACAAGACAGCACAGTACGTAAGGCCCTTCGGCCCACAATGTTGTGCCGACCCTTAAACCCTTCCTCCCATATAACCCTCCACCTTAAATTCCTCCATATATCTGTCTAGCAGTCTCTTAAACTTCACTAGTGTATCTGCCTCCACCACTGACTCAGGCTGTGCATTCCATGCACCAACCACTCTGAGTGAAAAACCTTCCTTTAATATCCCCCTTGAACTTCCCACCCCTTACCTTAAAGCCATGTCCTCTTGTATTGAGCAGTGGTGCCGTGGGGAAGAGGCACTGGCTGTCCACTCCATCTATTCCTCTTAATATCTTGTATACCTCTATCATGTCTCCTCTCATCCTCCTTCTCTCCAGAGAGAGAAGCCCTATCTCCCTTAATCTCTGATCATAATCCATACTCTCTAAACCAGGCAGCATCCTGGTAAATCTCCTCTGTACCCTTTCCAATGCTTCCACATCCTTCCTATACTGAGGCGACCAGAACTGGACACTGTACTCCAAGTGTGGCCTAACTAGAGTTTTATAGAGATGCATCATTACCTGGCAACTCTTAAACTCTATGATTCGACTTATGAAACCCCCAGATCCCTCTGCTCCTCCACACTTCCAAGTATCCTGCCATTTACTTTGTACTCTGCCTTGGAGTTTGTCCTTCCAAAGTGTACCACCTCACACTTCTCTGGGTTGAACTCCATCTGCCACTTCTCAGCCCACTTCTGCATCCTATCAATGTCTCTCTGCAATCTTCTACAATCCTCGACACTCCACAACACCACCAACCTTTGCGTCATCTGCAAACTCGCCAACCCACACTTCTACTGCCACATCCAGGTCGTTAATAAAAATCACAAAAAGTAGAGGTCCCAGAACCGATCCTTGTGGGACACCATTGGTCACAAATGTACTCCCTCCACCATGACCCTCTGCTTTCTACAGGCAAGCCAATTCTGAATCCACATGGCCAAACTTCCCTGGATCCCATGTCTTCTGACTTTCTGAATAAGCCTACCGTGTAGTACCTTGTCAAATGCCTTACTAAAATCCATGTAGATCACATCCACTGCACTACCCTCATCTATATGCCTGATCACCTCCTCAAAGAATTCCATCAGGCTTGTTAGACATGATCTGCCCTTCACAAAGCCATGCTGACTGTCCCTGATCAGACCATGATTCTCTAAATGCCCATAGATTCTATCTCTAAGAATCTTTTTCAACAGCTTTCCCACCACAGTTGTAAGGCTCACTGGTCTGTAATTACCTGGACTATCCCTACTACCTTTTTTGAACAAGGGGACAACGTTCACCTCCCTCCAATCCTCTGGTACCATTCCCGTGGACAACAAGGACATAAAGATCCTAGCCAGAGGCTCAGCAATCTCTTCTCTCACCTCGTAGAGCAGCCTGGGGAATATTCCGTCAAGCCCCAGGGACTTATCCATCCTAATATATTTTTAACAACTCCAACACCTCTTCTCCCTTAATATCAACATGCTCCAGAATGTCAACCTCACTCATATTGTCCTCACCATCATCAAGTTCCCTCTCATTGGTGAATACCAAAGAGAAGTATTCATTGAGGACCTCACTATTTCTATAGGCTCCAGGCACATCTTCCCACCTTTATCTCTAATCTGTCCTATCTTCACTCCTGTCAACCTTTTGTTCTTCACATAATTGAAGAATGCCTTAGGGTTTTCCTTTACCCTACTCACCAAGTTGGCGCGTGGCCAAGTGGTTAAGGCATTCATCTAGTGATCTGAACGTTGCTAGTTCGAGCCTTGGCTGAGGCTGCGTGTGTGTCCTTGAGCGAGGCACTTAAGCACACATTGTTCTGCAATGACACCGCTGCCAAGCTGTATGGGTCCTAATGCCCTTCCCTTGGACAACATTGGTGGTGTGGAGAGGGCAACTTGGGCAACTGCCGGTCTTCCATAAAAAAACCTTGCCTAGGCTTGCACCCTGGAAACTTTCCAAGGTACAAATGGTCTATCGAGACTAATGGAGGCCTACATACATACACACACTCACCAAGGCCTTCTCATGCCCACTTCTTGCTCTCCTCAGCCCCTTCTTAAGCTCCTTTCTTGCTAGACTCATTTGATCCTTGCTTCCTAAACCTTATGTATGCTGCCTTCTTCCATCTGACTAGATTCTCCACCTCACTGTCACCCATGGTTCCTTCACCCTACCATTCATTATCTTCCTCACCGGTACAAATTTATCCCTAACATCCTGCAAGAGATCCTTAAACATTGACCACATGTCCATAGTACATCTCCCTGCAAAAACATCATCCCAATTCACAACCACAAGTTCTAACCTTATAGCCTCATAATTTGCCCTTCCCCAATTAAAAATTTTCCTGTCCTCTCTGATTCTATCCTTTTCCATGATAATGTTAAAGGCCAGGGAGCGGTGGTCACTGTCCCCCAGATGCTCTCCCACTGACAGATCTGTGACCTGACCTGGTTCATTGCCTAATACTAGATCTAGTGTGGCATTCCCCCTAGTCGGCCTGTCAACATACTGTGACAGGAATCCATCCTGGACACACTTAACAAACTCTGCCCCATCTAAACCATTGGAACTAATCAGGTGCCAATCAATATTAGGGAAGTTAAAGTCACCCATGATAACAACCCTATTATTTTTGCACATTTCCAAAATCTGCCTCCCAATCTGTTCCTCGGTATCTCTGCTGCTACCAGGGGGCCTATAGAATACCCCCAGTAGAGTAACTGCTCCCTTCTTGTTCCTGACTTCTACCCATACTCACTCAAAAGAGGATCCTGCTACATTACCCACCCTTTCTGCAGCTGTAATAGTATCCCTGACCAGTAATGCCACCCCTCCTCCCCCTTTCCCCCCTCTCTATCCCTTTTAAAGCACTGAAATCCAGGAATATTGACAATCCATTTGTGCCCTGGTGCCAGCCAAGTCTCTGTAATGGCCACTACATTATAATTCCATGTATGTATCCAAGCTCTCCGTTCACCTTTGTTCCTGATGCTATAGATATGTTAGTATGGGAATAGGAAGGGGAAATAAAATGGACAGAAACACTCGACAGGCAGAGAGTGGAGAGGGAAGAAGGAGGAAGAATAGAAGGAGTCAGGGATATAGACCAGTTCAGTTCCTAGCATGCAACTGAAATGCCAGCTGATTGGCCTTAAACATTGAATTCCTGACATTGTAGTGATCTCTAGCCATTCCACCCCTGAGCAAACATTTAATCTTAGATTGCCAAGATGTCAGGGATGTTCCCCTTCTCACATTCAACTGGTTTTGCCTGTTTGAGTTCACGTGGTGCGAGACTGAAAGCAAACTGCAGTTTCAAATACAAATCATCAGAACTGCTTTTGTGCACTATTAATCCAAGAGCATCAAGAAAAAAAGCATCAAGTCAGCAAGTCTGGAAGTCAAAGGCCAAAGTTCAAATCCCCGTGGAAAGAAAATGCAACTCAGTTTACCTGCTGTCAGTGCAGACCATCCGCGGATTATGAATGCCCCACTTATAGACAACCCATCTTACCAACAACTTGCCATAACATATTTAATTCAAAAGTCCAATGTATAGTAAATATACATACTGTACGTTCATTCCTAGAATGAGTTCCATCCCTCTCTCATTTCTAGTAATTATTCTTAATCAGTCTTATGTGTTTTTTATGTGCCACTCATTACAATACTTTAGAGGCATGGTTGATATATCAAGTGATTTGTGTGTATTTTCTGACATACTGACTAAGTCAGTTTAGGGCAGGTGGTTAAAAACAGAATCCATCCGTTACCCAGGAATAGACCATAAGAACATTAGATATAGGAGCAGAATTAGACCATTTGGCCCATCGAATCTGCTCCACTATTCCATCATGGCTGATCTAATTGTCCTCTCAGCTCCAATCTCCTGTCTTCTTCTGTCTTCATGCCCTGTCTATCAAACTCTGCCTTAAATATATATAAAGTCTTGGCCTCCACAGCTGCCTGTAGCAAATAATCCACAGATTAACCATTCTCTGGCTAAAGAAATTCCTCCTCACCTCTATTCTAAAAAGATGCCTCTCTATTCTGAGGCTGTGCCCTCTGGTCTTAGATTCTTCCCCCATAGGGAACATCCACACTATCAAGGCCTTTCACCATTCAATAGGTTTCAATGAGGTCACCTTTCATTCTTCTGAATTCTAGTGAATACAGGCCCAGAGCCATCAAACGCTCTTCAGATGACAAACCATTCAAAGCTTGAGTTATTTTTGTCACCCTCCTTTGAACTGTCTCCAGTTTCCTTCTCTTCTAAGATCCTTTCTAAGATAAGAGGTTCGAAACTGTTCACAATCCTCCAAGTGAAGCCTCACCAATGTGTTACAAAGTCTCAACATTACATCCTTGCTTTTATATTTTTCTCCTCTTGAAATGAATGCTAACTTTGCATTTGCCTTCCTCACCACAGACTCAACCTACAAATTAACCTTTAGGGAATCCTGCACAAGGACTCTCAAGTTCCTTGCATGATCCACAATTTTCTGTTTTCCTTTCTCCTTCTATTTAATTTTACATGTTCAGTTATTCGAAACCACCATGCCTTTGTTCATCTTGGTGGAAGCTTTGTTCATCTTATTGGTTGATATATCCAAAGGGCAAAGGCCCAATGACTTTGAGTTTGCGAGTTTGGGCCGCAGCAACACTCTAGCTTGGTGATTCCCAGGGTTGGTGGTCTGTGCACATCCATAGTTCAACAGCCTTCAAAGTCTTGTGTTTGTTGAGTCTTGAGGTCTACATCAAAAGTCGAAGACTGAAGTCGACAAGTCTGGAAGCAAGGCCCTACATCCAAAACCTTTGGGTGGACATATCTGGAAGTTGGAGGCCCGATGTCTGCAAGTCCAGGCCAGAGTCCCAGAGGCAGCTTTTCCTGGGGATGAAAGCCTGTCTGTGTGTGTGAGTGCGTGCAGGGTTGGGGGGTGGGGGAGCGGAAAGAGTAAAGGGGCTCGTTTTGTTCTTGTTGTTTCGTTGCTCTTTTTGTTGTTGCTGCCCGTGTTGTTCTGCTGAACTTTCTGGGCACGCTAGATGCATGGTGACACTTGCAGGCTGTCTCTAGCATGTCCTTAGGTGGTGCTGTTTGTAAACAGAGCCAACACACTTCACTATATGCTTCTATGTACATGTGATAAGGAATCTTTGCAGATTACAAAAAACCTTTATCTTCCTTCATTATTGGTATCAACAGAACCTGCTGTCAGCTGGATGTCCCAGGGCAATGGCCACTTTGAATACAGAGGGCACCCTTATAAGGTGAGTAGAGGAAAGTTTATGGAAGATGTCTGAGGTATCTTACCACAGAGAGTGGTAAGTGTCTAGGATTCACTGTTGGTTGTGTTGGTTGAGGTTGCAACATTGGGGACATTTAAGAGACAGTTTGGTAGGCACATGGATGTAAGAAAAATGGAGGGTTATGGGCTATGTAGGAGGGTACTGATCTATAGTCCACATTCATTATACCTGCTCATTAATGCAAATACCTTACCAGCCAATCCTGTGGCAGCAAAATAATAAGTAAAAGTGTGCAGGCATGGTCAAGCGATTCAGTTGTTGTTCAGACCAAACGTCGTAGTAGAGCAGACATGTGATTTAAGTGACGGTGGAATGATTGTTGGTGCCAGATGGGATGATTTGAAGTTTCACAGGAACTGCTGATCTCTTGGGACTTCCTCACACAGCAGTCTTTAGAGCTTACAGAGAGCGGTGCCTAAAACAAAAAGCATCCAACGAGCAGCAGTTGTGTGAGCTAAAATGCCTCGTCAATGAGAGAGACCAGAGAAGAAAGGGCAGATTGGTTCAAGCTGACGGAAAACGCAGACAACCAAGTGTTACAACGGCGATGTGCAGGAGAGCATCAACCAATACACAACATGAACCTTGAAGTGGACGGGCTACAGCAGCAGAAGACCAGTTAGCGAGTGTATGTTCTAATACAGGCAAATGTTGTTTCTCTCCAGGTAACACGTACCCATGTGGAAATGTATCATTGCTCTGCTGTCAGCGCAGACTCCAAATCCTGAAGATCCCCCTGGTGACATAACCTCACAGCCCTAGCGACCATGGTTCCATTCTGTCTCTGAGGAGTTTGTTTGTTCTCTTGTTACCGTCTGGGCTTCTTCTGGGATCTCTGCTTTCTTCCCACTCCACAAATATGTCCTTGTAGTGTAATGGCCTATTGTAAATAACATCTGGTTATGTCAGAGATTGATCAGAGTATACAAGAGATGAGGTCTGCAATCAATTATTCAGACTTACCGACTTTGAGTGCAAGGTTGTTGCTGCAACACCATTCCACCAGCTGATCTACCTCACTCCTGTGTCCCTTCTCATCACCACCTGAAATTCTGCCAACATTAGATGTGACATCAGAAAATGTTTTATTGCCATTTGAGCAGTGCCTACACACACAGTCATGAGTGTTGAGACATAGGCCTGTGGGCTAAGTGCACTTCATTGAGGTGAGCCAGTGTTGATCAGCAAGGGGTGAAGATGTCATTTCCAATGGTTCTTCAGTGAAGAAGTCGAGGATCCAGTTGCAGAAGGAGGTACAGAGGTACAGGTTTTGCAGCTTTTTCATCAGAACTGTAGGAAAGATTGTGCTAAGCACTGAGCTGTAGTCAATGAACAGCAGCCTGATTGAAGTATTAATATTGCCCAGGTGATCCAAGGCTGCATGAAGAGCCAATGAGATCACATCCACTGTAAACCTACTATGGCGATAGGCAAATTGCAGTGGGTGTGGGGGCTTGCTTAGACTGTTGATACTAGCTATAACTAATCTCTCAGAGCACTTCATCATCATAGATGTGAGCGCTACTGGACAATAGTCATTAAGGTAGATCACCCTGCTCTTCTTGATATTATTGTTGCCCTTTTGATGCAGTTGGGAACTTCTGACTGTAGCAAAGAGAGATTGAAAGTGTCTTTGAATACACCTCCAGTTGGTTAGCATAGGTTTCAGAGCCCTACCAAGGTCACCCTCTTATAAGATGATACGATGTTGTCAGCCTCTGAGACAAACATCAGCTGTTCACTGGAGCTGGTATTTTCATAGCTATCATTTTATTCTCCCTTTCAAAGCATGAATAAAAGGCAATGAGCTCATCTTGGAATTCAGCGTCACTGCCATTCAAGACATTACGTTTTGCTTTGTAGGAAGTAATGGGCTGCAAACTCTGCCAGAGTTGATGTGCATCCGATTCCACCTCTAGCCTCAATCAGGATTGTTCCTTTGCCCTTAAGAAAGCCCTCCAGAAGTCATACATGGACTTCTTGGATGGTCTTGGATCACCAGACTTGAATGTCACAGATCTAGCCCTCAGCAGAATTAAAATCTCCTGGTTCATCCATAACTTCTGATTTGTGTCTGTTAAATCTGGAGTAAGGTAAAGGGTCAGCACAACTCTGTGGTACAAAGGGCCTGTACTGTGCTTACTATCCTCTGTTCTGTGTTCCATGTTGCATCACACTGCCCCTTCTCATAGTCTCTGAAAGAGATATCAGAATAATGGACTGGTATCATAGGGAGTGGTTGAGAGATATAGCAGAGAGGATGCTGGAGAAAGACAGGAGGAAAAAAAGGAATAGAATGTATTGCTCACATGATTTAAAGTTCAGAGCAGAAGAAAGCTTGAGTATAACAGATTGGATGTGTTGAATACAAAGTTACACTCAATAGACACTTTATTAGGTGCACCTACACACCTGCTTGTTAATGCAAAGATTTAAAAAGATAATCACATGGCAGCAACTCAGTGCACAAAAGTATGCTTATCAGGGTTAGTCACTGATTAGACTAAATGTCAAACTGAGGAAAAAATATGATCTATTTGACGTTGACCATGGAATGATTTGTTGGTGCCAGACGGGGTGGTTTGAGTATCTCAGAAAATGCTGATCTCTGGGATTTTCATACACACCAGTCTCTAGAGTTTACAGAGAGTACTGAGCAAGACAAAAAATCATCTAGAGAGTGGCAGTTCTGTGGGTAAAAATGCCTTGTTAATGAGGAAAGTCAGAGGAGACTGGCCAAACTGGTTCAAGCCTCCGGGAAGGAGACAGTAACTCAAATGACCACACATTACAACAGTGGTGCTCAGAAGAGCATCTCTGAATGCACAAATGTCAGACCTTGAAGTGGATGAAATCCAGCAGCAGAAGATCACAAGCCACTTCCTTTAAGTACATGAGGTACTTTATTAAGTGGCCACTGAGCACATGTACCATTTCATGTACTCGGACCCTTCATGGTATTACTTTGGCTTAGCAGCATTTAAACAAGTCCTTTTGACCTGCTTTCTAGCATTTAAAAGATTTATAAAAGGCTGTATTAACCTTACAGGCAATTTACAGTATCAGTGCTGGACGATGACTGAGAACAGATTGAGGTTCTGACACACCAGAGGCTGTTTACAACAGTCAACTTCTGCAGGGAATTAAACAAGTGTGATTCAGCTGCTTTTGAGTTTGGTTGCAGGCTTGTAATTTCACACTGTGTCAGTGTGTTAAGACTTCCCATGTGTTGTATCACTCAGGAGCAACATTCCTTTCTCAGCCCCCTGCCTGAGCTCTGATCTTTGCAGCCTGAAACCTGAAGGGAAATTCAGCTTCAAAGCCAATTTAGCAATTCTGTCGAAAGTGAAAGAGCGACAGGTGCTGGGAATCTGAAAGAAAAACAGAAAGGCTTAGCGAGTCAAGCAGCATCCGTGGAAAGAGAAATGGTTAATGTTTCAGGAAGTCGGAGCCTGATTCTAAGAACTGGGATATTGAGAAAACAACACAGTTTTGAGTTGCAGAGAGAGTAGGAAATGAGGCAAGTGCACACACAAAATATCTCCAACAGGGATGTACAGATGATTCAAATGTTTATGGCAAATAGATTAAGAGAGAGAGAAGCAGTTATTGCATTACCTACAGGCCGGAGACTGTAAGCTGACAGTTGGGGGCCAAGGACTGTTGGTGGGAGGCCCAGAGGTGGCCTGTCTTAGTTGGAGGGAGGGAGTAGGTGGCCGGGTAGGAGGATGGGAAAGGGACTTGTTTTTGCCTTTGTTGTCATTGTACTTGCTGCTTGTGTGGATCTGGTGATCATGGCGAGCGTGCTGGCACAGACTTGCAGGCTGACCCCAGCACATCCTTGCGTTGTGTTGGTTGTTAACGCAAACGACGCATTACACTGTATGTGACAATCTACACGTAAAACTGAATCTCAATATGATTCCACAACCTATGGACTCAGTTTCAAGGGGTCTACAACTTAAGTTCTTCTTATTTTTTATTTCTTTATTTGATTGCTTGTTTGTTTGTTTGTTTGTTTATTTATTATGACTACTATTATTATTTTTTTTGCATCTGCGCAGATTGTCTCCTTTTGCATATTGGGTGTTTGTTACTCTTCGTCTGTGAGTAGTTTTTAATTAATTCTATTGTATTTCTTTATTCTACTGTGAGTTCCTGCAAGAAAATGAACTTCAGGGTGGTATATGTTGGCATATATGTACATTGATAATAAATTTACTTCGCACTTTGAACTTCAAGCTATAGAGTTTTATAGGCAATTAAATAATTTTTGGTGCAGTTCAATTCAAGAATGGGAGTCAAATTTCACATCAGCAATTTCCCACAAATGGCATATGCGATAAGGAGCAAGAAATGTCATTAGTGAGGCTTACATATTAGCCACGGCTTTTCACATAGAAGGTGGTGGATATATTGAACAGGCTGCCAGAAGAGGTGGTAAGGACAAACAATTACACAGTTTAAAAAGCAAAAGAACAGGCAGTCAGATAGGAAAGGCGTGAAGAGATATGGAGATAATTCAAGATAGTTTATTGTCATACACCAGTACACAATTGTAAATGATTGTTACTCCAGATCCGATACAGCATAAAAGCACAATAAATATAAACATATAAGATTATTTTATATACATAAACTGGTTGTATATACGTGCATAAAGTGAGGCCAGGTACAAGAGTATCTCTGACCCTGGCAGGAAATGATAAAGTTGCGGTGATGGGGAGAGTGTTGGGGTGGATTATTGGGTAGAAGTGTTGGTCAGCCTGATGGCTTGGAGAAAGTAACTGTTTTCGAGCCTGTTGGATGCCTCGTAGCCTGATGGGAGTGGAACAGACAGCCCATGAGCAGGGTGGGTGGGATCATTCATGATGTTGCTAGCCTTTTTCTGGCACCTTTCTGTACAGACGTCCTTGATGCTGGGCAGTTTTGTGGCTGGAATCCACAGAATAAATATGGGCCTTGGAGGAGTGGAGGAAATCACTAGTGCATGAACCCCCATCTTGAATAGCTGCCTACTGGATGGCTATTCTATTGCTTTAGGACTCACTAACCTTCTACCCCAGGCAGCACTGATCCACATAGACTAGCAGCTTGGGGGTTCCATCCCAGATATAACCACTAACCGTCGACATAGGAAACCAGGTATATTTCTACCCCAGACACCATCTGGTGTGTGCTTTCACAGTGTTGCCATGCATTATAATCCTGTATCTGCTGTCACGGACTGTCCAGACTGACAGAAGAAACCACCTGAGATTGTACAAAGCAGCTGTAACCAAGGGAGAAGTTCCAAGCCACCTGTAGCAGTAAGGACAGTATTCCAGACAGAGTCAGTTCTTCCAGGAGGATTTGGGGTGGTAGGTCTCTGGCTGGCACTGGTGTTGCATTGGACAGATTTAAATACCTGTTTGTTACCCTCCTGCCCACAGCGGTGAAGACAGATGGGGCCAGCAAAGCGAGGCATCACAAGCTGGGTTGAAAGGCCCACTTCGGCGATGCACAACTTCATGACTCTGTGATTTAACGTCGTCAGCAGCCTCACCAGAACTCAATATGGCAGCCCACCCAGCACGACGTTCCTGATCAATAAGGGGTTCTGTGCACTTTATTGACCGTGGTCTGGCAGTGAATTCAGCTCGGGCAGATGCACTGGAAGTCTCTCCTTCTGCTGGCTATGAAGTCCTGCAGAAGCGTAAATCCAGTTGTTTTCGAGTGTAGTCCCACGGCACAAATTTGTTCAGTTGCTGTGTGATTTCTTAATTATAGTGGCAGGAAATGGAACAGTCGTTCTGGAGCGCTTTCCTATGGTTATGGCTTGGTTCCATGCACTTTCCTATGGTTACATGATTTGAGCAGCATAAAGGAAGCAGCTCTTAACTCATTCTGTACCTGTCCAGGAGCATTTAACAAGAGAGCGTAGCTTTATTCTGTACTTAACCATTCCAAACTTGTGCTTGCTGAAGAGATTGCTGGAATGACACAGTGGAACATGTACATGGAGAGGATGTATCCAAGAGTGGGAAAGTCTCGGACCAGAGAGCTCAGCCTCAGATTAGAAATAAGTCACTTTAGAACTGAGGAGGGAGAGGGTAGTGAATCTGAGGAATTAATTGCCACTGACAGCTGTGGAGGCCAAATCTGTGGGTATATTTAAAGTGGAGGTTGATAAGTACTTAATTATAAGGGTATCGAAGTGGTAACAAGGCTAAGTAACAATAAACAGTTGGGCACAGAGGGAATCTGTATTTGCTGACAAATACCTTCATGTCTCAAAGAACAAGCTCATAAATTCACAAACGAAGTACCCGTGTGTACACCTGCTAGATTTCCATGACTTTCCTGAATAGTCAAAAAATAGAAAAGGTAATACCCGGGCTAAAGAGTTTACGCTGATCAAGTGTTCCTTGTAGTCCCGATCCACTCTCCACTGTCCAACACGGGGTCAGTCACACCCATACATTCTTCTCCAGAGCTATCACTGTCTTGCATTTGAAGCTTCTCCTTTTATACACTTTTCTTACCAGTTCAAATGTTGCATTTCAACCTTGCTGGCTTCAGATCATCTGACTAACCCGTGTCACCTTCTTGTTGGTTCTGGTCCAAGCCAGCATCCATTTATTGTGTCCTCTTCCACAAGTGACCACTGGTAACTTATGGCTCTTTGTTCTAAATCAATTACCAAACCAGTAACCAGCTGAAATCCCACAGGGCAGACACGGACCCCACCGGCATGTTATATCATAGCAAAGAACACCTCACACATAACTTCTTATTTGGAAATCATTTCCAGTCCAGCAGATTACCTGGAGCATCATTGTCTTTACTTTAAAGCACTGATTCAGCCAAGCACAACCAGTTTACAAAATGGAGAATACAGAGCAGGTTAACAAAATAGCAGCCTCAATTCCTTCAACCTCTTGGCCAGAAGAAAGTAAATTGGCTTGTCTATTTCCACGGTCCATTCATTTGAATTCACTGTTTTGTAGAGAGTACATTTCTTTCTGGCCAACAAAAGGTTATGGGGAGAAGACAAGAGGATGAGGTTCGGAGGGAAAATAAATCGATGATAAAATGGCAGACGTTGCTTGACATGGAAAGGCTGATGCATTGGCAGCCCCACACGATCCTTGACAGATCAGGGTCAGGGTCCAGTGGTATGGAATGCAAGATGATTGGAAACACTTCACTGCTGCAGCCTTCCTCTGCTTTCACTGCTGTTGCGATGTGTCATTATCTCCTGCCAACACTAACAGTGAGGTCTTGGTTGGATCCTCTCCCCTTGACCTCACAACTACGGGTGACCCTACCAGGAGCTAAGCTCCAGACAGAATTTCCCTTGGGATCTCAGGAACTCATAAGCCGCTCCAGCAGGACAAGCTGATGGTCCTCAGTGAAGTGATATTACAATGACAACACTTCCAATGATATTGGGGTGCACTGAGTTTCTGAAGTATGCTGAAGCTGTTCAGGGTATTTCTCATATCATCATGATGAGGAATATAGCAACAGCTTTATTCTGTTCTGATTGACGCTGAATAAAGAACAAGAAAAAGCAAAGAATTTAAGTCTCACCAGATGCTGTCTGACTTGCTAAGTTCCTGCAGCATCTTCTGTCTGTCCCTCAAGCTGTAGAACCATTCCTGGTTCTAACAAAAATTATACAATTATGAAATTGTCAGTTAAAATAGTTGCAAAATGTGGGGAGGCTCACTGTAGAAATGGCATGGATCTGGGATTCTATTAAGAAATGCAGAGCCCCAAGATACACTCCATCCTGGGTACCGTATTTGTTCAAGAGGCAGCACCTCAAGAAGGCAGCATCCATCATTAAGGAGCCTCACCATCTGGGACATGGCCTCTTTGCATTATTAACCCTGGAAGAAGATACAGGATCTACACTCAACATGTTAGGAACACCTTCTCCCCCTTCACCATCAACTTTCTGAACAGTTCACAATCCCACAAGCATGACTCATTATTTGTCATTTGCTCTATTTGTTTAACTTTATAACTTAGAGCAATTTTTATGTCTTGCTTTGCTGCTGCAAAACAACAAATTTTGCGATGTAAAATAGAACTACCAATTCTCCCGCTGTCAACAGAGAATATCACTGCCGTCTCCAAACTCCGCTATCTGTAAGGAGTTCTGAACGTTCTCTCCGTGGCCGCGTGAGACTCCTCCAGGTGCTCTAGTTTCATCTCACATTCCAAAGACGTATGGGTTATGATTAGTGAGTTGTGGGCATGCTACGTTAGCACAAAGAATATGGCGCCACTTGAGGGTCTTCCCCAAGCACATCCTCAGACTGTGTTGGTCGTTGACACAAATGATGCGTTTCATTTTTGGTGTAAATGTGACAGATAAAGCTTATCTAATCTAATCTAATCTAAGTGGCTCAGCTCCTAGCATGGGTACATAAGAGCAGATCAGAGGCTGTGTATCCTGTGTGTTGCAAAACTTTTCTACAAAATAAAAGCCAGAAAATGAAGGAGTAAACTCCACTTACCAGCACAAAAGCAACTCGAACACTTGAGAATCTAGATGTGATCCAAGGAAAAGCATACTGCTTCACCCCACCTCCCCAAACACTTGATCCTGCCACCTTGAGTGCATCCTGTCTGTAATGTTTGTCATTTACAAAATGGGCTGCGTCTATTTGCTATGTTCTTTGGCAGCACCTCCCAAACCACAAACTCTACCATCAAGAAGGGTACAGGCAGCAGGTGCATGGGAACGCCACCAGTTGTAGGCTCCAAGTCACACACCATCCTGACTTCAAGACTCAAGGTTCAAGAGCGCTTTAAAAATTTTTTCTGTTCATGAGTGTAAAGGACAATGGAATGATTCCTACTCCGGATCCAGTGCAGTGTGAGAAGAAACACAATAATCATAAGAACACAAGTTTTATAAAACAGGACAAGCATAAACACAAATGCAATCCCATGAAAAGTCAATGTACAAGTAACTGTTTGAGCATAGTTATAAATACAAAGATTATGTTATAAATATAATCTTGAAGAAATAAACAGTGGACACTTCATGAGGTACCTCCTGTGTCTAATAAAGGGACCACTGAGCGTATGTTTGTGGTCTATTGCTGTGGTGTCCCACCCACTTCAAGGTTCAACATGTCATGTGGTCAGAGATGCTCTTCTGCACACCACTGTTGTAACATGTGGTTATTTGAGTTACTGTCATCCTCCTGTCAACTTGAACCAGCGTGGCCATTCTCCTCTGAACTCTCTCATTGACAAGGCATTTTCTCTAACAGACCAGCCACTCACAGGATGTTTTTTTTTGTTTTTCATACCTTTCTCTGTAAAATCTGTTGTGCTGGAAGATCTCGGGAGATCAGCAGCTTCTGAGATACTCAAACCACCCTGTCTGGCACCAACATTCATTCCATGGTCTAAGTCATGTAGATGACAATTCTTCCCCATTCTGATGTTTGGTCTGAGCAACAACTGAACCTCTAGACCACATCTGCATGGTTTTGTGCATTAAGTTTCTGCCACATGATAGGCTGATTATATATTTGTATTAACAATCAAGTGTGTGAAGTGGCCACTGTGTGTAAAACCCAATGTAGAAGTAGTTGTTTGAGTATGGCCATATAGACAAAGATTCACTTATAAGTACACCGTAATCGTAAATATAAGCATGAAAATGGAATTGCCGTCCTGGTTTGTCACTAGTTTAAATAGTGGGACTGCCTCCCCAACACCATAAGAGCATCTTCACCAGAAACAAAGCTGTGGTTTAAGCAGACAGCACACAGCCATCACCTTCACAAATAACGATTAAGTGTGGGATGTAAATGCTGAACTTGGCTGCAATCTCCAAGATCCATAAATGGATAAAGTGGATGCCAGTGACTGTAATAGCTCAGCATTTTAAAAAGAATCACCCATTGAGACAGCAGCGTACACTGCTGTTGAAATAAGCAGTGCTGAAGACTGTAACATCAAAAGAGCGAGCAGTTTGTCTCCCCTCTCGCTGTGGCAGGAGTGATATCTCTCTCTCCCTTGTTAGCGAGAGAGAGAGGGAGAGCTTGTGGTATGTCGAACTATTGGGGTGAACAGTGGTTCTTGATAGACTTTAGATCATGGTCTCGTCGGGGCTTTGCAGGTGCTGGTAGTATGGGGAGGTCTCTGAAGCATTTTCCTGAGGCAGGAGGGGAAGGGGAAGGGGGGCAGACTGAAGCTTTTGCTGCTGCTTGTGCATGAGAGGGGTGGGGCCTTGGGGTTCTAACATTTTCCTCCTCATTCATTCTTTGCTCTTTTTTTCTGTTGAGTGGATATCTGCAAAGAGTAAGAATTTCAGGTCGTACATTCTCTGATATTAAATAGAACCATTGAACCATTGCTCTGTCCCCAGTGATGACTGCTATCAACTTATATTAGTGTACCACCTTAGCTCTGTGTTTAATTAGCTAAATGACTCTGTATAATCAATGTCTCGCCCTCTGGGTGAAATTTATTGATCTCTGAAGTATCAGAAAACAACCTTGGCCTGTGAAAATTGCAAAGCAGCAAAACCCAAAATTGTATCGGTTGAAGGGCTGAAGTAAACAGAAACAAACAAAATCTTGTTCATCAGAATTCTCAGTAAATGAGGTTTCAAGAAGACATCTTAAACTGGAAAATAAACCAGTTATTTTGAGGCTGCCTATATACCGAGCTGTAACCACAATATCACCAACAAGGAAGGATATTGATAGCAATCAAAGTCACTCTCATTTGTCTGGTCCTGGATGCCTGATAGAGTGGAACTTTACAGCTTGATCAATGCTACATAACTGCATGAATTTGTTTCTTTCTTGACACCAACCCACCAGCTGTTTCTTTTTTCTGAAAGTATTAATAATTGGGGGTCCCCATAGAAAAACAGAGAACTTGGCGAGTTAGATTGAGGACTGTTTGATCGTACTGTTCAGGCTGAACAAGAGGCTTTGAGGCAAGGGCCTGCAGTAACTTTTTAAGTGTGTTTAATAAATTAAAAACAAAGCACAAAACCAGAAATAAGAAGATGCAATGTGTGAAATACATAAGGTTGGAGAGACGACGAAGGAGATTTCTTTATCCACAGGATGAGCTATGGAGGCTGAGTGATTGAGGTCATTCAGTTATTGAACCTGCTCATTAAGGGAATGAAGGATTATGGGAATAGTGTAGAAAAGCGGTGCTGAGGTATATCAGCTATGATCTTGATCAATGACAGGGCAAGTACAACTGGGATAGGTAAACAAGTCTCACCCCTATGTCTCCTCTCCTATCAGATTCTTTCTTCTCCAGCCGTTTACATTTTTCAACCTAGCACCTCCCAGTTTCTCATTTCATTTCCACCCCCCTCCTCCCCTCACACCTACCTCTCCCTTCACCTGGCTTTACTGATCAGGGTTTGATTTCTGCCACTGTCTGAAAGGAGTTTATCTGGCCCCACCCAGCACAACACTTGGTGATCTGATATGATGCAAACAACATATTTCACTGTATGTTTGATGCTTTGGTGTGCATGTGATAAATAAAACTAATCTTTAATTTTTAATATTTTCTTCTTGCTCTTTATTAGTAAATATTCATCTTCTTCCCGCAACCCTCCCCACCATCGAGGACACTTTCAACAGGTGGTGTCTCGAGAAGGCAGCGTCCATCATTAAGGAGCCCTATCACGCAGGACATGCCCTCTTCTCATTACTACCATCAGGGAGGAGGTAAAGGAGCCTGAAGTCCCACACTCAATGTTTTCATTGATTCTGTTGTATTTCTTTGTTCCACTGTGAATGCCTGCAAGAAAATGAATCTCAAGGTCGCATATGGTGACATGCAAGTAATTTGAAAATAAACTTATTTGAACTTCGACTCCAAACTTTGATTGTGGCTGCTACAGAGGTTAGGACAATGGCGGGTTTGAAAATGAGAATGAGAATTTGAAAATAAAAGCCATTCTGGGAGCCAAGAGATGATATAACAAGAACCTGATTCAAGTTAAGACACCAGTTGCTATTATATAGTACATCAAAAAATACTATTACCAGTGTTCAGAATGGCATTTGATGTTCCTTTTAGTTTAACCACAGAATCCTAGAATTGCTCCAGCATATGGGAGAAACAATTGCCCCATCACATCCATGCTGGATCATAACAGAACAATCCAAACTGTAACATTTCCTGCTCTTTCCCCAATCTAATGAAAATAATTTTTATTGAGTGCCTATTCACTTCAGCAGTAAGTTCCAGATCATAACCACACTGTTTATAAAATGATCTTTCTCACATCCGTCTTTGCTGTAGCTTTTAAATCTGTTCCCCTTGTCCGTAAACCATCTGCTTTATCTAAAGAAATCAGATTATTCCAATTGGAATCCTACATCATTTTGTAAAAAAAAACCCACAAGCTATACTGTCACAACTGCCTTAGATTTCTGGTCAATTTAGCTTGTTTATTTTATGGTTCCAATTGCTGTTAGTTAACATAAGAGCCTAAGAAATAGCAACAGGAATAGGCCATTTGGCCCTTCATTTCTACTCTGCTGTTCAATGTGATCATCTCTTATCATGGTATCATTTCTTAATAAGACAATAAGACATAGGAGCAGAAACAGGCCATTTAGCCCATCAGGTTTGCTCTGCTATTCCATTAAGGCTGATTTATTATTCCTCTCAATTCCATTCTCCTGCCTTCTTCCTGTAACCTTTAACACCCCGAGTAGTCAAGAACTTGTGCTCAATGACTTGCCCTCCATAGCTACCTGTGGCAATGAAATCCACGGGTTCATGACCCACTGGCTAAAGAAATTCCTCCTCATCTCTATTCTGTGGCCTCTGGTTCTAGACTCACCCACTATAGGAAATATCTTTTCCATATCCACTCTATCTAGGCCTTTCAATATTCAATTGATTTCAATGAGATCCCCCAACCCCTTCGTCCTTCTAAACTCCAACAAGTACAGACCCAAAGTCATCAAACACTCCTTATAAGTTAATCGTTTCATTCTCAGAATCTTTCTCATGAACCTCCTCTGAATCCTCTCCAATGATAGAGGCCCAAAACTGCTCATAATAGTCCAAGTGTGGTCTGACCAATGCCTGATAAAGCCTCAACATTACATCCTTGCTCTTATATTCTACTCCTCTCAAACTGAATGCAAACACTGACTCAATCTGTGGGTTAACCTTCAGAGAATCCGCAAAAGGACTCTCAAGGCCTTTTGCATCCCTGGTTTTTGAATTTTCTCCTCATTCATAAAATAGTCTATGCCTTTATTCCTTCTACCAAAGTGTATGACTATTCACTTCTCTAGGCTATATTCCATCCACCACTTCTTTGCCCAATCTCCCAATTTGCCTAAGACTTTCTGTAGACTCCCTGCTTTCTCAAAGCTACCTGACCTTCTCTTTTTCCATTCCCCAAACTGGTTTCTACTCCTTTGCTTCTCTACACCTGCCCATCACAGCCCTCTAGTTCCCTTCCTCCTTCCCTTTATTACATGGTCACTGTCTTCTCCAATTAGATTCCTTCTTTTTCAGCCCTTTACCTCTTCCACCTGCCTTCTCCCAGTTTCTCACATTATCTACTCTGCCCTACACACCCACCTCCCACCTCACCTAGTCTCATCTATCACCTGCCAGCCTGTACTCTTTCCCCTCCACACTCCTTCTTATTCAGGCTTCTGACCCCTTCCTTTCCAGTCTGAATGAAGGGTTTCAGCCCAAAATGTTGACTGTTTATTTCCCTCCATAGATGCTGCATGACTTGATGAAACCCATTTTGCCGCAAGATGGTCAGAGTAGTCATGGTGTTGTTAAACTGCAGTCATTAGGATTTTGTCAGATGTTTCAAGATCTGACTGGTTGAAGGGAAGCAGTGATACAGGAGCCTATACAAGCCCTGTATATATGTCAAATTAATGCATCACCGCACAATTTAACCATCTACCTGCCCAACCAGGAAAGCCTCATCACATCTGTAGAAGAACATGGAGTGCCCAATTTGACTTTGTAAATTGTAGCCTTATCACCTTACAGAGCTGGAGCAGAAACAAGTCAGCTTAAGACTTCAGGAGTTGTTTAAGAATGCAAAAAAAACCCAGATATATAACATCTGAGGAATTCCAAAGGCAAGACTGTTGAATGCTTAGTGAAGTGAAATTAGAGTTGCTCTCTCAGAGTCACTCTTTGTATATAGCAACACACACAATGTCCCAATGAAGGGTCTCGGCCCGAAGCGACGGCTGTTTACTCTTTTCCACAGATGTTGCCTGGCCTGCTGAGTGCCTCCAGCATTGTGAGGGTATTGCTTTGGATTTCCAACATCTGCAGATTTTCTCTGGGTTGGTATACAGCATGTTGATGTTTGAAGCACCATTAAAATATCTGATGTTAAATCAGGATGATAAATTGGATCAGGTGGTAAATTGGATCAGCGGAGTTCAAAGTACAATTATTATCAGAATATGTGTACAGAATACAAGCTTGAGATTTGTCTTCGTGGAGACAGCCACTAAACAAAGAAAACCCCACACACTCAATCAAACACACAATGTGTGAAAGCAAAATCATGGAAATGGTACTTAGTAAGCAAATAACAATAACCGCATTAATAGCTTGCACAAATTTGTGGATGACACCAATTTTGGGGGCGTAGTGTACAGCAAGGAAGACTATCAAAGCTTGCAGCAGGAGCTGGACCAGCTGGAAAAATAGGCTGAAAACCGTCAGATGAAATTTAATGCAGACAAGTGTGAGGCGTGGCACTTCGGGAGGACTCAACAGGTAGGGCTTACATGATGAGCAGTAGGGTACTGCAAGTGTGGTAGAGGGATCTGGGAATACAGATCCATAATTCCTTGAAAATGGGGTCACAGGTAGATAAAGAGATCTTCGGGCACATTGGCCTTTATAAATCAAAGTATTGAGTACAGCATTTGGGATGTTATGCTGATGTTGCAGAAAACATTGGTGAGGACTAATTTTGAGTATTGTCTGCAGTTCTTGTCAGCTACCTACAGGAAAGGTATCAATAAGATTGAAAGAGTGCAGGGCAAATTTACAAAGATGTTGCTAGGAATTGAGGACCTGAGTTATAGGGAAAGGCTAAATAGGATAAGACTTTATTTCCCAGAGAGTAGGAAAATGACGGAAGACTTCATGGAGATATTATGAGGAGTATAGGTAGGGTAAATGCAAATTGGCTTTTTCCACTGAGTTTGGGTGAAGCTAGAACTAGAGGTCAAGGGTTATGAGTGAAAAGTGAAATGCTTAAGGGGAACATGAGGGGGAATTTCTTCACTCTGAGGATGATGAAAATGTGGAATGAGCTGCCAGCAGAATTTGTGAATATGGGTTTGATTTCAACAGTTAAGGGAAATTTGGATCAGTACATGGATGGGAGAGCTATGGAGGGGGGCTATGGTCCACAAAGGTCAATGGGGCTGGGCATATGGGAGAAAGGACCTGTTTCTGTGCTTTGGTGTTCTATGACTCTAGATAATGTGTTTCAGTTTTCTGTTGCAATTCACCACAAAATTTGCTCTATGGAAACAATACAGTAATACATAATTAGTGACGCCATTGAGTGCAGCTGTGGATATCATGCTAAATTGCATCAACATGGTTACATTACAAGGGTGTGGTTCCAATCAGGGTGTTGGACTGAGTTATAATGCAAAATCCACTTTGCTATATTTGCAGAGTGTAAAGGCAGCCTTCTAATTGACATAATAAAATGTCAAAAGCACAGTTTTCGCAGAACATTAGCCAAGCCCTTCAGCATTGTCAAAGACCTCTCCTGACAGAATACAAACTCTTTGACCTCCTACCATCAGACAGAAGGTACCATATTATAAGAACAAGAGCAGTTAGACTGGGTAACAGCTTTCTCCCCCAGGCTTTGAGACTTCTGAACACCCAGTACACATTCCTTATGACAGTGCCAGTAGCAGTATATTGTTGTGTATTTAACTCTATGTTGAATATGATGTTGAATATGCACTTTATATCAATCTGTACATGGATATTTTTATCTGCTAACATTATTGTGTTAATATTATGTTATGTGCTATATGTGATATATGTACTGTGTTTTGCACCTTGGTCCCTGAGCAATATTGTTTTGTTTAGCTGTATACATGTATACATTTGAATGACAATAAATTTGAACTTGAATTTGATAGGTTGCTGGGAGGAATATGAAGATTTGAGAGCACAACAGTAGCAAGCAATGCCAAAGCAATAATGTAAATACTGTTCCTTGAGAAACTGCATGCAAACTATGGAGCAAGTTTGGACATTGGACTCTGTGTGGAGATTAGCAAAGGGCAGGGAGGGTGCTCAGGTCCCTCCTGTAATCTCAGATCACAGATTATTTCACAACTAGACTCAGGGCTAGTACAGGCATCATTTATTTTCTGGCATATGTTAGTCAGATACTCTACCAAGCACTACCCTCACCGTCGTCTTGTAGGGTAGCCCTCCCACAAACTCAGATTGGAGGAGCGTAACATCTTACTTCATCTGGGTGGTCTCCAACCTGATATGATGAACATCGATTTCTCTAACTTCCAGCAAGCATTCCTCTCTGTTTCCCCAGCACCACCCACCAACCGGCCTCTTTTCTATTTCCCATTCTGCTTATCCTCTCACCCCTTCTCTTTTCCTCCCTCACCCTCCTGGCCTGCCCATCTCCTTTCGCTGATTCCCCTCCTCCTACCTTTTCTTCCATGTTCCTCTCCTATTAGATTTCTTCTTCTTCTTCTTCTTCAATCCTTTATCTCTTCCAACTATCACCTCCCAGCTTCCTACCTCATTCTCCCCTCCCCCATCCACACACCATCTTTCTCACCTGGTCTGAATTCTCACCTCCTAGCTTGTACTCCTTATTCTAGCTTCTGCTCCCTTCCTTTCCAGTCCTGATGAAGGGCCTCAACCAGGAATGGCCACTGTTTATTTCCCTCCATAGATGCTGCCTGACCAGCTGAGGTCATCCAGCATGTTGTCTCTATTGATCAAACGACTGCATTGATAGTAGTTAAGTAGTTGGACAAAAGTTTTAGTCTGTCAATCCAGGGGCATGAGTTTGAATCTCAGCAATTTACACTCAGTGTTACTCTATTAGGTACCTCCTTTACTCCCACTTGTTAATGCAAATATCTAATCAACCAATCATGTGGCAGCAACTCAATGCATAAAAGCATGCAGACATGGTCAAGAAGTTCAGTTGTTGTTCAGACCAAACATCAGAATGGGGATGAAATTTGATCTAAATGACTTTAACCAGGAATTAGTGTCAGATAGGATGGTTTGAGTATCTCAGAAACTGCTGATCTCCTGGGATGTTCATGCACAACAGAGTTTAGAGTTTACAGAGAATGGAGCAAAAAAACAAAATAGAAGTTCCAGTGAGCTTTAGTCATGTAGGCAAAAATGCCTTATTAATGAGAGAGATCAGAGCAGAATGAACAGACTGGTTCAAGTTGACCGGAAGGCAACAATATTTTAGATCTTGCCCTGAAGTCCAACTCTGCCAAACAATGGAAATGATCTCCACTCCATCTACCGAGCAACATCTTGAAAACTTCTAATAAAATCGACAAGCTATGCCTCTAGTCTAAGTCCTGCGTTTATGCAGTCCCCAGAGTGGCCTGGATGGGATCTATCAAAGACTGATGTAAACAAAGACAAATCCAGCTCATGCAGCTTGTTATAAACTGTCTGCGACAGAACAAGAACTTGACCTTTGTTGGCAAAAAAAATTGTTACTGCATCTTATGCAAGTTGTAGCATGGCTAGTGAACTGACAGGCAACAAGTCATGCTAGAACCAAGGGAGGAACACCACTGCCTTCGAGTTAACTGCAGTGTGAAAAGACACATTTAATTGTGACTACTTGCTGTGTGAAATGGAAAGATCCTCTGGACTCTGGCTGCTAGCATCTTCACGTGCAAAGTACTCATAAATTAATTAAAAGGAGGGAATAAAATGTATGTACAAGTACTTCATAAGTTGAAATGGCTGATGCAAGCAGTCGACACCGGAGCACTGGGTGTGGAAGGGTGGAACATTTCATGGGATTTGAAGGCAAGGATTCAGAAGAAAGGAAGGCTTTCAGAAATGGGGCCAACCCCATGTATTTAATGTCAATTGGATCCAAAAAGCCATCACATGTCCTAATCTAGTGACAGTAACCTAAGGTACTGTAAATCATTCCTAAGGTAAATGATGTAAGTTCATTGCACCACGTTAAGCAATCACAGTAGGATTGGCACATATATTTGGACTGACAAGGGGCCATCAAATAAGGATGGTGGACAGGAAGGGTCTACCATGGTTAGAATGGTCCAGCCTACCCACCATTAAGGACCTACACTCAGTGGCCTCTTTGTTAGGTATCTCTTGCACCTAATAAAGAGGCTAGTGAGTGTATGCTTGTAATATCTAGCCCATCCATTTCAGAGGTTCTCTTCTGCACACCAGTGTTGTAATATGTGGTATTTGAATTACTGTTGCCTTCCTCTCAGCTTTCCTTCCCCATGCTGATGTTTGGTCAGAACGTCAGCTGAACATCTTGAGCACTTCCACATGGTTTTGCGCATTGAGTTGCTGCAACATGACTGGCTGATTAGATGTTTGCATTAATGTGCAGGTGTACCTGATAAAGTAGCCACTGAGTGTATGAGCTGTACATACTGAACCTGGGTTTTTGAATCAAGCATTATACTGTGAGAAATGTGTAACTTAATGAGGCCAGTACAGATCCTCTAAGGTTCCTTTCAATTTGGAATTATCTGTCTGTTACTACTTCTGCAGCTGAAAAACAGTTCTGCAAATACAAACAAATCTCACACTTTATTTGCAAAGATTAGGATTTAAAAAAATAAAAGATGGAACGGAACAAAAGCGGCCATGGATGGAATATATATTGGATGTGTTAGTGATAGCGTGCAGTAATAGTTACCACACACACACACACACACTCACACTCACACACACACACACACACACACACACACACACACACACACACACACACTCACACTCACACACACACACACACACACACACACACACACACACACACACACACACACAAACACTCTTGCATAGAAGCACATAGAAACATAGAAAATAGGTGCAGGAGTAGGCCATTTGGCCCTGCACCGCCATTCAGTATGATCATGGCTGATCATCTAATTCAGAACCCTGTACCTGCTTTCTCTCCATACCCCCGATCCCTTTAGCCACAAGGGCCATATCTAACTTCCTCTTAAATATGGCCAATGAACCAGCCTCAACTGTTTCCTGTGACAGAGAATTCCACAGATTCACCACTCTCTGTGTGAAGAGGTTTTTCCTCATCTCGGTCCTAAAAGGCTTCCCCTTTATCCTTAAACTTTGACCCCTCGTTCTGGACTTCCCCAACATCAGAAACAATCTTCCTGCATCTAGTCTGTCCAATCCCTTTAGAATTTTATACATTTCAATAAGATCCCCCCTCAATCTTCTAAATTCCAGTGAGTATAAGCCTAGTCGATCCAGTCTTTCTTCATATGAAAGTCCTGCCATCCCAGGAATCAATCTGGTGAACCTTCTCTGTACTCCCTCTATGGCAAGAATGTCTTTCCTCAGATTTGGGGACCAAAACTGCACACAATACTCTAGGTGCGGTCTCACCAAGGCCTTGTACAACTGTAGTAGAACCTCCCTGCTCCTGTACTCAAATCCTTTTGCTATGAATGCCAACAGCACCGCACTGTTGTGAATAGTGGCGTGGTCTCTCAAAGCAGATCAATAGGCTGAGATCCTAGTCCCACTGTAGATTGAAGGGCTGATACAGAAAAGACTGTGGTGGTGTCTCGGCACCATGGACACTGCCTCTTTCAGTGCGGTCATACAGCATGCAATCTGGCCACACTGGCCATCAACCCGCTGCCTCCACTAATCCTTCACTAGCCCCATTTTATTCGCCCCGCATTCCCATCTATCCCCCCTCCCCCCACCGATTCTACCTTTGACCCATGCACTTATGGCAATTCACTGTGGACAATTACTCTAGCGGTGCCCATGAGTGTCGGAGGAAACCTAAGCGCCCAGGCGATACCCACTTGATCAAAGGGAGAACATGCAAACTCCACACCAACAGCATCAGGGATTGGGGTTAACATCCAGGTCACTTGCAAATGAGACAAAAACCCAACCTGGGGTGGACATCAAAGATCCTGCGATGCGATTTTAACTTGTTCCACTTATTGTACGTTCTCTCAAGTCCCGGGAAGGATTACAACGTTTTACACAAAGGATAGCCTGCATGTGGAATGGCAATTTGGATTTTGACAAGGAGCCAATCATAGGCTGCATCGGGCATTAGATTTTTAAGTAAATAGAGTCTGATAGCCCTCTTCGGCCCTGCTTAGTTTGGAGATGCGTTAGTCTATGCACATACACCTAGTGGCCGCCTTATTAGGGATACGTACCTGTACATCCGCTCGTTAATGCAAAAATCTAATCCGCTACAGCTAGTCACGTGGCAGCAACTCAAGGCATAAAAGCTTGCCGACACGGTCAAGAGGTTCAGTAGTTGTTCAGACCAAACATCAGAATGGGGAGGAAAGATGACAGGAAGGCGACAGTATCTCCAATATAACACTGGTCTGTCGAAAAGCGCCTCCAGCAGCATTTCGAGCCTTGAAGTGGATGAGCTGCTAGACCACGAACACACACTCGCTCAGTGGCCGCTTCATTTGGTGCAGGGGGTACCTAATAAAGAGGTCACTGAATGTAAGTGTCCAATAGTTATTTGACGCTGAGAGTAATCGAATCGAGTCTATTTTTGTCCATCAATGCTCATCAAAGTATTGTAAACAACTGCTGATATTTAAACATGGTTAATATGGTAACTTCCGTGTATTATTAGACAACTGGTAGTAGTAGCGGTGGTAGTGTCATCACTGGAGTCGAGCATGATGCTCTCCCAAGGGGTCATTCCTTTAACGGAGAACGTCTGTGCGTGTCTTTGTTTAATGTGGGGAGGCGGGTGCTGGAACAGCCACCTTGACAGATCCGTGTCAGGGTCCGGTGGCGTGCAATGCCTTTCCCCCGCCTTCATCTTCTGCCCGTTCCAACCTCGAGGTGCTAGTTGGATCGCGCTTTGGCTGGAACCTCTCCCCTGACCTTGCTGCCACGGGTGACCCTACCTGGAGCTAAACTCCGGCCGGCATCGCTCTCGGGATCTCACAAGCCTCCACCACGATAAGATGACGATCCCTGGAGGACTACTCATAAAATGCCCTTTGCTATTTAACCCTTGCCTAGTCCGAAGACGTGCATGCACAAATCTGGTTCTCTTTATGTTCCCCGATCACCTAATCTAGCAATGTGACTTCTATCCCGGTTAAACAACCACACCAGCTGGGATGTACAACTGAACAAGCTGAACGCAGTCAATATTTAAGATCTTTTAGCTAGCCTCACTGAAATTTTGTGACCCTTTGTGGACCGACGATATCTGCGGGAGCTTACTATGTGCAATTAATCCCACGTTTCCGGTATTACACCAGTCATTACTAAGCAGTGTAGGAACCTCCCGGCCAACATAAATATCCCCTTTACACTATTTCGAAGAGCTGGTGAGGAGTTCACACCAGAATCGCCTCAAACATTTCAAAATCCTGCACCAAAGATTGGGAGCGTCTCATCGGCTGCGCTGCCAGTTCGGACCCAGTGACGGAACGGACTGGGGTCCAGTGATGGGAACATAGCTTTTACCGGTCTAGTAACCCTAGAGGTCAAATCCCAGCAGGGGAATAGGCCATTTAAGTTCAGTTCATTGCCTAAATCTCAAGTAAAGATCTAGCCTCTGTGACAGAGCTAGGTGGTCGCAAATCCATCACCTGTTGGGTTTCAGCGCGGGGTATCTCTCATCCTTCCCTCGTCTGGGTTGTGCCTGGCCTTAGAATTATAGCAAGGGGGAATTGAGTGGATGAGGATTTAATGAAGAGCTGTAGTTGATGGTTTTACCCACAACCTGAGAATGAATGTTCAAATCACTATTGAAATCCTAGTCTTCCTCTTTTTTTCATGCAAGCCTTAAGCAGATCGGTATTCTTAAGCAGAATCAGAATCAGGTTTAATATCACAGACATTTGCCCTGAAAATTGCTCTTTTGCGGCAACAGTACATTGCAATAGGTAAAAACAATATAAGTTACATATACATCTATAATCATCTTTAATAGTATGCATTCAGTATATATATTGTATCGATTCATTATATATAGTCAGTAATTTAATTTAATGTGTATGTACTCGTGTATATATAAATTAAATAAGTACTGCAAAAGGCGAAGAAAAGACAGGAGTCTCGGTTACGCAGATGGAAAATAACCAGGTATTCAGTAACAAGAGGGTTAACGAGTTTCTCAGCTCTCTGCTGGCCTCTACCGTTACGAGGAGGGACGGAAGGAGAGCGGAAAAATAACAGAAAACACGAAGACGCTCACGCACGCAAAGTGGGCGGAACGCTGACGTCACCTCGGCTATTTAAGAAGTCATGGAAGAGTGAGCGAATACATTGAACTGGAGGATGTTACTGTAGATCAGACAGACATACACAGAGAGAGAGAGAGACACTGTTCACTCGCATCCAAGAACAGACACAGAGAGACAAGCAGAGAGAACGAGAGCTGACTTCTCCTGTCATCGGCAAATAAAGTGGACTCTCTCCGAGCTGATCCCACAGCGGAAGGCGAACGGAGGCAATTCGCGAGCCGAAGGAGCGACCCCGACCATCCATCCGTTTCCAAGGGAACTTTGCAGTTGCTGCCCAGCCTTCCGGCAGCTGTACACTTGAGTCTCGCTGGAGAGCAGACGGTCACTCGGCTGTGTAAGAAACGCCTCAGGACTCTCGCCAAGTGAATTGTCTGGGTTTTCTATGTCTACAAAGATGGAGCAACCATTCTATCACGACGATTCCTTCTTTACGGGCTACGGGGCTTCCGACGGCGCTCTACACGAGTACGGGTCCAAATACTTAAAGCCCAATCTTAACCTCAACTTGGTCGAGCCGTCCCGGTCATTGAAACCGCAGACCAGGAGCCCAGAAGAGGGCATGTTGAACGGTGGCGACTCGGGACTCCTGAAACTCGCCTCTCCCGAGTTGGAGCGTCTGATTATCCAATCGAGTAATGGGGTGATCACCACCACGCCCACCCCCGGACAGTATTTCTGTTCGAGAAACATCACGGACGAGCAGGAGGGTTTTGCGGACGGCTTCGTGAAGGCGCTGGAAGAGCTGCACAAAATAAACCATGTCGCGCCCAACGTGTCCATCTCCGGCACGGGCATGAACTGCAACGCCAACAATGCGTACGGGAGCTCGGTGCCCTCGGAGGTGCCACCAGTCTACACGAACCTCACCGCCTACAATTCCAACGCCTTGTCGGCCGGCGCAAGTTACCCCACCGCCACGATCAGCTACCTGCCTCCCCAGCCGCTCGCCTATAACCTGGCCCCTGTGCCCGTGGGTCACCCGAGGCTGCAGACTCTCAAGGAGGAGCCGCAGACCGTACCTGAGGTGCAGAGCCGAGGAGAGACCCCGCCGCTGTCTCCCATCGACATGGAGAACCAAGAGCGCATCAAGGCGGAGAGGAAGCGCATGAGGAACCGTGTGGCCGCTTCTAAGTGCCGCAAGAGGAAACTGGAGAGGATAGCCCGGCTGGAAGACAAAGTGAAGACGCTGAAATCGGACAATGCGGGACTGGCGTCCACGGCCACCGTCCTGAGGGACCAGGTCTCCCAATTGAAACAAAAAGTTATGACTCACATCAGCAGTGGATGCCAGATAGTATTAACGCAGAAATTGCAGGGCTTCTGAGCAAGAGAGACTGACGCTGAAAGGTAACACAAAAGAGGTACGGAAGATGACATTGGCTTCTTGCTGCCTCGAGAAGCAGGGGGAGATATCTCCCTGAAGCACTGGTCCGAAATAAACACTGAGTGAACAGAAGGGGTTAGTGAACTGGCCGGGCGCCGAGCAGAGTTGCACAGGGAGATCAGGACTCTTTCAAATGACTTGTATACAGAAAAGGTGCCTGGTGAATCTCGAAACGCTGCGCGCGGCACCGCTCGTTTGTAAATTATTTCCCCCTCTCGTTTGAGTTCGTTTTCCTTGCTGGTTTTAGTTTTAACAGACTGGGTTCAAAAATGTGTGTTTTATTTGATATTTCTATGGTTATACCTGTATTTAAGTAAATAGTTTGTACTGTGAACTTCTTTTACGCACTGTGTTTCTTTTACTACGCCGCCCCCAGTAGAGCGTGACCCGGGTGCGGAGATGACCATCTGATTTTAGATAGCTTGTTGCGCCGAGCGTGGGCAGACGAGGGGATGGGAGTGGGGTGAGCTACTGAGATGGAAGTCAGCTCTGTCTGATTCTCTCTCCCACTAATCGAAGGTGTTTTAGGGGGCACTGAGAAATACACTCAAAGGCCGCTTTATTAGCCCATAAAGTGAGCACTGAATGCTGTGGCCCATCCATTTCAAGGTTCGACGTGTGTGTTCAGAGTGCTCTTCTGCACACCGCAGTTGTAACGCGTGGTTTTTAAAATTAAACCCGCCTTCCCGTCAGCTTAAGCCAGTCCGCCATTCGCCTCTGATCTCCCTCAATAAGAAGGCGTTTTCGCCCACAACTGCTGCTCACTGAATGGATTTTTTTTTTGGGTTTTCGCACGATCTCTAAACTCGAGATGGTTGGGCCTGAAAATCCCAGGAGATCAGCAGTTTCTGAGATATTCAGACCACCCTGTCTGGCACCAACAATCATTCCGTGGTCAAAGTCACTTAGATCACATTTCTTCCCCATTCGGATGTTTGGTCTGAACAACAACAGAACCTCTTAACAATGTCCGCATGCTTTAATGCATTGAATTGCAGCCACATAATTGGCTGATTGGATAACTGTGTTAGCAAGCAGGTGTACAGATATACCTAATAAAATGCTCGCTGAATGTACCTTTCCCAAATGCTGGTCCTTTGATAAATACCTTCAAATCATAGTCCATTACTAACCCGACCTTGTAGTTTCAGTTTGTTAAACTTTCCATAACTGAGGAAATTCCAACAGCTAATTCCTTGACTCTGGAATGCTGAGGGATAATTAAACAGAGACCCTTAAATTGGATCTGCTCTACTGGTGTGGAAGGGCAGAGCTGGAAGTTGTCATCTAACACGATCAATGAGAAATTCATTTGGGGAATTCAGAAGAAATACAAGTGGTGAACAGCGAGAATACGAAACTCACTCCCACAGCAGTTGAGGCAAATAATATCAATACATTCAGGGAGAAAGTAGACAAGTAGGTGGGGGGAGGGATGCAATTAGAGTTAAATTTATTGAGGCTTAAATCCCTACAGAAACAGGTTGGTCTGAATGTCCTGGTTCTGTGCTGTGTATCCTCGGGAATGCTATGCAAGCTGAAAGACGTAATTTTCTGCTTTTTGTAAGAGTTGGTAGGGACCTGCCTGCCCACAAGTCTAAAGCTATCCCTGGTTCTATTTCTGACCTCATAATTAATCCCAACTGAAGTCCAGGGTAATGTCTTCCTTCAGAACCCTCTCCAGCTCTTCTTAAGGAAAAACCCAGCTGGGTGAAAGCCAACATGCCAGACTTGCTGATTCTGATGCCTGTTTCACCCCCTCGCCTTTAAATACCCTTCCCAGACTTGTGGGCTCCACTTGCACAAGGAACAATGCTGTGGCTGCAATACTTGGGTTAACCAATGGGAGGCAAGGCATTAACTACAAAGGGGTAGGTTCCATCAGGAAATGAAGTGGGGTAAAGGTAGAATTGGTGGAGGAACCAGCAGACACAGTTTTGATGGTGGTTTTACACTGCTAAAGACTGTGCACAATTCAGAAGCATTCATAAGGCAGGGTTCACTGCTAATCCTTAGACTAAATGGTTTGTGTTAGGTATGGAATCTTGATTTCCAGACTTTTTTCCTTTATGGCCAAAAACATTATTGGCATACAGAAAGCATTGGTGAATTTAGTCATCAGTGTTTGCCTTTGAGTGGTGCTCCCCATGATATAAAAAAAGGTCCATACTTTCCAGGATCCCATCCTGGCTCTGAGAGTGGCGCTGTGCTACAAGGAGCCAAAGGACAGTAAAGGACCCAGGAGCTTTCAATCTCCCAGTTCAAACCCAGTTCAATCTCCTGTATGTTTAGATGATTTTGAGCTCAGTGTCTGGACATAACCTGTCTGCAAATGTCATCTGTAAATTGTAGCTTCATGTATGAATCTGGGGGTGACTTTGGCTCCAGAGCAGAGGCAACAGGGTTTGACAAACTTCCCATTTGGGACATGGGAACAGTACAGGTTCTTTGGCCCTCCAGATCCTTTAATCTACTCCAGGCTCAATCTATCATTGCCCTCCCACATGGCCATCCATTTTTCTTTCATCCATATGCTGATCTAAGAGTCTTTTAAATGCCCTTAATGTATCTGGCTCCACCACCTCGCCTCGCAGTGTTTCACACACATACCACTCTTTGAACAAAGCTACCTCTTGCACTCCCCTGTACTTTCCTCCATACAGCTTGAAGTTTCAGATTCAGATTTATTTACCACACAGATATCAAAACATACAGCGGAAGGCATGATTTGTGCTAACAACCAACATAATCTAGAGATGTGCTTGGGGCAGCCCACAAGTGTTTTGGCAACATAGCTTGCACACTAAAGCTTGGCAGAACAACACAGGACTCATAACAAATTTATTACCTCTCCTATTACTTAGGTCCATCCTCGCAGTAGATGTTTTTGAGGGAGACAGAACTCTGCAGTCTAAGTGATAGTGAAAAGGGGTGATGACACAGCCTAGGATCTGCAGTGGATCTGTTCGTTAAGATTGAGGCTTGAATTCCACCATTCCCACCACCGTCCGTAAGGAGTTTGCACATTCTCCCTGCGACCGTGTGGGTTTCCTTCAGGTGCTCCAGTTTCCTCCCACAATCCAAAGACATACCAGTTGGTAAGTTCATTGGACATTGAAATGTTCCCATGATTTGACTAGGATTAAATCAGGGGATTGCTGATGGCAAAGCTTGAGGGGCCTGTTCCATGCATTATCTCAATATATGTATAAATAAATCTAGTTGATCACCTAAATACTTCAATCTGAGAACAATTAAGGATAACAAGATCTCTGGAGATCCAGAGCAACACATATAAATTGTTGGAGGAGCTCAGCAGGTCAGACAGCATCTATAGAGAGGCATAAGCAGTTGATGTGACCTTCTATCAGAGGGTGATAAATGCTTGGTTAATCTTCACAGTAAAATGCTACAGATGCATACATGGCATTTGAAATTGAAAATTGAAAGACGGTCAGGTTTTAGAAATGTGCCTTAATGGCTTTTTATTTGATTATCTAAGGTTTCCTATAAAATAAACCTCGTGCAGTGTTGAAAATCATTTATAGTGTCGCCACCAGCTGTGGAGGTAGAGATCTACACGGTGAAACAGAGGCTCAGTCAAAATCCTCTGAATCGTGCTCTGTTTGTCTGCTGGCTTTCACTAGCTGTCTCAACGCTGCTGCCTTGCCATCCCACAGGTGTCGGCATTGGACACCGTTCCCCCATCAATAAATGCCAGACCACTATTTATTTCACCTACAAAAAACTGTTAAATATAGGTCTCTGAACTTCTGCTTCACTGGGCTCAGCAGGGAAAATTTTCAGCCAGGACTTCTAGTTCTGATGTCAGGTGATTCCTTCTGGGAAAGGGGGAATAAAAAGCTTTGGCATGAGATAGTTCATGAACCTGAGCCAGATCCCTACATTCCAAGAATCCTTAGTTATAATCACCATTATAAGTAAGAAGCCAATTTTCAAATAGCAAGGTCACAGAAAATAAGAAAATAGGTAATAATTCTTTTTAGCAATGAAAGAAAAGCATTGACCAAATTTCATGAGAATTATCCTGAAACCAATATCCTCCATCTCAAAATCAACAATGAAGACTCTCAGATGTGATTGATGTAACTAGTAGAGTGGATAGGGGAGAGCCAGTGGATGTGGTATATTTATATTTTCAAAAGGCTTTTGACAAGGTCCCACACAGGAGATTAGTGTGCAAACTTAAAGCACACGGTATTGGGGGTATGGTATTGATGTGGATAGAGAATTGGTTGGCAGACAGGAAGCAAAGAGTGGGAGTAAACGGGACCTTTTCAGAATGGCAGGCAGTGACTAGTGGGGTACCGCAAGGCTCAGTGCTGGGACCCCAGTTGTTTACAATATATATTAATGATTTAGTCAAGGGAATTAAATGCAGCATCTCCAAGTTTGCGGATGACACGAAGCTGGGCGGCGGTGTTAGCTGTGAGGAGGATGCTAAGAGGATGCAGGGTGACTTGGATAGGTTAGGTGAGTGGGCAAAATCATGGCAGATGCAATTTAATGTGGATAAATGTGAGGTTATCCACTTTGGTTGCAAGAACAGGAAAACAGATTATTATCTGAATGGTGGCTGATTAGGAAAAGGGGAGATGCAACGAGACCTGGGTGTCATTGTACACCAGTCATTGAAGGTGGGCATGCAGGTACAGCAGGCGGTGAAAAAGGCAAATGATATGTTAGCATTGATAGCAAAAGGATTTGAATACAGGAGCAGGGAGGTTCTACTGCAGTTGTACAAGGCCTTGATGAGATCGCACCTAGAATATTGTGTGCAGTTTTGGTCCCCTAATCTGAGGAAAGACATTCTTGCCATAGAGAGAGTACAGAGAAGGTTCACTAGGTTGATTCCTGGGATGGCAGGACTTCCGTATGAAGAAAGACTGGATCGACTAGGCTTATACTCACTGGAATTTAGAAGACTGAGGGGGGATCTTATTGAAACGTATAAAATTCTAAAGGGATTGGACAGGCTAGATGCAGGAAGATTGTTTCCGATGTTGGGGAAGTCCAGAACGAGGGGTCACAGTTTAAGGATAAAGTGGAAGCCTTTTAGCACTGAGATGAGGAAAAACTTCTTCACACAGAGAGTGGTTAATCTGTGGAATTCTCTGCCACGGGAAACAGTTGAGGCCAGTTCATTGGCTATATTTAAGAGGAAGTTAGATATGGCCCTTGTGGCTAAAGGGATCGGGGGTATGGAGAGAAAGCAGGTACAGGGTTCTGAGTTGGATGATCAGCCATGATCATACCAAATGGCGTTGCAGGCTCGAAGGGCCAAATGGCCTACCCCTGCACCTATTTTCTATGTTTCTATGAATGGCGGAGCAGTTGAATGGCCTAATCCTGGTCCTCTAACTTATGATCTCATGGAATTCTGTCATTAAGAGAATATCTCAGATAGTAGGGGGGCACGTGATAGGTATAACTCCCATGGTTAGATCCCCAACTGACTGGTGAATGCTTATTGCTAAGGTTTCCATATTGTACGTACCTTTGGAATTGGACCCCAGGTTGAAACATTGCTTTGGAAGAGAGGAAGAAAAATACATAAGCACACTCACTCATTCATTCTCTCTCTCTCTCTCTCTCTCTCTCTCTCTCTCTCTCTCTGTCTCTCTATCTCTCTCTCTCACACACACACACCTCCCCCAGAGGCATAAGAAACCCTACAGATTCTGGAAGAACTTTTCTGTTTTCCTTCAAAGTAATGACAAGTGACATATTCTTCTGTTCAAAACAAATTGCAGGTGGGACTCATCAACTCAGACCTGATGAAGAGTCTCATCCAAAACATTGTCTGTTTATTTCTCTCCATAGATGATGCCTGACCTGCTGAGTTCCTTCAGCATTTTGTATGTGTTAATCACACAATTATACACAAGCGCTGATGATACAACCATTCATACACAAGATTACCTATAAACACACACAAACACACAAATAAATTCTATATTTATAAAAAGAATATGTATGTATGGCTTATTGGTTTTGAGTGGACCCTCAAAAGTTTAATTGTGAGACATAAATTTATGGATTCAGTCATATTCCGGGAACTTCCTAAAGAAATATATTGATTCTGCTGAGTGGTGCTGATGGAGCGTTGTGAAATATGTAACAGGTTGATTACGTTAAAGCTACTATACCTTCTGAATCCCTCTTGGTTAAACCAAGGCCCTGCATTATCTCCCTCAAGAACAGAAAAATATATCACTTGTCATTATTTTGAAGAAAAACAGAAAAGTTCTTTGCAGTATCCGGATTTCAAAGTGATTTATTGTTGAACTTTGGATCCGCCACCACATACCGTACGTCCCTGAGATTTGTTTTCGTGTGAGCATTCACAGTCGGACAAAGGAATACAATGGAGGGCCACCGCCTGTCCGAGTTGACCATGGATATTGTGTCCCAGCTGGCTAGATACACAAGCTTCGACAGTACAATATGGAGAGCAAGCTGATGCCCATGTAGCAAGCACCCCCTCTCCACACATCTGATGAACCCAAAGGGACGACAGGGACCGATACAGTTTTGTACCAGCAGCATCGCAGCAGTTGCTAGTCAGAGTTGAATTCAATGTAGGTCTGTCTTAAGGACTCCGGATCCAGGTTTTTTTCCTTGGGTTTTACTCACGAGGCCTTCCCCATGACTGGGATAAGCTGCAAGGCGGTGGAGGTTTGAGATTAGAGTTTTCCTTCTCCTAGATGAGCTGCCAACCATGGCTGATGAGCCCCATCTGCCCGAAGCAATTGGTTTTAAATTCCCACGTTTAGCCCTTCTCCTGTCAGTAGAAATAGTTCAGCCAGGCTTAGTAGCTAAGCCACATTAGAAGGCCAGGAGCTGGACTTGGTTGTCAGAGGCTATTCGAGGTGCATGCCTTTGGGACCATTGGACCCCAAGATCCCTCTGATCCTCCACACTGCCAGAAGTCTTACCATTAATACTATATTCTACCATCATACAAATGTTTGTATTTGACCTACCAAAATGAGCTACCTCACACTTATCTGGGTTGAATTCCACCTGCCACTTCTCAGCACAGTTTTGCATCCTATCAATGTCCCACTGTAACCTCTGACAGTCCTCCATACTACCCCCAAACTTCGTGTCATCAGCAAGTTTACTAACCCATCCCTCAATGGTAAGTGTGGAGTATCAGAGGGATCTTGGGGTCCAAGTCCAGAAGACACTCAAAGCTGCTACGCAGGTTGACTCTGTGGTTAAGAAAGCATATGGTGCATTGACCTTCATCAACCATGGGATTGAGTTTAAGAGCTGAGAGGTAATACTGCAGCTATATATGACCCTGGTCAGACCACACTTGGAGTACTGTGCTCAGTTCTGGTCGCCTCACTATAGGATGGACGTGGAAACAGAGGAGGTTTACGAGGATGTTGCCTGGATTGGGGAGCATACCTTATGAGAATAGGTTGAGTGAACTCGGCCATTTTTCCTTGGAGCGACAGAGGATGAGAGGTGACCTGATAGAGGTGTACAAGGTCATGAGAGGCATTGATTGTGTGGATAGTCAGAGGCTTTTTCCCAGGGCTGAAATGGCTAGCATGAGAGGGCATAGTTTTAAGGTGTTTGGAAGCAGGTACAGAGGAGATGTCAGGAGTAAGTTTTTTTTTACACAGAGAGCGGTGAGTGTGTGGAATGAGCTACCGGCGACAGTGGTGGAGGCAGAAATGATAGGGTCTTTTAAGAGATTCCTGGATAGGTACATGGAGCTTAGAAAAATAGAGGGCTATGGGTAAGCCTAGGTAGTTCTAGGGTATGGGCATGTTCGGCACAGCATTGTGGGCCGAAGGGCCTGTATTGTGCTGTAGGTTTTCTATGTTTCTAATTTGATTAGCTGGTCAACCTCACGTTTCTGTTTGTAGGAGTTGACTATAGCATCTCCTATATTACAAATGTGAATTCAAATATACTTCACTGGCTGTGGAGTGTCTAGGGATATTGTGAAAGGTGCTACATCTCTGCAGGTCTTTCTCAGTTTTTCTTTTCCTTTTCAAGAGAATCTATTTAGAACTGAAAGATATTTTTATTAGCAATTAAATATGTTGAATTTTTTTTTAAGAAGTGACGTGGGTGGAACATAGAATTAAGGTGAGAAGTGAACGGTTAAATAGAAACCAGAGGTGCAATTTCTTGTGTATGTTGTGTATATTGATCATGTTGCCAGGGAAAGTGACTGTGGAGGGTACAATAACAAATTTTACACATTTTTACACATGTGCACAGGCACATGGATAGGAAAGGTTTAGAGGGAAATGGGCCAAGCACCTGCAAATGGAACAAGTTTTACTTGGGCATTTTGTTCAGCATGGACGAGCAGACCTAAAAGGCTTGCCTCCATTCTCTATGACTCTATGAATTTATAATTATCATCACCTTTGCTCATGACAGTTTAAAATACACCATTACATTTATAGAATGTTAAAAAGACTAAAAAAGATATAAGAAACTGAGATATTTGGATTCATTCACATGCTAAAAATTTATTCCATAAGTGAAGAGTGTGGGCAGTATAACTTTTGAGCAGGTTAAAGCATTGAAATCCATCTGTTCCTTTGGATCTGACATAATAAATAAAACAGAGATAGGTGATGTTTCACAGTGGGAGAGATTGACCACTCAGTCCTTTGATCTCTCTACAACTGCTTCTGTGTCTAGTCCACTCCCTCATCATCACCAAGTAATCTGAACCCATGACTGTCCAAATCTGTTAGCCCTGACTATACACCGAGCATCTAAAGTGGAAAATTTATTGTACCTTAAACTTATAAAACTTTTTAAACCATGGGGAAGAAAACAAGGTTTAGACCACACTACAATGATTGGCCTTCAGTCTGGACGGGTTTCAGCTTCTTGTCTGGTTACCTCTGCACATCCAGCCATGTGCGGCAACTGGCCAAACTAAAGAGGAGAGAGGAAGAATATAGTATTGGGGTAGAGAATCAGCTGCAATGGTATTGAATGGTGGAGCGGGATAGCAGGTTCATTAGTCCACTCTTCCTTTAATTTCCAATTCAGCGAAGCCTCTCAGAGACACTGGATGAAACATATTAGATGGCCATTCTTTTATTGTCTAGTATATGACAAAAAGAAAGAAAGATTTCCCTACTGCACTGTCTCAGGATATCCCAGAGCAGTTTGCAACAAAAGTTCAAAGTTCAGAGTAAAATTATTATCAAAATACATATATGTCACCATATTCTACCCCGAGATCCACTTTCTTGCAGCATTCACAGAGAAGAAAGAAATACAATAGAATCAATGAAGATACACACAGGTAAAAACTGACAAACAACCAACGTGCAAAAAAGACAAACTGTGCAAATTCAGTAGCAATAATAACATTAATTATAAATAAAGAGTAAATAAGTAATACTGAGAACATGAGTTGTAGAGCCCTTGAAATTAGACCTTAGGTTGTGAAGTCAGTTCAGCGTCGGGGTGAGTGAAGTTATCCACACCGGTTCAAGAACGTGATGGTTGAAGGGAATAAGTATTCCTGAACCTGGTGACATGGGACCTAAGGCTCCAGATGGTAGCCGAGAGAAGAGAGCATGGGGTTGGGGGGGGGGGGGTGGTCCTTAATGATGGATGCTGGTTTCTTGTGGCATCGCTCCTTGAAGAAGGACAATTAAGTTCAGAAAAGCAGAGTATGATAAGTTTTTAATGTGTGTAAACTAGAATGGCTGGTAATACATTAGGGATGGATAATATTTATAGAGAAAATGAGTCTCAAGTTGCCAATGTACGCAGGCTCTGGGTAATTTGCCCGTTGCAGTGCCATGTAGAACATACAAAGGCAAAATATTGCATCTGTAGAAACCTGATTAGAAGGATCAAATGGCTGAAAATACTTTGTGTTGTCATAAAGCACTGTAGATTAAGAATGAGGATGCACATCTCAAGTGATTAGAACAGCAAAAAAAAAACTAGAGGGCACAGATTTAAGGTAAGAGGGAACTGATTTAATAGGAACTTGAGGGGCAGATTTTTACACAAGGGAGGTATGTACTGGAATGAGCTGCCAGAGATACCTGTAGGAGGTAGGTGCAATAATAATTTTTAAAAGACAATTGGAGAAGTTGAAACAGTTTAGGAGATTAAGGGGCAAATGCTGTCAAATGGGACAAGCTTTGAAGGAGCCAGTCAGCATGGGCCAGTCAGGCCAAACGGTCTGCTTCTGTGCTGTATAACGCTTTGACTCGACGAGATGGTGATATGTACGTATATAAAGGAGGAAACTGGGAAAAAGGGAAAGGCTTTGATGAGCTAAAAAACCAAGAAAGATTGAATGATAAAAGCTACAATGGCATGATACAAACTGGGTTCAGTAATGAAACAAGTTAAAAACAAGAGATAGTTGTGGGAAATTGTAACTGGAAATAGCAGAGGCCCTTTAATATATCAACCATTCTGCTCAAACCTACCAGAAATGCACCCATATATTCCCAGTAATACCGACAGAATTCTCTTGGCACAGGCTAATGGCTGCTAACACTGGCATTAATCGGAGCAACAGCATTGCAGTCTCTTTCCAGGTCTCCCTTCGCAAATTCCATGAGGAGAAGATCAGCGAACACAAAATGCTGGAGGAACTCAGCAGGTCACGCGGCGTCTATGGCGAAGAACGATGTTTCGTGCGGAAACCCTTCATGAGGATTACTCTGGATTTCCAGCATCTGCAGGATCTCTTATGTTTATGAAAAGATTGGCTTTTTACTGCGCCTTCTTTTAGAACTTAAGACACTAAATTAAATCTATTTCAATATTTCCGCTTGACAATAACATGTTAAATTTTAGTTTAATTGTCATTCATATGAATTTTAATTGTTTACTTCACATCTTGTATTTCCTTACAGTTGGAAATTAAGGCTGACATACATGTTTCTGGTCAGATATGGCAAAATTTGATGACGGCATAAAGACTGGCTGACATTTGTTTCCTGCCCTACCTTTTAAATTGTGTAAAACATTATAAAGTTGCATCTATTATTGCAGGGTGTGCCAGTGCTGACGCCAAGCGGGTGACCGGGGCTTTCCGCTTCGTCGTGCGGAAACTTGGTCCATATATGGGCACGGCGGAATTGCAGTGACGTCAGAGCGGCTGGCTTTCCGGGAACCCCCGCCTACGTGTTGATCCAGAGCAGCTGGAGTTTCCAAACTGGCATTCAAAGCGCGTAGCGAAGGAAGAAAAAAACCTCCAATTTGCAAATAGATCTATTTTTATAAAGCGACGCTTTAAAGAAAATACGAAATAGGGACGAAAATAACTCTTTGTTGAAAGGTCTGTCTGCAAAAATATCCTTCTTCCCAGCAGGACTGTTAACGCTTTACAGGCAAATACAGAGAAATACATGTTGGTTACTGCTTTTTTTTTGTATTCTTAACATGCCCCAGTTCTATCAACTTGGTGAGCTTCTAGTGTGGTAATAAAATCCCTCGTTTAAAATACAGAATGGGAGTATTACACTTCATAGATACAGCTGATCATAAACACGAGATTCTGTAGATGCTGGAAATCCTGAGTAATACACAAAAACGCTGGAGGAAATCAACAGGCCAGTCAGCATCTATGGAGAGGAATAACCAGTCAACGTTTCTGGTGAGACGCACCATCAGGACGAGAAAGGAAAAAGCTGGAATAAGAGAATGGGGGAGGGGAAAGAATACAAGCTAGAAAATGATGTCAGGTCTAGCTTGTACAAATTCCCTTCTGCCTCCCCCTCCCACCCCCCCCCCCCCCCACCGCCTCTTATCCTGGCTATTTCCCGTTCCTTTCCACTCCTGATGAAGGGTCTCAGCCCAAAACATCCACTGTTTATTCTTCTACATTCTTCTGCTGAGTTCCTCCAGCATTTTGTGTGTGCAGCCCTGGATTTCCAGCATCTGCAGAATCTCTTGTCTAAAGACTCTTTCTACTTTGGATATGAAAAAGGTACAAGAACTACACTGAATTACACAATTAGACATCTAGAAGAGAAAGTTTACCTGTTCTGGGTGAAACTTTAATGTGTACGGTTGGTTTTGACTGTGATTAGATTGTTTCTCTGTGTTGGTAGCAAAGATAGGTGACTTAATTTCTGTTATGATGATGTCAGAGGCAAATGTCACAATCACAAACTATGATCTGATTTTGATCTGTGCTTGTAAACACATGCAAAAGGTCTAAACATTTCTTCAGCGAATGCAACATCATCGACAAAATTATCACCAATTCTATGAACTGAAAGAGGATTTTATACACCTTGATGATATGCCTGGACAAGTGCATCCTCAGAATTTTTTTAGGGATGAAATTGTAGAGACCCTTATAGAGATACTTGCTTCATTGAAAGCTACTGTTGTGAGACTAAAGAATACCCTGCCACCATCGAGGTCTCGCCACTAGGACAGTTAAGCTCTTTACTGTTTATCAGTGCTGTGCACTTCACATGGATTTTGAATATTTTATTAAATATATAATATAATTAAATATATAATATGTGTTATTAAACATATAACTGTGCCTCTTTCCACCCCACCTCCTGTAAAAATGCTATTCCTTTTTCCCTGTTTCTTTGCCTCTGCTGCATCTGTTACCAGGCCGGTGCCAGGATATTTTTATAGGATATCAGAGATGTCTTCCTTCTTTAAAGAATGTGTTTCTCTCCCTCCACTGTTGATACTGTCCTCACCCACATCTCCTCCACTTCCGGACATCCGTGCTCACCCCACCTTCCCGCTTCCATAATAGTATTAGAGTTCATCTTGGCCTCACCCACCACCCTATCAGCCTAAGAAATCCAATAAATTATCCTCCGTAACTTCCACCATCTCCAAAGGCACACTACCACTAAACATATCTTTGCCTCCCCACCCCCTCCCCTCTGCTTTCCACAGGGATCACTCCCTCTGCGATTCCCATGTCCATTTGTCTCTCCCCACGAATCTTCCTCCGGGCACTTATCCCTGAGAGGGGCCCAAATGCCACACCTGCCATATACCTCCTCCATCACCTCCATTCAGGGTCCCAGGCAGCCCTTCCAGGTGAGGCAATACTTCGCCTGCGAATCTGCTGGCATCACCTATTGTGTTCATGCTTCCCATGCAGCCTCCACTAAGTTGGTGAGGCCCATCATGAACACCCTTCGGAGGGGCAGCAAGGTAGGCAGAAGGGTTGGTGTGGCTCTGCTGGCAAAGGATGGCATCAAAAAAGTAGAAAGATGTGACATAGGACTGGAAGGTGTTGAAACCTTCTGGGCTGAGTTAAGAAACTGCTAAGGTAAAAGGACCCTGATGGCAGTTATATACAGGCCTCCCAACAGTAGATGTGGTGAGGACCAGAAAATAGAAAAGGGGAATATTATGATTGTCATGGGAGATTTCAACATGCAGGTCCATTGGGAAAATCAGGTTGGTAATGGATCTCAAGAGAGTGAATTCGTTGAATGCCTATGAGATGGCTTTCTAGAGCAGTTTGTTGTTGAGCCTGCTAGGGGATCAACTATAGTGGATTAGGTGTTATGTTATGTAATGAAATGGAGGTAAAAGAACTCTTAGAAGACAGTGATCACAGTATGATTCAGTTCAACTTGAAATTTGATAGGGAGAAAGTAAAGTCTGACATAGCCGTATTTCAGTGGAGTAAAGGAAATGACAGTGGTACGAGAGAGAAGCTGGCCAAAGTCAACTGGAAGCAGCTGCTGGCAGGGGATGACAGCAGAGCAGCAATGGCATGCGTTTCTGGGAAAAATGGGGAAGGTGCAAGATAGATAAAATCCAAAAGCAAAGACATACTCAAAGGGCAAAATAGGACAGCTGTGTCTGGCAAAGGAAGTCAAATCTGATGTAAAAGCAAAAGGGAGGGAATATAACAACGCAAAAGTTAGTGGGAAGGCAGATAATTGGGAAGCTATTAAAACCCTACAGAAAGTAACCAAAAGAATCATTGGGAAGGAAAAGGTGAAATATGAAAGCAAGCTAGCAGACAATATCTAAGTGGATAATAAAAGCTTAAAAAATTAAAGAGAGATGAGAGTGTATATAGGATCGCTAGAAAACAAGGCTGGAGAAATAATGGGGGACAAGGATATAGCAGATGAACTAATTGAGTATTTTGCATCGGTCTTCACTGTGGAAGACACTAGCAGTGTGACAGAAGTTGAAGGGTGCGAGGGAAGAGAAGTGAGTGCAGTTACTGTTACAAGGGAGAAGGTGCTCAAAAAGCTGAAAGACCCAAAGGTAGATAAGTCACCCAGACCAGAGGAACTGCATCCTAGGGTCCTGAAAGAGGTGGCGTTAGAGAATGTGGTGGCATTAGAAATGATCTTTCAAAAATCATTGGACTCTGCCATGATGCCAGTGGACTGGGAAATTGCAAGTGTCACTCCACTCTTTAAGAAAGGAGGAAGGCAGCAAAGAGGAAATTACAGACCAGTCAACCTGACCTCAGTGGTTGGGAAGATGTTGTTATTGTTAAGGATGTGGTTATGGAGTACTTGGTGACACAGGACAAGATAGGACAAAGTCAACATGGTATCCTTAAGGGAAAATCTTGCCTGACCAACCAGTTGGAATTCTTTGTGGAGATTACAAGTAAGATAGATAATGAGGATGCAGTGGATGTTGTAAATTTGGACTTTGACAAGGTGTCATACCTGAGGCCGCTTACCAAATTAAGAGCCCATGGTATTACAGGAAAGTTACTGGCATGGTTAGAGTATTGGCTGATTGATAAGAGGCAGTGAGTGGGAATAAAATGATTCTTTTCTGGTTGGCTGCCAGTGACTAGTGGCGTTCTGCAGGGGTTGGTGTTGGGACACTTCTTTCTATGCCGTATATCAATGATTGATACGATGGAATAGGTGGCTTTGTTGCCAAGTATGCAGATGATATGAAGATTGCTGGAGGAAACAGGTAGACTGCAGAAGGACTTAGACAGATTAGGAGAACGGGCAAGAAAGTGGCAAATAAGATAAATGTTGGAAAATGCATGGACATGCACTTGTTAGTAGAAATAAATGTGCAGACTATTTTTTAAACAGGGAGAAAATCCAAAAATCTGAGATGTAAAGGGATTTGGAAGTCCTTGTGTAGAACAACCTATAGGTTAACTTGCAGGTTGAGTTAACGGTGAGGAAGGCAAATGCAATATTGGCATTCATTTCAAGAGGGCTAGAATACAAGAGCAGGATGTGATGCTGAGGCTTTACGTGCCACTGGTGAGGTCTCACCTTGAGTATGGCAAACAGTTTTGGATTCCTCGGCTAAAAAAAAGATGTGCTGGCATTGGAGAGGGTTCACAAGGATAATTGCAGGAATGAAAGGGTTATCGTATGAGGAATATTTGATAGCTTTGAGTCTGTACTCACTGGAACTTAGAAGGATGAGGGGGGATCTCATTAAAACCTTTCAAATGTTGAAAGGCCTAGACAGGGTAGATATGGAAAGAATGTTTCCCATGGTGGCAGAGTTTAGGACGAGAGGGCACAGCCTCAGAACAGAGGGGCGTCCATTTAAAACAGAGATGTGGAGAAATTTCTTTAGCCAGAGGGTGGTCAATTTGAGGAATTTATTACTACAGGCAGCTGTGGAGGTCAGATCGTTGGGTATATTTAAGGCAGAGCTTGATAGGATCTTGATGGGCATGGCATCAAAGGTTACAGGGAGAAGGCCAGGGAGTGGGGCTGAGGAGGGATAAAGGAGGATCAGCCATGATTGAATGGTGAAGCAGACTCGATGGGCCAAGTGGCCTAATTCTGCTCCTCTGTCTTAAGGTCTTATCATAAGTTGGAGATTGCTTCATTGTGCACCTCTGCTCCTTCCACCACAAGCAGAACTTTCCAGTGGCCATTTTAATTCCAGTTCCCATTCCCACCCCAATATGTTGGTCCATGGCATCCTCTTGTGACAAGATGAAGCCACCCTCAAGGTGGAGGAGCAACACCTTATATTCCATCTGGGTAGCCTTCAACCTGATGGTATGAACACTGATTTCTCCTTCTGGTAAACAAATTTCCCTCCTTCCTCCTTCCTCTATTCCTTACACTGACTTTTTAACTCTTTCCACCTGTCTTGTTACTTTCCCCTGGGTCTCCTCCTCCTTCCCTTTCTTCTATGATCCACTCTCCTCTTCTCAGATTCCTTCTTCTCCAGCCTTTAGCCTTTCCCACCCATCTGGCTTCAACTATCACCATGCAGTTAGTCTCTTTCCCCTCCCCTCACCTTTTTAATCTAGCATCTTCACTTTTCCTTCTCAATCCTGAACATTGACTCTCAATTCATTTCCACAGATGCTACCCAGCCTCCTGAGTTCCTCCATAGTTTTGTTGTGTTACTTTGGATTTGCCTCCATCTGCAGACTTTCTAGTGTTAATATTTTATTAACTTATTTCTGGTAACATTTTGTTTTATGTGCTGTGTGTGATTATACATATTGTTGGTGCACCGTAGTCCAGAGGATGTTTGGTTGCATATGTGTACAGATGGCAATAAACCTGAACTTGAACTTGAAGTTCCTGAAGACTGGGAGGTGAATCAGATTCAGATTTAATATCACTGGCGTACATCGCGAACTTTGCGGAAGCAGTACATTGCAATACATAATAATAAAAAGCCATGAATTATGATAAGAAATACATTTTTAAAAATTAAATTAAATAATTAGTGCAAAAAGAGGGCAAAGAAAAAAAAGAAAATGGTGAGGCAGTGTACACGGGTTCATTGTTCGTTCAGAAATCTGATGTTGAAGGGGAAGAAGCTGTTCTTAAACTAGTGAGTGTGTGTCTTTGGGCTCCTGTACCTACTCCTCGATGGTAGCAATGACGAGAGGGCATGTCCTGGGTAAAAGGGTCCTTAATGATGGATGCCACCTTTCGAAGATGTCCCCGATGCCGGGGTAGCTAGTTCCCTTCTGTAGCTTTTTCCGATCTGGTGCAGTGGCCCCTCCACACCAGACAGTAATGCAATCAGAAATCAGTCACTTCATATACCCTATGCTTATAACCTTTCTCTACACTGTCTATAATCAGATACCAAATACTTTACACTTTATACCCTGTGCCTGTAGTCGACATCTTAGTAGCAGGCAGCCATCAATCCCAGGGGATCAGGGGTTTGCGCCTCTGGTGGACTGTGTCCTCTCCAGGGTGCAAGCCTGAGCAGGAAGATTTGAAGAACCAGCTGTTGCCCATGCAGCGGGTTCCCCCTCTCCACGTCACCGATGTAGTCCAAGGGGAGGGCAAGCGCCGATACAGCTTGGCACCAGTATCGTCACAGAGGCTGCCAGAGTAAAGTCGTAAACATCAAACTGCCTTAGGGACCCCGGCTCTGGATTTCTTCCTCGGGGTTTACTCCCGAAGCCTTTCCCACGGGTGGGTATGACCACAAGGCAGCGGAGGTTTAAAATCAGAGTTTTCCTTCTCCGAGGCAGGCTGCCGTCCAAGGCTGATGAGCACCACCTGCCCGAAGCAACTGGTTTTGAGGCGCCAGTGGTCCACCATTGCCCCTGCTCTTGTCAGTAGAAATAGTTTCGCCAGGCCTAGTAGCTAAGCCACATGTGAAGGCCAAGAGTTGATCTTGGTTGTCAGAGGGCCGCTAGAGACCCACGCTATCTGGAGCACTTTTATAGATAGTGGGAACTTATCCCCGCTACCACGCTAGCTATGACAACCTTGGGACATCAATCACTTTATATACACTGACTTTACACGCACATTAAGATTGATGAAGTACACTCAGTTGCCACTTTATTAGGTACACCTGTACACCTGTTCATTAATGCAAATATCTTATCCACCAATCATGTGGCAGTAACTCAGTGCATTAAAACATGCAGACATGGTCAAAAGATTTGCTTGTTGTTCAGACCAAACATCAGAATGGGAAGAATGTGATCTGTGTGACTTTGACCGTGGAATGTTTGCTGGTGCCAGATGGGGTGGTTTGAGTATCTCAGAAACTGCTGATCTCCTGGGACTTTCACACTCAACAGTCTTTGGAGTTTAGTGAGAATGATGCGAGAAACAAAAAAAAACATCTAGTGAGCAGCAGTCCTGTAAGTGAAGATGCCTTGCTAATGAGAGAGGTCAGACTGGTTCAAACCAACAGGAAAGTGACAATAACTCAAATAACCACGCATTACTTCAGTGGTGTGCAGAAGAACACTTCCGAACATACAACACGTCAAACCTTGAAGTGGATGGGCCACAGCAGCAGAAGACCATGAATACTGAGTGTATTTTGCTTCCAGCTTTCTGATTCCATCTTTAGAACTTTCTCCCTGAACTACCACCTTCCTTTCCTCCCACCAGATAATTTCTGGCTGAATACATACAAGTTTTTTCATCTCATAGCAGCGCAGTGCTAAGGAGGATTTAATATTGTTGCAGATGCTGTCCCTTCTGTGAACAGTTAAACCAAGGACATATCTAGTCCCTTGTGTTGATTTAGCTGTGTGCACACATCTACTGATCTTCTGGACACATCATCGGTGATGTTCCTGGAATCATCGGGTGTTTTGGGTCTTTCAACATCAGACACCCTCCTCCAGGTGACCCAGCCGGGGCTGATCAGACCCCAGCTTGTGTCCAGATTGCTAGCTACACATGACTCCATGGCTCCCCTCTCGAGCCACAGCCACCTTGAGGCCGTCTCTGCCGCATCGGTGATACTGCGGATAGCTCTCCTCTTCCTCTCTCCTTCGATGCCCAAATTGCTGTAGGCTCTGGCTAAGGAATGGGCTGCAAATCCCCTACAACCAACTTCCACAGGGGGACACCTCACTCTCCATCCAACCTGCGGGCAGTTGCTGACCAGTCCTGCGTACTTCGATAGCTTCCTTTCAAAGGCCTCTTCCAAGTGATCTTCCCATGGGACTGACAGCTCCAGCAGCACCACCTGCTTCGTAGACTCAGACACAAGGACAACGTCTGGTCGCAGGGCTCTGACTGCGATATGGTCGGGGAACCTCAACTGTCTTTTGAGGTCCACTGACATCTGCCAGTCTCTTGCAGAGGTCAGGATACCTGCAGATGTTCTTTTGGCGGGTATTGGCTGCTCCCCAGCTCTTACAAAAGGAATGGTCTGCTTAGAGGGTCGGGACCGCTTCACCCACTCCACTTCTGTGCCGATGGCTTCAGCAATGGTCTTCAGGACCTGATCATGCCTCCATCGGTACTGTCCCTCACCAAGTGCCCTTGTGCAGCCGCTGCTATCAGTATTCTACTTTGAATACCATTGGAAAGAATGCACAGGAGCCTGAAGACCCAATTTCAATAATTTAGAAACAGCTACTTCCCCTCCACCATCAGATTTCTGAATGGTCTTTGAATCCATGAACACTAACTCATTATTCCTTTCTTATTTGTGCTATTTATTGTATTTTCTTTATTTAGATCATAAAGCCCATTACTCCTACAGGGGTACAGTCCACTGACAGCAGCTCACCATTTATTTTTGTAATTTCATTTTGTTTTACTCTGTACTGCTGCCCCAAAACAAAACATTTCACAACACATAAGCCAGTGATAATAAATTGGATTCTAAGTCAGGTACAAGCAATGGCGTCCAGGTGAAGATTTATCCCGGTCAATGTTCTTAAAATAATTTACCTGCTCATTTTTTGCATTATTGAAATGCAGTGCCAACTGTGAACAAATTGATTGCTACTTTTCCTACAACAATTTTTTGCACTTCAGAAGTATACCAGAGGCTGTTGAGAACCATTGGATGTTTTAAAGTTTTGCAAAATGATAGAAATATGGGTCCATTCTTATTTATTTAATATATGCAGAAAACGATCGGCAAAATAGCATGCTTCTATAACAGATCATGCCTGAAATGAGAATATGTGGGTGCTGCAGACTAGTTCGGTTGATTTCCCAGCACAGTACAATATGATACACAGAATTCAGACACCATGTCAAGGCTTTTCGAAGAAATACTAATAAAGTAATCATAAAGTGACATCAATTCCTCTTCAGTGATTTCTTTGCAACATAAATTATTTGCTAAACACAAGAGGTTCTGCTAATGCTGGAAATCGAAATTCGCACACTCAGAATGCTGGAAGAATTCAGCAAGTCAGACAACATCTATGGGGATGATTAAAGAGTCAACATTTCATGCCAAAAACCTTCATCAGGTCCTGATGACGGGTCTTCACCCAAAACGCTAAGTCTTTACTCATGTCCATATGAAGGGTCTCAGCCCGGAACATCAACTCTTCTTTTTCTCCATTAGAAGCTGCCTGACCTGCTGAGTTCTGCCAGCATTTTGTATAAATTAATTGTTGCTTGTCTGACACAGTTAGAATACAGAGTTGTGTTCTTTTGTGATTGGACAAAATCTAATTTGTGAATGCATATCTTTCTTCTGAATTTCCTTCCTTCCATTGTTCTCCTCTCATCCCCAAACAGGTATCTTTGGTGTTACTCTCTGCCTCGTAGTAGTCATCATTGTTTAACAATTCCATTCTTGGAATGTAAGCTTACAATTGAGATACCGGCATTTCCCTGCAGGGTCCTTAAGACCCCACCAGAGTCTACTGGGTTTTTGGCAAACCAAATTGGTCCATAAAGCCAGTGAGGTCCCACCAAGTCACTTAGCCTCACTTAGATTTCACCAGGTCCCACTGTGTCACGGAGACTTCATCAGCATGCAAAAGGCACTTGAGATACTAGCTTTCCCCTTGCAGTCATTAAGGTCCCGCAAGATCCTATTGGTACAATCAGAGTTCAAAAGATCTGAGGTTTCATCAGATCCCATAGGACTCCTGAGATCTCATCATGATTCAAACCGTCTTCAAGGACCAACCAGATCCCACAGAGTTTTAAAATCCAATCAGATGTTTTTTTTTAATGTTGGCTTGGCTTTAATCACACTCTTGTGATATACAGAAATAAAACACAGTGGTTAGTGTGATGCTATTAGTGCTCAGTGACTGGGGTTCAATTTTCTCTGTGGTCTGTAAGGAATTTCTACATTCTCCTCCTAACCGCATCAATTTCTTCTGGGTGATCTGGTTTCCTCCAGCCTTCCAAAGTCACGAAGGTTAGTAGGTTAATTGGTCACATGGGTGCAATTGGGAAGCACCGGCTCATTGGGCTGGAAGGAGCTGCTACTGTGTTGTATCTCTAAATCACGGTAAATTAAATTACAATATCATTCCTTGTAATTCTAATAGCCATTTACTTCCTTGACTTAGAATAAAAGTTCTAAATTAAGTCAGCAACAACATCAGTCACAATAGGTCAGCACATTTTGTGTGAGATAAATCTTTCTGAGTGAAATATTGAAGATTCTGAAGATGAGCTGCATACAGTAAAATGGCAATGAGTATCAAAGTGCATCTTACAATAATAGCAGCAATAGGGTGATGAAGTTCTGCAATAAGCTGTGGTAAAATGTCAATAACTGATGTTTTTGACTTCCTGGCAATTTTTGTTTGTAAGCTGAACACTGACGATGCACTTTTACTGCAAAATAAATGTGTGTTCATAAAAATTCCCCACACTTTTACCTAGTGAGAGTGTTGGTTGAAAGTCTCTATGTTAAGAGTTATTTGCTTGCTTAGCAAACCAATTTGCACCATCTTTGTCAGCAGGGGTTTTAAACCAACTGTTTTCTGCATCCACAAACTAACCGCTAGCAACAAACAAAAAAATGGGCCAGAAATTATCAACAGCTTTCCACAGCGTCAACCAAGTCCTTGGAGTCTGTTCACTTGCAAGGGATTACTCTTTGTCATAACCATGCAAAAACTTAGACTGAGAACTTAATGTTTGTCGCGAGAGGGCTGTTCTGATATTTCCAGCTGATGCGAAGCTACAGTTTCGTTTTAGCTTCATCCCTGAAAACTTGTATTTATATAGCACCTGCATCTGGTGTGTATCCAAACAAAAATGTGGGCGCAAAATTGAAATGGAATAAGTTCAATAGATAGATATAAACTTTATTGACCCCAAAGGAAATTACAGTGTCACAGTAGCATTACAAATGCACAGAAATACAAATAATAGAAGTAAGAAAGAATAAAAAATAAGTTACCGTAAACAGTCTAACATCACTTCCCTGGCTATAGGTTACCTGGCTGAAGGTAAGAATGACTTCATATAGCATTCATTGGAGCAGCGCGGTTGTCTTAGTCTATCACTAAAAGTGCTCCTCTGTTCAGCCAAGGCATCATGCAGAGGGTGAGAAACATTTTCCAGAAAATGCCAGGATTTTCCGTAGGGTCCTTTGTTCCACCACAGCCTTCTGTGTGTCCAGTTTGACTCTTATAACCGGGCCAGACTTTCTAATCTGTTTACTGAGACTGTTGGCATCACCCGTGTTGATGCCATTGCCCCAGCTCACCATCACTTTGGAGATTGTACTGGTGACAGCAGACAGGTAGAACATGAGAAGGAGAGACTTGCATACTCCAAAGGACCTCGGTCTCCTCAGGAAATTCAGGTGACTCTAGCCCTTCATGTGCACATCCTTTGTATTATGGGGGTATTTTAAAGGACTTAGTGATAGGAGATTTGGGTGTAGGAGATATCAGAGTTTCAGACTCAGATGACAAAATGCATCATTGCCAATGGTGGTTCATTGGAGTCCGAGGAATGCATAGGAGGCCATGATGGTAGAGAATGTTAAAGGAAAGGGAAACAGATAATATTGGAAATATTAACCCAGTCAGGCCATATCTGTGTGAAGAGATAGTATGGGGGGGGGAACGGTCACAGTGTATGCAGTTTTGGGCTTCTTATCTTAGAAAGGATGTGCTGAAACTGCAGAGGGTTCAAAGGAAGTTCATGAAAATTTGATTGTTCATCATAAAAAGAGTGCTCGATGACTCTGGGTCTGCATTCACTCGAATTCAGAAGAATGAGGGGCGACCTCACTGAAACCTATTGAGTAGTGAAAGGCCCTGATAGAGTGGATGTAGAGGGGATGTTTCCTATAGTGGGAGAATCTAACCTAGAGGACACAGCCTCAGAATAGCGGGGCATCCTTTCAGATGAGGAGGAATTTCTTTAGTCAGAGAGTGGAGTATCTGTGGAATTTATTGCCACCGGTCACTGTGGAGGCCATCTGTGTATATTTAAGGATAAGTTTGATAGATTCTTGATTGGTCAAGGCATGAAGGTAGGAGATTGGGACTGAGAAGAAAAATGGACCAGCCATGATTAAATGGTGGAGCAAGCTCAATCAAGCAAATAGCCTCATTCCACTGCTATGTCTTATGGTCTTCTTGTTCAGGGTTTGTTCAGTTCCGATGAAAGGTCCGACATGAAACATCGACTTTGTGATTCCATCTTACAGAAGTGGCCTGACCTGCTGAGCATTTCAGCCGTTTTCTGTCTTTGTTTTAATTTTTCAACACCTGCAGTTTCTTTTTAAGGAAAAAGCCATGTTAATAATTGGGATGGAATTTAAACTAATTTATTCAAACTAATTCCAATTCCATTTGAAGATGAACATCTCTAAAAGGCAGTGTCAATCAGTAAGTCAACCAGGACGTGCCCTCTTCTCGTTACTACCATCAGGGTGGAGGTACAAGAGCCTGGAGACACACACTAAATGTTTCAGGGACAGCGTCTTCCCCTCCACCATCAAATTTCAGAATGGACAACGAACCCATAAACACTCACTATTTTTGCTCTCTTTTTGCACCTCTTATTTAATTACACATATAAAATTAATATCATATATGCTATACTTTGTAACTTATGTATTATGCTGCACTGCTGCCTCAAAATGACAAATTTCACAACCTATGCCAGTGATGATGATGACCTTGAGCCTGATCATTATTGCCATATGTACTGAGGTACATTGAAAAGCTTGACTCGCATACTGTTCGTACGGATTAACTCACTGCATAGTGCAAGGCAAAAAGATGCAAAATAAAGTTTGACAGTTACAGAGAAAGTGCAACGCAGGTAGATCATAAGCTTCAAGCTCACAACAACATAGATTGTGAGATCAGGAGTCTATCTTATTGTACTAGGGAAGCATTCAAAAGTGGTACAGAAGCTCTCCTTGAGCCTGGGGGTACATGCTTTCAGGGTTTTGTATCTTTTTCCTGATGGGAGAGGAGACGAGAGAGAAGGAGGGGCTTCAATCATGCTGGCTTCTTTACTGAGAAGTGTAGATACAGCCTTTACTTCCTTTTCACATTTTTCTTTTAAAGTGGCACCTTTATATGTTCTCAAGGTTAGGCTAACTTTTCATAGATCCATACTGCAGCTGGTGCGTTATACTGGCCATTCTTAAAAGACCTAAGTGCCTTTGATTCAACAACAACGTATCTAAGAGAAACATACAGAAAATGCTGAAGGAGCAAGGGAGCATAATTTTAAAGTGTTTGGGGGAGAAGTATGATGTGGGGGGAATGTCAGAGGTTGTTTTCTGACGCAGAGAGTGGTAGGTGTGTTGGATGACCTAGCAGGGGTGATGGTGGAGGCTGATACATCAGGGACATTTAAGACACTCTTAGATAGGCACATGGATGACAGAAAATGAAGGGCAATGTGGGAGGGAAGGATTAGATTGATCTTAGAGTAGGTTAAAAGGCCAGCAGAACACAGTGGGTCAAAGGACCTGCAATGTGCTGTAGTGTTCGGTATCCTATGCTTTTAACTCAGCAAGTCAGTCAGCATCTATGGAGGGGAATAGTCAACTTTTCCAGCCAAGATTTTGTATGTGTTCCTGAAGATTTTCAGCATCTACAGAATCACTGGTGTCTCTGTCATACCTAAGATACTCGATGCAGTTTCCCTGAACCAACCTTGCAATGAAATATTCAGAACAGCTTGGCCATGAAACACACTAGTTGTTAGACTGAAAGAAAAGAAGTTTGCATTTAAGAAGGGCTGATCATTCAAAGATAGCATTTCACATGCTACCTGTCAGAACTCCTATATCATTCATCTAACTAATCATGTCACCCCCTACTACAAAAATAAAGAAGACTTCAAAGAAAAGAATGCACACCTTTCATTTTGTTTTTGCCCTTGCAGACGAGACGGGAATTTACAGAGAGCAGCAACCCTATAAAGGAAAATTAATACTCAACCTCTTTCTGTTCACGACAATTAAGCTGCAGCACAAAACAAATTGTTTGATTTCATGTCAGCAGAATAATATATTGCAAGAAGTATAGAATAACATCTTTCCTCACCAACTGGCATGTGTGGCTAGGGTTTAAATTTTTCGGTTTTAACCAGTGAAAACCTGAAAAACTCCCCCAAAGACATACTTGGAAAATATTTTTAAACTGATAAAAGCCTGTGGTGTCAATAAATGTCAACCATGCAGAATTTGCACTTTCATTTATTTTGTTTAAGCACACCACAGTGCCCAAACTGCCCATATACAGTACCCTGTAGGGAGTATTCAGCCCCCAACCCTTTGTTTATATAAATGAGTATCACAACCAGGGATTTTGATCAATTTAACTGAGAATTTTTATGCTTTCACATTAGAGCCCAGAAAAATAGGTAAAATTGTAAAACATGAAAAAATAAAAATTCCAAACACTGAGGTGTCAGCAATTCAAAATTATTCATCCCCCTTTGCTCAGTCTTAGCTGAAGCACCTCTCTCTTGTAGCTATTATAGCTAGTAGTCTTTTTGAATAAGTCTACAGAAGCTTTACATAATGTGATGGGGCAAGATTTGCATATTCCTCCTTGCAGAATTGCTCAAGCTATGCAGTTGTTGGGGAGTGGCAGTGGTCTTGCCAGAGATGTTCGATCAGGTTAAGGTCATCAATTATCTTCAGTTGAAACCAGTCAGTGGTTGCTCTGGGTCATTGAAAACAAACTTCCTCCTCAGTTTAAACTTTCTGGTAGAGGCTAGCCGGTTATTATCCAGGATTTCTCAGTATTTATCAGCATTCATCTTCCCTTCAATCCTGACCAGATTTCCGGTCCCTCCTGCTGTAAAGCATCCCCATAGCATGATGCTACCTCCACCACACTATACAGTAGGGAAGGTGTTACCTGGCTGATGCGCAGTATCAGATTTACACTGAAAAGTTCCATGTTAGTCTCCTCCATCCATGAGACCTTTTTCCACACCTTTATAATATCTTCTAAGTCACACTTTGCAAAGTCTCTACAGGCAAAGATACGCTTTCTTTTAGTAGTCCAGGGGTATGCTTTTTTTTTTAAAGAGTTGTGCTAACCCCTACACTACTGAACTTCCCTGCCTCCCAAACTTGTCATCTCTCAGAGATTTCATCGGAAACGATGGCACTTCTGACAGTGCGGCATTACCCAAAGCTAGCTCATCCCAGAAGTAGAACACAAGCCCCAACCTTCTGGCTCAGAGGCAAGAGTGCTCCCTACAAAGCCATGTGGGTACCCAGCATTTTATATCTGTATAGATGGCGAAAAGCACTAGGGTCACAGGTGATGTCTTTTCAATAAAGATAGAAATTAATGAGGGGTTTCTGTTAGGAATGTGCTGTGGAAGTACACCATAGGGGACCTACAGACCACAAAACTGGTATCCTTTTGGGTGCTTACTCCTTTTCTGAGATATCCAGGTGATGGAGTTAGAGTTGGGATGACTCAACCTTGAACATATTGAGTGGTAGAGCAGATCCGAAAGATTGAATGACCTACCCCGACACAGGTTTTCCATTTTTTATATGTACCTCTGTAGTCCTAAATTGGGTCACAATCCAAGGGTGGGAACCATTGCGTGATACAATTGTTTGCATACGGCATTTGGAATGAGGCATCAAGAAACAATGCTTCAGAAAGAAGATTGTTAAGCTGAGAACTTAACTCCATTTCTCCCTCAGCAGTACTGCCTCACCAGCTGAATATCTCCAGAATTTTGTACAGGCCCACAGCAGGAGTTTACTTGGTTGCCACAAGTAGTTACCAATAACAGGCATACTCCCCTTGCTGACTTTTAAGTTTAGAGTAATAGAACAATACAGCACAGAAGCAGGACCTTCAGCTCATGTAGTCTGTGCTGAACCATTAATCTGCCTTGTCCCATCAACCTGCACCTAGACCAAAGCTTTCTATACCCCTCTCATCCATGTGCCTATCTAAATTTATTTTAAATGTTGAAATCCACCCTACATCCACCACTAAGGCTGACAGTTCATTCCACACACTCACCGGCCTCTGAGTGAAGAAGTTCCCCCTCATGTTTCCCTTTTCACCTTTCACCCTTAACCCAAGATCCCTAGGATTAGTCACACTCAATCTCAATGGAAAAAGCCTGCTTTCATCTACCCAGTCTGTACTCCTCATAATCTTGTATACCTCTATTGGATCTCCCCTGAGTCTCCAATGCTCGAGGGAATGAAGTCCTAACCTATTCAGGTCTTCAAGTCCCAGCAACACCCTTGGCAACTTTCTCTGCACTCTTTCGATCTTTTTTACATCTTTCCTGTAGGTAGGTGACCAAAACTGCAACCCAATATGCCAAATTAAGCTTCACCAATGTCTTAATACAATTTCAGTATAACATCCCAACTCCTGTACTCAGTATATTGATTTATGAAGGCCAACATGCTAAATGCTTTAACCATATAACAATTACAACACAGAAATAGGCTATCTCAGCTCTTCTAGTCCGTTCGGAATGCTTACTCTCACCTAATTTCTTTAGATCCTATCTATCTATGTCAACTCTTTCAACGAATTATGGATCTGTTTTCCCCGCTTTACCTGACCCTTCAGCACCCTATCACTCACGATGTAGGATGTAGCCTGGTTTGGCCTCCCAAAGTACAACACCTCACATCTGTATGCATTAAATTCCATCTATCATTTTCCCAGCTGGTCCAGATCACACTGCAAGCTTTAGTAGTCTTCCTCATTATCCACAATCTTGGTGTCATCAGTACATTTGTTGATCCAGTTTACCAGATTGTCATACAGATAGTGGCTATCAATGACAAACAACAACAGGCCCAGCACCAATCCCAGAGGACCACCCCTAGCCACAGGCCTCCAGTCAAAGGCAGCCATCTACAACCACTCTCGGGCTTCTTCTGCGGCTAATGTCTAATCCAATTTACTACTTCACCTTGAATGCCAAGTGACTGGGCCTTCTTGACCAACCTCCCGTGCGGGATCTTGTCAAGTGCCTTGGTACATGCCATGTCAGCAGCATCCTCTGCCTTGCCTTCATCAACTTTCCTGGTAACTTCCTAGAAAAGCTATTAAGATTGGTTAGACACAACTTATCATTTACAAGGCCATGCTGACTAATCAGTCTCTATCTTTCCAAATATTTTCATATCTGGTCCCTTAGAATACCTTCCAATAACTTCTGCACTAACCTCCCACAGGGTCTGAGGGTCTGACACCTTGTCGAGCCTCAAGACAGCAAACACCACCTGCTTTGTCATCTGTATGGGGTCCAAGACCTCGCTGCTGCACTATCTCACATCTTTTGACTCTGTGCCCATCTCTCAAGTAAATGCAGATGCAAAAAAAACCATTCATCTCACCCATTTCTTTTGGCTCCATGCATAGATTACCACCCTGACCTCCCAGAGGACCAATTTTGTCCCTGGCTATCCTTTTGCTTTTAATATATCTGTAAAATCCCTTAGGATTCCCCTTCACTTTGTCTGCTAGAGCAACCTCATGTCTTGTTTTATCCCTCCTGATTTCCTTCTTAAGTGTTCTCTTGCATTTCTTATACTCCTCAAGTACCTCATTAGTTCCTGTCTGGCTATGCACCTCCTTATTTTTCACAACCAAGGCCTCAATTATTTCTCGAAAACCAAGGTTCTGCAAACCTGTAATCCTTGCCTTTTATTCTGATGAGAACATACAAATTCTGTAATTTCAAAACTTCACTTTTGTAGGCCTCCCACTTACTAAGTATATCTTTGCCAGGAAACAACCTATTGCACTCCACACTTGCCAGATTCTTTCTGATGCCATCAGATTGACCTTTCTCCAATTTAGAATTTCAACTTGAAGACCAAACCTATCCTTTTCCATAAATACTCCGAAACTAATGGCATTATTATCACTAGACGTAAAGTGTTCCCCTGTAAAACTTTTGTCACCAGTCCTGCTCATTTTAGAAACCTATCTACCTCCTTCCTACATATTCTCTCAAATTGGGACTCTACAGTCCCCTGAGGTAGATAATTCTGCAAGGTGACCACCTGGAAGTAAAGACTCCCTTGTCCACTCGTCCCCCCCATCCCTTCCCACCGATCTCCCTCCTGGCACTTTGTGTGTGTTGTTGTGTAAAGAAGTTTCACTTCATTTCATTCCAAACATTGTACCCCAGAATCATAGGCTCCGGACACATATTCCAGAAGGGAAACATTAACCTTGTGTCTGGTCTGTTGAGTCCTGTCAGAATTTTGTTTTACGAGAGGCAGTGGGAAAATGCAGGCAGAGTCATTAGAGAGGAGGCTGGAAAACAGAATGAAGAATATATCATTCTTCTAAATCACAGTGAATAGAGGACTAATCATAGAACATATAACACTTGTTTGTTTGTTTGTTATGAGCCATGTCGAATGACATGGGCAATCATGGTCTTTCCATGAATGGCAAATTTTTTGACAGAAGTTGCTTGCCATGACCTTCTTCCACACAGAGTCTTTACAAGATGGGTGACCCTAGCCATAATCACTACTCTTCGGAAATTGTCTGCCTGGCATCAGCGGTCGCATAACCAGGACATGATATGCACCAGCTGCTCATATGACCATCCAACACCTGCTTCCATGACTTGATGTGATCCTGATCTGGGAGCTAAGCAGGTGCTACACCTTGCCCAAGGGTAACCTGCAGGCTGGTTGAGGGAAGGAGTGCTTTACCCCTCGTTTGGTAGAGGCATCTCTCCACCCCTCCACCCAGAACATTTCAGCACAATATAGACCCTTCAACTCACAATATTGTGCTGCCCCTTTAACCTACTCTAAGATCATTCTAACCCTTCCCTCCTGCACAGCTCTCCATTTTTCTATCATGTATGTGCCTATCGAAGAGTTTCTTAAATATCCTAATTTATCTACTCTACACAGAGCAGACTCAATGGGCCAAATGGCTTACTACTACTGCATCGACTCGGGCCTAGGGGGCCGGCATCAGGCAAATGGTTTAATTCTGCTTCTGTGCCCCATAACAAGCAAGCTATCTACTACCACCACCCCAACTGATCATTCTCAGAAAGAAGATGGAAAATATGACCCTCCAAGGAAAGAGGAGGAAAAAAGAATCATGAAGTCATACAGCGTGAAACAGGTCCTTCAGCCCACTAAGTCCACACCACAGTGCCGCAGCTAACGCGGCTGCTGCCTGACAGCGCCAGAGATTTGGGTTCAATCCCGACCTCAGATTCTGGATGCGCAGAGCTTGCGTGCTCTCCTTATGACGTCTTGGTTGTCCTCTACATGCTCTAGTTTCCTCCCACTTAAAAAGAACATGCAGGGGTTGGTACGTTAAGCGACCTCTGTAAATTGCTCGCAGTGTAGTGGTGAATTGTAGAATCTGGAGAGGAGATGATGAAGAGGTGGGAAGAATAAAAAAGGGTTTCCTATAGAATTAATGTAAAGGGGTGGTGGATGGTCGGCACTGACTCAATGGGCTGAAAGACCATCTGTGCAGTATCTCTGTGATTAACCTATCTCTATTCTCTTTAAAAATTGAACTGGGGGTGGGTGCAGAACTGAAGCACACTATCAATGTGTGAATGCGCAGGCTCCTCATGGCCAGCTCCAAGTTCTAAACCTATGTACCTGTAGGACTCCCGTGCTGCCGGTCAGCTGGTTTACCTGCTGGAGCCCTGGACCACATGAGAGAGACACTCCGGCGAACGGAGAGTGTCACCCAAAATGTTGGAGGGACACCAAGTCAGATAGCATCCATAGAGGGTAATGAACAGTTGATGTTTTTGGCCAAGACTCTTCACTGGGACCCTTCTTCGATCCTGATGACGGCTCTTTTAGCCCAAGACGTCGACTGTTTATTCCCCTCCTTACATGCTACCCGACTTGCTGAGTTCCTCCAGCATTTTCTGCTTGTGTCTTGCTCAGGACTTCCAGCACCTCCTGTGTTTATTAAACTGAGAGTGCCTCCTTTTTTGCCAGTACACAACTGGGTCCATTTTTACTCCACTGAACTGAACTTTCTATCCCCAAGCAATGACTAAATCTGTAAACTGAGAGGCTGCAATATTTTATTGTAAAATTGTTGCAGAAACTACATGAATCAATCAGCTAGGGCTCCAGTATTCAAGGCTTGTGATTTACATCACAAACCATAACTGGCATTGCTTGGGGATAACCCGTGAAGATTTGATGAACTTGAAGAGGGTTTTGAGACATCTTCAAAAGACAATGCCTCAAAAAGGCAGCATCATTATTAGGAGCCTTATTACCCAGGACAACCCCCCTTCTCATTGCTACCATCAAAGAGGAGGTACAAGATACTGAAGATACACTCAACGCTTTAGGAACAGCTTCTTCCCCTCCGCCATCAGACTCCTGAACAGACAATGAACCCATGTATATTATCTCACTATATTTCTCTCTTTGGATACTAATTATTATTTATATACATATAGTTCTTATTGTAATTTATAGTATTCTTTACTATATATTGCACCGTCCTACTGCAGCAAAACCACAAATTTCGCTACATATGTCAGTGATAATAAAACTGATTTTGATTCTGAAGATTATGTGGGAATTGACTTATTACACATCCCCTCCCCCATCACCCGTTCCGCATCCATAGGTTGCACACACAACTGGTTCCGCTCAACACCGGTTCCTGTGGGGACGGGGTCTGCCCGCGTTACCCCCTCCCTCCCGCAGCCTTTCCACCGGCTCCATCTCCTCCTACTGCTCCTTTCCCCAGGTTGGCGTTTGCAATGACGTGAGGATCTCGCCGGCACGTCTGAAGGTTGCTGCGTTCGCAGCCTCGAAGCGTCCCTGTGTGCGTCAAAGTGATTGTGGGGGAGGCGTTTCAATGAGTTAATCGATTCCATTTCACCCACTCCCCTCCCCCGACACACCATGGCTAGGCGGACCTGTGACATCAATACAGACGCCCAACTCATTAACATTATTTTCTTAATCAATACAAAATATCCTCAATCGTGCAAAATTGACTCGTGATACAGTGCTTGTGCCGAACTCTGATTAATACCTCTTCTCTTCTAGTCTCTTCCGCTCCCACGACTTCACCTTCCCCAGCAGTATTAATCCCCTGCTCCAAAATCCTTATAGTTTTCCCTTAACGTGATTAGAACAATACTAATAACTGCAGACTTGAACATCACGACTAAATCCTATTAAAGCATAATACCGTGTAATATGTTCTTACTTCAAAGACAAACTTTATGCATTAAAATTATAGGGAATAATTATATCCATACAAGCATTATGTTGTTAAGGCAACATATTCCATTTACCCTGTACCATATACACTCAGTGGCCACTTTATTAGGTACCTCCTGCACCTAAGAAAGAAGCCACTGAGAGTATGTTGGTGGTCTTTTGCTGCTGTAGCCCATCCATTTCAAGGCTGGATGTGTTCTTCATTCAGAGATGCTCTTCTGCACACTACTTTTGTAACATGTGGTTGTTTGGGTTACTGTTGCTTTCCTGTTAGCTTGAACCAGTCTGGCCATTTTCCTCTGGCCTCGCTCTTTAACAAGGTGTTTTCGCCCACAGAACAATATATTTTTTTAAATAGACCATTCTCTGAACTTTAGAGTCTGTTGTGTATTAATTTCCCAGGAGATCAATGGTTTCTGAGATACTCAAACCACCCCATCTGGCACCAGCAAATATCCTATGGTCAAATTCACTCCATTCACTTTGCTTCTCCATTCTGATGTTTGATTTGAACATTTCAACCATGTCTACATTCCTTTAGAAACATAGAAAATCTACAGCACAATACAGGCCTTTGGCCCACAAAGATGTGCCAAACACGTCCTTACCTTAGAACTACCCAGGCTTGCCCATAGCCCGCTATTTTTCTAAGCTCCATGTAGCTATTCAGGAATCTCTTAAAAGACCCTATTGTTTCTGCCTCCACCACTGTCGCTGGCAGCCCATTCCACGCACTCACCACTCTCTGTGTAAAAAACATACCCCTGACATCTCCTCTGTACCTAATTCCAAGCTACACCCTCTTGTGGCAACAACTTCAACCCAGGGAAAAAGCCTCTGACTATCCACGTGATCAATGTATCTCATTATCTTGTACACCTCTATCAGGTCACCCCTCATCCTCCGTCACTCCAAGGAGAAAAGGCCAAGTTCACTCAGCCTATTCTCATAAGGCATGCTCCCCAATCCAGGAAATATCCTTGTAAATCCCCCCTGCACCCTTTCTATGGCTTCCACATCCTTCCTGTAGTGAGGTGATCAGAACTGAGCTCAGTACTCCAAGTGGGGTCTGACCAGGGTCCTATATAGCTGCAACCTTAACTCTCGGCTCTTAAACTCAATCCGATGGTTGATGAAGGCCAATGCACCGTATACCTTCTTAACCACAGAGTCAACCTGCGTAGCAGTTTTGAGTGTCCTATGGACTCGGACCTCAAGATCCCTCTGATCCTCCACACTGCCAAGAGTCTTACCATTAATACTATATTCTGCATCATATTTGACCTACCAAAATGAACCACCTCACACTTATCTGGTTCGAACCACATCTGCCACTTCTCAGCTCAGTTTTGCACCCTATCAATATCCCGTTGTAATCTCTGACAGCCCTCCACACTATCCACAACACCCCCAACCTTTGTGTCAGCAAATTTACTAACCCATCTGTCCACTTCCTCATCCAGGTGATTTATAAAAATCACAAATAGTAGGGGTTCCAGAACAGATTCCTGAGACACACCACTGGTCACCAACTTCCATGCAGAAAATGACCCGTCTACAACCACTCTTTGCCTTCTGTGGGTAAGCCAGTTCTGGATCCACAAAGCAATGTCCCCTTGGATCCCATGCCTCCTTACTTTCTCAATAAGCTTTGCATGGGATACCTTATCAAATGCCTTGCTCAAATCCATATACACTACATCTACAGCTCTACCTTCATCAATACATTTAGTCACATCCTCAAAAAATTCAATCAGACTCGTAAGGGACGACCTGTCTTTTAGAAAGACATGCTGACTATTCCTAATCATATTATGCCTCTCCAAATGTTCATAAATCCTACCTCTCAGGATCTTCTCCATCAACTTACTGAGGTAAAACTCTGGGCTAAATTTCCTAGGCTTTCCCTACTCCCTTTCCTGAATAAGGGAACAACATCTGCAGCCCTCCAATCCTCCAGAACCTCTCTCGTCCCCATTAATGATGCAAAGATCATCACCAGAGGCTCAGCAATCTCCTCCCTCACTTCCCACAGTAGCCTGGGGTGCATCCCATCCAGTCCCGGTGACTTATCCTACTTGATGCTTTCCAAAAGCTCCAGCACATCCTTTTCCTTAATATCTACATGCTCAAGCTTTTCAGTCTGCTGAAAGTCATCCCTACAAGCGCCAAGATCCTTTTCAGTAGTGAATACTGCAGCAAAGTATTTATTAAGTACCTTTGCCATCTCCTCCAGTTCCATACACCCTTTCCCACTGTCACACTTGATTGGTCCTATTTGCTCACATCTTTTCCTCTTGCTGTTCACATACTAGTAGGATGCCTTGGGGTTTTCCTTGATCCTGTCCACCAAGGCCTTCTCATGGCCCCTTCTGGCTCTCCCAATTTCCTCCTTAAGCTCGTTGTTGCTAGCCCTATAATCTTCTAGATCTCTATTATTATGTAGTTTTTGGAACCTGTCATAAGCTCTTCTTTTCTTCTTGACTAGATTTACAACAGCCTTTGTACACCACGGTTCCTTTACCCTATCAACCTTTCACTGGAATGCATCAATGCAGAACCTCACACAAATATCCCCTGAACATTTGCCACATTTCTTCCGTACGTTTCCCTGAGAACATCTCTTTCTAATTATTGCTTCCAAGGTCCTGCCTGATAGCCTCATTCTTCCCCTTACTCCAATTAAACATTTCCCTAACTTTTCTTTTCAAATCCCTCTCCAATGCTTTAGTAAAGGAGACAGAATTGTGATCACTATCTCCAAAATGCTCTCCCATTGAGAGACCTGACACCTGACCAGGTTCATTTCCCAATACCAGATCAAGTACTGTCTCTCCTCTTGTTGGCTTATCAACATATTGTGTCAAGAAACCTTCCTGAACACACCTAACAAATTCCACTCCATCGAAACCCCTCACTCTAGGGAGATGCCAATCAATATCTGGGAAATTATAATCTCCCACCACAACAACCCTGTTATTATTACTCTTTTCCAGAATCTGTGTCCCTATCTGCTCCTCGATGTCCCTGTTACTATTGGGTGGTCTATAAAAAACACCCAATAGAGTTATAGGCTCCTTCCTATTTCTAACTGAATAATTCCCTTGGTGCCGGTCACATTGACCATCACCAGTGGTCTACTCTAGCCTCCGATCGCGAGGCCTGGCGAGACACCATTCACCAGTCTGTCTCCTCCTTCGAGAACGCACGCAGGGCTGGCCTTGAGGACAAAAGGAGAAGCAGAAGGAACTGTGACACACCAGCACCAAACCCAGAACAGCATTTCCCTTGCAACCGCTGTGGCCGGGTCTGCCTGTCCTGTATTGGCCTCGTCAGCCACTAGTGAGCCTACAGCAGACATGGGCAGCCCCTTACTAAATCTTCGTTTGCGAAGCCAAGCCATGATTCCTAACCTCCACCCACAGAGACTCCATAGACAACCCTTTCATGACTTCCTCCTTTTTTGCAGCCATGACACCATCTCTGTTCAACAGTGCCACACCCCCGCCTCTTTTGCCTCCCTCCCTGTCCTTTCTGAAACATCTAAAGCCTGAAACTTGATGTAGCCATTCCAGCCATTTTATGCCATGGACCAATGCCATTAAGGAAAGGATTCATGAACACTAGGTTGGGAATCTCTGTTTTATCCAATTAGTTGTTGCGGCATGATTGGAATTTGATAGAAAGCCTACAGCACAATACAGGCCCTTCGGCCCACAATGTTGTGCCGAACATGTCTTTACATTAGAAATTACTAGGCTTACCCATAGCCCTCTATTTGTCTAAGCTCCATGTACCTATCCAGAAGTCTCTTAAAGGACCCTATCGTAACCACCTCCATGACTGTAGCCCAATTAGTCCACACTTCCCAACTACACTCATTGTGACCAATAACTTACCCCTTACATCTTTGGAATGTGGGAGGAAGTTGGACCACCTGGAGGAAACAAACATGGTCACAGGGAGAACATATAAACTCCTTACAGACAGCGACGGGAGTTGAACCTGGGTGGCCGGCGCTGTAATAACGTTACACTAACGTGCTGCACACCTCTTATACAATAAAGGTGACCCCTTGATCTTCCAACCTATCCCATCAGGCCCCTTGCATTTCTTCTGTATTCTGCATTCCCGATGTAGGGTCTCTACCCGAAACATTGACCATCTCTCTTCCTCCGTTGACGCTGCCTGGCTCATTCACCTGTTTCATTTTTCCTTCCTTGTGTATGATCCCATTGAACTTATGTCAGGAATAATCTGTCTGAAAGGCACACAGACTAAAGCTTTTCACTGTCTGGTAACAATAGGAAACCAATTATTCACATCAATGACACTCATCTTTCCTCTCTAAACAATACACCCTTGATATATTTGGGATTTTCTTAGACAATCCCTCAAAGTGCAGTGACAGCAGGATCCTGGGCTGTAATTCTTCCAATAGGATCCTGGGCCATGGTCCATCTCCTAGAGCCTTTGCTTCGAGCTTCAGTGTGTCATTCAGCCTATGTTCTTGCACCAGGGATTGTGCCAGTCTCAGTATACTGTAAGACCAACAAGCAAATCATGTACTTCACCGAGCTATACTCTTCCAACAGAACTTGTCTCAATGCATGCCCCTGGAACAGCCAGTAGATCAGGGAGTTCTCAGTAATGTACCATGTCATTTCTTGTCATAAGTAAACTTTACTGGTATAAAGTTATATAGAAATTAAAAATAGAAAAAATACAGTGCATGGCTTTCTTTGCATTCAAGGTGCTGACTAGTCTATACGTTCGTAGTGTTGACTGGTCTGTACATCGGCAATTCCCTAGAAGATTGTAAAAAAAAATGTTTCATTACAATATTGCAGGCTTATGGTTAATTGGGTGTTAAGTCATCCAGAATGCATTTTGGCAGAAGGGAATGATCCAACACTGCTCAGTCAAGAGGGCTTTTGCCATAAGTTTCTCATGGTCTACACCCCCCGTCAGATCCTTCATGCACAGACAAGAGTCTCCACCCCGTCACACACTATTGTCCAGGTGTTTGCAGTGGGAATGTGACAGTCACCCACTTCCTTGTGAACTCTGCCTTTACCAAGAGCATGGAACGTAAAACAGCACAGCCCAGTACAGACTCTTCATGATGTTGTAACCATCTTTTGGCCTGCTCCAAGATCAATCTAACCCTCCTCTCCTGCACAGCCTCAATTTCCCTTTCATCAACGCGCCTATCCAAGAGTTTCTCAAAAGTCTCTAATGTATCTGTCACTACCGCCACCCCCAGAAGTGCAGTCCAGACACCTGCCTACCTCCAACATCCCTCCCATACTTTCCTCCAATCATCTTAAGGGTATCTCCTCTCATATTGGCCATCGCTGCCCTGGGAAAAGGGCACTGGCTGCACTCTTATGCATGCTTCTTATACATAGATACCACTCATCCTCTAACCAGCTCTCACAGGAAGTCTGGAAGGAAGGGTCCTGGTCAAGGTTCCTCTGAGGTAAGTGAGCAACACATGACTCTGTACTACAGGCTGTTCACAGTTCTTGTTGAATTTTCATAGTTCTTTGGGATTGTGGGGGTGTTTGGGGACAGAAAGGGGAATTAGGGTTTACAAATGGGGCATTAGAGGACAGGCCAGAGTCTTAAGTCTCCATTCCACATTTGAAGATCAGCTACATGGACGCAGGGCTGGGGTATCTGGCTGGATATCGGACCAGCAGAGCAGTGTAGGTAAAGGCTGACACCACCCACCCCAGGATCACTGAGCTGTCAGCAGGTTGCAGAGTCAGAGTTCCATGTGGCAGGAGAAGTGCGATTTGATGGCCCCCAGGTTTGTAAATCAGTGAAACAGGAGTCTGTGGCCAAGCATTTGAGGTCAGGTCATCAGTGTTTCTGTTGGAGTAGTGGAAGGCCCAGTACCTGACAGCCCAGGTCTGAGCCAGAGGCTGTCTTGGAGTTAGGGGACTGTGCATGTGCCCGGTGGGAGAGACAGGGCCTGTTTTGCCATTGTTCTTTTGCGGTTTTCTGTGTTCCGGTTTTCATTCTGCGTTGTTCTGCCAAGCATTGTGGGCAAGCTGTGTTGGTGCCAGAATATGTGCTGACACTTTATGGCTACCCCTAGCACACCCTTGGGTGTGTTACCTGCTGGCACGAATGATGCATTTCACTGCATGCTTTCGATGCATGCATGATAAATAATCTTCAATCTTGAAGGTCCTTAATCTTGAACACACTCAGACAACTGTTATAGATTATCCAGTAGAAGACTCCATTGTTGGTCTTTCTGCCCTAGGAGATGACTGCAAATGAATGCTGTCCCACCAGCCTCCTCCTGCAGTCTGCTTTTACTCCATGTTCCAACATCCACAATGTCTTGTGTCTCCAAATGATCAATTAACCCATGGGGCCACCACAGGCTGAATGGTCTTGGGTCAGGGCTGAGGGACTCCAATTATGGTCAGATTTTCTTTGTGCTACTTCCAAGCTAGTTTACTATTTAATGCTTTGGGCACCTTTGAGTTCTGACAAGGTAGCTTTTGCAGAGGTGTGATAGGGCTTAGTATAGGCAGGACAATAGTTGACTGGAGACACACGAGGTTCTGCAGAGGCTGGAAATTTGGAGCAACACACACAAAATGCTGAAGGAACTCAATGGGTCAGGCAGCATGTATGGAGAAAGGGGCAGTCATCCTTTCAGGATTCATCAGAGACCCTTCATCAGGATTGGAAAGGAATAGGAGAGATGGCCAGTATTAAAAAGTGTGTGGAATGGACGGGGCAAGAGCCGTGGGTGATTAGTTAAGGGGGTGTGTTAGGCAGATGATGGAGAGGGAAAGATGAAATAGGATTTGGAAGGTGATAAGTAGAAGTGACAAAGGGCTGAAAACGATAGAATTTGATAAACATAGAAACATAGAAAACCTACACCACAATACAGGCCCTTCGGTCCACAATGCTGTGCCGAACATGTCCCTACCATAGAAATTACTAGGCTTACCTATAGCTCTCTAAGCTCCATGTACCTATCCAAAAGTCTCTTAAAAGACCCTGTCGTATCCGTCTCTACAACCGTTGTCGGCAGCCCACTCCACACACTCACCACTCTCTGAGTAAAAAACTTACCCCTGACATCTCCTCTGTACCTACTCCCCAGCACCTTAAACCTGTGTCCTCTTGTGGCAGCCATTTCAACCCTGGGAAAAAGCATCTGACTATCCACACGATCAATGCCTCTCATCATCTTATACACCTCTATTAGGTCACTTCTTACCCTCCGTCGCTTCAAGGAGAAAAGACCGAGTTCACTCAACCTGTTCTCATAAGGCACGCTCCCCAATCCAGACACCTTCCTTGTAAATCTCCTCTGCACCCTTTCTATGGCTTCCACACCCTTCCTGTAGTGAGGGGATCAGAACTGAGCACAGTACTCCAAGTAGGGTCTGACCAGGGTCCTAAATAGCTGCAACATTACCTCTTGGCTCCCAAATTTAATTCCATGATTGATGAAGGCCAATACACCGAATGCCTTCTTAACCACTGAGTCAACCTGCACAGCAGTTTTGAGTGTCCTATGGACTCGGACCCCAGATCCCTTTGATTCTCCACACTGCCAAGAGTCTTACTGTTAATACTATACTCTGCCATCATTTTTGACTTACCAAAATGAACCACTTCACACTTATCTGGGTTGAACTCCATCTGCCACTTCTCAGCCCAGTTTTGCATCCTATCAATGTCCCACTATAGCCTTTGACAGCCCTCCACACTATTCACAATGCCCCCAACCTTTGTGTCATCAGCAAATTTACTAACCCATCCCTCCACTTCCTCATCCAAGTCAATTATCAAAGGCACGACATGCCTTTGACAAAGCCATGCTGACTATTCCTAATCATGTTATGCCTCTCCAAATGTTCATAAATCCTGCCTTTCAGGATCTTCTCCATCAACTTACCAACCATTGAAGCAAGTCTCACTGGTCTATAAAATTCCTGGGTTAACTCTTCTCTCTTTCTTGAATAAGGGAACAACATCTGTAACCTTCCAATCCTCCAGAACATCTCTCGTCCCCATTGATAATGCAAGGATCATTGCCAGGGGCTCAGTAATCTCCTCCCTCACCTCCCACAGTAGCCTGGGGTACATCCCGTCTGGTCCCAGTGACTTATCCAACTTGATGCTGTCCAAAGGCTCCAGCACATCCTCTTTCTTAATGTCTATATGCTCAAGCTTTTCACTCTGCTGTAAGTCAACCTTACAATCTTCAAGATCCTTTTCCATAGCGAATACTGAAGCAAAGTATTCATTAAATACCTCTGCTATCTCCTCCGGTTCCATACATACTTTTCCACTGTCACACTTGATTGCTTCGATTCTCTCACGTCTTATCCTAATCTTGTCCGCCAAGGCCATCTCATGGCCCTTTCTGTCTCTCCTAATTTCTTTCTTAAGCTCCTTCCTGCTAGCCTTATGATCTTCTAGCTCTCTATCATTACCTAGTTTTTTGAACCTTTTGTAAGCTTTTCTTTTCTTGAATAGATTTTCAATAACCTTTGTACACCATGGTTCCTGCACCCTACCATCCTTTTCCTGTCTCACTGGAACGTACCTTTGCAGAACACCACCCAAATATCCCCTGAACATTTGCCACATTTCTGCCGTACATTTCCCAAGAACATTTGTTCCCAATTTATGCTTCCAACTTCCTGCCTGCTAGCTTCATATTTCCCCTTATTCTGATTAAATGCTTTATCTCAGATACTTGCATATGGAGTGAGTATTGGTCCCAGATGAGGTAGTTCGATGATCTCAGAAAATGCTGATTTCCAGGAATTTTCATACACAACAGTTTCTAGAGTTTACAGAGAATGGTGCAAGAAACAAATAAAATTCCATTTTGCCACAGTTCTGTGGGCCAAAAAGCCTTGTTAAAGAGAGAGGTCAGAGGAGAATAGCTAGACTGTTTCAAACTGACACGAAGGTGACAGTAACTTAAATACCACAGTGGTGTGCAGAAGGACATCTCTGAACATGTACCATGTCGAACGTTGATGTGGTTGGGAGATGTGGTGTGTAGAAGACCAGGAATATACACTCAGTTGTTACTTTATTAAAGCGGCACTGAATATACACACAGCAGACCAGAGGGCTCCAGGGGGCATGCGTGACTCCCATAGAATGCCTTGAAAAAGTATTCAGGCCCCAAACCTTTGTTCACATAAATGAGCACTGCAGCCAGGAACTTTGATCAATCTAACAGAATTTTTTTTATTTGTGAACCTCATGCTCCTATTTTCAGAGCAGAGCCCCCAAAACAGGGAAAACTGTAAAGCACGAAAAACTAAAAAAACAAAAATTAAAATGTCAGCAATTCAGAAGTATTCATTCCCTCCCCCCCTCCTTTGCTTGGTACTTAGTTGAACCACTTCTTGCAGCTATGACAGCCTGGAGTCCTTTGGGATAAGTCTCTATTAGCTTTGCACAATGTGATGGGTCAAGATTTGCCTATTCCGCCTTGTAAAGTTTCTCCGGTTGTGCCGGGTTATTTGGGAAGTGGCGGTGTACAGAAAACTTGAAGCTTTGCCAGAAATGTTCATTTGGGTTAGGGGCTGGACTCTGACTGGGCCACTCAAGGACATCAATTTTCTTTATTTGAAGCTATTCCATGGTTGCTCTGCCTGTGCACTTTGGGTCACTGTCCTGCAGAAAGACAAACTTCCTCCCCAGTTTAAGCTTTCTGACGGGGGCTAGTGGGTTTTTATCCAGAATCTCTGTGTTTAACAGCATTCATCTTTCCATCAATCCTGACCGGATTTCCAGTCCTTGCTCCTGAAATACAACCCCACAGGATGATGCTCCCTCCACCATATTTTACAGCAGTGATGGTATCAGCTGGCTGCTGCACCATATTAAATTTACGACATACGTACCGCTTAGTGTTGAGGCTAAAATATTCCACTTTAGTCTCATCCAACCACTAGACCTTCTTCCACATCTTTAAAGTATCTTCTAAGTGATGCTTTGCAAAGACATGCTTTATTTTTTTAACGGTTCACATCTCAACCTGCACATCGGGCAGGTAACACCACCCTACTGTAAAGAACGGTGGAGGTAGCAACATGCTATGGGAACGCACACAAACTGCTGGAGGGACTCAGTAGGTCAGGCAGCATCCATGGAAATGAACAAGCGGTCAACGTCTCAGGCCGAGACCTCCCCCCTTCAGGATTTAGGTTTCGGCCCAAAACATCGACTGTTTGTCCATTTTCATGACCGCAACCTGACCGGTTGGATTCCTCCAGCATTTTACGTGTGTGGCTTTGGATTTCCAGCATCTACAAAATCTTCTACGCTTATCATGCTGTAGGGATGCTCTTCAGCAGCGGGGACTGGAGATCTGGTCAGGACTGATGGGAAGATGAATGCTGCTGAATACAGAAAGATCCTGGATAAAAACCTGCTAGCCTCTGCCAGAAAGCTTAAACTGGGGAGGAAGTTTGTCTTTCAGCAGGACAATAACCTAAAGCACACTGCCAGAGCAACCATGAAGTAGCTCCTGAAGTGGTCCAGTCAGAGCCCTGACCTTAACCCGATCGGACATCTCTGGCAAGACCTCAACATAAGAGAATAAGACATAAGACATAGGAGCAGGAGTCAGCCATCTGGCCCATCGAGCCTGCTCCGCCATTCAATAAGATCATGGCTGATCTAGCCATGGGCTCATCTCCACCTACCTGCCTTTTCCCCAGACCCTTAATTCCCCTACTATGCAAAACTCTATACAACCTTGTCTTGAATACATATACTGAGGCCGCCTCCACTGCTTTACTGGGCAGAGAATTCCACAGATTCACCACTCTCTGGGAAAAGCAGTTCCTCCTCACCTCCATCCTAAACCTACTTCCACAAATCTTGAGGCTATGTCACCTAGTTCTAGTCTCACCTACCAGTGGAAACGACCTTCCTGCCTCTATCTTATCTATCCCTTTTATAATTTTATATGTTTTTATAAGATTTCCCCTCATCCTTCTGAATTCCTGTGCATGCAGTCCCAGGTGACTCAATCTCTCCTCATAGTCTAACCCCCACGTCTCTGGAATCAACCTGGTGAATCAACCACCTCCAAAGCCAATATACCCTTCCTCAAGTAAGGAGACCAGAACTGCACACAGTACTCCAGATGTGACCGCACCAGTACCCTATACAGTTGTAACATAACCTCCTTGCTCTTAAATTCAATCCCTTTAGTAATGGCCAACATTCCGTTCACCTTATTGAAAGCCTACTGCACCTGCAAACCAACTCTTTGTGATTTGAATAATAATCTGATCTTCCATTTCTTCTTCCAAAGTGAATGACCTCGCATTTACCAACATTGTACTCCATCTGCCAGACCCTTGCCACGCACTTACGCTATCTATATCTGTCTGCAGACTCTCCATATCCTCTGCACAATTTGCTTTTCCACTCAATTTAGTGTCATTAGCAAACTTAAATGCACTACGCTCGGTCCCCTCTTCCAAATCGTTAATGTATAGTGTGAACATTTACGGGCCCAGCACCAACCCTTGTGGTACACCACTCACTACTGATTGCAAACTAGAGAAACACCCATGTATCCTAACTCTCTGCTTTCTATTAGTTAACTAATCCTCTATCCATGCTAATACATCACCCCTAACTCTATGCATCATTATCTTATGGATAAGTCTTTTATGTGGCACCTTATCGAATGCCTTCTGGAAATCCAGGTAAATAACATTTGTCTGATTCCCTCCATCCACTGCACTTGTTATATCCCCAAAGAACTCTAGTAAGTTTGTCAAACAGGACCTGTCTTTGCTGAATCCATGCTGCGTCTGCATGATGGATCTATCTCTTTCCAGATGCCTTACTATTTCTTCTTTAATGATAGCTTCAAGCATTTTCCCAACTACTGATGTTAAACTACCTGACCTATATTTATCTGCCTTTTGCCTACATCCTTTTTTTGAACACCTTCTTCCAATCCGCCGGGACCTGCCCAAAATCCAGAGAATTTTGGTAAATTATCACCAAAGCCTCAACTATAATTTCTGCCATTTCTCTCAGTTCCCTAGGATGCATTCTATCAGGACCAGGGGACTTGTCTATCTCTAGGCCCACAAGTTTGCTCAGTATTACCTCTTTAGTGATAGCTATCCTCACCTCCCTTCGCATCCGTATCATCTCTCTTCGGCATGTTAGATGTGTCCTCCACCGTGAAGACTGACATAAAATAGTCATTCAAAGCCTCAGCCATTTCCTCATTACCCAATATCAATTCCCCTTTCTTATCATCCAAGGGACCTATGTTCTCTTTGGCCATCATTTTCAGTTTTATATAATTATTAAAATCTTTTACTATCTGTTTTTATATTTTGCACTAGTTTATATTCATAATCTATCTTCTCTTTCTTTATTGCTCGCCTAGAGGTTCTTGGTTGCTTTTTAAAGTTTTCCCAATCTTCCAGTTTCCCACTACTCTTGCCAATTTTGTATACATGAGCTTTTAGTTTGATGCCTTCCTTGATTTCCTTAGTTCTCCATGGCTGTCTCTCCCCAGTCTTACTGTCCTTGCTTTTAACTGGAATATATTTTGTTAAGCACCGTGAAAAATCTCTTTCAAAGCTTTCCACTGTTCCTCCACCGTCCCACCATATAGTCTGTATTTCCAGACTACCTTGTTCAAATCCTCCCTCATCCTCTTGTAGTCTCCCTTGTTTAGGCACAATACACTGGTTTTAGATTGAACTATTGCACCCACAATCTGTACGAGAAACTCAGTCATACTGTGATCACTTTTTTCAAGAGGAACCCTCACCACAAGATCACTAATTTTACCTGCCTCATTGCACAGGACCAGATCCAAGACAGCACGTTCCCTTGCAGGCTCAGTAACATGCTGTTCAAGAAAGCTATCACATGTGCATTCTGTAAGTCCTCCTCAAGACTGCCTCATTTAATTTGATTCACCCAATCTATGTGCAAGTTGAAGTCCTCCACAATAACTGCTGTTCCGTTCTTACCTGCCTTAGGTATTTCTCGATTTATTGCCTGTGCCACTGTCATGTTATTATTCAGTGGTGATACACACCTCCCACCAGTGATTTTTTCCCCTTTGTTATTCCTAATCTCTACGCAGATTGATTCAACATTCTGCTCCTTAGATCTGATATCATCTCTCACTATCACCCTGATCTCATCCTTAATTAAGAGCACTACCCCACCTCCCTGTCCTTCCTGTCTATCCTTCTATATTACCTGATGTCACTGGATTTCTAATTCCCAGTCCTCTCCACCCTACAACCACATTTCTGTAATGGCCACTAGATCATACCACTTTATAGTGATTTGTGCCACAAATCACTGACCTTGTTACGAATACTACAGGCATTCAGATAAAGTCCCCTTACACTCATTGTGCCTTTAAAATCTAGTGATCTGTGTCTCCTATGCACTTGACTTTCCTGCACTCCACCCTTACCTTTCTCTTTTTTAACTTTAACTTCTACTTTATCTTTATCCACACTTTTCTCTTTTACTTCATCCATATTTCTCTAAACTGTTAAATCTACACCTCCCCCCCAACCCATGTTATAGTTTAAAGCCCTTTCAACAAGCTTGGTTTTGCGATTCACCAGGATCCGGGACCAAGCACAGTTCAAATGGAGCTGATACCATTGGAACCGCTCTCTCCTTTCATGGTACTGGTGCCAGTTTCCAATGAATTCAAACCCACTTCTCCCACACCAATCTTTAAGCCATGCACTTAACTCTCTAATCTTCTTAACCCTATGCCAATTTGATCATGGCTCAGGTAGTAATCCAGAGATTACCACCTTTTGGTTCTGCTTTTTAATTTAGTCTCTAGATGCACAAATTCCCTCAGCAGAACCTCTTTGAAACATAGAAACATAGAAAACCTACAGCACAATACTGGCCCTTCGACCCACAGAGCTGTGACAAATAAGTCCTTACCTTAGAAATTGCTAGGGTTACCCATAGCCCTCTATTTTTCTAATCTCCATGTACCTATCCAGGAGTCTCTTAAAAGACCCTATCTTATCCGCCTCCACCACCATTGCCGGTAGCTCATTTCATGCACTCACCACTACTTGCATAAAGAACTTACCCCTGACATCTCCTCTGTACCTACTTCCAAGCACCTTAAAACTGTGCCCTCTTTTGTTAACCATTTTAACCCTGGGAAAAAGCGTCTGACTATTAACACGATTAATGGCTCTCATCATCTTATACACCTCTATCTGGTCAGCTCTCATCCTTCGTCCAAAGAGTCTCATCCACTCCAAAGAGAAAAGGCCAAGTTCACTCAACCTATTCTCATAAGGCATGTTCCCTAATCCAGACAACATCCTTGTAAATCTCCTCTGCACCCTTTCTATGGTTTCCACATCCTTCCTGTAGTGAGGCGACCAGAACTGAGCACAGTACTCCAAGTGGGGTCTGACCAGGGTCCTATATAGCTGCAACATTACCTCTCGGCTCTTAAAATCAATCCCACAATTGATAAAGGCTAATGCTTCGTATGCTTTCTTAACCACAGAGTCAACCTGCGCGGCTGCTTTGAGCGTCCTATGGACTCGGACCACAAGATCCCTCTGATCCTCCTCATTGCCAGAGTATTACCATTAATACTATATTCTGTGATCATACTTGACCTACAAAAATGAACCACTTCACACTTATCTGGGTTGAATTCCATCTGCCACTTCTCAGCCTATTTTTGTATCCTAACCTCTGACAACCCTGCACACTATCCACAAGACACCCAACCTTTGTGTCATCAGAAAATTTACTATCTCATCCCTTCACTTCATCATCCAGGTCATTTATAAAAATCATGAAGAGTAAGGGACCCAGAACAGATCCCTGAGACACACCACTGGTCACCGACCTCCATGCAGAATATGACCCATCTACAACCACTCTTTGCCTTCTGTGGGCAAGCCAGTTCTGGATCCACAAAACAATGTCCCCTTGGATCCAATGCCTCCTTACTTTCTCAGTAAGCCTTACATGGGGTACCTTGTCAAATGCCTTGCTGAAATCCATATTCACTACATCTACTGCTCTTCCTTCATCAATGTGTTTAGTCCTATCCTCAAAAAATTAAATCAGGCTTGTAAGGCACAACCTACCTTTCACAAAGCCATGCTGACTATTCCTAATCATATTATGCCTCTCCAAATGTTCATAAATCCTGCCTCTCAGGATCTTCTCCATCAACTTACCAACCACTGAGGTAAGACTCACTGGCCTATAATTTCCTGGGCTATCCCTACTCCCTTTCTTGAATAATGGAACAATATCTGCAACCCTCCAATCCTCTGGAACCTCTCCCATCCCCGTTGATGATGCAAAGATCATCATCAGAGACTCAGCAATCTTTACCCCCGCCTCCCAAAGTAGCCTTGGGTACATCTCGTCTAGTCATGGTGACTTATCCAACTTGATGCTTTCAGAAAGTTCCAGCTCGTCCACTTTCTTAATAACTATATCCTCAAGCCTCTCAGTCCGCTATAAGTCATCCTTACAATTGCCAAGATCCTTTCCCATAGTGAACACTGAAGCAAAGTACTCATTAAGTACCTCCGCTGTCTCCTCCGGTTCCATACACACTTTTCCACTGTCACACTTAATTGGTCCTATTCTCTCACGTCTTATCCTCTTGCACTTCACATACTTGTAGAACACCTTGGAGTTTTCCTTAATCCTATCCGCCAAGGCCGTCTCATGACCCCTTCTGGCTCTCCTAATTTCATTCTTAAGCTCCTTCCTGCTAGCCTTTTCATCTTCTAGATCTCTATCATTACCTAGTTTTTTGAACCTTTCATAAGCTCTTCTTTTCTTCTTGACCAGATTTACAACAGCCTTTGTACACCACGGTTCCTGTACCCTACCATCCTTTCCCTGTCTCATTGGAACATACCTATGAAGAACGCCACGCAAATATCCTCTGAACATTTGCCACATTTCTTCCATACATTTCCCTGAGAACATCTGTTCCCAATTTATGCTTCCAAATTCCTGCCTGACAGCCTCATATTTCAAGTCAAGTCAAGTCAAGTAACTTTTTATTGTCGTTTTGACCATAACCGCTGGTACAGTGCATAGTAAAAATGAGACAACATTTTTCAGGACCATGGTGTTACATGACACTGTGCAAAAAAACTAGACTGAACTACGTAAAAAAAAAACTATACTAGACTACAGACCTACCCAGGACTACATAAAGTGCACAAAACAGTGCAGGCATTACAGTAAATAATAAACAAGACAATATGACAGTAAGGTGTCAGTGTCATTGGCTAACTTGATGATTTGGTTCGAGCTGTGTATTCAGCACAGTCGTGGGTCAGTAGAGTGAACAGCAGTGGACAGAGCACACAGCCCTGGGGGGCCCTCATGCTCAGTGTGATGGTGTTGGAGATGCTGCCTCTGATCCGGACTGACTGACTGACTGACTGACTGACTGACCCAGTTGCAGACGGAGGTGCTCAGGCCCAGTCGGCTCAGATTTCCAGTCAGCTTCTGAAGGATGACTGTGTTGAATGCCGAACTGAAGTCTATGAACAGCATCCGAACGTACGTGTCTTTTTTGTCCAGGTGGGTTAGGGCCAGGTGGAGGGTGGTGGCAATGGCATCGTCTGTCAAGCAATTGGGACGGTACGCAAACTGCAGGGGGTCCAGTGAGGGGGGCAGCAGGGTCTTGATATGCCTCATGACGAGCCTCTCGAAACACTTCATGATGATGGATGTGAGTGCAACGGGACAGTAGTCATTCAGGTAGGACACTGAAGACTTCTTTGGCACGGGGATGATGGTGGCGGCCTTGAAGCATGTTGGAACGTTGACACTGCTCAGGGAGGGAGATGTTGAAGATGTCAGTGAGAACATCTGCTAGCTGGTCTGCACATCCTCTGAGCACTCTACCAGGAATATTGTCTGGTCCAGCAGCCTTCTGGGGGTTGACCCTGTACAGGGTTCTTCTCACATCGGCCACGGTGAGACACAGAACCTGGTCATTTGTAGGAGGGGTGGACTTCCTCACCGCCATGTCATTTTCCACCTCAATCCAGGCATAGAAGTTATTCAGCGCATCTGGGAGGGAGGCATCACCCACACAGTCAGATGATGTTATCCTGTAATTGGTGATGTCCTGTATGCCCTTCACATGTGCCATGTGTCGTCGCTGTCCTGGAAGTAACTGTGGATTAGCTGGGCATATGCACGCTTTGCCCCTCTGATGGCCCGGGACAGTTTGGGCCTCGCTGTTGTTAAAGCTGCCTTGTCGCCTGCTCTGAAGGTGGAGTCGCGGGACCTCAGCAGCGCACGCACCTCCGCGGTCATCCATGGCTTCTGGTTGGCACGTATAGTGATGGTCTTGGACAGAGTAACATCATCAATGCACTTGCTGATGTAGCTGGTCACTGATCCTCTAAGCTGGTAGAGTCGCCATCGCTTGCAGCCTCCCTGAACATGTGCCAGGCAGTGTTCTCAAAGCTGTCTTGAAGAGCAGAGATGGCTCCCGCTGGCCAGGTTTTCACCTGCTTTTGAACTGGTCTGGAGCACCTGACCAGCGGTCTGTATGCCAGGATTAGCACAACAGAGATGTGGGGTAACCGAGGTGGGGGTGGGACTCCACCCAGTATGCATCGGGGATGTTTGTGTAAACATCCCCTTACTCCAATTAAATGCTTTCCTAACTTGTCTGTTCCTATCCCTCTCCAACGCTCTGAATTGTGATCACTGTCTCCAAAATGCTCTCCCATTGAGAGACCTGACACCTGACCAGGTGCATTTCCTCATTCTACTGATGTCGTTGATACCCAGATGGACCACGACAACTGGATCTTTCCCCTCCCACTGCAAATTCCTCTGCAGGCCTGTTAAGATGTCCTGAACCGGGGCACCAAGCAGGCAACACAGCCTTCAGGATGCTCTATCCCTGCACCAGAGAACTTTATCTATTCCTCTGTCTATACTATCCCTGACCACCACTACATTCTCTTCTCTTCCCCCACTTGAGTGGCTCTCTGAACCATGGTGACACAGTTAAGTTCCTCATCCTCATCCTCATCCACACAGGGAGCAAGAATCTCAGACCTGCTGGACAAGCTCAAGGGCTGAGGTTCCTCCAGCCCTCTCTCTGGGATCTCAAGATTGCTCTCCACTGCCACTCCCCAACTAACCTGGCACAGCTTGAGTAATTTTGCAAGGGTGGATGGACAAATCTTGCTCCATCACCTTGTGCAAAGTTAATCTAAAAAGACTACTGGCTGTGGTAGCTGAGGGGGTGGTTCATGTAAGTTCATGCAAAGGGGATTCAATACTTTTGAGTTGCTGACATTTCAGCTTTTTTACTTTTTAGCTTTTCATACTTTACAATTTTTGCTGTTTTTGGGGGGTCCTCTGTGAAAAAGGAGCATATGGTTTTCAAATAAAATTTCTCAGTTACATTGTTCAGAGTCCCTGGTTGTAATACTAATTTATATGAACAAAAGGTTAGGGGCTGGATAATTTTTCAAGGCACTGCAGATAAGTGGTTGATGGTTGAGATAGTCTGAGTGGTTGGGGGGCCGGTTTCTCTCTCTATATCATTTTCTGAAAATGCTGACTCGGACTCCAGGGGCTGCTACTTCTGACTTCCTCCCCTTTGAATTACCATCTGCATTTGCCCTGAATTCTCCTCCACCTCAAACGTAGTGGCTTCAATATTCAGGTCTAGTTTTACCGCGACACCTCTTCCAGGTACTCGTTCAGTAGGAACACTCTCAACGCAAACAAAATTCCGGAGGAACTCAGCAAGCCCGGCAGCATCTACGGAGGGGAATAAACAGTTGACGTTCGGAACCAAGATCCTTCATCAGGACTGGAAGTGAAGGGGGAAGAAGCCAGTAGAAGAAAGTGGGAGGGGGGGGGAGGAGGGTGGACAAGCTGGCAAGTGATAGATGAAACCAGATGAAGGGGAAGGTGGGTGGGTTGGGGAGGAGCTGTGCAGTAAGAAGGTGGAAGAGGTAAAGGTCTGAAGAAGAGGAAGAAAGGGGAGGCAGGGGGAAACCAGAGGGAGATGATGGACAGGTGACGAGAAGAGATGTGTAGGGAGGGTAATCAGAATGGGGAATGGAAAAAGTGAGAAGGAAGGTGGGGGGGGGGGGGGAAAGAGCAATTACCAGATGTTAGAACTTCCCAGTCTTGATAAGAACTGAATAGTCTAATCTTCTGGAATAGATTGATGTGTTGGCTGAGAAATAATCGAGACTGGCCTCCACACACTGGAGTTAGGTACAATGCCTTCTCATTGACTGATAAGGGTAGATGCTGAAATAATGTATCTTTGCACCGGAGAACACTTCCCCTTCGGCACACTTTCCATGACGAGTGCCCTGTCCCGCTGGGGCTTCCTCCATGGATCACAGTCCATCTCCCTTGTCCGGCGGGCCAGCCACACCTCACAGTGAGCGATCTGAGGACCCCTGTACCCCAGTAGTTCCTCAGGCTCAGTAAACAATCTGCCAAAACTGCTCAGCAGGCTGAGCGGCATCTGCGAGGGGAAACGAATTGTCGGTGTCCGGGGTCAAAAACCTGCATCAGGACCAGGCTGGTTCACTGAGAGACTGTGTTTGTGCATGTGTGTATGTTTGTGTGTCAGTGGAGATGAGTGTGTGCAGATATTTATGTGCGGCAGTGTGGTAGGTATGTATCTTTGTGTGCATGCTTATGTTTAAACCCCACCCATATTTTTTATAGCCTGAGAGAAGTGAAACGTTTTCACAGGAAACATACCATGTTGGCTTGGCACCAGCTAGACAGTGTGAGAACACGTAACGTTCGATGATGCTTTTTGAATTCCTCACAGACCTGGTGTACACATCAGTATTTCGATAGTTAACAGTTACAATATCAATACTATTTAGAACTGATTTTACTTATCAATTATCTGCTTAAAGATTAATAATAATCATTTTGAACAGGTTTTCTCAATCCTTCATTTATTTCAATCTGGTACACTCTATCAACAGTAAAACAAAGAATAAATGTACATAAGCAACAGGACTTATTAGTTTTTCCTTAAAATGTCATAATTATTGCTGCTAAATCATTATTCAATAATAATCTCAGTTCAAAATTTTCATGGCATGCAAGAAATTTTTTTAGATTGTTGCTAATTTGGACACACGGGCTCAAAAAGCTACTAGTAATTCATTTTTCAGATATGATACAACATTATAAGAAATTTTCTAATGAACCAGTTAAAAGTTAAGAACCAGGGCTCCAGTGAGTGGGTAGGGAGCACAGCAATCATTCCTGATGGGCGGTTGTTGAGTCATCGGGATTTCCAAACACTTGTATAGTGGACTATCGGAGTTTTAGTGTAATTCCATTGTAAAATGGATAATGATGCTGTGATGTCCTCTAGTGGGAATGGGGAATAGGTTTGTGAGTATATAATTCCTGTGCAATTGTACCCTCTGCTGGTCAAAATATGGAATAACAAGGCATCTGATATTTATGTGTTATCAGAATCAGTCAGGTTTATTATCAGCGGCACACGTACTGAGATTTTGCAACAGCGGCACAGTGCAAGACATAAACATTATTATAATTACAAATACATAAACAGTGCAAAAAAATGAACAATGAGGTGGTGCTTATGGGCTCATGGACCATTCAGAAATCTAATGGCAGAGAGGTAGAAGAATTATTGAAGTAGGGCCTCAAGCTCCTGAGCTCCTTTGCCTCCTCCCGGACGGCAGAAACAAGAGGAACATATGTCCTGGAAGATGAGGGCTCTTAGTGATGGATGCTGTCTTCTTGAGGCACTCATCTTTGCAAAATTGAGGATCTTGATTCACAGAATTTAACCATCATTTTGTAGGACGTTCCAGGAAATACTGTGGAGAGGCATTACCTTCAAGCACAAATGCCTAGATACATCAAAGCCTAAATTAATCCTAGACAGATAAAGGATATTGACCTGAAATGCTGATTGTCCTTTCCATCCATGGTCGCGACCTGACCTGTTGAGTTAATAAGACCAAATGACCGTAAGTTCCTCTAACCTTGCGTGTTGCTCCCTTGCACATTGGTCACTTTTAAAAGGCCAGTGAAGGATTAAAGATCAAACAGGGATCTGCACTTTGCTGGTAGAAAACAACTTTAATGTTTGTTTTTATATTCTGCTTTCCCGTCATAGTTCAAGCTCAGTAAATTTCTGAATGAGTATCAATCAGGGTTTGGTTAGTGGATCTCACCTAGGTTTCTGATAAGGGCTTTTTGATCTAAAACATTAATTCTGCTTCTCCTTCGACAGATGGTGCCAGACCTGCTGAGTGTTTCCAGTATTTGAGGTTTTTCTTTATGTTGTCAAGTGTCAGTTGATGGTAATCGACTTCAGAACACGAAGCAGGCCAGCCCATTTCGGGACATGCTGCTACAGGTCTAGAGTGATACAGAAGTCAACAAAGAGAAATGCTCTTCCCTGGGGAAGTCAGTGAATCCGTGAATCTGCTGGAGGATGAAGATGGTCCCCTGAATGGGTGGTAGTGAGGGAGTGAGGAATGAGACTTGTTTTGCTGTTGCTGCCTTGTTCTTTGGTACGTTCTGTTTTGTTGTGTTCTGTGTTGTTTTCCCAGCATTGTGGTCATGCCATGTTGGTGCCAGAATGCGAAGCTCACCCTTGGGTGTGTTAGTTGCCAATACAAACAAAACTGTAAGTTTCAATGTACATGTGAAAAATAACTCTGAATCTGAATGCTGTAGTTGGTGGTCTCAACACATTCCTTTTTCTTTACATTCACAAATGTATTTAATTAACTTCTCCAGGCAGCTTGTAACTTGTGTTAGGACTATTAGTTCGTGCTAGTCCCGTCATGGGGTAGGGTTGCACCTCTGTAAAACTCTGGTTAGACCATACCAGGAACATTGCATTCAGTTCTGTTCCTCTCGGTGTACGAAGGATGTGGAAGTGTTAGAAAAGGTTTGGAAGAGATCTATCGAGAAACTGTCCTGATTACAGAGCACAACTTGAGATGAGTGAGCTTGAGCTTTTCCCCTTTGGAGCAAAGGAGAGTAACAGGTGGTTTGACAAGAAGCACAGACAGAGCTGACAGCCAGCGACTCAGGGTGAAAATAACCAATACAAGAGGGCATCATTTTAAGATGATTGGAGGAAGGTATAGGGTGGGTGTCAGAAGTAAGTTTTTACACAGAAAATGGAATGCTCAGCCAGGGTGGTGGTGGAGGCCAGCCAATACAGTAGGGATATTTAAGAGATTTAGATAGGCACATGAATGAAAGGAAAATGGTGAGCTACTAACTTCCGTTAATACCCCTCCTCCCCTTCTTACCCCATCCCTGACATATTTAGTTGTTTGTTTTTTTTTCTCTCTTTCTGCCCATCACCCTGCCTGTTCTCCATCTCCCTCTGGTGCTCCCCCCACCTTTCTTTCTCCTGAGGCCTCCCGTCCCATGATCCTTTCCCTTCTCCAGCTCTGTATCCCTTTTGCCAATCACCTTTCCAGCTCTTAGCTTCATCCCACCTCCTCCAGTCTCCTCCTATCATTTCGCATTTCCCCCTCCCCCAACTACTTTCAAATCTCTTACTATCTTTCCTTTCGGTTAGTTCTGACGAAGGGTCTCGGCCGGAAACGTTGACAGTGCTTCTCCCTATAGATGCTGCTTGGCCTGCTGTGTTCCACCAGCATTTTGTGTGTGTTGTATGAATTTCCTCGTGTTAGCTGCTAAGAAGGGGTTAGACTGATAGTAGAGTAGGTGAAAAGGTTGGTGCAACATTGTGGGCCAAAGGACATCTACTGTGCTGTAATGTTCACAGAATAACTTGTTCTGTATTCTATGTTCCAGTAACTTACCACTATACAACCTTCCTCTCAACTTACTCGATTGTTCCATACCCTGGCGTCACTATTTTACCATAAAATGAGGAAGGAACTGCACTTCCTCCACAAGATATTGCCTTACTTGGTAGAGGACCTCCCTCCATTTCAAACAAGGTATCGATAGCTGAATCCATTATTTTCATTTTCAAATGCTGACCAAACTTGCTGTCTCCACTCAGTGGCCACTTTATTAGGTACACATGTACCCCCGTTGGTAAATGTAAATGTCTGATCAGCCAGCCACGTGGCAGCAACTCAATGCATGGAAGCATACAGATATGGTCAAGAGGTTCCGTTGTTTTTCAGACCAGACATCAGAACGGGGAAGAAATCCGATCTCAGTGACTTTGACCGTGGAATGATTGCTGGTGTCAGACCGGGTTATTCGAGCATTTTGGAAACCGCTGTCCTCCTGGGGTTTTCACACACAACAGAGAACGGTGCAAAAACCGGAAACCATCCAGTGAGTTGCAGTTCTGTGGGGAAAACGCCTTCTTAGTGAGAGAGGTCAGAGGGGAACGGTCAGAGAGCTGACAGTAACACAAGTACCCACGTGTTACAGCTGTGGTGTGGAGGAGAAAAGCTCTGAACCCACAACTTGAAGTGGATGGGCTGCAGCTGCGGAAGACCATGAACATACACGTAGTGGCCACTTTATTGGGTACAGGTGGCAGCTGACAAAATGGCCTCCAGTGTACATCCAAAGGTCTGTGTTAATTATTAACTGTCCCATGCCCAGTACCACTGATAAACTTTGCCACTTGTTAGCTCATGACTAATAAGTGACAGAAAAATGTCCCAACAGAAAAGTTAAAGCTGAAGTTGATTGTCACATGCATGAGTGCGTGTATGTGCAGGTGCAATATAAAACTTACTTGCAACAGTATCACAGGCACATAGTGTTATATGGGCAGGATTAACCACAAAAATATAATTTAACCATAAATTATCCCTAACTTTTACAAGGAACACAGCATTTCTACAAGACAGCACTTCACTGGACCCCTAAATGGTGGAGGAAATGCTGGAGACCAAAGACTACAGCGCCATACTGTGGAGGCAGAAATGCAGACCCTGAAGCCATTGTCCCCAGATGCTTCAAAACCTCCACAATCACCCCTGTAGCAAAGAAATCAGTTGTAGCCTGTCCGAATGATTACCGTCCCGTTGCCCTGACCCCCTTAGTGATGAAATGTTTCGAACGGCTTGTCCAGCCTCATATCACAGCCAACCTCCCCTCATCGCTGGACCCTCTACAGTTTGCTTATCGTCCCAATCAGTCTATGGAGGACGCAATATCCACCACACTGCACACAGTTCTCTCTCACTTGGACAACAAAGACACTTATGCCAGAATCCTGTGTGTGCTGCCTTTATGGCAGTCATTTAGTTTATAATATTTTTGCTTAGTAATTTGTTTGTTAGCATTCTAGTTAAAGTTAGGATTGTTTAAAGTTGTCTGTGAGATATCGCGGCATGTGATGACGTCACATCCGGTTTCGTCGCGTCCTGTGGGAAAATACCGGTTTGGAAAAATGGGAAGGTGGGGGTCGAGACATGTGCGAGCAAACGCCAGCAAAGTTTTCTCTCTACGGAACATTGTGAAAGCGACGCTGTGAGTTATGAGATAATCGATATGTTGAATTAAAATGTTAACGCCGATCCTGTTAAAAGTAACGATGGTCAATAATGTTTATGTTTTCTTTAGTTAAAGAGTTGCGGATAGTTTGCGTTGAAGTGCATTTAAAGCAGTCAATGGCGTAGGTAGATTCTGACCGTATGCTGCACTTTAATGTAATGTAGTTGTTGTAGTTTTACTTTTGCAAGTATTTACGATGTAATTGTAATATCAAGAAGGAAACAAATGCTGTACAAATCTTGTATTGTTTTATCAACAGTTTTCACCATACGTCAATGTGGAAGAGTGAACAGTAGACGGTTAATCTTACTGTGATCCTGTCGTTATTGACAAAGGTTTAACTCGGTGTTTAGCTCGGCGTTCCGTTAAACCTGAGCAAGAACACTATACTGTGCATTGATTTCAGTTCAGTGTTCAATACCATCATCCTGCAGAGACTAGTGGAGAAACTGTCGCTGCTTGGCTTTAACACTGCCATGTGTCGCTGGATTCCAGATTTCTTGACAGAGAGACCACAGTCAGTCCATGTTGGCAGGAACATCTCTGACTCCATCACACTGAGCACTGGATCCCCACAAGGCTGTGTGCTTAGCCCATTGCTGTTTACACTGCTAACACATGACTGTGCAGCCAGATTCAAGGAGAACCTGATCATTAAATTTGCTGATGATACCAGTGGTGGGGCTCATCAGCAAAAATGATGAAACAATGTACAGGGAGGAGGTCAAACACCTAGAGAGCTGGTGCAGTGACAACAACTTGATGCTTAATGTCACCAAAACCAAGGAGATGATCAGTGATTTCAGACGGTCTCAGCCTGAGCACACACCCCTCAGCATCAGCGGCTCCACAGCGGAGAGAGTGGAAAACATCAAGTTCCTTGGGGTTCAGATCTCGGACAATCTCACCTGGTCCAGGACACCACTGGGATTGTGAAATGGGCCCAGCAGAGATTGCACTTTCTGAGGAAGCTTAAACAAGCATCACTCCCCACTAACATCTTAACTACATTCTACAGAGGCGAGGTTGAGAGTGTGCTGACCTTTTGCATCACAACCTGGTACTCCAGCTGCAGTGCTGCCCACAAAAAAGCCTTGCAGAGGGTGGTTAGGGGAGCAGAGAAGGTTATTGGGGTCTCCCTACCTTCTGTCCAAGACCTCTTTCAGAGTCGATGCCTCCAGAAGACACGGTACATCATTAAAGACCCCTCACACCCTCTCCATGAACCGTTTGTTCTTCTGCCATCAGGTAAACGTTACAGGAGCATCAAAACTAAAACCACAAGGCTACTAAACAGCTTCCTCCCGCAGGCAGTCAGACTGCTAAATAGCTGCTCTACCTGACTCTGCTTTGGACACTTTTAACTCGCACTGGATGCTTATAACTTGTTTTTAACTGATATGTGGCTGTTGTGTTTTACTATTTATTGTTATGTTTATTATTTAGTGTTGCGTTTGTTATGTTATGATTGCACTGCTCCTGGGAAACGTTGTCTCATTCTGCCCCGCAGAGCTGATGTACAGTTAGAATGACAATAAAATTTTTGAATCTTTGAATCTTTTGAAGCACCCCTGGGGCAAAATAGAGAAGACAGCCAAGGACAGGCAGAGAGAGAGAGGACCTTTGCTGCTGTCCTACACAACAGCGGTGTATGGGCAGTGAGTAAGAACGATACAAGAGAGAAGGCAATTTAATCAAAAAAGCAAAGTCTATTTTAACATAAAATGATCAACATGGTCAGTTTCCTTTCCTTTCCTTTCAGTTAGTCCTGACAAAAGGCCTCGGCCCAAGGCGTTGACAGTGCTTCTCCCTATAGATGCTGCCTGGCCTGCTGTGTTCCACCAGCATTTTGCATGTGTAGCATGGTCAGAGTGTTGGCAAGCTGCAGAGATTATGGCTGTGCAGGTTGGTTCAGGGACAAAATGGTAGAAGGGAAGGAGCTGTTCTTGAACTCCATGGCGTGGGACTTCCAGATTCTCTATTTGCTGCCCGATGGTAGCTGAGAGAAGATGGCAGGACCCAGACAGTGGAGGCCTTTGATAAGAGATACCCCCTTCTTGAGGCAGCAGCTCAAGGTGGTAGGTGGTACACTCCAGAACATGGAAAATGCAGCACGCTAGCACAGCAGTAAGTGCAGTGCTTTGGAGTGCCAAAGTAACTGGGGTTCAATTCCCGCCGCTGTCTGGACGTCATCCCAGTGACCCTGGGGTTTTCTCCAGGTGCTTTTGTTTCCTCCCATGTTCCAAAGACGTAGGGACACTTGTGGGCTGCCTCCAGCATAATCCACGATGATTTGATTTGACACAAACAATGTAGATTTTGATGTGCATGTAACAAATAAAAGTTAATCTTTACAACAAACTTCAGTTGGGAGGATATACACCATTTTGTACTTCCTACAGATATCCGTTAGTCTCGAGAGACCATTGATTTGTGCCTTGGAAAATTTCCAGGGTGCAGGCCTGGGGAGGGTTGTGTGGGAGACCAGCAGTTGCCCAAGTCTCCCCTCTCCACGCCACCGATGTTGTCCAAGGGAAGGGCAAGGGCCGACACAGCTTGGCACCGGTGTCGTTGCAGAGCAATGTGTGGTTAAGTGCCTTGCTCAAGGACACAACACGCTGCCCTAGCTGAGGCTCGAACTAGTGACCTTCAGATCACTAGACCGATGCCTTAACCACTTGGCCATGCACCAACAGCTAAGATGGAATATATTTTCCTCAATATATTTCCTGTAAAATTCCTTGTCAGGCTGACACCAACTTGCTCCATGCCTCTCACTACTACCCTTTTAAAGTAGCACAGAAGGAGATCATCTGAGTCAATCCCGGCTCCCAGTGGAACAATCCCAACATTCATCCAGGCTTTACTTCTGAGGACTCAGGCAACATTCTCCCGCGAAGCTCTCCTTCATTTTCACTCCCCACACCAAGCAGTAACATGCAGTATATAATTAACTTACCATTCATCACAATAACCCCCAGTGTACATTTTCACTCCAACACTAACATACAAGTAGTGTCCACTTCATTAAATACACCTGTACGGTACTCATTAATACAAATATCTAATCAGCTGATCATGTGGCAGCAACTCAATGTTTAAGAGCATGCAGACATAATCAAGAGGTTCTGCTGCTGTTCAGACCACACACCAGAATGGGGGAAGAAAAGTAATGTAAGTGACTTTGACCATGGAACAATTGTTGGTGCCAGATGGGGCAGTTTGAGTATCTCAGAAACTGCTGATCTCCTGGGATTTTCACACACAGCAGTCTCTAGAGTTTATGAGGAATGGTGTGAAAAACTAGAAAAAAAAATCCAGTGAGCAGCAGTTCTGTGGGCAAAGATGCCTTGTTAATGAGAGAAATTAAAGAAGAATGACCAGATTGGTTCAAGCAGACAGGAAGGTGACAGTAACTCAAATAACCATGCTTTACACCAGTGATATGCAGAAGAGCACCTCTGAACACACACTTTGAACCTTGAAGTGGATGGACTACAACAGCAGAAGATCATGAACATACACTCACTTTATTAGGTAGCTCCTGTACCTAATCTGAAACCTCTTCTGTGCTACAGGTCTTCAACTGAAGTCAAGTTTATTGTCATGTGCTCAAGTCCAGGGAGGTCCAGGCACAATGAAAAGTTTGTGTGGAGCAGCATCACAGGGTATAGGTACAGACAGCAACGCAAGACGAGGGAGTTTCAGGGACAAAGAAGAGATTGCTTGAAGCTGCATCACAGGATGTAGGTACAGGCAGCAACACAAACTATAACTTATACATAAAAAGACGTGCTAGAGTGGAATAAAGACTACACAAAAGCAAGATCTTGGTCCGAAAACAAAACAAGGACACAATCAAAGACATGTCCATATTAGTGCAAGAAGTGGAGCACAGTGTTGCAATGCTGAGATAGGGTAAGAGTCGTGTAGAGCAGTTCAAAAGCCTGATGGTTGTGAGATCCTTTCTGTATTCTTGGACTGACGTATTGTTGTTATCCCACAACCTGATGGGCATTTTCACCACGGAAAGAGGGATACATAAATACTGGTGGAAATCGGGAGCGTGCAATAATTGGTAGTCATGCAGGTAATGTTCAAATATAAATTTAAAAATATTACATTAAATTTAGTTAAATATACCAATGGATCATCGGTGGGTGGAGAAATAGGTTAGGAAGCCTTTGATCCCCTTCCATCAAGTGCAAGGAGATCTCCCGTACTCTGGGCAGAACAAGGGGGCATTATAGGAAAGTCCAGGGGGGATGTTAGAGGCAAGTATTTTACACAGGGAGTGGAGGGTGCTTGGAACACCCTGACTGGGATGATGGTAGAGGGAGACACATTAGGGGCACTTAAGAAACTCTTAGGCACACAGACGGTAGAAAAATGGAAGGCTATGTAGGTTAGATTGATCTTAGAACAGGTTCAAAGGGGCAGCCCAGAAGTGTAGCAAGTAGCATAACACTATTAAAGTGACAGCAACCCAGCTCAATTCATACGCTGCCTGTAAGGAGTTTGTACATACTCCCTGTGACCCTGTGGCTTTCCTCTGTGTGCTCTGGTTCCCTCCACATTCCAAAAGACATACAGGTTACTAAGTTAATTGGCCAAATGAGTGTAATTTGGCTGCGAGGGCTTGTTGGACCAGAAGGGCCTTTTGCCATGCTATATCTTTAAAATAAAAGAATATATATGGTCGACACATCATGGGCCAAGGGGCCTGTTTAGAGCTGCTATCTATGTTCGATGTTTGATTGGAGTGCTTTGTTTTGGATGAAACTTTAAGTCAAATTCCAACCTACTCTCCTAGATGAGTGCATGAACCTCATTGCTATATTTTAAAGAAGCATTGGTGACCTCTGACTGGTGCTTGGGCCAATATTCGTCATTCAACCAACGTCACCAGAACAAATTTCACTTGATCATTGATCTCACAGTTTGTTAAGTGGCTGCTATCTTTGAGATGCTATGGCAACTCATCAAAGGTGACTCTTTGTCTTAAAGCACGTTGGAGGTCAACATGAAAGGTGCTTTATAGAAGCAATCTCTTTCTTCACTCATGATCACGAGACACACATGATCGTGGTCCACCATGGATGGGATGTTCACACACCACCAGCACATGTCCCTCTTCAGGGGAAAGAGGAAGAGAGCTGTAACCTGATTTATCTTGATTCTGTATTATTTTTATCCTCTGAAAAATTGAGTGGCAAACTTGGCTGAATCATTTACAGTTGTAGGAGTAGTGTGGAAGTTAGACTTACGATATCCTCATCCACCATCCCTGAAAAGAATTCTTGGATAATAATCAGCTTTCAAGAAGAGAAATTGGGTTTGATAGGATTGCTCTAAGTACCCAATAGACTCAATGGCCACTTGAGTCTATTGGGCCCATTGACTCCTTCAAGTCCTAGGTAAATTGTATGAGTTCCTTCAATGTCCTAGGTAAATCTGAATATAATTACAGACTTCAACAGATGCACTGCTGAAAATATCCTGGATAGTTGCATTCTGTTCAAGTACAGCAATTCCAACGCACAGCAACATAAGAAGCTGCAGAGAGTAGTGGGCTTGGCCAAATATATCTCAGGCACATCTCTCCCCACCATCCTAAGTATCATCGAGAGCCATTGCATCAAGAAAGCATCATCTGTCATCAAAGCTCCCCACCATCCAGGCCATTTTCTCACAACTGCCATCAGACAGGGGGGTACAGAAGCCTGAGGTCCCACACGGTTCAAGAACGGCCACTTGCCTTCAGCTATTCAGTTCTTGAATCAACCTGCACAACTTTCATGTAGCCACTCTATAGACACTTTGCACTGCAACAGACCTTCTTTGTTCCAATTGTATTCTTTCTTGCATAATTATGCATATTTTTGTCTGATTTATGTTTTCCTGTGAATATTGCATCTCTTCTGCAATCTACCTGTGATGTTGCTGGAAATATACTCAGTGCTCACTTTATTAAGTACACCTGTTCGTTAATGCAAATATCTAATCAGCCAATCATGTGACAGCAACTCAGTGCAATAAAGGCATGCAGACATGGTCAAGAAATCCAGTTGTTGTTCAGACCAAACAACAGAAAGGGGAAGAAATGTGATCTGAAGGACATTGATCGTGGAATGATTATTGGCGCCAGATGGGTGGTTTGAGTACCTCAGTAACTTCTCATCTCCTGGGATTTTCATGCACACCAGTCTCCATTTGTTAGAGAATGGTCCCAAAAAACACCAAAAAAAAAAACATCCAGTAAGCAGCATTCCTGTGGGCAAAAGCACCTTGTTAATGAGAGGTCAGGAGATCAGCCAGATTGGTTCAAGTTGAGAAGAAGGCAACAGTAATTCAAATAAACACACATTACAACAGCAGTTTTCAGAAGAGGATCTCTGGAAGCACAAGACATTGAATATTGAAGTGGATGGACTACAACAACAGAGGACAATGAGCATACTCACACTGGCCACTTTACTAAGTACAGGAGGTACCTAATAAAGTGGCCACAGAGGATAACATTTTCACTGCACTTGTGCATACATGTGCTTGTGCATAGAACAGTAAACTTGGCTTTGACTTTTGACTTTGAAGGGTCTCCATTCTGGATAATTTGCTTAGTGTGGAGACGGAAGGCAGGTTTTCAGCCTGTAGGGTGATAGCAACTCTGCAGAAATTAGAACGCAGGGGCCTTCCTTTAGCTGTAAAGCTGCACACAATCATTGAGGGACAGCCCAAAAAGAAGTGGAGATTTCACATAGTGGAGGCCAAAAAGAAGTGGCGATTTCACATAGGTCCAAGGCTGAAGATTAGGAAAAGCAATGCTTTGTGGCAGTTTTCAGAGTTTGGTTTTGCCCAATCAGTGAACATGATTCATTAGAGAGGGCGAATGAAAACAGGGCAGGGGCGAGCCGAGAGGCCATTTTTGGAGGAACCGTTGCATCAGTGGGCCAGTGTCAGAGTGGTTTTGGCTCGTCAGGCTTTTGCCAGGTCAGTATCTCACAAATTTCTTCTTCTTCTTTATTCTTCATTCCTTGTCTGTAAGGGCACAGTGAGGATAGCTCCAGGGACAGTGTGTGTGTGTGAGATGTGGGAAGTCTGGGAGACTTCCATCCTCCCAGACAACAACACCTGCACCAGGTGCACCGAGCTGCAGCCTCTCAGAGAAGGGTGAAGCAACTGGAGCTGCAGCCTGAAGACCTTTGGTTCATACAGGACACTGAGTAAGTGGTAGGTAGTCCTAGGTTGCAGAAGGTATGTAACTAGGTGGCTGACAGGGGAAGGATGAGAAATGGACAGCCAGTGCAGAATGTTGCCTGGATTGGGAGCATGCTTTATGAGAATAAGTTGAGTGAACTTGGCCTTTGCTCCTTGGAGCGACGGAGGATGAGAGGTGACCTGAGAGAGGTGTATAAGATGATGAGAGGCATTGATTGTGTGGATAGTCAGAGGCCTTTCCCAGGGCTGAAATGGCTGCCACAAGTGGACACAGGTTTAAGGTCCGGTGCTCCTGGTGTGGCCTTTTATATATTGGTGAGACCCGACGCAGACTGGGAGACCGTTTCGCGGAACACCTAGGCTCTGTCCGCCAGAAAAAGCAGGATCTTCCAGTGGCCACACATTTTAATTCCACGTCCCATTCCCATTCTGGTATGTCTATCTGTCTATCCATGGCCTCCTCTATTGTTAAAATGAATCCAAACTCAGGTTGGAGGAACAACACCTTATATACCGGCCGGGTAGCCTCCAATCTGATGGCATGAACATTGACTTCTCTAACTTCCGTTAATGCCCCTCCTCCCCTTCTTATCCCCTCCTCCCCTTCTTATCCCATCCCTGACATATTTAGTTGTTTGCCTGTTCTCCATCTCCCTCTGATGCTCCACCCCCTTTCTTTCTCCTGAGGCCTCCCATCCCATGATCCTTTCCCTTCTCCAGCTTCGTATCACTTTCACCAATCACCTTTCCAGCTCTTAGCTTCATCCCACCTCCTCCGGTCTTCTCCTATCATTTCGCATTTCCCCCTCCCCCCACTACTTTCAAATCTCTTACTATCTTTCCCTTCGGTTAGTCCTGACGAAGGGTCTCGGCCCGAAATGTCGACAGCGCTTCTCCCTATAGATGCTGCCTGGCCTGTTGTGTTCCACCAGCATTGTGTGTGTTGTTGTTTGAATTTCCAGCATCTGCAGCTTTCCTCGTGTGCACAGGTTTAACGTGCTGGGGAGTGGGTACAGAGGAGATGTCAGGGGTGAGTTTTTTACTCAGAGAGAGGTGAGTGCTTGGAATGAGCTGCCGGCAACGGTGGTGGAGGCAGATATGATAGGGTCATAGGGTCTTTTAAGAGGCTTTTAGATAGTAAAAGCTTAGTAAAATAGAGGGCTATAGGTAAGCCTAGTAATTTCTAAGGTAGGGACATGTTCAGCACAACTTTGTGGGCCGAAAGGCCTGTATTGTGCTGTAGGTTTTCTATGTTTCTATGTAATACCCCTTCAGCCATTCCCCTCAATAATACAGTGTATATCACTTTGGATACATTTGAGGGGGGCATCCGACCATGGGCGTGATGGGGTCTCCAGCACTGTGGCTCAGAAGAAAGGAGAGGTAGAGGACTGCAGTGGTGATAGCAGATTCCATAATTAGAGGAATAGAGAATAATTAACAGTGAATGCGATAGAGACACCCGGACTGTATGTTCCCTCTCAGGTGCCAGGATTAGGGACGTCTTGGATCGGGTCCGTGCCATTCTGAAGGGGGAGGGTGAGCAGCCAGAAATCTCGGTCCATATTGGCAACAATCACACAGGTACAAAAGGCAAGGAAGTCCTGAAGAGAGATTTTAGGGAGCTAGGGTGAAGGCTGAAATGCAGGACATACAGGGTAGTAACCTCTGGATTGCTGCCCGTGCCATGCGCCAGTGAGGGTAAGATTAGGATGATTTGGCAGATGGATGAGTGGTTGAGGACCTGGCGCAGGGGGCAGGGTTGTGGTTTTCTGGATCATCGGGATGTCTGCTGGGGAAGATATGACACGAAGAAAAGGGGTGGGTTATATCTAAATCTGAAGGCAACCAATATCCTTGCAGGTAGGTTTGCTAGAGCTGTTCAGGAGGGTTTAAACTAATTTGGCAGGGGGATAGGAGCTGGAGTGATAGGGCTGAGGATGGGATAGTTGGCTTACAAGCAGAGACATTGTGCAGTCAGACTGCAAGTAGGGAGGGGCTGATGATAGAGCAAAATTTTAGTCAATAGGATGAGCTGTAATGTAAAAGGCGGACAAAATCGAAAAGGGTGAATACAGGACTGAAAGTGTTATATCTGAAGGCACAGTACACTGGATGAGGGAAGACGAACTTGTAATATAGTTTCAGATTGGCATGGATGATGTGGGCATCATTGTATCATGGCTGAAGGAAGACAGTAGCTGGGAGGTTAATGTCCAATGATGAACATTGTATCAAAAGGACAGGCAGGTAGGCAAGGGGCTGGTGAGGCTCTGTTAGTAGAAATTGTAATCAAATCATTAGAAAGAGGTGACATGGGATCAGAAGGTGTAGAATTGTTGTGAGCTAAGAAACTGAAAGGGTAAAAAGACCCTGATGGGAGTTATATACTGACCTCCAAACAGCAGCAAAGATGTAGACTACAAAATTGCAATGGGAGATAGAAAATGCATGTTGAAAGGGCAGAATTATGATAGTCATGGAGGGTTTAAATATGCAGGAAGAATGGGAAATTGAGTTTGGTGCTGAATTGCAGGAGGAGGAATTTATAGAATGCTTGTAACATCCTTAATGTACAATGTATAGTAAAACATCTGTGCTTGAAATTATAATCTAATGGATTTTGGTGTCAAATATCTTGTTGATATTGTTCTATATCACTTTGCTACATTTGATGCAGCACATAAATGTATATGGAGCTGAAGGGACCTTGTCCTGTTTATCCTCTCCCAACCTCATTATCATCTCTCTTCTCCAGAGGATCATCACATTGATGTGGTGGAGAGGCTTGTGAGTTCCTGAGAACCCAGCAGTGAAGCTTCTGGTAGGGTCGCCCATGGTGGGAAGGTCATGGGGAGGTTCTAGACAAAGAGCGATTCAACGAAGACCTCAATGTTGGAGCCGGCGGAAGATGATGGCACATCACAACAGCCGTGAAGGTGGAGGAAGACCGCAGCCGTGAATTGTCTCCAGTCATCTCGTGTGCTATGCCACTTGACCCTGATCCTGATCTGTCAAGGACTGTGCAATGGCTGCCCGTGTATCAGCTTCCCCATTTGAAACAAGGTCGCACACAGATGTTCTCCATTAAGGGAAAACCCCTTGTGTGAACATCGTGTTCGACTCAAGTGATCACACTATGTAGTTAAATAATCTGGGAAGTCACCTCTTCCACAGCTCTGTCTCCTGCAGGTTCACACAAAGGATTCCAATCTAAAATTTGACATCTCCTTCTGTCCTGGAATTCCAAACACATCTCTTCTCAAAGGTGATCACTATCTCAGCTGCTGGAGTTTGAGCAGAGTAGACTTAATAGGCCAAAGAGCATAATTCTGCTCCTATGTCTTATGGATCTCCAAGGCAAGGTTTTAAAATGCTCAAAACAGAGATGAGGTAATTATAAAAATGGAGGATGCATTTTAAATTTCTTCAATGAGCAAGTGGATTACTAACAAGATCATTCTTTTGTAATTATTCATATGCCGGTAATATTTATTTGTTACTTTTTTTTGTATTTGTACAGTTTGACTTCTACACATTGATTATTTGTCTGTCTTTGTACATAGCTTTTCATTGATTCAACTTATTTCTTTGTTCTACTGTGAACGCCTGCAAGAAAATGAATCTCAGGTGACATACGCTGTATGTACTTTGATAATAAATTTACTCTGAACCTTCGAATTTACTTTGATGACTCTTACTAATTTCTGTAGATGTACGGCGGGGAACACTTTTGTCAGCTAGTATGAAGGCTCCAATGCACAGTATCACAAGAAACTGCAGAGGGTTAGAGACTCAGCCATCTCCACTGTTGAGGATATGTTCAAGACATGGTGCTTCAAGATGGTGGCATCCATCTACAACATTACCTCTTCTCATTACTGCCATCTGGGAGGATGTACAGGAATCTGGAGGCCCAGATTCAATGATTCAGGATCAGCTTCTTGACCTCTGCCATCAGATTTCAAAATGGTCCATGAACATATGAACTTTAACTTGCATTTGTGGTTTTTGTACTATTTGTTTTTGTAATTTGCATTAATTATAGTCTTTGCACTGTACTGCTGCTGAAAAATAACAAATTTCATGCCATACAAGTTGATGATAATAAATCTGATTTCGCTTTGCTTGTTTTTAATAAGCATTTACTGGACCATTTCAGTGGGGGTGATAAAGGGTTAACACAGTACTACAAGATTAGGGTCTCAGGCAGATTTCCTTTCTTTTCTCAAGGTTTGTTCATGAACCACAGTTCTATATCTGGACACTTTTACTAATCCTGTACATAATTACAAACTGGAAATTGCTCAGTGACTAAAGTGAGATTTAAGAAGCTTTCACTGGATGTTTCCAAGACTCAATAATGTGACTACTAGTGCAAAGACCATCACAGAACCAGGAAGGAAGCTGAAGTTCATGCAGTGGAGCGTGCAAACCGGTAAATATCCTGTTGTTGGACGAAAAAGTATTCAAGCCAAACATCAAACCAAATAGAAGTCAAACTTCTCAATAACTGTTTGCTACATTAATCAGTATTTATACAGTCTAAAGCACAGGTCAAAAAATCTGTAAGAGCACAGATAATTTCAAAAATAATGAAATTAAAGGTTTCTAAACATAAAAAAATTACTAAAAGGAGTAGTAAACAGTAAAAAAAACTAAATCAGATCAGTATTTGGCATAACCACCCTTTGTTTTTAAAACTGCATCAGTTTTCTTAGATATACTGTTATGCAGTTTTATAAGAAAATCAGTTGATAGGTTGACCCAAGTATCTTGTTTGCCCCAAACTGATTTTCTTGCCACAGTTCTCCCGCAGCCTTCGGCTGTCTCACTTGTATCTGGCTCTCCAGATAAGCCCAGATTGCCTTGATGGTGCTGAGATCAGGGCTCTGTGGAGCCCATACCATCTGAAACCGTATTAAAAATGTAAAATGTAGGGTGCCCAAGACTTTTACACAGTACTGTAATTTAGGCAGGAGAGATTCTGAAGGTGCTGGAGGAACTCAGCAGTTGAAGCAGAATCTATAAGAAAGCCAAGGGCCTTTGAGCTAACCAAGTCAATGCTAACTAAGATGCCTATCTACGCTGGTCCCATAGAACCAGAGAACACTATGGCAAAGTACAAGCCCTTCAGCCCTCCATATTGTGCCGACCCACATAATCCTTTAAAAAAAGTACTAAACCCACACTACCCCATAACCCTCCATTTTTCTTTCATCCATGTGCCTGTCCAAGAGGCTCTTAAGTACCCCTAATGTTTTAGCCTCCACCACCAACCCTGGCAAATCATTCCAGGCCCTCACAACCCTCTGTGTAAAAAACCTACCCCTGATGTCTCCCCTAAACTTCCTTCCCTTAATTTTGTACATATGCCCTCTGGTGTTTCCCACTTGCCTTTGTTTGGTCAATATCCCTCAAACCGGTCCTCTCAATGTACACATCCAAAGCAATACACACAAAATGTTGGAGGAACTCCACAGGACAGGCAGCATCTATGGAAAAGAGTACAGTTGGTGTTTCAATGCTTACTGGGAGAAGTGAATATTCATGCTATCAGGTTGGAGGGGACCCAAACAGAACGTAAGGTGCTGCATCTCCACCCTGAAAGTGGCCTCATCTTGGTACAAGTGGAGGCCATGGATCAACATGTGTCAAAGGGCCTTTTAAATGGTATTATTGTATGAGCTTGTTCCATAAAGAACACCCTCTGTGTGAAGATGTCACTCTTCAAGTCTCTTTTAAATCTTTCCCCTCTCCTCTTAAACCTACAGTATGCTCTTCAGTTTGCCATTTTCCCTAGGAAAATGGCAGCCTAAGCCAGTCATTTTATAATTCCCTGTAGTTCCACCTCAGTCTCCAATGCTAGCCTGCCCAACCTCTCCCATAACTAAGGCCCCCCTCCCCCAACCGAGTGCTGGCGACACTCCTGTATATCTGCCCTGCACCCTTTCCAGCTTAGAAAATAAGACAATAAGCAAATTAGTGGATGAACATCTGGTCCACAACTCTCGAGTAGGAACTTCTCTCAATTAAAAAATATCGTGTCCCTGAGAAAGCGACACAATCCAATGTTAACAAAGGATGTGAAGGGAAAAGTTAAATTATGAATAATGGTAGACTAAACATTAAGGCGAACACTGGGTGGCTAGCCAGAGAGTGGGCAAGTGACAAGCCCAAGGACTGAATGATAAGCCAGAGGTCAGATGTTTTGGGATTCTGTGGCAAATGACTGAAGAGCTCAGAAGGGAAAAGTTGATTATGAGAGAAAATGTGCATGATGTATCAAAGCAGAACTCCTATGGGTACATAGTTCTAGTATAAAGCTTTCACAGCACCAGCAACCCAGGTCTTTGAGTTTGTACACTCCCCATGGCCATGTGGGTTTTCTCCATGTGCTTCCTCCCAGATTGCAAAGATGTGTGGGTTGGTAGATTTGAGCACTACATACAAAATGCTGGAGGAATTCAGCAGGCCAGGCAGCATCTATGGAGAAGAGTAAAGAACTGACATTTCCGGCAGAACCTTCATCCGGATTGGGAAAAAAAGATGCGGTTAGCATCGGCAGATTTCCTCGTAAATTGATCACATGGTTGTACTTGGACAGCACAAGCTTGTTGGGCAGGAAGGGCCTCTTACCGTACTGTATCTCTAAATAATAATAACATAATAGGAGCAAGAGTAGGCCATCTGGCCTGTCGAGCTTGCTCCATCATTCAAGATTATGGTGGATCTGGCGTTGGACTCATCACCTCCCACCTACCTTTTCCCCATTACCCTGCTATGTTCCAGAGAACAATGCTGGTGAATTACTAACATGAAGCAAAGAACTGTTTATTCAGATTTATTTTGCATCAGACTTCACCACGGAGGACTCTGCAAACAGATGAGTTGATTCCGTGTAACGGAGCAATTTATAGAAATTCCAGTCACAAGGGAAGAGACACTCACTAAAGGCAGGACGATCACTGGGTCAGAAGGGCGCACGTCCAAAAGTTTTAAAAGGAAGCGGTGTCAGAAATATTTGACCCTTTGGTTAAAATTTTTCCAGAGCTTGCTAAATTCTAGCAGTTTATCAGATGACTGGGAAATGGCCATTGTTACTCCCTTGTTCAGAGGGAAACAGAAGTTGGAGAACTATAGGCCAATCAGTTTAAAATCTTGTCTGAAATACTGGAGCCAGGGATTAACACTGAAATCAGAATGCATTCAAACTTAGCTATGAAATTAACTCATCTCTAAAATTTGCTCAAAGCTGTTGGTAGTTTGAGAGGAACCTGTCAATGTGGTGTATTTAGATATCCAAAAGGCATCTGACAAGGCACTGTGCATGAAGCTGATGCCCAAATAGTAAGCCCATGTTTTGAAGTGTATTAGCGCAAATTGATGTGGCTGTCATATATCAGTCTGTGGGCTACCCAAGTAACATCCCACCAGTCTGAAAAGGACCTACTTATTACACTGAATGGGTGGATCACAAACCAGAGGAAAAGCTTAGAGATGTGCTAGTCACCAAAATAGACAACAGGATGCAAAGGCCACAAAATCAATTTAATATCTTTACAAGAAATGTAGGCTTTTTTGATATGTACAAGGCAGGTTAAGCAGGAAGGTGTCCACTGATGTTTTGACCCTGCAGAGTCCTTGACACTGGCACTTGAAGAGTTGAATTAACTTAAGCCAAAAAAAAATGAGAAGCTTGGGAAAATTGTGCAACAATCATAACTATGGCAAGATGTTGCACAACTTTACATTCAGCAGCATAAACATTACAGCAATCCTGGAAATTTTTGATGTGTTTTTGTCAACTTGTAGTTTGGCAGGTGATTTTCTTTTTGAAGACTCTACACTAGTTACAACAAGTGTTTCAGGTGCATAACTTAGCTCCCTAAAAAAAAATTCAGATCACTAAGTAGTTATTAAAAATGACTCGAGCTTTGGGGAGGAACAGGGAAAAAGAAAAGCTAATTAGAACACTTTTGGGACCTGGCAATTACTAGTAAAGCCAGCATTTGCATCTTATTCCTAATTTCCTTAGGGGCTATGGTGATCTATCACTTTGAACTGCTGTCAAGCCCCCCTTTTGCTAGAGAATAGGGAGTTCCAGATTGAAACAGACCAGTAACATTTCCAAGTCAGATTTACTTTAGTTGATACCTCAGACAAATAGGACTTAATTGTAGAGCAGACTCATCCATTCATGGAGGTAACCATTAATGATCATGAACATAATTAGGTAAAAAAAGTAGGAAATCCAAGTTCAGGTGACTAATGAAATGGGTAATCATGAAACTGCTGGTAGTATACCAGACAGCAAGACATTACAGTGCCAGGTGTAAGATCTGGGCTCCATTGCTGCTGCTGTCTGAAGAGTTTGTACATTCACCCATGACTGTTTCCTTTGGGTGTTCTGGTTTCACATTCCAAAGATTACTAGGGTTAATGAGTTGTGGGTATGCCTTGTTACCAATAAGGCCAGACAAATGCTTGGATCAGTGTTTCTCATGTCACACACCAGTCAGAAGGAAATGTGCATTTGTCTGTCAAACCTGATCTTTCAGGAAGGAGTACATACAAAACACTGCATACTGAACATTATTCATTGATAACTGACTTCAACCCTGAAGGGTAGAGTTCAGTTTCTTTGCAGAGTTCTGAAAGTCAAGTCCAGAAACAAATTAAAATCTGACAGGGTCCACATACCAGTTTCATTTTGCTCACCATTTCACAATCCAGTAGCCATTAAAGAAATTAACTACCAATGGAAGGTCACCTGAATACAAGCTTACAGCGAGGCAAAATTTCCTTTCACCCTTTTGGGCAGTAAATTCCAATTCATACCAGTACATTTGTCTTTAAAGAATATAGAAACCAATCGGCTTTCAATCTTGTTTTATTCTGACACAGTAAAAAAAACACACATTTACAGGAGTTTGTTTGGACCTTGCTACTTGCAGCACAGATGTGGACAAATACCAAACTGATCCTGTGAGACAATCTTTACATTAACAAAAAATAAACATTCAGTGCTTGGATCTGGTCCAAAATGCAGGAGCCTAGGCCTGTTTTTCAAAGTACTTTTTGCTGCTTTGCACATCAGGCTTGATGGTGTCACTGCCGGGCTTCCATCCTGCAGGGCAAACTGGGGGAGAAAAAAAAAGAGGTTAAGATTTAGCAAGGATTTTTTTTATAATTGTACATTTATTCTGAATAAAGACTGGAATAACAGACTCAAGTTAATATCTGTATTTCTAGGAACTCCTGGTGGGCATTAGTATCCAAGGACATGCATCACAATGCTACAAGTCAACAAGGCAAAATTTTGGACCATCTCAAGGAGTTGTTTCTGCAAGATCAGAAACAAGGGCAGCATGGTGGCATAATGATTAGTGCCAGCTATTAGAATTTAATGTCCACCACTGACTAAATTGTCCCTGTAACAACAAGGGTTTCTCTAGATTCCTCTCACATTCCAAAGACTAAGATAATAAATCGTAGGCATTGGTGTCAGGAGCATGCTGACACTTGCATGCTGCCCCCCAGCACATCCTCAGTGTTTGTCATTGATGCAGAAGATATTTACACCTGACAAATGAAGTCGATCTTCATATCTATTCACAAGTAATCCATACTGAACAGTCATTGACTGAACAGTTCTGGGGGGGGGGGGGGAGAAAAATGCTTAAACTGAGACTTCTGCACATCAGATTCATAAGCTGGGAAATTCTCAGGACTGAGGCCACTTGCCCAGCAGCAGTGCATTACCTTCTCCATGTCTGTCGGTGAACTGGAAAGCTTGCACCAGCCTGAGCGTCTCATCCACCGACCGACCAACTGGAAGGTCGTTGATTGTGATCTGCCGCAAGATTCCTTTCTCATCAATAATGAAGAGTCCTCTTGAATACAAAAAAAAAGAATCACATATTAAAACACAGGAGAGACAGGGAGGGGAAAGGGGGAGGAAGCTCAAATAAGTTGAGCAGCAAGTTGAAACCAGTAGTTGGTTATGTACACCAGTGAAACAGCTACTGTCTGGATACTGGTTTTACTGGATGGAAGATAAGGTCATGTGCATTTTCATGTTCTCCATGACCAATAGCTTCCAAATGATCCCTTTCCTCATGGGAAAGGCATTAGGCTGGGAAGTTCATCAAGTGGTAGAATCAGGGTCAACTTAAAGGAACATGGAGAGGAAACAGAATGCAATGGAAGCTTAATTTGTACAGACTTCCCTCCCACATGAAAGACATGCTGGTCAGTAGGTTAACTGGTCACTGTAGGTCAGTTAACCTACTAAACAGCATGTCTTGTAGATTGCAGAGGTAGTAGAATCTAAGGGGACTTTATGACAGGGTTACTGAAAATGGAATTATTGACGGACATCTCGCAGGGGAAGAAAAATGGAGGGCTATTGACTAGTAAACAGGAATAAAGATTGTGCTAATGTGCGAAAAAGGAACTGCAGACAATGCCTACAAGTACAGATATGGAATACAGCAGTGAAAATGTCCATGTTTCAGAAACATCATTGTTATAGTATGCACTGCTGTAACAGAATATTGGATTTGCTGTTAGATCTCAATCATTTTATTCTGTAATAAGGACAGAATCTGTAAGTCTTTCTGTAATAACCTCTTATCAATATACAGGTAATAAGATAATAAATCGTAGGCATTGGTGTCAGAAGCATGGTGACACTTCTATGACAAACTCAATGCAGCAAATGCCCATTGTCTTATATGGAAAGATTTACAAGTCCTGCGAAGACCACTGAATGGTCTCTGGGTACAATCGGCTGGAGTGAATTTCAATATCCCCATAATGGCCTTGCATCTTATTGTTTGCCTGCACTGCATTTCAACTAACACTTTCTGTATTGTTATTGGTTCCTTTCTACCTCCATGCACTGATGAGGAATTAATGGCAGGTAAAATAATTTCTGTACCTAAATATGCAAGTCATTTCAAGCATTCTACATAGTTTACAAACAACTGCCGGAAGTGGCCCAATATTAGAAATCCTTGTATTGCAGATTCAACCTATAAAGCGAAAGTCAAGACCCTGAATTCTACTTAAGAATTATTCACTGACCTGTAAGAAATGCCCTCATCTTCCTTTAGAACACCGTAGTCTTTGGAGATGGAATGTGTCAAGTCAGCAACCAGTGGAACATTCATGTGGCCGAGACCACCTTGTTTACGAGGTGTGTTGATCCTAAAAAAAAATGTATCCAAAATAGCTTTGAAAGTGTGCTGGCTAGGAAACTTGAATATCCAGGTTAGAAATACACCATTTCCCCCAGCAAGTTTCGTGGAATGAATGCCATTGTCCATGTAGATCTATTTTTTGTAAATTATAGGTAGAGTTGTCTGATGAAACAAGTTAAACCTGCTGAGTTTGTGTAAACAACCCATGTCAATGACAACTTAATTGGTCATTTGCAAAAAAACTGGTTCTTCAGCTCAGAGGCAATGCTAAACTTCAAGCATTTTTGCACTAATGATATTGCCTCAACCTTTTAACCCACTCTAAAAATCAATCTAACCCTTCCCTACTATATTGTTCATTCGTTATGTGCTGCGTTTTAATGACATGGGCAATCATGGTTTTTCCATAACCATGATTGTTCTTGGCAAATTTTGGCAGAAATTGTTTGCCAATGCCTTCTTCTAGGCAGTGTCTTTACAAGACAGGTGACCCCACCATCAATACTCTTCAGAGATCACCTACCCTGCATCAGTGGTTACCTACCTAGGACATGATATGCACCACCTGCTCCCATTCCTTCATACATCTTGAACACTGGCTAAGCAGGTGCTGCACCATGCCCAAGGGTGACCCGCAGGCTAGCAGAGGGGAGTACCTTACACCTCCTTTGGTGGAGGTATCACCATCCCAAAACACTCCCTTCCACGTATCCTCCATTTTCTTTCATCCATGTGTCTAAGAATCTCTTAAATGTCTTTACCACAACCCCCAGCAGTGCACTCCAGGCACCCACCATAAAATCTAACATTGATCACCTTACAGTGTCCCCTTGTATTAACCATTTTCAGAAAAAGTCATTAGCTATCCATTATCTTAACTTGTATACCTCAAGCTCCTTTACTCAAAAGGAAAAGCCTCATTTTGCTCTACCCATTAGTCCAAGGGATGCTCTAATCAGCATTCTGGTAAATTGCCTTAGCCCAGCAACCTCAATATCTCATTGTAATCTATGACAACCTTCTACACTATACAACACCAGCAACCTGATTATTATTACTTTTTTTAAAAAAAATAAGTGGATTGAGGAAGTGGAAGTTTGCAATGAAACAAAGAGCAGGGGTCTCACAAGAGATTGCTGCAGAATGCCAAACTCCAGGTAAAATGTTCTATGCAGCCAAGCTTCTCTGGGTCCCATGTTTCCCGACACTCTGAATGCACCCACAATAGAGAAACACCTTATTAAAATCCACATACACCACTACCTTCAATTTTTGTCACTTTCTTGAAAGCTTCAGTCAGGCTCATGAGCACAATCTGCTCCTAACTGACCCTAATCGGGCTATGCTTCTCCAAAACCTCAAGTCCCATCTCCAAGCATCCTGTCCAATAGTTTGCCCACCACTGAAAACTTAGATCTACAATTCAGGATTATACACATTGCCTGTCTTCAATAAATATTTGTCACTCTCCAATCTTATGGTGGTCATCAAGGACAAAAGCCAAAGATAACAATCTCTTCCCTCCACTCCTATAGTAACCTTGGGTACCTTCTCTATCCCCAGACACTTGCCCATTGACATGCAGAACAGATTAATATTTCTCCCCCCCCCATACATTTGTTCCCAAATTCCTGCCAAAAGCATCATAGTTTACCACCCCCATTACTTTCTAAACCTTCTGTTCCTATCTCTATCCAAGGCTATGGTAATAGCATCATGATTCAGGGGAGGAGATTTAGGATGGAGATGAAGAGGAACTGCTTTCCAAGAGTGACGAATCTGGAATTCTCTGCCCAATGAAGCAGTGGAGACTACTTCAGTGAATTACATGCAAGACAAGGTTGCATAGTAGAGGAATTAAGGGTTATGGAAAAAGGCAGGTAGGTGGAGACGAGTACACAGCCAGATCAGCCACGATCTTGTGCAAGGACAGGGAATTGTCGTCATCTGTCTCTAGAATGCTCACCCCTCCCCAAGAAATCAGTCACATGATTGAGTCCATTGCCTTGTACCAGATCTAGTATGGCCTCACCACATATCACCAGGAATGCTTCCTGGACACAGCTAACAAAATGGATCAATTAGCTTACCAACCTGCACGCACATCCTTGGATCAGTTGGGGTAAATGAGACATGGGGAAGCCCACTGTCACAAAGCATGTGCAAACAGGTCAGGATTAACTTTGGGCTGTGGAGCTGATGGAGGCTGCACTATCCAGTAAAACAGTCACATTGGGCAGGGTTCACTGACCTAGAAAGATAGCCACAAACTTATGGCAGGCATGTTTTTAGGAAGTGGTACTAAAGTTCAATTTAAGTGCCTGAAACATCTTTAGCCACAAAAATTGGCAAGCCCGGGGCAGGAAGTGGAATTACAATCATGTTTTAACATTTCGTTGAAGCCATTCCCCAGTTTTTTAACAATGTCAAAGATAACCCCAAGTTCCCGACTGAACACAAAAACCGTAAAAAAAAATTTAAAAAGCCTTACCAGGCTAAGTGACTGAAGTGGGAATCTGTGGAGGCACCAATAATTTCACAGTTTATCTTGCGAAAGTCATCCGCTCTGTCGCTGAATGCAATGATCTCAGTAGGGCAGACAAAGGTGAAGTCCAGTGGATAGAAGAACACGACAACATACTTTCCTGGGGTGAAAAGGTGATCAGCATTACACAATCTTTCTAACCTGCTCGGATCACTGATGAAAAGGCAGGTGTCCAGAAAAAAAAACAAGTGCAAGTTTGAGCTTAAAAAAATCCCATTCAAGAACAGTTCACCATGTGTATACAAGGATCACGTGCATTAGATGAACTGTGTTGGTCACAAACAATGTGTACCAATTGTACCAAGAGAAATCTAGCACAATTCATTCTATTGTCATTCAAAGAGTGAGCACTCAAATCACTGTCATTGAAGGCTGCCAGTGGGAAGATAGAATTGATATGGATTGGTACAGATGTGGACCACAGGCCATTTTGACTGAACAGTTACATGGAACCAGTAACTAAATGCAGACATCTTCCAAAATCACAGACAAATAATTTTTCCTGGGGAGGCTGCCCAACCAAGTACTTCTGATGAAAAGATGTTGACCAACTTTTCCCCCGAGATACAAGATGGCAACAAACCCTTCTGCTGCAAGTCTATGCCACACAATTACATGCAGGGGACCAATTTATCTAATAGCCTGTTGTCTTTGGAATGTGGGAGGGAAACCTCTGCACCTGGAGGAAACCCATGTGGTTATGTGGAGAACCTCAGTGGCAGAAATTGAACCTGGTCACTGCAGCTGTAAGGTGTTATGCCAACCACTACACTACTACAAATTTTAAATACATTTACTAGCTGGCATAAAGGACAGATTGGAGAATTTTGCACTGGATTATGGAAGAGCCAAATACTTTGTCATAAATGAGATGGCTTTGGAAATCAAGGCCAACTGTTTGTTAAAAGATATGGATGTTTTCCCCAGTGCAATTTAGTTGGCAATGTCTTTGCATTTACTGCTACCACAAAAACTTAAAACCGGATTCTATACGAATACTTCTGCACTGAGAAACTATTTTCTTCTCAACTCACAGCAATAGTTTCCTTCGCCATACCACAGACCTAAAGAAGAAAAATTAGTCATCACTATTACTTGCCAATGTTATTTTTCCTGCTGCACTGCAAGTATTTACACTGTTGCTACAGATACCTGCCTCCAAATTAGACATTTGTCCAACATGAGCACCCACGCAGAAGTTTTCCCAAACTACCAGTCTTTACTCAAGTAACTTCATAGCCAAAGTTGGCAACCTTCAGACAAAGCAGTCTACCCACATTGATATCATTCTTTGCACTGGTCATTGATATTCTGTGCTACTCCTGCTTCAGACAAATTCCTCAAGTTTGTTTGCTATCATGATATAGTCAGGATCCATCTTACTTTAGATCTTCACCTGATAGTGATGCAATAAATAAGTTGTCCTTGACCTTTGTGGATATGTTCCCTCAACTGGCTAGGTCCTGGCTCAAGATCAGTTCCACATTTGCCGGGTTTACTCCAAACCCTCAAACTGAGCACAGCCATGTGAACCAGCAAACCTACTGGTAAGGAGGTTCCACAACCAACCTCAGGTAACCCTTGTACCCAAAGGGGTGTGCATGGTCCAAGTCTCTCTAGTTGTTCAGTTACAGTTTTGATTTTAACAAAACAGTAGTTACACAGCTGCACACTTGTTGCACTGCACCAATGATTGGTCTTCAATCCCAAACTTATGACATCTATATCATGTTGGTACAATCAACAGCTTCCTCAGCTGCTCCGCTTGCCTCATCCCAAATATAGAGATTGTAGCCTAGCTACATCCAGAATTTATGCAAATGGTAGAAACTGTCAAAGATATAGGACTGTGGAGAGAATGATTAAATGGGTGCTTGATTATCATAGACTTGATGGGCCAGCAGCCAGCTTCAAACTGTATCTGCTTCTTCGCTCAATGATGCGATTTCCTGCTTGCGAGAGAAATGAAACTAGTTGAAAATGTCAACCATTGAGACAAGACTCCAGGTGGCAGAATCTGGAGTGAAAAATAAGATGTGTGAATAACACAGCAAGTCAGGCAGGATCTGTGAATGGAAATGGACAGAATATTGCTTTGGGTTGATACTCCACCTGGGAGAGCATTACTATGCTCATTGTTTATTCAGCCAGTAAGTTGTTTTAGAATGGTTAGCATGGTTCTGCACATGGTTAATTGCATGATTTAAAGCAACTATCACAGCCCTGTCTCCAAAGTAAATTTTGTATCCATTGCTAGCTTACTCTGGATCCCATGAGATCTAGGCTAATTTACAATGCTCAAGTCCATGATTATCACCCTGTTGTCAAACCTCCTGAACAGCTCCCCAAAAATGTTAAATCTCACATACAGATTGAGCAAGGTTCAACTGCATGCCAAACTGGTGCAGAAGTCATAAGGTTGTAGCAGAGATCTCACCCCAGACTTGAGGCCTATGACAGTGGGACTATATCACATTCAAGGTTTACGATCATGTAGGTGGCATGAGAAAATGTGCAGATACGCCATAACTGGTGGTGTGGTGGACAATCATGAACAGAACAGGCCCGGCAGTCCATGATGTTATGCTGACCTTTGGCCTTCAAGACCAATCTAAACCTTCTCTCCCACATAACCCTCCATTTTTCTATGCATCTCAGGCTCTCAAATGCCCAAATGTATCTATCTCTACCTCGGCAGTGTTCCCCAGCACTGAACATCCCTTCTATTTTTCTCCAATCAGCTTATCATGTCCTCACTATAGCCTCTTCCACTCTGGGAAACCACTTTGGATGGCCATTCTCTGCCTCTTGTACACATCTATCAAGTCACCTCTCAGACCTTCACTCCAACGAGAGAAGCCTTGCTCACTCACTTTCTAACCCAGACAGCATCCTAGTAAATATTCTCTGCATCTTCTAAAGCACGCTGTCTATAATGGAGTGGCGGAAACTAAACAATAATCCAAGGTTGCAGCAAGATCTGAATCTGGGAAAGTGGACCAAAGAATAGTAGATGGAATCGATTATGTGTTTTGAGAGATTAAATCAGGATAGGACAGTAAAATTACAGTGCCCCAAGGAGTTGTAGAACAGATCCAAAGGTACAAGTGCAATTCCCCCAAAAGTGGCAATACAGGTAGATAAGATGGAGGCATATACACTCAAGTGGTCACTATTAGGTACACTGGCTTGTTAATGCAAATACCAATCATATAGCAGCATCTCAATGCACAAAAGCACGTAGACATGCTCAAGAGGTTCAGCTGTTCAGACCAAATTGGGATGAGGATAAAATGTAATCCATGTGACTGACTGGAATAATTGTTGGTGCCAGACAGGGTGATTTGGGCATCTTAGAAGCCGATTTCTGGGATTTTCATGGACTAGCATTTACAGGGCAGTGCAAAAAAAAAACCCAGTCAGCAGCAACACCTTGTAAATGAGAGGTCTGTCATTCTCCCGGCAGGTTCAAGCTGACAAATGCAATAGTGCTGGAAATAACCACATGTGATGCACAGAGCCGCAGCAGAAAACAATGAACAGACTCAGTGGCTGGTATTTGGTAAAGAAGGTACCTAGTCAAGTGACCACTTAATGTCTGCCTTCAAAGGACAAGAATAAGGGCTGGCACATTGTTACAGCTGTACAAGACATCAATATCGTGTACAGTTACTAGAAAAAGGACGTGATCAAGCTGGAGGACACTGAAAAGATTCGCAAGGATGCTGCTGGGACCAGTGTGCTCGAGTTTGAGAGACCGGACAAAATTTCCACAGAGCAAGGAGGTTAAGAGGGTGCTCTGGAAAATCTGTGCATAAACAATTGTTAATTTCTTCTTGCACCCCGCCCCCCCCCAACCACCAGTATGAAAGCCTATAGCTGGAGAGTATAGTTTTAAGCAAGGGAATTTAAAGGCAACCCAACAGGCAAGTTCTCTCCAGAAGATGATCTGCTAGAGGATTACAACATTTAAAGACTGCATAGGACATGGATAGGAAATGTTTAGGGATACGTAGGCAAAGGGGACTAGCTCAGGTTGATTGACTTGGGCCAAAGAATCCTTTGTGCTGTACAACAATGACAAAGCACTACATGCTAGAAAAACAGTGGATTTTAGCCACCAGGGATGACTTGCTTCAGCCAAGGGAACTACTGATTTGGCAACCTTGAAGGCTTTGCTGCTAGCAATTTTTCTGGAAGCCCCACCCTTAGTCCTCTTCCCTTTAGCCACCAGTCCAATCCTAGACTGCTCGTCAATCTAATATTTTTATCGATTACAATTCATAAAGTGCCCTACTGGTAAGGATACATGCCACCACAATAAAAACCTACAATTAGCCAACCTGATCCAGCCCAAATGGGTTTTTTTTAAAGCCAGCATATCCCGATAGTCACGTCTCATGGACGGGATCTATACTAGATCAGAAGTATATACTTCAGGATCTATACTACATCAGAGATCATAGCCCAAGATTTCATTGATGAACATGAGAAATGACAACTGTAGCCTCAATAGCAAAGCGGGTAGTTAAACACATCTTTCCATGAATGATGGTCCTTGCCATTTTTATACAAATGGGAATGGCTTCCCATTGCCTTCTGGATAGTGTCTTTACAAGACAGGTGTCCCCAGCCATCATCAATTCTCTTCAAATTGTCTGCCTGGCATCAGTGGTCACATAACCAGGAACTGTGATATGCACCACCAGCTCCCATGTCTTCAAATGACCCTGACGGGTCAACACTTTGCCCAAGGATGCCCTGCATACAGGCTAGCGAAAGGAAGGAGCACCTATGGTAGAGGCATCTGCAACCCACCATCCCAAAGTACATCTGATAAATTATGGATTAATTGGTTTTCAATTGATGAAAGTGTGGGAAGTGCATTGAACCAAGACTTCGTGCTATCCTAGATGAATAGTTTTAAGAACTTTGCCTCACTGCTCATCCTTCAGAATACACTGTTCAGAAAGTCAATTGAACTAATAATAGTCAATAGCTACAACTGGATTCAAACTATGCTTAGACAAGTCTGATCATTGCAAAGTATAGACAAGGCAAAACTGATATTTTGAAACTGGACAGTGAACATTTAAGGCTGTGGAAGGAAACTTAAACCACCTTACCTTTGTAACTGGACAGAGTCAAATCCTTGAATTCTCCACTGGGCATCACAGCCTTGGCTGTGAAATCAGGGGCAGGGTGACCAATTTTAGCATTTCCAGCTGCCATCTTGAACAGTTACTGCACAAGAAGAGGCCCAGTATTAATGCAAACTAAAGCCAACGTTTTACCTGCACAATGGGCTGCTTAAGCTACTCCTAGTACATTTGAAATAGATTGTATTATAGCAGAAAGGAACATTCCAGAAACCCAACCAGAGCCAATACCATCCAACAATTTCATAGTATTTATCTGAGTCATGACATAAACTGAACATACACTTTTTCACTATGGGAAATGGAGAAATATTACTAGCATTAATTCCCAGCTTTGGTTACACTGATCACAACCAAGTCAACAGGTGCAGCATATTGAGTCTGCAAATATACTAGATAAGCTGTGTAATATAAATATTGAAAGGTGACCTAGTTAATTTAAAAGTTATGAAAAAACAGTTAATTATTTGGATACATAATTGTTTTTTTTAATCAACTTGCATTACTTTTAGACTCATCAACATTGCCAAACTTAGCATGGAGATTGAAAATTTGCAGTCAGGTACTAGGTTTTGTCAAAACAGTCTCCAATTATCAAGTGTGGAATTTACTACAAGTTTTTGAGGGATTCTTTGGATTAAGGTAAATAATCAAGAGCTTTAAAGAACTGTTTAAAATATTCTGCAGGGGAAACTGCAGTCACTATGAAGTCCAGAACAATTGTTGGTATACCAGTCAACAACCAATTCCACAAAATAAGGTGCCCCAGCAATCTTAGTTAAGAATGAAGAGATTCAGGAAGTACCATTTCCTTGTGGTTAAGCCAAAAAATATGAGCAAGTTAATCTACTCCTATGCAAATTTTCCCACAAGGTAGATCGAAGATAATACTAATTCAGTGAAGTAGCACTAATACTAGAACATAACTAAAAGTGGGAAAATGTAAATTGTTAATCTTCCACCCAGGCATATGAACCAGCTTTTAAAAAGTGCCAGAATTTGACGGGCATCATAAATCCAGAGATAAGAGATGTGCTTAATTTCTACGCAACCCTGCTAAAGTCTATCATGCCGACGGCAGTACAGAAATTGAATAGCAAGTCTTCGATCCTCCATAAAATGAAGTTTAACCTAATACAAGGATTAAATTTCGGCTCATTATTTCTGCTCCGAAACATCCGAAGTAACGGCCGGGTTTGAAGCCTAAACTGCTTTCACTTTGATGTCGGACGTACTCGATTCGATACAGTGTAGCAAGTTAAACGCCGCAAATAGGAACTTCAAACCGAACATACACTTGAAGATACGATGGATACACTTGAATACGTTTCTCAGAATGGATTAAAAATGTTGCAAAAACCGCAGGGAACGAATTCGCCAAGGATATTAATTCCGATTGCAAAGATTAAGGCCCAGTCCCATTACTTGTGTCAGAAATACAAGGTAACCAACATAGCTTTTAAAATAAGCTTTTAGGAGGCGGCTTGCGTCACACGTGGGGCTCTTTGTTACAGCTCCATTTGAACGGAAATACCATTCGCCACAATTCCCTCGGCAGTACATTCAAGGACAATAAAACCAATAAATGAAACTTAGCAAAAATAAACGACAATTGCAAGTCAACACAGGCAGCTTTATAAAAAAAATGCAAATGTGAAAAATAAAAAAAAAGGTGCAGAAAAATAAAGAGACACAACTGCGTTGCAGACCTGGTACGGGACAGAGCTCCACGATACTCCGATAGCCAATATCCCGCTACCTCACCCCCCTCCTCCTACTTATAGTGAGTCAAAGATCGCGAGAGTGAGACGCCCGCAGCCACTGGCTCCAGAATGACTCAGCAGAAAACCAAGCTCCCGCTCTTAAAGAGACAGGCAGAGAGCAGGTGTCAGCATGACTTTGGAGTTTCATCCCTCATCCTAAACCAAATATGTCAAACTCAAGGCCCGCGGGCCGGTGGAATTATCTTTGGCCCGCGAGATAATATCTAATTACTATTAAAGCTGGCCCCAGTAATGGAAGCGCCTATGGCGTATGATATGGCTAATGCTGAGTTTATTCAGGTAACCAGGTTTTCAGGGTTTTTAGTGTTTATTCGGCAGTCTTCTTCATAAGAAACGGAATTTGTAAAGTGAAACACTTTGTAGTTGCAGCAGAGACTGAGACACATGAGAACAGGCTGAAAAAACAGAGGCAACGAAAGCTGCGTTCGCACTGATCCGGCCCGCGTGAAGCTGCATTTTGCTCAATCCGGCCCGTGACCTAAAATGAGTTTGACACCCCTGTCCTAAACTGACAACTTCCAGGGATGAGAGCCAAGACAGAATGGAATGAGGGAATGAGGTTGAGCAGGTTAACCAGAGAGAGAAGAGAAAAGTGGCAGATAGATACGAAGGGTCTCGACCCGAAACGTTGACTGCTTCTTTCAACGGATGCTGCCGACCTGCTGAGTTCATCCAGCTTCTTTGTACGTTTTGATTTGACCGCAGCATCTGCAGTGTACTTTGTTTTGGCAGATAGATAGATAGTGTGAAGGAGAGGGAGTGAGCAGAGTATTCTGGTACTCTGGATCTGATGCAGCATTAAGAAAAACCAGTGGCGTATCTAAAGTATGGCAGGTGCCCTGGGCGCCACTGAGCAGTTTCTATTAAAGTCAGACAAGCCATTCTCGGATGGAGAGTGATAAAAGAATTTTCTTCAGATGTATGATCTGTCTTTGATTATCATGGGTGAGAAGCACTTAATTCACAGCGTTGTGTAAGAAGACCATGAAATGTTTCTTCATGAAGAAGAAGGAAAGCGGAGCTGAAGGACGGAAGAGACAGAAGTTGGAGGCGGAGGAAGCCAAGAAGTCGAGCAAGTTCTTCATGCTCTGAAAGGCCTGGAGCAAGTAGTTCGACACGTTCCATGGAGTCGCCTGCACCTGCTACAAGTCTGTTAGAATCCCAAGGTGGATCAAGTACAAATGCATCACAAGTCGAGAAGGAAGTAAGGTCAGATAAATCTGACGAGATTAAGAGTGAAGCTGCCACAGAGAATGTGGACATGACAGGAGGGGAAGACTATGGTGGTGGTGGTGATGTTGAGTTTATTGATGAGATTTTACCAGATGAGATTGAACCTGATGACACTGAACCTACTGAACTGGGTGGTGTCAAAGAGCCTCAAACTGTCATACCAGAAGTGATTGAACAACATGACATTGGACTTCTGAAGTTCGACAAGGATACTAGAAAAGCAATTCTGCCTGACTCGGTCAGAACAGAAATAATCATGCTGGGTTCGAAGTATTTCCAAAACAGTGAAGGGCCTTTCCTACCAACAAATAACTGCTGAATGAATAAAACTTGATTCAAATGGAAATTGGGAAATGGTTGTGGTGAGGAAGTGACTCGCTTATGGCTGGTCTATTCCCCTTCTAAAAAGTCTACATTTGTGTCTGTTGTCTTCTCTATTCCTGATCAGATTCCTAATCCTCATTGGAGCAGGAAAGTGGATTCAACCAGTAGAAAGCACTTCAAAAGTTTAGCGTTCATGAAAATGCCAAGAATCGTCGGGAATGCTTTGCACAGTGGAAAGAAATTGAAAGAAATTTAGCTGGGAAAAGACAAGTTATTGACATGGTATTTCAGTCACAGATTGAGAAGGAAAAGCAGAACTAGCATGTTATCTTGACGAGAATCCTTCACCACATAAAATTCCTTGTGACTCGGAACCTGGTTTTGCGGGGACACTGGGAGTCACTTCAGCTGCTAGACGATGACTCCAATGTGGGAAATTTCCTTTGCTTACTGAAACTACTGGCCATCTTTGACCCTGTCGTAAAAAAACCCTCACTCATTTGGAAAGTATTCCTGGATCCACATCTCATCTTTCTCCAGGTGTCCAGAACAAATTCATCCACATGATGGTATCCACTGTTTGCCAGAATTTGCTAAGAAGCATTCATAAAGCCAAGTACTATGGTCTCATGTTCGACTCAGCTGCTGATCAGGCACACCATGAGCAGACATCAGAAGCAGTGAGGTATGTGGAAGTTGATTTTGAGGGGAAAACAGTTCATGTTAGAGAGTCCTTCCTTGGTTTTATCCAGATAAGCCAGAAGGATGCTGAGAGCTTGGTTGAAGACACCTTGAAACAGCTAGAGAAGGGCGAAATGGAGCTACAGGATATGACAATGCTGCTGTGATGGCTGGACACAGAAGTGGTGTTCATCAAAGAATAAGTGAGAAAAACAATCTGGCAGTGTTTGTGAATTGCGACAATCACTCACTCAACTTGGAACCATCAAAGCTCTCTACGTGTTTTTCTCTTGCTCAACACTGTGCTGGGAAAAACTCAAAAACGCCGTGCCTGTGGTTGTTAAGTCAGAGTCCAAAACTAGGTGGAGTGCAAGGACAGAAGCAGTGAAGCCCATCAACAAGTACCTTGAGGAGATACTTCAAGTTTTCCAAGACATGATAGACAATGAAAATGAGACCAGTGAAACAAGAAGTGATGCAAGGCAGCTGTACAACTGCATTTTGAGTTATGATTTTCTGATTTTGCTAGGATATTGGAACAAAGTACTCATTCGCATTGACCGTATTCAAAAGATGCTACAGGATCCTATCATGAACTTCCACAATTCTGCCCTGGATTTGAAAGCCCTCCAAGATCATTTTTAAGATGAAAGAGAAGTGTTGGTCAGAGAGTCACTTGAGGAAGGAGTCGGTCTCTGTCAGGGATGGAATATTGAAGTTGAAAGACGTCAGAGATTAAAGAAATGAATGGCTGATGAGATCTGAAGAGATGCTGGGTTAACAGCTAAGGAGGAAATGGAAAGAGTCGTGAAGGGAACACTCGACTGTCTTCACAGAGAAATGGACAAAAGGTTTACTCATTTGCACGACACTGACGCCATTTGGGTTTCTTCTCAATGTCGAGGGACAGTGTTACGGTGCTGACAGTAACGACCTAAAGAAGAAATGTGAAAATTTGGGAGAATTGTACAGCTCTGATGTTGATGGACAGCAGCTATATGGAGAAATTTTGGATTGCAGAATGTTGCTATCAGGGCAGGTCAACATGAAATTATCAAGACCTGAAGAGCTTCTTGAATTTATTGTTCAGTATGGAGATGAGAGTGTCTTCCCCAATCTTCACATTGCTATTCAGATAATGCTAACCATCACAGTTTCCATCGCGAGCTGTGAGAGATCATTCAGCGAGTTAAAACTAATACTTTTGTATTTGAGAGCCTCCATGGGTCAAGGCAGACTCTGTGATTTTGCTCTGCTGAGTGTAGAAAGAGAAGAAACTGAAAGAACTGACTTTGATCACATCATAGACCGATTTGCATCAGTGAAATCAAGGAAGGTGCAGTCATAATTTTCATGTAGTGCCATAATTAGTTAATTAAAAGATTAATGAGCATGATTTGTATTTTTGAGCTGATATTATAGCAAAGTTATTTAAAAGATGGGTGTCAGATGTTTGGACAGGGGCGCAATTTCAGTACTTGCCATAGGCGCTATTTTCCGTAGATATGCCCCAGAGAAAAACACAATAAAAAACAAAATAATTTTAAATATAAAAGCAATCCTATAAAACGTAACCATTTAAGTGTGACTGTATATACAAAACATCAGCTTATAGACTGAGACATTGTATCTACATAAACTGATGGTAGGTGCAGGAACATCTGTATATAATGTGACTCTAACAGGAACATTGGTTGTATGTCTGTCTTAGTGGTAGTTTTTTATTGATTCTAATGTGTTTATTTTTCTCTACAGTGAATGCCCACAAGAAAATGAATCTCAGCGGGGTTGGATTGCACCCTGTCAGTGAATGGGAGCATGAGAAGAAGCAGTGATTTCACTTCGGTCTGTGGTTGATGATTAAAAACAGCAGCACTTCACGGCAGTTTTCAGAGTAATACAATACTGAATCAGTGAACAGAATTCATTAGAAAGGGCAAATGAAAATGACACGGCCATTGTATGAGTGTGCCAGTATTATAGTGACTTTGGCTCATCAGGCTTAGGCGAGGTAAATATCTGGTAAGTTTCTTCTTCATTATTCTTCATTCCTTGTCTGTTAGGGTACATTTAATGCAACAAGGCAGGCTTCAGGAGTTGTGTTTTATTCTGTGTATGAGACGTGGGAATTCTGGGAGACCTCCAGCCTCCCAGATAACCACATCTGTGTCATGTGCCAGTTGAGCTACAGCTCCTCAGGGAATATGTTGAGGAATTGGAGCTGCAGCTCAATTGGCTTGATCTCATACTGAGGAAGTGATAGATAGGAGCAACAGGGAAGTAGTCAGCCCTGAGTCACAGGAGGCAGGCAACTGGGTGACTGTTCAGCAGAAGGCAGGGAAAGGTGCAGCTGGTGCAAAGTACACCCGTGACCAATCCTCTCAATAATGAGTATACCACTTTGGATATGTTTGAGGGGGAGCTACAGCAACTGGGTCTCTGGCTCTGAGTTTGGTGCTGTGGCTCAGTAAAAAGAGAGGTCAAGAGGACTGCAGTAGTGATAGGCGATTCCATAGTCAGATGAATAGAGATGAGATTCTGTGGACATGATAGAGAGACGCAGATGGTATGTGGCCTCCCAGGTACCAGGGTCAGGGATGTCTTGGATTGAGTCTATGGCATTCCAAAGTGGGGGAGGCGATGAGCAGCCAGAAGTCTTGGTACATATTGGCACCAATGACGTAGGTAGGAAAGGTGAAGAGGTCCTGAAGAGAAATTTTAGAGAGCTAGGAAGGAAGTTGAAAAGCAGGACCTCCAGCATAGTATTCTCTGGATTGCTGCCTGGGCCATGTGCCAGTGAGGGTAAGAATGGGATGATTTAGCAGATGATACATGACTGAGGAAATGGTGCATGGGTCACAGGTTCGTATTTATGGATCATTGGGATGTCTTCTAGGGAAGGTACGACCTGTACAAAAGGGATGGGTAACATCTGAACCCATTGGGGAAGGCTTAAGTATTCTAAGTGCAGGATGACACAGCTGTCACTGCTAAGAGAAGTCAAAGCCATCCTAAAAGCCAAAGGGAAGGCATATAATAGAGCAAAAATTAGTGGGAAGTTAAAGGATTAGGAAGCTATTAGAAATGAAAGAGACAACTAAAAATGTCCTAAAGAAGGAAAAGGTGGAATACAAAGGTAAAATTGCCAAGAGGATACCAAAGGTTCTTCAGATATATAAAGGGAGAGGCAAGCAGATATCGGACCACTGGAAAATGATGCTGTAGAGGTAGTAAAGGGGGACAAGGAATTGAGAAATGAACTGAATAAGTATTTTACATCAGTCTTCACTGTGAAGACACAAGCAGTATATCAGGAGTTCAGGAGTGTTGGGGGCAGAGCTGCGTGAAGTTGCCATGACTAGAGAGAAGGTTCTCAGGAAACTGAAAGGTCTGAAGGTAGGTAAATCATCTGGACCAGATGGTATACACCCCAGGATTCTGAAGGAGGTGCTGAAGAAATTGTGGAGGCATTAGTATGATCTTTCAAAAATCAATAGTCTGCCATGGTTCTGGAAGACTGAAAAATTGAAAATGTCACTCCACTCTTCAAGAAGGGAGAGATGCAGAAGAAAGGAAATTGTACGTCAGTTAGTCTAACCACAGTTTTGGGAAGCTGTTGGAGTCGATTGTTAAGGATGTGGTTTTAGGGTACTTGGAAGCACATGACAAAATAGGTTGGTCATTAAGGTTTCCTTAAGGGAAAATCTTGCTTGACTAAGCTGTTGGAATACTTCAAAGAAATAACAAGCATGATAGACAAAGGAGAATCAATGGATGTTGTACAGTCGCATTTTCAAAAGGCCTTTGACAATGTGCCACACATGAGGTTGCTTAACAAGTTAAAAGCCCATGGTATTCCAGGAAAGGTACAAGCATGTTTAGAGCATTGGCTGATTGACAGGAGGCAAAGAATGGGAATAAAGGGAGCCTTTTCCAGTTGGCTGCCAGTGACTAGCAGTGTTCCATAGGGGTCTGTGTTGGTACCACTTCTTTTAACGCTTTACGTCTATAATTTGGAATTGATTGCTGTTTTCCAAGTTTGTGTGTGATACGAAGATAGGTGAAGGGGTGGGTAGTGTCGAGGAAGCAGAGAGGCTACAGAAGGACTTACACAGATTAGGAGAATGGGCAAAGAAGTGGCAGATGAAATATTGTGTTGGGAAGTATTTGGTCATGTACTTTGGTAGAAGAAATAAAACCATAGACTATTTTCTAAGTGGAGAGAAAATTCTAAAATCTGAGGTACAAAGGGGCTTGTGAGTCCTTGTACAGGATTCCCTAAAGGTTCACTTGCAGTTTGAGTTGGTGGTGAGGAAGGCAAATGCAATGTTAGCATTCATCTTGAGAAGACTAGAATGTGAAAGCAAGGGTGGAATGTTTGGGCTTTATAAGATGCTGGTGAGGCTCACTTGGAGCATCGTGTGCAGTTTTGGGCCCCTTATCTAAGAAAGGATCTGCTGACATTGGAAAGGGTTCAAAGGAGGTTCACAAAAATGATTCCACGATTAAAAGACTTGTTATATGAGGAATGTTTAATGGCTCTGCACCTGTATTCACTTGAGTTCAGAAGAATGAGGGGGAACCTCATGGAGGCCAAGTCATGGGGTATATTTAAGCCAGTGGTTCAAAGGTTTCAAAGGTACACTTAATGTCAGAGAAATGTATACAATATACATCCTGAAATGCTTTTTCTTCGCAACCATCCATGAAAACAGAGGAGTGCCCTAAAGAATGAATGGCAGCAAGCAACAATCCTCCTCCCCCCACCGGCAAAAAAAAGCATTGGCACCTGCCACCGGGCACTCAAGCGTGAGCAAAGCATCAGCAAAGACACAGACTTGCAGTTTCCCCAAAGACTGCATTTCACCTGGTATTTGACATAACACAGGCTCTCTTTTCCTAATAAAGGAGAAAGAAGTGCCTTCATTTTCACAGCGAGCGGGGAGACATAAGAAACAACTCAATGTTTTATGATGTTAAAAGTCCGTTACATCGCTTTTTTCGAGCTCTGTGCCCAAAGATCTGGGCTCACAGCTGTAGATATTCTGACTCCCTCCTGATGACACACGGGTGTCCTGCCATGACACCGGCCTTCGATCTGCCCGTCTTCAGAACCCCGAGATCCTAGGCCTCCAAATCCGAGCCAGACTCTTAGACCAACTCCTTGGCGTGCCTAACAACAGCCAGTTATGTAACCCTGAGAGCGGTCCCATTCTCGCAAAGAACCGTAGTCAGTGTGTAACTCCAGGTCAGGGTCTTCAAAAGAACCCTAAAAGGAAAAAAACAATAAAGATATTAAAGATGGAAATAGAGCTGTTTCCGAAGATGCAAGCAAAGAAGTCGCCATTTAGCACCATCATCAGTCCGCTCTGCCTCCAGATCTCCAGGTTGATAGATACTTGATTAGTTAGGGGATAAAGGGATGTGGGGAAAAGGCAGGAGATCGGGCTGAGAGGGAAATGAAGCAGCCATGATGAAATGGCAGAGCAGATTCATTGAGCCAAATGGCCTAATTCTGTTCCTGTATCATATGGTCTTATGGTCTCTGAGTAGTATATGGTGACATATAAATTCTTTGATAATAAATTTACTTTGAACTTCAAAATGATAATGTGACAAGGTGACCCTTGGCAGCAGGAATTCTTCTAGGTAGCAGCAGGGCAAATGAGAGCAGAGTAGGACAGTGACTGTGTCAGTGTGGGGGTGGGGTGTGGAGTGTTAGCGTAAAGCCTCAACGCGTGGAGATGTTGTTGCGGCCACCTTTGGAACACTGTTTTCAGATTTGTTCACTCTGCTGTAACAATAATGCCACCAAGCTGGAAAGAATGCAGAGGAGATTTACTAAAATGTTGCTGGGCCTCGAGGAATTGAACCATGGAGAGAAGCTGAGCAGGTTGGGGCTTTACTCATTGAAATGGTGGAGAAATAGCGGTGATCTTATTGACGTGTGTAAAGTCATGAGGTGCATAGAGAACATGAATGTACGAAGTGTTTTTCCCAGGGTTGGGGACTCAAGAAGCAGAGGACATAGATTTAAGCTGAGAGGGGAGAGATTTAATAGGAACCTGAGGGACATCTTTTCACCCAGAGTGATCTGTATATGGAAATGTACTGCTAGATGACATGGTGGAGGCAGATACGTTAACAACATTTAGAAGGAAATTGGGCAGGTGCTTGGATAGGAAAGACTTAAAGGAATATGGACCAAACAGGAGTAAATGGGACCAGCAAAGATGGGCACATTGGTCAGCATTTGATCCGAAAGGTCTGTTTCCTGGCTCCATAACTCTGTAGGACTTTCTTCCTCCTGTAATCAAACTTCTTCATTATCGAGGCAAACATTCATTTGCCTGCTGACCCAGCATTTTGGCCATCAACAAGTGTACAAACACACATAGATTCTGCTGAACTTCAAAACTACCCAATTTCTCACCATACAACAAATACATTAAACCTGTGATAATCCAATATTCAATTATTCAAAATTCCAGAAGATTTGGCATCTTACTTACTCATTAGTTTAGAATCAGAATCCTTTATTATTACTGACTTATATGATGTGAATTGTTTTGCAGCGGTACAGTCTAAAGATACAAAATTACTATAAATTACAACATAAATAAGGAATAATGAGGTAGTGATCGTTGTTAATGGATCATTCAGAAATTTAATGATGGGGAATAATCTGTGTCTAAATCATTGAATGTGGCTTTTCAGGCTGCTCTTCTCTTCGTTGATGATAATAATGGTTGGCTGCAAATGACTAGCGGTGTTCTGCAGGGGTTGGTGCTAGGACCACTTCCTTTCATGTTATATGTCAATGACTTGAGCGACGGAATTCATGGATTAATAGTCAAGTTTGTAGGATGATATGAAGATAGGTGGGAGGGCCAGGTAGTGACGAGGCAGCAGGGAGACTGCAAAAGGACTTAGTTTAGGAGAATGGGCAAAGGACTGACAGATGGAATACAGTGTTAGGAAGTGTATGGTGATGCACTTTGGTAGAAGATATAATAGCATCGGCTATTGTCTAAATGGAAAGAAAATTCAAAAGTCCAAGGAACAAAGGGGCTTCAGAGTACTCGTGCAGGATTCCTTGAAGGTTAATTTGCAGATTGAGCGAGGAAGGTAAATGCAATGTTACCACTCATTTTGAGAGGACTAGAATATGTAAGTAAGGATGTAATTCGAGAGCTTCGTAAGACATTGGTCAGACCACATTTGGAGTATTGTGAGGAGCTTGGGGCCACTTATCTAAGAAAAGATGTGCAGGCATTGGAGAAGGTCCAGACGAGGTTCACAAGAATGATTCCAGGATTGAAAGTGCTAATGTATGAGTGTTTGATAGCTCTGGGCCTGTCGTCACTGGAGTTTAGAAGAATGAAAGGTATCTCATTGAAAACTATTGAATATTGAAAAGCCTAGGAAGAGTGGATATGAAGAAGATGTTTCCTGTAGTGGGGGAATCTAAGAACAGAGGGCACAGCCTCAGAATAGAGGGATGTTCATTTAAAATGGATGTGTGAAGAAATTTCTGTGGACAGAGGGTAATGAATCTGTGGAATTCATTGCTACAGTTAGCTGTAGGGACCATAACATTGGGTGTTTTTAAAGCAGAGCTTGATAGGTTCTTCTTTAGATGGCATCAAATGTTATGGGAAGAAGGCAGGAGAAAGGGGTGGAGAGGGATAATAAATCAACCATGATGGAATGGCAGAGCAGATGATGGGCTGAATGGCCTAAGTCTACTCTTATGGTTTTATGGTCTAATGAGAAGATGGCATGATTCAGGTGGTGATGGTTCTCAGTAGTAGATGCTTCAATGGCAGGGAATGTTGAAGCGGTGATGGGACTGGCTGAGTCTACAACACACTGCGGCCTTTTGCAATCCTGTGCATTGCAGCCTCCATACAAAGTAGAGATACAAACAGTTAGAATGCTCTTCTCTGTACACTTGTAGAAATTAGCTAGAGTCTTTAGTAACAACCTCCTAATGAAGTCCAGCCATTGACACGCCTTCATTAAGATTACATCAAAATGTTGGGACCAGAGTAGATCCTCTGAGCTGCTGACGCCTTATATAAACCCTTTGATCCCCTACATATATGCCCTCTATGGGTGGTCTGGAAAGGCCTTTTCCCCAGCGTATCGACATGTACTAACAGGATTGGACAGAGTAAACTGTAGACTTATGAAAAGGAAACCACTTTTGAAAAATCATCATTTAAAAAAAAATAAAAACAGAAATGCTCAGCGGGAAAAGAAACAGAGTTAACATTTCAGATCGAAAACACTTTGTAAGTTCTGTTGATGTAGAAGGTAGCAGGTCTATTTGGACTTTCATGGGTTTAAAGATATATTAGCTTTATTTGTCACATGTACCTTGAAATACCAAAACACATGGTGAAATGTGTCATTAGCATCAACAACCAATACAGTCTGATGTGCTGGGGACAGCGTGCAAGCGTTGCCATGCTTCCAGTGCCAACGTAGCACAACCGCTACTCACTACCCTAACCCATTTGTCTTTTGGAAGGTGGGAGAAATTGAAGTAGCAAATAGGTATCCCATGCAGCCGCAGGGAGAATGTGCAATCTCCTTACAGGCAGCGGCAGGAATTGAACCCTTATCTTCTGATCGCTGGTGCTGTGAGGCGTTACACGAATTGCTGTGCTACTCTGGTGGCCACTGTCAGACTTTCAGAAAGCTTTTAATAAGACGTCACATTAGAAAACATCATTTAGAATAGAGGTGCTGTGGCTGTGTTGCAGTACATGGATAATCTTGTATATGCGTAGAAATCTGATGATGGGAAGAAGCGTTCTTTTGCCAACTTTATTTTTTTCGTAATTTACAGTAAATTTTTATACCTTTACATTGAGCTGCTGGAGCAAGCAATAAATTTCATGTTGTGTACAGTTATAATAAAACCTGATTCTGATTGTTCATCATTGTAGCTGCAAGCTGCACTCTGTTGTTGATTCATTCCCTGAAGCAAATCAGATGCTGGATCTTGATTCAACGTGCATTAAATAAACATCCTCCATCAACTTATGCCCACTACACCGCAGTGCCTTCCATCTAGTGCACCAGGAGTCCCTGGGAAAATGTGGGACCACTCTTTTAGTTTCAGGAAACAACTTTCGGAGAAGGCAATTATCACTACCTTGAGCAGGGTCTTCGGATGACTGAGGAATAGAAGCTCGCAATAAAGGAGCAAGGCCTCAGACTTGCAGAAAGCTCATGGTTTACTAGGCCTGTCCCTCCTAAATAGCTTTGAAACCTAGACTGCCAAAAGCAGATACTGCAAGGAACTATTACAAGCATTTATTTAATTTAACGGGAACCATATATTGTCTCCTGCATTTCTGATGGTTATTAACTAGATACTGGCTATTCTGCTGGGTGTGTCCAACACTTTCTGTTTTGTTATTTTTATCATAATGGACTTCTGACATCTGGTATGTGGGTTCTCAAGAAAAACCTGTTTTTTGTTGTTTTGCCAGCACGGTAACTGTCATCATAAATTACCTGAACCCTGCACCCTGTTGAACTAATAGAGCATTTGTCAGAGCATTGATGGAGGCAAAGCATGCACCTCAGATGAGAAAGAGAAATAATCTTGTGTGTGTGTGTGTGTGTGTGTGTTGTGCGAAGATAGGTTTGTTCGACAGATAGTTGCATTTTTCCCCAGAGTAACACACACAAAATGCTGGAGGAACACAGCAAGTCAGGCAGCATCAATGGAGGGCAGTAAGCCGTCAACATTTCTGGCCGAGACCCTTCATCAGGATTGCATTTTCTCTAATCATGATCAAATGACAGGCTAACATGCCCTGAAACTAAAACAAGAATATGAAGCCAAGTCACAAACAATCTGCTCAAAGAACCCAGCAAGCCAGGTAGCATCTGTGGGAGGAAAGGACTTAACTTTTAACATTGATACCCTGCATTTGGACTGTACTCTTATCCCAGATTCCAACATGTGCAGTATCTTGTGTCACCAGTATGTCTTGACTGAGTTGTATCTTGTTGCCCGTGTCGTTGGTACCTTGCACTTGCACTTTCTTCCTTTGTCCTCTCTCCTCTCCTATCAAATTCCTTCTTCTTCAGCCCTTTATCTTTTCACCAGGTCATGCTCTCTTCTCGCTGCTGCAATCATAGGAGCTTCAGGACTCACACCAGCAGGTTCAACAATAGTTATTATCTCTCAACCGACGGGCTCTTGAACCAATGGGGATAACTTCACTCAACTTCACTTGCCCCGTAACTGAAATGTTCCCACAACTTATGGACTCACTTTTAAGGATTCTTTATGTCATGTTCTCAATATTTATTGCTTATTTATTTATTATTATTATTTCCTTCTTATTGAATTTGCACAATGTGTTGTCTTTTGCATACTGGATGAACAGCCAGTTGGTGCAGTCTTTCATTGATTCTAATATGGTTATTATTCTATTAGGATTTACTGAGTATCCCACAAGAAAGTGAATCTCATGGTTGTATGTGGTAACTTATATGCACTTTGGTAATAAATTTACTTTGAGTTTTGAAGACATCCTTACACCCAGTATTTGGGATCCACACTGTTAAACTTTGAAGCACCAAGTTAACGCTAACCCTAACTGCTGGATGATGTCAAACCAATCCAGTTGAAGGGTCTCACAGCAAGATATTGACCAGCCATTCCCTCCATGGATACTGCTTGACCTGCAGAGTTCCTCCAACATTTTATTTGTTGTTGCTTTGGAGTCCAGTATCTGTTAATATTTGGTTGAGTATCCACTATTATCTTCATGGAGATCTGACGTAGATTTGGGAGACTGCTTTATGAAACACCTTTGCTCCATCTCCTGGTGACAGAACACTTTAATTCCAATCCCATTCCCCATTCTAACATGGCCTTCTCTACTGCTACGGTGAGGCCACTCTCAGGTTGGAGGAGCAATACCTCATATTCTGTCTGGGAAGCTTCCAACATGATGGCATGAACCTTAGTTTCTCTAACCTGGTAGTTTCTTCCCTGTCTCCCTTCCCTCTTTATACAATCTCTATTCTAGCTCCCCATTGCCCCTTCTCTTCTCGTTAGAGGCCTATTCTCTCCCTCTAGTGCCCTCTCCTCCCCTTTCTCCCAGGTTCTCAATCCTCTCCTATCAGATTACTTCTTCTTCAGTCCTCTACCTTTTCCAGCTATCACCTCCCAACTTCTCACTTTTTCTCCCCTCCCACACCCACCCACCTTTCCCCTCCCCTGGTTTCACTGATCACCAAATAGCTTGTACTCTTTCCATCCCACACTTTCTTATTCTGGCATCTTCCCCATTCCGTTCCAGTCCTGATGAAAAGTCTCAGCCCAAAGCATCAACTGTTTATTCCACTGCACAGATGCTGCCTAGCCTGCAGAGTTCCTCCAGCATTTTTTTTTGCGTTTGCCACTCTAAATTTCCAACATCTGCAAAATCTCTTGTGTTATTAGGAACCATTCATTAGCTGAATTTCCTGTGCCTTGAGTTTGTTACAGAACCAAAGTGTATTTGCAAACATTTCCTCAGGCCCTTCTATTAGACATTTGTAGTTCTAAAACCAAACTTTATCGTTACTTGCAGTGCCTGGTAGATAAGAGCATTAGTGCATTCTCTGCTTTTTGTGATAAGCAACTACAGTTGCTTACTGGCACCTACAGAACTCCCTAGGGTGTGCTTATGATTTTAGTTTATATTTCACTGGGAATATTTCTTTTGAAAACAATTAGAAAGCATATTTTTTTAGCATGACCTTTTGCTTCTCTTTGTATTAACTCACTTGTTTTGTTTAATTATGCACCGTTTTCACAAAAGATGATTCTGCCAAACAGTGTTCAGTGGGAAGTTGCAACTTATACAACTTGAGTTCTTACTTTGGTGACGGAAACTGACGAGACCACAATGTTCCTGGGAGAAGTTATAAAGAGAGAATTTGCTGGGTCTCTACAGAGTGTTGAAGTTTAGACAACATTGGATATTGGCTATATATTCTGCCTAATATTTGATTTGACTTTATTAGGGACACATTGGGGAGCCAAAGAGATAGCACCAAGTGCTACTCAATGTAGAAGGGGCAGCTAAGACACTTGACAAAGTAAGACTATGAGACATAGGAGCCGAATGAGGCCATTCAACCCATCAACTTGGCAGCACCATTCCAACATGGCTGATTATCCCTCTCAACCCCATTTTCCTACCTTCTCCCTACAACCTTTCATGCCCTTACTCATCAAGAACTTATCAACCTTTGCTTTAAATATGCCCAATGACTTGGCCTCCACAAACATCTGTGGCAATGAATTCCTCAGAATTACCACCCTCTGGCTAAAAGTTCCTCCTCATCTCTGTTCTAAAGGGATGTCCCCTTCTACTCTGAGACTGTGCCCTCCGGTCCTAGGCTCTCGCATTATAGAAAACAACCTCTACACCTCCACTCTATCTAGGCCTTACAATATTTGATAGATTTTAATGATACTCCCCCTCCTACTTCTAATCTCTAGTGAGTACAGGCCCAGAGCCATCAATCACTGCTCATGGCTTAACCCGTTCATTCCCGCTTGTCTGCAACGCTAGCAGATCTTTACTTAGATAAGAGACCCAAATCTGCTCAAGTGCGGTCTCACCAATGCCTTATGAAGCCTCAGCATTACATCTTTCTTTTTATATTCTAGTCATTAAATGAATGCAAACATTGCACTTGCCTCCCTTATTGCTCCCCACCCTTCAGGACCTGGATCAATATGTTGACGTTGTGTGGCGGCTTGTGTGCTTCAAAGCCTCCAACAGGCGATGCCAAGGCTGATCCAACCCCAGCTCTCGAATGAACAGAGTGATGTCTACCCAACCTGGGCCACACTTCATCATGAATCAAGACAACTTTTCAAAGCTGAGCTGGATTTGCAGTGGTGCTTCGATGCGGACACGAGCTGGAGGAATAGCTTGATAAGAAACAATTGGAAGTGTGAAGAGAACAACATCTGCCATATGGAATAACATTGCAACCCACATTAATAATCACACAGGTCTGCTAAGGTTTGTTTATTTATTATTTATAGCTATTTATTGGAACTACAGGGGAATAGAGGCCTTTCAAGTCCAACAAGCTGTGCTGCACAGCAAACCACCGATTTTCATCTTCGTTCAAACTATTAAAACAGCATTGGGACCATATCACCAAGGTGTTGACATTTTCTGGATGTGTGATATGTACAAATAATGGACCATAGAAACAGAAACAAAAGGGGAGTAAGGTGGATTGGAGAGAGAAAAGAAGCAATGGTTGTGTCTCTGCAGTCTTCACAATATGGCAAATGAGAGATCATTGTGGAAAGAGGTGTCAAAACATGCTTAATGATACCTGAGGGACTACCTGGACTTGCTCAATACTGACAAGATGAAGAACACTTCCAATGCACATTGTGTGGTTGCATTCTTACATTTGCAATCCATTCCCAATAGTTATACTTGGTCCACATATCAATGGTGGTGGTGTATTCCAGGGAGTACTCTGTGATCTTGTTCCATGGTTACAATGAACACGGCACCTGGAGGGACACAGAAATTGTAATGTGCAGGTAGTAGTGGACTCAGCCCAATGCATCACAAGAACATCATGACCCTCCTTCAGTGGTATCTACAGGAGGTGCTGCTTGAAGAAGGCAACATCCATCATTAACCCTTCCACCATCCATCTTCTCACTGCCACCATCGGGCAGGAGGTACCGAACCCTGAGGTCCCACACATCAGATCTTGAACCAACTGGCAAAACCCTAATCACTGTAGTTTAGCAACACTATGACTACTTTGATCATGGACTTTGGTTAGGATTTTGTTTGGTTCAGAACCGAACGGTTGAAGGGAAGTGGCATCACTATGACCTCTCTGCTGTAAAATGGACTTTGCTTTGTTCTGATTCTGGACTTCCTTGTAAAAAATGTGGATAATTACTTTTTCTTGTGAATGCTCCTTGTATGAGGCTACACGCCTGTGATGCTTCTGCGAGTAAGTTTTGCATTGCATCCATGTATGTATGTAATTGTGTACATGTTAATGAACTCAACTTTGACATGGCATCGTCTGTTACTGCCACCCAGAGGAGGAGCTGTTGGAAGCAGTGTTAGGTTAACCATGCTAGGTTAAAAGGCTAATCCCTGAAAGCTGGCTCTCTTGTCAGTGCTTCTCTCCGATGTTCACATACTGGAATACATACAGGATTACCTTCATCTGCAGCTTACCCAGTGTGAATTGAGAAACTGCTATGTGCTTGTTCATACAGAAACATGGCTTCCACTCCCATGCACCATCTATTTGAGTGGCATGGTAATGCTACGGTTAGCATGATGCTATTGCAACTCGGGTCATCAGAATTGAGAGTTCAACCCCAGCATCTTCTGTAAGGAGTTTGTACGTCTTCCCCGTGAAATGCATGGGTTTTCTCCGAGTGCTCTGGTTTCCTCCCACAGTCCAAAGACAACATATCAGTTAGTGGATCATTTGGTTATTGTAAATTGTCTTGTGATTAGGTTAGATATAAACTGGGGGTTGGGGAGGAGGTAGGGTAGCTGGGCAGAGTGGCTCAAAGGGCCAGACGGCCCTATTCCATGCTGTATCTCTAAATAAATAAATTCTCAGGCTATGACCACTCAGGGACTTTTGCTAATATTAATTCCTGGCTGTATCATGCTTTATCATAGCTATGTGTGCTGCATCATAACTATTTGTGTGTATCGTAATTATACGTACTGTGCGTGACTAGGTGCTGTGTCTTGCACCTTGCCCCCAAAGAAACGATGTTTTGTTTAGCTCTATACATGTGTATTGTTGAATAAAAATAAACTTTAACTTGAAATATGCCAGATCACTGCAGCATCATGCCCGGTTTTAGTTAGACTAAGAATCACATTAGTAGAATAACAACTCCACTATCCCTCTATGCAGTGGGCAACTAATGATGGAGCATGTAGGGCACAAGAGGAAAGGATGAAGGATGGAGCATAAGGAGTGGCACTAAATGGTAACTATCAAAGAGCTGACACATCTATGGTGGAGCAGAAGTTTCCTTTTGATCTCTATCATCCTGTGTTTGAATGATGCGCCAAACATTGATTGCTGTATGGGATGGGCTCATTAAAAACAATGATTTGTGTAATTAACTTGGTTTTATATAAGAAGAAACAGCATCCAAATATTCCTTCAAATAAAATGTTGTTTAATCATGTGTCTAATATTTAAATTTATTCAGTTGTATAATAAAGCAGGCTTTGAAATTCAAATTGTTTTCATGAAAATTCAAAAGATTTTCACTTTTTAATTCAATTTTCAGTTTTGTTACCCATCAAATAAGGAATGAATAATCAACAGCTTGCATCTACATAGACTCTTTAATGTCAATAAAAATCACAAAACCCTTTACAAAGGCATAACAACAAAATGAATGCCACGCTAACTCACCCAAAAGAGTGGGCTGTACAGGGTGATATGCAGTGGGGTGATGTGCTTAAGGGGGAAATCCACAGCCTAGGATGAAGACACAGTCATGAAAGCTGAAAAAAAGATAACAAGAGAAGCACAAGATCAGAATAGATCTCCAAGAGTTCTATAGACCTGGAGGAGGTACAGAGAAAGAGGGGAGAGAGGCCTTCAAAGGATTTGAACAGATGGACAAGAATATTAAGGTGGAGACAGAAGGAGCAAGAGAAGATAAGACCATGGGTGAGCAGAATGGTGTAGGATAGGACATTAGTAACAGGTAATGCTGCCTGTAACCTTGGACTAGATCCTCTGGAGAGAGGATACAGATCGCCTGAAAAGGCACAACTCATGAATCCCACTTGATATTTACACAACTATGATCCCACCAGGTCATAATCTTATTGTGGCCATCATTACCTGACAGTCGTGCAACCTGCGCTGTTTCTCATATTTCTGCTCCTTGTGTCTCCGTTACCCAATGGTCATTCAGTAGGTAAGCCTACTTGTTGTCGTCGTGGCTATCCCTCGAAGTCGAGGATGATGGTTTTCATTCCGCTTCCACAGAGCGAAGATGCCTGTGCGTGTATTTGTTTAACGTGTACTTGATATTGCACTCCAAGAAGCACACGATACTTCACAAATCAACCAACTGATTCCAATGGCATGGAAACCATGATGATTGGAGCTGATGGATTTGTTGCAGCCTTCATCCACCTTCACAGCCATTGAGTTCGAAGTAACTTTGTCCGCCTGTTCCACTGTTGAGGTCTTAGTTGGATTGTTCTTTATCAGGAACCTCACCCTCGACCTCACCATCATGGGTGACCTTACCAGGAGCATAGCTCCAGACGGCATCGCTCTTGGGATCTCAGGACCACACAAACTTCTCCACCACGCCAAGGTGGCAATCCCCAGAGAAGAACTAATCTACTATTGATTCTCCCCTCTTGGACAATTGAAAATGTCACCCTTAGAACTTTATTACATAGGAATTATACTTCTATGTATCATTTCCCCTTGCTAACCTCAGTTAGCTGAAACTGCTGAGAAAAGTTTTATTTTGATCACAGGGTGCTCTCCAAGTGTTCACGGCTTTGCGGGTGCACTCGTCAGCTGTAATGGTTCTGGAGCAAGTTCAAACACGACTCCAGTCACAGTTAATCCCATTGCAGTGAAGAACATTATTCCACTCATTCCATGTTCTTGCAGCATCCTTTATCTTTTCCAGGGTATGCAACTTGTGGATCGTTTGGTTTCGTACTCAACACTGAAACCATAAATTTTCCTTCACACACAAGACTACTCAACGTTTAATGTGCCCTCCCTTGTGCTGAAAGTCGAGTTTATTGTCACATGCACAAGCGATGTACGCACAGGTGCAATGGCTCACAACAGCACCAGAGGCACACAGCATTGACAAGAAAAATATAAACACAATTTTTACAAGAAAGAACAGTATTAGAATAAAAGGAAACAAGGTATATGTAGAGGCAAAGTGGTCGTCGTGTTGCTAAACTGTAGTGATTAGGGTTGTGTAGGTTAAGAGATGAACTTGGTAGTGTGGGTTTCTGCCTGATACGAACGGTGAAAAAAATGGCATGGGTCAGATGGTGGAGATTGTTGATGATTGTGTTACCTCCTGTATACTTAGAACTTTATTTTTATTTTTTATAGTAATGCACCATGGAGGTGGCCCTTACGGCCTTTCAAGTCACACTGCCCCAGCAACCCCACAACCCTCATGACAGGACAATCTATAATGACAAAGTAACCTACCTGGTACACCTTCGGACTGTGGGTCGAAAGTGCAGCACACACATTCCAGAGATTCCTTACAGGCGGAGCCGGAATTGAACTGCAAACGTCGGAATGCCCCGAGCTCTAATAACATCATGGTAGCCTCTCTGTTACTGTGGCACATAGAAGAGTGCAGTGCAATGCAGGCCCATCAGCCCGCAGTGTTGTGCCAATCTTTTAACCTACTGTAAGATCAATCTAATCCTTCCTTCTCACATTGCCCTCTATTTTTCTTTCATCCATGTGCCTGTCCAAGGGTCTGTTAAATGCCCCTAGTGTATATGCCTTTACCACCACCCCCAGCAATGCATTGCATACACCCACCACTCTCCATGTAAAAAAGCTACCTCTGACACCCCCTTTTGTTTCCTCAAAACACCTTAAATTTATGACCCTTGTATTAGCCATTTACGCCTCGGGAAATGTCTCTGGATGTTCACTTTTTGTACGCCTATTTCTTCAATCAGTTTTTTTCTTTCAATTCCCTGTCTTTCTTCTGCACTGTTAAATTCATTACCTCAACCTGTTGCTCCTTCTGCCCTCTGTTCCTCAGTCAGCAGCTGCCATCCCTATCCTTTCCTTGCTTTGCTAGCTCATCAGCTTTTCTACTTCACTCACTGAATGGTTTCAAGTGCGTTTTCACCTGTATGACTCCGCATTTTTTCCCCTTTGCTTTTCCAGATATGTATTGCAATAATGTGGCAGATGGGAGAGGCTGTTCTATAAGAATCAGAATTATCAATTGAAACAAGCCCTCCGGCTTCCCGCAAAGGCAAATATTTTGTAAGGCTTGTAACATCAAACTCTCCGTATGTATAACCGACCTAGGCAGGAAACATTCTAACCACATGCGCTGCAACTGCCAGCTCTGTTGTTTGCACACACTTGTTCATTGGTAAATTTAAGTTACACCTGTCCTTGCTGTGCTCATGCTTCACGTACACTCCACACCTGCTCTCCTTATTTTCCTGCACAGCCGAGGAAGCATCTGCAAACATTTTAAAATAGGATTCAGTCTTTTTCATGCCTTAGCCTCTTCTATCTATCACCTCCCAGCTTGTCACTTCATCCTATCCCCCCCCCCCCCCAACCTGGCTTCTCTTAACACGTTCTAGCTGGTACTCCTTCACCTCCCCCCACCTTCTTACTCCAGCTTCTTCCCCCTTCCTTTTCAGTCCTGATGAAGGGTCTTGGTTCCCAACGTCGATTGTATATTCCTCTCCATAGATGCTGCCTGACCTGCAGAGTTCCTCTGGTAGTTTGTATGTGTTGACTCTGGATTTCCAGCATCTGCAAAATCTGTTGTGTTTTTAAATCCTTGTCGTTTGCACCTGTTCTCAGTGATTGCTTTATCTGATCTACTTTTACTCCTAATTTTTGCTTTGATACAATTGGTCCTTTGGAATCATTTACTATCATAACCCTTCACTTGTGCTTTTGCCGGTATAATTAAGATTATCTGCAAGCAAGATAGTTCAAAGTAAATTCATAAATCAAAGTACGTATACTGTATGCCACCATTTACAACTCTGAGATTGATTTTGTTGCAGGCATGCAATCCATAATTGAATAATAACCACAATAGAAACTGTTGTGATACTCACCCAACTGCACCAGCTTCTGTGGTTTATACACTCTAACTCTCTGGAATAAGCCTAGCTGGCACGGCCCCTTTATGGATTCAGGACCGTCCTGCTAATTGGCAGCCACATATTGGTGCCAGAGTTTCAATATTTAAGGAGGTTCCGTACTCAGTCGTCAGCTCTACTTGGATTATTGTGCAGCTTCTAGGTGAGTACTGTGTTCTTGTTTTAGTCTTGCATCGTGTCCCAATTCCAGTCTTGGATACTCCAGCATCTGGGTCCAACCATCCTTGGCTAGGTCTCTTGTCACTACTCAAGGTCTCTACTCTACACTGATATTAGCCTGGAGAAACATGACCTTCAGGTAGTCATTTGTCAACTTTCACGAGGAAGCCAGAGTCACTCGGGTGAGGCTGTCAGTCACTCTACAGAGTCAGGAGAGATTCAGTGGTGACCCAAGTTCTTGCTGCAACTTCCTCACTCAATACTCATTGGTGCACGAACTCCAGCCATCCTGGTTCCCTTCGAACCATGGAAGGGTGACCCTCACTACTGACTGGGAGTGACCTGGCCTGGACCACCGTGCATTGGGAACGAAGGTCGGAGATTTGCTCAGATTCAGAGGAATTTATGGCTGCCGTGAGGTGGGTGTTGCATCATCCTGCCAGAGAAAGCCAAGTTGGGACTGTGATGAAACTGCGTCAGGGCACGGTGCTCCTGCAGTGGTGCGTTGAGCGGACATGTGATCCCCAAATCAGTGGTTGACTACACTATCGAGTTTCAGACTTTGGCCCAGGAGAGTGGCTGGAACAGGGAAGCTGTAGCCAGTCTACACTGCCACAGGCTCCAAGACAAACTCGCCTTGGAAAAGGCAGCAGAGGACTTAGAGGTTCTGACCAACCAGTCCGTCCACCTTGCTGAGCATAAGGGGGACTACTGCAAGAGTTCAAAGATGGCTAGCACAAGCTTGACCTCAACAGATCGCAGTTCCACTCCCTAATATCAGACAATGACCAATACATCTCCTGATCAGCCCTCTTTCGAGCCCATGCAGATCAGTTACACAAGACGCTCTGCCGATGAGATGTCCCGGTGTTGGAGTCAAGGTTGCTGCTATTACTGTGGGGAGGCAGATCACCTGCAGGCTGAATATTCAGGAAGCTGCTAAGACCATCCAGTGTGGGGTGAACTGTGACAGGAGCAGCCACCACTCCCAATCCTATGGATTCCGGCATCACACTAAAGGTGGAGTTCTCCTTGGGTTGGGGGGGGTGGATGAATGGCAAGAAATGAATGGCTTGGGGGGCTCTGGGACAGCTGGAAATTTCCTGTACTTAGGGACCACCGTCGGCCCAACATACTGCTACAGGAGTTGAGCTGGCCCATGCTAGGCTCCGGGCAGATCCTGCAGCAGACATTGGTTAAGCAGATGAAGATAGAGGATTATGTGGAGGACATTAGTTTCTTTATCATCAAACCTTTGAATCTTTTTGATTCACCTCTTCATTATCCCTGATCCTCAAACAACTTTGGCTGTCCCAGCATAATCATTGCTTGGTCCAGTCATTGCCATAGGGTATGTTTTCAGTGCAGTATTCTGACCCCCAGACTCTTCCAAGACCAATGATCGACAAGGGGGCAGACTTTGGTTCTGGGTAACCTGAACCCATCTGGAGTCCCAGACCTGTCCCCAAGGGCAGACAAGCTGGTTCTGGCCAACAGGCCTGTGTGAGTCCTGACTCTGTCTAGTCAGGGGCAAGCTGGAACTAGAGGGAAGGAATCTCTTGTTCAAGAGCAACCCAAGGAGTCTGGAACTCTAGCAGCTAAGCCAAGGGGATCCAGCTACCAGGTCCCAACTAAGGAAACGCAGACCCTTGGAACTTAGTCCTGGGAGCACAAGGGCCATTTGTACTGTTTCATTGCCGTCAGCTGAGGACACGGATAAGGATTTGGAGTTTGATTTGGCCACTGTTTCAAAGCAAGAGTCTTGTGAACCTATGGGGTAGACTCCAAGGTCTGTCAAATCTTCCGTGCTAACATGAGTCATCCCAGTGGTGGGTTTGTAGGTTATTGCAACACCCAAACCAGTCAAAATCCCTTCTGTCTACAAGGAATTGGAAGAGGCCTTCAGCAAGGGAAAGGCCTCGGCTCTTCAACTGCACCAACCTTACTACTGTGCTATAGATCTACTGCTTGGCACTTGTCCTCTATGAAGTTGTTTATACGCAAGCTCTAACCTAGAGAGAAGTGCAATGGAGGAACATATAAAAGAGGCTCCTGCCATGGGATTCATTCGGCCCTCCACCTCAGCAGCTTGTGTAGACTTTTTCTTTGTACGGAAAATGGTTGGGAGGCTGTGGCCATGCATTGATTATAAAGGGCTGAATTGTATAATGGCCAAAAATTGTTACCCTCTTCCACACATGAATACTGTCTCTGAGGTTCCCCAAGGATTAATAGTATTCACAAAACTAGACTTGCGGAGTGCCTACAACCTGGTTCACATAAAGGAGGGTGGTGAGTGGAAGACGGCATTCAACACACTGACAGGGCACTATGGGTACCTTGGTAATGCCCTTTAGCTTTGTGAATGAACCAGCAGCTTTCCAGGTTTTTATGAATGACATGTTTGAGGATGTTCTTCGTAAGCATGCCTTCGTCTACCTGTATGATATCCTAATCTGCTTGAAGTCCACGGGGGAACACATTGCTCACATCAGGGACATTTTAAAGAGGCTTCTAGATCACCACCAAGGCTTAGGCAGTCAGAGATTGGCCACAACCACCCAACGGGAAACAATTCCCTGGGGTTGACCAACTTTTACTAGAGCTGACAGCTCTAACTAAGAAATCTACAGGCCCTTTTCTTTGGACAGCTAAGGCAGAGGCCACTTTCACAGAGCTCAAACAATGGTTCACAACAGCCTCTGTTTTGGTTTCACCTAACACGGACCTTCCCTTCATCGTGGAGGTGGACGCCTCGGACGTTGGAGTGGGTGCAGTTTTGTCTCAACAAGCGCCTTCAGACCCATGTGCATTCTTCTCCAGGCAGCTATCCCCAGCCGAGATGAACTATAACATCAATACAGAGAACTGCTTGCAGTCAGGTTGGCTCTGGAGGAATATTGAGGGTCCAAGAACCCTTTTATTGTATGGACAGACCGCAAGAACCTGGCGTATAAACAGGAGGTCAAGAGACTGAACTCCAGGCAGGCCAGGTGTTCTCTTTCCTTTAACCGCTTTAATTTCATCCTGACCTTCTCACTGGGGTCAAAAAGCCAGAAACCAGATGCCTTGTCTCACTACTTCAACAACACCTGGAAGAGAGGAGCAGCCTGCCACCATTTTGCCCCAGGCCAGGATGATAGCACCAATTTGTTGGGGAATCGATGCACTTGTTTGCAAGTAGCATATCCGGGTCGCCTGTTCCTCCAAAGTTGCATCAGGTCACAGGTACGTGTAGAATGGCCCCTCACCCAGGGATTGCCAAGATCCTCGAGTTCATCAAAAGAAGATACTGATGGCCTGGAAATGCGAGGGAGGTTCAATAATACGTTCAGGCACGCGAGGTGTGCACCCAGAACAAAGTGCCCCGCACTCAATCACAAGAGATCCTTCAATCCCTACCTGTTCCAGACAGATCATGGGCCCACATCTCCATGGACCTTGTCACAGGTCTCCTGCCTTCCAAGGGTAAGACCATCATCATAGTAATTGTCAATTACTTTTCAAAGGCCTGCAAATTCATTGCCTTGGATAAGCTACCATCTGTAGCAGAGATGGCCAGAATTGTCCTACAGCAGCTCTTCAGGATCTACGGATTTCCAATGAACTTCATATTGGATAGTCCTCAATTCACATCACATTTCTGAAGGGCATTCTGCAAGCTGACTCGGGCAACAGCGAGTCTTTCCTCTGGGTTTCACACACCGTCCTATGGCCTGATGGAGCAAGTGAACCAAGATTTGGAATGAATCCTTAGATGCCTAGCTAATTGGCAGCCATGTTTTGGCACCAGGATTTCAACACTTAACACTGTTCTCATTTGAGTTTCATATCCTGTCTCCATTCCAGTGTCAGGTACTCCAACCATCCTCACCTAGGTCTCTCATCACGAGAAACATCCTTGGGTTGTGTTGGTTGTTAATGCAAACAAAGCATTTCATTGCATATTTCAGTGTACATATGATAAATAAATGAACCTTAATCTGAATCTGATGGCTAGAAATACTACCTGCAAAATACACTGTAGTAATGTGGATGCCCCAACTAAACCTCCCAAACCTGTGAAGTTCTGCTATTGGAAAGTACAAAGGAACAGATGCTTGGGGATACCACTTACACTCGGTCACTCACCATCCAAGTCACTTACCTTCCTGACTTGGAAATACGTTTATCCCCACAGATCAAAGTCTTGGACCTCCCTATCCAAAATAATACTTCAAGAACAAGGATAGCAGCAGTTTATGAAGGCAGCTCACCACCATTTTCTCAAGGGCAATTAGGCATGGGCAATAAATTCAAAGTTCAAAGTAAATTTATCACCATATGCTACCTTGAGATTTATTTGTATGCAGGCATTTTCAGGAAAGATATATGATAATAAAATTTATGGAAAACAATAATTAGCAAAGACTGACAAAGTGCCAATGTGCAAAATGAACAAAGCATGAAAATAATCAAAACAAAGTAAATAAATAATACTGAGAACATAAATCAGAATCAGGTTTATTATCACAAGCATGTGTTTATATACCTCTAGGGTTCATCTTTTCTGTGGACTGTCACTTTAAAATGCCGAGGGAATGAGACTGACTTTTGGAATTATGTCACGTACACGCTACCCTGGGGAAAGAACCTCTTGCGTGGACGCAACACTAAAATGTTTCAGCAGCAACTGAACACACCTGGAGTCTGGTTTTGATGTTAAACTCTATTTATTAGTAACTAATTAATATAGTAACTTAAACCAGGTAAATCAAAAGTTAACAACGTTATATGTATATATGTGTGTAAATATAGTTCCCAAACTCACTCAAGCTTGAGTGGAAAGAGTTACAGTCTTACGATGGTATACAAGTAATTTCAGCTCAAATGTACAAGGTTGTTATTGTTGTTATGAGGGGAGATTGATTGGGACTCCCATACTGTTAAAGGTCTAGATGGGCTAGAGTTTGTGAAATGTGTTCAGGAAAGTTTTCTAAATCAATATTTGATGTACCAACTAGGGAGGATGCAATATTAGATCTCCTATTAGGAAATGATGTTAGGGCAGGTGACGGAAGTGTGTGTAGGGGAGCACTTTGGTTCCGGTGATCATAACGTCATTAGTTTCAACTTGATCATGGATAAAGATAGATTTGGTCCTCGAGTTGAAGTTCTAAGCTGGAAAAAGGCCACATTTGAAGAAATGAGAAAGGATCTAAAAAGCGTAGATTGGGACAGGTTGTTCTCTGGCAAGGATGTGATTGGTAAGTGGGAGGCCTTCAAAGGAGAAATTTTGAGAGTGCAGAGTTTGTATGTTCCTGTCAGGGTTAAAGGCGAAACGAATAAGAATAAGGAACCTTGGTTCTCGAGGGATATTGGAACTCTGATAAAGAAGGAGAGATGTATAACAGGTATAGAAAACAGGGAGGAAATAAGATGCTTGAAGAGTATAAAAAGAGTAAGAAAATACTTAAGAAAGAAATCAGGAGGGCTAAAAGAAGACATGAGGTTGCTTTGGCAGTCAGGGTGAAGGATAATCCTAAGAGCTTCTACAGGTATGTTAAGAGCAAAAAGATAGTAAGGGATAAAATTGGTCCTCTTGAAGATCAGAGTGGTCGGCTATGTACAGAACCAAAAGAAATGGGAGAGATCTTAAATGGTTTCTTTGCATCTGTATTTACTAAGGAAACTGGAATGGAGTCTATGGAAACAAGGCAAACAAGTAGGGAGGTCATGGAACTTATACAGATTAAAGAGGAGGAGGTGCTTGCTGTCTTGAGGCAAATCAGAGTAGATAAATCCCCAGGACCTGACAGGGTATTCCCTAGGACCTTGAAGGAGACTAATGTTGAAATTGCAGGGGCCCTGGCAGAAATATTTAAAATGTCGATATCCACGGATCAGGTGCCGGAGGATTAAAGGATAGCTCATGTAGTTCCGTTGTTTAAAAAAGGCTCAAAAAGTAAGCCGGGAAATTATAGGTCGGTGAGTTTGACATCGGTAGTAAGTAAATTATTGGAAGGAATACCAAGGGATAAGATCTACAAGTATTTGGATAAACAGGGACTTAATAGAAACAGTCAGCATGGTTTTGTGCGTGGTAGGTCATGTTTGACCAATCTGTTAGAGTTTTTCGAGGAAGTTAACAGGAAAGCGGATGAAGGGAAGGCGGTGGATGTTGTCTACATGGACTTCAGTAAGGCCTTTGACAAGGTCCCGTATGGGAGGTTAGTTAGGAAGATTCAGTCGCTAGATATACATGGTGAGGTAGTAAATTGGATTAGACATTGGCTCAATGGAAGAAGCCAGAGAGCGGTAGTGGAGAATTGCTACTCTGAGTGGAGGCCTGTGACTAGTGATGTGCCATAGGGATCAGTGCTGGGCCCATTGTTATTTGTCATCTATATCAATGATCTGGATGATAATGTGGCAAATTGGATCAGCAAATTTGCTGATGATACAAAGATTGGAGGTGTAGTGGACAGTGAGGAAGGTTTTCAAAGCTTGCAGAAGGATTTGGACCAGTTGGAGGAATGGGCAGAAAAATGGCAGATGGAGTTTAATGCAGACTAGTATTGCACTTCGGAAGGTCAAACCAAGGTAGAACAGACAAGGTAAATGGTAGGACACTGAGGAGTGCAGAGGTAGGAACAGAGGGATCTGGGAGTACAGATACATAATTCCCTAAAAGTGGCGTCACAAGTAGATAGGGTTGTAAAGAGAGCTCTTGGTACATTGGCCTTTATAAATCAAAGTATTGAGTATAAGAGTTGGAACGTAATGCTGAGGTTGTATGAGACATTGGTGAGACCTAATTTGGAGTATTGTGTGCAGTTTTGGTCACCTAATTACAGGAAGGATATTAATAAGTTTGAAAGAGTGCAGAGAAGGTTTACAAGGATGTTGCCGGAACGAGAAACTGAGTTACAGAGAAAGGTTGAATAGGTTAGGACTTTATTCCCTGGAGCGTAGGAGAATGAAGGGTGATTTGATAGAGGTGTATAAAATTATGATGGGTATAGATAGAGTGAATGCAAGCAGGCTTTTTCCACTGAAGCTAGCGGAGAAAAAAAACCAGAGGGCATGGGTTAAGGGTGAAGGGGGAAAAGTTTAAAGGAACATTGGGGGGGGGGCTACTTCACGCAGAGGGTGTTGGGAGTGTGGAATGAGCTGCCAGATGAAGTGGTGAATGTGGGCTCACTTTTGACATTTAAGAAAAACTTGGACAGGTACGTGGATGAGAGGTGTATGGAGGGTATGGTCTCGGTGCAGGTCAGTGGGACTAGGCAGAAAAGTGGTTCAGCACAGCCAAGAAGGGCCAAAAGGCCTGTTTCTGTGCTGTAATGTTCTATGGTTCTATGGAGATATCTGTAATCCAAGGTGAAATCCACGATAGGAGAAAAACAAATAAACAGGTGTCGTCGATGTTCCCGTTGTCCTCCGAATCTTCACACAAAATATCACCAACAGTAGCTTATCACAAAGGGAACGATCTTCAAGGGAACCACCCCCCAGGCAAGGGTTGACACATCGGTAGATTCCACAAGGTTTCCCCAATCACACACAACGTGATAGCCACTTACCCAGTTCCACGACATACGAAATAACTCCAACAGTGATTTGCCACAGGGGTGCCCTTCTTCAGTAAATTCCCACACCCAGACAAAAGGGTAAACACACACGTGGTATTCACACAGATTTTCCCCTCTCCAGAGAACCCACAGAGCTTGAAGTGTTGTTTTGACCAGAAGGGATCATCTGCAGGTGTTACTATGGAAACATGTAGAACCAAAGGTCTTGAAAATGAAACAAAGGACTTGTTTGGAACTTCTTACAAGGTAAACACTGTTTCAGTAGCCCAAAAGGGGTGAGTTGAGATCAATCCAGAGTATTGATAAATGACTCTCACAAGCACTGCAACTAGAAGTTTACGGAGAGGAGAGGAGAGGAAGGTTTGAATCAGAAGAAACCTAGTGACAAAGAGATCACTGTTTGGGCTTTTTCTCCAAGTAGCCCGTAAGGGGATTCCTTTCAGATACAAAAGCGTGTTTGTCACAGAATTAATCCACAGGAGTGGGTTCTCTGGTGAGGGGAAACCTTTGTGAACACCACGTGTGTGTTTACCCTTTGTTTGGGTGTGGTATTTCACTGAAGAAGGACACCTCTGTGGCAAATCGCTGTTGGAGTTATTTCATATGTCGTGGGACTGGGTAAGTGTCTATCACGTTGCATGTGATTGGGGTAAACTTGTGGAATCTACCGGTGTATCGACTCTTGCCTGGGCGGTGGTTCCCTTGAAGATGGTCCCCTTTGTGATGAGCTACTGTTGGTGATAATCAATTCGTGCGAGGATTCGGAGGACAACAAGAAGATTGATGACACCTGTTTGTTTGTTTTTCTCCTGTCGTGGATTTCACCTTGGATTATAGATATCACCCTCATAACAACAGTAACAAATCTGTGTGTTTGAACTGAACTTTCTTGTATACCATTGTAAGACTGTAACTCTTGCCACCTGAGCTTGAGTGAGTTTGGGAACTATATTTACACACATATATACGTACAACATTGTTAATTTTTGATTTACCTGTTTTAAGTTACTATATTAAGTAGTTACTAATAAATAGAGTTTAACATCAAAACTAGACTCCAGGTGTGTTCTATTGCTGCTGAAACTTCTTAGTGTTGTGTGCACATAAGAGGTACTTTCCCCAGGGTTGTGTGTACGTGACACATGTGTCATACAACTTGTTAACTTAGCAGCAGAAGTGCAATGCAATTCAGGACAAATATAGCAAGAAAGGAAAAAAAACAAGCAAATAATAAATAAATAACAGGAAGTATATATGTATATTAAATAGATTAAAAATAGTCCAAATATAGAAGTAAGATATATGTTTCTTCTGTTGTCAAGTCCTTGAAAGTGAGTCGATTTGTTTTGAAGTCAGTACTGCATTGAAGTTATCCACTCTGGTTCAGAAGCCTGATGGTTGAAGGGTAATAATTGATCCTGAACCTGGCAGTATGGGACCTAAGTTTCCTAACCCTTCTGCCCAATGGTAGTTGTGAGGATCAAGTGTGACCTGGATGATAGGGGTTCTTGATGATAGATGCAGCCTTCTTGTGGCAGGGTTTACTGTAAATATGCTCAATGATGGGGAGGGCTTCTGCATGTCATGGCCTGGGCTATATCCACCACTTTCTATAGGCTTTTCTGCTCCAGGACACTGGTGTTTCCGTACCAGACCAGTCAGAACACTCACCACTGTGTGTTTATAGTAGTTTGTCAAAGTGTTAGATGACACGTTGAATGTATGCAAAGTTGAGGTGCTGTTGTGCCTTGTCTTGTGATGGCATTTCTGTGCTGGTACCAGGACAAATCCTCTGATATGGTAAACGTGGTCTTGCTAGCCATGTCTTTAGTTAAAAAAAAGATGGGTTAAAATTTATGGAACAGCACTAGAAACTAAAGAGTAAGAAAGCTAGGTAGCACAGAGTCTTCTAAGGAGAAGGAAATTGAATGAAATACTAAAAAGACAACTGTTCAGGAAAATGACATTGTTGTTTCTCTCTGTTGCCACTGCTAAACAAATACATTGTTGTTGTATATGCAAAGGCACACGTCTTTAGGATGCAGGTGTCTTGCTGAAGTGTGGAAGCCTAATAACTTTCCAGAAATAAAACTAAATATGGCTTGTGAAAGTAAATCTGATCGATAAAATAAGGAAAGAAATGTGATGTCTTCATTTGCTCTGAATTTCCCTTTTATTATTTTTTTAATTTAGAGATACTGCACCGCAAGAGGCCCTTCCATCCCAATGAGCCCGGACCACCAGTTCCACTCGTGTGACCAATTATCCTACTAATTCATACGTCTTGGAATGTGGGAGGAAACCAGAACACCTGGAGGAAACCCACACGGTCATGGGAAGAAGATTCAAACTCCTTACAGAGAGCAGCGTGAGTTGAACTGAGGTTTCTGGCACTGTAACAGAGTTACACTGACTGTGCCACCCTTCTTTAATAGCTAAAATGGCTGGATGGAAGGTATGTGGAAACAGCTCAACCAAAGATTGAGCAATGGTTTTGGTAAATGGCCAGAAGGTGTGCCTGTTGAAGAGATCAGAAACCAATGTAGATCGTAGTTTCAAAGGATTGTTAGAGTTGACTCAGACCTTTAGGAAGAATGACATGAAAAGTTTCACCAATTTATATAGATTGTGGAACACAGTAACAGTGTAGACCCAACTAGTTCATGCCAGTACATCTACCTCATTTTAGCTAATTCCTATGTCTTTTCATCCAATCTTATCAACGTGGCTCTCTATCTCTACCTTACTGCATTTTAGATCTAGGAAAGGATGTGCTGGCCTTTCAGAGAATGCTCCCGGAATGGAAGGGTTAGTATATTAGGAGCATTTGATGGCTCTGGGCCTTTACTTCTGGAGTTTAGAAGAAGTGGGGCAGGGATCTCAGTGAAACCTTTTGAATATTGAAGGCTCAATAGAGTGGACATGAAGAGAATGGTTCCTATAGCGGCAGTGCCTAGGACCAAAGTTGATAGACTGGATGAAAAGATGTAGGGATTAATTTCAATGAGGTAGATGTACTGTTGTGGCCTAGATGGCTCTAAACCAGGCATGGGCAAACTACGGCCCGCGGGCCATACGCGGCCCGTTAAGCTTTTTAGTCCGGCCCGCAGAACTTGATGAAATTATATTAGTAAACTTTGTTAACATTTTTTCCCCACAATTCTGGCATTTTCCCAATAGATGACGCACTCTATATACATTGACCTTTGTTGAGGTGCAGCGTATTACTCCACATTTGCGCTTTACTCTTTGTTCGGCTCGACCTATTTGTGTGAACAGGCATTCAGCGTCATGAACATCAACAAAGCCAGCCACAGATCCAAGTTAACTGACCAACACCTCAGATCCATCCTGAGAGTCGCCACAACAAAACTAAATCCAGACTTTAATGCGCTGACTAAAAAGGGAGACCAACAACACTGTTCCCACTGAAATTAAAAATAAGTTTCTTCGTTGTGTTATGTAAAAAATGCATTTGAAAATATTTTTTTCAATAAGCCTTACATGTTACATGTCATTTCTGTTAAGTGATGGACATGAGTAGTGCGCAGGTGCACGTACGTTCTCAAAATAAAAAATGCACTCCAGATCAAATAACGCGCTCCGCATACTGGCGCGCTGTCACTGTTGTGTCCTTGTGCTGGTCGTTGTTGAGTTTTGGCACAGGGGACAATTGAATAAGAAGGAGCAGGACAAGTAGACCTGCATCTCCCACTGTTTTTGAAAAAAAGACAGTCAGGAGGAGAGTGATGATGATAATATCTTGAAGGTTAACAGAATTTTCAGTGCTTTAAAATAATAACTGTTACTATTAAAAAAGCTGTATTTTATTCATTTAATTTTCAGTGTTTTAAAAGTCATTTCAATAAATAGCTAAATACCATGGGATTTCAAAGACAAATATTTTGTTGTAATGCATTTGTTCATTTTCAATTGAAATTAAAGCACATGTTTTCTACATATCCCATGATATTTTATTTTCTCTTATGAGGTGTATTACCAAAACACTCCGTCCATCTGCTCCTGGTCTGGCCCCCCTGTCAAATTTTAGAACCCTTTGTGGCCCACAAGTCAAAAAGTTTGCCCACCCCTGCTCTAAACTTTCATCCTGTGTTCTTCAGCAGGACCTGACCATGCAGTATTTGAATGCAGATAGTCTGCAAGCCAGCCTTTATCAGAATTCAAAACTTCAAAATGTAGATGTAAATTTATTATCAAAGTACGTACAACGTACATCAACATATACTACCCTGAGATTCATTTTCCTGCAAGAACGAAGAAATACAATAGAATCAATGAAAAACTACACACAAAGACTTGCAAGCAATCAATGTGAAAAGCAAGACAAATCGTGCAAATATACAAAAATAATAATAATAAAGTAAATAAATAACACTGAGACCATGAGTTATAGAGTCCTTGAGAGTGAGTCCATCGGTTGTGGATCCGTTTAGAGTCAGGAGAATGAAGTCATCCATGCTGGTTCAGCTTAGCTCATGGAAACTGAATACAATGCTTGTTATTAATAGTGGCATTAGTTCCAGCTCTGCTATCATACTTTTGGCCTGGCTTCAAAGGCTGTTGACTGATACTTGTGAGAACATGCATAACAGGAAGCCCCTTCCAGCCCTTATATAGGGGACACATTGGGAAGAAATGGCTTAGGCCACAAAAATGCTGATAGGTTCAAACAGAGAGCCTGACAACAAGACTTTTCTTAATTTCAAAGACAATAAAGCTGATCTGAAAATGTAGGTTATACACTGGGTTTTATGGCACAACGAGAGCTATAAAAAGCACTTGGAACTCATTAATCAGGCAGCTGATTCTGACAGTAACCCAGATTTCAAAAGCTAATCTTATTTGCTGACACCTGACTTGTAACGTGTCCTACCCAGCTTAAAGCTGTTCTATTGAGAACATTGGCTTCCCAGCCAGACAGGGTCAAATAGTGGATGCTTTGCAAAGCCTGAATTCAAATCCCATGTTCCCTGTTACTATTTGTAACTATGAGACTTCTTCAAAGTTCAAAGTAAATTTATTATCAAAGTACATATATGTCGCCATATACATTTACTTATAGGGATTCACAGTGGATACAAAGAAGTGTAATAGAGTCAATGAAAAACTATACACAAACAAAAATGGACAAACAACCAATGTGCAAAAAAGGCAATAGAAATGATAATAATATTAAATAAATAATATTGAGACCATGAGTTGTAGTGTCGTTGAAAGTGAGTCCATAGGTTGTGGAATCAGTTCTTGCTGAGGTGAATGAAGTTATCCAAGCTAGTTCAGGGGTCTGATGGTTGAAGGGTAATAACTGTTCCTGAATCTGGTGGTGTGGGACCTAAGGCTTCTGAATTTCCTATCGAATAGCAGCAGTGAGAAGAGAGTGTGGTCTGGATGGTGGGGGTCCTTGATGATGGACACTGCTTTCCTATGGCAGCACTCCTTGTAGATGTGCTCAACGAGGGAGTGTCCTTGTCCTCTGATGGATTGGGCTATATTCATACTTAGCGTAGGCTTTTCCATTCATAGGCATTAGTGTTTCCATACCAGGCTGTGATGCACCAGTCAGGATTCTCTCCACTGTGCCTCTATAGAAGTTTGTCAAAGTTTCAGATGATATGCCAAATCTGCACAAATTTATAAGAAGGTAGAGGTTCTGTTGTGCTGTTTTTGTAATGGCACTTACATGCTTGTCCCAGGGCAGATCCTATGAAATGATAATGCCAAGAATTTAAAGTTACTGATCCTCTCCTCCTCCAATCCCCGTTGAGGAATGGCTCACGGACCTCCCATTTCCTCCTCCTGTCATCAATAATCAGCTTTTTAGTTTTGCTGACGTTGAGTGAAAGGTTATTGTTGTGGCACCATTACACCAGATTTTCATTCTCCCTATTGTCACTATGCTTGCTTTGGCCAACACCAGTGGTATTATCAAAAAACTTGAAAGTGGCTTTAGAGACATTGGTGGGCTTGCTGAATGACTTAATGCCTAGATAGAAATGAGAATCTGAGCCGCTGCTGGAGAAGGTTATATATGACAAATTTAAGAGGTAAAAAAAAATCAAATTGCTTAATTTAAATGCATGAGGATGTAAGAAGCTGCAGAGAATAGTGGATCCTGCCCAACACATCATGGGTTCACACCTCTCCATCACTGGTAGTACCTACAGCATTATCAAAGATCCCTAACATTTGGGCCATATGATCTTTTCACAACCATCAATCAGCAGGAGGTATAGAAGTCTGAGGTTACACCTCACTATTTTCAAGAAAGGTATTTTCCTTCAACTATTGGGTTCTTAATTGAATAGTTGAAAGGAACAGTTTAGTAACACTATGATCACTTTGATCACTAAAATGGCCTTTGTCTTTTGGTTCTAGTTGTGTCCTTGCTTGTAAAAATTATGGTTAATTCATGTTTTTCCTTGTGAAATCTGCTTATGTAATGCTTTGTGCTTGTGATGCTGCTGGAAGTAAGTTTTAATTGTAACTGTGCATACAAGTTATAATAAATTCACCTTTGACTTTGCAAAGCCGCTTGCTAGCAGCTTCAAGAACACCTACTTCCCTTCCATCATTCATTTCTTCAACCAGCCAGCACAACCCTAATCGCTACAGTCCAGCAACACCATGACTACTTTGATAAATTTGCACTAAAATTGATACTTTTTTGTTCTAATTGTGTTTTCTTGAAAAAAAATTGTGTATAATTTATGTCTAGTTTGTTTTTCTTGTGATTGCTACTTATATGCTGCCATGTTTTCATCGCACCTGTATATAAACGTACTGGTGCAGATGACAATAAACTTGACATTGACTTTGACTTTGCCCAGAGACTTGCCAACAGTTTAAAAAGTAAATGAAAACTTTCTGTCATTTCATTGCCAATAATGGATTTAAAGAGGTGAACCCCTTCCCAACATTTGACAGTCCTACTTTTAAGATAATTATCATAAAGAGAACAGATTTCCCTTGATATTTAACAAAGATAGCTCTTTGCGGTTATTGAATTTGTAATACCTCTGAGTACAGTGGCATTGTGGTTAAGATATTGGCATGCAATGCCCTGGATCATTGATCCGGAGACAAGAATTCAAATCTTATTCTGCTGGCAGAGGAATTTAAGTGAAAGTAATTGAATAAATTAATGAAAGGCTGAGATAGTGTGGGCAAGGAGAGGATGTTTCCACAAGTAGACGGGTCTAGGGTGCAAAGGCAACCCCTGACAATAAAGGGAGATCCCTTTGATACTGCAATGAGAAGGAGGTTCATCAGTCAGAAGGTGATTTGAACTAACCTCAAAACCTGCCCCTCTGTACCTTCTTCTGCAACTGGATCCTCAACTTCCTTATTAGGAGGCCATAGTTTGAGTGAATTAGTAATAACATTTCCTCTTTGCTGACTATCAACACAGATGCACATTAACAATATGTGCTGACACTACTGCTCTATTCTCAGGACTGTGCGACTAAACACAGCTCAAGTCTCATTTATAAGTTTGCCGATGACACCACTGTTGTTGGTAAAATCTCCGATGGGAGTGAGGAGATTTACAGGAGTGAGATAGATCAGCTGGGTGAGTGGTGTTGTAACAGCAACCTTGCACTCAACATCAGAAAGACCAAGGAACTGATTGTGGACTTCAGGAGGTGGAGGATAGGAGAACACACATCAGTCCTCATTAGTCAGCAATAGAAACAGTGAGCCACCTCAAGTTTCTGGGCCACAATATCTCACAGGAGCTATTTTGGCCCAACATATTGATTTAATCATGACAAAGGCATGCCAGCATCTTTATGTCATAAGGCAGTTATAGTGTTGGAGAGTGTTTGCAATGATTATTCCTGTCTGCTGTTTTGTTCTGGACACAGAATAGCTCTAGAGTGACGGAAGACTACAGCCAATGAACATTTCTACTGACCTGACACTCCCATTGGCCTCCTAGTGTGTGTGGGTGGCAGAATCTGGAAGGAGCTGTTGGCAGCGTGGGAAGAATAAAACAGTGTAGTATGCCACTCAACAAACAGGAACAAAGCCACAGCAAAAATATGCAATCACTTTCAATACGTGGCAAAAACATAGCTAATATGTGCTAATGATCACCTTTAAAGAGGAATGGGTTACTGGCTAAATAATTTACTGTTGTTCTTGGCAAGGATATCACTCTCCCTGCCCTTTTGTTTTAGATGTTGTAGATTTCTGTGCCTCTCCGAGTTTTTTGAGGATAGCTGTAAAAGTAACAAAAATATTGCGGAATTTCTTCAGCATACGGACTGCTTCTTATCTCAAGTTCAAATTTCAAAGTGAATTTATTATCAAAGTACATATATGTCTGATGCACCATCAATAACTCACACTGAGATGGAAGGCGAGATATCGGCTTTTATTGACTGGAAGAAGGAACCAGGAGTGAGTGTCTATCATACAATGTCCTGGAGTCTGAGGCCGAGCGTCAGGCCTCAGACCTCCTTTATACAGGGGCCTGTGGGAGGAGCCACAGGAGCAGTCAGCAGGGGCATGTCCCGACAGGCACATAGTTCACCACAATGTCATCATACACTACCTTGGGATTAATTTCCAAGCACCCAGTTTTGATCATCTCTCTAGTCCCTTGCCAGGACTGCTTGTCCAGAAGCGAAACATGGAACCTCTTTGCTTGAGGAGGCCTCAATCTGACTCAGCCGTTTGTCCCGCCTTCTCCTTCTGAGATCTGGTTTCAGGGGATCCAAACGTGAACTTAAGGGATAACCCAGCACAGTTGGTGAGTTCTTCGTTGTGGAGCGTGCAGCATTACGATACGCAAGGAGCAGATTGATGGGCTTCTGAATCAGTGTCACTGTAGTGTGTTCTGCTGACGTTCCTCGCAATGCGTTCTTTAGACTCCCGACAAACCTTTCTGTCAGACCATTTGTCGCTGGGTGGTACAATACAGATGTAATATATCTTATTCCATTCACCTGACTGAAATTGTTCCGCAACAAACTGGTCCATTGTCACTGATTAAGCGTCATTATTGAGAAGAGGCTTCTCAACATATCAGCAGCGTGCAAGTCTGTACTGGAGGCTATCGGAACACCTCTTGCCACTTTGTAGCTGCATCATCTACTACCAAGAAATGTGTGCCCATGAATAGACTGGCAAAATCCACATGAGAATCCTCTGCCAAGGCATTACAGGCCATTCCAAGGATGGAGAGGCAGTGCTCCTGGCAACTTCTAGACGTGTTAGCACCCTGAAGAGTGCATGGCAAGCTGCTCGATCTGTTGATCTATCTCACGCCACCAAACAAAGCTTCAAGCCAACACTTTCATCTTGACCACGTCTAAATGACCAGCATGGAGTTCCTCCAGCACTTTAGCTCTCAGCTTGGACAGTACGAAAACTCTCAATCCAGAATCAGGTTTAATATCGTTGGCGTAAGTTGTGAAATTTGCTAAATTTGCAGCAGTAGTACAATGCAATACATGATAAATATGGAAAAAACTTAATTACAGTAAGTATATACAATATATGTACATTAAATAATTAAATTACGTTCTGTAAAAACAGAAATTTAAAAAAAATCATGAGGTAGTAATCATAGGTTCAACAATGTCCATTTAGAAACCAGATGGCAGATGGGAAGAAGCTGTTCCTGAGTCGCTGAGTGTGTGCCTTCAGGCTTCTGTACCTCCTTTTTGATGGTAACAATGAGAAGAGGGCATGTCCTGGGTGGTGGGTGTCTTTAATGATGGACGGCACTGTCTTTGAAGACGTTTTGGATACTATGGAGGCTAGCACCTATGATGGAACTGACTAATTTTACAATTTTCTGCAACTAACTTTGAAACTGTGCTATAGCCCCCATCCCCCCATATCAGATGGTGATGCAGCCAGTTGGAATGCTGTCCATGGCACATCTGTAAAAGATTTTGAGTGTTTCATGTTTCAGGTGACAAACCTAATCTCCTCAAACTCCTAATGAAATATAGCCACTGCCTTGCCTTCTTTATATCAATATGTTGCAACCAGCTTAGGTCCTCAGAGATATTGACACCCACTAATGTGAAATTGCTCACTCTCTTCACTTCTGATCCATCTGTGAGGATTGGTTTGTGTTCGTTTGTCTTTCCCTTTCTGAAATCCCCAATTAGCTCTTCGGTCTTACTGCAGCACCACTGCCGTATCTCACTCTTGTACACCCTGAGATTCTGCCAACAATGGTGGAAACATCGGCACATTTATAGGTGGCATTTGAGCTGTGCCTGGCCACACGGTCATGGGTGTAGAGAGAGCGCAGAGCAGTGGGCTCAGCACATCTGTGATGTGCACTAGTGTCCATCGTCAACGAGGTGAAGATGTTCTTTTCCAATCTGCATAGATTGTGGCCTTCTGGTTAGAAAGTCAAGGATTCACAATCCCCACATAAGGCAACCCCTGTAAAGCGCGTTCATCTCAGCAGTGGTAAAAAAAAAAGGGGAACTGGAATTTCTGCAGAACCCTCCAGCCATTTTTGGTTGCAATGTAGACCTGAGATGGCATAGGGTCTTTTCTGCCCTTTGGAGATGTTTCAAAGGTACATTAAATGTCAGAGAAATGTATACGATATACAGACTGAAATTCTTTTTCTTCACAACCATCTGCAAAAACAGAGGAGTGCCCCAAAGAATGAATGACAGTTAAATGGTAGAACCTCTTTCTCTCTCTCCCCTCTCTCTCTCTCCTCTCTCTCTCTCTCTCTCCCCCCTCTCTCCTCTCTCTCTCTCCCCCTTCTCTCTCCCCCCTCTCTCTCCCCTCTCTCTCTCTCCCCTCTTTCTCTCTCCCCCTCTCTCTCTCCCCCCTCTCCTCTCTCTCTCTCCCCCTTCTCTCTCCCCTCTCTCTCTCCCCTCTCTCTCTCCCCTCTCTCTCTCCTCTTTCTCCCCCCTCTTTCTCTCTCTCTTCTCTCTCTCTCTCCCCCTCCCTCCCTCCATCCCCACCCCTTTCTCTCTCTCTCTCCATCTCCCTCTCCTGTCGGTCTTCATGTGTCAGGGGGTTTGAACAAGCAATAGTGCAGATTGTAACATTGAAACAGCGAGCCGTTGGTCTCCTGCTCTCGTTTGTTGCAGGAGCGATCTCTCTCTCTCTCTCTCTCTCTCTCTCTCTCTCTCTCTCTCTCTCCCTCCCTCCCTCCCTCCCTCCCTCCCCCTCACTAGTGAGAAAGAGCCTGTTTGAGAAGTTGAAATGCTAGGATGCACTGTAGTTTTTTTTTGATGGAGAAGATCATAGTCTCTTTGGGAGTTTTGCTATTGTTTGCAGGGCAGGGAAGGTGGGGCTGGTGCTTTTCCTGGAGCAAGAGGGAGGGGAGAGGGTTGATGCTTTTGCTGCTGCTTATGCATGGGAGGAAGGGGGGCCTTGGGGTTGTAATGTTCCTGTCACTCTTTCTTTGGTGTTCTTCGGTTTTGTGGATGTCTGTGAAGAGTAAGAATTTCAGGCTATATAGTACATACATTTTCTGATACTAAATTGAACCACTTAAATATATATACACACATACATACATATATTTGCTGCCTAAGATCTTAGCATAGTACTGTATTTGTCATGTCAATATGGAGTGGAGATCAAGCTTGTGAATCTGGCAGGAGCAAAGGATGTTGGGAATGGTGAGGGAGGAGGGTGGCATGGGTATAGACTCACCCAGCCCTGAGTCACCAAGCAAGGTTGTTTGATTGCAAACTATCGGTTTATTGATGATTACAGAATGTCTCTCTGATGCTTCCCACTCCTTCCCCTCTCCCTTCCCCTTTTACCAAGCATGATTCCCCTCTCCCTGCCCACTTCCCACTCTCAGGCCACAATAGAAACCCACATCAGTATCAGGTTTATCATCACTCACACGTCATGGAAATTTAGTTTGTACAGTGCAATACATAAAATACTACAGTAGTGTGCAAAAGTCTTAGACACTGTAGCTATATGTACAAAATGTGCCTCAGACTTTTGAACAGTACTGTAAATAAAGAATGAATGAGTAAATGAGTGATAAATTAACTGAGTTGTGGAGGCTGAGTCCATAGGTTGTGGAATCAGTTCAGCGTTGAGGTGAGTGAAGTTATTATCCATGCTGGTTCAGGCGCCTGATGGTTGTAACAAGGGATCTTTAAGCAAAGGGATTCCTCTGGAATCATCCACATTGTATCCTCCAGCAGTTAGTCACATGCTTGGATTCTGAAAGTAATACCAGCCAACATGAGGATATAAAATGCTGGACAAATTCAGCAGGTCAGGCAGCATCCATGGAGGGAAAAGAACAGTCGATATTTTGGGCTGAGATTCTTTCTCAGGACTGTGCCTGAACATTCCTCCTGCATTCTGTTTGTGTTGTTCAAGGTCTCCAGTACCTGCAGAATCTCTTGTATCACTGGCCAGTATTACACATGTTACTGTTTACTCATTGGGGGCAGGTTAAGAAATCAGTCAGCTCAGCCACTCCCTCAACATTACAGTGGAACATTGTCCTAGATTATATGGTATCATCTTAGGTGAATGTTTTGCCAATTGAGTCACACTGGAAAATCATTACAAAAGAAATGGCACGGAAAGTTTCCCCAGCATAACCCCATTGTGTCCTGGTTTGTCATGCAGTTTATTCATTACAAGCAATCTAGTGTCAGAGAGAAAAGTGTGAAGTCCTTTAGCCCATCAAGTCTGCACCAAGCACCAACCACACATTTACACTAATCCCACGTTGTTCCATTTTATAGTCCCATTCTTGTTTATAGCCCCATTCCATTTTATAATCCCACATTGTTCCATTTTATTACAGAGAGTAATTTACAGCAATCGATTAACCCACCAACCACAAGTCTTCAGGATGCAGGAGAAAACTGGAGTCTCCGTGAAACGCATCTGACCAAATTCCACACAAACAGCACCTGAGGTCAGTGCTGAACCAGTGTGAGGCAGTGTTTCTACCAGCTGAGTTCAACTGAAGAGATTCATAACGTCTAATTATGACAGGTGTCACAAACTAGCAATCGTCTTTCCTTTATCTGTCATCGTGGTAAAAGTTCTGAAAAGCAGTTTAATTTCTTTAATTTGGACAATCAAAAGACAGCTGCTGGTGCCACCTTGGGAAGTTCAAAGAAGTTTGAACAAAATATTTCATTCCAAAATGAGATTGGATTGGGCGACCGACCATTTTGCATCAGTAAAATCCATGATATCTGAAAGGTTGCAGATTCTTCAGAGAGACGTCTGGGCTATACCCAGGCATAGCATCCCATCCTCTAATGCCCAACATATTAATGGCAAGACTCTTGGCAGTGTGGAGGATCAGAGGGATCTTGGGGTCTGAGTCCATAGGACACTCAAAGCTGCTGCGTAGGTGGACAGCAGCTAAGAAGGCATATGGTGTGATGGTATTTCATTAACCATGGGACTGAGTTTGTGAGGTAATGTTATAGCTATACAAGACCTCGGTCTATCCCCACTTGGAGTCTGGCCACCTCACTACAGGAAGGATGTGCAGAGGAGTTTTACAAGGATGTTGTCTGGATTGGGGAGCATGCCTTATGAGAATAGGTTGAGTGAACTTGGCCTTTTCTCCTTGGAGCAATGGAAGATGAGAGGTGACCTGATAGAGGTGTACAAGATGATGGGAGGCATTGATCATGTGGCTAGCCAGAGGCTATTTCCCAGGGCCAAAATGGCTAACATGAGGGGGCATAGATTTAAGGTGCTTGGAAGCAGGTACAGAGGGGATGTCAGAGATAAATTTTTCACACAGAGTGGTGAGTGTGTGGAATGCACTGCTGGCAATGGTGATGGAGGCGGATACAATAGGGTCTTTTAAGAGACTCTTAGATAGGTACATGGAGCTTTGTAAAATAGAGAGCTATGCGGTAGTGTAATTCTAGGCAGTTTCTTGTGTCGGTTATATGGTCGACACAACATTGTGGGTGGAAGAGCCTGTAATGTGCTGTAGATTTCTATGTCTTAAAGCCTGTAACACATAGGCTGGAGGATTTTAAAGCTTTCTTGCTCTGGATATCTTAATTAATTCAAGCTCTAGTAAAGATTAAGTCATACTGAACCTTAGTTTAGAGTCTTTTAATTAACACCTCAGTTAATAACTTACCAAAGTAATTGGGTCAACACATATGACAACAATAAGTTTGACCTTCAGGATGGAGTGAGCTGTCACTGGGAAGGCCAACATTTAATCCACAATATATCCCTAATTTACATAACATCCTGAAGATGGAAAAAAGTCATCATTAGAACAGTATCAGACTTCAGGTCTTTTGAAGGATTAGGTTTGCCTTAAAGAGGAGGAATAGCATAGTGATTAGTGTAACATTATTACAGTGCCAGTGATCTCGATTCAGTTCCTCCTTGTCTGTAAGGAGTTTATAGTTTCTCCCTGTGACCACCTGAATTTCCTCTGGGACAGCATTGCTTGTTTGCCAGTCTTTATTTTGGTATAGTTTTTCGTAAATGATATTGTATGTCTTTGTTTTTCTGTAAAAGCCTATAAGAAAAAGAATATTAAGATAGTGCATGGTGATATATACAATGAATCGCAGTTAGTTGGGCCATCAGTAAATTGGGGCAGCCATTTATTTGGGACACCTCTTAAAGAATAAAACCTAATGGAGAAGATAGCCAGGATTCTCTTCATTTGTTCAGGACACTAAGTTGCTTACTTGGGACAGGAGACTGTTACCAAGTAGTTTCTAACTTGCGTCATTCAGGTGCACTTGTGTAGTCATTGGACACAACACCTTACTTAGAGTGAACAGTTTTTAAATAGCATTGGTTGCATGTGTGTGGGTACAAAAGTAGTGAAATTTGTCAGTATAGTTGGCAAGAAATAAACAGCAAGACAATTCAGAGCTGTTTTGCTCCCTGCGGTTTCAAGCATTCAAGCTTTGAGACGCCAGAGATTGCTGGGAGTGAAAATGAACTGATTTAACTACTTCATCAAGTTAGGAACTATGAAGAATTTGAAGGTATTGACAACCATCTTGAATGTTACAATAAAAACTAAGAGTTGAAGAATGCAGTTATTGAAAGCATTAGGCAGTTTATTATCTGCACTAGATGTCTGTGCTAATTTTATTCACTTACAGTCACTCGAAAGAGCACGGATATGTACACTGGATAAATCCCTCTGTCGATAAATATTAGGAACTAAACTCAGTTTTATAGTACTGTAGTATCATTGGTAGTGTCTAATTTGTTCTATATTTCATTTATTTTGTCATTTTTATACTTTTAAACTATTTCCATGAAACTTCGGTTAAATGGGGCAGTCAATTAATTGGGCCAAAATGTACTGGTCCTGATGTGTCCCAACTAACCAGAATCAAGTGTACAGACTTTGAAGATAAATTTGATTTTGCCTGTTCACCTCCCATACTCTAAAGACGTATGGGTTAGAGGGTTAATTGGTCTCATGATGTAATTGGATGGAGCTCTAAAGGCTTGTTACCAGTGCTGTATATCTAAAAAAAGTAATAGAAAAGTATTGTACAGCATGATGCCTTGGTATTATGGTGGGCTTACTGGAAATGGTAGTGTGCTGAAGAAGATGGTTGGTGAATAGGGAGGAGGGAACCAGGATTAGATCAAGTTAATGGAAATACACAAGGAATGGGTGAGACAAGGCGAGACAGGAGCAAGTGCCGGTCAGCAAATCTCAGATTCAAATTCTGATTTATTTATCGAAACAAAAGTGAAATGTGTCATTTGCTGTAACCAACACACCTAAAGGTGCGCGGGCGGGGGTTAGTGGGCCTCAACTGTTGCCACAAATTCCGGCGCCAACACAGCATGCCCACAATGCTTGGCAGAACAACACAGAATCGAACCCACCAAGCAACAACAGTGAAACCAGCCCCGTTCTGCCCTCCCTCCCCCCCCCCCCCCCCACTCACCCACACACACTCACAGTCCTCTAAATTTTAGGAATCAAAATATAAATCCGGGATGAATTTGACAGAGGCTACATCTTACTCTAAACTGGCAGGGAAAGAAGATTGGAAGTCACCCACAGAGTCTGTAGCTGTGAAGTATGGGTTACAAACATGAATTATATGTTAATCGTCAGTCACTGCTGCTCTTTTAGTCTGGTGCTAGACCCCTCTGCTACAGGAAACGTCCTCTCCATGTCCACACTATCTAGGCCTTTCAATATTCATTAGGTTTCAAGGAGATTACCCCATCATTCTTCTGAACTGCAATGAATGCAGGTCCAGAGCCATCGAACACTCCTCACACATTCACCCTTTCATCCCCAGGATCATTCTCATAAACATCCTCTGGATCCTTAACTCCCTTACCAACCAAGAACCTATCAATCTCTGCCTTAAGTACAGCCAATGACCTCCATCATATTCAGCAACAATGAGTTCCACAGAAATCTGAATCAGATTTGTTATCACTGACTTATATTTATTATCCAGTGATATTAGCTCTGTCACTCACAGATGAAATTCTTGCTCTTCTTTGCACTTTGTCATAAACCCTTCATAGCTGCTGGAATAAGGAGACGTGGTGCTCCCATGGCAACTCGTGAGGTAACTGATCACATTGTCAAGATAAAAGAAAAACAAGTTCTGAGCGTCTGAAAGAAGAACTGAAATACAGAGCTGGCGATTAGCATTTGAAAGTAAAAGCAGGTCTGATATTTGAGGAAGATTAATTCAAAAGGACACGGAGCTCAACATCAAGGTAATTAATTGCAGTGACATTACAGAATGATGACAATATCTAAAAAAAAGAGCCTTGAGACCAATTGCAATCCAACTAATCACATTAGCCCACTCCCTGTCTACAGCCCTTTAAGAAAGAAGGCGGTCATTTAATGTAAAGTAAGTTTTATTATGAGAATACATATATGTCATCATATACAACTCTGAGATTCTTTTTCCTGCGAGCATACTCAGCAATTCTATAAAATAGTAACTATAACAGGATCAATGAAAGATCAAGATGTGTAGAAAACAACAAACTGCAAATGCAAATATAAATAAATAGCAATAAATAACAAGAGCACAAAATAACAAGGTAAAGCTCCAAGGCAATTAGGATTGGCAAAAAATGCTGGCACGCATCCTGAAAAATTAATTCTAAGAAAACGGATAGCTCCCTTCTGAACACTACAATTGAATCAATTCAGCAGTGCATTTGCAAAACATGATCTTTTCCTTGTATCACTTTAGTTTCTTCTGACAATCACCTTCATTCAGTGTGCCTTCCGATTTTGACCTATCTATCAATGGGAAAGGTTTTTGTTTCAAGAAGAGTAAACCATCTCCTCCAGTCTATCCACAAAACCAAACCACATAACACAGGGTTTAATCCAGAGACTGGACTCAAGGCATAACAGCTGTGCAATTTAAAGTTTTAATCATTTGGAACTTAAAAGCAATAGAAAATAGCAGTGGATGATTGCAAAACTACTGGCTAATAATTAAAACCCATTTAGTTTATTAATGCTCTGAAGTAAGAATCTGCTGTCCTTTCCTGTTCTGTCTGAGGCTTGATAAGGCATTGGTCTGGCTGCACTTGGAGTATTGTGAGCACTTTTGGGCCCCTTATCTAAGAAAGGATGTGCTGGCTTTGGAGAAAGAAAGAGGACATTCATGAGAATGATCCTGATAATGAAAGGGTTAACGTATGAGGAGGGTTTAGTGGCTCTGGTTCTGTACTCACTGGAGCAAAAATTAAGTAAAAAGCTTTCAGAACAAAGGTGAGTCCATAGAGAGGGAGCCTGGAGCAGCCAGAGCAGGCCCCCAGACTCAGCCTCACTTCCTCACACAAAAGGAGTTCACAGGAATGAGAGGGGGGATCTCACTGAAACCTCTCGAAGTTAAAAGGCCTAAATAGAGTGGACCTGGTGAGGATGTTTCCTATAGTGAGTGAGCCCAGGATCAGAGCACACAGCCTCAGAATACAAGGGTATCTGTTCAGAACAGAGATGAGGAGGAATTTCTTTAGCCAGTGGGTGGTGAATCTGTGGAATTCATTACCACAGATGGCTATGAATGCCAAGTCATAGGGTATGTTTAAAGTGGAGGTTGATAAATTCTTGATTAGTAAGGGCATTAAAGGCTACAGGGAGGAAGGCAGGAGAATGGGTTTGAGTGGGATAATAAATCAGTCATTTTCGAATAGTGGAGCAGACTCAATGGGCTGAATGGCCTCATTTTACTCCTATGTCCTATGGTCTTTTAGTCTCACATTCTTTGACAGTCTTTTCCTGTCTCTGCTCTTGAACGTGCAGCATATGCTACTTATTCGCAGAGGAACATCTTGCCTGTCCTTCCCAATGCTTCTGCCTAATGGGTCCTGGACTCTCTGATGTTTTATCCCCATATTCTAGTGGTCGCCAATCCATCGATCGTGATCGACTGGTCAATCTTTGAGACTTTCCCAGTAGATCCCAAAAAAAAAAGAAAAATAAATACACAAATACTGTTGAGAGATTGTTTCTGGGTTGCGGCATTTTAGTTCCATTCTTTCTGCCCAGTGTGTATGCGTGTAGCTCCCCCGCCACACACTGCACAGTGTACTTCAGTGGTCCCCAACCACCGGGCCGCGAGGAAACGATATGATTTGGCGATATGAAATGATATGAGTCAGCTGCACCTTTCCTCATTCCCTGTCATGCCCACTGTTGAACTTGAACCCATGCGAGGTCAACAGTTGCAGTGATACCCTCGCGCCAGGGATCACTGGTTGGTCTCGGGTAACCGGCCGCCTCACGCGGCCGGTGAGAGATGCCGTTGATACTGGCCTGGAGCGTGGACAGATGGGCAGTGCCTCTAAACCTGTTTAGCACACCAAATGTTTGTGGGGAATCCAGTGCTAAAATATTCGCAGACGACCTAATTTGGGCTCAGGGTTTTGTAAGTAACAGAGCAGCTACCTCGCTGCGATTTACCAAAAGTCATCCCTCGAGCCAAACTTTTGTTGGCCGATAGATCCTACAAGGGGGGCGGGCGCGGGCCCTGTCGCACTCCTCACTCTCTCTGGACTGCGACCCCCGCAGCCCCGGCACGGGGACCTCCGGCCCTTACCTTGTCCTCTCACCCCACCCATGACCAGCCGCACCTGGCCAAGGCATCCGGCCGCGGGCAGGTGGGAGTATGGAGTTTGGGCCCGGAGGCTGTCTAATGAGGCAATGAAGCCCTCAAAACTGCTTCAGCACCTTGAGTCCAAGCACCTTGCACTTAAAGACAAACCTGTTGAGATTTTTCAGCAGTAAAAACATGAGCACGCGGGACAGAAGCTAAGTGCTGAGAGCCATGTAAACTAAATTGCGGAATAGACCGGACATATGGAACCTGCTTCAAGTATCGCTGTATTCCGGTCGTGTTTAACATCCCCCCCCCCCCACCCCCGTCAGCCAGTCTGCAAGAATATTGTCAATATTAAACCAGTCCGCGGTGCAAAAAAGGGTGGTGACCCCTGGTGTACATTCGTTATTTCTACTTCCGGGTTGTGGGGTTTTACTTCAGGCCTTTTCTGCCCGGTGCGCATGTGTGTGACTAACCGACTTAGTAGGTCGATCTTGCCTTTCACTAAGGCCGAGGTAGGGGATCTTGGGCTTAAAAAGGTTGGTGACCACTACCATATTCCATCCGTGAATGTTAATAGTGGACTGAGGATAGGGTGTGGGTTGGCAGACAGGTTGTGCCAGGTAGCGGTGGGGAGTAAGGATAGAGTTGAGAGACAGTGCCAGATGAATGACAGATGGAGTCAAACTAATAGAAAGGATGAATAAGTAGAGAAAAAACAATAAGGAAGGCTGCAGCAAAGTGATGGAAGGAAAATGTGAAGATTGGAGACAGCTAATGTAGGGAGATCAGCAGGAATACCAAAGGTTATTCGTATTGGACGTTGATAAGTAAAGGAGGTAAGAATGGAAATCACTAGGGAAGAGGTGACTGGCCAGCTGGAACTGATGCTTGAGGGTCAAAGTCCTGTGATTGGCAAGTCCTGGATTAGCTGGAAGCCCGAAAATCAAAGTTCCATAATCGGTGAATCTGGAAGTCTAAGTCCAAATGTCAACGTCCTGTGATCGGCAAGTCCTGGGATTAAGGACCAAATGTCAACGTCCTGTGATCGGCAAGTCCTGGGATTAAGGACCAAATGTCAATGTCCTGTGATCGGCAAGCCCTGGGATTAAGGACCAAATGTCAACGTCCTGTGATCGGCAAGTCCTGGGATTAAGGACCAAATGTCAATGTCCTGTGATCGGCAAGTCCTGGGATTAAGGACCAAATGTCAACGTCCTGTGATCGGCAAGTCCTGGGATTAAGGACCAAATGTCAACGTCCTGTGATCGGCAAGTCCTGGGATTAAGGACCAAATGTCAATGTCCTGTGATCGGCAAGTCCTGGGATTAAGGACCAAATGTCAACGTCCTGTGATCGGCAAGTCCTGGGATTAAGGGCCAAATGCCAATGTCCTGTGATCGGCAAGTCCTGGGATTAAGGGCCAAATGCCAACGTCCTGTGATCGGCAAGCCCTGGGTGTAAGGATCAAATGTCAACGTCCTGTGATCGGCAAGTCCTGGGATTAAGGGTCAAATGCCAACGTCCTGTGATCGGCAAGTCCTGGGATTAAGGGCCAAATGTCAACGTCCTGTGATCGGCAAGTCCTGGGATTAAGGACCAAATGTCAACGTCCTGTGATCGGCAAATCCTGGGATTAAGGACCAAATGTCAATGTCCTGTGATCGGCAAGTCCTGGGATTAAGGACCAAATGTCAACGTCCTGTGATCGGCAAGTCCTGGGATTAAGGACCAAATGTCAATGTCCTGTGATCGGCAAGTCCTGGGATTAAGGACCAAATGTCAACGTCCTGTGATCGGCAAGTCCTGGGATTAAGGGCCAAATGCCAACGTCCTGTGATCGGCAAGCCCTGGGTGTAAGGATCAAATGTCAACGTCCTGTGATCGGCAAGTCCTGGGATTAAGGGTCAAATGTCAACGTCCTGCGATCGGCAAGTCCTGGGATTAAGGACCAAATGTCAACGTCCTGTGATCGGCAAGTCCTGGGATTAAGGGCCAAATGTCAATGTCCTGTGATCGGCAAGTCCTGGGATTAAGGGCCAAATGCCAACGTCCTGTGATCGGCAAGTCCTGGGATTAAGGGCCAAATGCCAACGTCCTGTGATCAGCAAGTCCTGGGATTAAGGGCCAAATGCCAACGTCCTGTGATCGGCAAGTCCTGGGATTAAGGGCCAAATGTCAATGTCCTGTGATCGGCAAGTCCTGGGATTAAGGGCCAAATGTCAACGTCCCATGATCAGTGAGCTCAGAAGTTGAAACCCAAAGGTATAAGTTCAGTGATCTTCAAGTCCTGGAGTAGGCAAAGGCCTCTTGTCTATGAGTCTGTGAGTCTGGGCCAGGGGCTGGAGATTGGAGGTCTAACATCTGTGAGTCTGAGAGTCTGGGGCAAAGTACTGGAGACACAATGGTGACTTGTACTGGGGCTGGACGCCTTGTCCTGTGTATGTGAGTGGGTGGTTGGGAAAAGGGCATCTTTTGCTGTTGTTCCTGCTTATTCTGAACACTGTGGGCATGCCAATTTAGCACTGGAATGTGTGATGACACCTGCAGGGTGCTCCCATCACATCCACACGTTGGTTGTTAGCACAAATGACGCATTTCACTGTACGTGTGACAAATGAATCTGAATCTAATGCTGCCAACTGGCACATTCGGAGGCGCTGGAGTACAATAAATGCTGAACCTCAAAGCAGCTGCTTCAACAGCTCAGTGTGGAGGAAGAACAACATCCAGTCCCACTCTCACTGGACAGCGAGGAAATGCCTCTGCGGAACAACCTTCCGAAACCTCGCGACTGCCTCGTGTTTAACTTAACTATAAACTTACATATGAAGCTTGCTTATATGACTCTATGAGCCTGTGATGCTGCTGCAAGCACGTTTCATTGCACCTGTGCATGTGACAACAAACATGGCTTTGACTTGCAGAAAGAGAAAACGTGAAAGGCAGTGGTGCAAGGTGTAGAGTATTTAATATTTCAGTAATATTAAATATTGTAATATATTGTTTCAGTAAGCATTCTTTGTTTACACAATTCATTATGGGTTATATGTGTGAAGTATGTGAATGGCTTACGTCATTTCACCACCATGTTATACTTGAGTCTCAATAAACATAGAAAGTTATCCCAGCTCCTCTGTTTTCCTTTTCATTAATTTCTGGAGTTACAAAACATACCAATGGTGACAAGGTAGTTCTGAACTGAACCCAAAATGACTACCTACCTGTTGAAGTGCAGCATGTTTTTCTTCAGAAGGGGGAGAGAGACGTTTGAGTTAAAAAAAAAAGCTCAGCACATTTTTTCCTTTGAAAGGGGAAAGAGATGTTTAAATTAAAAACAAGGCAGAAAACAAATGAAATTCATGGGTTTGCGAAGTGATAATAATAAATAAGTAGCAGAAATGGTTATCTACATCAGAAACATAGACACGTTCAATTGCACAACAGCTAACTGGATGATGTACACTGAACAAATAGAGCAGTATTTTAAAGCAAATGGAATAGCTGATAAGAAACAAGTGCCAATTTTGCTGAGTGAAATAGATGGAAATGCATAGTTTGCTTCGAAGTTTAACTGTTCCAACCAAACCAGCTGAAATGAGCTTTGCTGATATTGTGAATGCATTACAGGAATATTTAGATCCAAAATATTAATTGTTATTAAATATTAAGTGTTAATTGCAGAACTCTTCAGGATTAACAAGTGCAACCAAAAGGTAGGGGAGCATTTCAGCTTAATTAGTGGCCGAATTGAAGAAATTCTCTGAGAATTGTCACTTCAGTGATGAGTTTAATGATGCACTGAGAGATCATTTAGATTGTAGAATCTTACAAGAAAACATTCAAAAAATCGCTCCTGACTGAATCGCAGCTCGCATTTAGAAGAGCAGTAGAAATCACTGTATCAATGGAAACAGCAGCCAGAGATGTAATTGAGTTGCAGTCAAGAATGAAGTAAGCATGAACAAAATTTCAACACCTGAACAGAAACCTGCCTGGCCAAACAAATTACATTACTGTTAAAGGCAAAATGTAAAATGTAAAGAAAATATAAAAATCTAGGACACATACAAAGAGCATGTTTGGCAGAAAAAAGTACAGGGACAACACAGAGAAGAGATAACAATAAAAAGTCAAGTTGTAGTTTCAAAGAGAGCATTAATCTGCATGACGTTGATGAAAATCCGATAATGATGAGAATGACACCGGACTGTGCAGCGTTGAGATTTACAATGCGAAAACTAACAAGAGACAAGCAATATTGCTTACTCAAGAAGTAAAATATTGTTTCAGAATATTGCTTACACCAAATCACTGGCTCAGCTGTTTCAGTCATTACATGAAATTAGTTTGAATGACATTTCAAAGATACTGAACTGAAGCCTGCAGATATCCAACTAAGAACTTATAATGGAGAAAAGATATCTCCTGTGGGAATGACATCCACAACAGTGAAATACAATGATCAACAAACCACATTGAGTTTGTATATGGTAAGCAGAAGAGGGCCAGAATTGTGAGGTCATGAGTGGCTGAGCCAACTACAACTTGATTGGAGATCCATCCACCAGTTGCATGCACATCCCCTGCAAGAGAGTCAACTGAAAGTGAATGAAGAAAGGTACTGGATAATGCCACAGCAGTATTCAAGGATGGCACTGGAAAACACAAACATATCAATAGAGTTAAATGAAAATGCCACACCTAAGTTTTGCAAAGCCTGTCTGGTTCCTTAAACTATCCGTGATAAAGTAACCAGTGAGCTGGATCACATGGAGGCTGAATGAATTCTTTCCAAGGTTGAGTGGAGATAATGAACATTGCCAGTGGTTCCAGTAGCCAAGAAGAATGGGTCTGTCAGGATCTGTGGTGATCTTAGCATAACCATCAACCCAGTACCAAAAGTAGATCAATACCCTCTGCCCAAGATAATGGATATTTTTGCAAATGTTTCTGGCAGAAAACACTGCAGTGAAGTGGACTTAGCTGAGGCCTACCTACAGATGGAGCTGGAAGAAGTCCTGAGTGTTTTGCACCATAAATGCTCAGAAAGGGCCTGAATGCTATAATTAGCTTAACTCTGGAGTAGCATCTGCACCAGCACTCTGGCAGAAAGCTGTGGGCAGGCTACTGGAAGGCTGCCCAGATACTCAGTGTCACTTGGATGACATCATTGTTACTGGTAAAGATGGCAAGAAACATATCCAAAATCTCACGAGGGTGTTAAAAAGATGAGAAGATTATGGGCTCAAAGCACACCACAATAGTGTAAATTCTTTAAACTAAGCATCATTTGCTGTGGTCACAACATTGATGCAAAATGTTTACACAAGTGTGCTGAGAAAATTCAAACAGTGGTGAATGCACTGAGAGATAGATAAGTTTGTGGAATCATGGAAGAAAGCATTCAAAAACAGATACTAACTGAAGCACAACTTACATTTTAAAAAACAGTTAATTGGCTGTATAAATGGAAACAGGAGACAGACGCAATTGGGTCACAGTTAGGAATGAAAGAGAGCAGTGATGGTGGCAGAGGTGGAGGCACACATGAGAAACGGTTGAGGGAAAACAGAGGTGAGAGGTGGCAGAGGCACAGGAGGCATGGTCGAGGCAGGCAGAAGCAGAGGTGGGGTCGAACCAGAATGAAGGCAGCATCATGGTGTCGCCAAGAGCGAGGAACGTCCTGATGTCTGGTCGATTTAAGGACCGGTCTGAATCAGAAAGGTCAGGTACGGGCTGAATTTTGACTGTGGGTTCATGTCCCAGAGCGGTCTGAGAGCGAGGAACAATCCGATGTTTGGGTGATTTAAGCACCAAGCTAGATTGAACAGATCAGGATATCTTGACGGAAGGCGAGATGAGTGCCAGTTCTGCTCACTGCTCCGTGACATTAACTCGGCTCCGCACTGATCTGAGACTGTGGCCTGTTCCAGCTGCAGAGATGCCTGGCTTTGTGTCTTTCGTAAAACTTCAGTTCTGAAGCTATTTGCTTACTTTTATTGTTTGTATGATTTTGTTTTCTTTCTGTGCATCGGGCAAAGGTCTTTTTTTTAAAGTGTGTCTTTTCTAGGTTTCTTTGTTTTATGGCTGCTGTAAGGAGATGAATTTCAAGGTTGCGTAATGTATACATACTTTGATAACAAATGCACTTTGAACTTTGAGATGACACCGATCAGTTGAGGAGGGCAGAGTCAACAGAGAAGTGACCAGATTTGTCAGAACCATTTCCTGCAGTTTGAGTCAACTCCAACAACCATGACGGAGGAGGCCTCAGAACCTGAGAAAGTTTCATAGCCACAAGTCTCACATGTCAAGCAGAGTGAACCCTCTTGCCAGGAAAGACATTATCCCACAAGAGTAAGGAAGCCTCCACAGTGATTACGTATTTAGGCCTGAATGGGACAATTCAAAATTTACTAAGCTGTGGATGTCTATATAGTAATTGTTTTACATAGAGAGAGAACGATGTGTTACATATTTGAGTTTAGATGTATTCTGTTGGAGTTTATAGCCAAGCAGGAAGGTGTATAGTGTATTTAATACTTAAGTAATATTTCAGAAATTTGTAAATATATCGTGTGATTAAGCATTCTTTGTTTACATAATTCATTAGAATGAATTCATGAATTAGAATGAATTCTTACTTCATGTAAGAAGTACATAAATCTTTCAATTAATTTCAGGAGTTACAAAACATAATATAGGGTCCAGAATGCATTTAGTTGATAGTGCAATAAATTTATAGGGGCATCCTAATTACATCCACCATGTATTTTGAATAAAGTACATTTTTAACATTAGAAAAACTCTCTTAAGTATACAAAAGAACAAATCTACTCCCAATATCTAACAAAACAAAGATCACCAACTTGTCTCGGTCGTCCTCAGGAAGACTACAACTCCCAGAAACGATTGCAGGTCGTACGCGTGCGTAAACGTCTGACTTTTTTTACAAGCCGACCAATAGCGCATCTTATTTACTTTTAGAGACGAAGACAAGTCACTCATTAAAGTAAATATGAGGCGCCGTGAAATTTCTTTGTCTCATTTTCAATTTTCCTCGCCCCCGGAACTGAGACGGTCTCGGAGCGTCACGGGTCAGAGGTCGCGGCGAAGGGCGGGAAGGTTTCAGCGGGCGGCCGGCCGATGGATCTCAGCGAGTGGCGGCGGGACCCGGGTAGCAGCTGCCGCATCAGCTCGGCTGTGGCGGCCGCCTGTCGCGATGAGCCCTGTAGCTTGGGGGTGGACGAGGCGGGAAGGGGGCCAGTGCTGGGTGAGTGCCCGGCGTGGGGCGGAGCGTAGCGGGGGGTGGGTGCCCCTCCGGGGAGAAGGGGTATGCCTAGGGTCAGGTGTGGAAGGGTGGGAGTGAGTGCCTGAGCCTGGGGGGTGATGGTGGTGCGCGATGGGTGGGTGAAGAGTTTGGAAGGTGGGGTGGGGGTCGACCTGGAGGTGTGGCCAGACATCAGGAAATCAGCCCATTTGTCTCATCAGTTTTGTTTCCTGGCGTGTTGGAGGCCGAGGGGAGATCTGATAGAAAATTATAAAGTTATGAGAGATGTAGATTGGAGGCCGAGGGGAGATCTGATAGAAAATTATAAAGTTATGAGATGTAGATTGGAGGCTGAGGGGAGATCTGATAGAAAATTATAAAGTTATGAGAGATGTAGATTGGAGGCCGAGGGGAGATCTGATAGAAAATTATAAAGTTATGAGAGATGTAGATTGGAGGCCGAGGGGAGATCTGATAGAAAATTATAAAGTTATGAGAGATGTAGATTGGAGGCTGAGGGGAGATCTGATAGAAAATTATAAAGTTATGAGATGTAGATTGGAGGCTGAGGGGAGATCTGATAGAAAATTATAAAGTTATGAGAGATGTAGATTGGAGGCTGAGGGGAGATCTGATAGAAAATTATAAAGTTATGAGAGATGTAGATTGGAGGCTGAGGGGAGATCTGATAGAAAACTGTAAAGTTATGAGAGATGTAGATTGGAGGCTGAGGGGAGATCTGATAGAAAATTATAAAGTTATGAGAGATGTAGATTGGAGGCTGAGGGAAGATCTGATAGAAAATTATAAAGTTGTGAGAGATGTAGATTGATCATCATATTTTTCGCGAGGTAGAAATGTTAAACACTAGGAATTGTGTGGGAAAGTGTTTTATACGGATGGGTGGAACAGATTGCCATGGACAGTGGTGGAAGTGTATATGATAGTGGCAATTGAGGCTTTTGGATAGACTCATGAATGTATGGGGAACGGAGGGATATGGAGCATGTGCTGGTGGATGGGATTAATTTTATTTTACATCACGGTTGGACAAAAGGCCTGATCCTGTTCTGTGTTCCAAGCCTTCACCATGATCACCATTTACAAGAATCCTACGTTAAACCCGTTACATTTTCCTTGCATTCTCACTTCCTTCCAGATTCTAACCCTCCTCCAAGCAACAGCACCATTTACAGCAGCCAATTAACCTGCCAGCCTCCACATTGGAGGAACTTCAATCCCAGTGGCTGAAACTTGTACGGTCATGGTGAGAATGCGGTAACTCCACACACAGCACTGGAGATCAAGATTTGACCCTGGTCACTGTTGCTGTGCCACTGGGCTGCTTTTAAGATCTTGAACGAGGATAGAGGGGGTTAGAAGGAGTGCCCACTCGTGCCCTCACCTTCTCCAGATAAAACATGAAGCATCCTGATGAATGTGGCGTCTGTTAAGATGGGGGACTCATCTGTGATCAAGCTGAATTGTTTTCTTTTGTCCATAGTTTTCACTCACTTTACATCACTTTCTCTTGCTTCCTTCCATTTGTTGTGATCCCGGTCTCTTTGCAGACTAGGGGCTGACTGATAGTGTACTGGTTAGTACATAATAGTGCCATACAACAGAAGAGCTTTGTTAGGCCTTTCCAGAATGTAAGACCATGAGGTAGAGGAGCAGAATTAGGACATCTGGCCCATCGAGTCTGTTCTGCCATTTCATCATGCTGCTCCATTTTCCCACAGTCCCAATCTTCTGTCTTCTCCCTGTATCCCTTCATGTCCTGACCAAATAGCCTTAGCAGTGAAACATTACAGAGGCCTTGACATTAGCAGTGAAGCCCTACAGTGTGTTACACAACAGTGTATCAACCTTTGCCTTAAATATATGTTAAGATTTGGCCTTTAGGGCTATGCCTTTGGCAACAGATTCACCACTGGCAAAAGAAATTCCTCATCTCAGTTCTAAAAGGATGCCCCTCTACTCTTAGGCTGTGTCCTCTGGTCCTAGACTCCCCCACCATAGAAACATCTCCATGTCCACTCTATCAAGGCCTTTGAACATTCAATAGGGTTCAATTAGGTCACCCCCTCATTCTTCTGAATTCCAGTGAATACAGGCCCAGAGCCATCAAACAGCCTTCATATGACAAGCTGTTCAATCATTTTTGTAAACCACCTTTGAATCCTTATTAATGTCCACATGTCCTTTCTAAGATAAGGGACCCAAAACTGCTCCCAATGCTTCAAGTGAGACCTCACCAGAGCTTTATAAAGCCTCATCATTACACCCTTGCGTTTATATTCTGGTTCTTTTGAAATGAATGCTAAAGTGACATTTGCCTTCCTCATCAACTCATTCTGCAAATTAACTTTGCACTTCAGATTTGTGAATTTTCTCTCCATTTAGAAAATAGTCTACCCTTTTATTTCTTTTACTGAAGTCCTTGGCCATACACTTACCAACAGTATTCCATCTGCCATTTTTCTCCTAGTCTTCCTGTGGCCTCTCTACTTCCTCAAAACTACCTGCTCCTCCTCGTATCGTCCACAAACTTAGCAACAAAGCCATCAATTCTGTAACCTAATTTATTGACACATAACGTAAGAAGATGCAGTTCCTGTGGAACACTGGTCACCAGCAACCAACCAGAAAAGGCCCCCTTTATTCCCACTTTATTTTTGTACTAGAAACAAAAACTTGGTTTAAAAAAAATAATCTCTGGACACAATCACTCAGTGATGTTTATTTTTCCCTCATCTACATTTATTCCTTTTCCATACAGTGTACTTACAGCCTCAGGGGCATGGTTTTAGAATAATTGCAGTGGCACGCACTGCTAGTTTGCCTTTTGACAATTCCCCCTTTTAAAGGTGGAAACATTAATCCTGTCAGACAATGTGCTTTAAATTACAGCTGACACTAGTTGTCTTGCTGTGGGGAAGCAATTACTAGTGTTTCTATGGTGCAGTTTCAATACCCACATTAACCATTTATACTTGAAAATAGATGTAAGTAAATACGGACTGTCAGAAGGATTGGATTGAAATTTAAGTTAAAGTGGCAAAAAGGCCAAAAGAGATGTATTTTTACAAAATCTATATAGTGTGAAATGTCTTGAAAGGGTGGGGGAGGAGGAATAATTTGCAGGAAGGGTTTGGATAATTATTACATCGTGCAAAATATTAAGTTTGTGTAGAAGAACCTCTACTTCAAACTAAGTGGGTGGATCTTTCAAAAAACTAACATGGAGATGATTGAATTAATTGCTTTCTGGTGTGTTCTGGGAGTGGTGAAAGGAAGGAATGTCACCAGCGGGTTGTGGAATATTGAGCCATTACGTACCATGTTTTACCCCAATGGTTTGGCAGCAGATGGCGTAGCATACTCTACAATGCTCATTAGTGTTGAAGTAGCTAATTATAGAGCTGGAAAAAGGTGCATTGATCCACTGAGAAATATTTGGCAGATCATGATTGGTGGAAACCAGTGGTGTCATTATTGATAACTTGGGAAAACAGTCCAGTTGTAATGTTATGTGGCATCAAATAACTACCGTTACTCATTGCATGGTGTGTAACACTATAGAAGCACAATGACAATGCGTTTTAACTTATATCTTGGGGTGAACTAGAGCTAAACGCTGAGGTATGGCTTCAGAATACAAGGATGTCCTTTTAGAACAGATGAGGAGGGTGGTGAATCTGTGGAATTCGTTGCCACATATAACTGTGGAGCCAAGTCATTGAGTAAATTTAAAACGGAGTTTGATGGAGGATCTTGATTAGTGAGGGTATCAGGTTATGGGGAGAAAGAAGGAAAATGAGTTGAGAGGGAAAATAAATCAGTTCTGATTGGTGGAGCAGAGTTGATGGGCTGAATGGCTTAATTCTACTCCTACATTATAGTTTTATAAATAAAACCTTTCTATTTTTTTACTATAAGCTACTTTCTTTTGGTCTTATGTAATTATGAACAGGGGGTCAGTTTAAGAGTTTTGAATAATTTCACACATTTCCTTGCATGCGGCTTTTGAAACAACAGACTAACAAAACTATTTTTTGGGTTCAGTCTCATGTTTCTGAATTAAAGATCAAGCAACAACATTATTCTCTACAAACATTGACATGAATTAGGAATTTGCTGTGATGTGTCGGCGTGATATGCGGTTCTAAAAACTAACAATTATAAGAATACAGAGTTAATATAAAATTAGAGGTTAAAATACAGATAATGAATAAAAAGTGCATAAATGCCAGCATATTTTCGATGTAAACAGTGTTATAAAAAGTGGTTTAATGTGTCTACAGTGTAGTGCAGTGACTGAGGTTAAAGATCGAGGGGAATGGTGGGGGGGGGGAAGCTCTAACTGGAATGATTGATCAAATTAACTGTGGGAGGAAACTTTTAAGATGGCGCAAAGTTTTTGTTTTATTAGCCGTCTAGCACTTTACAGGAAGGAATAAATTAGAATCTTGGTTTAATGGAATTAAATTTTCAAAGTTCATTACTGTTATGTGAAATGAATGCACTCAAGTTTAATTGTTTTCAAGGCTGTACTGATCTGTGTGCATAGATCTTCTTCACTAGTGTTTGGTGTCAGCAACTGTTGTACTTAATGCCCCCTGTTTTCCTGTTTTTCAGGGCCAATGGTCTATGGAATCTGCTTTTGTCCTCTTTCCAAGCAACAACAACTCGAAGAGCTCAAGGTTGCTGGTATGGAAGTCTAAATATCAGCCACTACTGATAATGCAGTCGAAGTATGACAGTGCAAAACCTAAATAGAGATGCCAAACAAACACCAGATGAGCAGCTAAAAATCATTGCTCATGTTTTATGGAATTGATGGTGGAGAATTCAGTATTCACCCCGTCTTTGGGGTGCTGCTCTTTGTTTCAGTGCTGTTGCTGGTTTTTCAGAGAAGTTCTGAATTTGAGCCAGAATTCTTGAGTGTGAATTTCAGACCAAGTGAATGTATTTGAGTGCTGCTTATTGCAGACATATACAAAGGGCAGAGATCTGTAGCATTCTGAATGAGCAAGATTAAAACTTGTCAGGAATGGGAGCCATTCACCGTATGGACTTCAGTTCCATTATTGCTGTTGTTATATTTATTATAATTTTCACAAAGAATTGTTTATTTCTAAAGGCTGATTTATACTTGTGCGTCGCATCTACGCCGTAGGTGTCGCGTACCCCATGCTGTACCCTACGTGCACCTCTCCAGAAAAGTTACTCACGTGTCGTGGCGACGCAGACGGCAACAACTGTGATTGGTTCGCTTGGTAGCATTGCATTTCCTCCTACGAATTTCCAGTTGCTTTTTCTCCTCCATGTTTGTAGGCTGTGTGTACACCGATACGAAATAGATGAACCAAATCGTCAAATCTACCTGCCGACATGCGAAAATGTTTGAAATGCATTTCCTCGTTCATGTCTGTCATGAAGTAACTCAACACAGTGGCATAGAAACCCCACCACCAACTAGCATTTTGGTGCACACCAACGCATGCTCATTGTGGTATAGAGCGATGCAAAAGAGAAAATCAGGACAATGGCATAGGCTGCGGTGTAACCTGTACACACAAGTATAAATCAGCCTTAAGAGGGTTCTGCAAATGATTCTTTTTTCTATTTTCTTTCACTTCAACAGATTGCAATCTTGCTATCTCCTTGGCAAGGGTGGTTCAGACTGGGAATGGAGATGTTATCATAGCATCCAATTGCAAAAGTGTACAGTACACAAGGAGTCCACAATCTAGTATCCATGCAGATCTGTGCAATCTGAAATCTTCCAAGTTGCACCTTGTGCTGAGTTGGTTTTGGGTCCATGCCTTGGACTCTTGTGAGCTTTGTCAAGCACTTTGCTAAAATCCCTCTGTACTGTTATGCTAGACATGTACTGTTTGCACTAACCCCTTTTTATTCCCTTCATGTTCCCATCAACTCCCTGCAAATTCAATTGCTCACCTACACTAAAGACCAATTAACCTACCGACTCAAAACTGAGCTTAGTGCGAGGAAACTGAAGTGCTCAAAGGGAACAGAGTGACGATTACTGTCCTCCAGTCTGAATTCTTATGGATGAGTACTCCCCAATATGTTTTTCTTTCTTTGAAAGTAAAGACAAACAGTACACTCAGGCTGAGATCCATGCAACAAACCTGCCACTAAGCCCAGACCTCACTGCCGGGAACTTGTTGTAGTTTGCTGCTCTATACTGGCATTCCTGTAGCAATATGTTGCCCATGACATAGTGTGGGAATGTTGCTTGGGTGGCCACTATGCTGAGACATGGACTCTCGCTCAGTGGGCGTGAGGCATTGCAGCTGCACGTGTCATCAGGTTGGCCAGGTCACTGGTCACTTCATTTTGGATGTGAGAGAGGTTACCGTCTTCCCTCTTTGTTTTGCTGCACAACTCTTCTCAGTCCTGAGATTTCTCTTTAGTGAAGGACTTAGTGCCTAGCAGCCACCAGTTTGGGACAGCAAACTCCAGCTTGGGGCGGGCATTGTAGCCAAACAGTGTGAGATACAGGAACTACCATCATGTACAAATGGAGTGATGGATCTCGGTAGTCTGTCAACAGCCAGAGTAGCTTAGTAGTGGCATCCCAGCCAGGTTGCTGCTTGCTGCCCTGAGCCCTACATCTAGGCAGGGTAACAGTTTGGCACAAACTAGATGGGCTGAAGAGCCTGTTTCTGAGCTGTTGTACTCTATGATTGTGAGTGCTGAGCAGCTACACTGATTGCTGCAGCCTGTCAGCACTAGCCCTCTATACGCACTTTGCCTGTTACCTCCATGGCTTATTCCAGTCTAGACTCTGCTGTGCCACTTGGAGATTATTTGAACTGTTGAGCGCCATTTAGGCTTGAACCCTCAACCAAATTTTTGGCACATCAGCAAGGAAGGTACAGTGATACTTTCAGTAAAATAGCTACTTTGTCTTGTTGAAATCTCAGCCTTTTAAAGTCCTAGCATAGGTGCGGTCTGATCAATAACTTGATTATTTTTTATTTACTTTCACTTAGAAGCAGAAATGTTAGTCATGAATGTAGTTTTATTGTGCCTTCAGATACTTTGGAGAGTTTATTTGAATTAGACCCTTTTCAAAAAGGGCTTATTTCAAAACTTTATAATATAATTATGAAGATACGTTTAGAGCCTCTTTATAAGACTAAACAGGATTGGGAAAGAGAGCTTAGTTTTAGTATTTCTAGTGAGAATTGGGATAGAATTCTTCAATTAGTTAATACATCATTGTTATGTGCCAAACATTCACTAATACAATTTAAGGTTGTACAAGGATAAATTAGCTCATTTTTACTCTCATATAAGTCCTATTTGTGATAGATGTCATTCTGAAATTGCGTCTTTAACTCACATGTTTTGGTCGTGTTCATTTTTGGAGAAATATTGGAAAGATATTTTTGATATTATTTCTGCGGTTTTGAATATTGATTTATAACCTCATCCTATTACCGCAATTTTTGGTTTACCAATGTTAGATTCACAGCATTTATCTTCTTCAGCCCGTCGAATGATTGCATTTCTAACTCTGATGGCTAGAAGATCTATATTGTTGAATTGGAAAGAAATTGATCCTCCCACTGTATTTAATTGGTTCTCTCAAACTATGTTATGTTTAAATTTAGAAAAAATTAGAAGTGGTACTTTTGAGACTTCTATTAAATTTGAAAAGTTATGGAGACCATTTATTCAACATTTTCATATGATGTAATATGACCCTGTGCCAAGTACATTTGATTTCCCAGCTTTTAGCTTATGTATTTTGAGAGGACCGGAAGTGACGGCATTGATGAATACTTATTTTTGTGAGATATTATAAACAGCCCACTTTTTTTTTCCTTCTCTTTTGTTTGTTTTTTTTTCTTTTATATTACTTATTAGTTATAGTTATTAGATTAGATTAGTTAGTTTTGCATTATACAAATTTTTTTTTTGTTTTTTCTTTCTTTTTTCTGTTTTTTATATATTATACATTATGAAATATTTAGATTTACTATGTCCATACATATATCTTATGGCTTATGTCTTGGTAAACTCATTTATATTGTAACTATTATGTATGTTTTTTTTCATATGTAATGGAATGTGTATGTTGGTAATTTCTTTATCAATATATCATCTGTCCATATTACTAATATTAATAAAAAGATTTAGAAAGAAAGAATGTAGTTTTATGTAAATCTTATCCTTTGGAAAGGATTATAGTACCATGTGCTCTGTACATGATTCCGAGCCCACAGCAATGTGATTGATTTATTTGCCTTCACAAATGGCCCAGCTTGACAATTGAGTTGAATATAAATTGTTAATGATAGATAAATGCTGATCTTGTCAGAGTTAGGAATATCCTGGCAATGAATGAATATTGCTTTTGCAGTTGTTAGTTTAAAAAAGGGTGAAGTGGGGATCCTTACTGTCTTGGGAAGTATAAATGCCCCTGTCAAGGCAAAACGAGGCTTCCCATTTATTTTTTGTGGAACTCTAATGTAGTAGCGGTTGCCAACAGGCAGCAACATGTTTGATAATAATTCACTGGTCTTGAGAGAAACACTGGCATTGGAGACAACACCGTTATGTGTGAGAAATATCAGTATTTATTGCATTTTTCCACTAGGTTATGTATCTGGTTATTAGCTATTTGTGCCTCATATGCCAGTTCCCTTTGTTAAACATAATGCTGACATCAGTAATATTTCTCTTTTGATTTGCTTTTTGCAGACTCCAAGACATTGACAGAGAAGGAGAGAGAGAAATTGTTTGCCAAACTAGATGAAACGAAGGATTTTATTGGCTGGGCTATTGAGATCCTTTCGCCCAATGTAATTTCAACAAGTATGCAACAAAGGTACTTCTCAGCATACTGACTGAAAAGGAAGTATATATTAATGCACCAGGAAACAACAGCATAGCTGTTATTTACTTGATGCATGATAAGGAGTAAAGAGTTTTCAAATCCTACAGTGAGGAACTCTGTGGCTCCTAGGGGTGGGGAAATTCTTATAGTATCGTAAACAGCCTATGAATCAATTGAATTGTCATTAAAATAACATTTGATTTTCTATGTTGTTTGGACCATAAGACTTAGGAGCACAATTAGGCCCAACTAGTCTGCCCTGCCATTTGATCATGGCTGATTTATTATCCCTCTGAACCCCATTCTCCTGTCCCCTTTGAACCCCATTCTCCTGCCTTCTCCCTGTAACTTTTGACACCCTTACTAATCAAGAATCTAACAACCTCAGTTTTAAGTAAACCCAATGACTTATTCTCCACAGTCATCTATGGCAATGAATTTCACAGATTCTCCACCCTCTGCTAAAGAAAATTAAACGTTTCCTTGATTGGTCTGGCCAAAAACCTCTCCACACTTGCTTATCTGAATATCTAACCACTCAGTTATGTTAACTTTCATACAAAACTCAAAATAAATACCTGGCTTGATTACTTATTACTGAATTAGGCACTGAATCTGTACGTGACAAAGTCTTATAACCTTGTAACCTCCCGAGTTCAATTTTTGGATTGTGTCTAAATTAGGAGAGTCTCATCACAGTCTGGTCAAGAAACGTTTATCAAAGTTAATGTGATCCAGGACAATCCTTGGCTGTACTCGTTCCACCAACAGATGCGCTGGAGATAGTGACACAGTAGTATGCAGTAAGGGGAAAATGAGACCTGTTAATTTTCTCAACATCTTATCAATTTGAAACCCTTAAAATCTATTTATAACTGCTTATTCCCTTCCCCTGGGTTAATGCTGCTTCATCAGCAATGTTAAAGCCCATTTGAAAGAAATACGTAAAGTACAAAGACAGAATGGTCCGTTCTCCTCTCCTATTAGATTCCTTCTTTTTCACCTCCCACCTTATCAATTCAAACCCTTCCCCTACTCAGTGGGCTTCACCTATCACTTAGCTTGTACGCTTTCCTCTGCCTTCTGGACCCCGCCCTCCCCACACACACACCTTCTTGTTCTGACTTCTTATCCCTTCCTTTACAGTCCCGATGAAAGGTCTGGGCCTGAAACATTGACTGCTTATTTCCCGCCATAGATGCCAGCTGACCTGCTGAGTTACTCCAGCATTTTTTGTGTGTTGCTCTGGACTTTCAGCATCTGCTGAATGTCTTGCGTTTGTGATATGTTGTAGCTGAGGCTTGTGGTTTGTGTTTTAGGTGTCCATGCCCTTTGGCATTGCTGTAGGAACTCTCGGGGTTAGGGTCCTTGACTTGGCTGTAGAAATCGTGGAAAGTTAATTATGCAGAAAGTAGCCATTCAGCCTAATATGTCTGCGTTGATTGAAATAAATAGATCTTGTTTGAATATTCCATCCTTCAGTTCTGTGTCTGTAGACCTGCAGGTCACATCTTCAAGTGAATGTCCAGGTAATTTTAGATGCGATGAGGTTCCCTGCCTTTCCTCCTTTGTTCTCAAGCCACAACTCTGATGAAAATGTTTATGTACCAATTCCTTAGATCTCTGCCCAACTGCTTTTGACGCTCCTGCTAAGTCATGTCTAAAGGCAGTTCTTTTAAAATTGCTTTGGAATTACTGCAATAAATCTAATTTGGTCAGAAACAGCAGAACCATGAGTCAACTGCCTGTGTATGATCAGTGACTGAATTCTGTATTTTTTTAAAGCAACTTCCTATAAGTGTCTGGGTGTATACTTTTAAATGCATCAGCAGATGTGATTTTGTGTCCTATATGATGTTGTGCCTTTGCTTTCTTTGTCATTTTTTGGTCATTCTTCTTAAGACATTGACCAATCTTTTATCTATTAAGCCTATCCAGGCTCACTCCTCCACATTTGCTTGTAATCGAGTCTCTCTTGGACATTATCAATACTGCCTTTTCCCTGACTCTCTTTCCACCCACCTACTCTTGCAATACTAGTTCAGAAGTTAACCAACATGTCTTTGAGATATTAGAAGAACTTAGGGCATCTGGAGGAAACGCACAGAGCTAGAGAGAACACATAAAAACTCAGAATAGTAATCAGTCTCAGATCCCAGCAAAGGAGTAACTGTGCTAACTGCCGCACCACTATGCTATCCCATTTTCCTATGACAACTTCTTATTAGAAACGTGAAAAGAAAGAAAGTGCTGCCACAAAAAAGCAGGATCCATCATCAAGGACCTTCACCATCCAGGCCATCTTCTCTTCTCACTTCTACCTTCGGGCGGGAGGTACAGAAGCCTTAGGTTCCACACCAGCAGGCTCAGAAACAGTTATTACCCTACGACCATCAGGTTCCTGAAATAGCATGGATAACTCCACTCGCTTCAACTTTAAACTGATTCTGCAATACCTCGACTCCCTTTCAAGGACTCTTTACTTTTGAACTTGTAAATCTGTATACTGTTTTGTGAATTTAAAGTTTTTAAGTCAAAAGCAGCGGTAAATTTAGAATATATGGAATTTATTGACTTAATGGTTTCAAAAAGCAACACATCCATTCAGTGTGCTAAAACCTTGCAGCTTTGAAGGTCCACTACCTTACTTTAAAAAAAAGACATCAGCTTTAATCCCAATAACTGAATTTTCCATAAATGGTTGTTTCTCAGAACATAGTTGCTTAAAGTCATTTCAAGATTCAAGGTTTTTTGTCATTTTTCAGTACATGAGCAGAAAGGAGAACAAAATGATTGTTACTCCGGATCTGATGCAGCATGAAAAAAAAATCACAATAAGTATTAAAAAACACAACAAATATAAATATGAAAACTGAAGAGAGCTGGATTATAATTTTAGTTTTTAAAAAGCTTGTTTAACTTACTTGTTCAGGGGAAAATACATATATATATTGTATTTTATTTATATATATATATATACTGTGCGTGTGTGATATATTTATATAGAGATAACATTTTCAAAGTCATTTGCTGACCATGATTCTTGTTTCCAAAACAGGACCAAATGCAACCTGAATACCTTGTCTCATGATGCTGCCATTGGCCTCATCCAGTATGCATTGGATAGTGGTGTCCAAGTCAAAGAGGTGAGAAGGAGAAGATTACTGCAGACAACTGAGTAATTCTGTGGTAAAAAATCAAGTCATACTATTAATGAAAAATTGCAAAGAAAGCAGAAATTGATGGAAATTCCCTGGAGCAATAAAGAATCTGCCGGAAGAACTCAGTGGGTTGAGCATTACTTGGGGGAGGAAAGGAAACATCGACAATGATGTTCCTCCTACATATGCTGCTTGACCTGCTGAGTTCCTCCAGCAGACTGTTTGCTCTAGATTCTAGCATCAGCATTCTTTTGTGTCTCTGGAAGTACCCAGCTGGCAAGCATGTAGCAAAAAGAGTTGGTAGCCTAGTTGTGACCATACTAATCTTACAATTTACTTACCTTTAAATGTTAACTTTCTACCTGAAGCAATTTTAATTTACGTGGGGAATCAATGGTGCAGTAATCAAAAATAGTAGATTAGCAAAGCTGGAGATCTGAGTTCATATTCCAAAAAGGGAATTCGAGTCTAGTTTTACAGTCTTGTGCGGGGATGGGGGGAGCGGGGAGTGGGTTTAAGCCTTATAATGGAAACCATAAAACTTACGAATTGTTGTAAAAATGTTATCTGTTAACTAATTGTGTTTTAGTGACTCCAGCTCTAGAAATGTGGTCTTTTAACTGCCTGTCAAAGCATTGGTTTGATCATCATCTGTTCATTTAATAACCTTTGCCGGTTCCTGTAATCTGCTTGGGATCCTGATGCTGGACTTTTTAAAAATATACTTAAATGACTATTTAAAAAATGGAGGTTGAGCTTTTTTTGTGCTCAAGTACATTCAGTCAAGGGTATTAAGTAACCTGAAAGGTGTAATGCAGTGTCTGCCAAAATAGAAAAATTGTTTTTAACTAGTAATTTGAATAATTATTAATTTTATGATGTTCGCGGTAGGGTGACAAATATAATTGAGTAGATTTTGGGGGGGATTTTTGAAGTTATTTACTGGTGTGATTATTTTCTGCTCTTGCTAATCACTTCAAGAACAGAAAGAAAACATTAGAATACCAGGTTGAAACAATCTTGTGAAAGGTCTTCAACCTGAAATATTACCTCTCTACCTCTCTGGCATCCCCTCACTTATGTCTAGCCTGCTGAATATTTAAAGCATTTTCTGTTTGTTTTCTATCAGATTTCTGGCTTGCAATTTTACTATTTTTACTTTTACATCATTCCTTTTTCTAAAGTAAATACTGTAAGAGTTTAAAGAAATGGGATTGAGAAAACAGTACAACTTCACAACTATCCACAAGAAATCTCTAACAGAGGAAATCATCCTTTCTTTCAATAACTAACTACAGTTGATGCCTTAGATAGTGGCAACATGATTTTTATTGTTACTGTCAACGTGGTTCCAAAGCTCTCTGTTTAGTGTTGCTACATACTGTGACTCATTTTTTGCAATATCCTGTTCTGATGGTCTTCACAAAAACATATTGTACAGATTCAGCAGGCTTAATTTCCTTTTTATCTTAAATTATTACAAAGCTAAGTTTATAGTGTCTAGACAAAATTTGTCTCCAAATTCTTCACTGGGATAATCGCTTATCTCTGCAGAACTGTGGAAAAATTACTATGGCAACAGTGCCAGTTTTAAAGAGAGCAGCTAAGGATTTATTTTAATCTTTTTGTTTAAGGCCTTTCCATTACCAATGCTATGTAATGCACTTTTGATGAATTTCTGTACTGGCCTGATGGTTCATTTGTGCTTGCAGTTTGACCAGCTCAGTGTCCATGAGCAGTACAAATCATTAGCAATCTGCCATTTACATTTTGGAACCTGGGTGAGATTTTGCTTCTTGTCCAAACAAGGTGATGGTTCATTTGGCTCTGAATCAATGCAATTGATTACCTTGGAGCACTCTCATTCATTACTTCAATTAGACTAAATATTAAAATGAATTGACATGCGTGATTTTACTGGAAATCCATGATACAGCACTCATTTCTTGCTATAAAATTATGTTTAAAATTCACTTTCATTCTGCTGCTCGCTGGATTTTTTTTTGTTTTTTTGCACCATTCTCTGCAATTGAGAGCCAACAAGAGACTGTTGTGTGTGCAAATCCCAGGAAATCAGCGGTTTCATAGATACTCAAATCACCCCATCTGGCACCAGCAATTATCCACAGTCAAAATTACTTAGCTCACATTTTTCTCCATTCTGATGCTTGATCTGAACAACAATTGAACCTCTTGACCATGTCTGCATGCTTTTATGCATTGAGTTTCTGTCACACGATTGGCTGAATAGATATATTAGAGCAGTTATACCTAATAAAGTGGCCACTGAGTGTACGTATAATAACAGAATATGGTTTTCTATGTTTTTTGCATGAGACAAACTCAGGTTTGACTAGAATCCATGCTTTTAATGATGAAAATAATTTGTACACAAAATTAATCTCACGTCCATGCTACAGGAAAAGGATCAGTCTGGGTTATTGGCACTTCCCTTCTTTAGCTATATCTAAAGATGATGCTTTCAGCCTTGTTCGGGTGGTGAAGTCCCAAAGTCCTTGCTATTCTTTGGATGAGTAAAATCCAAGCTTTCTCGGCTCCCCTATAATCCTTTCGACAACTTGCTGAATCTGTGTCCCCTACTTATCTCACATGGACATTGGTGCCCTCCACTGAGCACTCAAGCCTGTGTCTTTATCGATGCTTTGCTGCACACTTGAGTGCTTGGTGGGGGGGGGGGGGGGGGGCTCTGATGCTTTTTGGTGGTGGGTGGGGGAGGATCGTTGCCTTGCTGCTGCTTGTGTGCGGGAGGGGGGATTTGGGGGGTGCTTTGGGGTTCTAACGCTTTAACTCATTCTTTGGGGCACCTTTTTGTAGATGTTTGAGAAGAGAAAGAATTTCAGGATGTATATTGTATACATTTCTATAATATTAAATATATCTATTGAATTGAGTCCTTCCTTTTCACACTGAGTCTTTTATCATTTTTATGCAAGTTAGACAAAAAGCAGAATATCCCATTGGGATATGTCCATACATGGCCTCCTCTACTGCCATGATGAGGCCAAACTCAGGTTGGAGGAGCAACACCTCATATACTGTCTAGGTAGTCTCCAGCCATTGAATTCTCCAACTTCCGGTAATTCCCTCCCTTCTCCCTTCCCCCATCCCAGTTTCACTCTGCCTCCTCCTCCAGCTGCCTATCACCTCTCTCATGATTCCGCCTTCTTCTACTACACACAGTGCTTTCCCCTTACATTCCTTCTTCACCTTTCCTGCCTATCCCCTCCCTGCTTCCCCTCCCCCACCCCTTGATCTTTCCCCTTACTGGTTTTTCACCTGGCAACTACCAGCCTTCTTCCACCCTCCCCCCCCCCACCTTCTTTACAGGGCCCCTGCCCCCTCCCTCTTCAGTCCTGACGAAGGGTCTCGGCCCAAAACGTTGACTGCTCATTTCCATGGATGCTGCCTGACCTGCTGAGTTCCTCCAACTTATTCTACGTGTTGCTTTGACCCCAGGATCTGCAGTGTACTTTGTGGTTGCAGAATTAGGTTATTTGACCCATTGAATCTCCACCGTTCCATCATGGCTGATTTATTATTATTCTCCACCCCATTATCCTGCCTTTTCCCCATAACTTTTAAAACCCTGACAAACCAGCCTTCGCTTTAAGTATACCCAATGACAAGACCTCTACAGCTTTCTGTGGCAATGAATTCCTCAGATTCTCCTCAGTCTAAAAAGTATAAACCCTCCTTATCTCTGTTCTAAAGGGATGTCTTTCTGTTCTGAGGCTGTGCCCTCTGGTCCTAAGCTCTCCCGCTATAGGAAACATGCTCTCCATGCTAACTCTACTTAGGCCTTTCAGTATTCGATTGGTTTTTCAATGAGATCCCCTTCATTCTTCTAAACTCCAGCGAATACAGACCCAGAGCCTTCAAATGCTCTTCATATATTAACCCTTTCGTACCTGGAATCATTCTTATGAACATCCTCCAATTCGAAGGAAAATAATCTCATCTCCTAAAATTCACCAATTCTGAGAGTATCTTTACACATTTCATCTGCACCCTCTCTTGTGCTGTCATTTTTTAATGTTGACTGTAACTCCTTAAGAAACTACTAGACTTTTTCAAAAGTGGTGTCCTTGTGCCACATGTAATAGATTATACCTAACTGTGCTCCCATATATTTTTGCTTATTTATCCTTAGGTTTATGTAGACACAGTAGGACCAGCTGAGAAATATGAAGCCAAGCTGAAGGAGCGTTTCCCTGAGATTGAGGTTACCGTCAGAGCCAAGGCTGATTCCTTGTTTCCAATTGTCAGTGCGGCCAGTATTTGTGCTAAGGTGAGTGCTGAAGATGTGTTTTACCTTTGAATCTGGGCAACATTGAATATTGTGTCTCAAGGTCTTATCACAACCTTCTCCAAGTCAGATGGAGACAAGCAATTTGTCCCTGCCTCCACACATCCAGTGCAATGATAAGAACATTTGAAACAGTTAAAATTGAGTTTCAATTTGTGCAAGATAACATGTCTGGTAAATGCTTGGTATATTAGTATTACAATATTTTAATTTTCTGAGTGTGCTCTAATCATTGCTCCAGATTAAGATATTTTAAAAAAACCTCCCCCAAGTAAATTTCTTTTTGTTTCTTACTGTGCTTTTAAAATGAATTCCAGCTTTTATTCCTTTTAAATTTACATTAATCATGAAAAATCGTGCCCAAAAATTTCAAGAGTATTTTTTAATCTAACTGCCATTTGGATTTTATCAGGCTAACAAATACTGGGAGATTCAGTGGTGACTCAGCATTGTTGAGACATTTGAAAACCATTGGCCAGAAGTCACTGACCGGACACATCGTTTGTATGATCCACATAAAATTACTGTACAATACTGTATAAACTTAAATTTTACTAACCTGTAAGAATTCATTTGGTTGGGGAGTGGCAATTTCTTTCAGATCCCATCCAATCGAGTCGGAGTTGCATAGGGACTTGGTAGTCCTAGTGTAGGATTTCCTAAAAGTTAACTTGCAGGGTAAGTCAGTGGGCAATGTTAGCATTCTTTTCCAGGGAACTAAAATTATACAGCAAGGATGTTACACTGAGACTTTATTAGGCATTGGCCAGACAACATTTGGAAAATTTTGAGCAGTTTTGGGCGCTTTTTCTAAGAAACAATATGCTGGCATTGGAGAGAGTCCAGATCCAGAGGAGATGTACAAGAATTATGAAAAGGGTTAATATATGAGGAGTGTTTGATGGCTGTGGCCTTGATCTTGCTGGAATTTAAAAGATGGTGGGGGGTGGGGGAAGAGATGGATCTTATTAAAAGCTACTGGATATTGAAAGACCCAGATAGAGTAGATGTGGAGATGTTCAAAGGTCAAGTTTAATGTCACAGAAATGTATACAATATTCATCCTGAAATGCTTTTTCTTCGCAAAACATCCAGAAAAACAGAGAAGTGCCCCAAAGAATGAACGACAGTTAAACACGGGAGCCCCAAAGTCCCCACCAGCTCCCCCCCTACGCGTAAGTGGCAGAGAGCAATGATCCCCCCCTCGCCCCACCAGCAAAAATAAACGCGCATCGGTACAATCACCAAGCCCAAGCGTGTGCTAAGCAATAGCAAAGACACAGACCAAAGTTACCCCAAAAGCTTTGCATTTCATCCGAATTCGACACCCACAGGTTCTCTCTCTCCCTGGCAGGGGAGAGGGAGATGTCCCCATTTTCACAGCGAGCGGGAGACATAACAACCCGCTAGGTTACGATCTTGAAAGTCAGTTTTGTCACTTTTTTTGAGCTCTATGGACAAAGATCGCAAAGACCTCGGGTCTTCAGGCCTACAACGAAAGATTTTCTGGCCTCCCCGACGACACACGAGTCTCCTGCCGTGACACCGACCCTCGATCCACCCGTCTCCAGAGCCCCGAGATCTTTGGCTTCCGAACACGATGGAGCTTCTCAGGCCAAACCCTTGGCATGTCGAATAGCAGCCAGTCGTGGAACCCCGAGACTGGGTCGCATTCCCACAAAGAACCGAAGCCTGCGTGTAACTCCAGGTCAGGGTCTTGAACCCTGAAAGGAAAAGATAAAGACATTAAAGATAGAAATAGAGCTGTTTCTGAAGATGCAAGCAAAGGAGTTGCCGTTCAGTGCTATCACTCCTCCTAAGCTCCACCCCAATTCCTTCATCAGTGGGGGAATCTAGAACCAGAGGGCACAGCTTAGAAGGACAAAGGAGTCCCTTTAGAACAGAGATGAGGAGGAATTTCTTTAGCCAGTTGGTGGTGAATCTTTAGAATTCATTGCCTCAGGTGGCTGTGGAGGCCAGTTCATTGGGTATAAGTAAAACCAAGGTTATTAGGTTTTTGATTAGTAAGGTTGTCCAAGGTTACAGGGAGAAGGCAGGAGAATGGGGTCGAGTGGTATAATCAGACGTGATGGAATGGCGGAGCACACTCGATGGACCAAATGACCTAATTCTGCTACCATGTCTAATGCGCTTATGGTGTAACTTATATAAAATGATAAAAGACTCAGTGTGAATAGGATGGCTCATTTCCATTTGAAGTAAGTATGGAGCATAGATTTAGCCAGTTCATGGAAGGATTATAGGGGAACTGAGAAAGCTTGAATTTCAAAGAATTAGGAGGGATCTCATTGAAAGTTACTGAGTATTGAAAGTCCTAGATAAAGTTGACTTGGAGAGGATGTTTTGTATATTGGGAGAGTGTAGGCCCAGAGGGTGCAGCCTCAAAATATAAGGATGTCCCTTTAGAACAGAGATGAGAAATTTCTTTAGCCAAAGGGAGTGGAACTCATGACATCTAAGCTATGGAGGCCAAGTCATCGGGTAATATTTAAAGCTGAGTTTGATAGGTTCTTTATTAGTCAGGGTATCAAAGGGTGCAGGGAGAAGGCAGGAGAAAGAGGTTGAGAGAGAAAATAATTTAAACATGATGGAATGGAAGAGCAGATTCGATGGGCTGAATGACCTAATTCTGCTCCTATGTCATATGGTGTTGTGGTCTAAAATAATGCATTTTCTTTTTGCATGGCAAAGTATGACCAGTGGGTGTCAGTATTGGGTTGTTTTCTTCGAAGTGAAAAAATAATGTTCAAGTCACCATTTAATTTTTACGTTTAGGAAATACAGTAACATTTCTTATGTATTTTAATGCCAAACAAATGGTTAAAGGTTGCTGTATATATCTTAAAACATTTCAATGCATGATGACATTTGAAATGTATTTTAAAGTAGGATTGGGTTTAAATTTATACATCAAGAGATTGTATGTCGATTCTGACCTTTTAATTTGCATGTCCTCTTCAGGTTGCAAGGGACCATGCCATTCAGTCATGGAAGTTTGTTGAAGATCTAGAAGACATAAGCCCAGATTATGGCTCGGGTTACCCTAATGGTGAGAATCAGAAGTAGGTGGCGGTACAGTAGAGTGGATAGTGGTTTGTTTCTTATTACCAGGCTGATTTGGGAAGTTCATACTGGATCTTCCAAGGCATGGTAAGGATAGAGAGCAGCTGATCATGTCGCATTTAACAAACATTTTACTTCTCGATCTGAGTTGGTTTTGTTGTTGATATATTTATTGATTGCCTTTTGAGTAGAATGATAATTTTATCTGGCTGTGCAATTAATTATTTAGGATGTTTTTGAGATTTAAGAGGTAGTGAAAGATTGCTTGCTTTTCTGTCATGTGACTTTCTCTCTCTCAAAGTACACCTCTCCTTTTGGCTTGGACCACTTTAGTACCTGTGGTTCAAGAGGCTGATGGTTGAAGGGCAGTAACAGTTCCTGAACTTTGTGCTATGAATCCTGAGACTCCTGAACCTTCTTTCAGATGGCAGCAGTGAGAAGCTGAATGGATCCTGACCCGGATCTGGGCCGTCCCTTCCAAATATCCGGACCTGACTTGCACTACCTTACTTTCCCTTTTCTATTTTCTAATTATGATTTATAATTTAAACTTTTTATGTTTACTTTGATTTGTACTCCAGGGAGCACGAAGTGCAGAGTCAAATATCACTGTGATGATTGTACGCTCTAGTGTCAATTGTTTGGTGACAATAAAGTAAAGAGAGCATATCCTGGGCAGTAGGAGTTGCTGATGATGTTTTCCTGCAACAGTGTTCAGTGTAGATGTGTTCTATGGTGGGGAGGGCCTTACCTGTGATGGACTGGGCCATGTCCACTACTTTTTGTAGGACTTCGCATTCTAGGACATTGGTGTTTCCATACCAGGCTGTGATGCAACCAGTCAATATCCTCTTCATTACACATCTATAGAAGTTTGTCAGAGTTTTTCAAATCATGCCGAATCTCCACAAGCTCCTAAGGTTGTAGAGGTACTGTGCTTTCTTCGTAATTGCACTTAAATGCTGAGCCCAGGAAAGGTCCTCCGAGATAATAACACTGAGGAATTTGCTGACCCTCTCCACCTCTGATCCTCTGAGGGCTGGCTCATGGAACTCTTGTTTCCTGCTCATGACGTCAAAAATCAGTTCCCTAGTCTTGCTGACATTGAGTGAGAGATTCATCACCACCTTTGATTCTGCCTACCACTGTGGCGTCGCCAGCAAAGTTGAATATGGCATTTTAGCTGCGCTTAGCCACACAGTCATCAAGTACAGCAAGGGGCTAAGCACATAGACTTGTAGTATGCCTGTGCTGATGAAGATTCTGGAAGAGATGTTGCCAATCCAAACTGACTGGGGCCTGCAAGTGAGGAAATCCAATTGCATAAGGAGGTATTGAGGCTAAGGGCTTAGTTTGAGAAGATGATGGTATTGAATAGTGAGCTGCAGTCAATAAAGAGCATCCTGATGTATGCATTTTTGCTGTCCAGGTGTTCCAGGGTTGAGTGAAGAGCCAATGAGATGACATGTGCTGCGGACCTGTTCTTCGGTATGCAAATTTGGAGTGGATCCAAGTTGTTTTTCAGGGAGGCGTTGGCATGTTTCATCACCAGCCTCTCATAACACTCTTCACTGTGGATGTAAGTGCTACTGGACAATAGTCATTGAGGCAGGTTACCATGTTTTTTAGGCAGTGGTATAATTGAAGTCTGCTTGAAGCAGGCAGGTGCCTCAGACTGCCAAAGCAAGATGTTAAAGATCTCAGCGAACACTCCAGCCAGTTGATCAGCACAGGTCTTTAGTACTTAGACAGGTACCCCGTCTGGGCCGGATGCTTTAAGTGTCCTCACATGTCGACCTCAGAGACTGAAATCATGAGGTCATCGGGGGCTGTGGGAGTTTGTGATAATTTTGACAGATGGATGATAAAAAAACACAATCTGTTGCTATGCATTTGTCTGTATTAGCATGTGTAATAACTAATCAAATTTTACATTTGTTATAGTCTGTTAGTAAGGCCAAAATCTGTGCCTTTTTCTAATTGCCCCTAAAAAGGTTTCAGCAACCCATTTTTCTGTTTGGAACCACAGTAATTCCTCTGGAAGTAGTTTTGAGGTGTTGTTGAGTACGAAATTGTAGGATTTACACCCAATGATGCCAGAGGGAAAGAATGATATGTTCTAAGTCAAAATGATATGTTATTTGGGAAAAGAATGTACAGACACTAATGTTGTCATTTGCCTCTTGATCTTGCTCTTGACGATAATGTTGTGGGCAGTGTTGTCAGTGTGTAGCTCAAGCATTAACTGCAGTGCACTTTGAAAATGCACTTTGCTACAACACAGCGGAAAGAGCATTTAGGCCAATGAGCAACTTCCCATTAAGTATTCCTTTGTCCTAGATGGTAGTGAGCTTGTGCTCTTGGAGTTGTCCAAAATTACGAACTCGAGAAAATCTGCAGATGCTGGAAATCCAAAGCTGCACACACAAACGTCGAAGGAACTCGGCAGCTGTAAAGAGTAAACAGCTGATGGTTTGGGCCGAGACCCTTCATCAGGACTCAAACTTCACCAGGGCTGAAGAAGAGTCTCAGCCCAAGACATTGACTATTTACTCCTTTCCATGGATGCTGCTTGGCCTGCTGAGTTCCTCCAGCATTTTGTGTGCGTTGCTTTAGAAAGAAAGATTACCTTTTCATGTCACATGCGCATGAAAACATATAGTGAAATATGTCGTGTTTTTCGATGGCCAACACTGTCCGTGAATGTGCTGTGGGCATCCCGTAAATGTTGCCATAACCTGTATATCTTTAGAATGTGGGAGGAAACAGAAGGAATCCCACATGGCCATTGGGAGAATGTACAAACTATATACAGTGGTGTGAATTGAACCTTGATTACGATAGTGTTGTAAAGTGTATTACTAGCCACTCAGCTACCATGCTGCCTTTGATGTCTTGAAAAATGTAGAGTATTCCATGAAGTTTATAGAATGATAAATGTTTTAAATGATATCTTTATTTTTAATATGTTTAGTCACTTTATTAGCATTGATTAGCATTAACATTGATTGTCAGATGTTGACCAGGAAATTGTCACCCAGAAAATTTCTTGTCGGTGTATTTGAATGGAGCAAGCACATTGGTGTCAGGAATGGAAAAGCGATTAGAAAGAAAGATGAAAGGTCTTGGCCTGTAATGTCGACTGTTTACTCTTTTTCAGAGAGGCTGCCTGGCCTGTTGAGTTTCTCCAGCACTTCATGTGTGTTGCTTTGGATTTCCAGCATTGGCAGAATTTCTCATGTTTGTAAAAAAGAAATCTTGTTGCTGTGCAACCAAATTTAATCCACTCGCACTCTACTAACTTTGCTCTGAAAGTAGATTTTTGGACAAATATTTACAAATTAGCTGATATCTAGTATCATGAATTCATTACATGATGTGGTGTCACTTCTTCAGGAAGCCCCAAAGAACATCATAATTAATTGCTTTTAACATTGTCAATGTGGATAAAAATAACAAATCACAGCAGGTTCCACAGACACCAAGTTTATAACTGGTGAGCCTTGAGGTAATGTAGTAGTCTGTAAAACCCTGGTTAGATCACTGAATATTGTGTTTCTGGTCCCCTCATTTTCGGAAGGATGTAGGAGAGATCGATGAGGATGTTGCCTGAATTCGAGAGCATGTCTTATCAGGATAGGTTGAGTGAGCTGGGGCTTTTCTCTTTGGAGCGGAGGAAGATGAGATGTGACTTGATAGAGGTGTTCAGGCATAGATGGAGTGAACATTCAGAGCCTTTTTCTCAGGGTGGAAATGGCTAATACCAGGAGGCATAATTTTCAGGCGGTTGGGGGAAAGTATGGGGGGGGCATTTTATTTAAGTTATTTTTATTCAGCGTGGTGGGTGTGTAGAATACTGTGCCAGGGGTGGTAGTAGAGGCAGATATCTCAGGGACTTTTAAGAAACTTTTTAGGTAGGCACATAGATGAAAGAAAAATAGAGGGCTATGTGGTAGGGAAGGCTGAGGAAGATCTTGGCACAGCATTGTGGGCCGAAGAGGCCTGTACTGTTCTGTAACATTCTATGCTCTAATCTGTTTCTTAAAGAGGTGGCTAATAGGATTTGTTTCTTTTCTACAAATGGCATGTGACCAGCCAAGTGGACCTTTTATTAAATCAAAAGACGCCTCTCACAACACTGCAGTCTTCCCTTGGTGTTACCCTGAAGTGCTGGCCAAGAATGTACATACACGTGGTGGGACTTAAGCCTACAGTTTCCTGACAAAAATACAAATGTTGGCAATCGAGTCAAACTGACAGTGCTCAGCAAATGCTTCTATGCAGGTGGCTCTTTGGAGCCTCCATTGTTAAAATAAATTTGCAGTACATATTTATGTTCTGGGCAATGGTCCTGTCTTAGTAATTGCTGCCTGATGCTACACATTATATTGTTGTTTGCTATTGATGTAGTATGAATGGCAAAATCTACAATATTGATTTGCTACTTTGCCTATTTAGTTGATTTAAGTCTCACAGTGGAATTTTTTATTTTTCATGTGATACAGGAAAGCTAACACAGGACAAGCATATTCTTCACAACTGGGTAGAATGCATTATTAAATACTTGATTAGCTTTATCTGTTGCTTTCAGTGATGAGCAGTAGAACAAAATTGAGTGTGACATGAATTAATCTGCAAGTGTAGGTTTCTCACTGGAGGTATAAACAGCATTTTCTGTCCAGGCCAGAAGACTGAATGCTCTGATTGTTGTGTGTGCTGAAAATTATGGTTTCTCACTGACGGGGGAATTTGGATCTTTGTAATAATGAAGTACAATGGGTGTTCTATATATGCTGTATATGGAAAGTAACATATCCCATATTAACAATCTTTCCCTTTCTTATGTCTGCACTTCTGTTTCAGCTTTATCCATGTGATAGGTTATATAGTTCATTTGTTCAGTAACAGTTGGGCTTAATTTAATTCTCAGATTTTCCTTGTGTAAGTTATTCAGAGCTTTTGTCATGTTTAATTATTTGTGATAACTTTAGTAATTTTGTGTAGTGTCCTTCTGGTCACTCCTTAAGATTTTTGCTTTCCAAGTAATTTATAAGTCATCTGACACATTTAAACATTAAATGAGGGGCAAAGGGACGTGGGGCAGTGTTACAAATTAATGCTGAATCAATCATACATTGCGTAATAGAGATTTATATTGGAGACCTCCCCACCTTTCATCACATTAGTAAGGAGTACTACCACAAAAAAAGCAGAATCCATCATCAAGAACTCTTTTTGTTGCTACTATCTATGAGCAGCAGGTACAGAAGCCTTAGGTCCCACACCATTTCAGGAACAGTTGTAACACTCCGACTCTCAGGCTCCTGTACCAGTGTGGATGACTTCACTCACCACATCTGTAAACTGATTCGACAACCTACAGACCTACTTTCAAGGACTCTACGAATCAGTTTGCACAATTTGCCTTCTATTGCACATTGATTGTCTGCATTCTTTGTGTATAGTTTTCAAAGTTCTATTATATTTCTTTATTTTCCTGTAAATGCCTGCAAGAAAATTCACCTTGAGTGACATATACATATTTTCATAGTAAATTTACTTTGACTTTGACTTGACAGCCATTGAGGACTTCCTACATTTTGTTTTACTGTTTTTGAAAATTGAATTGTCTTTGTTTTCTACAGATCCTAAAACAAAGGAGTGGATGGAGAGCCATGTAGACCCTGTTTTTGGTTATCCTCAGTTTGTGCGTTTTAGTTGGAGCACAGCCCAGACAATCCTGGATAGCCGTGCAGTACCTGTCCACTGGTATGTAACGAATGATGCTCTTTAGCCCACGGTCATATCTTGTGTTTAAGTAGCAGACCTTGTTAGCATTGCCTCGTGCGTACTGAATCACAACATTGGGAGTAAATTTTAAAATCAATCTTGCTGATTATTGCTAATGAAAAAAGGACGTTTCTATTGGTTTTCTCCCACAATGTGGTGGCTCAAGCTTGAATGCGTTTTCATAATCAGCCATCCCTTTTAGGGAGGGGCATTGGCATGGGTGGGGCCGGTTGGTGGAGGACTGCGTTATTATGGTGTATCTCGGCAACGTTACAGGACATTTGTTAAGCGCATTGCTGTGGTTGAAGCTGACTGGAAGACTGATTCCTGTCTTTGAGAGAAGTGAGCTAGTGGGATTTGTATACCAATCTTGAACAGTAGATTTTAAGTTCATATATATTTAAATCCCCCAGCCATCAATGATCCATACCACTTGTTTCTCTGTGCATTTTGGAGTACTGTACCAAGTAATCTAATTTAAAAATCCATTGAATATTCATCTGTTTTTATGGTACTTGTAGTCACTACATTCCTTGTACACACGCGACCTGTGCTAGAACATGTCTAAACATGTTTTGATGTCAATTCTACAAAATTTGTGTGTGTTCAACCTGTGAGCAGTGCAATCATAATGGAATCAGGCCTTTACAAGACCAGAGCTGTTTATGAGAGATGTGCATAGATCTTCTTACAAGTGAAGCCCTTGAAAATTTCTCACAAGTCATCCTTGCTTGCTAGTGCTTCCAACCTGTCTTTATCCTATGGACACTCTGAGTACCTCCCTGCCACTGAATAGCAACTAAATCATAGCTTCAAACATCAGTTAATCTACTCCATCTGTCACTCTGCCCCAGACTTCATCCTTTGCTTGAGCCCACCAGTGTCCTTCCTCCTTTTCACATTTTCTATTTTTTCTCATCTGTGACTCTTTACCCACCCTGCTCCCTCTCCTTCCTTTATGGCCCTCTCAGCTAATGTGCCCTAAAGTCAGTAATCAGTAGCTTACCTGAAGACAACAGCAGGCTCTATAACAAAAGTGCCCACGTGCACACTTTACTGGATAGGGTCAATACTTCTGTTGTGCACAGTTCCCCATTCATGAAAGCCATAATTCACCAACAGCCTCTAAAAACCATAGCTTATCCTGATTTTTCAAGCAATTTGTATGCCAATGACTTTTTACTTTTTTATTTAGAGATACGGCACAGTAACAATTCGTCCTGACCCAATGGGCCTGTGCTGCCCATTTGCACCCATATTGACCAATTAATCTACTAACACACAAGTCTTTGGAATGTGGGAAGAAACCAGAACACATGGGGGAAACCCACGCAGTGTACGGGAATAATGTACAAGCACCTTACAGACAGCGGTGGGAATTAAACCTGGGTCGCTGGTGCTGTAATAGAGCTAGGCAAGCCGCTATGCTACTGTGCCACATGAAAATTACAAAGCTTATGTCAGTTTTAATTTTGCCCTGTTCTTTACATCCTGACCTGCTAGACTGTAGTCCAGCAGACTCTGTCAACTTTTTAGTACTTTGTCCAAATGACCATTCGTATAGACTGTCTGTGGACATGAAAAGAAGAAGACCATTCGCCATTTGGACACTGAGCTGTGCTCCTGCTGATTGACTTCACCGCCACCCATGCACTCTAGTCCAGACAAATCATGACTAGTTTTTGTATCTCAGAAAATGCTGACATACTCTGATAGGTCCCATCTGTAGGAAGAGAAATAGTCAGGGTTCCAGTCAGAACTGGTCTAACTGCTCCCATTCCCTCATTGGCCAGGTAGCCTCATTTACAGCTCATCCCTGTGGTTACCCCTATCACATTCTCCACTGCTTTTCCTGCAACTTTACAAACTGCTTATGTAACAACTAAAATGTAGAACCAGTGAACTGAAAATGTTGACTCTGTTTTTCTTAACACATTTACAACCTTACCTGCTGAGTTATTTCCAGCATTATCTAATTTTGTAGGGTTTTTCTGATTTTATTATCCCAAGTTTTGCTTTGGGTGGTTGTAACTAATTGAAAACAAACCAGGAGGCAGGCTTCAGAGCTTTATATCTCAGTGCAACATTTCATTTGCCTATTACATTATTAATGGCGTTTTTAACATTTTTATTCCAGGTTATTCTAAATTGCAGAGCTTCCAAAATTTCAGCAGGTGGCTCTGTTTCCCTGAGAAATCATGAACAGTGTGGTCAAGTGGTACAGATACATAATCATGCTAGAGGGTGGAATTTGCACATTGTTAATTTTATCATGTACAGTATTTCAGAAAGAAAAATAAAGGTCTTGAGGAGGTTCATGTGGATGATCCTGAAAGTGAAAGGATTAATATATGAGGAATGTTTAATGGCTCTGGGCCTGCATTTGCTGGAGTTTAGAAGAATGTCATTGGGGGAGGATCTCATTGAAATCTATGGGATATTGAAAGGCCTAGATAAAGTGGACGTGGAGAGTATGTTTCTTATAGTGAGGGAGTCTAGGACCCAAGTTCATAGCTTCACAAAGGAAGGACATCCCTTTAGAACAGAAGTAAGATGGAACTTTAGCTAGAGGGTGGTGAACCTGTGGAATTCATTGCCACAGATGACTGTGGAGGCCATTGGGTATATTTAAAGTGGAGGTTGATATGTTCTTAATTAGTAGGACATCAAAGGTTACGGGGACAAATCAAAAGAAAGGTGTTGGGAGGATTAATCAGCCATGATAGAATGACAGAGCAGACTTGATGGGCTGAATGGCCTAATTCTGCTCCTATGTCTTAGAGTCTTAGTAATTTTATTCAAACCCCATGATCCACTTTTGATGCAAAGAGTGTATTTTGCAGTTGAGTCAATCTTGTGTTGTTAAGAATGTCTATTTCCATAAACATGATGTTATCACCTGCAATGTGACACTCAAGCACCTAGTTATATTTGAATAAATTAGTGCAAATAACAATAGTATAAGTTTGACCATAAAGTATTATCATTAGTCCAGCACTTTTGCTCAGTCCGCCTCAAAAGGCAGACATTCCCTGTGGTTGTAGATTAAAATCACCAATTTTAATTCTACTTTCCATTCCCATTCTGACGTGATGCCACTTTTAGACTGGAGGAGCAGCATCTCCGATTCCGTCTGGGTAGCCTCCAACTTGATGGCGTGATCATTGATTTCTCTTAACTTCCAGTAATTTCTCCTCCCTCTCATTTCTAGTTTTCTGTCCCCCACTCTGGCTCCGTTCTTATCCCTTCTCTTCTGATTACGTGCCTTTTACTGGTGGTTCCCCTTCTCCATCTCTTTCTGCATGGTCCACTCTCGTCTTCTAAAAGATTCCTTTTTCAACCCTTTACCTTTTCCACCTGTTACCTCCCACCCAACTTCTCCCCTCCTGTACCCACCCACCTTCCACCTCACTTGATTTCCCCTATCACTTACTCCTCCTCCTCCTGCCCCCACCCTTTCTCTGGCATCTTCCTCTTCCGTTCCAGCCCTGATAAAGGGTCTCAGCCTGAAGCATCGGCTGTTTATTCCACTGCATAGATGCTGCCTGACCTGCTGAGTTCCTGCAGCCTTTTGTGCTTGTTGCTGTGAATTTCCAGCATCTGCAGCATCTCTTGTGTTTGTGATTATGAGTCCTTTTAATATCTTCTCGACCAGCTGGATAAGGCCACAACTGATCATGGCTAAAGGAAGGCAAGTTATTCTCTTTCATCATTTATCTAGAATGCTGTCTTACATTATATACTTGATTTTGAAGTAAATGGACAATAAAATTAAAGCTTTTGACCCCATTTCTATAGTTCATTTGTAAATTCCCAAGCAGGTTATTGCTATTGTTAGTACTGCTGTCTGATGCCTTGTGTAAAGGGTGACATTAGTGCCAAAAAGCACAGTTAAATTTTTGGTATTGTTTGAATTGCAGTTGACTGTAATGTTAATTGTTACTTGATTGGTGAGGGATAGGGATGTTACAGGGTGAGTTCATCAGTAGAGGGTAGGAGTTTAATTTGTGGGTAGTATGTTGAAATTAAACTTGTTCATTGGGAAGCTGTGAACTGCAGGAGTCTGAATCAGTGATCTGATGGATGTCTTCCGAGTGCCGGTGTAGCTGTTTGATGAATGATCTGTTCTCCCTGCTTTCACCTTGTCTGCTTTGACTGAAATCCTCCAGCTGATGGGTTTACTAAGTGATTTGCATTGATTTTGCTTATGTTTGGTGTCCCCCTTTCCAGCTCCGAACAGGCAGTTTGTTTTAGCGTGGCAGGAGAAAAAGCAACTGCTGTCACCTTTGTTTTTAACCTTTCGGTTTTTGACTTTCACAGCAGTGACTCTTGCAGCTGCTTTCCTGTAACATGAAAAGAGATCAAAGCTTTGTTTAGTATAAGCTGTGCAATAGCATAGAACATTACATCACAGAGTATCACACGCAAATGCTGGAGGAACTCAGCAGGTCAGGCAACATCTATGGGGAGGAATAAACAGTTGATGTTTCAGGTAGAGCACTATGAAGGGTCTCCGCATGCGACATTGCCAGTTTATTCCTCTCCATAGATGCTGCCTGACCTGCTGAGTTCATTCAGCATCTTGTGAAGAGTTACCTCCCTTCTACATTGCCCTCCATTTTTCTTTCATCAATGTGCCTACTTAAGGTTCTCTTAAATGTCCCTAATGAATCTCCCTCTACCATCACCCCTGGCAGCATGTTCCATGCACCCAGCACTGTGTATAAAAGAAAAGCACCACTTCTGGCATTCCCCCCTCCCATCCCCCGCCATACTTTCCTTCAATCACCTTAAAATTACACCCATTTCCACTCTGGGGAAAAAGTCTCCATTACAAAATTCTTTACAACATTACAACATTAAAAACTTCTCACTGCCCCCACCCCTAAAGTAAATGTGAAGCTCCTTGAGTAATTCCAGAGTTGATTTTCCTTCCACCCCCTCCATTCACAAATTTATTGCTGACTCTAATCAATCTGGTCATCCTCTACCTGCTCTGCTGTTAATGGGAGCAAGGAAAATATCCTTGACTTTATCATTGACACACTTATATTTACAACATGTAAATCTGCTGCACCCATTAGTGAAGCCTCAACTTGCACTCCACACGCTTTTCAGAATTTATGTTAGTAGTCATGTTAAACATTTTTGTTGATTAGAGATTCTGAAGATGCTAGAAATCCAGAGGAACAACAGAAAATGTTGGAGGAATTCAGCAGGTCAGGTAGCATCTATGGAGAGGAATAAAGCTGTTGGGGCACCTGGGATTCAGCAGTAATCTTCCTCCATGCAGCTTGGGCTTGAATGTTATGAGGTTAGTTGAGTTGCTTTGAATCCTAACTGATCTTTCCAGAGGATTGATATTCAAGTGCCATTTCCACTAGATGTCGAAGGTATTAGCTCATGAAGCTTATTTACCCTTGTCTTTCTTAATTCTGCTGAAGGTTAATTCACACTCTGCTTATGAGATTTTTTCCCATAACCTCACTACTGTATGTAAATTTTGTAAGTTATATAAGGGCTTTAAACACCTACTTTTGTAGTTTTGTTCTTGATGAGAAAAGTAGATCATGAGGGCAAAGGAACTAGGACTAAAGCTCATCAATAACCTTACTGTGATGGTATTCATTATGTTTTGGCTGTGATAGCACTTTTCACATTTCAGTCTGGTTGTGTTCAATGCGCTCTGTTGAGGGTTGAGCATGTGATCATGTTGTTCTTCGGTGCAGAGCCAACCTCTTTTGAGCTAGGTATTAATTGAATTGCCTTCTGAAGTAGATGCCAAAGATCCTGTGGCTCTCTTCAAGACAAGTTCTCTCACTGCTTGGACTCGTCAATCTCACTGTCTCCCCTAACACAGATGGTCGTTCATTAATTTTGTAAGTGCCATAACTGTTTATGGCATTTGTGTTGTGCATGATTTAGTTGCACATTTCCCAGTATAACAGTGGTAGCTGTACACTCAAATAACTTTGACTAAAATTCTTTGGGATACTTTGAGCTCTTAGAAAGTGCTTTATGAAGGAATCTATTTCTTCCTGTCAGATACTAATAGTTCTCCCTAGAGCATTAGGAATTGAGTTAATTGGTCCAAAAAGTACAAGATTCCAGCAGTGACATTAAAAATGTATCTCCTGAAAAATTTATGCTTTGTGACTTCTGCATTTTTATGGCGTCATCTATTTATCTATTTAGGTGTTGCACCATATCCAGTGTTTTGTATTCTTTACCAAATAGCTATTGTTGGGGCAGATCATAAAAGATTTGTACGTGATTCGAATTTAATTTGAATCTTCGGATTTGCAGTTAGAATTACCAAAGCAGATCATTTGAACCTTCTTTAGCCCTAAGTGTTACGAGTGTTTTGCACCTTTACCTTAAAGTGCTTTATAAGGCATTGGTCAGACTGCACTTGGAGTATTGTCAACAATTTTGGGTGCTTTATCTCAGAAAGGATGAGGGTGAGGATGAGGCATTGGAGAGGGTCCAGAGGAGGTTCATGAGAATGATCCTGGGAACGAAGGATTAATGTATGAGGAGAATTTGATAACTTAGGGTCTGTACTCGCTGGAGTTTAGAAAAATGAGGTGGAATTTTATAGAGTATTGGAAGATTAATCAGAGGGGTGTGGAGAGGATGTTTCCAATAGTGAGGGAGTATTGGACCAGATAGCATGGATACAAGGATGAGAAGGTATCTCTCTAGCTACAAGGTGACAAATCTGTGGAAGATATTGCCGCTGACAGCTTTGGAGACCAAGTCACTAGGTACATTTAAGGCGGAAGTTGATTAGTAAGCATGTCAAAGGTTATGGGGAGAAGGCAGAAGAATGGGTTGAGAGGTATAATAAATCAGCTTTGATTGAATGGCAGAACAGGCTCGATGAGCTTGAATATCCTAATTCTGCTCCTATGTCTAATGGTCTTAAGATGTTAACCATCTTCCAAATGGAATTGCCCTACTGCCCAGCTTGTGATGCAGTAGCAGTTAGTGGAATTGGCCTATTCTTATTTCAGTCACAAATTGCTGTCTTTCTTTTGCAATATTTTAAAGTTCTCCACTGGTGATTGCTCTGTTCTTTCAATCTAGTTGAAGATGTATGTTAAAGAGTCTGTTTTGATTAAATGCGTCAGCAGTTTTTTCTCCCCTGCAAATTTTTCATTCCCTCCAGCATCTGCAGAATGTCTTGTTTATAGTTTTAATTCCCCCTTTTTGATTCAAGGGATTTGAGCAGTTTGCTGTTGCAAATGATTGCATAGGACCCACTGCTGCTGGCCAGTGCTGCTCGACTTCAAACATTCAGATATTGACATTAGTATAAGATACATGCGATTACTCTTCTTCAGATTTTACAGTGCTCTTTTTTTTTGCCTACTTTCCTTATTTCTGTAATGGATACCACAGAATATTTGGATTCTATTCTCTTGTGCTCATTTTGTCCTTTGTTGTATTAGGAGGACTTCACTTCCTACAATACAAAGTCAAGGTTAAGATGTTAGTGTTCAGGAATGAAAATGTCCCAGCTTTGGCACTCATGTTAGGATCAGGTATCGCCAGATCGGAGCCAAGATAAATCTTCCTCAACAATATCTTTCAAGCTCAATGTGAAGTGCAAGTTGCTATTTTTGCAGTGTGCTTTTTATTTTGCCTTCTCCATTCTGTCCTGCAGGCTTCAAGTCATATTTTGCATTACTGGAGGATAAAGGGACAATCTTTGTGTTGAGCCAAAATGAAGCTTTGTATGCACAGGATACTGGCAGGCAGTGCTGTTTTAATTTTGTTTATATGTCAAAAAATGTTTGGGCTGTGGTGTTGCTGGCAGGATTGATTGATTATTACTCTGTTCCTAGTTACTCTTGAAAGAGAAATGGTGTGAATGAATTGTGTGATGAAGGTACTCTTACAGTGTTGGTAGGTGCTGTGATCGAGGATTTAGGAACCCAGCCACAATGAAGGAATGACAATATCAGTCCAAGTTGGATGATGTGGTGGAGTGGAGCTGGTTAATAATGAAGTCTGTGCACACCTACTGCCGAGATAGTGCAAGTTTTGAGGGACTGGGAACTGTTGCAGTAAACCACTGCAGTCATTCGTTAAGACTTGTAATGGAATGCCATTTGAGTGAGTTGTTTGTAATGATGTCAAGCTTGCTTGTTGTTGGAGCAAGAAAGAGGAATGAATTTCACCACACATCTGATGCGCAGGAGGAAGAACTTGGATTTGGGAGTGAAGTTGCTCATCACAGAATATATAGTCTCTGATCTCTTCTTGTAGGCACAGTCCCATGCAGCTGATCTAATTGAGGTTCTTCAGTCTTCAAAATCCATTGAATGATGAGGGCAACACACTCAAAATGCCAGAGGAACTCAGCAAACCAGGCAGCGTCAATGGAAAATAGTAAATATTCGACATTTTGGGCCAAGACCCTTCCACAGAACCGGGCCTGCAAAGTTCCTGCAACATTTTGTGCGTGTTGCTTAGATTTCAAGCATCTGCAGATTTTCTCCTGTTTCTGAATGATGAGGCAGTTGTTCGAACCTCATAAATTTTCAAAGGTCATGTTGAAAGTAATTTTATTATCAATATGCGTATATGTCACCATATACTACTCTGCAATTCATTTCCTTGTGGACATTCACAGTGAGACAAAGAAATACAATAGAATCAATGAAAAACTACACCAATGAAGACTGACAAACAACCGATGTACAAAAGACAATCTATACAAATTTTAAAAAATAGTAAATAAATATTACTGAGTACCTCAGTTGTAGAGTCCTTGAAAGGTTTTGTTTCATTGTCAGCATTATCAGCATGTTTGATTAATAGACTGTCATGCCAACCCTTCCCATTCTACAAGTGAGTGTTGGTGATGGTCAGTCCTGCTGTTCATTCGTTATTGACACTCTCCAGTGTTGGGAAGTGGAATACGAACTCCTGACATTTTCTTCCTGTTCTCCAGCCTGCTGACCTGATGCTTGTTTTATCTTTGCAGGGACGATGAGGAGGAGGATGACAACAAGAAGGACACTCCCTCAGTCCTGGCCTACTTTCAGAAAAAGACTGAAGAGTCAAAAGTTCAGTCACATCGTTTCTTCACTGAGAGGAAGCTGGTCTCTCTTGTGAACCTGTGAACTTGCCTTTATGTTGAGTGGTGGGGGCGAGGGGTGGTCCGGATGCACAGCACATGTACGCAATTGGTGCACAGGAGAGAAACAGCAAGTGGAAGGAAGGGGAGCTTTGGGCCTTTCTTTCTTAAGTGCTCTCTATTGGGTACTGCAGGTCAGTCAGCAAGCAGTGACACAATGAACTGGACTGAATGCCTCATGTAGATCCTAATCCCTGTATGATCTATATGTATCTGAAATTTGACATGAGTAAGTTTAGAATGAGTTATTTGCCTTGTCTGCCTCAAGCTGCTGCTGAGTTTTTACCTATCTGTTCCAAGTGTTATATTGCATTATATCGTTGAATTTACAGTTTTGCATTATGACAGACCTCTCTTGAGGTTCAGTCTGTCTCCTAATCACCTTTGGTAATGCGCTCTAACAATCTGGCCAGGGACTTTCTCTCTCTGTGCCTCTGACTGAGAGGCAGGTGTTGCTTGGAATAAATTTTCACTCTTGTTTCCAACTACCCCAAGCTTCCTCTCTCCCATGTGGGCGATGTCTGTCTGACTTCCTTTAATGAATAGCCTTTCTAAGGAATTGTAAGCTTGTCACTGCACTCTGCATCACAGTGTGCTAGAATGCTAGAGATCTGACCTTCTGAAGATAATTTACAGCTGTTGTATGTGAGAATTTAGAAATTATATCAATAAAATATTGTCTTTTTATAACATGTGGACTCAGTTGTCTTGAACTCCCAATAACTGATTAATTAATTGCAACAGAGCAGATGCCAGCAAATTTCAGTTCATTAACAGTTGTCCTGTCATGGTGCTGACAGGTCTGCAATGGTGAAGAGAGAATTTGCAAGTGACGATTTATAGTACTACTTTAAATGTATTGCCAGTGGGATTTGCACCTTGAATGTCGCTATAGCAATGTCTTGTCACATAGTAAAGCTCTCAGCATGACCAAGTCATGTTTTCACTCAATTGCAGCTACTCTTTGCCTTGTCATCACTCCCCCTGTCCCAAGTAGAAATGCTTCTTTTTAAAAACTTTAATGATGCATGTAAATTGTTCTTTCTGTCAATTATAGTCCATTACAATTCAAGTTCTGCATTGTACGTGAATAACAAGTTGGTGTGGACTAACTAAGATAACTAGGGTGTCAGTGTTACTGGCTGAGGGTGAAGGACGCTGTCAAATTTGAAAAATGAGCAGGACTGAGATGAAGCAAGTAAGTGATAATTATTTCAATGTCGCAGGGAAGTGAGGCTGATCAGTTAGGTCTGATGATAGAGCTCCAACCACACCAACTGCAGAGGTGGGACCGTTTGTACCAAACTAGCACTGAGTTGCACATTCTGTTGCTGAGGTGATGAGTGGGTGTACGTGACTGAAAACTGGGTAATAGTTACCTGTATCAATCACTTTCATCCCATCCCTTAGCACTTTGATTTTCATTGTGTTTTTGCTGTCAAAGTGAACTTATTATTAAAGTATGCATTTGTCACCATATACAGTGGATTCCATTTAACTGGGCCATCAGTTAATCAGACTGCAAGACACTGCAGAATTGTGAGCATTGCTCAGCACGGAAACCAACCTCCCCTCCCCTGGACTCTGTCTACACTTCGTGCTGCGTTGGTAAAAACACCCAGCGTATTCAAAGGCCCCACCCTCTCTGGACATTCTCTCTTCTCCCCGTCCCATTAGGCAGAAGATGCAAAAGCCAGGCTGAAGGACAGCATCTCTCCGGCTGTTAGAAGACAGCTGGAATGATGCGATGTATTCTTGACCTTGTCATTGTTTGTCTGCACTGCCCTTCCTCTGAAACTGAAACATCTTATTTTGCATTCTGTTAATATTTTACCTTGTACTCAATGCGCTGCTGTGATGAAGTGGTCGATGATGGATGGCATGCAAATTAAAGCTTTTCACTGCAGCTCAATACTTGTGACAATAATAAACCAACTTATTTCTCTCCACAGATGCTGGCTGACCTTTCAGTATTTCCAGCTTTTCATGCTTTTTATTTTTGATTTGCAACAGAATCAAAGCAGAATGGCAGAACATGTTCTTGCTGATACTTTGAGAATCTTGTCACAAAATGTACCATACCTTCTTTACTTATTTTGTGTAAAAGGCAAAGAAGATACTTTTATTCATTCAGAGTGTACAGACATTACCAGCAATGCTGACATGTATAGCCTATGCCTGAATAAACTGTGGTGATTACGAATCAACCATGTTGATGGGTCTGGAACCATACAGGCCAGGCCAAATTTATTTTTCTCGAGGACATTAGTCAGCTAGTTGGGGGTTTGGTGTCAGTGTGATATCATGGTTAGCATCACTAAAACTTGCTTTATATGCCATTAGCGTAGCACTGTTACAGTGCTGGCAACCCAGGCTCAATTCTGCTGCTGTCTGTGAGAAGTTTGTAACGCTCTCCCTGTGACTGCATGAGATGCCTCCGAGTACTCTGGTTTCCTCCCACTTTCTAAAGACGTATGGGTTAGTAGGTCAATGGTCATGTGAGTGTAATTGGGTGGCGCGGGCCCATTGGGCCAGAAGGGCCTCTAACCGTGCTGTATGTCTAAAGAAAAATAAGTAAATTAAAGGTGCACGTGTATAAATTCTACAACAACAATGTATCAGTAACTTAGCCATTCTACTTACCAGATAGTGGAGTACGGAATTTTTTTTCCAACCACAGACTATGAGTACCACAGTTACTTACAGAGTGAATCTCCCAGTGATAGACAGTCTCCCCAAATCCTTAGCCTTGAGACCACCTTCAATTTCACTGAGTATTGATTTCCTGTTCTGAAACAACAGTGCCCTCTGGGCTTGTACTCTATACTGCTGTTGACCCACTTCTGGGAGGTAATAGATTAAGCCTACCCAAACTCATTGAGCTTACTGTTTAAATTGATAATCCAAGGAATTTATTTCAGTGTGTTGCGTGTCCTTTAGCATTTTCAATCTGTGAAAGCTGTGGATACTGAGTCATTAATCACGTTTAAAGCTGAGACAGATTTTTGATAGATGTCCTCCTACTGACTTGGTGTTGATTTCCTTAATTTCTCAGGTAACCATCCACAGTGTATCCTAGGGACAGTCATGTACAAAGATTCAAATGGGTAAACTAAGTCTGCAAGAAGTACTCTAGATTATTAATTCTTTTCCCTGTCAATGCATTTGCAGTTGTACTATTCAGTTTGGCAGAGGCAATATGTTAAGCAAATATTCAAAATGTGTTGTCCTCAACATTATCAAATATGTAATTGCAGATGAGTAGCTTTACTGCAGATGCAGTAGGTGGCCACTTTATTAGGTACACATGTTGCAAGTATCTAATCAACCAATCATGTGGCAGCAACTCAATGCATAAAAGCATGCAGACATGGTCAAGAGGTTCAGTTGTTCAGACCAAACCTCAGAATGGGGAAGAGATTTGATCTTAATGACTTTAACCATGGAATGATGGTGTCAGGCAGGGCGGCTTGAGCATCTCAGAAAATGATCTTGTGGGATTTTCATGCACAACCGTCTAGAGTTTATAGGAATGGTGTGAGAAAACAAACAGAACATCCACTGAGCAGCAGTTACGGGTGAAAATTCCTTGTTAGCGAAAGAGGTTGGAGAAGAATGAGCAGACTGGTTCAAGCTGACAGGAGGGTGACAGCAACACAAACAACCATGGGGTGCGCAGAAGAGCATCTCTGAACACTCAACATGGATGGACAACAGTAGCAGAAGATCATGAGGATACACTCAATGGCCACTTTGTTAGGTGCAGGAGGTACCTAATAAAGTGGCCACTAAGTGTGTGGTTTCACTTCTCATAGACGCTATCAAGGATCAACTTTATTCACTATGACCACTTACATGTGTTAGGGATTTCCTATGGTGTGTTGGCATGACATGAATCAAAAATGTTAAACTATTACAAAAAATAAAGAATTATTCTTTATAGTCTTGAAGAGGTTGGGCTGAAGACCAAAGACAAAGAAATATACCCAGTGGCCATTACTGTATATTAGTTATCTCCTGTACCTAATAAAGTCACCAATGAGTATATTTGTAGATTTTTACATTGGTAGACAGATTTCGTGAAATGTAGGTTATTTCACAAAAAAAATAGTGGCACAGATATTTTTTATCACCATGGTTCCTGTTTTTATTAGTAAATCTCAACAGTTCTGTAGAATTGCACAACATTTGTAGTATAGGGACAGATACCCGGTTAATAAAATACAATAGAAGCAGAAACAAAGTGCACTATCCATTTATACAAGGACAACTATTTCTTAACGTTCCTGTCTACAGCACACTCTGCATAGGGCCGGAGTCCATCATGGGTGGCCCGAATAGTAGATAGACTTTATAACCAACAATCACTAGACAATACAGCAGTTACTTAGTCTAAAATACAAAAAAACAAGGCTGCAGGAAACTCATTTTTTTTTTAAATTTTGAAAGTACTAGATTGGGGCATGATTCTAGTATATTGTGTGAACAGGAGGATGCTGATAATTTAGTCCAAAGGAAATGTCTGCAACACAAGAATGACTTTCATCTTCCATCCCCTTCTATCAGGAGTTAGGTCTGGAGTTGAAGTTGTGGGGAAAATTGGTATTTCGTACATTAACTGTACAGAATGAGGATGATCAAATGGAGGATAATAATTTTTGTTGTGCCCTGCACATTTCTCATCCACATTTCCCATACCTAATTAGGAACTGTATATAAAAGGGAGAGTGAACAAATTGCCACCTATTTTAGCCTTAATTTTCAAGTAATTAAACACTTAGATGTCAATAGGGAGATCTAAAGTTTATTGCAGTGTTCCTTCATTGTTTGTAATATCAATAATGTGCTATTTATGGTTAACCCAATTGTACTGAACGCTATAGTTACAATGCAGTTTTAGCACTCTCATGCCAGAAAGGATATTTGTGACATACAAAATGTATCCAAGGATTCAGTTAAAAAAAAGTTTGATTTGTAGGGCCGAGACAAAACCTACAAAAGGTGGTGGATCCAATCCACTCTACCACAGGAAAAAAAACCTGCACCACTGAGCACATCTACAATGAGCACAGCCATCAGCCATCATCAAGGATACCTTCACATCTCCCCCCACCATCCAGGCCCTGCACCCTTCCCACTGCTGCCATCAGGGAGGAGGTACAGGAGCCTTAGGTCCCACACCACCAGTTTTCAGGAACAGTCAATAACTTTCAATCACCTGACTTCTGAACCAACATGGATAACCTCACTTACCTCAACACTGAACTGATTCCACAACCTATGGACTCACTTTCAAGGGCTTCCATTCTCAGTATTTAATTTATTTGTGCATTTATTTTTATTTACATTGTGTCCTTCACTCATTGGTTGTCAGTCTTTGTGCGTAGCTTTTCATTGATTCTATTGTATTTCTTTGTTCTACTGTGAATGCCTGCAAGAAAATGGATCTCAGGGTAGTATATATGGTGACGTAAATATACGTCAATAATAAATTTACTTTGAACTTTGAGAGAGCTTCTATCTCTGCTCAGTTAAGTAGACCGCCATTGTTCATACTTGAGAATTGACTAAACAATATTCACTTGGGCCAAGACTCACTGAATCATCAATTTTTGCCCTGAACTATGAGAGCAACAGAGCAATGTGAAAATATTGTAAGAACTAAATGACTTTTCTGTGAGTGCTGTGTTTCATTGAAATCCCATGAGTGTGTTGAATAACTGTGTTTCACATCAACCGAAGTATTGAACAATGAATAGCGTTTTACCCCCATGTGGCAGCGCTATTTCCTCAAATAGTCACCAGATTACACTAATATTCCTTAGTTATTGCATGTCATTCTATTACATAAGGAGCATTATTGTCTACAATTCTATACATAAAGAAAAATAGACATGGGCCGAAAAATAACTCTTTAGTTGAGAAATTTTGAAAGCAATAATGATTAATTTATTAAAACCAGCATGTAAACTACATCTTTGCATTTATCCAAGCAGAGACTGCAGTTTGGTTTTCTTCTATTCCCCAACAGTCCTCAAAGAGTGGGAAGTACAGACTGTATAAAGTTTTTATAACCTTAGTCTTACGACGATAGAAGGTGCCCAAGGTAAATTCCCCTGTTTTCCTCTTTACAGGAGCTAGAAGTGAATTGCACTTGTTTTCAGCTGGATTTTCAAAAATCTGCTAGCTCATGGCGATAATGTAGGTTGGTTTTAAGAAGATCTTCACCCAAAAATAAGCACCCAGTTCAATAAATTTGCTAATTAGAGTTAAAAGAGATGGGCTTTGCCAAGATGATGTTTACAGGTGAATTTTTGATATTAACTGTGGATAAATTTTGTTTTAAGTTTTGTGGGGAGGATGTGATTTATATTTTTAAAATGTAGGCAAGCCTGGATGTCAACTGGCTGTTTAATTTGGTTGGCAAGGAACTAGAGAACAGACGTACAATGTTGAATCTGAATTTGCTACAGTAATCATAGGAATTTTTAAAAGTAAAAATGGAACCTATTTGGGATAGGATACATTTCAGTAGGTTTACTTGACAATTGTTTTTTGCAGGATTGAAACCTAAGATTAAAGGAGGTTGTTTAAACACGCTGCCAAAATAATGGCTTTGAACCCACACGTATGAATGTAGGTCATAGCTGTGAGACTATTACTGTCAGGAAGTTGTACTTTTTAGGGAGAAGTTATATAACTTTCAGGTGCTTGCTCGTTTAATCCACAGGATATCACTATGTGGATTAAACTGTGAACTTGCCAAGGAAAATTAGATACATTGATTGGATTGAAAGGACTTTGGAGTGAAAACAGAAAGTAGTTAATGATTTGAGCACTGGAGAAGGCTTTATGATCCACTTAACCAATTTTTGGGTGGAATGATCCCACATTTCAGTTTATTTTGGCTGTTTCCTCAAAGAGGCCAACCCTTCTGTGTGCAATGTTGTAAATGGTGATTAACATGGTTTTAGCTAGAGGCAGCTGAGAATAAATAAATATCTAACCATCTCTTGATAGACCAACCAGCCGAAAGAGTGTTGCCTCCCATTGTACCCCTCAGAATGTTACCTTTGAATTTTTTTTAACTAATTAGTGACCTCCTCCATGTATGGTCCCAAGCCCATTCCATTAAAACCCTGCACTACAGAAACGCCAACAGAAGCTCCGAAGTCCTTAGCCTTGGGAGAGGACCTATGTATGAAGCTGTGTGGTGAAAGCTGCAAGTTTGTGGAAACCACAGGGGTGATCAAGAAAGGCAGGCCGAAGATCACCTGGTAATGTGACCTTGAAGCTGTCACCGAGAAGATGGGCTACACCTGGGACAACTTGAAGGACTGGCCCAGGATAGAGGACTGCCACATGCCCTAGCAGGGGTGATGGGCTTAGGTAACTGAGATGGATAGACTGAGAGAGGGGAGAATAGCCTAGGAAACGTGGGACAGGGACGGGCTTCACGTGGACTGGGAGATATTTTACCTCTACTGAACTCTCATTTGAGGCTCTTGGCTTAATAGTGGGTAAACTGTATCAGACTGATTGTAAGAACGTGGCAAGTGACCGGCTGATTATGCAGTGAATTAGCTGAGAATTGCACGCCGGGGTGGGCTCTCTCTTTTTAGCCTGGCTTTTGAGTGTGTGTGTTTTAATTTCGGTGGGCCCAGTCCATCACTTCTGCACTGTACTCCAGCGTGTACAGTGGCCAACATGACTCAGGAAACACGTTTAATCATTCTGCTCTACTGTCATTCTTGCTGCTATACCTATATAGCACTGGGCTTGGAAGAGAAAAATGTTTGAATATGCTCATGGACATAAAACCTAGGAGCAGAATTAGGACATTTTGCCCATCAAGTCTGGTCCACAATGCCATTATGTGATTTATTAACTCTCTCAACCCCATTCTCCTGCCTTCTCCCCATGACCAAGGTTACATGCTCAGAAGAAAATGACTGGGGTTAGGGAAAGGCTGGGTAATTGCCAGTGTAGCAGTGAGTGATACCTTTGGAGCTTTTTATCAGCATAAACACAGGAGGGGACATCTTGTTAACAAGAACAGCACTACGCAAAATAAAAGTTAGCGACTGTGGTTGAACTAATCAGTTGTCGGGAACCCACTTCCACTGCCATCAATGTCTTCTACAAAGAGGGAGCGCTTGCGGATGGAGAGCTTCAGCTTGTTCATGGTGCTACGCTTCTCTCTGCATTCGGGCTTTGCGGTAACGCCGACCTTGGTGCTGTCCCCCTGTATCACACTTTTAATCACTTGCTCGTCGTCCTTGTCCATGTTCAAGCAGTTGCAGGATCTGACCTTGAAAGAGTCTCCTTCAGTACTCTCGCACAAATCCTTTCCGCTCTTGTACATCTGGTGAAATAGAACAGAGAACATTAAACATTTCAGCACAGTACAGGCCCGTCGTCCCACAATGTTGTGACCACCTTTTAACCTCCTCTAAGATCAATCTAACTTTTCCCTCCTACATAGCCCCCCTATTTTTCTAACATCCATGTGCCTATCTAAGGCTACGCCCACACTAGACCGGATAAATCCATAACCGAAGATTTTTCTCTTTATTTTGACCCTCCGTCCACACTGAAACGGCGTTTTACTCCCCTGAAAACGGAGCTTTTCTAAAACGCTCGCCAGAGTGTGTAAATCTGAAAATGCCGGTTGGGCGGTGTAGTGTGCATGGGGAAACCGGAGCTTTTTAAAACCACTGTCATGACATGCAGCAGATACCAACCTATTTACGTCCCATTTGACCTTTCCCTGCTCCAGCAAAGCTCAAAGAACAGCATCGCATTTTCTATGAGTATTCTACAGCCATCACTGAATTGAACAATTTTAGACAAGTAGACTTCACAATTTTCATATAAAAACAATGTTGTCATCTTGAAATGTTAACTCAGTTTTACTGCTCATAAATGCTGCCCACCTTGATATGGTTTTTCACTACTCCGCTTTCTTTGTATTCCTTGAAGACATTGTTGAAAATTTTCTTTCGCTCTTGTTGTAGGTACTCTAGTTTTTGACCAATGGAAATAGCACAACATCGCCACGGAAACAGAAATAGTATATTGTTCACTCTTTGCTTGTTTTCTGTAGGTGTGTTCTGTGCATGTCCAGTAGGAGGAGATTCGCCCAAATACCCGTTTTAATGTGGATGATGGTATTTTCAAAAACGCCTGCTGTGGACACCTATCGTTTTTATGCAAAACTGGTGTTTTCAAAATTATCCGGCCTAGTGTGGATGTAGCCTAAAAATTTCCTGAATGCCCTCCAATGTATCTTACTGTGCCATCGCTCCTGGCAGAGTGTTCCACATACCCACGATTCTTTGTGTAAAAAACCTACCTCTGACATTCCCCCATACTTTCCTCCAATCACCTTAAAATTACTTCCTCTTCTGTCACTTCTGCCCTTGGAAAATATTTGTTGCTATTCCCTCTAACTATGCCTTTTCTACCCTTCTATCAAGTCTTCTCTTCCTCCTCCACTCTAAAGAGAACAGCCCTAGCCCCTACAACCTGAGTGACAAGGGTGAGAAAAAAAGGTTCAAGTGTGAGTGTGTGTGGTGGCACATTTAATGTAAGGGTAATTAGTTAAAGGTCATTTTGTTTTACTGTGATCTCTAGCATGCAAGCTGTCCATAAGGCATAAGACAGGATTGAAGTTGTTGAGGGGGATATGGTCAAATGCAGGTGAATGGGGCTAGCTTGGTGGGCATCATAGGTGGCATGGGCAAGTTTGGCTGAAGAGCCTGTTTCCATGCTGTTTTTCCCTACGATTCTATGAACAATGCACTTGAACCAAAAAACAAACTGCTAGAGGAACTCAGCAAGTCACACAACATCTGCGGAGGAAAATGGGCAGACAATTTGGTGAAATCTGAAATTACAACATGGCCTATCAGGGGCATCAACAGAGCTTTGCCAAGAGGAATTTCTCGCAGATCGCCCATTGTTTGTGGCCCATCAGCAGCTAGAACCGCTGCACCCAGTCGTGAGTTAGACAGCTGGGAAGATTCAGGCATAAAAGGGAGACACTGCCGAGCAGAGCGGTCATCAGTGGAGTGATCTGAGGAAGGGTGGTAGGGCTTTGGCTCATTCAGGCTTCGGCGAGGTAAGTGGCTGAGTGGATTGCGTTTTTTTTATTTCTTTCCATTTTCTATTAGAGGAATAAAGAGTATGTCTGTAGGGTTAGAACGTTGCTCTGGGTGTCAGATGTGGGTATCCTGGGAATCTTCCAGTCTCCCAGATGGCCACATCTGTACCAGGTGCACCAAGATGCAGCTCCTGAGAGACCGTGTTAGGGATCTGGAGCTGCAGCTTGATGACCGTTTCCACAGATGCTGTCCGACCTGCTGAGTTCCTCCAGCTTGTTGTATGTTTTGCTGTGACCTACAGTTTATTAGGAAAAGTGAGCAGAAGATAAATAGGAGCTACAAGGAGTTAGTTGCCCTAGGTTGCAGGAGTTACATAAGTGTGTGACTGTCAGGGAAGGGATGGGAAGAGCTCAGAGAGTGGACAGCACCCCTGTGGCCATCCCTCTCAGTATTGTTATCTCATTTTGGATGCTTTTGTGTTGGGGGGGGGTGATCTGACAGAGGACGACCACGGTGATCAGGAGTGTCAGGGAAGTGAAGTACGTGCAGTGAAAATTATGAGTGAGAAGGTGCTCAGGAAGCTTAATGGTCTGAGGGTGGATAAATCTCCTGGACCTGATGGAATGCACCCTTGGGTTCTGAAGGAAGTAGGTGGAGAGATTGCAGAGGTATTAATGATTTTTCAAGAATCGATGGATTCTGGCATTGTACTGGATGACTGGAAAATTACAAATGTTAGTCCGCTATTTAAGAAGGGTGGGAGGCAGCAGAAAGGAAACTATAGACCTGTTAGCCTGACATCAGTGGTTGGGAAGTTGTTGGAATCGATTGTTAGGGATGAGATTATGGAATACCTGGAGGCACATGACAAGATGGGCCAAAGCCAGTATGGTTTCCTGAAAGAAAAATCCTGCCTGACAAACCTACTGCAATTCCTTGAGGAAATTACAAGCAGGATAGACAAAGGAGATGTAGTAGATGTGGTGTACTTGGATTTTCAAAAGGCCTTTGACAAGGTGCCGCACATGAGGCTGCTTAGCAAGACAAGAGCCCATGGAATTACAGGGAAGTTACTAGCATGGGTGGAGCATTGGCTGATTGGCAGAAAACAGAGAGTGGGAATAAAGGGATCCTATTCTGGCTGGCTGCTGGTTACCACAGGAGTTCCACAGGGGTCTGTGTTGGGACCACTGCTTTTTACAATGCATGTCAATGATTTAGACTATGGGATTAATGGATTTGTGTCTAAATTTGCAAATGATACAAAGATAGGCAGAGGAGTGAGTAGTGTTGAGGAAACAGAGAGCCTGCAGAGAGACTTAGATAGTTTCAGGGAATGGGCAAAGAAGCGGCAAATGAAATACAATGTTGGAAAGTGTATGGTCATTCACTTTGGTGGAAGAAATAAACGGGCAGACTATTATTTAGATGGGGAGACAATTCAAAATGCAGAGATGCAAAGGGACTTGGGAGTCCTTATGCAGGATACCCTAAAGGTTAACCTCCAGGTTAAGTCAGTGGTGAAGAATGCAATGTTAGCATTTGTTTCTAGAGTTATAGAATATAAGAGCAGGGATGTGATGTTCCGGCTCTATAAGGCACTTGTGAGACCACTCTTGGAGTACTGTGTGCAGTTTTGGGCTCCTTATTTTAGAAAGGATATACTGACATTGGAGAATGGTTTGGCGAAGAATCACAAGAATGATTCCAGGAATGAAAGAGTTACCATTTGAGGAATATCTGGCAGCTCTTGGGCTGTATTCCCTGGAATTCAGAAGTATGAGGGGGAGTCTCATAGAAACATTCTGAATGTTAAAAGGCCTGAACAGATTAGATATGACAATGTTATTTCCCATGGTAGAGGATTCTAGGACAAGAGGGCATGACTTCAGGATTGAAGGGTGTCCATTTAGAACAGAGATGTGGAGAAGTTACTTTAGTCAGAGGGTGGTAAATCTGTGGAATTAGTTGCCATGAACGGCTGTGGAGGCCAAGTCATTGAGTGCATTTAAGCAGAGATAGATAGGTTTTTGATTAGCCAGGGCATCAAAGGCTATGGGGAGGGGATGACTGGAAGAACTGGATCAGCCCATGATTGAATGGTGGAGCAGACTCAATGGGCTGAATGGCCTACTTCTGCTCCTATATCTTATGGTCTTACAATTGTTGCCTGACCCGTTGAGTTCCAAGAACATACAAGTAAAATAATACAACACTTCACATTTGGCTGGGTTAAACTCCATCTTTCATTTTCCAACCATATCTACAACTGATCTATATCCATCTGTACTTTTCTGCTGCAATACCACCATTCTTTGTGTCATCTGCAACTCACTAACCCACCCATCAATGTTTATAACAATAATAAAATCCCCCCCCCCCCCCCCCCGTGCCTCACTGGTGTATTGGGCAGCAACCTTGTTGTTTCTTTAGCGTTTGTCTGTTTTATGAGGCCAAGTTGCTAGCCTGATGCTCAACCCAGCACGGGACTCAGCCAGGATCAAACCCAGGACCACTCACAGAGTTCAGTATGGATGCCACTACACCACCAGCTAAGCTACCTATCAATGTTTACATCCAGGGTGAAGAAACTCTAAATCCAACCAACCAATTCACCGTGGATCCCATGAGCCTCCTCTCACGAGGGACCTTGTTAAATGCTTTACTTAAATCCATGTAGACAACATTCACAGCTCTACCTTCTTCACCTCCTTGGAAAACTCAATTTATTAAGATATCACTTGCCCTGCAGAAAGCCATGCTAACACTAACTAATTAGGCCATGCCTTTCCAATTACTAGTAAATCCTCTTCAGCAAATTTATTATCACTGACATGATACCAATCTATAGTTTCCAAAATTATCCCTACTTCACTTCTTGATGAATGAAACAACATTAGTTTCTCGCCAGTCCTCCAGGACCTCAACTGTGGCTAGAGAGAACAAAAAAAAATTGGTTAAGCAATATCTTCTCCTGTCTCTCTCAGTAACCTGTAGTATATCCCTTCAGGCCCTGGGGATGTTCTTTATGTGACCACCAGTACCACCACCTCCTTTACCTTGAAAAGCCTTAGCAAATTCACACACGCCACACTGATCTCCCTATTATCCACACCCTTTTCATTGGTATACGCAGGTGCAAATTATTCATTTGCAACCTCACCCACATCCTCTGCCTCCAAACACACCATGTCCTTGAGTGGTCCTAGTTGTCCTCTCAATTTATATATACAATGTCTTATGATTCTTTTTTATCCTGCTTGTGAGCAACTTTTCATGGCCCCTCCTGGCTTTCCTAATTCTCTTGAGTTCCTTTAGAGTCATAATCATACTATAGAGTCATAGAGCCCAATAGCACAAAACAGATCCTTCAGCCCAACTAATCCATGCCAAACTGTAACCATTATTGAGGACCTGGGCCACAGCCCTCCAAAAAACCTCCCATTCACATACTTAACCAAATTTCTCTTAAGTATTGAAATCGAATTCACATCCACCAGTTCTGCAGGCAGCTCATTCCACACTCTCACCACCTCTGAGTGAAATTCCACCTCATGTTCCCCTAAGTATTTTACCTTCCACCTTTAACTCATGACTTTTAGTTCTAGTCTCACCCAACCTCAGGTAGATGCCTGCATGTATTTTCCCCTCATAATTTTGTATACCTCTATCAAATCTCCTCTCATTCTCCTACACTCCAGGGAATTAAGTACTAACCTATATGACTTGTTCTTCAATTTGACTAGTTTCCTAACCCCTACATATGCTTCCTTTTTCTTCTTGACTAAGTTCACTGTCTCTCTTGGCATCCAAGGTTCTCTTACCTTGTCCTTTGTTCTTACTGGGACATACCTGTCCTGTACTCTTATACAGTTGCTCTTCAAACACCTTCCATGTATCAGATGTGGTCTTGCCCAAAACCAGTTGTTTCCAATTAACTCTCCCTCGCTCCTGCTTGATACTCTCATATTTTGTCCTACTCTACTTAATATTTCCCTGCAAGGTCATACATATCCTTATTTATAGCTATCTACTAGAAGTCTCCAGTGGGCCGGAAGTAAATGTGTTTAGAAATTTGATCATACAAAGGAACTGTTTTGCCATCAAACAATTGAAAGCTATTGTCTTGTGTTGGGATGTAATGTGTTAATGGTCACTTCCAGTTCACTTCATATCCCCCTGGAACCTTGACTGGTCCTTTCCAGTTCTGCCTCAATAGTGAAACTTCTGCACAGGAGATGATGTCAGTCCACGAATTGAAATAAACCCTTGCCCTCAATCCACTATTGGAGTATTGCACGAAAAGGTGAACTACGTTGGGCTTTCCCATGGTATCGGCGTATTATTGTCACATGTACCAAGGCTTGTCTTGTTTCTCAGCATGTGACAATAATAAAGCCCATCATAGTTCACCTTCTCCTGCATTACTGTCAAATGTACATGTCCCTCCATTGATAGGCCTGATCCACTGAGCTCCACTGGTGCCTCTGTTGCCTCTGTTTCAGCTTGACTATTTGCTCCGGCCAAGTCCCATGCCTGACCCCTCTTCTCCAAACGGGCTTCCCAACATTTCAGGTGATCTGACCGATAAAGAAAGGATCAAAGGATCAGTTCAACCAAACGGTTCAAATTTGCTGATGGTACCACTGGTGTTGGCTAAATCCAAGGTGCTGACAAATCAGTATATAGGAGGGAGATTGAAAATCTGGCCGAGTGGTGCCAGGAAAACAACCTCCCACTCAATGTCAGCAAGTCCATGGAGGTGATTATTGTCCTCAGGAGGAGGGAACTCGAAGTCCATGGGCCAGTTCTCATCAGGAAATCAGAGGTGTAGACGGCCAGCAACGTTAAATTCCTCAGTGTTGTTATTTCCGAGGATCCGTCCTGGTCCAGCACGCAAGTGCCATTAGGAGGAAAACACAGCAGCACCTCTGCTTAGAAATTTGCAAAGAATCAGCATGTCATCTGAAACTTCGTCAAACTTCTATAGATGTGTGGTGGAGACTGTACTGACTGGTTGCATCATGATCTGGTATGGAAACATCAATGCCCTTGAACAGAAAGTTGTGGATATGGCCCATCCATCAGAGATAAAGCCCTCTCCAACATTGAGCACATCTACACGTAACACTGTTGCAGGAAAGCAGCATCCATCATCAGGGACCCCCACCACCCAGGCCATGCTCTCTTTCTGTTGCTGCCTTCAGGAAGAATGTACAGGAGCCTCAGACTCTCATCACCAGGGTGATGAACACTTATTATCCCTCGACCATCAGGCTCTTGAACCACAGGGGATGATTTTACTCAACTTCCCTTGCTCCATCACTGAACTGTTCCTGCAACCTATATGATCTCACTTTCAAAGATTCTTCATCTCATCTCAATACTTATTATTTATTCATTATTATTTCTTTTTTTTTGCATTTGTAGTTTGTCTTTTCACATTGCTTACTTTTCTGGGTCTTGTTGGAGGCAGTCTTTCATGATTCTATTGTGGTTCTTGTATTTACTGTCAGCCTTCTAGAAAATGAATCTCAGGGTTGTCTATTGTGATATATATCTACTTTGATAATAAATTTACTTTGGCTTCTCTTTTACAAAAATTGACTGCCAACCCCCAAGCCAGCTCAAACTGGTCAACAATGCTGATACTCTACCGACAATGGTCACGCTCCAATATCCAGTACCTGTTAGACAATTGTGTAAAGACCACAGACCAGATAAGGCTCACTGGTCAATTAACCTCTGGCTAATGCAACACACACAAAATGCTAGAAGAAGCCAGCAGATCAGGCAGTATCTACGGACAGCAATGAAGATGTCGGACCAAGACCCTTCCGAGGACTCCTGAGGAAGTGTCCATGACTGAAAGGTCAATTGTTCATCCTGAGTTCCTCCCGCATGTTGTGGTGTATGCTTTGGATTTCCAGAATCTGTTGCATTTATAAACTTCCAACCAATGCTGGCTTCATTTTTGTACTCCAACATATATTAAGATCACTGCAGCAGAGAAAATACAAAGATAGCAAATTTGTTCAAATGGGAAGAAAATGTGTTGACCTTTATGATTTTATTACCAAGATGACCTGTCCAACAGATCACGGTGAGGAGTTCAATCTTCCTGACAACTACTCTGCACTTGCAGCCACGTTCCCATAAATTTCCAGCCGGCTGCAGAATTTTTCCCTGAAGCCCAGCGTCCTCAAAAAGCTGAAGCTCATTAATGTGACATAATTCACGGACATCTGTGACTATGTGTCATGCCACAGTCCTTCAGCAGGCTGATCGCACAACACTCAGTCAGCCAGGAATGGGGCTGAGATGAATCCCTAATGCTGAAGGAGCAGAGCACTGTTTTAACGTGAGCTTGGCCCACAAATACAGAAAAGCAATGAGATCTCCCCACGCACCGACGTGAATGCTGTGCTAGTAGTGGCCATAATGAACAAAAACTTCACGAATTGCTGTAAAACTCGATGAATTGACGAATGGGAGGATATCGCCCTGATTCACTCCATGTCACCCTTTTGATTAAAGATACAGATTAGCTTTATTTGTCACTTGTACATTGAACCATAGAGTGAAAATCAAATCAGTGGGGATTGTGCTGGACATCCCGCAAGTGTTGCAACACTTCTAGTGCCATGACAGCACGCCCAGAACCCACTGACCCTAACCCATAGGTGTTTGCAATGTAGGAGGAACCCGGAGCATCCAAATGTCAAGGGGAGAACATACAAACTCCTTGCAGGCAGCGGCAAGATCAGTGATCACTGGCACTGTAAAACCACTGCAGTGTCGCCCTATTGAAACTCACCTCTGAGTGGGTGGTGACTCTCATCTCCAAAATAGAATAACAGGACACAATTTTAAGAAAGTTACCAATGGGCCACTAAAGCAGCTGGATGAATTTTATTAGTTCATAATCACAAGAGATCCAGAGCAACACACACCATCAGGCCCTTGACTACCTTCAAGCACTCACTTGTACTAATCCTACAACGTTCTTGTTTTGTTAAGAGTCATAGTGCAATACAGCACAAATACAGGCCATTCAACACAGTGCCCACTGTCCACCAAGCTAGTCTCAATTTCCTATATTTGCTTCAGGTCCCTCCCCTCCTTGTACTTACCCAAGTGCTTCCTAAATGGTACTATTGTATCAGCCATAGCCTCTAGCAGCTTGTTTCGTATACTCAACCTCTGTGTGAAAATGTTGCCCCTCTGGTCCCTTTTAAATCTTTCCCCTCTCTCCCTAAATCTATGCTCCCTAGTGTTGTACTCTCCTACACCAGGGAAAAGTCTGTTACTATCTCCTACACCCTCAGGATTAAATACCTAAGCCTGGGTAACCTCTCAAGCCCTATAGGCCTGACAAATCTTTTCTGCACTCTTTCCAGTTTAACCTTGTCTTTCCTATAACAGGGAAGGTGTACACAGTACTCCAAGTGCACTGGCAGCTTGTTCCTCGTTCTCACTACTCCGAGTGAAGACTTTTCCCCTCATGGCTTGTACAACTGCAGCACGATGTCCCAGTTCCTATATTCAGTGCCCTGACTGATGAAGCCCAGCATGCTAAACAGATTCTTCATCATCCTTTTTTCCTGGGATACCGATTTCAGTGAACAATACACTTAGACCCCTTGGTCCCTCTGTTCCATTACACTCCCTAGTGCTCTACTATTCATTGTCATGTCACACTGTCACATCTAAAACACTGGGACCTTCGAGCTTCCAGTCCTGCCTCCTCCTGCAACCAAATCTCACTGATGGCTAAATCATCATAATTGCACTTGCTGATCCATGCTCTCAGCTCACTCTCCTTACCTACGATATTCCTTGCAATGAAGTATATGTGGCTCAGAACATTAGTCCCCCCCCCCCCCCCGCATGCGCGACCTTTTGATTCATGACTTTGTCGGTAGGCCTAACAACATCTTTCTCCAGTCACACCACTATCTGTTCTGGCTCTCTGGTTCTCATTCCCCTGCAACTCTAGTTTAAATTCCACCCCCCCCCCACCTCAATATGTGGATAATGACCTCTGACTGCCCTCCCTCCTCATTAAGAATGCTGTGGAGTCGATCCAAGATGTCCCCAACTCTGGCACCCGGGGGGCAACAAACCATCCAGGAATCTCATTCTCGTCCACAGAACCTCCTTTCTGTTCCCCTAACCAACAAATGCCCTATCAATAAAGCTCACCTCTTCTCCCCCTTCCCTCTGCGGCACAGAGCCAGACTCAGTGCCAGAGACCTGACTGCTATGGTTTTTCTCTGCTAGGTCATCCACCCCAACGGTATCCGAGAGTGATATACCTGTCATCGAGGGAACGTCCACAGGGATACTCTGCACTGGCTGTCTATCCCCTTTCCCCCTCCTGAAGGTCACCCAAGATGTTTCCTACACCTTGCATGCAACTGCCTCCCTGCGTATCACTCCCTCAGCCTCCCAAATGATCCAGAGTTCATGTAGTTGCAGCTCCAACTCCTTAACATGGTCTGTTAGAAGCTGCAGCACAAGAGGATGCACTCCTTGTGGGTCTGGTCCCTGCAATCCCACATCCCACAAGAGCATTCCAGTACCCTGCCTAGCATCCCCACTGCTTTAAATGTGCAATAAGAAAAAAATAAAGAAAAAATAACAAAAGAAAAAATCTGAAGTCTCGATGAGCCAAAGCCCCAACTCCCCACTCCAATACTGGCCCGCTCGAACTATGGCCGATCCACTTAAATCTAACTTCTTTTTATTGGTGCTTGCCAAAAGCCTAATCTGTCTCCTCAGGAACTGAGATGCATAAGAAGTGCCAACTGCCCCCAGTCGCTTCTTTTAAACTCTACCCCTTTGGTGTCTCCTCCGGACTGTGCCACGCAAAATATACAAGTCCTATGCTAGATTGACTTTCCAGAATTATTCGCCTCACGCTGGTCTGTATAGAAATCCATCTGGCCCACTCAGCCCACTTCCCCAACTAATAAAGCTCCCTCTGTAACTTTTTAGCAACCTCCTTCACTTCCAACAATACGTCCTAATTTTGTGGCTACTGCAAACTTACTGATTTTCTTTTGTGCATTGGCAACCATAATCATTTATATAAATAAAAAATAAGAATGATCCTAACATAGCACTAGTTATCAGTCTCCTTGCCGAGAAAAACCTTTCAACCACTACCCTTTGCTTCCTACCTCCGAGCCCATTTTGAATCCACCTATTCTCTCACATACCTAATCAATTTACCCTAGTTTCTATCAAGCATAAAGAAAAGCCACGTCTCTTTGGGATGGGGGAAGGAACCAGAGCACCAGGGAGAAAGCTAAGCAAGTCACTGGGAGAATGTTGCAAATTTTGTACAGACACCAGTAAATTGGATTACTGTGAGTAGGTACCAGGGGTAGCGTGGATCTGGTGGGGTGAACAGCCCATTTCTATGCGTTGCTTCTCACTGCAATTCTTTCCAAAGCATTGAAAACATCGTATGCTCTAGTTCAATGGTATTTGAAACCCATCAGTCTCAGTACTTGCTCAAGACTGGTAATTTGTAAAAACCCTGTTTCCAATGATATCTGTTTGCTTGTCGTTCAGCATTTAAACATTTCTCCGAACTCAGCTTGCTGGCAGCAACTTTGCTATTTATTTAAAAGAAAGAACTTGGATGGCCTCAGCCTGCCCCCAATGTCCTTCATGGCAAATGAATTACTTTGGAATGTTGTCAGTGTCGTCAAGTGAGCAAATACGGTGGCCAATTTATGCTGCAAGGGAAGAGAGATGAATGGTAAATTAAATTGTTTTGTAAGAGCATTCAAGGGGAAAATGTTTTTCAGGCCACTGGGAGAATATCCCCATTCTGTTGTGAATCATTCCATGGGAACTTGTATGGCCCCTGAGATAGACCAAGCTCGAAATGGTAATGGCAGCAACCGCCTGTTCTGTGTTGACAACTCAAACAAGGTCATGCACTCACACCCAGGAAGGGGGCTCAGCTCTTTCTTGACAGCGGGCAGCTACAGGAGCCTGAGGACTTGCACTCAAATGCTTCTTTCCCTCTGCTAGATGTCTGAATGGCTCTTGAGCCCATCGTCACCACCTTGCTTTTCCTCTTCTACCCGTTCCATCTCTCCTTCTACCTTGCAGCAATTTTTATGTCTTAGTCACCAAACCATAAATTTCACAACATGCCAGTATTAACAAGTCTGATTCTGGTTCCCTTTCAGCTCAAAGGTGGGGGAGTGGTTCTACCGAACAAATCAAATGGAAAGGGATCAAGAGGAACACGTTACGACGTGGCAGATGAAGGTACTTGTATACTGACTTCTGACAAAACTTAGCTAAAATGGGATGGTGTGTACCCACGGGGTATGTGTTTACTGGAGCCTTAGTCCAGTAAGTGACTCAAATCGCCCTTTTGCTGCTGTTCCATTTCAAGCCTCAGGTATAGAAGGTACACAAAAGGCTGCTTCTGCTGTATCAAGTAATGGTGACAAACGAGGGGTTTTCTAGCATAGAGCACAGCAGAACTGTGTACAGCACACGGAGATCCTTGGTGATGCTGGACTTGCAGATTTACTGGACTGTTCGATACCATTCCAAATCACTTTTTTAAGTAGTCCGCAGTAATGCTCCAGAAAATCCAGTAGGTTTAGAGGAAAACAAGCCAATGTAACCAAGAGAGATTAAAGGAAATGTGTGAGCCAGGGTCCCAGCAAGGGTGGAGGGTATTGCGGGTGCCAGGGTCCCAGCAAGGCTGGCGGGCATCTGACGCCAGGGTCCCGGCAAGGCTGGCGGGCATCTGACGCCAGGGTCCCAGCGAGGGTGGCGGACATCTGACACCAGGGTCCCAGTGAGGGTGGTGGGCATTGTGGGCACCAGGGTCCCAGCGAGGCTGGTGGGCATCTGATGCCAGGGTGTCAGTGAGGGTGGCGGGCATTTGACGCCAGGGTCCCATTGAGGGTGGCGGGCATCTGACGCCAGGGTCCCATTGAGGGTGGCGGGCATCTGATGCCAGGGTGTCAGTGAGGGTGGCGGGCATTTGACGCCAGGGTCCCAGTGAGGGTGGCAGGCATCTGACTCCAGGGTCCCAGAGAGGGTGGTGGGCAATGTGGGCACCAGGGTCCCAGCGAGGCTGGCGGGCATCTGATGCCAGGGTGTCAGTGAGGGTGGCGGGCATTTGACGCCAGGGTGTCAGTGAGGGTGGCGGACATCTGACACCAGGGTGTCAGTGAGGGTGGCGGACATCTGACACCAGGGTCCCAGTGAGGGTGGTGGGCAATGTGGGCACCAGGGTCCCAGCGAGGCTGGCGGGCATCTGATGCCAGGGTGTCAGTGAGGGTGGCGGGCATCTGACTCCAGGGTCCCAGAGGGGGTGGCGGGCATCTGACGCCAGGGTGTCAGTGAGGGTGGCGGGCATCTGACGCCAGGGTCCCAGCGAGGCTGGCGGGCATCTGACGCCAGGGTCCCAGTGAGGGTGGCGGGCATCTGACGCCAGGGTGTCAGTGAGGGTGGCGGGCATTTGACGCCAGGGTCCCAGTGAGGGTGGCGGGCATCTGACGCCAGGGTCCCATTGAGGGTGGCGGGCATCTGACGCCAGGGTCCCAGTGAGGGTGGCGGACATTTGATGCCGGGGTCCCAGTGAGGGTGGCGGGCATCTGACGCCAGGGTCCCAGTGAGGGTGGCGGGCATTTGACGCCAGGGTCCCAGTGAGGGTGGCGGGCATTTGACGCCAGGGTCCCATTGAGGGTGGCGGGCATTTGACGCCAGGGTCCCAGTGAGGGTGGCGGGCATTTGACGCCAGGGTCCCATTGAGGGTGGCGGGCATCTGACGCCAGGGTCCCAGTGAGGGTGGCGGACATTTGACACCGGGGTCCCAGTGAGGGTGGTGGGCATCTGACGCCAGGGTCCCAGTGAGGGTGGCGGACATTTGACACCGGGGTCCCAGTGAGGGTGGTGGGCATCTGACGCCGGGGTCCCAGCGAGGGTGGCGGACATTTGGTGCCGGGGTCCCAGCGAGGGTGGCGGGCATCTGACGCCAGGGTGTCAGTGAGGGTGGCGGACATTTGACACCGGGGTCCCAGTGAGGGTGGCGGGCATCTGACGCCAGGGTCCCAGTGAGGGTGGCGGACATTTGACACCGGGGTCCCAGTGAGGGTGGCGGGCATCTGACGCCAGGGTCCCAGTGAGGGTGGCGGACATTTGATGCCAGGGTCCCAGTGAGGGTGGCGGGCATCTGACGCCAGGGTCCCAGCGAGGGTGGCGGGCATCTGATGCCAGGGTGTCAGTGAGGGTGGTGGGCATTTGACGCTGGGGTCCCAGTGAGGGTGGCGGGCATTTGACGCTGGGGTCCCAGTGAGGATGGCGGGCATCTGACGCCGGGGTCCCAGTGAGGGTGGTGGGCATCTGACGCCAGGGTCCCAGCGAGGGTGGCGGGCATTTGACGCCGGGGTCCCAGTGAGGATGGCGGGCATTTGACGCCGGGGTCCCAGTGAGGGTGGCGGGCATCTGACGCCAGGGTCCCAGCGAGGGTGGCGGGCATTTGACGCCGGGGTCCCAGTGAGGATGGCGGGCATTTGACGCTGGGGTCCCAGTGAGGGTGGCGGGCATTGCGGGCACCAGGGTCCCAGCAAGAAGAAGGAGAATGCAGATATAAGGGCAATGGTGAGTAGAAGAGGACTAAGGGAAATGTCATTTTATACCTAACCATTGATACCCCAAATGTTGGACAGTGAATTACTGAGTTCTCCAGTAGGTGGATTAATCTACCTATAACTTAAAATCAATATCCTTTACTATAGTGGAATCATACTGTACAATTGTAATGGCACAGAAGGGGGCCATTTTGCCCATCAACTCTGTGATAGCTCCTAGCTGAACTATCTGTCCAGTCCCATTCCCTCCCACCCTTTCCCCAAAGCTCTGTCCATTATTTTCCCTTGAGAATCTATCCAATTCTTCCAAAAGTTCTGACTATGCTCCTTATTTGGAGTGAAAATTAGAACTTAATAACACTGCAAAATGGGAATCTAATAGCAAAGGTGAAATGAAATTATTAAATGATCTGAATTAGTTAAAAAAAATGATCATATCCATGATATTGCAGGTATCTTGGTCCTCTTAACTTTCTGGCTCAGAAGTGTCTTTGGCACTTCAAATTCCATTCCAAGGACTTGAGCATTACTAATCTAGACCTACTCCCTAGTGCAGTGTCAGAGCAGTGTGCCGTTAGTTTGCAGACGAGGTACTTTCTCCTCTTTGTAATGGGATGAGAAAGATACTTATGAAAATACTCTGAGAGTGTGGAGTTTCTCTGTTTCTCCCACATCCCAAATCCGGGTTAAGGTTGGTGAGTTGTGGGCAAGCTATATGGGTGCTGAAAACATGGCGATACTAACAGGCTGTTCCTGGCACATCCTCAGACTGTGCTGGTTAAAGGCACCAATAACACATTTCACTGCGTTTTCAGCACAGAGCAGAGGGCCTAATTCTGTGCTATAATGTTCTATTACTCTAATGCAGGTGGGTTCTGCCAGGTGTCCTAGAAATATTAACACATGATATTCTGCAAATGCTCCAAATCTTGAACAACACACACACACAGACACACACACACACACACACACACACACACACACACACACACACACACACACACACGATGCTGGAGGAACTCAGCAACTCAAGCTGCAGCAATGGAGGGGAATAAACCATTTATCCCCCTCCAGCAATGCTGCCTGACTTGCTGAGTTCCTCCAGCGTTTTGGGTGTGTTGTATGTAGTTTCAAAGCCAGTACATTATCACAAAAATGAGCACTGCACTTCAGAATAATTTATCGGTTATAAAGTGCCTAATACGTCCTGAAAGAATGTGAAAAACCCTACATAAAAACATTATTTCTGCTATCCCATTATTCTTGAGATGTTATAATCATGAGGGCAGAAGAAAATTCGAGACAGAGAGAGAGCGGGACAGACAGAGACACAGAGAGAAAGCGGGACAGAGCCAAGAGAGACAGAGAGAGAGCGATAGAGAGAGAGAGAGAGCGGGACAGACAGAGACACAGAGAGAGAGAGCGGGACAGACAGAGACACAGAGAGAGAGATAGAGACAGAGAGAGAGCGGGACAGACAGAAACAAAGAGCGAGCGTGGGACAGACAGAGACACAGAGAGGAAGACAGAGACAGAGCGAGAGCAAGACAGAGCCAAGAGAGACAGAAAGATAGAGACAGAGACACATAGACAGTGAGAGAGACACACACGCACACATATACAGTGAGAGAGAGAGAGAGAGAGTGATCAGACTTAATAGGAAGTCGACAGGAAGCACACAAGATGATTGCAGCTCTGAGATGCGGAGGAATCTGAGCAACCTGATAAATGATTTGCATAATTAATAGTATTAAGAAACAGAAAACTAGCAAAATGTTATCATGAATTTCTTGAGGAATTAAATACGAAAGTGAAAATGGTATCATTCGGTCACACAGAATATGTGGGGACATCATGTAAATAACTGCGTAGAGTATTGGTCTCCAAATGCTTTGGATGCAGTTCATGAAAGGTTTATTGGACTATTCATGGAGTGGGCAGGTTGCCCTATGAAAAAGGGTTGAACAGGCTAGCTTTGTATCTACTGGGAGTGTGGGGTTAGGATGGAACCATTTAATTTCCTGAAGAGTCTTATTAAAATGGGGAATGAACATTTATATGCAAGAGGTTATTGTTTAAAAATAAGGGGGCACATTTAAGGCAGAGATGAGGGAACATTTTTCTCTGAGAATTTTGATTTTGGCATGTTGGTGTCTCTAGGAATATTGGATAAACTCAGCAGGATGGGCATAAATTTGTGGACAGAGACTCGGAGCTAACATTTCAGTCTGATGACTGAGGAAAAATGCAGGGAAGAATTTCTTTGTGTAATCAAGGCAGGATACAACAAAAGAGAAGACGTGTGTTAGGGTGGACAGCAGCGAGATGAAATGATGAAAAATTACCAGTTTTCACTATTCTGTTCTTCATCTTATTGCAGATACTCCCTTTTGTTCTCTGTGATGCTGCTTTCCTCTGCACCATTACCTCAATCTTTACCAGCCCTGATCATAATAAACTTTAAATTCCTCCATGGACACTCACTTACCTGCAGAGTATTTCAGACATCCCACATCTACCACATTTATCTGTACTGTGTACAGATAAAGCAGCAATGAATATTTAGAAGGTGAAATTTACCAGTGGGTAAATCTTTTGTGTTGCTTTCTTAGTAGATAATGTGATTTGACATATCTTTGCAGATGAATTGGAATTTCAAAGTCGTTATGCTGAAGCTCAAGGGCATGTGAATGAACGATGTAGGCACTTCTTTTCATTTCTCCCTATCTGTTTGGTCTTTCCATGGCATGAACTCCACGCTCGCAAAAGCAGAGTCAACTTGTGATCCTTTAGCTCCTCGGTGACCTGAAAGAACCTTCAACAGGTTTGGTGTTAACCATTTCCTCAATGGTCAATCATTAAACTTGTTCAGAGTGACACACACAAAATGAAGATGATGAAAGGTTTCGGCCTGAAACGTCGACTATTTATTCCTCTCCATAGGTGCTGCTTGAGCTGCTGAGTTCCTCCAGCATTTTGTACGCATTACTCTGGATTTCCAGCATCTGCAGAATCTCTTGTGCTTACTGCAGTGGCTTACTTTTCTTTTCACCAGCATGTCACTGATAAGTCATCAAGTTCCGCAGCACAGAAAGGGGCCTCTGGACTAACCATGTGCACAAGAATATTTTTGTCCGGATACACAAATCCTATCTGCCCACATTAGGGCAGTGGTCTTCTATCCCTTGCCTATTTCTGTCTACTTAAACAGCTCTTAAGGGTTGTTAACCCAACTGACACATTCCACTGTAGGTTTTGATGTACACATGACAAATAAACTTGAGTCTTAAATGAAGTATCTACTTCTACTATTTCCATTCACTTCACTGCGCCTTCTAAATATCAACCACTTTCTGTTATTAAAAAAACCCTCAGACTCCTTTTAAAACTCCCACTTGATACCTTAAACCTAAAAGCCATCTTGTTCTTCACACACTTACCATAAGAAAACTTATTTGACTATCTGTCCTGCCTTTGCAAAACATAATCATACATGATTCCATCAAGTCACCCCTCAGCCCACTTTTGTTCCCATAACTGAAGTCCTCCAACCCAGGCATCATCCTGGCGAATCTCCCCTGCACCCTCTCCAGTGTAATCTCATTCTTTCCATTTTTGTGGAAACCAGGACTTCACTCAATTTTCCCAAGTGCAGTCTAGCTAATGGTTTGTAAAGTAGTTAAAATTTGTTGTTTAACAGGGTTGCTTGTAGGGCATTTTGGCCCCTTCAGTGGATGTGGAGTAACACCCAGACCAGAGTGAGGAAAAGGGGCAGATTTACCCCTTGAAGGAGAGTAGAAAATCAAATCGGTTTTAATGATGGTCTTGCAGAATTATGACCTCAAAAATACCTATTAGTTTTTTTATTAGCACAATTTAAATTAAACATCTATCTGGAGGGGCATGAATTCATGTCTCTGAATTAATAGTCTGGTAATAGCCTGCTATCCTTGAATACCCAATACATCAAATACTTCCAAATTTATCTGTATAGGAAAGTATAGCCATTAACTAATGCAGCATCAAAAGTCCCACATGACAAGCCTTTCCCAGTGCAGAAAGCAATGAAAAGTTTTGCTAACTGTTGCTTCTTCAATGAATTACATAGTCTGTCTTTGCCATTATGGAGGCCATCTTGTGAAAACCCAGATCACATAACAAGATAGGCAACCTTTGGTTTGTTGTCTTTGGTTGCAGATGCAATATTGGATGATGCATCAGGTGAGCTACCTGCCCTGGCAATGCAGCTTTGTAAAGGATGACAAGATGATGTGGTGAGGCATAGAGTGGGGTTCAATCCCACTAATGGAGCCAAACTGACGAAGTGTACTAATGATAATGGTTGATGCATTTCCAGGAATTCTATCATTCCTACCTTACTAAAAGGAATACATTCTGAGGTACAGTTGGTCTCAGTGGCATTTGATGACCTTAAGCCAGAATTCCAGTTCCTCGTGCAGGTCAGATCATTCTTGCAAGCTTTGTACCTGGAGGAGGAGAGGACAGTTGCTTTAGTAGGGAGATCTGAACTGTACACAAAATATGGCATGTGGTCTTGCTAAAGCCCTATATATTTAGAAAAGTTATCACTATTCTTGAACGCAAATCTTCTTGTAATAAAGGCCGACATAACGCCGGACTTGCTCTACCTGCATATTAAGTTTCAGTGATAGGGGTATACAAAGAAAACAGGTTCCTCTAAACACCAACTCCTTTCAAACTCTGGATTTTCACTTTTACAATCAAAATGGATGACCTTACATTTTTCAACGATATTCCATTCTTGCCCATTCACTATAGCCTTACCATAAGCAACACTCCAGCAACGTTATTTTAAGATGAGTTAAACAATATCACAAGTACTGACCAGTGACTCGGGTGTGATCTAGTGAGTCTGAATTTACAAGAATGCTTTTTCTGGTGGATGCTCTCTGACCAATGAATTTATTTGCACATCTTTGACACAATTGGGTGGCTCAGATCTATCTATCCTCCTGAACCTTTCCCAAGTGGCCTTTAGATTTTGTGCTGGAAAGCCCCTTGACTTTTGGGAGCACATTGTTAATGATAGGCTTTACTTCACCCATCGGTGACTACATGTGTTAATTTTAAGCCAACTGGTAGAAATAAAATAAGTGAAAATGCAAAAATTACAATAATCTGGAATGCGTTCCCTGAAGGAGCAGCAAGAGAATCTTCAGTAGTAACTTTGAAGAGGTAACTAGGTAGATTAAATGATGATCATCATCATCCTCACAATTAAGCACATCTTCATTACTACCATCAGATTTCTGAATGGTCCATGAAGACTAACTCGGTATTTTTTGCACAACTTATTTTTATATATTTTTTTATTGTAACTTACAGTAATTTATTTTACTGCTGCTGCAAGAGGACAAATTTCATGACACATGTCAGTGGAAGTAGGTGGGATTGCAGTGACAGGACAGGATGGAGATGGACAATTAAATCATTCTTTCAAAGAGCCAGCGCTGACTTACTGGACTCTGTGTGCGCTGCAATTTGTGCAAGGATAGTGTGATATCAGGCTGAGGGCCATTGTGAAAGACACCTAGTCTCTGATCACTTCTCATAAGCACAGTGTTGAAATTCTGGTCATAAGATATTGATGATGGACTCAACTTCTCGGTCTCTGAAAAGCTTCACGACCCTCGATCTACTTACCATTGGCCACAGAAGCCGTGGCAGAGAGGTACGTTCAGAAGGTGATTGGAAAAATTCGAATTTGCCCAAATTGTGGTGTCCGGGGAGCAGTGGTAGAAACACGACAGCTGCTTGAAGAACCGCTCACATCTAGAGAGAAGGAAGATTCGGTAACATAGTGAAGTAACCACCTGGCACGCTAACAGCAGTTTTCCATGTGCCCTGACGTTAATGACAGTGTCCCACCCAACAGTTTCTGCTCCGACTTAACGGAGATGGTTTCACCCTGATAGAGCAATCCCACCTGAAACTTTCCCATTGGCACAATGGACCATCGATCTAGAGTCCCAGAGTGCTCATCAGGAAACATTGATTCTTTGCCAGCGGTTACATTAAATTCAGCTGCTCCAGACACCCAGACAGACCGTGCCACTTAGAAGTTCAGTACATCATTCAGAAGTAAAAGAAAGTGGATTGATAGACACAGCAAAGTGACGATGGCACTAAACGGTGACTCCTTTCCTTGCCCCTTTGGAAACAGCTCTGTTTCTATCTTTGATACATCTTTTTTCTCCCCTTTTCCTTTTGAAAACCCTGACCTGGAGTTACGCTCTGACTGTGGTTCTTTGCGGGAACGGGACCCGCTCTCAGGGCCTCACGACCGGCCGCTTTTTGATATCCCAAAGATGGGGCCTGGAAGACTAGCGCACCTTCAGGGTGCCGGATTTTCGTGGCTCTGGAGGCGGGCTGATTCAAGGCTCGTACCCCTGACTGAGGCGTCGTAGGAGAACATGGAACATTGGGAGCAGAGGGTTAGCTGCTGTGGGCTCTGTGTCCAGAGACCTGAGCCTTTCTGAGGCTGACTCTCTGGCGCAGAGCTCGGAAAAAGCAACACAACAAACTTTTAACATCATAAATCAGCGAGTTGTTTGTTATGTCTCCCCTCTCGCTGTGAAATGGGGACACCTTGTTTTTCCTCATGGGGGGGGAGAGAGAGAGGGAGGGAGGGGGAGGAGGAGGAGGAGGGGAGGGGGGGAGAGGGAGAGAGAGGGAGGGGAGGAGGGGGAGGGGGAGAGAGGGAGAGAGAGAGAGAGAGGGAGAGAGAGGGGGAGAGAGGAGAGGGAGAGGGAGAGAGGGAGAGAGAGGGAGGGGGAGGAGGAGGGGAGGGGAGAGGGAGAGAGAGAGGGGAAAGAGAGGGGGAGAGGGAGAGAGGGGGGAGAGAGGGGGAGAGAGGAGAGGGAGAGAGGGAGAGAGAGGGAGGGGGAGGAGGAGGGGAGGGGAGAGGGAGAGAGAGAGGGGAAAGAGAGGGGGAGAGGGAGAGAGGGGGGAGAGAGATGGAGAGGGAGGGGAGAGGAGAGAGAGAGAGGGAGGGGAGAGAGAGAGGAGAGAGGAGGAGAGAGGAGGAGAGAGGAGGAGGAGAGAGGAGAGAGAGGAGAGAGGAGGAGGAGAGAGGAGAGAGGAGGAGAGAGGAGGAGAGAGGGAGGAGAGAGAGAGGAGAAGAGAGGAGAGAGGAGAGAGGAGAGAGGAGGAGAGAGGAGAGAGGAGAGAGGAGGAGAGAGGAGAGAGGAGAGAGGAGAGAGGAGAGAGGAGAGAGGAGAGAGAGATGTCATATTACCGGGTGAAGGAGTAGTCTTTGAGGTACTGCAAGGGTCTGTCTTTATTGATGCTTTGCTGCATGCTTGGTGGAGGGTACAGACTTTTCTGCTGGTGGGGGAGGGAGGGTTTGTTGCCTCACTGCTGCTTGTGCATGGGAGGGGGGAGCTGGGTGGTACTTTGGGGCTCTAATATTTAGCTGTCATTCATACTTTGGGGCACTCCTCTGTTTTTGTGAACATTTATGAAGAAAAAGAATTTCAGGGTGATTATTGTATACATTAAATGACATTAAATGTACCTATTGAAACCTATTGAAAGCAAATTATTGTGTAGCAACTGCAGAGAAAGTGCAGTGCAGTAAATAAATAAATAACCTACAAGAATTCCTCATTAGAATATGAGAGGTACCGTACATTTTAATATGAGATGGGGCAGGGGCAGGGGCAGATCAGTGTCAGATTGTGGAGTGGAGATATCCTTATGATAGTCTGAATGATTTGGAAAAACCTGGGAAATGGAGCTTAATGTGTGGAACCGAGGTCATACACTTCAGTACAGGCAGTCTAAATGGAAATTGTTGACTAAATGGAGAGTGCAAATCAGTGGAGTTAAGTTGGATCTAGGTGCTCTTTTGCATGAACCATAAAATGTCTAGCACGTAGTTAGGAAGACAAATTGCACGCTGGCCTTTATTGTGCAGAGGTTGGAGAGTGAGAATAGTGGGATTTAATTAAAGTTGCACAGGGTGGTGGTGAAGCCCCGTCTGGAATACTGAATTTTCATTCTATTAACCTGCAAAGGAATGTTGAAGCACTGGAGGCAGTCCAAAGGAGAGTCACCAGGCTAATTCAGGGGATGAGAGGGTTGTCCTATTAAGAGGCACTGGACAGTTTGGGTTGGTATTCATCAGAGTTCAGATGACCTTATTCAAACACGCAAGAACTTCTAATCACCCCTCATTGACACAATAGATGCTGAGATGTTTTCACTGCTGGGAGACTCACAACCACAGGGTCAAAGCTACAAAATAATGGGGTCATAAAGCAGAGGTACATAAAATTTCTTCTCTCATTGAATGGTTCCCTGGAATTCTCTGCCCTGAGGGAGGTAGAGGCCAGATCATTAGATATATCTAAAGGCAGAAAACTCCAAAAGATCACGGAATTTGAGGAACTGATGCCGAAGAGTTGAGGCCATAATATACATCAATTGGCCACTGTAAATTGCCTCTGGTGTATAGATGAATGATTGAATCTTTGAAAATTGAGGTTAATGTGGGGAGAATTAAAAGAAATGGGATTAATGTCAGATTAGTGTAAATGAGCACCTTGCAGTTGGTGCAGACTCAGTGGGGTGAGCCTCCTGGTTCTGTACTGTATCACTTGGAATTTAGGGCAAAGTACCAGAATGCATAGGCACTTGTAAACATGAGATATTCATGGCTTCAGGAGCAGAATTAGTTGAAAAAATTAGTAAGCTGGAATCATGACTAATTCATTCTTGCTTTCAGCACAAGAACAGGAGCTGAGTATTTCCAGTTCCAAACATTTCCGCCGTTCAGTGAGATTGTGCCTGGATCTCCACCCTAACTCCCTTCACGTGTCCTCGTTTACTTTCCTTTACGTGACTGGACATCAATACCCTGAAATTTTCAATTTACACTCCACCTCAGCAGGTGTTTGGGAGCAGAGTTCTTGATTTTGGCTGCTGCTCCAATGAAGATGTGCTTCCTGACTGCCCCCTGAATCTTACAACAGACCATCATCCTCTGGGTTTACCTCGTAAGAAATAGTTTTCACTTTCTATCTTATTTGACCCTTTGATCGTTTTCAGTATGAGTCCTAAATTACTTCACATTCAAGGGAATACAAGCTTATTTGGTACAACCCGTGCTTAGCCTTTTTAGGCTCGTAAATTACTGTTGCACCGCTTCAAGAAAGAACTAAAATTCAGTCACTTGGTCCCGGTTCTTCATTATTCTATGATTCTAAATATGACCTAATGTTTTGCAGTAAGATTTACTACTTGAAAGTCCTGTGTATAAAAGGGCAGAAGCTTTTAATTAAAAAAATGCATGCCACACAGAATCTGACAGCTGATGAATTGTCAGCCCAAGTTGAAAATGTTCTGAAATTAATCCTACTGCTCTCGACCTGCTTTTACTTTGTAGTGGCATTCTGTGCGACGGAAAGGATTCAATCCCCTGGTTAACATTCTTCACCTTAATCAACACAAGAGAAACTCATTAAATCCACCTCAGCTAACTCGTTCACAAGTTCCCTTTGAAGCCGTTTCTCTTTTTAAGTGCACTCACTTTGTGCTTAAGGGTCCACATCTGTTCCAGGACAGGGTCTCTGGTGAGGTACTCATCTTGTCGTACGTATCTGCCGAGCAGCAAGCATCTATAATTCAAACAAACGGTCCACGTTACATGCTGAAAGTTTGTGAAGTAGCAATCAGATGTCAAGAGTACCACATCTGATTTGTTGGCCACATCAGTAGAAGAAGCCACACTGTCACTGTTGGGTCCTTCCCAATTGAAGACTTCCTCCCTTCCTAAACCTAATGGGATGGAAGACCCCTACAATCCTTCCCACAACTTCCCCGACCTCCTGCCATCAGGCTGAAGGTTCACAGCATGAGAACCGGAACTGTCAGGTCGGGCAATAGCTTCTCTCCCCCCCACCCCACCCCACTAGGCTGTAGACTTCTTGACACCCTGCTGCCACCCAGCACACAGAATGCCCTGTTGCACCCCCACCCACTCCCCACGTCACAGACACACTCTCATCATGCACTGGTCACTTGTCATCTTTCATTGCTGCTGTTTCACATATCCATACGACTGCTTGTTTTATTATAAAAACGCCGGTATCATTATAATGTCTTATAGAATCATGCACCTCACACTTTACGTCAACCTGTCAATCATCAGGCCATGCCACTCAGGGACTTGTGCTAATATTATTTTGTGCTGGAACGTCACTATATCTGTTGTCTGTGACTATATATACATACACACCTTATGCCCAGAGGATTGACGTTTCATTTAGGTGTATATCTTTGAATGAAAATAAACTTCAACTCAAACAAAAGAAACAGGAAGCTGAAATCTGGGACATTTTTACACATCTGGGAACATAGGAATAATGATGCAGTTCACTAGTCAGGCTGCCCTGATTAAACTCAGACAGTTTAAGATGGATGAACAACAACTAAAGCTCCCACACAGTTCAGCAGAATAAAGCCACTCTGTTTAGTGCCAGAATGGCATGGGAAATGGATCGGTCCCAAACGTCATTTCTTTGAGTCACAAGGTGATTGGTAGGCGAAGGAAGGGCAAGGCGCACAACAAACAATCTGCTCGGGGAACTCAGTGGTTTGGGCAGAATCGCATGGGGAAAGGAACCGTCAATGTTTTGGGTCAAAGCCCTGCAGAAGGTCCCAATGAATGTTTTCAATCTGAAACTCTGACAACCCCTGTCCAAACCCCCCACCCATAGATGCCGCTTGACATGTTGAGATCCTCCAGCATCTGCAGTCCCTTGTGTTGTCCGCAGGTTTTACAGCAAGCAGGGAATGGGGTAAGGATGCTTAAGCATAGTGCATGCAATATCTTTATAAACATGAGTAAGGGGAAGGTCCAGCTCAAGCACAGGTCCCAAGGGCAGATGTTGGGTTTCTCCTCAGTTTCTAGAAAGTACACCTATTTCTACAGAAGAGCTTGCAATTTTTAGCAACTTTCCTAACCTCAGGTTGCCTCTAAATCCTCTATATCCATTTCCAAATGAGATACAGAGTTTGAATATATGGCAGCCATTTTGTACATTGATTCCACAGCAGCAATGTCTCAGCATTATTTGATCATAATATTTCTATTTTAATTGACATTATTTTGAAGAGAAATATTTAAGTAGGGCAACCAAGAAAATCTCATTCACAATTCATGAACTGAATCAGAGCAGTGTAACAGCACAGAAAGACAGCATTCGGCCCTGTGAACTGCTACTGTCTCAATACAAGAACAATGCATCTGCTCCTGTTTTTGTGGGATGGTATTTTGTAACAATCCACCAGGTTTTTTGCTTGTCATTATTTCCAACAGTAGAGAGAAGAAACAACACAAATTCAGATTTTGTGATATCGCACTGGTCCTGGAAGTTCAAACCTACCTAATGAATACTAGTGCAGCCCACACACTCTTGAAATTTCTGTCTGGATTGAAAGTTTCGTAATCCTTTCCTTTGAATTCCCTGAGAATTTGAGCAACACTGCCCTCAGGCTAATAGCTTGTTCAAATATCATCACATCTTATGAGGCTTGAAATCACGTTATCTCCTGTGTTACCTACGATCCCTGGACATTTTGTTTCGGCAATAATCCACTCATGCTTCATTTGCCGTGAACGCAGTTAATGCTGCTTCAGTAGTTTCCTGTGCACTGTCTTCTCTCATTATTTTTAATTACAGTAATCACTGGTTACAAATAACAAAATGTCAGCATTGTCCCCTCCAAATCTGTTTGGCTGTCGTTGCTAACTATAATTTCTGCTTGTCACCACACAGTTGCATTAAAAACAAGACTTTGAAAGTTGTGTTTAAAAATAATCTCTTCTGAATGTTTGCTTTGTACCCTGAATATTTTAAGCTTCCTCCTCTCATGTGCATTTTTATCAGTTCCAATCAAAGGTTCAGGGCCCAAATTAACACCAATTAGAGTGAAAAGAAATCTTCTTCCCCTTTTTGCACCTGGTGTGATGACTGTCTATTTAAGAGCAGCAAGGCAAAAGGAAGAACTCTGTTCCAACATGGGCTTCAGACAAGATTATGGCAGGCATCGGTGGGAGCTCTATCAGGGAACTTGGGAGGCATCAACATCCTCTTTTTGCACACTTGGTTGCATGAAGTTCATACACTTGTAATTGAGTTATAGACTGATACAGCACGGAAACCATTTATTCTTCCTCATCAACTCCCTCCCTCCCCCCAGATTTTACCATCCAGCTACATACTGGGGATCAGCTCTTTATCCCTCTCCATTGATGCTGCCTGACACGTTGAGTTCTTCCAGCATCTGCAGGACCTCTAGAGTTTATTAGACACTAGGAACGATTCACAGGGGTCAATTAAACTACTTTGGGTGGTGGGAGGAAACTTGGGACCCAAACGCCATACACACACACCCCACCCCCCCACCACCGCCGCTGGTCAGGTTCATACCTGGAGCTGTCGATGGGTCTAAATCTACTGTAAATCTATGCTGGGGTGGCAATATAGTGTAGCAGTTAAAGTAATGTTATTACCATGCAGTGAAGGGCTCAGTTCTGTCGGTGTCTCTATACTCTGAATCTCTATAAAACACAAGAGATTCTACATATGCTGGAAATCTTGAGCAACGTACCCAGACTGCTGGGGAAAGTAAGCAGATCAGGCAGCATCTATGGAGGGAAATAAACAGTCCTCTCCTATTTGATCCCTTCTTCAGTCCTTTACCTCTTCTACCTATCACCTCTCAGCATCTCACATATCCCACCCACCTTCCCCTCACCTGGTCTCACCCATCACCTGCCTTCCCTTCCCCCATTTTCTACTCTGGCTTCTGCCTCCTTTTCCTGTCCAAATGAAGGATCTTGACCTCAAACTTCAGCTGTTTATTCATTTCCTCAGATGAGGCTGAATACTGTTCTGTCAACCTGGGGTAGAAATTAGCCAGTCCTTTCCTTCGTAAGCTTCTTGGTCAAGCATTTGTTTGGTACACCGGAAAACTCAGTTTAGATGCTCCATGTAACCGAATAACTCCATCATGGATGGTCACGAGCCTGGCTGTGAAAGGAGGAGGGAAGGCATGGGGCTAGCATCCCCATCCTACAGAAACTCAGAACTACAGAAGCTCCAAAGACTTCATCTCTCAAACAGGAAGGATCCTCACAGCTGGGCTACATCTAGGGACTACTTGAAATACCGGCCCAGGACAGAGGACAAGCTGCTGTTGACAGGTGTAAGTACGTACATAATTGTAAGTTGATATTCTTTAGTTTTATAGAAGAGGAAGTGTTCATTTGGTAGCCCTGATAAAGGATCTCCACCTGAAGCATTCCTCCCCATAGATGCTGCCTGACCTGTTGAGTTCTTTGTGCATCTTGTGTACGTTATTCCATTTGGATTGGGTGGAATGAGAGGCAAGTCAATGAAATGGGGCAGAAAAGACAAAGAAACTGGATAGCCCAGTGTCCGAGCGAGTGGAACCACTACGTCACGGTTTCAGAGAGCCAGGTTCAATCCTGACCTTGGGTGCTCTGGGCGTGGAGTCTGATTGCTTTCTCTGTACCTGTGGGTGCTCCACTTTCCTCCATCATCTTGAAAACGTGTGGGTTGTTAGATTAATTAACCACTGTGAAATGCCTCTCATTGTGCAGGTGAGGAGGAGAATCTCGGGAGCTGACGAGAATTTATTTACTTATTTTTAATGTTTAGAGACACAGTCCAGGAGAGGCCCTTCTGGCCCTTCAAGCTGGGCCACTCAGCAACCCACTGATTTAACACTCGCCTCATCACCGGGCAATTTACTAGGACCAATTAACCTACTAATCCGCTACATCTTTGGACTGTGGCAGGACACCAAAGCACCAGAGGAAACCCACACGCGCATACGGGAAGGAACGTACAAACTAGCACACTGAGGATGCCGGAATTGAACACTGACACCCCCGAGCTGTAATAGCGTTGCATTAACCACTACACTCCCTTGGGGAAAATGGGAAACAATAGGGATCCATGTAGATTAGTGTAAATGGCTGGACGATGGTCAGCATAAAGGTCTGTTTCTATGCTATGCAACTCAATGGCAATGGAAATATACAGAAGTATTGAAGGACCTAGAGATTGTGTCAAATGGAATACTGGCACTGCTTTAAGAAACTAGGTCAGCATTCGCATCTACTGGGTTCCTGTCAGCATCTCCTCTGGGAGTTTTTGAAAGACCTTTATGTGATGACCTCTGAGAACTTCACCTGGTCCCAACACATCGACACAGCTACCAAGAAGGCTACACAGCATCTATACTTCATTAGAAGTTTGAAGAGATTTGGTTTGTCAACAAAAACACTCAAAATCTTCTATAGATATACTGTGGAGAACATTCTGACAGGCTGCATCACTGTCTGGTACGGAGGGGCTACTGCACAGGACTGAAAGAAGCTGCAGAAGGTCTTAAATTTAGTCGGCTCCATCTTGGGTACAAAGTACCCAGGACATCTTCAAGGAGCGGTGTCTCGTCCATTATTAAGGACCTCCAGCACCCAGGGCATGTCCTTTTCTCACTGTTACCATCAGGCAGGAGGTACAGAAGCCAGAAGGCACACACTCAGTGATTCAGGAACAGCTTCTTCCCCTCCGCCATCCGATTCCTAAATGGACATTGAACCCATGAACACTACCTCACTTTTTTAATATATATCATTTCTGTTTTTGCACAATTTTTAATCTATTCATTATATGTATACTGTAATTGATTTACTTATTATTATTTTTATTATTTTTTTCTCTTCTATATTATGTATTGGATTGAAGTTAACAAATTTGACGTCATATGCTGGTGATAATAAACTTGATTGTGGTTCTAATTCTGATTTTGCTTATTCTCTTGTTGAAGTTCAGAGCTAGATTGGTTTAGACTTTTATCCTTACTTGTAACCGTATAGCAGTGAGCTGGTTAGCACAGTGCTGTACAGTGCCAGAGGTCACTGCTCGGGGTTCAGTTCACACTGTTATATGTAAGGCATTTGTACATTCTCCCCATGACTGCATGGGTTTCCTCCAGGTGCTCCGTTTTCCTCATACATTCTGACGGAGTAGGATTCCGGATAGCAAGCTATGGTGACACTGGTGGACTGCCCCGGCACACCCCAGGATTGTGTTGGTCACTGACACAAATGGCACATTTCACTACTTTGATGTACATTTGCCAATTAAAGCTAATCTTTAAAAAAAATCAGCTCTGCCTTCTCTGCTCTATCATTGGATGAAGATACACACAAAGATGAACAGCAGTGAAATACAAAAACGGTGCCAGCTCAGCTCCATCGTTTGTTTAATGGAGTATTGGACGTACCCCCCATCCCATGTCTCCTGCTCAGGGTGAAGGTGAGGTGGTCTGTCAGCGGCTCAGATTGTCAGATGCACAGAGCCCACTGCTCACGAGGCCCTGGCTGGCTTGGGGTGTAGTTTCACTGAGATTTAATGAGGCTGCAGACTAAATCTGTTGTGACAGGCTGTACAAATCCAAGAGGAGCCCAGGAGGCAAACAGCAGCCTGGCTGTTCAGCTTAGTGTCTTTTTCTATAACTGGCTGGTTCATGTGACAAACTTCCTGGATATCAGGTAAATCTTCCAAGCTTTGAGAGCTGAGACTTTATGGAGAGATACAGCACAGAAACAGGCTCTTCAGCCCACTGAATTTGCACCAATTACACCAACAAGCATTTGGAGTATTGTGTGCGGTTCTGGTCACCGATCTACCGTACAGATATCAGTAAGATTGAAAATGTACAGAGAAAATTTACAAGGATGTTGCCAGGACTTGAGGACCAGGGCTATGGGAAACAGATTGATCAGGTTAGGACTTTATTCTCTAGAACATTGGAAAATGAGGGAAGATTTGTTGGAGGTTTACAAAATTATAAGGGCTATAGATAGAGAGGAGACTGAAGCGCTGTGAAGAAACCCACAGGGAGATGTATCCAAACTCTACACTGACACCCTGAAATGTTAGGTTGAAACCAGGTCTCTTGGCTAGACTAGATCCTCTTGTGATCGGACAGAAAAACTTTCCACCATTCCAAGACAGTGTCCTCGGGATAGGGAGGCTTCTGCCTCTGACCAAACCCATGTCAGGTACCCGCTTGATTTTTCAAAGGGAATTTTTATGACCGCTGGTGCATGTAGTTAATTTTATAGATTGACATTTCCTTCCTTGAAATCTTTCTGTGCCACGGGCAGAAAAATCAAAACTGTTTTAAGTCAGCTACTGACAGATTTTGGTATTTGGCGGTGCTCGTTTGAAGGTAAAGAACAAGGACAAGCTGATCAGCTAAAAGGGGCGTCATTTTTATGTTGTCTTCTTTGAGGGTCTCATCAGGAAGGTTGCATGGAATGGCAGCATTTGAATATTCGTCAGCGGCCCCAACCAGACACTTGTCTGACCCCACTAGTTTAGAAAAGCAACTGAATTGCACAAAATTGTCTGAAGGATGGGAACTATTCAGTTCCTTCCATGAATTAGCTCTCAGACGTTTTATATTGTGAGAACTTATTTCCTCTCGTGGGAGTGCCCAAAACAATGGCTTAAAATTAGAATTTAGTGCCAGGTTTGAGGAAGGGCTATATCCACAAAACGGCAGAAATTTAGAGTAAGTTCCGTTTTCAGCTCCCTGCAACCACCACACTCAGCACGCCGCTAAAAAGGTATGGTCCAGTGGAAAATTATGAAAGAGATTTTTGTTTTAAAGGGATGTGCATCAAGACGTACAGAACTGAAAGAGTTAAAATCAGTCAGTCTTTATCTAAACGAAGGCAGGCTGAATTTCCATGGAATCCTGGCAGTACTTCAATGGTGTTTACTTCAGTTGCCAAAAAAGGTGAGATCGTGTGAGCACTGTCATTCACTCTTTAATGGACACATTCAAAACTATATGTACTTCTCAGTTAGGCTCGACAACAGTAAGTGGTTTGGCGAGGCAGCTAATTCTGCATACACTCAGTGGCCACTTTATTAGGTATACCTGCTCGTTAATGCAAATATCTAATTAGCAAATCATGTACCTGCAACTCAGTGCAAAAAAGCATGCCGATGTGGTCAAGTGGTTCAGGCATTGTTCAGACTAAGCAACAGAAAGGGGAGGTGATGTGATCGAAGAGACTTTTGACTATGGAATGATCGCTGGTGCTAGAAAGGATGGTTTAAGCATCTCAAAAACTGCTGATCTGGGATTTTCATAAACAATGGTCTCTAGAGTTTACAGAGGAAGCTGAGAAAAACAAAAAAAAACATCCAGAGAGTAGCAGTTTTGTGGGCGAAAATGTCTTGTTAATGAGTGAGGTTAGAGGATGATGTTCAGGCTGTTTCAAGCTTACAGAATCGGAATCAGAATTAACATCACTGGCATGTGTCATGAAATTTGCTGTTATGTGGCAGCAGTGCATTGCAATACATAATAATTAAAACTGAATTAAGCAGTGTCAAAAAGTAGAGAGGTAATTTTCATGGGTTCAGTGTCCATTCAGAAATCTGATGGCAGAAGGGAAGAATTGTTGAGTGTGTGCCTTTAGGCTCCTGTACCTCCTTCCTGATGGTAGAGATGAGAACAGGGCATGTCCTGGGTGATGGGGGCCCTCAATGATGGATGCTGCATTTTTGAGGCGTTGTTGAAGATGTCCAGCATACTGGGGAGGCTTGTTCCCACGATGGAGCTGGCTGAGTTCACAACTTTATGCAGCTCATTTCAATCCTGTGCAATGTCTCCTCCATACCTGCTGGCGATGCAGCCAGTTAGATTGCTCTCCAGGGCACATCTGTAGAAATTTGTGAGATGGTGACATACCAAATCTCATCCAATTCCTGATGAAATATAGCCGCTGTCCCGCCTTGCTTGTAGCAGCATCAATAGGTTGGGACCAGGATAGATCCTCAGAGATGATGCCCAGTAACTTGAAGTTGCTCACCCCTTCCACTTCTGATCCCTCCATGAGGACTACTGTGTGTTCCCTCGTCTTACCCTCTCTGAAATATACAACCGATTTTGTCTTACCGACACTGAGTGCAAGGTTGTTGCTGTGACACCACTCAACCAGCTGATCTATCTCACTCCTATACACCTCTTTGTCGCCATCTGAAGTTCTGCCAACAATAGTTGTGTTGTCAGGTATTTGAGCTGTGCCTAGCCACACCGTCATTGGTGTAGAGAGAGCAGAGCGGTGGGCTAAGCACACATCCTTGAGGTGCGCCGGTGATGATTATCAGCGAGGTGGAGATGTTATTTCCATCCGTACAGTACGTGCTCTTCCAGGGAGGTTCCAGTTGCAGTGAGAGTACAGGTCCAGGTTTTGGAGCTTTTTGATCAGAGCTGTAGGAATGATTGAGCGGTAGTCAAGGCAACAGTAGCTCAAACGTCCACACGTTAGTCAAGTCACTTTTATTGTCATTTTGACCTTAACTGCTATGTACAGTACATAGTAAAAATGAGACAACATTTTTCAGGACCATGGTGTTACATGACACAGCACAAAAACAAGACTGAACTACGTAAAAAACAACACAGAGAAAAAGAAGACAACTACACTAGACTACAGACCTACCCAGGACTGCATAAAGTGCACAAAACAGTGCAGGCATTACAATAAATAATAAACGGGACAATAGGGCAGTAAGGTGTCAGTCCAGGCTCTGGGTATTGAGGATTCTGATAGTTTGGGGGAAGTTTGACTGTTACATAGTCTGGTCGTGAGAGCCCAAATGCTTCTGAGCCTTTTCTCAGACAGCAGGAGGGAGAAGAGATTGTATGAGGGGTGCATGGGGTCCTTCATAATGCTGTTTGCTTTGCGGATGCAGCGTGTAGTGTAAATGTCCGTGATGGCAGGAAGAGAGACCCCGATGATCTTCTTGGCTGACCTCACTATCCGCTGTAGGGTCTTGTGATCCCAGATGGTGCAATTTCCGAACCAGGCAGTGATGCAGCTGCTCAGGATGCTCTCAATACAACCCCTGTAGAATGTGATGAGGATGGGGGGTGGGAGATGGACTTTCCTCAGCATTCGCAGAAAGTAGAGACGCTGCTGAGCTTTCTTTGCTATGGAGCTGGTGTTGAGGGACCAGGTGAGATTCTCCGCCAGGTGAACACCAAGAAATTTAGTACTCGTAACGATCTCTACTGAGGAGCCGTCGATGTTCAGCTGGGAGTGGTCGCTCCGTGCCCGCCTGGTCAACAACCATCTCTTTTGTTTTGTTCACATTCAGAGACAGGTTGTTGGCTCTGCACCGGTCCGTTAGCTGCTGCACATCCTCTCTATAAGCTGACTCGTTCCACAGTGGTGTGCAGAAAAGTATCTCTGAATGCACAGAATGTCACATCTTGAAGTGGATGGACTACAACACAAGACCACAAACACACTCAGTTGTCACTTTATTAGGTACAGGAGGTTTGGCCTGTTGGGCTGGAAGGGCCTGTTCTGCTCTGTATTTCTATATTTATTCAGAGAAAAACTCAATGGGATTGGTCAGAGTTAGAATGAAGTGACTCTCAACCCTTGGACAAACCTGCGTCATTCAGAGTAACTCACACACAAAATGCTGGAGGAACTCAGCATGTCGGGCAGCATCTACGGTGAGGAATAAACCATCGATGTTTCAGGCCGAGACTCTTCATCAGGACAGGAAAGAGCCAGAATGAAAAGGTTGGGGCAGGGGAACGGAAGGTGATAGGTAACGTCAGGTGGGGAGGGAAATGAAGTGAGAATCTGGGAGGTGATGGATGGAAAAGGTGAAGGGTTGAAGGAGGAGGAATCTGACAGAAGCGAAGAGTGGGCCACGGGAGCGAGGCTGGGTGAGTACATGGTCGAGGAGGTGGAGAGCAGCAGAGATCACAGAGGGAGCAGTGAGAGACAGTCTCACTGAACTCCCATCAAAAAGAAGATTTAAACTTCCTCAGGGTAGACATACCTTGAAGAGGCTTCGCACTGGGGCAGCAAATCATAAACACAAGAGAATGTGTAGATGCTGGAAATCCAGAGCAACACACACAAAATACTGGACTGAACAAGTGGAATAAACTATTGATGCTCTGAAAAGAGATTCAGCTGTTTCTCTTAGCTGTTGTCTGAATGCCCTTTGGTTGGGGGTGAGAGGTTTGATGAGTGTGGGCTGCTGGTACTGAAGGCATGAGTCATCAAATACTCCTTTCCTGATGAGACAATCAAAGGATACAGAGAAAACTATTTAAAAATTTTGCTCTGCTTTGCTGATTAAACTTGTCTTTGTTCTTTACCTTCAAACTAAAACTCAAAGTACACGTACAAAGTACAAAGTGTAAAAGTAGATGGAGTGCCTCCTAGATTCATATCGGCTACACGTTAAATAGCAGGAACCCTGCACTGTATTTCTTGTACAATTCTATTTTATTTGTATCTCCCCTCCACACACACACACACACACACACACACACACACACACACACACACACACACACACACACACACACACACACGTACGTGCATCTACAATTGTTTTTATATATGGTGACAAGTGCTTTGTGCTTCCTTTGACCTAAAGCCACTAGAGAGTCTACTTTCCTCAGCTCAAGAATTGAGAATCTGGGTCATCAGGATTGGTCATTTAAGGCTGAAGAAGAGTTTTTCTTCACTATCGCAGATCTTTGGAACTTTTTCCCCTCTGAGGATGTTGGGCATTTTACATATTCAAGGCCAAAAATCAAAAGTTTTTGTTAATATTAAGGGAACTGAGGGAGTTAGAACAAGCCCTTTGGATTTGTCAAAGTTTTTACCTACAAAATCAATACAGGTGTTCCCCCCCACCGCCACCTTTACAGAGGTAGAGTGTTCCTATGAAATCTTTCTTAAGCTGAAATGGCATAAAGCGAAGAACCATTCATTTGTATGGGGAAAAATTTTCATAAAAGCGAAAATCCTCTTTGTAATGTGAAAACAGATGACTAATGTAGGTCTTTTGTAAAAGTGAAGTGGTGTAAAGTGAGCATTTGTAAAGCAGGGGACACCTGTATCTTCCTTCCCTCCATGTGCCTAACTAAAAGACTCTTAAATGTTGCTCATGCACCTGCCTCTTCCACCACTCCGTCAATACATTCCTTCAACTTGCCACTCACTGTGTAAAAGCCTACATCAGATAAACCACCCGCCCCCCCCCGCCAAACTTTGCTGCAATCACTGTAGAAGTATGTCCTCTTGTATTACCCTTTGCCATTTTGTGAAGGAGTCTCTGGCTATCCATCGCATCTATGCCTCTGTTGTCTTGTACACCTCTATCAAGTCACCTCTCATCCTCCTTCGCTCCAAAGAGAAAAGCTGTAGCTCGCTCAACCTTTCTGAGGAAGACATTCTCTCAAATCCAGGCAGCACCCTGGCAAATCTCCTCTGCACTCTCTTTAAAGCCACCATCCATATCCTTCATATAATGAGATGACATGAGATTTGAGTAGGAAAGTAAATGAGCTACTGGATCAGACACAATCGTACTGAATGTCAGAATAGGCTCCTGTTATTTCCTTTAAAGATTAGTTTTATTTTTCACATGTACACCCAAATTTGAAACAGCGAAATTCATCGTTTAGCATCAACAACCAACACAGACCAAGGACTTGTGCTGGGGCCGCTGTTTCTGGCAGCAACAGAAGCATGTCCACAACTCACTAACTCTAACCATATGTCTTTGTACTGTGGGAGGTAACTCGAGGATCCAGAAGAAATCCAAATGGACACAGAGAGAACTCCTTGCTGATAGCAGCGAGAATCAAATCTTGGCGTCATAGAGCAATTGAGCTCAGTGCCCTATCTGTGCTATCGTGCTGTCTGTGTTTTAAAAACTATTGCATTTCTTTGACTTGTGTAACCTTTTCTTGCTCCTCTAACATGTAGTCACAACTCCTCCAGAACCCAAACCACCAAAGAGATTACCTGAACACTTACGTCAGAGACCCTACTGTGCTTAAATTGACCACCCTGTTTTAAATAGTGGCTGGACTTCAATAGCTGTGAAGTGCTTTGCAACGTTGTGAGGTTATGATATGCTCGGTATAAATACCAGTTTATCTTCCATTTGCTCTCCCCTACATTCATCATGAAGTTAGGGAATTGTTCTGTGATAGGCATTACTATGATGGTCAATTCTCTGCTACTGAGCGCCAGTGGTCAAGTCATGTGTGATTATAGACCATGAATGATGCCCAATTATTTAGACTTGGTAAAGCATCACTACCTCACCTAACACACTGTCCTACCCAATCTTATCATACTTAGAAGATGTTTATCAATAGAAATGATAGCAACCCAAATGACATATAATCCTGTCTCCTTAAATCAGACCAATCCCACCCGTCCTGTTTCTGTAGCTGGGTACCCAACTGTATTCCACATGGGATAGTCACTAGCAGGGAGGTAGCTGCATGTCCTGTGAGAGGCACGGCATCTTCCTATCTGAGATTCAAGTCAAAGTATAGCGGTGGGGCACTTAATTAAGAATTGAAAATACATGAGTTTCTGCAGATGCTGGGAATCCCCAGCAGGTCAGACAGCATCTAGGGAGAGGAGCAAAGATGAACTTTTAGATTGAGACATTTAAAGATGAGGGATTTGCCTGATGCTCCTTGCCGTTACAGAGAATGCTATCAGCCTGCTGCATGTGTTGGGCAGGATCAAAAGCAGCTTTAATATCACTATCACATGTTGTGAAATATGTTGTTTTGTGGGAGCAATACATAATGAACTATAAAATACAATAAGGAATATATATACAATAAACTAAATTAAATAAGTAGTGCAGAAAGAAAGCAAAAAGAAAGTGAGGTAAAATACAACAGTTCATAGTCAATTCAGGGAGAAGTTGTTCCTAACATGGTGAATGGGCACCTTCAGGTTCCTTTGCTTCTTCTTTGATGGTAGCAATGAGAACAAGACTTGTCCTGAGTGATGGGGACCACTAATCATGGATTACCATCTTTGAGCTGAGCCTAGCCAGGCAGTCAAGGATGTAGAAAGAGTAGATCCGTGGGCAAAACACACATCCTTAAGGTGTGCCAGAATTGACTGTCAGCGAGGAGGAGATGTTACTTCCAACCTGCGTTGACTGTGATCTCTTGATGAGGAAATCAAGGATTCCATTGCAGCGAGAGGGTCAGAGGCCCAGGTTTCTGGAGCTTGTTGATGGTATGCTGGTATTGAATGCTGAGCTGAAATCGTAAGCAGGAGCCTGACGATAGCTAACGTCCAAGTGGAGAGCCAGTGAGATAGCGTCCGCTGTTGACCTATCATGGCAACAGGTAAATTGCAGAGGGTCCAGGTCTTTGCTTAGGCAGGAGTTTATTCTGGCTATGATCAGCCTCTTAAAGTGCTTCATCACAGTAGATGTGAATGCAACTGGGCCGTAAGCTGAGACAGCTCGCCGTGCTCTTCTGGGGCACTGCTATGATTGTTGCCCTCTTGAAGCAGGTGGGAACCTCTGTCTACAACAGAGAGAGACTGAAGATGTCCATGAATACTGTCACAGGTTTCAGTGCTCTCCCAGATAGACCATCAGGGCCCAACGTCTTGCGAGGGTTCCCCCTCATGAAATATGTTCTGACATCGGCCTCTAAGACAGAGATGACAGGGTCACCACATTTGCCAGATGCTGCAGGACAGTAACAGAAGTAAATATCCTTTCAGGGAAGATTTACTGTGTTCATCTCTTCCCATTCTCGAGCCCTTCAATCAGTAGCTGGCTGCAAGAAGGTCAGCAAGAGTACAGGGCTGATTGACAGGAGTTGGTCTCTTGCCTATGATTCTTGGAGCAGTACGCTCACAACTTAGGCTGTGCAACCACAGAGACACCGCAGGAGAGACACAAAACAGGCTGTTTATTCATGTCATAACAGCTGTATATAAATATATATATACACACATACACACTTGAGAGGCATAGTTGAACCAGAGACTTTTTTCCGAGGCTGGAAATGAGCTAATACGAGGGGGCATAATTTTAAGGTGATTGGGGAAAAGTATACCGTGGATGTCAGAGGTAGGTGTCTTTTTTTTAAACAGATGGTGGAATACATTGCCAGGGATGGTGGTAGAAGCAGACACATTAGGGACATTTAGGAGACTCTTAGATAGACACGTGGCTGATAGAAAAAATGGAGGGTTATGCCAGTGGGAAGCATTAGCTTGTTCTTGGAGTTGGCTAAAAGGTCAGCACAGTATCATGGGCCGGAGGGCATGCACTATACTGTACATCCTATATGGTTGTGCTGGGTACAGGATCCATTACCAACTGTATGGATTATTTGTGGAAGCACCAAGGGATATGTATACATTTGTATACATAGGGATATGTATACAAGGGAGTGAAATTGACATTTCTCAACATCCTTTGAAACTCAGAAAATCCCAAAATTCTGTGTGTCATTCTTGTACTTTTGAAATATGATCACTGCTCTCTCCCGCCGAGGCATACTGGGTTTCAAGGCGGCTAACAAGGCCAATATATAAATGTAGATAGTTCCAACAATGGCGCAGGACATGCCTGAAGGGCTGGTTTGTGAGGGGATCTGTTCTTCCCACTGTTTACATAGGGCTTCTCTGTGCTCCTGTTCAATGGAGTCAGCTGCCTTTGCCACTCATGTGTTCCTTCTCCACGTTGGTTGTTGGCTGGAGATTCCCGAGAGTCCCAGAGTCCCAATGCAGGGTATTCCCAGGGAATAGGTTGCATTCCTTTTCAAGCAGAATTTGAGCTATTGCAAAATCACAGTCCTTCAGGTAATTACTTTCGATTACAAAGCTCAGAATAGATGATTTGTTGATTGGGAATAAAGGGGTTAGTTGGGACTGCCGCTTCTCACGTTATGTGACTGAGCTTATGGCTAAGTGGCCAAGTTTGCAGACAATACAACGGCAGGTGAAGGGGCACGATTCCTTTTAAGCAGAGCAGGGGACGCAATCACTCTGTAACTGAACTGCTCCCATGCATACAGCCTTTGATGCATAGCTGGGATTTTCTTTTATATAAGTGTTAATATAACTTTGAAATCAATGTTAATATAACTGTTAAATACTCTGTAATTATGTTAATGAATACAGTATAATCAATAACATTTTCAAAATGATATACATAATCTCTACTTTGAAACATTTTAGAGCTTCAGTGTATTTACATTGTCAGAGTTTCAAGTTGCAACACTGCTACAAATTGAAACAATAAACACAGAACGGAAGTCAGTAGCTTACTGTTAATAAACACTGACAACATCTAGTCAAAATACTTTTACTTTTTTCATTGTGCCTATCAGTTGTTTTGGCTGCTTGACAAAAATATACTTGTGAGTTGTGAGTTGTGGTTTGTACTTGTTGGATATGAATATTACCAAAAAAAAATTAAGATACCTTGCAGTTTTCAGGCCATGTAAAATTTCTTTCTCAGAGCAATGAGCTGTTTTAAAAATTAGAAGGAACATTCGTGATAGGGCAGGTAGTTGAGGAAGCAGAGAACATAATGATCCCAGAATGAAATGGTTATAATAAAAAAGAAGAATTTGATTGCTCAAGGCCTATAGTCGCTGGAGGTTAGAATAACAGTGGGAGAGGGATTTAATTGAAACCTATTAAATTTTGAAAGGCCTAAACAGAGTGGATGTGGAGAGGATGTTTCCTATGTTCGGGAAGTGCCCCTAATCTTCTGCAAATTTGCTGATCCAGTTTACCACATTGTCATCATTAATCTAGGTGACAAAACGCAAATCCAATTTCCTAAACCATCCTGAATATGAAGTGACTGAAACTTCTTGACCATCCTCCCATGTGGGACTTCGCCATGTAGGTAACATCCACTACCTTTCTTTCATCAACTTTCCTTGTAACTTCTTCAAAATAACTCCAAGATTGGGTCGATCACAAACAATCCCAATCAGGCCCTGTATATCCAAATACTTATACATTCTGTCCCTAAGAATACCTTTCAATAATGTACCAGCCGGATCACTGGATCTGTGAGATAGAGGCCCCTCTGTCACCACATACCCTGAAATCATTGAAGCTATGATTATAAATACAGACCTCTTGTCCAGAAATTGGAAGAGGCCCATGCAAAATAGGCAGGAAATAGATTAAGTGACAAGCTGACCTTCCCCTTGAGATTCAGAGAGATTGACTGAGTATTTGCATCAAGTTGTTCTCTCATTTTATCCACTAACTTGTATTGCAATTCAAATATTCCACCCAACAGCTACCTGACCCCCATTTCAAGGTTGTATATGGTATGCATACTTTGATGAAAATTTTACTTTGAATGTTGAACCTTTGTTTTTATGTAGAGCTAACCATAAATTCTATAGTATTTCTTTATTTTCCTGAAAATTCCTGCAAGGAAATGAATCTCAGGGTAGTATGTGGTGACATATGCGTAGCTCGATAATGAACTTACTTTGACCTTTGCCTCTCCAGCTCTTACGCAGAATACCAGTCTTGCAAGCACATTAAAGGACAAATGCTGAAAAATAACCTACAAAGGCAGGTCGTTTATAAAGAATTTCTATCTGACCAATGGATTACAGATCACAGGATCATTGAAGTTATAAATTAATGGAATTGCTTGAGCAATTCACATCCATCAATAGGATATGGGTATTGATTTTACTGCATTAAACTACTTCTTATTCATAAGAAGTATTGCCAACTACTTCTTATTCATAACTCTGTACCTCCGAAGGCGCAGAATAAAATATTTCTTTCAGCCCAATAGGTCACAGCTTCAGCAACATGGTGAAGAGCAATTAGTGAGTAAATGTCCTTGATGACCCACATATGCACACAGTGGCCACTTTATTAGATACACCTGTTCACCGGTTCATTAATGCAAGTATCTAATTAGCCAATCATGTGGCAGCTACTCGATGCATAAAGGCATGCAGACATGGTCAAACAGTCCAGTTGTTGTTCAGACCAAACATCAGAATGGAGAAGGAATGTGATCCAAGTGACTTTGAGCACGTTGGCACCAGACAGGGAGATTTGAGTATCTCAGAAGCTACTGATCTCCTGGGATTTTCACACACACAAGTCTCTAGACCAGGGTTTCCCAACTTTTTTTATGCCATGGACCCCTACCATTAACCAAGGGGGTCTGTGACCCCAGATTGGGAAGTCTTACTTGGCAGCTTACAGAGAATGGTGTGAAAAATAACATGCCGGGTGAGCGACAGTTCTGTGGGCAAAGATGTCCTGTTAATGAAAGAAGTCAAAGGAGAATGGCTAGCCGGGTTCATGTCGACAGGAAGGTGATCACAATTCAAATACCCACTTGTTACAACAGTGGAGTACAGGGAGCACCGTTGAATGCATCGCACATTGAACCTTGAAGTGGATGGGCTACAACAGCAGAAGACTGCGAACATATACTCAGTGGCCACTTTATTAGGTACAGGAGGTAGATAGTAATGTTGCCACTGAGTATATGTTTAAAGTAGATGTGCATGATTGATGTAAAGCTTGTAACATTTAGGTGGGAAGCAAGGGAATGAAGATGATTGTATTGACATGTGAAGAGCTAGATTTAGGAAGATATTGATTTAATGGAGGTGAGGGGTTTGTTCTATGCACTCAAAAAGTGGTGCTTAAAAGAGACTGCATAGACTCAAAATTCATTAGGAACTTATTTTGGTTACACATATTATTAGCTCCCTTACAGAATTCCAGTGGTAGTGGACTTTGCCTTCCTGTTTATCACTCTTCACAATCTATAAATTTGTCGATGATGTAGGTATTGTTAGCAGAGTTTCAGATGGTGAACGGTGTTGCACTTGACGTCAGAGAGACCAAAGCATTGATTGCGGACTTCAGCTAGGGGAGGTCAAGGGACCTTACACAAGTCCTTATTGAGGCATCAGCAGTGAAAACAGTGAGCAGTTTCACATTCCTGGGTGTCGACATCTATGAAGATCTATCCTGGGCCCAACATATTGATGCAATTACAAAGAAGCATGACAGAGGCAATACTTCATTTGGAGTCTGAGGAGACTTGGCCTGTCATCAAAGACCGGTGAGAATTTCTAGATGCACCGTGGAGAGTATTCTAACTGAATGTATCACTGTTCGGTACGGAGGGGCCTCTGCACAGGATCAGAAAAAGAGGCAGAAATTTGCAAACTCAGCCAGCTCCATCACAGGCACCAGTCTCCCCAGCACTGAAGATATCTTCAAGGACAATCCCTCAGAAAAAGCAGCACACATCATTAACCACCCCATCACCCAGGACATGTCCTCATTTCATCAAGGAGCTGCTACTTGAGCCTGAACATACACATTCAGTGTTTTAGGAGCAGTTTTGTCCCTCCACCATCAGGTTCTGAATGGACAATGAACCCATGTACACCACCTCCCTTTCTTTGCAATTTTGTTCACCTTTTGCACTACTTATTTCATATACATGTCTTACTGTGATTTAGTCTTTTCATAATTACATATTGCAGTGTTCTGCTGTCGTAAAACAACACATTTCACTACATATGCCAGCGATATTAAACCTGATTCTGATTTAGCCTGTCTCCCAACTCCCTTCCCCTCCCACAGCTGGCTGCACCAGCCCATCATCCTTCACCCCTCCTCAGTCCACCAATCACCTGGACTCCTCGTTATGTGGGCCGTCTCCCCTCTCAGACGCTGAGTTACGACTCAAAATGCTGACAATTCCTTTCCTTCCCACAGGTGATGCTCGAGCTCCAGCAGTTTGCTTCTTGCTCAAGGTCTCACTGTGTGTCTTTCAGCCAATAACAGAGGTGACTGAATGACCTCCACTGACCAGCTTTGATGCCCTGCAGCTTTTGATGTGATTATTCTGTGGTATTGTAGCTTACTAAATATAACCCACATACTGTAACTCTGCCCCCCCACACAGATTTCCTTCTTAACTAAATTGCAGTATGGTGGTGTACTGTGCCCCTGACTGCGAGTGTGTGTACATTCTGCCTGCGATGGCACGTGTTCCCTGGTTTCTTCCCACATTCCACAGAAGTATGAGGTAGGGTTAGCAAGTGGTGGGTGTATTATGTTGGCACTGGAAGCATGGTGAGACTTGTGGGCTGGTCCCAGCACATCTCTCACTGTGATGATCACCAATGCAACAAAAACAACATTACAACATATGATTTAATGTTTTGATGTAAGGGACATATGAAAAATAAAACTAATCTAGTCAAACTTAGAAGGTCAGGCAGCATCTATGGAGGGAAATAAACAGTCAACGTTTCATCGGGACTCCCGACTCAACTTGTTTAATGTGTTGCTGAAGATTTCCAGCATCTGCAGAATCTCTTGTATCTCTATTGGTTACAGCCTTTCCGGTGCCCATCCAACTACCCATTAAACTGTCCTTAAGTTTCTGACTCCACCACCCTTCCAGGCAATGAGTTTCAGACCCTCACCACTCTCTGGGTGAGGAGAGATTTTCTTAACATCTTAATAGGTCCTGGAGAAACAAACAAACTGCTGGAGGAATACAGCAGGTTGAGCAGCAACCCGTGGGAGGGAAGGAACTGTCACAGTTCAGGTTAGAACACTGCATCATGACTGAGGTTGAATGCTTAACTTTAACTTCTTGTTGCCTTGTTATACCCCTTGCAGATTCTTCCTGTTCACTGCAAAAGGAATATGGAGGAGTAACACCACATATTCCACCCAGGTAGCCTTTAACCAGACTAATTTCACTAACTTCCGGTAATTTCTCCCCCTCCCCATTTCTCTCTTCCATTCTGTCCCTCCTTGCCCTGTCCCTTCTCCTCACCTGTCCATCATTGCCCTCTAGCACCCCTCTTCCTTCTCTCCTATCAGATTCCTTCTTCTTCAACCCTTTACCTTTTCCACCTATCACCTCCCAGCTTCTCACTGCAACCTCCCCTCCCTCCCCCTCACCTGGCTTTATCTATCACCTTCTAGATTGTTCTCCTTCCCCTCCCTCCACCTTCTTATTCCGGCTGCTTTCTCCTCAACCTTCCCAGTCCTGATGAAGGGTCTCGACCTGAAATGGCGACTGTTTATTCACATCGAAAGATGCTGCCTGACCTGCTGAGTTCCTCCAACATTTTGTATGTGTCGTCTCTCTTATAATTTTGTATGCCTGACTAAAGTTCCAGAAGCAGAAAAGCAACACACTGCAGATGCTGGATATCTGAAATGATAAAACAACAGGACATTTTCCTTCCAACTCCGCGTCTGTCAGATGACTCCGAGAACAGAAGAGAGCAGCTTATGCACGTTAATGAGTTTAGTCCTCAGTGAGTGGCGTGTGGCCTAACGTTCAATTCTTCCAGGAGGGCAAACGGAAGCAAAAGATTTGAATAAAAATAGTCCTTTAATTCCAGTTACTTAACACCGTGTCTGCCCGGTAATTCTGTGATTATAGCCTTCCATCATTCATGTCATGCAATTATTCCATGTTTTAGCTCACTTAATGTCAACCTGCACACCGTAACCTCCCCCTCTTCAACAGATTCCTTTTCTAACTAAAAGCATGAAAATGCCCGGGCTCAGGCTAAACTGACATGACTTTCCTACTTGTCTGACAATGCTGATTTAACTCACTTTTGACAGATACTATCTTGCTGAAACCTTACGTTTACTAGAATGGTTGATACTGTGCTGGACAACGAGGTTCAATCCTGATCTTGGGTTTTACTTGTGTGGAGTTTGCATATTCAACTTGAGTGGTCCTCTCATTACCATCCACAAGTCATGGTTAATTGCCCCTGGTGCACGGGTGTGAGTGGCAGAATCTGTGGGGGGGGGGGTGGAGGGGAGAATAGTTGTGGTGGATAAACTTAGGATTAGAGGCTGAGGGTGTAAAGAGTTGTACTTGATTCCTCCTTGGTAAAATGTGCAACACAAAATGGAAGTTTGTAAGACAAAATGGCGTTAGTCTGGGATGTGGGAATATTTTGATAAAGTACAAGGGAACCAGTCCACAGCCAAACTTAGAGCATCGACAGCCTTGACAATATTTATCTGGGAAAGTACTGAAGGGTATAAAAAGAAGCTATTCTTCTGTGCAAGAGGAAAGCATTTCTTTAGCTAGGTCATGCCTAGTTTGAATTAGGCCTCACCAATGTCTTAAGCAACTTCAACATAACATTCTACTCAGTACTTTGATTTATGAAAGCTAACATGCCTAAAGCTCTCTTTCGACCTCATCTACCTGTGATGCCACTTTCAAGAAATTATTTATCTGTATTCCCAGATCTATCTGTTCTACTACACTCTTCGGTGCCCTACCACTCACTGTGTAAGACTTACCCTGGTTGGTCCTCCCAAAGTGCAACACCTCACATTTGTCTGCATTAAATTCCATCTGCAATTTTTCCAGCTGCTAACTTTGATAATCTGTTCACTATGCTCCCAGTATTGGTGTCATCTACAAACTCGTAGATCCAATTAACCATATTATCATCCTGATCATTGATTATAGATGGCAAACAACAATGGACCCATCACCGATCCTTGCGAAACACCACTAGTCACAGGCCTCTAGTCAGAGAGGCAACCATCTACGGCCATTCTCTGACTTCTCTCTTGAAGCAAATGTTGACTCCAATTTATTACCTTATCTTGAATGCCGAGTGACTGAACCTCTTTGAACAACATCCCAACTGGGCCATTGTCAAAGCCCTTGCTGAAGACCATGTAGACAACATCCACTGACTTTCCTTCATCATCGTTCCTTGTAACCTCTTTGAAAACCTCTAAGATTGATTAGACACAACCACAATCCCTCATCAAGCTCTGTATAGCCAAACAGTTATACATCCTGTCCCTAAGAATACCATCCAACAATGTACCAGCTACTGTACTGATGTCAGACTCACTGGCCCTATAATATCCTTCCTTATTTTTAGAGGCTTTCTTGAACAACTGTACGTCATTAACTATTCTTCAGTCCTCCGACACCTTACCCATGGCTAAGGGTGTTCTCTCTGCCAGAACCCCTACAATTCCAGCACTAGTCTCCTATAAGCTCTGATGGGACACCTTGTCATGACCTGGTGACTCATCTACCCTAATGTGCCTCAAGCCAGCAAAATACCTTCTCTTCTGTAATGCGTATATGAAATGTGGTAGGAAATCTGACATCATGGAGAAAAGTCATGCAGGCACAGGAAGAACCTTGCAAACTCCACACAAATAGCATCAGAAGTCAGGATGAAACCATGGCCACTGGAATGGTGAGGCAGCATCCATTCTATCACCCTGCATCCTGAAGGTGTGATTATAAATGCAAGTCTCTTTTCCAAAAGTTGGAAGAGGCAGGTGTGCAGTAGACTGGAAATAGGTTAGATCCATCTGAAATGTTGACTGTACATTTCCCTCTGTAGATGCTGTCTGACCCACTGGGTTAGGAGATACAGCATTGCAGCAGAGTCTAAACCCTTGGGTCCACAATATTACACCGACTTTTTAATCTGCTTTAAGATCAACCTAACTCTTCCCTCCTACATAGCCTTCCACTTTTTCTGTCATCCATGTGCCTATCCAAGAGTCTTTTAAAATGCCCCTAATTCATCTGCCTCTACCACTATTCCCAATATTGTGCTCTATGAACTTAGCACAGTGTTAAAATAAAACCCTCTAACGTATGACCATAAGATAGAGGAGTATAATTAGACCACTGAGTTTGCTCTGCCATTTCATTATGGTTGATCCATTTTCCCTCTCAGCCCTATTCTCCCGCCTCCTCCCCATAAGCTTTCATGCCCCAATTAATTAAGAATCTCTTAAACTCTGCAGTAAATATACCTAAATACTTGGCCTCCACAGCCATCTGGGGCAATGAATTCCACAGATTCATCACTTTCTGGCTAAAGAAATTCCTCCTTATCTCCATTCTAAAAGGACGGCCCTCTTTTCTGAGGCTGTGTCCTCTGGTCTTAGACTCTCCCACCATAGGAAACATCCTCTCCACATGCACTCGATCAAGGCATTTCATCATTCAATAGGTTTCAATCAGATCACCCCTCATTCTTCTGTATTCCAATGAATACAGGCTCAGAGCCTTAAAAATTCTCTTCATACGACAAGCCATTCAATCCAGAATAATTTTTGTGAACTTCTTTTGAACTCTCTCCAATGTCTTTTCTTGGATAAGGAGCCCAAACCTGCGCACAATACTCCATGAGGCCTCACCAGTGCTTTATAATGCCTTAACACTACATCCTTGCTTTTATACTCTAGACCTCTTGAAATGAATGCTAACATTACATTTACCTTCCTCACCATTGACTCAACCTGCAAATTAACCTTTAGGGAATCCTATAAAAGCTCCAAGTTCAGATTTTTAAATTTTCTCTCCATTTAGAAAAGAGTCTTCTCTTTTATTCCTTCTACCAAAGTGCCTGACCATATACTTCCCAGCACTGTATTCCATCTGCCATTTCTTTGCCCATTCTCATAATCTAAGTTCCTTTTTAGCCTCTCTACTGCCTCAAAACTATATGTACCCCCCCCCCCACTTACCTTTGTATCGTCCGCAAACTTTGCAACAAAGCCAAGAATTCTGTCATCCAAGTCATTGGCAGATAATGGAAAAAGTGGTCCCAATACATACCCCTGTGGAACATTACTAGTCACCGGTAGCCAACCAGAAAAGGCTCTTCTTCATTCCCACTCTTTGCCTCCTGCCAATCAGCCACTGCTTTATCCATGCTAGTATCTTACCTGTAATACCATGGGCTCTTAAAGTGTTAAGCAGCCTCACTTGTGGCACCTTGTCAAAAGCCTTCTGAAAATCCAGGTATACAACATCTACTGATTCTCCTTTGTCTATCCTGCTTGGTATTTCTTCAAAGAATTCCAGCAGATTTGTCAGGTAAATCTCTATCTTCTATGGTTTCCTCTAATCACCTTAAAATTATGTTCTAGCAAGTCATTAGTAATTCAGCATTTTGTGTGTTGCTCCAGTATCTCCAGATAAACATGGGACAACTTGACCTGAATGCTAACGTTTCAATAAAAGATACACCTGACCCAACATATATAGCTGGCTCCGTTATATTCGGTTATAGGTCCACTTAGCATGAACTATGGGAAAATTGTACCCCAGCTGTCCATGTTGTAAAGGTCTGGTCATGTTCAGTATAAATTCAACTCAGATTAATATTCAAGAGATATGGCTTCAAAGGCTCTCATTCCTAGTTGCCCTTGAGAAGGTGGTGAGTTGCCTTCTTGTACCACCATAGTCCTTGAGAGGTGGATATACCTACTCACCTGCCCAATCACTTCTCACTGCGCACCTGTCCTCCTTCCCTTTCTCCCATGGTCCACTGCCCTTCTCTATCAGATTCCTTCTTCTTCAGCCCTTTTCCTCTTTCACCTCCCAGCTTCTCACTTCATCTCAATTTCCCCGTCACCTGTCACCTACCAGTTTGTACTCTTACCCCTCTCTTCACCTTCTTATCCTGGCTTTGCCCCTTCTTGTCCAGCCCCGATGAAGGGTCTTGGTCCAAAGTGTCAACTATTTATTCCATAGATGCTGCCCGACTTCCTCCAGTATTTTGTATGTATCCTCAAAATTTTCATCATCTGCCGAATCTCGTGTTTAGCATCCCCCATTGCTCTTCTCAGCTGATCAGGACAGTAACTGCAAATTGGTTCTCGTCCTGATCAAACTCACCCACTGCATCTATTTAGAAGGATATCTGTCAGTAATGGGCAGCCACCGATACAATGTTTGAAGTGGGGTGTTCTGAACAATGCAAAGTAAATGTCCTGCAGAATCCTCTCCAATCCATCTAGCATTGGACCGCTGGTAGGACACAACGAGCAGGTCCGACAAGGACCCTCCTTGCACGGTTCTATCAACTGACATTTCACAACACAAGGCAGCAACTGCAGATTTCAATTAATGATTTGCATTTCTGTGCAACACACACACACAAAGTGCTGGAGTAACTCAGCAAGTCAGGCAGCATCTACGGAGGGGAGTAAATAGTCAACGTTTCGGTCTTGGGTCAAAATGTCTTCTGTTTATTCCTTTCCATAAATGCTGACTGTCCTGCTGAGTTCCTCCAGCATTTTTTTTTTGTGTGTTGGTCAAGATTTCCAGCATCTGCACAATATCTTGCGCCTTGCATTTCAGTAGAGCCTTTCACAACCTCTGGATATGCCACTTTATGGCCAAGGGGTACTTCTAAATTGTACTGCTGTGATATAGAAAGCAGTAACATACACGGCAAGAGCCATCGGCAATATAATTGTGCCAAAATCTGCTTTACAGAACTAACATTTGGCCAGATATCTATTGGGGAAGGCTGGGAAAGTGTGGGCGGGGGTGAGAGGGGTTGGAGAGGGATGGTTGTGGCAGACTCCCTGCACTTCACCAGTGTCCATTCTATCCCCTGGCAACTGAACATCTGATCTGAACAATCCTCGGTGTACTGACCAGATTACCATAGTGATAGGGTTCTCTGCAGTAAAAAGTGCAAGCGTGTTCAGGCTGCAGGCATCAGTCAGAGAAAGTTGTCCGATTGTTGTTGAAGTCTTGGACATGAAGCCATTTCTGAGCAGGAGTTAACCCCCCACATCCTCATTTCTCAAAGCATTAAGATTAAGGCCGCATAATAAGAAGTGATAACGCTTATGCAGGAGAGAAGACAAAAGAATTCCCAGAGTACTGCCTGTCCCTGTTACCCAAGCATGAGCCTTCTGAAACATACTCGTCTGGAGCAGCTGCCTCTCAAGTTGCAGATACAGTCAAATGCAGCTGCTTTCAACAAAGTCCTTCTCCTTTATGTACGGGATAAATTTGTTTCAGAACTAAAAAAAAATCAATTCTGCACAAAAACAAAACTTTGAAGGCATTCCAAACAGATGTGTCTAAAATCTGTCAAATCATGCGGTCTCTGAATGCTCTTTAATTCTTCCTGAAACTCTATGACAGGGCACAATATTTATGACAGCCTTTTTTCTGCTTTGTGAGAAAGAAAGAGAGAAAGTGCAAGAGATTCTGCAGATGCTGGAGATCCAGATTGAGACATTCAAAATGCTGGAGAAACTCAGCTGGTCGTACAGTGTCTATGGAGAGGAATAAAATGTCAATTATCTGGGCCAAAACCCTTCATCAGATAACGAGAAAGATTAAAAACACAAAATGGTGGCAGAACTCAGCAGGCCAGACAGCATCAATGGGCGGAGGTAGTGACGACGTTTCGGGCTGAAACCCTTCATCAGGATTTTGCACATGTACATCAAAACATATGGTGGAATGTGTTCTGCTGGAGGATTTTGGCCTGAAACGTCAACTGTACTCTTTTCTATAGACGCTGCCTGGCCTGCTGAGTTCCTCCAGCATCGTGTGTGTGTGTTGCTCGGATTTCCAGCATCTGCAGATTTTCTCATTTGTGAAATGTGTTGATTGCATCAAGTGAAATCATTGAAGATTGTGCTGGGTACTTTCAACACCAACATAGCATGCCCACAACCCATTAATCCTAATGGAACGTCTTTGGAACGTGGGAGGAAACCAAAGCGCCTGGTGGAAACCCACATGGTCTGAGGCAGAAGTGGGAATTGAACCCTGATCTTACAGCTGCCACTGTTAAGCAAACTGCCACGCTACTGTGCTACCCCCATAGCCTCTATCCCTCATGTAAACTTCACTAGGATCTCTTTGTACATTAGGAGAACCACATGAACCAGACTCCGTGCACTTAACCTATAAAGATGCTTCGAATGCATTTGTTTAGCCCTTTCACTGGATCTATGTAAAACTATGATATATTTATTTAAATATCTGAATTATTTAATTAGAGTAATGCAGTGTGGGAAGAAATCCTTTGATTTACTCAATCTACGCCCAGCACCTGTTTACTCTAATCTTTTTTTCTTCCCTCACTCCCATCGATTTACCCCAATTCTACCACTCACTTATATACCCAGGGTAATTTACAGTGACCTACTAACCAGCTTAGCGTTAGGATATGGGAGGAAACCAAAGCACCCATTGGAAATACATCCAGTCGCAGTCAGGATATGCAAACTCCAACATGGGCAAGCGCAGAGGTCGGGATTGAACCTGGATTGCTGGAGCAGAGAAGCAGTAGCCCGAATTGATGTATCACTGTGCTGCCCAGCTTTAACTAAGAAAGTCACTGTTAATGCTGGGTTTTCATAGAGGTGGGCTATGCTAAGTTGCTTCAAGACCACCGGGGTTGTTTCCTTGACCACAAGACATCGGAGCAGAAATAGGATGTGCAGCTTATTAAGTCTGTCCGCCATTTGATCATGGGTCAAGCACACTTGTCTTGATCAACTGCAACTGGTTTCAGCAATGCCCCTCTTTTTTTATACAAAGAATTAATGTTGATTTGATCGTGGCTGATTTATTTTTGCTCTCAACCCCATTCTCCTGCCTTCTACCCCTAACCTTTACTAATCAAGAACCTATCAACCTCTGCTTTAAATATACCCAATGAGTGAGCCCCCTTAGTCGTTTGTGACCATGAATTCCACAGGTTAATCACCCTCTGGCTAAAGAAATTTCTCCTCATCTCTGAAGGTGCTCCCTTCTATTCCAAAGTTGAGACTGTGCCCTGCACCTCGACTCTTCCATTGTTGGAAATATCCCCTCCACATCTACTCTATCTAGATCTTTCTTGGCAAGCATGAGGATACGGCAAACATGATCTGAATTGTCGGCTACTCTGAGCGGTTGTGGTGACCTGCATGGTTCTGGTGAAGCAACCTTACGGGTTCTGTGTACAAACTTGAAACATCAGGAGTGTTTATATTTATCCTTGACAAGACTTGAAGCACAGAAACACTGACGGCCGACGCATGTTACATTCTTTCACACTGAGCCTCCGAGTAGTTGTTTGGCTTGACAACCCACCCAAAGCACAAACTGGCCGAGGAGAACCAAAGTCTCAACTCCATTTATGCTGGAAAACTCATACTTTGCAGACTTCAATGCTTGAACAATAAAATTTGGTCTTAAAGAGACACTTTGCTCAATAGATTATCTTTATTTGTGACATGCACAGTTTGCGTGAGTGGCCAACACAGTCCGAGGATGACCCAGGGCAGCCCGCAAGTGCTCCCAGCACCGACACAGCATGCCCACAACTTGCTAACCCTAACCTGTATGTAGTTTGGAGTGTGGGGAAAAGCCAGAGCACCATTACATAAAAACTCCTTACGTATATCGCAGGAACATGTCCATTCCCAAAGCCGTCACACAATACACAAAGGCTTTAGGTAAAGTATATAGCCTATATAATTTACCTTTATCTTACCCTGTGCTGTTTTCATGGGCATTTATTTTTGTGATGAATGGTTTTAATAAAAGCAGAGGAATAATTTGGGTATGGGAAGGAGGAATAATGGCAATGATAAATATGGGTAGGGACACAGAATAGGTCCATGCCGGCAGCCAATAATTCTGGCAAATGACAGATCGGCTAATGCACTCAAGGTAGGCAGGTCTTCCGAATAGAAAACCCTGATGTAATTATTGTAAAATAACAAAACCTCTATCCATTCCTCTGATTTATGTAACATCCTTGCATTGCCTAATCATGAAGCATAGATTTGGGCTTTAGGGACAGGGACAGTTTTAGTCACAGTCCAATACTGGGTCGGGTCTAAGTTGCCCTGAAGGCCTCCCTACAGAGCTGTCCGTTCATTTATTTCCCAGTGATGATGTTAAATGTCAACCTTGCAGAATTTACATTTTTATTCACTTTGCTTTATCTGCATCGGACATTCAAAATAGCAAATCCGTGTTACTGTGGTTAATAAAAAGGCCAGTTATATTGTAAAATCCTGCTTATTGCTTCATTTACCATCACATGAAAGGAACTTAAGCATTTATTGAAGGAAAAAATGAAAATAGATCATAAGCTTGCTCATAATTGTTATTACTAATTTTGGAGAGACAACTGAAGTTGATGCCTTGACTGTTTTTCTTCATAACAAGAAATAACTGATGTTCTGATCATTGCTAAAAACCAAAAAGGACATCTTGAACTGACCCAAACATAAAGATCAAAAGATTCAAGGACTAATTATAGCACAGTTACCAATGAGGAGAGATGTCTTTATTCACAGTGTAGCGAGATGAAGGAGAATGTTAATGTGAACCAAGTTGCTGGAAGGACTGGACTCAGCGCTACCTTCGCCAAGACTGCGAGTTCTCCCTGTGAGTGCTTGCACCCTATCCCCGGGTGCTTTAGCTTCCTTCCACAACCTAAAAATGTGCAGATTTCTGGTTAAGTGTCCACTGTAAATTTGCCCCTAGTGTATGATGCAACTCCTGGGAATGGGAGGTGAATAACAAATGGGATTAGTGTAAATGGGTATTTGATGGTCAGCATCGACTCAGTGGGGCAAAGGGCCTGTTTCCGTGCTCTCTCCTTATATAACCCGGTGAGGTTATTTAGCCCACTGCGTGTGTGCCAGTTCTCAGCAGAACAATTCCAAAAATCCTGTTTCATTGTATCCTGTAAATTCTCCCATGCTCATCACTTCTGCCACTTACCTACACTATGGGGCGAACCAGTACATGTTTGGGATAAGTCACAGCTATGTAGCACCATGTCAACTAAGTTATCGACCTGAGCTAGTCCCGTTAGCTGCGTTTGGCCCATATCCCTCTAAACTAGGAATTCCCAACCTTTTTTATGCCATGGACCCCAGTTTGGGAACCCCTGCTCTAAACACTCTAATGTGTGTAGGATGGTTTAATGCCCCTTTATTTTACCTGAGTGATAGAATTTGAGGGGAGTTGCTAGGAATGGTAGAGGGATAATAATAAGATTCGTGGAAGTAGATGCAGTACAGATTTGGTGGCCTCTTTCTCTGCAGCATGATTCAGCTTTGATTGTACTTCACTAGGAGAAATGAAATAGAGCTATTTTTTTCCCCCTGAATGGTTGCTAACAAGCACCTTTAAACCACAGGCATGGAGCATTTAGGAAGCATGGTCTCTCTCTATGCTAGATGCAGACTGTAATCACTTACTCTTCGAGTATAATGGGCAGTCGCGAAGATCTGGTTCAGGGCTTGGGGAAGCTTTGTGGCTCCCAGTCGCCAGGCAGGTTGCCTCCAGCTGCCTAACAGTCCCGCATAACAAAACAATGGCGATCCACAGCATTTTGCCTCTCCCTTTGAACCTGGAAGAGAAAAGAAGAAAATTGGAGATATTTAAGGAGAAAGCTGCCTCTCACTTTATGAACTGGTGGAACAGAATTGGTGGCGAACGTAGAATGTGGAACAGTATAGGATACACACTCAGTGACTACATTATTAGATACACTTACTCGTTAACACAAATATCTAATCAGCCAATCATGTGGCAGCAAATCAATGTATAAAATTATTCAGACATGGTCAAGAGGTTCAGTTGTTCAGACCAAACATAAGAATAGGGAAGAAATGTGACCTAAGTGACTGAGTGTGGAATGATTGTTGGTGCCAGATGGGGAGGTTTGAGTATCTCAGGAAATGCTGTTCTCCTGGGATTTCCACGCGCAAATAGAGTTCACAGAGAATGATGCAAAAAACACAAAAACATGCAATGAGCAGCAGGTCTGAGGGCAAAAATGCCTTGTTAATGAGAAGTGTTCGAGGAAAATGGCCAGACTGGTTCAAGCTGACAGGAAGGTGACAGTAACTCAAATAACCGCACATTACAACAGTGGTGTGCAGTAGAGCATCTCTGAATGCACAACATGTTGAACCTTGAAGTGGATGAACTGCAGCAGAAGACCACAAACATACAGAAATACACTCAATGGCCACTTAATTAGGTACCTCCTGTATCTAATAAAGTAGCCACTGTATAGGAACGGGTGTTTTGGTCCATAATGTCTGCACCAAATTAAACTAAATTTCTTCTGCTTGGATGTAACCCTGACCCCTCTATTTAAAAGCCTCTTCATTGCCACTGTGGTATCTGCTACCACCACTACACTGGAAGCATGTTCCAGACATCCAACACTCTTGTATTAAAAATTTGCCCTGCACATCCTGAAACATCCCTCCGCATCTTAAATGCATGTCCTTTAGTATCTGACATTTCCACCCTGGGGGGTGGGGGGGAGATTCTGTCTACCCTATTCATGCCTCTAGTATCTGACATTTCCACCCTGGGGGGTGGGGGGGAGATTCTATCTACCCTATCCATGCCTCTAGTATTTGACCTTTCCACCCTGGGGGTTGAGAATGGTGGGGGGGGGGGTGGAAGATTCTGTCTACCCTATCCATACCTCTCATGGTTTTATAATCTTCTATCAGGAAGTTTTAAAAACTTTTATTAGTGATAACTTTGGATCAGATATTGGTCACTTCAAAACTTGAGGCTATAAACTGAAAGGGTTGATGTTATTCCAATGCTATGACAAAAGGATAAGAAAGCATTCCCCGTCTAACTTGTCCTGGAGCTTATTTGTTTCCAATGGAGATCAAGCCACACCACAGTAGGATGGATCAGCTACGTTTATTTATTATAACTCTCATCTGGCATGAACTTTGAAATTCAGCATTAGTTCCAGGAAAAGGGCGTTAGGTAAGAGAAGACACGGTTACATTTTTTGAGCAGCTAAAGCACAAAATGCAAGCACCACTCAGCTGCTCAGATGGTATCCATGTAGAGTGAAATAGAGTAGGCGGTTTAGGTGTATCAGCATGTCAGAAATATTAACTCCTGCATTCCTCTCCGCATATGCTACCTGACTTGTCAAGTATTTCCAAAATCTCCCGTATGATAGATTTCAGCCATTCTCCACGTGCGTTCAACGGAATGTGTTAATTTTTCATTCTACGGCCCGGCACAGATTGATAGTGTGAACTCTGAGGAAAGGCCCTCTTGTGAAATGTGCTTGGACCCTCTTATTCCAAGATGTAGCCCAGTGCTTCACAGGGAAAGCCCTCCCCACTACTGAGCACATTTACAAGGAGTGCTGTCACAGGGAAGCAGCATCCACGATCAAAGGCCCCCACCATCCATCCTATGTTCTGTTCTTGCTGCTGCCTTCAGGAAGGAGGTACAGGAACCTCAAGTCCCTCACTACCAGGTTCAGGAACAGTTAATACCCCTCAACCATCAGGCTCTTGACTAGAGGGGACAACTTCAACCACCCCAGCATGAACTGATTCCAGAACCTATGGGCTCACTTTTACAGGCTCTTCAACTCATGTTCTTTATATTTATTGCTTATTTCTTGTTGTATTTTCACTATTTTGTCTTTTGCACACTGTTTGTCTGTCTCTGTCGTGTGTGGTTTTTCATTGATTCTATTCTGTTTTTCTCTATTTACTATGAATGCCCACAAGAAAATGAATCTGAGGGTAGTAGATGGTGACATATATGGTGACTTTGATGATAAATTTACTTTGAAACTATACCACTGCGAAGTGTTGCAGTGGTGAGACCTTTTGTCTCCTCCTAGACTCGATGGGCTGAATGGCCTAATTCTGCTCCTACGCTCTTCACAGGTGGGCAAGGGTTGCTGCTGGTGCTTGTTCTGACTATTTACATCCTGCTGTGTTCAACTTCTTTGTCTCCAAATGCTCCCTTCGTTAGGAGACAAACGGCTACATGCACACTGTAGTCAGAGTTAATTTTGTCACCGGTGTCTGCTGAGAGACAACTTTGATGGGCTGGGAAAATCCATTCACTTTGTGGTTGAGTCTTCAGATCTCTGTCCACACATCACCAGTACACATTTAGTTAGACCAGAAGACACAGGAGCTGGATTAGTCTATATGGCCCACTGGGTCTTCTCCACCATTCAATCATGGCTGATCAGTTTTTCCCCTCCTCACACCCATTCCTTGGCCTTCTCCCCATACCCTTTGGCACCACATCCAATCAAGGACCTATCAAGCACTGCCTTAAATTTTATTTTGGGCATTTACAGCAGGACAAAGAAACACAATAGAATTAATGAACAACATGCAAAAACTAAGAAAGACAAACAACCAACATGCAAAAGACAAACTGTGCAAGTACAAAAAAAATGAATACACAAGTAAATAAATAATACTGAAAGCATGAGTTGTGGAGTCCTTGAAAGTGGTTGTGGAATCAGTTCAGTGTTGAGTGAAGTTATCTATACTGGTTCAGGAGCCTGTTGGTTGAAAGGTAACAACTGTTGTTTAAACCTGTGGTATGGGACCCACGGCTTCTCAACCTCGCTTTTGATGCAGCAGTGAGAAGTGAGCAAGCCCTGGATGGTGCAGGTCCTTGATGATCGATGCTGATTTATCTAGCTCATTTTTCCCCTGCTTTTACTTCCTAAATAAAGAGTGCCATCCCCAGACACTTCCTTCCAGTATTGTTCTATTTGTCAGTTGCTCCTAATTTTAGACACCAACCCGCTCACAAGTAGAAACATGTTTTGAATTGTTGCTTAAGAACTCGGCGAGGGAAGGAACGTTGCAGTGTATCCTTGAGATAAGACACTAGAGCAAGGTCCTTTCTGCTCATCTGGAAAATTCAGAGTCTTGGCACTATTTCAAGGAAATCTGGGAAATCTCTCCCTGTAATCCTGTCTGATCCACAGAGACAGTGGCTGAATAGGTCATTCATCACCACATTGGCTGCGCTCTGTTCCTGTATTTGCCCACACAAAAAAAAAACAACAAAATCTCTGCTGACATTTCTTGTGAGAAGGTTGACGTAACTTTTAATAGTTATTGTAATTCATCTGGGTTATAAAGATATAATGATAAAAATTAGCTTTATTTGGCACATGTACACCAAAACATACAGTGAAAAAAATATACATTCTTTGTGTCAAATCAAATTAGCAAGGATTGTGCTGGGCAGCTCTCAAGAGTCACCTTGCTTCTGGCTCTAAATTAGCATGCCCACAACTTCCTAACCCTAACCCATACATCTTTGGACTGTGGAAGGAAATAGGAGCATTTGGAGGAAATCCTCATGGTATAAACTTGTCACTGACAGCGATGGGAATTGAGCCCTGATTGGCAATCGCTGGCACTGTAAAGTGATTGCACTAACGACAGCAAAATTGTTGTTTGTATATTGCTATAAAATTATTTCATTTATCAGGATCAAAAACTGGTAAATATTTACAATTTAGAATCAGGTGGCTGAATAACATTTAACAAATCCTGCCTGGAATCTTTTTTCTGAAACATATCGGGAGCTCCTCAAACTCCAGATTTCCCAGACATTTTATGGCAATGGTTGGTGTTCCAAGTGAACAGACTCCTAAAGTGGCGGCGGCCTGCTGTTTGCATTCAGAATTGCTCATTGGGACATTTTAAAAGAGGAACAATCAGTTTAACATCTGAAGGGCAGAGGTATTGATAGTCTCACACCCTCTGGGTTCACCCCTAGGATCAGTCTAGAGATTAAAGCATACAACATTCAACACAATGAGAATAGGTTGAGCAAGCTAGGACTTAGAGTAAAGTAAGGAAGGAGGAAGAGAGGTGACTTGATAGAGGTGTACAAAACGATAAGAGATGTAGGTTGAGTAGATAGCCAGAGACTCTTTCCTCTAGGGTGAAAATAGTTAATATGAGGAGGTATAATTTTAAGGTATTTGGAGGAAAGTATAGGGGTTTGCCAGAGGTAACTTTTTTTGCACAGAGTGGTGGGTGCGTGGAATGTGCTGCTTGGAGTGGTGGTAGAGGCAGATATATTGGGAACATTTAAGAAACTCTTAGATAAACACATGGATGATTGAAAAAAATGGAGCATTACGTGGGATGTAAGTGCTAAAAAGATCTCAAAGTAGGTTAAAAAGCTGTCATGACATTGTGGGGCCAATCGCCTGAACTATGTTCTGTGCTCTCATATTCTGTGTGGCTGGGTTTACCAATGATTTAAGCCAACAAAGACCAGGCTTCTGGCTGGGATCTTCAGAAAATCACATATGATTATAGAAAGAAGCCAGTCTATTAAACCTGCACAGTCCAGTTGAACAAATTTGTTGTAATCCCCTGTCCTTCTCCATATCATTCCTCTTTCTCAATTCCCTTTTGAAGATACTGGTAGATTTTACTTCAACCACCAACACCAGGCAATGAGTACTAGATCCTAACAACTCTGAGTCCAAGTATTTTTCCTCAAAAGTCTTTTGTTATTTCTACCCAGATTTTAAATATGTCCCTTGTACCGTCCACTAATACAAACAGAGTCAGTAAGGCAGTCTTTCATTGTATGTAAACACCAGTGTTTATACTCTCTCAGAAACTGACCAGTGTCCAGCTTACCCCAGCCATCAACTGCTGCATTGAGATATGGGCGTAAAAAATCCCCAAGAGGCAATGTTTAATTGACTATGGAAGCTCTGTGACTGGTTATCAAATCCATCCATACTATCCTTTGGCCTTAACAGTCACATACTTACAGGTACTGGTTGCAACATTTTAACAGTAAACCTGTCAGAGAAGATGTTGAAGCATTGCAAGCAGTTGAGGCTTCTTCACCAAATATATTTAGGAAACAGTTAGATAGGTTTTTACATAGTGAGGGGAATTAAGGGTTATGGGGGAAAAGGCAGGTAGATGGAGCTGAGTTTACAGACAGATCAGCCATGATCTTATTGAATGGCAGGGCGGGCTCAATGGGCTGGATGGCCTACTCCTGCTCCTATTTCTTATGTTCTTATGTTATGTAAAATCTGTAAGTATGTGACTATTAAGACAAAGAACAGTATGGATAGACAATGTCTAATGGCAGTTACTAACCTCAACCACACAGGCAGCCTCTCTGAATCATCTGATGCCAATCCCAACAAGGACAGAACTTAGGCACATAGGAGAACCACCAACTGCAGGCTCTCCTCCAAGTTGCACACTATACGGATTTGGAAATTTGTCATCATTCCTTCATTGTTGCTGGATCTAAATCCATACCCAACTTTGGGAACACTTCCAACAGGACAACCACAGGGGTTTAAGGAGACTCATCATAACCTTCTCAAAGGCAGTTAGGGAAGGTCCATAAACCCTCACCTTGCCAGAGATTCCAAGACCCTGAGTAGCCAATAATAAAAATATCATGCTGGGTACTGTGTAACGTGCACTGTACAGGAACCATAGTTACAACGCCTTCTACCACCAACTTTTCCAAACTTTTTGGACAGCTTGCTTTATATTTTGCAAACTAAGAACACAGCATTGGTGATACCTATACAACAAAACATCTACTTCTTCCAGAGTTTATAACCAAAGCAACTTCAGAGTTTTTCTTTCAAATTGTCTACTGACTCAATTACACAATTCAACTGGTTTGTTGTGTTGCCAGAGTCTCATTCCTTCAGAAGCTTGACTGCCACTATTTTTGAGATGGTTGTATTTACAGAAGACATGTGATTCAAAGACAGCATATTACTGTGAGTGGGTCGATAAGCAGAGAAGACATAGTCAAGCTAACTGATGAAAACGGGAAGATTTTTGCATAGCCTGTTACTGTAATCTGAAATATTTCTTCAGCCCTTTACCTTTCCCACCCATCATCTCCCTGCTTCTCTCATATTTCATCTGAATAGCCTCCAACCTGATAATATGAACATCAATTTCCATAACTTCTGGTAATTTTTCCCTCCTCCCCCTTCTCTCCATTTCCATTTCATATCCTGGCTCTTCTCTTACCCTTTCTCTTCTCCTCATCTGCCTATCACCTTTCCCTGGTGTCCTTCCTCCCATGGCTCACTCTCCTATTAGATACCCTCTTCTTCAACTGTTCACATTTTCCACTCATCACCTGCCCTCCCCCCCCCCCGGCTTCTCACTTTATCCCCCTTCCCCACCCACCTGATCTCACCTATTACCTTGTACTCCTCCTCCTCCTCTCTCCATCTTACTCTCATTTCTTTTCCTTTCTTCTTCAGTTCCAATGAAAGGTCTTGGCCTGAAATGTCACCTGTTTAATCCCCTCCACAGATGCTACCTCACCGGCTGAGTTCCTCCAGCACTTGGACAGTATTGCTCTGAAATATTGTGATGGAACTAAACAAGTCACATTCACTAGTCACTTTCTAAAAGGAAATGGATAAAAAAAATTGACTGTGGTTCTGGTGGGAGAACTGAGAAGTAGGACTAATTGGAGATAGACGTAACAAGGCACTCTGATTTTGAAATTGATCCTGATATTTAAACCCATTTAACAGACTAGGGAATCAGGTATCTTTAAAGGCTGCAATGCCGGAGGTACTGAAAGCCAAGTTTGGAAATTCATGTCAATAAAGAGTTATATAAATATCAAAAGTTCAGCATCTTTAGCAGGTGCTAGGATGCAGAGGCGGGGTAGAAGGGTATATGCTATGCCCCTCACCCTCTCATTATGGTTAGCACAACACTTTACTGTTCTGGTGACCAGGGTTCAATTCCCACAGCTGCCTGCAAGAAGTGTGTATGCTCTCCCCATGACCACGTGAGTTTCCTCTGGGTACTCTGGTTTCCTTCCACCATTGTCATTGTAAAGTGCCCTGAGATTAGGCTAGCATTAAATTAGGAGTTGCTGGGCAGCGCGGCTCGAAGGGACAAAAGGGCCCATTCCACACTGCATCTCAATAAATAAAATAAATATTTGTGCCTTCCAGATTGTCCCTTTCGGAAAAAAAAACAATGCTGCTGGCATTCTGAGGGCTACTGTTGTGCACATTTCAATCGTGGCTTTGGCCATTAGACACAGGGTGCTGATCAGTCTACTCTGCAGAAAGGAAAGAATGTTGATGACTTCAAAGTCCATACAACCGATCAGCTAGGCTCCAAACTGATGCCACACTGTGTCCAGATTTCTCAGTATCTAACAATAGGAGGTGCTTTAAACTATGTAACTTTTACTATTGACGAACACTTGTGAGAAATGCATCCATCTTCTACTATAATGTTAAAAAAAGTGGGATGAAATATTTGTAAAAGACAAGGGAGCAAATAACACGAACTAAATGGTGGAGGAGCTCAGCAAGTTGACAGCATCTATGGAGAAGAATAAACAGTTGACGGTTCAGACTAAAACCCTTTATCAGAACTGGAAAGGAAGGGGAAAGGAGCCAGAATGAGAAAGTGAGGCAGGAGGGGGCAGATAATCAGAAGTCCTGATGACAGGTCTTGGCCCAAAACACTGACTGTTTATTCTTTTCCATAGATGGTCTGTCACAGCCTGGTGTGGAAGCACCAGTGCTCTTGAACAGAAAATCATTCAAAGGTAGTGGGCACACACCATCCATCTCGGGTAAAGCTCTCCCCACCACTGAGCACATCTACATGAAACGTTGTCGCAGGAAAGCAGCATCCATTATGAAGGACTCCCATCACCCAGGCCATGTTCTCTTCTCGATGCTGCCTTCAGGAAGGTGGTACAGGAGCCTTAGGACTCACACCACCAGGTTCAGGAACAGATATTGCCCCTCAGCCATCAGGCTCTTGCACCAAAGGAGATAACTTCACTCAACTTCACTTGCACCATATTTGAAATGTTCCCACAACATTATTCTATCATGGATTTATTGAGTATGCCCATAAGAAAATGAATCTCTGGGTTTCACATGGTGACGTGTATGTACTTTCATAATAATTTTCTTTGAACTTTGTCTTAATGTAAAATGTGATTTAAAATTTACCCCATCTCTTCCTTTCCATTCCATAATACGTACAGTCTTCCTCCCATAAAATATTGATAATCTTTAAAATGTTTGGAAATACTACACTTTATTCCACTATTAATGCATTGTGCTAGGTTTTACTGCTTCGTTGCTGAGAGTGAAATGAATACACATGAAAATGGCAACAAATAATGTTTTGAAAAGTGTGTGCCACGTTTAATCACACTTTCCCCTTCTGTTCATTATTTCCACCCAACCCAATTCCACATCCCTTTCAGGATTGAGTTGATATAGTTCTTGATTAACAAAGCTACCCCAAACTCCTTTTCATTTTTATCTGCTCTTTTAGAATTGTGGAATATTATGTTCTGAGTGCTGGTCACCAGCATCTCTGTAAGAGGGCACCCAAACTGTCACTGACTGCCTTCACAATCATAAGACATGAGTAGAGTTAGATCTTCTGGCCCATCAAGCCTTCTCTGCCATTCTGTCATGGCTGAATTATTATTCCTCCTTACCCATTCTCCTGTCTCCTTCCACAACGTTTGATGCCCTTACCAATCAAGAACCTATCAACCTCTTTTTTAAATATAACCATTGATTTGGCCTCCATAGCCATCTTTGGCAATGAATTCCACAGATTCACCTCCCTCTGGCTAACTAAATTCCTCCTCATCTCAGTTCTAAAGGGTCATCCTTCTGTTCTTCAATCCCATCAACTTCACTCTGCCACTTATTTCACTTGTGCTAAGCCAACAACAACTCTCCAAAAACTAAATACAAGAAAGTCTGCAGATACTGGAAATCCAAAGCAATACACACACACACAATGCTGGAAGAACTCAGAAGGTCAGACAGTATCTATGAGAATGGATAAACAGTCGACATTTCAGGCCGAGATCCTTCTTCAGGACTGAAATGAGAAGGGCAAAACCAAAAATAGTCCAGAATGAAGAATTATACCCCTTTTTTTTTACAGCAATACAGAATTTGATGGCTAGGTCATGTAAATCTTATTAAAGGACATTCATCTTAGTTAATCTTTAAGCATGGTTCATCAGATACAGTAAATAGATTAAAGATTATTTCTTACTTTTCCTTCAGAAAGCAAGTCCATAATACAGGATTCCAAAGTCTGATCTATCCATTGGTTTACAGTCTTTCTCCCCTTTTGTATCCCCTTACAGTATATGTAACCCTCCTTCCCTGAAGACAGCAATATAAATGCAAAGATGTAATGCTGAGACTTTATAAGACATTGGTCAGACCACATTTGGAATATAGTGAGCAGTTTTGTTTAATATCACTGGCATATGTTTTGAAATGTGTTCCTTCCAGCAGCAGTATATTACAATACATAATAAAATACACACATTACAATAAGTAACACATTTTAAAAATGATCAGTGATCCCATGATTGTGTCTGTGGATTTCAGCTGCAGAGTCCTAAACGTGAACACATGATGATTCCCACTGGAGCTGCAAGTGAAGAGTCATCAGCACCATATCGAAGAGATGGGCTGACATGGAAGAGGGTCTAGATGAGGCTTACAAGAATGGTCCTGGGAATGAAGGGGTTAATGTATAAGGAGTGTTTTATGGCTCTCGGTACCTGTACTCAATGGGGTTTTGAAGAATAACTCAGGATCCCATTGAAACCTACCAAATATTGGAAGACTTACAGAGTGGTCATGGACACGTTTCCTACAGTGAGGGAGTCTACGGCCAGAGGGGACAGCCGCAGAATAGAGGGGCGTCCCTTTAGAACAGAGATGAAGAGGAATTTCCTGAGCCAGAGGGTGGTGAATCTGTGGAATTCATTGCCAAAGATGGCTGTGGAGGCCAAGACATTGGGTATATTTAAAGCAGGGGTTGATAGGTTCTTGATTAGTAAGGGTGGCAGTAGTTATAGAGAGAAGGCAAGAGAATAGGGTTGAGAAAAAAAGTAAATCAGCCGTAATGAAATGGCAGAACAGACTTAATGGGCCAACTCTGCTCCTATGCCTTATGGTGTCCCTCCTTCCCAAAGCGCCTGAATGTCTTCCTCTTTTCATAAAAATTAGTCAACTCCAGGTCTTCAAATGGAATATGGTAATCTTCCACAAACAATTGAGTATTTCTCTCAAATACAAATTCAGAAAATTTCCCTCAATGTAACCAAATGTTGCTCATCATGTTCCGCTCAGATTGAATAATTTTTAATGTACTGAACAAATAGCAACAGACTTTTCGCTTGGGAGAGAATTATCTAATTTATCAGGGGAGATACTGAACCCAGTTTTGTTTTGCCCCGGGATACCCCAACGAGTCTAAATGGTTAAACTCAGGTTGGCTGCCCCGGATGTTCCGAGTCCTCTGTCACTGTAAATCGCACCCAGAACAAATCCTTTCTATTTTACTGTATACCGGTTTAAAAGAGGATTAACTGTTGCACAACTGGACTTCTACTCTAAATGACACCAGTTTCAAGAAATTAACCTTGCGCCCCATTCCCGGACACGTTTCCCTATTAGGGGGAAATAAGACACATTAATGAATACGGAGAGGCATTTTGTTTAATGGCTGGTGCCGTGAAAGTTAAATGTCCTGACATCTTCGTCCGTTGCAAGGTGATACTTCTTTCTTACCTGTAACCCCCTCAACCCGTTACATTGCAAATAAAAGCGAACGGGGCAATAATCAAACCCAGCTAAAAATCGCGTTTCTCGGACAGAAACTTTCTTGATCTCCTTGAGAAACACACCGTTTTCCTGTGGCGATTCGGTAAGTCTCTGCACTAGAATACCGATGCATTATTAAATACTGCAGCTATAAAAAAAAATAAACGTACAGGCGATGTGTTGAGATTTTAAACTACGAATCACCCAATGCGAACGTTTCCCAAGAAGCACACTTATTTGTGGAATGTTGTATTTAATGATCCCGTTCACTATTAAACTTGCGTGACCACCACCCCCACCATCGCCCGTTAGAACATATTGGTAAGGATACCTGTGATGGAGTCGCTGCTTCTGGGCGAGGAAGACTCTGTGTATCTGGTGCCGAGGTCTGAAAGCTGCGTGTGTGGCGGTCAGTCTGCGTCGCTCTCTCTCGCCAGCATCTCCCTCCACCTGCCCCACCTCCGCCGCCTGTGCGCGCAACCACGGCAATGCACCGTGGCCGAGGGAGGAGCGCGCCTCTTAACGTGGCGGCGAGGAGGCAGCCGGCAAATCCACCCCTCCAGAGTTTGTAAACAAGTTGGCACCGTGACAGAGCGGGATGGGGTGGCGGTGACGGGGGTAAGGGGTGGTGTGGGTTCAAATGGGTCCTGGAATCCTACGGGAGGCTGAAACCATTTGGGAATGTGAATATTAGTGAAAAGCGTCGATTTTTCATTGTGCGCTTTTTAAAATCTTGGGTGAGGTGAAGATTTACAAAATACTGTACACATTCGTGTTACAGAGGGGCAGGGGATGCCAATCTGTTATTAGAGGCTGTATCTGCCAACAGATGCCAATCTGTTATTAGAGGCTATATTCCTTCCTGATTCCCTCCCTGGGTTGCATACATCTTGGGATGGTATTCACTATTCACCATCTGAGAGATGAATAATGTTCACAGCAGGCTAGCAGTTCAGTGGGAGCTGAAACCCATCCCACCCCCCATTTTAGGACCTTCACTGCCTGATGCATCACCAGTCTCTTCCAACCCTATCCCTACCTGTACTCCATAAGCCCTTCCAGCTCTACTGCCAACCAATGTCTGTGCTTCTCAGCTTCTGGCCTCCTGCACCTCTCCGCACACCTCCCCTACTGTTTCATTGTTCCACCATGGGTAGTCAAGGCTTCAGTTGTGAAGGCCCTAAGCTCAAGAATACCCTCCCCAAAACACCCCTGCCCCATTCTCTCCACATTCCATCTGCCCCATTTGGTAAATTGTTGATTGTTGTATCAGGGTACAATGTCCTGACTGGGGGGGGGGGGGTTCCTCAGCCTGAAATGTTAACTCTTTATTCTTCTCTATGGATAGTGCCTGAGCCTGATCTATGAATTCCCCCAGCAGTTTGCGCGTGGTGCATACAGGTCAGTTCACCACCTCGGTACATCAAGGTAGCATAAGGGAAACACAATAAGAGAATGCAGAATGAAGTGTTACTGTTACAGAGAACATGCTGTGAAGACAATAAGGTACAAGGATAAGACAAAGTAGGATGTGAGGTCAAGAGTCCATCTTATTGTAGAAGAGATTTGTTCAATAATTTTATAGCCATGGCATAGACACTCTCCTTGAGCCTGGTGCTATGTACTTTCTTGTATTTTTTGCCTAATGGGAAAGGGGAGAAGAGGGAATAGTTTTTGTTGTAATTTTGTCTTATGAAATCATCGTTGAAAATTATGCTTTTTGTTACGTTTGTACTGGCCGGAATAAAAATTTCATTCATTCATTCATTCATTAAGTCTTTAAATGGCTAAAAAGAAAGAATTTGGTTATGCTGGCTGCTTTACTGAGGCAGAAAGAAATGTAGAAAGAGTCCATGGAGGGAAGGATTGCATTCACATTAGAAGAAAATCAAAGTTGTTGGGAAGAATTCTTCCTGTTCAGCGTTTGGAATGGGATGGAGGTGGGCTTTCTAGAAGAAAAACGAACACCCCAAACAAAACTGTACTTTTTATCTTAAATTATTTGTTGCTACATACGGTGTCTCTGTGAGCGCCCTTTGAGACCCAATGAACCTGAAAGGTTCACGCTCTGTGGATGCTGCCTGACCTGCTGAGTTCCTCCAGCATGTTTCTGTATGCTGCTCTGGATTTCCAGCAACTGCATAATCTCTTGTGTTTATTTCCAGCATTTTACCTTTATACACCAAAGTCGTTTCTGCAAACATCCCAAACATGTTGGTGGGCTTTCTGGCAAGCATTGGAGAACCTGGGGGAGCTGAAAGAGAATGGGGTAGAGGGAGATCAGTGAGATTGCCCTGAGGGATAGCATTGATTCAATGGGCTGAGTGGCCTTCTGCATCATAACGGAAAATGGAAAATGTAAAGTAGCTTTTGTAATGGATTGTTAAACCAACAGAGAAAATTTTTGAGGATGTTGCAGGGTGTTGAGGTCCTGGAGTATAGGGACTGGTTGAATAGGTTAGGACATTATTCCCTTCAGTGTAGGAAGATGAGTTTTGATAAAGGTATACAAAATTATGAGGGATATAGTTAGGGTAAATGCAAACAGGCTTTTTCCACTGTGGTTGGATGAGACTAGAACAAGGGTGAAAGGTGAACTATTTAAAGGGAACCTTTCAATCTGAGGGTAATCCTCTTCACTTAGCAGGTGGTGAGAGGGTGGTATGAGCTACCAGCAGAAGTGGTGGATGTAGGTTTGATTTCACCATTTAAGAGAAGTTTTGATGAATACATACATGGATGGGACAAAAATGGAGGGTTAAAGTCCAGGATAATGGGAGTAGACGGAATAATAATTCGGCATGGCCTAGATAGGCCAAAGAGCCTGTTTCTGTGTTTTGGTTTTCTATGACTCCAAAGGTTAGCAGCACCATTCAGGGGCAATAAAGCTGAAGTAGATCCCTGGACTGAAGCTGGAGTCTGACAGCTGAGCTCTAATTCTTATTTGCAGCCCTCAGAAAGATTGATCTTTATTTCTTATCCATATGTTGTGAAATAAAACCTGATAGCGCTGCAGCAGGGATCACACCATCTCATTTAATTTTAGACTGCAGCTTTCCCTTAGGTTCTTCCAAGGCTCTCAGTACATCACCTAATGCACTCCTGTGTCCTCTCCATATTAAATCATGACCTCATTACTGATATCCACCAAACCATGTGACTTCTTATCACCCTGAGTCATCACTTCCTTCCGATGTCTCGATTTAACCTTCATCACTTGTGTCTACCTTGCTGGCGTTTCCTGTTGTACTTAGCTTAGAAATGGCTCATTAAACCTGTTCACTACTTAAATCTTTGCTCTTCTCCTGAGTTTCACTGACGACCTTCACCAATCCAGGAAATGCACTCTTCTCATTACTATCGTAGGAGGAGGTACAGGAGCCTGAAGATGTACACTCAACATTTCAGGAACAGCTTCTTCTCCACCACTATTAGATTTCTGAGCAGTCTGTGAATCCATAAACTCTACTTTGAACACAGATTCTGCCTTTGGTGGAAATCCAAAGCAACACACACAAAAACCAGGAGGAACCCAACAGATCAGGCAGCATGTATGGTAAGGAATAAACTGTTGCTGTTTTGGGCAGAGACATTTCAGTCCTAATGAAGGCTCTCAGCTGGAAACATTGACTCTTTATTTTTTTCCGTAGATGCTGTTTCTCCAGCTTTTTCTGTGTTACTATTTTGCTCTCTTTTCACACTATTTACTTACGTTTAACATATTTCTTATTTTAACATTTAGTATTTTTTATGGATTGCACTATACTGTTGTCACAAAGCAACAATTTTCACAACATACGTCAGAAATTATAAACCTGTTTCTGACTCTGCCACTGTAACACATAAAAACGTTAACAATTTAAAAAAATCACTTTACCAGGGCTAGCTCTTTGATTTGAACTCACTGCTCTAACCCTACTTTCCCATTGCTTTTTAAAATAAATTTGTTTGTAAAACATTATATAGTCCCTGCTTCAGTGGCTCCTTATGTTAAAGCATTTGATCTAATAACATTTTAATTTTTTTCCCTAAATTCCACTCTTTTGACATTTGTACATGCTTCCTGCTGTTGGTATATGACAAACATCAGGAACGTTCCACCATTAACTATTTTAAAACCTTTCATCAATCTGAAACCCATTTGTCCTTTAGTCTAAGGTTGTATCACTAATCAATGTATGTGTGTGGTAAGGATTACGTCAATTCTGTTCATGCAATAGTAAATATATACATCTAAAACGTACGGAGAATTGAACAGGTTTTAATGTTGTGAAATTTAGTAAATACATATAAATAATTCAAGTCTGGCTTTGATAATACATTATACTGTACACTCAGTGGCCATTTTATTAGGTAGCTTCTAATAAAGCCCATGGTTTTCTGCTGCTGCAGTTCATCCACTTCAAGGTTCGACATGTTGTGCATTCAGAACTGCTCTTCTGCACACCACTGTTGGAACATGTGGTTATTTGAGTTACTGTCACCTTCTTGAACCAGTTTTGCCATCTTGAACCAGTTTTGCCATCCTCCCCTCTCATTAACCAGACATTTTTTCCCAGAGAACTGTTGTTCACTAGATTTTTTTACACCATTCTCTGAAAATCGAGAAACTGTTGTGCTTGAAAATCCCAAACCATTAGTCTGGCACCAACAATCATTCCACGGTCAAAGTCACTTAGATCACATTTCTTGCCCATTCTAATGCATGGTCTGAACAACAACTGAACCTCTTGACCATGTCTGCATGCTTTTATGCATTGTTGCTGCCCCATGCTTGGCTGATTAGGCAATTGCATTAACGCGCAGGTGTACCTAACGGAATAGCCACTGAGTGTACATCCATGATATAGAGAGAATTGTATAGGTTTTAGCATACTGGAGTTCAGTCACTGCAAGTAAATAATTCAAGGCTGGCTTTGATAATTCATTGTATAATCTTTATCCTCAATGACTTACGACCAAGAACACTGATCTAGTTTTACACATGCCTTTGTTTTTGATTAACTCATGTTGCAATTTATAATTCTTCCTGAGAGTTTAACCAGTCTTAGGAAAGAAGGCCATTTCTATAAACGGATAGTGTTACAATGAAATTGCTACCATTTGTGCATGTCAAGCATATTGTAAGGACATTGTGTCGCCAACAATAATTCTTCAACTACATCAGAGGCAACCATACTCTTATATCCTTTCTGAAATATACTATATATTTCAATCAAAAATTTGAGGTTAGATTACCACATGCAAAATGCTGGAGGAACTCAGCAGGTCGGTCAGCATCTGTGGAAAGGAATAAACTGTCGACGTTTCAGGCCAAGACCCTTCATCAGGACACCTGTCAGATCCACTGTAGTCAGATTTACTCAGTCACATGATACTTATACAAACAGGAGTGTGTGACAGCATATTGGCTGTGTAAAATAAACTGGCGAGAATATCTGCCAAGAAAGCAAAAAGCATAAATGTTGAAAGCAGAATATAGAGTCATAGAATGAATGGATATGTTTTTTAATTGTTCAGTCCTGCTTGAGACTAATGGGCTTAACTTCCTTGGAATTGAGAAGGATTTAATTGAAGCAATTCTGAAGGAGCTTGACCGGTTGGGTGGAGAGGTCTCTTTGATGACACTGCTTCACCAAGGGAGTAAGTCAAAATAAAAGGTTGTCACAAATTTTTGTACAACAGCAGCTGTGGTTATTCTGAGAGTATTGTTTTACCATAATGCAGAGAACATAGAATATACAGCACAGTTCAGTCCTTTTGGCCCATGAAGTTGTGCTGACTTTTTAACCTATTCTAAGATCAATTTAATCCTTCCCTTCTACCTTGCCCTCCATTTTTTCTATCACCCATGTGCCTATCTAAGATTTTCTTAAATGGCCCCAAAGTACCATATGTGTTCCACATAACCACTCCTCTCTAAGTAAAGAACTTTACCCTGTATTTTCCTCCAGTTACCTTAAAGGCCATCATCCACCCTGTGGAGGTAGGATGCCAGGACTTAGTTGGAGCATCGACAACGAGGTTACTCCCTGACTGGAGAGAGGATCAGGAGCTGGCTGAAGAGATAGAAAAGGGTGTCTTTTGACTGTGGCTGAGGAGGAAGGACAGAAATGGGGTGGGGGGGGGTGGGGAATGACTAATCTCACTGGAAGCTGCAGGGGTGGCAGGGAGACGTTCCTGCTACTGTTCCACCACCAGGAGATGTACCAGGGCTGAGGGAGCGAAACATAATGAGCGGTGGTCCCTGGCTGATGGCATATGGGCACTGTTGGAGGTGTGGCAGACAGCAATGCCAAGCAGGAAACAACATCTTCCTGTAAATATCATTGCCTCTTTGTATTAGCTATTTCACCCCCTGGGAAAAAGTCACTGGCTATCCACTCAGTTTATGTCCCTTATCATCACGTACACATCTATCAAGTGACCTCTCATCCTCCTTCACTCCAGACAGATCTTAAACTCACTTGACCTTATCTTCATAAGACATGCCCTCTGGTCCAGGCAGCATCCTAGTAAAACACAGGGAGGGGTGTGTGGAGAAAATTTGCTGGCCAAGACCAAGGGCATCTCAGAGGAATATCAGTTTATTGGTGGCCTTTCTTCGCAAGAACATCAGATTGAATTAAGCCTGATGTGTGGCTAGAGACATACGTCGTGAATTGATCTCCCAATTAGGTCTTAAAGCAAGGCTCTAAACTGCCTTTAATTTGGCACTAATTATTAATTGGCTCAGGATATCTGGATCAGTGATGTGAGAAATAATGGGTCAGAAAGGGTCACAGAATTTGTCTGACATTTTATTATATGCATGGTCCCAGATGGGGTGCTGTCCCTGTTAAAGTGACATGAGCAGAAAGCGCTAATTAACAATTGTGCCAGCACATTCCATCATAATATTCTGTCTCTCCTACCTCAATATTTCCCTTCTTAAATAAATTCAGCTCAGGGTTCATATCCCAGCATTCCATAGCCCTCCATTTCATAGGCATTCAGTGACCACTTTATTAGATACCACTGCTTAGCCCATCTACTTCAAGGTTTGACAAGTTGTGCATTCAGAACTGCTCTTCTGTACACAACAGTGGTAACGTAATTATTTGAGTAACTGTCGCTTTTCTGTCAATTTAAACCAATCTGGCCATTCTCCTCTGACCTCTCATTAACGGGGTGTTTTCACCCACATGACTACCACTCACAGGATGTTTCTTTTTGTTTTTTACACCAATCCACTTAGATCACATTTCTTCTGCATTCTGATGTTTGAACTCAGAAAGGTGCTGTCCATTATTAAGGATCCCTATCACCCAGGACATGTCCTCTTCTCATTGTTATCATCAGGAAGGAGGTACAGAGGCCTGAAGGCACACACTCAGCGATTCAGTAACAGCTTCTTTCCCTCTGCCATCTGATTTCTAAATAGACATTAAACCTATGAACACGATCTCTCTCTTTTACTAATTCTGTTTTTGCACAACAATTTTTACTGTAGCTATTTAATATACATATATCTACTACTGTAGTTTATTTATTGGTTCCTATTATTATTTTTTCTATATTTATCTTGCATTGCTTTGTACTGCTGGCACTAAGTTAACAAGTTTCACAACATAAGCCAAGAAATATTAAACTGTTTCTGATTCCAGTTCTGATTTTGAACAACAGCTGAACCCCTTGACCATGCCTGCATGCTTTTATGCATTGAGATGCTGCCATGTGATTGGCTGATTAGCTGTACAGGTGTATCTAACAGTGGCCACTGAGTGTATATAATATACGGTTTGTTAGTGTAATAGGAATCCTTACTTCACACATGGAACGCCGGCACAGTTAGGCATTTTTCCTGTGGAACAAGAAAAAATTTTCCTTGTGGAAAACTTATGCACAGACAGTGGTGGGTACCTGGAATGGGCTACCAGGTGTGATTATGGAGGCAAATATGCTAAAGCTATTTAAGAGTCTCTTAGTCCGTGAATATGCAGGGATAGAGGGATGTGGAGCATGTTCGGAAGGGATTAGTTTAATTAGCTTGCCACAACATCATTGGCTGAATGGTCTTTTCCTGTGCTGTACTCTTCTATGTGCACCTTTAATAAGCTATAGGCAAGTGGAGAGGGATCTTGCTCAAAATAAAAGTTTGTTGATTTAAGCCCTGCTCCCAAGATCAAAGCCCACAGCCCAGGCTGATACTCCTAATTCCGTACTGGACAAGAACTAAGCTGTCAGAAGCCATGCAAGAAACCTAAAATGTGATGTTAATTGAAGGCCTATATCATCTCACAGGTGGATTAATAAGATACCAAGATACTTTTTGTTTAGCAAGGAACTGTGTGGTCATCCCTGGTGAAAATGACAAAAATGACCTGCTGGTTTTGGAAATCACAAATAAAAACTGAAAATCCTAATCAGCAGGTCAGTAGGCATCTGTGGGAAGAGAAGCAGATTCAGTGGTTCAGGTCTTTCCCCCTGGTGTCCTTGAGACATTTATCCATCAACTAATTATTGTCTCTTTTATGTTTCAACGTCACATTGGTCCTATGGGATCTTCCTGTGCACGATTTGACTGCTATATCAGCATTGCAGAAATTGCTGATCCTTCCCATCACAAAGAAGTCAGTTCACGTATGCCAATGCTGACGTTGACAGAAGACCCAACTGCAGATTTTTCTTTCGAGTTTTTATTTGTTAGTTGGAGCTGAATCCTAACTTTAATATGTCCTGACTGTAACCTTCCCCCAGCTATCAGATATCAGTTAGAAACCAGAACTTTTCCATAGCCTGAGGTCGGAGATCTGTGATATTAATGTCACAACCATGGATTTGGCAGTGCAGCAGCTATGGCAATTGCGCTCGTGAATATGCACGTCATCTAATTATTATTTCACTGTGATGGTATTTTCCTTGTATTAAAAAGTATTTAACCCCAGACTGTCAAGACTTGTGCAAAGCACAGCAACAACTTGCTGCCTGCTTGCGTTCGGCCTTGCCTGAGAAATTGGACTGTCGAGTCAAGCGACTCTGAAGACTAGCGGTATTCGTTTTATTCTTACATTTATTTCAGCCACAGTGTGGGCTTTGCTTTCCATTGGAGAGTTTTAGTTAATGGCCCTGTTTGGCCTAGCATTAATCGTTTTCTTTTCCTTCGAACTCTGTTCGCATTAAAGCCTGTGAACTATCGACCCACTTCAGAGTCACTTGGGCCAAGTCCAAACATAGTGATGATAATTTAGCCATTCTCAGAATGAAGGAGCACCACCTTAGGGTAGCCTTTAATCTGAAGGCATGAATATCAAATTTTCTAATGTCCAGTAACTTCTACCCCTTCCCCTTCTCCTTTCTTCCACTCTCCATTCTGGCTCCCCTGTACCCCTTCTCTTCTCTGCCTATCACTTCTCTGTGGTGCCCCTCCTCCTCCCCTTTCTCCCATGGTTCACTTCCTTCACCTTTAGCCCTTTATCTTTTCTCCCTAACTTCTTCCAGCTTCTCACTTCAACCTGCCTCCCCCACCCAGCCACCTGCCTTCCCCCTCGCCTGGTCTCACCTATCACCTGGCAGATTGTACTCCTTCCCCTCCCCCTCTCCCCAACTTCCAATTCTGGCTTTTTCTCCCTTCCATTCCAGTCCTGATGAAAGGTCTTGACCAGAAACGTTGACTCTTTATTCCTCTCCATAGATTCTGCCTGACCGGCATTTGTGTGTGTGTGTGTGTTGCTCTGGATTTCCAGAATCTGAAGAACCTCTTGTGCTTGCCTGTGCAAACTTGACCAACCTCAGCACAGAAGTAGAGGCTCTTCTCGGTTGGAATGGCACAGGATGTAGTGCAGTTACCCTTTGAGTAAGAGGGCGTGTTGAATACTACGATGCCCATTTCCTCGTCTGTGGTTTGGGCTTGTGCTCAACCTACTGCAGTCCATGGCAAAATCCAAGTGCTACCCAGGACTATTCAACTGTACAAGGCATCACCACCACTACATCTGAAGGCAGCAAGGTTATGATCACGAGGGAGAAGATCTCCCCCCTGCGTGATCTAGATGTGCAGACAACTGTAGTGTCCATCCCAGTTGTTGGCCCTGACAGGATTACCAAATGTCACACTGAGCCATGGGCTTACACTTCCCAGGTCTTCACAGTTCACTTCCAAGGGCAGTTGAAGAGGTTGTCTGGTGCTGCAATAGTACCATGAAAGGTAGAAATTTGTAGGATCAGGGCTCAATGAACATCTTTGTGATTTGTACATTTGAAGCACATTCTGCTCAGGCAGGAAGCAAACAGAAATTCATTTCTGTAACACCTTTTATGTCTTCTCAAAAGTGATCTGAATGATCAACCCTTCACAGTAGCAATGTAATGGGACTTATACTCCTGGACAACAGTGCAGGGGCCTGAGTCTAAGTTCCACTGTGGCAGCCGAAGAGACTGAACTGTGATAATAATTGGGAATTTCAGTTCGTGATGACGACCGTGAAAGAAGCCAGCCTGGTTCACTAAAGACAGATAGATAAGATAAGCTTTACTTGTCACATGTACATAGAAACATCAAAACATTGAGCGAAATGCATCACCTGCATCAATGACCAGCACAGTTTGAGGATATACTGGAGGCAGCCCTCAAGTGTCGCCAACACAGCCTGCCCACAACTTACTAACCCAAACCTGGTCATCTTTGGAAAGTGGGAGGAAACCCATACAGTCACAGAGAGAATGTAAAAGGCACCTTAGAAATAGTGATGGTAATTGAACCCCAATCGCTGATCGTTGGCGCTGTAAAGGGTTACACTAACCGCTCTGCTACCGTACTGCTGTTCTTCCATTCTCACGTGGTCTGGCCTAGATGTGATGCCAGGTCCACACTGACTAGAGTTTAAAATGACCCAGGAAGCCACTCACCCCAAATGTATATTAAATACAACCTGAATGTATACAAATAAAAAACACAGTGAAACGTATGTGTAAGCAATGTGGCAGCACACAGCAACCCTCCAGGTGATAATAAGTAGACACCCCAGAAGGCATCATAGAAATGTCACAGCAGGGTAGGAGGACATTCAGCCCATCAAGCCTGTGCTGGCTCTTTATATCAAATCCCTTCAGCCCCATAACCCAGCAAGTGATTTTTCCTCAAAGTGCCAATCCAATTTCCTTTTGAACTTTATGTACTTGGAATCAGCCAATATACAGGACATAACTGTTACTGGAACATTGTGTTTTTTGCAGGAATCTTTTTATATTTAGATTTATTGTGAATTTGTTTCTGTTTTTTTTATTGTGTTCGTTAAGTTTATTGTGCATTTTCTTTGGATCCGGAATAACAACCATAGAGTGACAGTAAACAATCTTGAGTCCTGAAAACTGCATTTCCACGTCCCTTACGCAGTGAGTTTCCATTCTGTATGAAAATGTTTTTCTTCACTTCCCCTGTATTACCTCTTCCTCACGCCATTCAATACTGAGATCTATTTACCCTGCCTAAATCCACTGCAGATTAACACATCTCTTCCAAATCTGATTTCGCTCCAATTGCGTGGTTAAATACCATTCTTTTAGTGGTGTTATTTTGAAGGGTAAATATTGGCCTGAACTCACCAATGGTGCTTAGGTGCTTTTACATGTATTTGAGGGAGGAAGGATCAATCTTTCTTCTAAGAGACAACACACCCAAGAAGGAAGCACTCCCTCAGTGATGCACTGGGAAAATTGGCCATTATCTTTGGGTTCAAGTGAGACTGGTATGTGTGACCTTCTTAACCTGAGACAACCATTAAAATTTTTTAACCGACCGACGACTGCTGAACAGCTTGCCCATCCTTGATAATCACTGGAGAAGCATGCTGGTGGGGTTCAGGGGAAGGACGTCAATCTTTTGGGAGCCATCCATTGTGATCATGTGGGATCATCGCCACAGAATGCTTACCAAATGTGCTTTAAAAAAAGCCCAATTCACAGGAAAGCATCAGATGAAACAGTTGGCAGAACAGTTATAGCACTCTCTGTTTCCTAGGAAAACAATGTGTCATCAGAAAACTAAAGATACACAGAACGTTAAGGCTCCCATTGTTTTTCACCAAATCATGTTAACCTTGTAGATTAAATTGGAAACTTTTATTTGTTGAAAAAACAAATATGACAGCTTTTATTTCTCTCCAGTGGTACCTCTTGGCTCCTTGAAGATACAATGTTTTGGAAATGATTAGATTATTTTCCCAGCTTTAGGTCAGTCTGCAAAGTTTGACCTTAAAGGTTCGAACAGTTTTGCTTTGCTAGTTCAGTCTCTCTCTCCCCCCCCCCTCTCCCTCTCCCTCTCTCTCTTTGTGATACTATTTGTGTAGGGGGTTGGGAGGTTCCCTTTGTTGTTTCATAGTGTTTCCTTGAGCTTTATAGTGTAAGACATCAGTCATCCAGTAGAGTAGGGAGATGCAGTTGAAACATTTATTTTTTTGCCTCTGACGCAGGACCTGTTCCTGTACCAGTGCAAAGCAAAATGCCTGGCCAATCTTAAGGTACAAAAATAAATGGTGAAATGAAAGACAGTTGTTAACTGTAATGAGGGGTGCACCCTATTCCACATGCCCCAAACTAAGACTTACCTGGGTGTTAAGAGTTATGAATTGCACAGTGGGGATGGAATGGTAAAGTTAAGAGGAGGAAGTGGTACGGTTGTAAATATAATTGCAATTTAGTGCTTATAATTTGGAGGGGACAGAAAAACAAGTGATGTGGGATGCAGCAAAGTTGGGAAAGGCTTGAGTTGTTACTGCAGCTTGGAAAGAGGCCATTTGGCTTGTTGAGCTGATGCCAGCTCTCTGCATAAACAACTCAGTTTGTCCTACTTCTAATCCTTTCAACAACTGTCTGAATTCTGTATCTCCTCGTTATTGACCTCATTGTCATCCCATCCACCATTGCTGGGCTCCTTGCAGTTCAATTAAATCTTCCCTCAACTTCCGATGTTTTGTTGAAGACAAACCCAGCGTGGCCAAAGCTTTCACTGTGATTGAACTTCTCCAACCCCAGCATCGTCCTTGTAAATCACTTCTGAGCACTCTCAATAGCTTCCACATCCTGTAATGCGATGTTCAGCATTACACAAAGTGCTTTAGTTGTCGTCCAACTGGAGTTTTATGCGGCTGAACCATGACATCTATAACCTCCTGTATTCTCTGCATTGATCAATAATGGCATGCATCCCAGATGGTTTCATAACCATCTCATTTAGAAGGCTGGTCAGGTGTAAAATTAAGTCCTAAACCAGCCAATCTAAATCTGACCTAAGCATATATAATTATGTTTTTCGATATCTAATCTAACTCGACTGGATTTGGTGCCATGGCAGAAGAAATAAAGAAACTTGCTATGCCACATATATATTGTCATAGAATCATAAAACCCTACAGCACAGAAACAGGTTTTTCTGTTCTTCTTGTTCATACTGAACTATTCTTCAGCCTTGTCCCATCGACCTACACCCGGACCAAAGCCCACCGTACCCTCCCTCCCAAATTGAATTGAATTGGCTTTATCTCTTACATCCTTCACATACATGAGGAGTAAAAATCTTTACATTATGTGCATTGTACAATTAAATGTGTCACTTAAATGTTGAAACTGAACACCCGTATCCATCACTTCCAATGGGAGCTCATTCCACATTCTCGCCAAACTCTGAGTGAAGAAATTCGCCACCCCATGTTCCCTTTAAACATTTTACATTTTACCCTTAGCCTGTGACCCCTAGTTCTCATCTCACCCAACCCCAGTGGAAAAACCCTGCTTGCATTTACCCTATCTATACCCCTCATAGTTTTGTATACTTCTATCAAAGCTCCCCTCATTCTCCTATGTTCCAGGGAATAAAGTCCTAACCTATTCAGCCTTTCCCTATAACTCAAGTCCTCAAGTCCTGGCAATATCCTTGTGAATTTTCTCTGCATTTCTCTTATACAAGTTCAACTTATCATCCCACCTCCTGCACTCGATACATTGATTTATGAAGCCAATGTGCCATAATCTCCCTTTATGATGCTATCTACCTGTGATGCCATTTTCAAAGAATGATGAATCTGTATTCCCAGATCTCTCTGCTGAACTTCACTCTGCAGTGCCCTACCAATCACTGTGTAAGTCAAGAACATGTTGGTGTTGATTGAGAACAAGCAGCTGAGAACATTCACTAGTACCCATATATTTATCTGAAATATAGTACTGTGCAAGGGGCTTAGGCACATATATATAACAAGGATGCCTAAGACTTTTGCACAGTATTGTACTTGTCAACGCGGAGCAGGGAACAAGTTTATAAATCCGATGGGAGCAACGGACGTTGGGAATGGCGAGAAATGTGTGGGACAGGTGGCAGAGAAGGAGTGCCAGAGGTGGGGTATGGTGCGGATGCAGCCACACCCAGCCCCGAGACATCGGGAGAGGTCATTTGATTCCTAGCAACTGGTTTATTGATCATTACAGGATGTGTCTCTGGTGTATCTGCCTCTTGCCCTTTCCCTTCCTCTCTTCCCAATCATGATGCCCCCTCCCTGCCTCCTTCCCACTCTCAGTCCACAACAAAGACATATCGGAATCAGGTTTATCGTCACTCACATATGTTATGATTTTTTTTGAGACAGCAGTACAGTGCAATACATGACATGACTACAGTGTTGTGCAGAAGCCTTAGGCACCCTTGCTGTATGTGTAAGACTGTATACATGTGTATATATGTGTAAGACTGAAAACAGAGGAGTGCCCCAAAGAATGAATGACAATTAAATGTCAGAACCCCAAATACACCCCCCCAGCTCCCCTCCCTTGTGTGCGTAAATGGCAGCAAGCAACAATTCCCCTTCCCCCCACACTGGCAAAAAAAAGTGTCGGCACTGCCACTGGGCACTCAAGAGTGAGCAAAGCAACAGCAAAGACACAGACATGCAGTCACCCCAAAGACTTTGTGTTTCAGCTAGTATTTGACATATCACAGGCTCTCCCTCTCTCTCTCCCTAATAAGGGAGAAGGAAGTGTCTCCGTTTTGCCAGCGAGTGGGGAGACATAACAAACAACTCGCTGGTTTACCATGTTAAGAGTCCGTTACGTCGCTTTTTTCAAGGTCTGTGCCTGAAGATCTTAAAGATCTCAGGTTTCCAGGCACACAACTGTAGATATTTCGACTCCTCTGATGATCCAAGGGTTTCTGACCCTGGATCCGCCCGTCTCCAGAGCCCCGAGATCTTAGGCTTCCAAATCCAAGCCCAACGCTTAGGCCGAGGCCTTGGCCAGTTATGAAACCTTGAGAACGGGTCCCAGTCCCGCAAAGAACTGGAATCAGCGTGTAACTCTAGATCAGGGTTTTCAAAACAACCCTGAAAGGGAAAAATAGAGGTAGTGAAGATGAAAACAGAGCTGTTTCTGAAGATGCAAGCAAAGGAGTTGCTGTCATTACTCTGCTCCACCTCCTGTCAAGAGAAATCTTCCCTAAATTTTTGTTCATTGTTTGCTGAGCACTAGATCTGTGGCATGTAAGTCTGGTGACCCAAGTCTGTACCTGGAAACCAGGTATGACTTGCAGAGGGCTATTTCAAGGGTGAAGAAACAATTCTGAGTGAGGTTGGAGGCAACATCAGATGCACATCAACCCTGAACAGGGTTTACAGGCCGTTACTTCTTACAAAGCGGAACCCCGTATCATGAATGGCAGCGGTGCTTCACTACCAGATGAGCTCAACGCCTTCTAGGTCCGCTTTGAAGGGGAGAATATAACTACAGCTGTGAAGATCCCTGCTGCAGCCGGTGACCCTGTAATCTCTGCCTCGGAGGCTGATGTCAGGCGGTCTTTCGGGAGGGTGAACCCTCCCAAGGCGGAAGGTCCTGACGGAGTACCTGGAAAGGCTCCGAAAACTTGTGCCAGCCAACTGGCGGGAGTATTCAAGGACATTTTCATCCTCTCACTGCTACAGATGGAAGTTCCCATCTGCTCTAAGAGGGTAACAATTATACCAGTGCCTAAGAAGAGAAGTGTGAGCTACCTTAATGATTATCACTCAGTAATCTCACATCTACAGTGATTGAATGCTTTGAGAGGTTGTTCGTAGCTAGAACCAACTCCAGCCTCGTCAAGGAGTAGAATTTGCCTATCGCCACAATAGATCTATGGCAGACGCAATCTCAATAGCTCTGCACCCGGCCTTAGATCACCTGGACAATACAAATACCTATGTCAGGATGGTGTTCAGAATCAGGTTTATTATCACTGGCATGTGACATGAAATTTATTAACTTAGCAGCAGTAGTTCAATTCAATACATAATCTAGCAGAGGGAGAAAAAATAAAACATAAATAAACAAACAAGTAAATCAATTATGTATATTGAACAGATTATTTAAAATGTGCAAAAACAGAAATACTGTATATTAAATAAAAGTGAGGTAGGGTCCAAAACTTTAAAGTTCTTTCAGGAATCAGATGGCAGAGGGGAAGAAGCTGTTCCTGAATCACTGAGTGTGTGCCTTCAGGCTTCTGTACCTCCTACCTGATGGTAACAGTAAGAAGGGGGCATGCCCTGCGTGCTGGAGGTCTTTAACAATGGAGGCTGCCTTTCTGAGACACCACTCCCTAAAGATGTCCTGGGTACTCTGTACGCTAGTGTCAAAGATGGAGCTGACAAGACTATAGCTAAGCACTTAACAGCATAATTCTCACTGAACTGATCAATAATCTCAAGAATTTGGGCCTCTGTACCTCCCTCTGCAATTGGATCCTTGATTTCCTAACTGAAAGACCCCAATCTGTGCAGGTTGGTGATAATATCTCGTCCTCGCTGATGATCAACACTGGCGCACCTCAGGGATGTGTACTTAGCCCACTGCTCGACTCTCTCCATTCCCATGACCGTGGGGCTAGGCGCAGCTCAAATTCCATCTATAAATTTGCTGATGATGTGATCACTGTTGGCAGAATCTCAGACAGAGATGGGGAGGCGTACAGGAGCGAGATATACCAGCTTGTTGTTGCAGCAACATCCTTGCATTCAACATCAGTTGTGGATTTCAAAGTGTAAGACAAGGGAACATGAACCAATCCTCATAGAGGGATCAGAAGTGGTGAGAGTGAGCAATTTCAAGTTCCTGGTTGTCAGGATCTCTGAGGATCTAACTTGGTCCCAACATATCGATGCAGTTATAAAGAAGGCAAGACAGCGGCTATATTTCATTAGGAGTTTGAGCTGATTTGGTTTGTCACCTGAAACAGTATCAAACTTCTCTCGGCGTACCGGGGAGAGCATTCTGACCGGCTGCACTACTGTCTGCTATGGAGGGGCTACCGCACAGGATTGGAAGAAGCTGCAGAAAATTGTAAAATTATTCAGCTCCATCTTGGGTTCTAGTCTCCATTGTATCCAAAACGGCTTCAAGGAATGATGCCTCAGAAAGGTGGCATCTATTAGTAAGGACCCCCACCACCCAGTACAGGCCCTTTTCTCGTTGTTACCATCAGGTAGGAGGTACAGAAGCCTGAAGGCACACACTCAGTGATTCAGGAACACCTTCCTCCCCTCTGCCATCATATTTCTAAATGGACATTGAACCCATGAACACAGCTCACCCTTATTATATTATTTTTGTTTTTGCACTATTTTTAATTAATATACATATATACACTTACATTGATTTACTTAATTATTTCTTCTTCTATATTATCATGCACTTCATGATGTGCTGGTAATATTAAACCTGATTCTGATTCTAAATCTTACAGCTTGCTAAAACTGTGCTTAAGTTGCATCTGGGGTATTGCATTCTATCTGGTCACAAGATGCAGAGGTTTTGGAGAGGGTGCAGAGGAAATTTACTCAGATGCTGCCTAGATTAATATGAATGTGCAATAAAGAGAGGTTGGACAAAATTGGGTTGATTTCATGGCAGATCAGAGGCTGAGGAGAGACCTGAGAGAAGCTCACAAGGTTATGAGAGACATGGAGAAGACAACCTGCATCTTTTTGCCAGGGTTGTAATATCTAATTCTAGGGAGCATTCACTTAAGGTAAGAGGGGAGATGTGTGGGCAAGTTATTTATACAGACAGTGTTGGGTGCCTGGGATGCATTGCCAGGAGTGGTAGTGGGCAATTATGAGAAACGGCATTTAAGGGGTTCTTAGATAACCACATGAATGTGCAGAGAATAGTGGAATATGGACATTGTGCAGGCAGAATGAGCAATTTTAGTTGGGCATTTGATTACTAGTTCAATGAGTTTGGCATAGCAACATGGGCCAAAGGGTGTATTTTGTGCTACTTTCTAAATAAACTTGCTCCATTTAGCATCTTCTGTGTGACAAAATTGTCCCTTGGGGTTCCTATTAAATCTTTCCCCTCCTGTGTTAATCCTGTCCCTCTTGATCTTGATTCCTCAAACCTTGATAAAAGTGTCAGAACATTTGGATATGCCCAAGTGCGGAGAGTGAGAGAGAGTCTGAAGGGGGTCAGTAGTTCAGTGAATTTGCTGAGAACTGTTGCAGAATTTAAAAGAAAAGGAAAACAATAAGTGCTAGGCCAACAGGGCCATTAACTAAAACTCTCAGATTGAAAGTTAAGTGCCAACATTGTGGCTGAAAGCAATACCTAAATACGAAATGAATACCGCTCCTTTCCAGCATCAGCTGAAGTGGTAACACACTCAAAATGCTGCAGGAACTCAGCAGGTCAGGTAGCACCTATGGAAAGTAATAAACCCTTTGCATTTCAGGCCTTCATAAGCACTGGAACATTGACTGTTTATTCCTTTCTGTAGATGCTGCCTGACCCACTGAGTTCTTCCAGCACTTTGTGTGTGTTGCTTTGGATGTCCGGCATCCGGTTTTCTCGTGTTTGTGAGTCAAGGTGGTGGTCCTCTCTCCTGGACGAGGACGAGGATAAGCAGAGAGTGCAGAGTTGCTGTGCGCTTGGTTCCAGTCTCAACAAGACTACAAGGAAAAGAAGGGAGTTAAATACCGGCAGAATGAGACAGTAATTAGCTGGAAGGTGCATGCCCTCGAGTGCAGTTGTCCAACCTGTAGTGCAGTCTGCCTACAGGGGTGCATAGACCCCACAGAAGTGTGTGTGATTGCGACAAAAAGACTGGGTTCATTCACTCTATCTATGCGCCCCATGATTTTATACATCTCTGTAATCCAGTATTAGTCTCCTACAATCCAAGAAAAATAGGGTTCTAGGCTGAGCAACCTTTCCCTAATACATCAAGACCTGGCAGCGTTCTCATGAAACGTTTTGGTACTCTTTCCAGCTTAATGGCATCTTTCTTATTGGGGGGGCAGGGAGTCCAATGCAGCCTCAACAGCATCATGTTCCAACCTTGACTGATGAAGGCCAATGTGCCAAATGCCTTCCTCACCACCCTGCCTACCTACGATGCAGGTACATCCTTGTACCTCTCAGTTCCTCTGCTCTGCAACACTTCTGTGGTCACTTAACACACACAAGGTGCTGGAGGAATTCAGTAGGTCAGGCAGCATCCATACAGAGGAAAAAGCTATTTCCAGCCAAGATCCTTAGAACGGCAAGGGGAGGAGGAGGAAGGTGGGAGAAAAGGAAGGGGGTACACACTGCCAGGTAATAGGTAAAACTAGGTGAGGGGGGAGAAGTACGTGGGTGTGGTGGGGGGGATGAAGTGAGAAGCTGGCAGATGATAGGTGGAAGAGGTAAAGAGCTGAAGAAGAGGAATCTGCTAAGAGGGCAGAGTGGACCATGGAGAAAGGTAAGGAGGAGGGACACCAGAGGGAGGTGACAGGGTGTGTTAGTGTGTTCTGGCTTAGCTTCACTGGTCCTTGACTACTAAAGAAAAACATTTCATATGCCTTTCAGCCACATTATTGACCTGCCCTGCTCTCTTTAAATGAGAATGTACATGTACATTTATTGTATATTTGTTGTGCATTTTTTTGCTTTGTTGCACCTCCACAAGCGAATTACTTCTTCTAAAGAGAGTGTCTCTTAGAGAAGAAAATTGCTCACAGCTCTCTCTTCAATCATCTGCTCAGCACTGCATCTCACGGAGGTTTGGACATGCAAGCTGATGAGTTCACAGCAGCCTTGTCAGATCATTAAAAATGATTTGCATGTCTCTTTGCTGACCCCAGGACTTTGTGAAGTGCTTTACAGCCAAGATGAAGCGTGGTTAGTGAGGTGATAGGAAATGTGGCCGCCATATTGTGGAGAAAGCTTCCATAAACAGAGACCAGATAACAATGAGATAATCTGTTGCTAATGGTGTTGGGTAAGGGATAACTCTCTGCTCTGATTCTGTGAGGTCTGATAGAGCAGGCAGGGTCCCAGCACTGTGTCTCTTCAGAAAGCTGTAGCTTATTGATCCAGGAAGAACCACAGCCTAGATTCTATGCTTAGCTCCCTTCAGTGGTACTGCTTTATAATAAAATGATTTCAGAATACTTATTGTTTAGCAGTAAGTTATTTTCTTAACTGAGGTCCTACCAGCAGCAGAAGCCATATATCATGCAGCAGGGAAGCAGACCATTCAGCCCACTGAGCCTGTGCTATCCATCAAGCGGCCATTTACACTATTCCTCTCTAAGCTAGATAGAGTGGATGTGGAGAGTCTATAGTGGGAGAGTCTAGGACCAGAAGGCACAGTCTCAGAATACAAGGATGTCCCTTTAGAACAGAATGGTGAATCTGTGAAATTCATTGCTACAGACGCCTGTGGAGACCAAGCCATTGGGTATATTTACAGTGGAGGTTGATGGGTTCTTGATTAGTAAGGGCATCATACAGGAAAAGGCAAAAGAATGGGGTTGAGATGGATAAACATCAGTATCATAGTATGGTGAAGCATGCTTGATGGGCCAAATGGCCTAATTCTGCTCCTATATCTTATGGTCCTATGGTCAAATAGTCCTCCCTCCCCACAGATTCCAATGACTTACCAACACACCAGAGACACTGTGTAGTGGCCAATATACCTCTCAACTGAACGTCCTTGGGATGTGGGGAGAAACCAGAGCTCCTGGGGACAATCCACAGGGTCACAGGGAGAACGTGCAAACTCCACTCAGGCAGCACCCAAAGTCAGGATTGGAGCTGGAACTTGTTAGATCTGCACTACTGTGAGGGCCCTACTAAATCTGTAAAAAGGGTATGGATTTTTTTCTTTGTGCATGGTTTCATTCAGACCTTGTATCAAGAGGGTTGATTGCTTGAGGGTGCAGAACAGGTTTACCAGCTCCTGCCTGGATTAGAGAGTATGATTTGTCAGGAAAGGCTTGCCAAACTTGGGTTGTTCTCCCTAGAGCATTGGAGACCTGATAGAGGTTGTTGAGAGGTGTAGATAGTCAGAATCTTTCCCGTCGGGTACAAATGACGAACACCAGAGTGCATGTTTTGAAGGTTATAGGTGGGGTTGAGTTGAAATCAGCATTTATGCACAGTGTTGTAGATACCTGGACTGGGTTACCAGGGCTTGTAGTGGAAGCAGGCAGTTTGGTGGGGTTTAAGTGCCATTTTTGATAGCACATGAATACGAAGGGAATGGTGGGAGATAGATGATCTACAGGAGGAAGACATTTAATATAAATTGGCATCAAGATCAACACAATACTGTGGGCGGAGAATCTTGCCCTGCACTGTAGTCCTGATGAGGCCCTTGGCCTGAAATGTCGACTCTTTATTCCTTTCCACGGATGCTGCCTGGCCTGCTGAGTTCTTCCCTCATTTTGCTTGTGCTACTCTGGACAGTTCTATGTTCTAAGAAGATTAAGCAAAGTACAATCTCGAGCAAAAAAATAAATTACTGGCCAAACTCAATAGGTCAAACAGCATGTGTGGAGATGGTGGGACAGTCAACTTTAAGTTCCTGGATGTCACCATCTCGTCGCACTTTGATACAATCATGACAAAGATACGCCCGAGGCTCTCCTTCATTAGGAATCAGAGGAGATTCAGTCTGTCACAAGAGGGTCCTGCAAATTTCTACAGATGGATGGCGGAGAGCATTCTGATTAGTGGCATCACAGCCTGGAATGGAGGCTCCGATGCACAGGATTGTAAGAGGCTCAACCATAGGTACAACACTCCTCACCGCTGAAGATGTCTTCAAGAGGTGATGCCTCAAGTAGGAGGCATTCATCAGCAAAGGCACTTAGCATCTGAAATATGTCATCTTCTTGCTACTACCATCAGGGAGGAAGTATGGGAATCTGAAGACCCATACTCAATGATTCAGAAACAGCTTCTTCCCCTTTGCCATCATATTCATGAGTGGCCCTTGCAGACAACTTCTTTATTCCTTCCTTTATGCACTCTTTATTTTGTAATTTATAGTAATTTTATGCCTGCACTGTACTGCTGTCACAAAACAAATTTCACATCGTATAAGACAGTGATAATCAATATGATGGTGATTCAAGAGTCAACAGCAGGATAGAAGCATGCATGAACCACCCTCTGGGCAACAAAGGTCTGTTTCGCCGCCTCTGCCCCTATCTCATTAACGTATAGATTAACTTTCCCCTGAATTCCTGAATTTTTCATGGAAAGAGAGCATGGGGTTAATTCAAAACCCTGCCCGACTACTGCTGAGTAGAGTGGTCAGGGACGATTTGCGTTGCTGACCCACTGATTACTTTTTTCTTCTGAAAATGAACTCAGCACCTTCCCACAGAAATGCACAGAACATCAAAGATCCCTACCTCCCTCAACCCCTGCTCCAGTTGACTCCTCCCCCTCCCCCCAGCACAGATTCGCACAGCCTCTCTGTGAGGATAAAACAATCCCTTGCTACGTAAGCTTCGTGAACAGTTCGGGACCCTTGGCCTTGACCACACAGGAGTTAGGGGGATAGACTGCTCTATGTGCCATAGCTCTGATACAAACGTTGCCAAGAAAGTGACGACGGACTGTGTAGGCCTTGTATAATGGGCCTGAACAAGATGGCTTCAAACCCAGTATAATGGTGGAAAATCACCTTTCATCTTCAGGCCGTTGCAAGAGAATTGGCAGAACTTTCACCTGCAGAAGTCATAACAAGGCAAAGACACAACACGGCTGAACTCTTGTGCTTCCAGTCTGAACTTAACTATCTAACTTTATCTTTATATGGAATAATCAAGGCTGTTTGATGTAGTTGAAGTGTTTACCATAGACATTACACAATAGTCTCCGTGAATTCACAAGGAACTTCCAGGCTAACAGTTCTGGTGCAGGAGACTATTTGACTAGTTGCTTGTGTCCAAGCATTGTTAGCGAGCTATACAATTGGTTCCACCACCTGTTGTCCCCACATATATCCCTGGGCAATATTCTTTGAAAAAAATTGGCCCTATGGCTCTTGACTCCTGTGGCATCTTCCTATGCACATACAACCCGGGACCACTTGATTAGGTACCTCCTGTGGCTAATAAAGAGGCCATTGAGTGTATGTCCACCGTCTTCTGCTACTGTAGCCCATCCACTTCAAGGTTCACCATGTCATGCGTTCGAGATACCCATCTGCACATCACTATTGTAACTTCTTGTTATTTGAGCTACTGTTGCCTTCCTGACAGCTTGAGCCAGTCTGGCCACTCTCCTCTGACTTCTACCATTAACAAGGCACTTTCACCCACAGTTTGACTGCTCCCTGGATGTTTGGGTTTTTTCTTTTCTGTTTATCACACAACTCTCTGCAAACTAGAAGCTGCGGTGCATGAAAATTGTAACAATTAATGAAAAAAACCTGGTGGTTGGAACAGAACGTTTATCATGTACAGTTCTGTTGAATAGGTCTGCCTGTCCCACATAAGTAATGAACCAGTTCACACTCACAGAATAATTAAGTCAAACGTACATGCACAGGGTAATAGGTCAGACCTTAATTGATAGATGGACTATCCTGCGAAATCGACCAATCACGTGATGTCACATGACCAATAACCAATCACACACTGGACGGGACATCTCTCTGCCCGTAATTTTTAGGCGACACTAGTTTGATAATATTCGACCGGTTTTCCAGACAGTTCCGATTGGTGCAGTCCAAAAGCCCCAGAATCAAGTGTTGCTCTGGATTCTGAGCTTTCAGCTGGGGATTCCGCTTCGATAGGTGGTGGTGCTAACTCATCTTGTTCATCAGCTTGTTGTGGAATGAGAGATTCATTTTGCCGTCTCCTGATGTGGTCTAGGTGTCAGCGGCATCCTCAAGTAACTTGTTGGCCCTCTTTCACCACACCTTCTCCTTTCTCAGAGTTCAGGCAAGCATGAAAACTCAAAGTTCCAAACTTTACCCCACGTTGTTTCAGTCTCTTACTCAGCCTTCCCACTCTGGGGGCAATAAATCCAATCGGGAACACAGTATGCAGCCCAATAATAGTTTAGATGGAGAGAAACCTGTGGTAGCTTGTGGGGTTATTCAGTACCCGAATGAAAACCTGTTCATTCTGGTGTATATGTCTCTATTCAACTTTTGTACCCCTTGCTTCACAGTCTGAACAGCTCTTTCAGCAGTACCGTTTGCTGGTGGGTGATAAGAGGCGTAGGTTGCAATCGAAATCCATTGTCTTGTAAAAATTGTTTGAGTTCCTCACTTGTAAATGCAGGACCATTATCACAGACCACAGTATTGGGGATTCCATGCATTCAAAATAGTGTACGCAAAATGTTTATCATCATCTGGCTGGTTGAAGTCTTCACCGCTTTGGCCTGGATCTATTTAGAAAGCGCATCGATGACTACCGATAACATGTGACTGTCCAATGGACCAGTGTAGTCTACATGTAAACATCTCCAGGGTTTGGTGAGCCAATGCCATTGAACCATGGTATGGGAGCGTTTAAAGGCCGAAACTGCTGCATGGGTTGCACACACAAACAATGTGCTCAATGTCTTCATCAATTTTCGAACACCAAGCGTAATTACAGACTCGAGCCTTCATGCTGGGTATTTGGTATTTCTGGAAAGGCACAATGTAACTCTTCCAGGATAGGGGACTGCAGTCCTCTAGGATTTACAATATGACTTGCTCACTGTAAACAACCATCGTGGATACTAAGCTCGTTTTGACGTCTGGCATAGGGTAGCACAGTTTCGGGTACACTAGTTGGCCATCCATCTTCTACAAACCTTTTTACTTGTGCTAATGTTACATCTCACTCAATTTCTCCTTCTACCCGAGAAATGCTGACTGGGGATGCATTGACCCAGTCCATTGGGAGTGCCAGCTCACCTGGAAGGATATTCACATAACGGAAGACGGCTTAAGGCATCTGTGGTGTAATTGTTTTTACCGGGAACATAAGATGGCACGTACTGATGAGTGGACAGGTATGGAGCCCACTGATGCCATCTGCGGCACAGCCTTGCTTTCACCAACCAATCCCACCAATGCCTCGTGGTCCGTATGAATCTAGAAACATTGCCTGTACAGGTAATGGTGGAAATGCCTAACTCCAAAAACAACTGCCAATACTTCCTTCTCCAACTGTGCATAGTTTAGGTAGGCTGGGTTAAGAGTGCATAATGTGACAACGATAGACTTTTCATCACTGTGCAAATTCTTCTGGGTTAGCACTACACCAACACCGTACAGGAGGAATCACAGTACAAAACTATTGGCATCCTGGGTCTGAAGTGCATTGGTGCTTGTGATTAAGTCAGCCTTTGACATCACAAATGGCATGGAAACAGCAGATAAGAATGAAGTTTTGTTGCAACAGTGTGAAATACAAGGAGAGGCAACGTCCCCATCAGCGACAACTGCAGCACATTATACAGATGTTAACAAAGTGTCCCTAGCTGAGGAAAAAGGGAATCATAGTCCAGGTTTCCGATGTTACCGTTGTGGTGAATTTCACCAGAAGCCTAACTGACGATCAACACCGAGACTTTGCTATCCTTGCCAAAAGAAAGGACACTTGGCAAGGGTTTGCTGATCTGGGCTTCCACCTAAACCGGAACATTCCACAGCAGCACAGTACATGGCTCTGGAGCCGGACGTACTCAGATGGTCTCAGGCCAGTTCCCCTACACGGATGGTTTTAAAGATTAACGCAGCCCCATTGCCTTTGAACTCGACCCTGGATGCCCCATTGCTCTATGCAGTGAAAAGACAGGGGTAAAGATGTTTGACCCTGATTCTTTAATGACTCTTACACCACTGCATTGCAGTCTGAAGTATTACACGGGGGAGCAGTTACAGCTCCTCGGTTGTGACAGAATTCTACTTGAGCATGAAAGTCAATTGCACCAATTACCAGTGATCACTAATGGAGAAGGAATGAACTCACACCTGACGAAGGGTCTCGGCCCGAAATGTCGACAGCGCTTCTCCCTAGAGATGCTGCCTGGCCTGCTGTGTTCCACCAGCATTTTGTGTGTGTCGTATGAACTTACACCAGTGTGATTGGCAACAGAAAGTGCCTGCCTTAGGTGTGTATCAGATGACATGTCCGTTGAGAGGTTACTCAAATATAACAAGGTTCCACACGGAAGGTTAGTTAGGAAGGTTCAATCGTTAAGTATTAATATTGAAGCAGTAAAATGGATTCAACAGTGGCTGGATGGGAGATGCCAGAGCATAGTGGTGGATAACTGTTTGTCAGGTTGGGCCCAGTGACTAGTGGTGTGCCTCAGGGATCTGTACTGGGTCCAATGTTGTTTGTCATATACATTAATGATATGGATGATGGGGTGGTAAATTGGATTAGTAAGTATGCAGACGATACTAAGGTAGGTGGCGTTGTGGATAATGAAGCAGGTTTTCAAAGCTTGCAGAGAGATTTAGGCCATTTAGAAGAGTGGGCTGAATGATGGCAGATGGAGTGTAATGCTGATAAATATGAGATCCCTACATTTTGGTAGGAATAATCCAGATAGGACATACATGGTAAATGGTAGGGCATTGAAGAATGCAGTAGAACAGAGTGATCTAGGAATAATGGTGCATAGTTCCCCGAAGGTGGAATCTCATGTGGATAGGGGGGTGAAGAAAGCTTTTGGTATGCTGGCCTTTATAAATCAGAGCATTGAGTATAGGAGTTGGGATGTAATGTTAAAATTATGCAAGGCATTGGTAAGGCTGAATTTGGAGTATTGTGTACAGTTCTGGTCACCGAATTATAAGAAAGATGTCAACAAAATAGAGAGAGTACAGAGAAGATTTACTGGAATGTTACCTGGGTTTCAGCACCTAAGTTACAGGGAAAGGTTGAACAAGTTAGGTCTTTATTCTTTGGAGTGTATAAGGTTGAGGGGGGGACTTGATAGAGGTATTTAAAATTATGAGGGGGATAGATAGAGTTGACGTGGATAGGCTTTTTCCATTGAGAGTAGGGAAGATTCAAACAAGAGGACATGAGTTGAGAGTTAGGGGGCAAAAGTTTAAGGGTAATGTGAGGGGGAATTCCTTTACTCAGAGATTGGTAGCTGTGTGGAACGAGTTTCCAGTAGAAGTGGTAGAAACAGGTTTGATATTGTCATTTAAAGTAAAATTGGATAGGTATATGGACAGGAAAGGAATGGAGGGTTATGGGCTGAGTGCGGGTCAGTGGGACCAGGTGAGAGTAAGTGTTCAGCACAGACTAGAAGGGCTGAGATGGCCTGTTTCCGTGCTGTGATTGTTATATGGTTGTATAAACTTCTTTTTGGCAATCCTGATGAAGGTAAGCTCAAGGGTAACAAAGTACGTCTTCCAGAATCAGGCACAGTCAAACCAAAGATCTTCAAGGCACGTTCCTTGCCAAACATGCTTCACCCCAAAGTTGAGGCAAAGCTTATGGGGTCACAAGAAAACAGGATCATTGAACCTGTGAAGTTTTCACATTGAGCAGCCCCTATTGTGCCAGTTGTCAAGAGTGTGGGAGCATAAGGATATGTGAAGATTACAAGATCACAGTGAATCCATGCCTACCCACCAAGTACACCCAATTCCAAAGATAGAAGACAACCATACAACACCAGAAGGTGGAAAATTCTTCACTAAATTTGATGTTCTTTTTCGTAAAGGGGGGTGTGGGTTTGATGTTTTTCACATTCTTTCTTTGTTTCCTGGCTATCAGGTGAAGACAAATTTCAGAGTTATATAAGGATACGTGCTTTGATAATAAATAAACCTTTGAACCATTGACCCTCATGCATACAACTGGCTTGAACTAGAATAGTAGTCTAAAAGCCTCACTACCATTGCAACCCACAGAGGCTTCTTCCAGTGTATGAGGCTCCTATTTGCATATGTTTATCTCCAACAATATTCCAATGTTGTTGGAACCTGCATGACTCCTTTCCTTGCATATTCAGAAACAGCTCTATTTCCATCTGTAATATCTCTATTTTTCCCTTTCAGGGTTCTCTTGAGGATCCTGTCCTGGAATTACACACTGACATTGAGGGAATGGGACCCACTCTCAGGGTTTCACGACTGGCCGTTATTCGACATGCCAAGGATGCAGCCTAAGAACTTAGCTTGCCTTCGGAGGTCTGAGATCTCGTGGCCCTGGAGACGGGCAGGTCGAAGGTCGGTGTTCCGGCAGAGATTGGTGTGTTGTGGGAGCCGGAAGATCGATGGCTGTGTGCCCATAGACCTGAGATCTTTGGGCACAGAGCTTGTAAAAAGCAACCCAATGGACTTATAACGTCATAAACCAGCAATTTGTTTGTTATGTCTCCCCTCTTGCTGTTAAACAGGGACACCTCTGTCTTCTTTATTGGGGGGGGGGGGGAGGGAGGGAGAGAGAGAGAGAGAGAGAGAGAGAGAGAGAGAGAGAGAGAGAGAGACACACACTGTGGTATGTCGAATACCAGGTGAACAATGTAGTCTTTGGGTTGCTGCAAGTCTGTGTCTTTGCTGTTGCTTTGCTGCACACTTGAGTGCTCGGTGGTGGGTGCCAATGCTTTCTTTTTTTTGCTGGAGGTGGTGGGGAGATTGTTGCTTGCTGCCGCTTATGCATGGGAGAGAGGGGAGTTAAGGGCATTGGGTTTCTAACATTTAACTGTCACTCATTCTTTGGGGGCACTCCTCTGTTTTCGGGGATGGTTGCGAAGAAAAAGCATTTCAGGATGTATTCTGTATACATTTCTCTGACATTGAATGTATCTTTGAAACTTTTGATATTCAGATTACTGGGTAGACCCCGGAAGAGCACCTGAATAATCTTGATAAACCCTTCTCCCGACTGCTGCAGTGTGGTCTACGACTAAAACATGAGAAAAGCATCATTCCAGCAGATCATTTAGAATACCTGGGTCTTCACTTGGATTCCAAATCCAATTAAAGAAAAGCTTCACTCCATTCTTGAAGCCCAGCAACAAGGAACATACTTGAACTTGGCTCCTTTTTGGACATGTTCAATCATCATGCCAGATTATTGAAGAAAGATATGAGGTGACATTGGGATTAGGCAGAGGAATCTGTTTTTCAGAGAGCCAAACTAAAGCTGACTCAATCGCAAGCATGAATGCACTCCAGTCATAGGGTGCCAATCGTTTTGTACTATGAAGTCGCTCTGTATGGTGTTGGTGTGATGGTAAGACAGAAGAATATGGATGGCGATGAAAAGCCTGCTGCTTTCATGTTTTAACCCAGCTGAGCAAAACTAGTTGGACAAGTTGATCAGCAGTTTCTGAGATACTCAAACCACCTGGTCTGGCATCAGCAATAATTCCACAGGTTAAAGTCACTTAGATCACATTTCTTCCAAATTCTAATGCTAGGTCAGTGTATAATGGCTGCACCAACAGTAATCACTGTTAAGGTTCAATAAACTGATTAGAAAAGCTGGCTCTGTAATAGGAGTCAAACTGGACACCTTCGTGGTAGAACAAAGGACCCTACGGAAAATCCTGGCAATTCTGGACAATGTTTCTTACCCTCTGCATGCCACCTTGGCTGAACAAAGGAGCACTTTTAGTAATAGACTAAGACAACTGTGCTGCTCCAAAGAGTACTAAATGAGGTCATTCTTACCTTTAGCCATTAGGCTCCATAACGAGTCAACCCATAACCAGAGAAAAGATGACCCCTTCCTGTTAGACTTGTGGTAACTTATGTTTTGTTCTTTCTACTTCTCTTCTAATATTTATACCTGTGCATTTGTAATGCTACTGTGACACTGTAATTTCCTTTGGGATCAATAAAGAATCTATATCTATTTGACAAATTCATTGCAATAGATATTGACTGTATATCATTCAGAAAGATGACATCTGGCCTATTAAAGAGAAAAATTAGCTTTATTTGACATATGTACATCTTGCCAAGCTAGCCACAATTCCTTGCTACCGTGTCTTTATATCATTCCCAAATCAAACTTCTCAATCGCTCCTTAACTCTGTAACAATCCCAAATTAACTTTATTGACTGCCATTGCCTTTACCTTTAAATCTGTTCAATACTAAATTGGTCCCACTCTGGACTTGTGCATATCACAATAAACTTGACTTTGACTTTGCTCTCCCTTCTTGTCTACACTTGAATCAATATCAAATTAATTCAACCACTCCATCTCACTGTAACACTAACCCTATTGTTCTGACATCTTTCCTTAAACTTGTGACAACTGTAAAGCAAAGCATCAGTCTTGCTCTCTTCTAAGAATATCGTAGTATCAATTTCACCAAATCCTTATATCTACAAACTTCCCATTGTCTTCTTATCAAACCCATATCAAGAGGATAGTGAGGTCAGCTGAAGGGATCATCGGGGTCTCTCTTTCCGCCATTACAGACAGTTATGCCACACGCTGCATCCGCAAAGCAAACAGCATTGTGAAGGACCCCACCCGCCCCTCATACAAACTCTTCTCCCTCCTGCCATCTGGGAAAAGGCACTGAAGCATTCGGGCTCTCACGATCAGACTGTGTAACAGTTTCTTCCCCCAAGCCATCAGACTCCTCAATTCCCAGAGTCTAGTCTAGACACACACCCACACATACACCCCCCCCCACACACACACATATTCACACACACACACACACACACACACCATCCCCCCCCACTCCCTTTGCAATTTTTGCTCAGTTCTTTCTCAATTCCTGCTAAAACACTATTTACATTGTTTACATTTACATCATTTATTATTACATTTATTATTACATTTATTATTATATTGTAATTTACCCTTTACTGTGTCTATTGTCTTGTTTATTAATTATTCTAATGTCTTGCACTGTTTTGTGCACTTTATGTAGTCCCGTGTAGGTCTGAAGTCTAATATAGTTTTGTGTTGTTTCAGGTAGTCTAGTGTAGTTTTGTGTTGTTTCATGTAGCACCATGGTCCTGGAGGAATGTTGTTTTGTTTTTACTGTGTACTGTACCAGCAGTTATGGTTGAAATGACAATAAACACGATTTGACTTGACTTGATAATGTCCACAACAGTCTCCATATTCTAGTATAAATTCCAGGCTATTTCACTTCCTTCTTTATCCGTTTCATGTACCCCTAATTCTTTCAGCCACATCTCAGTGGCTACCTTTCTTGCTTTCCCTTGAGAACCTACTTCAGAGACTAATTGCATGTCTGTCTCCTTTTCTGTCTGATCTTTCTTTCCCTTCGGCTTATCAACAAAGTTGTTTGCTCACAACTATGTCTTAGCAAGTCATAGTATCTGCAGGGAGGAGAAGTTGGTTAGAAAAAAACATTAAAGTGATATAAATTAATCAGCATGTTTGAGACTAGAGATCAAATCTAACATGCTGGGTGTCATTTATGCTAATATTATATCAGTTGCTGCAAGCTGCTATCTGTTGGGAATTTAATTTTGCAATAATAATGGTTAATACCAGAGAGATTGTTTTTCATAGCAGCTGATGGCAAAGACACTGGCTTGACCTTGCATGCAGTGGCTTATATTCAGATAGTGATTGTCTTTATTGATTAGCCTCAGTCTACATCACATTGAGAATTTTCAAGTTACTCCAGGTCGTTTGATGACAGACAGTTCCAGGTGGAGTCTGAGCAACTTCAGCCCAGAAATTTATGCCCTCCAAATTTCAGCACAGTTAAAAAAAATTAACAATGCACTTGTTTGATCCTGGTGGAAGAATATCTATTCCAACGAGATACTACTATTTCCATTTGTATAGTATCTTCGATCTAGTCCAATGTCTGAAAGCAGTTTACACCAAGCTGTGACGAGGGGTGTGAAAATAATAAAGTTTAGTCAAAGAAGAAGTCTTTGAGGGAACTCAAAGGAAGCGAGGAGTGGAAAGTTCTGTAAGTGGATTTGGCGCTTGATTAACATGGATTAGTTAGGCAGAAGTGCCTGCAATGTCTAAATAGATCAATGATAGATATTAGAATTGAATATACCAAAAGACCCTAAAGTGTCAGGGCAGAATTAGGCCATTCAGTCCATCAAATCTACTCTGTTTAATCATGCTTGTTCTTTCTAACCCTATTTTCCCAGCTTCTCCCCATTCTCCTTAACCTCCATACCAATTAAGAACCTATGAATCTCTCCCTTAAATATACCCAACGACGTGGCCTCCATAGCCATCTGCAGCGAGGAATTTATGGATTCACCACCCGCTGGCTGAAGAAATCTCTCCTCACCTCGGCTCTAAAGGGACGCCTCTTTCTTCTGAGGCTGTGCCCTCGAATCCTAGGCCCTTCTACTAATGATAACAAGCTCTCCAAGTCCACTCTATCCAGATCTTTTAGTATCAAGTAGGAGAGACCAACCTTCCCTTCATCCTTTTAAACTCTGTCAAGTACAGACCCACAGATATCAAATGCTCTTCACACTTTAAGCATTTAATTCCTGGGCTCCTTTTTGGCAAGCTCCTCTGGACCCTCTCCAGGGCCAAAACATCATTCCCGAAATTCCTTCCAATATTCCAGATACTGAATAACAGAACTGAGAATCGAGGTCAGTGAAGGGACTGACACCATCGATGGATCAAAGGAGAGGCTGACTACATAGAGCTCTTAAGAGTCTCAGTTACCTCCCAAGCCCCTCATCTGGACGGTCACACTGCGAGCTCTGAGTACTCGTGGCTAAGTTGCAGCAATGGTGCTGTGGGGAGTTTTGCTCCCCAGATTACACCCTCGGCTTGAGTGACACTCGACCGACTTCCATGTGCAAAAAAAAATAGCAGCAAAACCATTTGCTACATCTGTAATCTCCCCAAAAGAACAACAAAGTTACCAATATCCGGCACTTCGCATTCTGTCAAACCTTCCATTCAGTGAAAGGACAGTAACAGAACATTCCTGACCAGCCAGTCCCTGTGATAAGTGAGAGACACTTTGTTCTGGCCAGGGTCTCTTCCACCAAAGCACCCCTCCCACCTCACCCCACTAATCCTCAGTCTTCTGGTTCCAATGACTCCTAATCGCTTCTCTCTTCTTTATGGCCTCCTCACACTTTGTTTCCAAGTTCTATATTATTGTCAGAGTATGTATTGTAAGACATATACAACATTGAGTTTTATCTTCTTGCAGGCACCCAGAAAACAGAAATACAATAGAATCCATGAAAACCTCACACAATGACTGACAAACAACCAGCGTGCTAAAGAGGGCAAATCGTGCAAAGAGCGAAAAAGGCAAGCAGATAATACACAGAGCACGAGTTGCAGAGTCCTCGGGCTGCGTACGCAGCTCTGTGCTGAGGTGAGGGTAGGCGGTCCAGGAGCCCGATGGCTGCAGGGCAACGGCCGCTCCCAAACCCCAAACTCCCACACTGCCCGTCCGATGCTAGTAGCAAGAAGAGAGGCTGACAAGTCAAATTTTGCTGAACAATGTTTCGTTCTCTGCTCTTAGGCCTTGGACACTTTAATCTTCCACCACCTTTGTTTCGACGCTGTTTAACCTCCATTGAGCGATTAGTTGGTTTTCTTGGTGAGTGGTTGCTAGGCTACATGGCTGCTAGTTTGAATAATTGAGGACATCGGGGTACATGTACGTAGTTCCCTGAAAGTGATATCGCATGTAGATGGGGTGGTGTAGTAGGCTTTTGGCATGCTGGGGCACTGAGTATGAAAGTTGGGATGTTATGCTGCAGTGATACAGGATGCTAGTGAGGCTGCAATTAGAATTTTGTGTTAAATTTTGGTCATTTTCCTGTAGGAAGGGTGCCATAAAGTTAGAAAGAGTTCAGGAAAGATTACGAGCATATTGCCAGGATTTGAGAGGCAGAGTTATTGATGGAGGTTCCAGGGAAATGCAGCATGGCTATGTCAACAAAGTCAAGTTTTTTTTGTCATGCGTCTGTGAGTCCGAAAGTCCTGGGCCAGGAACTATAGGCCATTCTCGGGGATGAAGACCTACCTGTGTGAGTGTGAATGGGTGGTTCAGTGGGAGGTTGGGAAAGGGACTTTTTTTTTGCAGCTGTTGTCTTGTTTTGCTTTTTTGGTTGTTGTTTGTGTTGTTCTGCTGAACACTGTGGGAATGCTACGTTGGCACTGGAATGGGTGGTGACATTGTGGGCTGTCCCCTTCGCATCCTCGGGTGTGTTGGTTGTTAATACAAACGCACATTGCACTGTGTGCTTCAATGTGTATGGGATACATAAATCTGAACCTGAATCTGCGTTTGTTCTGGCTATGACTTTTTTCAATGGAGTATAGGAGAATGAGGGATGATATTGTAGAGGTGTATGAAATCACGTGGAGACTGGGTCAATGCTCAATCCTTTTCCCCAGGATTGGGGAACCTAGAACAACAGGTCATAGTTTTAAGGTGAGAGGGAAGAAACTTAATAGAAGCATGAGGGGCAACATTTTTTTGCCCAGAGTGAGCTGCCAGAGAAAGTAGTTGATGCAGGTATAAGGACAACATTTGAAAGATGCTTGGATGGTTGGAAAAGTTTAGAGGGATATGGGCAAATGGAACCAGCTTACATGAGCATCTTGGTAGACCTGGACTAGATGGGCAGAAAGGTCTGTTTCTGTGTTGTCTGATTGGTAAAGGGGTTCAGGGTTATGGGGAGAAGATAGGAAAATAGGGTTTAAAGCAATCAGCCGCGATTGAATGGTGGAACAGATTCAATGGACTGAATGGCCTAATTCTGCTCTGGTATCTTATGGTCTTATGATCTATTCCTTTCCAATGTGTCTTACGGATTCATATGGATGTAAACAGGCCATTCTCCCTGTCCTTTTGATGTATGACTTGATGACACACTTACCAGCGAAGTAGCAATTTAAGGCCCATTTCTTGTGGAACTTGCTGTCAGTTCCTGATACTCACTTAAGCTTTTTTCTTACTTGAAATTGGTTCATGAGGTGAACATTGCAATACATGCCAAATTCTTGATAACGGCAGACAAAGCTTGCATTCATTGACACAGTTCATGATATCAGGATGTCCCAAACTTTCTACAGACACCTGAGTACTTTTTGTAAGGTTGTCTTAATGGAAACGCAGGAGTCAACAGTAAAGCTACTTTGGTTAAATAAACTATTTTTGTGATATTAATGGTCATGTCAGGGAGAATCCCCTGACTCCTTCACAATAATGCTTTGGGGTATCCACATGAGAAAACAACCAGGGACCTCAGTTTTGGTCCGTAATTCAGTTATGCCTCATCTGACGTAGTTTTCTCTGACACTGTACCACTCACTCAGCATTGCACGGTGCTGCCCACCTCATTCAGGGAAGGGTTACTGAAAGAGTGAGTCACTATTCACAAAGTGACCAATAAAAGCTATGATTTTAAATTGAAATGGGATGAAATTGCCAGAGAGCTCTCCACTTGCAAAGGTCACTTCGGAAACATTTACTCTGTGTATTTAAAGTTATCAAGGGAGTGCTTAGGAGAGGGCTGACAAAGTCTTTTTATCATATGTTACTCTGATGCAAATGTTCCAACATCACAAAGCAAATTCCTTGTGTCTGCATTGCTAAAGTTAGCTTGTGACAGCACTGCAGATCATACGCTCCCAGGCTCTGTGCATGGATTGAGCTGCGCTCAGCAGTGTTAGAATCGGCTTCTGTTCATCGAGGGCTTCATAGGGAGGGTGTGGAAGCTTTAGAGAGGGTACAGAGGAAATTTACCAAGGTGCTGCCTGGATTAGAGAGCATGTCTTATGTGGGAAAGGCTGTGCGAGCTAGGGCTTTTCTCTTAACAGCGAAGGAGGAGGTGAGGAGACTTGACAGAAGTGTAAACATTGATAAGAGGCACAGATAAAGTGGACAGTCAGAGACATTTTTCCCCAGGGCTTCAGTGGCTAATGCGAAAGGGCAGAATATTAAGGTGATCAGAGGAGATCATAGGGAGAAAGTCATACGTAGGTTTTATTACACAGAGACTGGTGGGTGTGTGGAACACACGGCCAGGGGCGGTGGTAGAGGCAGATACATTAGGGGCACTTAAGAGACTCTGAGGTAGGCAATTGGATGGAAGAAAAATGGAGGGCTATGTGGAAGGAAAGGATCAGATCAAATTAGATGAAATAGGAGAAAGCTAGGACAATAACAAAAATTCTTGATTGAACATTCTGTGTGGAATCATTAGCCAGAAGTGATCATTGTCTTTAGAACGTCATATTTCAGAGCTAAAATTTGGTGTAGCACTAAAATCCCTTGTATTATACAAGAAATTTTCATGCCCAAGCTACAGAAGCCAGGGGATGTTCATTCCTCTGCCAGTTTAGAGCTTTGAAATGCACTATTTACCATAGATCTAGTTGACCACAGTGAAAGGATTCAGCTGAAAATCATATTTTCTTGTCACATCAGAAAGTTCCCGGAGTGAGTATCCCTGACTTCTCAAAGAAGACATATTGGGGTAGAGCTCTGCATTTAATTGGCGGAGTTATCCTTTATTTATGAAGGGAGATCCAAGCAGGCAAGTTCTCAATGAGATGTTCCATTTTATGCACCTCTGCACATCACAGAACAGTCAGTCTGATTACTGTGGAGTGATGATTCACATCAACACCACCTGATCATTACTGAGGGAGGAGAGGAAGAACTGGATGAATCAAATGAAGATGTCATTATACTGACACCTCCAGTTGTTACTGAATTCTATTGCAATAAATTGTTACCACGATTGTCCCTCCAAATGCAGCCTTTTCTTCTGCATATTTGATTCTAAATGTTAATAACGCCATCTAAGGTTATTGTGTGTGGAGTGTTTGATGGCTTTGTACTCATTGGAGCTAAGAAGAATGATGGAATATCTCATTGAATATTGAAAGGACTAGATAGAGTGGATGTGGAGTGTGTGTTTCTTATCGTGGGGGAGTCTAGGGCCAAAGGGGACAGCCTCTAGAAGGGTATCCCTTTAGAACAGAGATGAGGTTGAACTCCTTCAGCCAAAGGGTGGCAAATCATTGCCACAGCTGGGTGTGGAGGCAGGTCATTAGGTACATTTAAAGAGGAGGTTGATAGGTTCTTGATTTGTAAGGGCTTCAAGGGTTATGGGGGGAAAGCAGGAGAAGGGGTTGAGAGGCGTAATAAATCCGCCATGGTGGAAGGGTGGAACAGACCCAATGGGCTGAATGGCCTAATTCTACTCCTGGTCTACTTATTCTACTTATGGTCTATATAACTAAAAGCAATTCCTTCAGCAATAGTTCTCTTCCTTAGGGACTAGAGAATAGAGCTAATATTGTACTGTTTGAATGCATTCATCAATTTTACCATAAAAGTAATAAATAACTAAATCATAAGACCACAAAACCAAAAGACAGTGGAGCAGAATTAGGCCATTTGTCCCACTGACTGTACTTCAGATCTGATATATTATCCCTCTCAATCCCATTACCCCACCTTCTCTACATAACCTTTGAACTCTTACTACTCAAGAGCCTATCAAACTCAGCCAGTGGCTTGGCCTCCACGGCTACCTGTGGCAAAGAAATCCACAGATTCACCACCCTCTGGCTAAAGAAATTACTGCTCATCTCTGTTTTAAAGGGATGTCCTTCTATTCCGAGGCTGTCCCTCCGGTCCTGGACTCTCCTACTATTTGAAGCATTCTCTCCATTTTATCTAGACCTATCAATAGTTAATAGATTTCAATCAGATCTCAACCACCCCCCCCCCCCACCATCCTTCTAAGCTCCAATGAGTATATGCACAGAACCATCAAATGCTCCTCATACAGTAACCATTTCATTGCTGGGATCATTCGTATGAACATTCTCTGGACCTTCTCCAATGCCAGCATGTTCTTTCTTAGGTAAGGGACCTAAAACTGTACACAATATTCCAAATTCTGCATCATTCAATAAAAAGCAGTCGAGGACAGGTGTATGACTGTAATTAAGAATCAATTGTACAGTACACCAAGTCAATTTACTCAGTAAGGAGGGACTCTTATGGGGGGGGGGGGTCTTCATTCATTGTCATCAGAGCGTCCAGGATCAATACCAGGGGTGTGCGTGAAGGTCAATTGGAAGTCTAGACACCTGCAGAAGCCGAGGTCTGCAAGTCTGCTGAGAATGTTGAAGCCAATGTCTGTGAATGCACCAGTCTACTGGAGGCTAGAAATGGCCTTTCCTAGTAAGAGGACCCTATATGTGCATGGGGGCATGGCTGTGTGAGGGGAACTGGGCTTGTTCTGCTGTTGTTTTTTTGCCTGTTGTGTTCTGTCGAACATTGTGGGAATGCTAAGTCGGCACTGGAATGAGTGGTGACACTTCCGGGCTGCCCCCATCACATTGTTAGTTCATGTTAGTTGTTAGCGCACATGATGTGCTTCACTGTGTGACTCGATATACCGTGCCTGGGATATACAAAACAAAACTGAATCTTGGAGGCAAGAAAAAAATATTGTAAGCTCTCTCAATCACACCAGGGCAATTTCTCCAGACAAATGCAGTAAGTGAAGTAGAGTTTCATATAAAATTTATTCATATAATCTGAGTGGTAAACTATGCCCAGTCTGGCATGGGCTCGTTACTCCCTTCCATCCAGTCCATCTTCACAGTGTGTTGCACCAGAAAGCCTAACAGTCTCATCAAAGATTCTTGCTGCCTTGTCCATTCCCTTTTCTCTCTTCTGCCCTCTGAGAGGAGATCCAGGAGCTCAAAAATCCAGAAGACCAGACCTTAAAACAGTATCTTCCCCATTGCTGTCAGACTTCTGATCCAGTTCCCTCTTCCACATCCGCTCTCCAATGACGCCTCCACATTTTCAAATTCAATCTCTTCTGCAATTATCACTTTGGCATTTCTTTTCTTTTAGAGACACAATGTGGGGCAGATCCTTCCAGCCCAATGAGTCATGTCACCCAGCAACCCACCTATTTAATCCCTGCCTAATCACAGGATGACTTACAATGACCAAATAACCCAGTAACCAATACGCCTTTGGAACGTGGGAGGAAACCTGGAGGAAACCCACACATTCAATCTGTAAGGACCTACAACCTCCTTACAGATGACGTTGGAATTGAACCCCATCTCCCCAAGATACAACAGCGTCACTCTAACCGAAGCAACCGTGGTGCACTGCTTTGCTCCACTCCAGTGTTTTTGTGATCATTGCTGTATTTATTGTGTATCTGAGAATCAGAGAATCATAAAGAAGGCAAACAGGCCATTTGGCCCAACATTTCCAAACCAAACAGTTGTAATCCTTCTGTATTGCTCCTTCTTGGGGCAGCAAGGTAGCGTGGCAGTTAGCATAATGCTATTATAGCGCCAGTGATACAGGTTCAATTCCTGTCACTTCCTGTACATTCTCCTCATGACCGTGAGTCTTTCCTCTGAGTGCTCCAGTTTCCTCCAACCTCCTACAAGTCAGTAGGTCCATTTGGTCACATGGGTGTAATAGGGTGGTGCAAGCTTGATGGGTCAGTAGGGCCTGTTACCGTGCTTCATCTCTAAATAAAATGCAGATTTTCTGGTGTTTGTGAAAATAAAATTAATCCCACCTCCCAGCCATATCCCAACGTTGTCTTAAGACATTTCAAAAATCTATCGATACTCAAAATCAGTGGATCCCAGACTGCAGAATCGGGCGGAGACTGTAGTTCCCCTTTAAGAAACTGGAAGCATGGAAGACGAGGTGGTGTATAGGTATTTCTGAAGCATTGATCCCCACTGCCAGCTATCCCGCTGGCCAATGTACAGTCTCTGGAAAATACAACTGAAGATCTCAACGTAAGATTGCAGTAGCAGAGGGATTTCGGGGATTTTACCTGCTGAGGAAGTTTTCCACTGTCATCCTGGGAGTGGTGTATATTCCAGCTTAGGCCAATATTGGGCAGGATCTGGAGGAGTGATCAGCGGTCACGAAGCTGCTTCTCTGAATGCCTTCTGTATCACGGCTGGGGACTTCAACCAGTCTCTGAACAACTGTCACCAACATCTCACCCGTGGAACCAGAGAAGCCAACACACTCGACCACTGTTACACCACCATCAAGAACGCTTACCATGTGCTCCCACACCCACACTTTGGAAAGTCCATCACTTGTCTGTATTTCTACTCCCAATGTATAGGCAGGGACTAAAGACTGGAGCACCAATGGTGAGGACCAAGAAGGTTATGGTCGAAGCAGGCGGAGGAGTGCTCACACGACTATTTGAGTGGGTGGACTGGACAATATAAGGGGATTCATCTTCGAATCTGAATGAACGTGCCATAGTTGTCATCAACTTCATCAAGATTTGAATGGATGTGTGTGCACCTTCAAGAACATTCTGGACATTTCGAAACCAAAAGCCGTGGATGAAACAGGAGAACCAGGACTTGGAAGACTAGATCTGTGGCATTCAAGGCCGGTGACGCAGAACTATACAGGAAGTCCAGGTACGACCAACAGACGGCTATTTTCAGAGTGAGAAACAATTCCACCTGAGGCTAGAAATGGAATTGGATGCACGTCAGCTCTGGCACGGTCTGCAGGCCATTACTTCCTACAAGTGAAACCTAGTATCTTGAATGTCTCTGATGCTGCACTCCCGGATGGGCTCAGTGCCTTTTATGCAGGCTTTGAAGGAGAGAATAAAACTACTCCTGCATGAATCCCTGAATCATCTCCGATCTCTGCCTCAGTGGTTAACGTCAGAACCTCAGTTGTCACAGGGCATCACGCCCTGATGGCGTACCTGGTAGGGGATTGAAATCCTATGCCAATCAGCTGGTCAGGGTGTTCAAAGACATCTTAAACCTCTCTCTGTTGCAGTGAGAAGTTTCCATATGGTTTGAGACATTGGTCATGGATGGAATCAACTTCTACCGAAGCAAGGAGCTGGAGCTGCTGCATCTTGCCTATCGTCACTATAGGTCTACAGCATATGCAATCTCACTCTTGCTCCACTCGGCCTTGGATCACCGGGACAACAGCAATACCTACATCAGGCTGCTGTTTAGTGATTAGGGCTCATCATTCAACTCAATCATATTCTCAGTTTTAATCTACAAGTTCTAAAACCTGGGCTTCTATACTTCCCTCTGCAGTTGGATCCTTGCCTTGCCTTCCTCCTCGGGAGACTACAGCCTGTGCGGATCAGAAATAACATCTGCCCCTCACTGACAATCAGCATCCTCAAGGATGCGTGCTTAACCAACTGCTCTATTCTCTCTACACCAGCAATTCTGTGGCTAGTTTTCAGCTCAGATGCCATGTAAGTTAGCCGATGGCACAATTATTGTTGGCAGAATTTCAGACGGTGGTGAGGAGGTGTACTGAGTGGAGATACATTAGCTGGTTGAGTGGTATTGTAACTGTACTTAGTGTCAGTAAGACCAAGAAACTGACTGTGGACTTCAGGAAGGGGAAGTCAAGGGAGCACACGGCAATCCTCATTGAGGTATCAGCAGTGGAAAGGGTGAGCAGTTTCAAGTCCCTGGGTGTCAACATCTTTGAAGATCCATCCCGTGCCTACATTGATGCAACTATAAAGAAGGCACAACAGTGGCTGGATGCTGTATTTCATTAGAAGTTTGAAGAAACTCGGTATGTCATCAAAGACTCTCGCAAATTTCCGCAGAGCACAGCATCCTAACTGGTTGTGTCACTATCTGGTGTGGAGGGGCCACTGCACCGGGTTGGAAAAAGCTGCAGAAAATTGCAAACTCTGCCAACTCCATCATGGACACCAGCCTCCCCGGCATCCTGGACATCTTAATCCTCAAAAAGGCAGCATCCATGATTAAGGACCCCCGTCACCCAGGACAAGCCCTCGTCTCATTGCTCTCATTAAGGATGAGATGCAGGAGCCATCAGATTTCTGAATGGGCAATGAATCCATTAACAAAACCTCACTTTTTTTTGTTCTCTTTTTGCACTGCTCATTTAATTTCATATTTAATATAATTTTTATATAGACTTCTTATTGTAATTTATAGTTATTTGTTGTTTTTGCCACAAAACAACAGATTTCATGACATACGCCTGTGATTCTGAATGCTCTATGTCTAAGTGATTCAGGTGCTTACCCAAACAAATCTCAGACGCTGTTAGTGAACCAGCATGAACCATGTAACCAGACAATATATACCAGGTTCCTACCACTGTCTGGGTGATGCAGATCGTCCTCAGATCCTCTCTAAGTTATTTTCCTTAAAGCTATGTCCTTGAGCTTCATCTACTCTGATATTGGCAAAAGCCTTCCAGCATCTTTGCTGTGGAGCTACAGCATGACCAGTCGTGGAAATGCAGGGGCCAAAGCACTTAACCTGGCACACGATAAACTCAAAAAATTCTGCAGGTGCTGGAAATCTTGAGCAACGCACGCAAGCTGCAGGTCAGGCAGCATCTGTGGAGGGGAATAAACAGTCAGTGTTTCGGGCTGAGTCCCTTCGTCAGGACTGGAAAAGAGGGAGAGGGAAGCCCGAGTTAGAAGGTGGGGGGTGGGGATGGAGTACAAGCTGGCACGTAAGTGAAGCCAGGTGAGGGGGAAGGGGGGGGGGTGAAGTAAGAAGCTGAGAGGGGATAGGTGGAAGAGGTAAAGGGATGAAGTAAGAAGCTGAGAGGGGATAGGTGGACGAGGTAAAGGGATGAAGTAAGAAGCTGAGAGGGGATAGGTGGACGAGGTAAAGGGATGAAGTAAGAAGCTGAGAGGGGATAGGTGGAAGAGATAAAGGGATGAAGTAAGAAGCTGAGAGGGGATAGGTGGAAGAGGTAAAGGGATGAAGTAAGAAGCTGAGAGGGGATAGGTGGAAGAGATAAAGGGATGAAGTAAGAAGCTGAGAGGGGATAGGTGGAAGAGGTAAAAGGATGAAGAAGAAGAAATCCAATGGGAAAGAACAGAGGACCAAGGAAAAAAGGAAAGGAGGAGAGGAACCAGAGAAAGGTGGTGGGTCGATAGAAAGTTATTATTATGCCAGATAAGATGCCTTTAAATTTGATCCATCACTTAATGTCTGGACTTAGCACATGGAACTGGAAAATAAATGGTTTTAACATTCACTTAATCTGATAAAAATAGTTGCAAAATGGATGGTGCTGTTAGTGTCTGTGTAATTCCCCGAGCAACACTACAGCTTCATTCTCCCTGTTTGGTCAGCAGACTTAGCTGTCAGCCAGAGGATTATACCCTGATGCAAAGTGCTTAAGGCCCTTGTGGCTGCACAGAATATTTTGAGTGCCTGTTGTAATCTGCTCAGAGCTGATCTCTGTAAAACCAAGTTTGAAATTATTAACAGCAGCCAAACAAGTGACACGGTAGAGAGTTAGTCACGTGGGCCCCTCAACCATCATTCAAAGGTAACCTCACCTATAAAATAAACTCTGGGTCTGTGCTAACTATTAACTAAGTGCAGGGAGGAAGAGAACCTTGCTATTATACAAAAGCTGCAAACGGAAACTTAACATAAAAAGAAAATAGAAAATTCAAGATATACTCAGCCGGTCAGGCAGCACCTGTAGAGGAATAAAAAGGATTGACATTTCAGGCCAATCGCCTCCCCAACTTACCTCTCAAAGTGCTATGAAAAAAATGTGTGCATGGCAAGATCCCATCATCTGCAACAAGCAGTTGATATATGACAAGGATATTAGTGCAATATTCACAGAAAAAGCCATGAACTATCAGCAGGCCAGGCAGAGAGAAACAGGGCTGATGATTTGTGCTGAAGACTTCTCATCACCTTTGAGAAAACGCGTTCATTTTAAATTGCAGAGAGAGTGAGAGGAGGGTGGATGATTGGACAAGGAGATTATTCCTGGGACGGTGAGGTCAGGGTTGCCGTGGTGATAAGCGGCAGGTGAAATTGGTAAATTGGTTTATTACTGTCGCGGTGAAAAGCTCTGTTCTGCGTGCCATCTGTACAGGTCATTTTATCACATCAGTACGTTGAGATTGCACAAGGGAAAAGCAACTACGGAAAGGCAGAATGGAAAGTTACAGAGAAAGTGCAAGCAGACGATAAGGTGCAGGGCCTTAGCGAGGTAGATTGTGAGGTTAAGAGACCAACTTATCGTACAAGAAGAGATCAGGCTGATAGGTTAATGAGGTCAGGAAAGAGGAAACAAGCAAAGGATGGTATAGAGGCTGTAAAATGCAGGTCTGGGCTGTGAGAGATCAAGCAGGGTCAGTGTACAGTGAAAATTTGAGTAACTATTGCTGATGAATGAGTTGCAGTTGAACAGGGTGATTCAAGCAACTGAGAATTTCAAAAAGATTGAGATACATAAAATCACTAAAATCCCTTTGTCTCATCCACCCCTTCCTCACCCTCTCTGCAACTTCAAACAAAGACTTTTCCCTATTTCAACTAAAGGCTCTTCCGCTGAAACATTAACTCTATTTCTCTCCTTCGACACTGCCAGGCCTGCTGAGTGATTCCAACGACGTTTTTATTTTGGGTTGTCAGCATCTGCAGCTGCTTTGATTTTTATTGGCTAGGAGTCAGTGAGGACACAGGAGTAAATTCCAACTTTTCTTCAGGATACCCTGAGGAGGTGTTCTGACCAGCTCACAAGAGGGCAAAGAAGATCTTGGTTCATCATCAGTACAGGACTAGGGTATCTGCCTCAACATAGTGAAGGAAAGGAGTCAATCATCTGTTTCTTCAAGCCTTGCCTGCTATTGATCTGTATCATAGCTGATCTTCCACCTCAGGTCCACCTCTGTCTGCTGTCCTCCGTGCTGATTTGTCTAATGTCCAGAAATCTAAGGGTCTTGAGTACATTGATTGAGATCGCACTGCCCTCCAGGAAAGACTACCCACTTCTGTAAGCCTTCGTCTGAGATTCCTCAGCTAAAAGAAACACCTTCCCTGTTTCAAAGTGGCACAACAAAATGCTGGAGGAACTCAGCAGATCCGTCAACATCTATGGAAATAAATGAACAGTTGATGCATTGGGCTGAGACCCTTCCTCAGGACTGAAAAGGACGGGGGAAGATGCCAGAATAAAAAGGTGGAGGGTGGAGGGGAAGGAGGATAGCAAGAAGGTGAAAGGTGAAGTGAGGTGGGTTGGAAAGGTACAGGGCTGGAGAGGAAGGAATCGAGTAGAAGAGGAGAGTGGATCGTAAGAGAAAGGGAAGCAGGAGGAGGCCCGGGGAGACGTGATTGGAGGTGAGCTGAAGTAAGAGGCCTGAGTGGGGAATAGAAGGGGGGGGGGAAGAACACATTTTTTAAACTGGAAAAAAATAAAACAATATTCAGGCCATCAGGTTGGAGGCTATCCCAATGGAATATAAGGTGTCGCCAGTCCAACCTGAGTGGGGCCTCATCTTGGCACAAGATGAAGCCATAGACTGACGTGTGTGATTAGGATTGGGAATCAGAATTAAAATGTTTGGCCACCAGGAAGTTCTTCTTTTGGTGGCTGGTGTGGAGATACTCGACAAAGTTGTCCCTCAGTTTACAACGGGTCTCACTGATGTCGAGGAAGCTGCATCGGGAGGACCTGACACAATAGACAACCCCAGCAGGTTCACAGGTGAAGTGTTGCCTTACCTGGAAGGACTGTTTGGGGCCCTGAATGGAGGAGGGAGGAGGTGAATGGGCAGGTGTAGCAATTAGGCTGCTTGCAGGTATAAGTACCTGGAGGTTAGTAGGGAGGGACGAATGGACAAGGGAATCACGGAGGGAGCGATCCTTGCAGAAAGCAGAGAGAGTGGGGCAGGTTTCGTGGTAGGATCCCTTTGGAGACGGTTGAAGTTGCGGAGAATGGAGGCTCATAGGGTGGTAGATAAGGACAAGAATTTCTCTATCATTGTTAAGGTGGCGGGAAGATAGGGTGAGCACTGTTGCACAGGAAATGGGGGAGATGCGGATGAGGGCAGTATCGTTCCTGTTCGCAGTTCTTTGAACGCCCTGAGAATTTTAGTTAAACGTCATTTACGTTGCCCTCCTTTTTCAGAACTCAGTTAGATGGATTCAGAATTGATCCATGACCTGTCTCATGGACAGAAAAAGCCACACCACTAGCTGCATCTTCCTGCTTTGGCCTCTCGAACTGTCACCAGATGAGGCATCAGAACAGGCACTTGTCAAAAATGAACACCGTACAGGCTTTTGGTTTGATATGCAATGAAAGCTTCCCCTTTGGTGGTGTTATCTGGAATGCGCTACCTGGGCAGTGGTGGAGGGAAATACAATAGCAGTGTTCAAGAGACTCTTACACAGGAACATGAATGTGAGGAGAATGGAAGAATATGGACTTTGTGAAGGCAGTAGTGTAGTTAAGTGTTTAATTACTAGTTTACTTGTTTGACAAAACATTGTGGGCTGAAGGGCCTGTTTGCGCTGTTCCGCGTTCGTTGAGAGAGATCTGGCCCTGTTTCTTCACTGTGCCTGGGCCTAGGTGATGATAATAAACCAATATTATCAGAATCAGATTATAATCACTGATATATGTTGTGAAATTTGTTGCCGTGCAAAACACAAAAAAAATTAGGTACTTTAAGAAACATAAAAAAGCTCAATAAGTAGCACAAAAAGAGAGAAAAGTAGTGAGGTAGTATTTATGGGTTCATGGACTGTTCAGAAGCCTGATAGCAGCAATGAAGCTGTTCCTCAAAGGCTGAGTGTGCATCTTCAGGCTCCTTTACCTCCTCCCTGATGGTGGCAATGAGAAGAGGGCTTGTCTTGGATAATGAGGGTCCTTCATGATGGTTGCTGCCCTCTTGAGGCATCACCTACTGAAGGTATCCTCAATGGTGGGGAACCTCCTGCCTCTGCCCCTTTTTTCCGACCCTCTGGGTTTCGAGACCTGTAGTCAAGTTGAGTTCAGCTCTAATCTCTGCTGTCCTACACTCGTGCATCTTAAATGTGTTGAGTGAAGAAAGTGAACAAAGGCTGTGATTGTTCATGAGCTTTTCTGCTAATGGCATCAGTGAGCTGTGGGAAGTAAACAAGGTTTATACTGGAGGCTTTTCAGTCATGCGACGCAGCTGTAATTACTCAAGTGAGCTGCTGTCTGACGAGCACCAGCAGTACTTAGAGTCATAGAGCATAACAGATCAGAAACAGACCCCTCGGCCCATCTAGTCCATGCTGACCTAATATTCTTCCTAGACCCATTTGTTTCCATTAATGTACTTATCCAAATTCGTCTTGTGTTAAAATCGAATCCACATCCACCACTTCCTATGGTAGCTCATTCCACACTCTTGCCACCCTCTGAGTGAAGAAGTTCCACCTCATGTTCTCCTCCAACATTTCACCCTAATCCCATGACCTCTAGTTCTAATCTCACCCAATTTCAAGTCTGCTTGCACTTACCCTATCTATACCCCTCATAATGTTGTATATCTCTGTCAAATCTCTCCCATTCTCCTATGCTCCAGGAATAAAGTCCTAGCCTATTCAGCCTTTCCCTATAACTCTGGTCCTCAAGTCCTGGCAACATGCTTGTGAATTTTCTTTGCTCTCTTTCAATTTTATTGATATACAATTGTAAGAGTGCAATCATGTTTCAGCCACGGTCTGGGGATGGAGGGCCAGCCACTCCCACAACATGAAACGTGACCCGGATAAGTCTTTACTGAGAAAAAAGATAATGGCAAAAGTTGTAGAGTTAGAACCAGGGGCAAACCTGGAGTAGATTCATCTGGTTAGGTCTGAGACCATAAGACATAGGAGCAGAATAAGGCCATTCAGCCCATTGAGTTTCCGCCATTCAATCATAGCTTGTCTATTATCCTCACCCCATTCTTCTCGCAGTAATCTTTGGCACCCTAACTACTAAAGAACCTCTCAATTTCAACTTACATCCAAAGAATTGGCCTCCAGAGGCATGTGGCATTGAGTTCCACAGATTCATCACTCTCTGGCCCAAGAAATTCCTCCTCATCTCTCTTCTAAATGGATGTCCTTCTATTCTGAATCTGTGCCCTCTGGCCCTAGATATCCCAATATAGGAAACATCATCTCCAAGTCCAAGACCTTTCAATATTCGATGGGTTTCAATGAGATCCTTCCTCGTTCTTCATACTCCAGCGAGTACAGGCCCAGAGCCATCAAATGCTCCTCATAAATTAACCTGTCAGCCTTTCACTCCTGGGTGAGGAGAGATGAGGAGACATTTAATCACTTAGACCCCAAAGTTTGAGGGAAACATGCCACATTATTGATAACCAGGAGATGTTCAGGCATAAAGAGAAGACTCAGGGAAATATCTGTCTGCTCCTCTACGTTGTCCACTGTTCCCTCTCTGTCACTGTGCTCCTAAGCTGTGGTGTGCGCATCCTCCATAATTTTATCTGCTTCATCAGTAATCTGGCAAATAAAAACATTGCAGATGAAAATAGGAATAGGAGTAAGCCATGCAAGCCTGCCCTGCTATTCGAAATAATCCTGGCTGATCTACTTTGGTCTCAACTCTTCCTGTGCTAATCCATTGATTCTTCAAATGTTTGCATACCCTCATCGTAAATACGTCTTATCAAACAATCCCTATGGTAGAGAACTCCAGAGATACGCCACCCACTGTGAGAAGAAATTTCCGCTCTTCTTATTACCCGTGCTCGAGACACCCAGGAAAAGAAACACTTAATCTTGTCCCCTTATTCTAATAGGGAGGTGAGGGATGAAAGACTGGAACCTGCAGGTTTGTGAGCGTTAAATTCAGTGGTAAGATTGAAGGTAAAGATTAGCTTATCTTGTCACATTTACATCAAAATATCAAAACATATAGCAAAATGCGTCTTTTGTGTCAATGTCCAACAGAGTCCGGGGATGTGCCATGCTTCGAGCACTACCAGTGCACGCCCACAACTCGCTAACCATAACTTGCACATCTTTGGAATGGGAGAGGGAACCAGGGCGTTCAGAGAAGACCTACACAGTCAGAGGGAGAAGGTACAAATCTCATAAAGACAGTGGCAGGAACTGAACCACAATCAGTGATCACTATCGGCCGCGTTATCGTGCCTCTCTCTACGCTGCTGTGCCGCCCTCTGACAGCCCTTGACTCTACTGGGGGAAGAGAAGTTATTGTCACTTGGGAAAGTGGGGATTGATTGTGGATGGTCACTGTGTCCTGTGTCGGGGAAATTGCTCTTTGAGGGGATGGTTGAGAAAACGGATAAAAGCATCGTGGGTAGATGTGGTTACACGCTTCAGCAGGGCCTCCGAGAAGGTCCTGCTTGGTGGGCTGGGTCAGAAAGTTAAGGCACAAGGGTAAGATAGAATAGATAGTGTTTAATTCTCAGGACAAGGCAGTCTCGAACCGGAGGGCACAGGTTTGAGGTTGGGGGAGAAATTCAATGGAGATCTGAGGTGTAGGTTTTTCACACATTATACATACATACAATGTTTAGAAGGCATTTCGACGGTACTTTAGCAAGAAAGGTGTAGAGGTATCCAGGCAGGCGGCAGTTGTGTAGGTTGGCATGATGGCTATCAGGGGCATCTTAGGCTAAAGGGCCTGTTTCTGTGCTATTCTACAGTTCTACGGTGCTGCCTAGTATGCCGAGTTCCTCTAGCATCCAGTGTCTGCTGTTCAAGGTTTCCTGCATCTGCAGAATCCCTTGTGTCTATGATTCCATGGTCTCCATTTTTAATAACTGGCCCCTTGACTTGTAACTATGTCTCCTCGTTCAAAACTCTCCCATGCGAGAAACTATTTCCATGTCTACCCTGTCAATCCCCTTCATATATGTTTGAATCAGGTCACCCTTTGTTTCTCTAAACCTCTAAAGAGAGCAGACACAAACTGTCCAACCTCTCTTGAAAGGACACGCCTCTCATTCCTGGATTAGTCCGGTGAATCTCCCCCAGTGCTGCTTTATCACTTTCATAGGTAAAGGGAGACTGTAGGAAGAAGACAGTTCCCCCTCACTCTTGTCTCCCTTTCTCCATCCCGGTATGTCCTGTCCTTTCATATTCCCATAGCGGTTAGCGTAATGCTCTACGGTGCTAGCTGTAAGTTCGGAATTCGATTTTTGCCTCATTCTCTAAGGAGTTTGTACATTCTCCTCATGATCGCATGGATTTCCTTCGGGTTCCCCAGTTTCTGCTGACATTAAAAAGACAAAGGAGTTAAGGTGAGTAAGTTGTGGGCCTGCTATGTTGATATCGGAAGCGTGGTGATATTTGCAGGCTGTCCTGCATCTAGTACTGTGTTGGTCATGGATGCAAACAATACATTTCACTGTACGTTTCTATCTTTTGATATACATGAGACAACTAAAGCTGATCTTTAAACTCTTCAGCACCTTGTCTTCCCCACCTTTCACGTCACAGCCTCTCACATTATTTCCTTTCATAACAACCCCCCACTTACCTACCCTCCTCCTCTCACTTGGAGTCACCTATCACCTGACAGACCGTGTTACTTCCCCATCCTCTGTCCTTTTAATTTGGCTTCTTCCTCCTTTCTTCCCAGCCCGATGAAAGGTCTCAGCCCAAAAGGCCAGCTGTTCATTACCCTACACAGATGCTGCCTGACCTGCTGTGTTCTTCCAGCTATTTTTTGGGGGTGTTCATTTGTCCCAGTGAGCCTGCTGTCCACAACATCCTCAGCCATTTTGACCCCCTGTACCGAATACAGGGAGTTGCTTAGTCTTGTACCATGGATATAATTACTTAAAGAAAGCTAAAGTTGCTAATTTCTTCAATTGGCTGCCTTGTTTTCTAAACTAAATGATCAGCTTGCTGATGATATGCGAAGGGAACAACTTTGTTTTTTTACAAGGATTATGCATCTTGGCATCTTGCAGTGCATTGCCAAGGCAATCTTCTCCTTTCTTGGAACAGAAGCAGGGAATAGTCAGTAGCTGAGAAGACGCTGAGAGGAACGGACAGTGCTGTGCTTCAGAGGAAAACAACCTGTTTATCTGGGATGTTGGCCGGGCTCACACGTGATGGAGCACCACTGCCCTCTGCTGTACTCTTTGTGACAATACAACAGAACAACGCACATTGGCCAGGCAAAACCCTGAGAGCTGGCAGGAATTAACCTAAAACAGAAGGAGCCAGTGAAGAGTTAAATAACTGAATATCTTTTTAAAGTTTGCATTGAGTAGACTTTTTTTTAGCAATCAAAGTATTAATAGGAAGAATATAATTCAAAAACAATAAACTCCAGATTCTGGAAATGAAAACAGGAAATATTGGACTTCCGACACAGATGCTGCCTGATGTGCTGAGTATTTTCAGCATTTTCTGTTTTAATTGTGAGAAGAATATAAACTTGGTTGTTGATTATTTGTCATATTATTAAATCTCAAGAAGTTTCCATCTATCGTAGAAATGCAGAAGCATTCAAATCTACAGCACAGAAAGCCACTCAGCCCAATGTTCATGAGGAGACTGAGGTTAACCCCCACCTCCCAGCACCTGCTTCATAATGCCACAGGTTAGGGCTCTCCATTCTGGTAGGTGTCTCTGCCTGTCTTGTGTAGATGGCAAACAAACAAAAGCTTTTTACCGTGTTTCTTATTCTCGCTGTATCAATAATAAAAATAACACAAGTGCACTCAGTAGCCACTTTGTTGGCAACCTCCAGTACTAATAAAGTGGCCATTGAGTGTATGTTCATGGTCTTCTGCTGCTGTAGCCCATTCACTTCAAGGTTCGATGTGTTGTGCATTCAGAGATGCTCTCCTGCTCACCACTGTTGTGATCACTGTCCGTTGTATCCAACAATGAGGGGAGATCTGTGCAGGAGAGTTTATAAAGTGGAAAAGCCATTACACTGGGACAGTTCCACTCTCTCAATCTCGGAAATCAGGGTCCAGTGGTACGAGTATTTGTTACAAACTGGGAACTCCCTTGGTTGCAGTGGTTGACCACGATTCCTTCTGTGCCCTTTACTCTCCACAAAGCATTGCAGAACCGCCTTCCAGGACATTGAATCTCATCTGTCCAGTTCACTGGAGCTGACTTCCTATGCTAGGAGAGGCAAGTTCCTCACCACTGTTGGAAATACGCTTTCTTACATAAACCTGATGACTTCATCAGTCTATGGACAACAGAGATGGATACTAAACGTTGAAGACATCCCCATTCCCTCAACATAGTGTTGGGTTGCAGTTTAATATCACTCCAGTGAAGTGTTCTGACACATCTTGCTCCATTAAAGATGCTACATAAATCAAAGATGGTAATGTTGGGATTGTGCATAGCAAAGCAAGATTGGGAAATGCTGTTAAACTACTGAGATCTCCATTGGTCAGGGTCAACCATGGATATTGCGTCCAAGCTGTCTAGGTATGCAAGCAAGCCAGGCAGTGCAATATAGAGAGGAAGCTATTGTTCATGTAGCAAGCTCCCTCTCTCCACACATCTGATGAACCCGAAGGAACAACAGAGACCGACATAGTTTGGCACCAGCAGCGTTGCGAGAGGTGCTAGTCAGCGTTAAACTCAACATAGAACTGCCTTAGGGATTCCAGCTCTGTTTCTTTCCCTCGGGGTTTACTCCTGAAGCCTTCCCCATGAGTGGGTATAGCCACAAAGCAGCAGGGGTTTGAGATTAGAGTTTCCCTTCCACTAGGTGAGGTGCCAACCACCGCTGATGAGCCCCGTCTGTCCAGAAGTTAAACTACAGAGCAGAGTGATCTTATTGAGGAGACAGGTATCAGAAAAGGTCTCCAAGGGTTATTCCTATTACTAAGAGGTAATGTTGCAGTTCTATAAAACTCTAATTAGACCACACGGAGCATCGTGTTCATTTGTGGTCCGCTCACTATAGGAAAGATGTGGAAGCTTTAGAGAGAGTTCGGAGGAGATTTATCAGGATGCTGCTTGGATGAAAGAGAGCGAGGGAGGGAATGTCTTAATGAGAATTGGTTGAATGAGCTAGGGCTTTTCTCTTAGGAGAGAAGGAGGATGAGGGCTGACCTGATGAGCCAGAGGCTTTTTATCTGAAGTGGGAATGGCTAAATCAAGGGGGATATAAATGTAAGCTTTTGGGAGGAAAGTATTGGGGTGATGTCAGAGGTAGGTTTTTGTTGTACACAAGAGTTGTGGGTGCTTGGAACCCGCTGGTTGTGGTAGAAGCTGATACATCAGGGACATTTAGGGGATCCTTAGATAGACACGTGGATGAAAGAAAAATGGAGGAGGGAAGGGTTAGATTGATCTTGGAGTAAGTTAAAGGGTCAGCGCAGCATCATTGGTCAAATGGCCTGCACAATGCTAGGTTCTATGTCTCCTCCTGTCTGTACAGTGTTCTTTAGCTACACACAGTACGTTTAGTCAGTGTACATCCTGTGATTTCACCACAATCCAGACTGCAGAGATTACTGGCTTTTGTTAAAAATACAAGGATGAGTTAGGGAAGCCTCTGGAGATCCACAGATGAAGTTGTCTACTATTGTAGTAATTATCCCATGAATGTGAGGTAATCATACATTCTGAACATTTATTTAGAGCGATCCCCTCAGCTGGTGATCCACCCATCTCTCTCTGTACCCTTTGGGTCTGATGTTTCTATTTAAGGCCGACTTCTTTGGCAACATTCACTTGCTAGTCCGAGTTGCTGAGTGTTGCTCGCTGTATAGGACTGTTGTCACCGGTTAACTGGACCCTGAAAACTCACATTCATTCCTCAATCACACTTCATTTACTTGAGCACAAGGAGAACAGCATAGCCCCTGTCACCACGCTGCTCTGAAGCTTGATCAAAAAAAGACTTTTTATTCAGAATTGACTAATTGGATAGAGATACTGACCAATTGGTAACCTTTCATATGTTCAAATTCCTGATTTGCGAAATTATTCACCAATCGGACTACAATAATACAGGTGTTAATAGCCAATAGAATCTACGCATTAATATCCAATAATCTTTTAGAACTGGTAATGTAACTGATGAATAGTAAATGTTACCCTAGCATCCTTCATTTGCATCTTGTCTCTGTATGTGAAATAGCCCCTGTCCCTGCTGTGCAAAGAGAAGCAATGCTCTTCAGGGACCTTTCTTGCAGGTGATGACTGCACTCTAACTGAAAATTATCCTTGCCTGGACACTATCTTAACCCTTGCCTTGCTGTTAGTGCAACACTTTACAGTGTCAAGGATCATCGATTGGGGCTCAATTCCTGCTGCAGACTGAAAAGAGTTATTACATTCTCCCAATTACCATTATCTCCGTCCTGACTTATGGTCTCTGCCCGAAACGTCAACAGCGCTTCTTCCTGTGGATGCTGACTGGCCTGCTGCGTTCCACCAGCATTGTGTGTGTGTTGCTCCCCATTACCATCTGATTTTCTCCCAGGTGCTCCAAGTTTCCTTCTCCATCCATCACCTCCCAGTCGATCACAGACAAAGGTCACCCCACCATTGAGCACAGTTACATGGACCGTTGCCACAAGAAAGCATCTACAGACTCACTTTCAAGGACCCTACAACTTGTTTTCTCAGTATTTTGTTTATTTACACAAATTGACTTGCATATTGTTTTATTGTCATGCTTTGTTAATCTATTGCTTTTCATAAATCTATTGTTTTTCTTTTTTTTGTAAAAGCTAACCAAGAAAAAGAATCTCAAGGTGGTATATGATGATAACATATGCATACATACTCAGATAATAAATTTATTTTGACTTTGACACATACCAAAGACATACAGTTAGGGTTAGGGTTAGAAAGTTGTGGACATGCTATGCGGCGTTAGAAGCGTGGCAACACTTGCAGCCCCCAGCACAATCCTTGGTCTGTATTAGTCATTGCCCAATCTTGTCAACTTTGTGCTCAGTTCATTTGAACCTGCCTTTCCTCACCAACCCTATTTCAATGCTGTATCATTTATGCCTTTCCCCATTACTAGTCACTCTTCTTGTTTATTCTTACCTTTATTTATCCTCGCCTTTAACTGTACTCCCTCCAAACTGTAGAACCTATCAGTGAGTTGACAGTTTCGACCTCTCGGTCTGCTTCTCTCAGTCACACAGCTCCTGATCTCTCCACATGTTTCACAGGAACTGCTCCCCTTCCTGTGGCCATTAAGCCATGGTTTTGACGATGTTTTGCAGCGAGGGTTCTCCTGGTTCTCAGGGCCAACATCACAATTCAATTGTCTGAAGGCCATTTCTAATGGACTGACATGTGAGATGGTGAGAGAAGAGAGGCCAGGGAAGAATCACGTGCCAAAACTGTTAAAAAGACCACCTGCACTTATATAACATTTGTGTAATGCCCTTTCTTGTAACATTTTTCTTTAATTTATAGTTAGTTTTATGTTTTTCTTGTGAATGCTGCTGGCCTTTGATGCTGCTGCAAGTGATTTTTATTGCTCCTGTGCATGCATAGGCATGTGAATATGACTGTAAATCAACTTTGACTTTAAATTCAATCTGCTGAATTCCATGACGACCAAATACATTTTCCAGCTCTTGCAACATCCTTTAGATAGGTGCACGTTGTTGTAATGCAGATTGTTTGGTGCCAAGAAACATTCCATGAAGCTCACTGCTACGGAGTCTGTATAACTTATGTTGTTTAGTTGTTATTTAAGGCATAAAAAATTTCAAACACTTTCAATAGAAGTACCCCTGTATTTAATTCAGATAATGCCATAGGATATCTTATCAAGTGTGTCTGATGTTTAGATCCAACAAACAGCACCATCAACAGCACTGCCTACCAATGGAACATCACAGAGTCATAGAAAAACACAGCTCAGAAACAGGTCTTTCGGCCCATCTAGTCCATGCTGAACCATTTAATGTGCCTACTCCCATTGACCTGAACCCGGGCCATAGCCCTACCATTCATGTACCTATCCAAACTTCTCTTAAACATTGAAATTGAGCTCATATGCAGCACTTGTGCTGGCAGCTCGTTCCACACTCTCGCAACCTTCTGAGTGTAGAAGTTTTCCGTCGTGTTCCCCTTAAACTTTTCACCTTTCATCCTTACCTGTGACCTCTTGTTATAGTCCCACCCAACCTCAGTGGAAAAGCCTCCTTGCATTTACTGTAATTTTCTATAATTTGCAACCCTCATCATTTTGAATATCTCTATCAAATCTCCTTTCATTCACCTGTGCACAATGGAATATAGTCTTAACCAATTCAATCTTTCCCTATAATTCAGGTGCTCAAGTTCTGGAAAACTTTCTCTTCTCTCTTTCAATCTTATTTGTATTTCTCCTGTAAGTAAGTGTCTGGAACTGGATGTTCCTCACCCATATAAAAGGCCTCACCCATATAAAATTTCAACATAACAGCCCAATTCCCGAACTAAATATTTTGATATATGAAGGTCAGTGCGCCCAAAGCTCTCTTTACAACTCTATCTACTTCTGTGTGGATCTGTATTTCTAGATTGCTCTTTTCCACTGCACTCTGCAGGTTGCTGCCATTCTCCAAAGAGCAACTTCTCACATTTACTTGCACTAAATTCCACTTGCATTTTTCAGCCCATTTTTTCAACTGGTCCAGATCCCTCTGCAAGCTTTGATAGCTTTCCTTGCAGCACACTTCACCCCCAAACTTGGTGTCATCCACAAATTTGCTGATCCAGTTTACCACTTTATCATGCATGTCATTGATATAGATGATAAACAATAGATTCAACACTGATCTCTGCAGCACACCATTAGTCACAAACCTCCAGTCAAAGAGACAACCATTTATTACCAGTCTCTTGCTACTCCTGCCAAGCTAATGTCTGATCTAATTTACTACTTCTTCCTGAATGCCGTGCAGCAGCCTGTTAAAGGCATTGCTGAATCCTTTCATCAACATTCCAGGTAATAGCCTCAAAAAATCTCTATAAAATTGGTTGGACATCTCCGACCATGCATAGAACCAGGTTAGATGTCCTAATCAATCCAAACTTTACCTATCTATCTATATATATAAATATTATTATAATATATATATTATCAGCCTATAATTTGCTGGCTTATCCTTAGAGATTTTCTTCAACAATGGAACAACAAAGGCTATCTCCCAATCCACTGGGATAGGATGTTTTAAATGCCTCTTTCTGCATTAGCCTCCCACAAGGTCTGAGAGAACACCTTGTCAGGCCCCAGGGATTTATTCACCCTAATTTTCCTCAAGACAGCAAGCATCTCCTCCTCTGTAATCTGTATATGGTCCATGACTTCACTGCTGTTTTGCATCGCCTCTATAGAATGATTGTCCATCTCCAAGTTAATAAAGATGAAAAAACTCTATTTAAGATCTTCCCCATCTCTGTTGACTTCAAGATGACACTCATCTTCAAGAGGACCAATTTTGTCCATCACTATCCTTTTGCTCTTAATATATCTATAGAAGCCCTTGAGATTCTTCACCTTGTTTGCTAGAACAGCCTCATGCTTCCTTTTAGCTCTCCTCATTTCCATCTTAAGTTTTCTCTTACATATCATATACTCCACAAGTACCTAACTTATTCTTCGCTGCCTATAACTGCCATGCACCTCCTTCTTAACTTGAGCTTCAATATCTCTCAGAAAGCATGGTTCCATAAATTTCTTAGCCTTGACTTTTATTCCAACAGGAGCATATAAACTCTGCACTCTCGAAATTTCATTTTTGAAGGCCTCCCACTTCCCAACCACTTGCCAGAGAACAACCTGTCCCAATTCACGCTTGCAAGATCCTTCTGATCCCACCAAAATTCCAATCCTCCAATCTGCTAATTAAATTTTCTGGTGATACTACATTGATTGGCCTCATCTCAAATAATAATGAGGCAGCCTGCATAGAGGAAATTATCACCCTGACACATTGGTGTCAAGAGAACAAGTTCTCTCAATGTTGCAAAAACAAAGGGGCTGGTTGTGGATTACAGGGGGAATGGAGACAGGCTAACCCCTATAGACAAAAAACAAAGGGGCTGGTTGTGGAATACAGGAGGAATGGAGTCAGGCTAACCTCTATAGACAAAAAAACAAAGGAGCTGGTTGTGGATTACAGGGGGAATGGAGACAGGCTAACCCCTATTGACATCAGTGGATCTGAGGTTGAGAGGGTGAACAGCTTTACATTCCTCAGCATACAAATCACCAAGGATCTCACATGGTCTGTACATACTGTCATAGGGGGACAGGAGGCTGGACTCAAGTGCAGGACACAGGCACTGAAGTACTAGGGGCAGGACAGGAACAACTAAACAAGAGACAAGGCATGGAGATCATGGTGTGCATGAGGGACATGACATTCAAAGTGATGCTGGGGTTCCGAGAGAGTTTAGAGTTCAGGCAAGGTGGCAGGATCCCAGAGTTCAGGCAGGGTCTAGGAGTTCACTGGGCAGGCCGCATAACTCCTGGGCAGGGCCCAGACCTCCCAGGCAGGAACACAGGGGCCTGAGCAGGTCACAGGGCACCTGGGTAGGTTGCAGGGCACAACCATCAGCAGCAAGGGATGGAAAGTGGCAGAGTTCCCCACCAGGCAACAGCAGTCCAGCCAGGCTTGCCCAACAGAGGCAAGGGACAGGAAGCAAACTAGGTCCAGGGTAACAACCAGACTTACTCAAAAAACTCATCTTTAACCAGTGCAACCCCCAACTCCACTCAGTCCCAGAGCCCCCTATATACACTGCCAGCTGCTGGGCATCAGGGTCACCTCCTTGAGCCCCAACAAGCCAATGAGGATCCACAGGTGTGACTAATTGGGCTCAAGGGTGAAAGGATGGACGGATACAAGACCCGGAGTCCGGAGTCTGTGGACCAGATCAAGAACCGGAATGCGGGCGCCGGACCGGACCATAACACATATTGTGTGGCAAAAACAACAGCACCTCCTTCACCTCAGACAGTTGAAGAAGTTTGGCATGTGTCCCAAAATCCTAAGGAGTTTCTAAAGGGGCACAATTGAGAGCATCCTGACTGTCTGCATCACTGCCTGCTATGGGGACTGTAATTTCTTCAATTGCAGGACTTTGCAGAGAGTGGTGCAGACAGCCCAGTGCAGCTGTAGATGTGAACTTCCCACTATTCAGGACGTTTACAGAGACAGATGCATAAAAAGGGCCCAAAGAACCATTGGGGACCCAAGTTACCCCAAACACAAACTGTTCCAGCTGCTACCATCTGGGAAATTGCACCGCCAGGAACAACAGGCTCTGAAACAGCTTTTTCCATCAGACCATCAGACTGATTAATTCACCCTGATGCAATTATATTTCTATACTATATTGAATGTCCTGTTTATTACAATTTATTACAAATTACTATATATTGCACATTTAGACAGAGACATAACATAAAGATTTTTATTCCTCATGTATGTGAAGGATGTAAAAAATAAAGTCAATTCAATTGACCTTTCTCCAACTTAGAATCTCAACCTCAGACCTATCCTTCACCATAATTTATCTCTGTTCTAAAATCAGTTCCCCTGAATCTTTATTATCCATGACATTTGTATTGGTCAGAGGGCACAGGATGACCGCAGCCCCATGTCCACTCCTGTGAAACTCCAGTGATAATTTATTTCTCCAGATTATTTGGTGCAGCTTCTGGTGTTTGAAACCTATTAAGTTTGCTTTCCTTTTGTTCTTATGTCTTCTTTGATATCCCATATACCCCCCAAAAAAAGATGAAAGCTCTCATTGTATATGCATATTTGATTGAAATATCATAGAAATATTTACTAAATACATCAATGCATATGTCACAAAATTGATGGTGATCTGGGTTCAGAACGGAGTAGATTCAGGCTACAGAAAGTTATTGGTAGCTGTTAGATTAAGCAAAATAATGACAGATGGATTTTAATCTTGATAAGTGCAAAGTGATGCATTTTGGAGGTCTGCTAAAGACAGGGCCCTTGGAAGTATTGAGGAAGGCGTATAAGTCCAAAGATCTGTGAAGGTGGCAACTCAAGTGAATAGGGAATGCATAGGAGATTACCTGGGACATAAACTATAATTAAAGACAATTATGTACAGTGATGAAACCAGTTTTAGAATATTGTGCGCAGTTTTGGTTATTTTTATATTGAAAGGGCATCAATGCTCTTTGTTTTCCTTGGAGTGGAAAAGGATTGACATACTAGAGGTGTACCAATCTGGGGGATAGAGGTAGGATTGACAGTTGTATGATTATCTCCAACAACACAGCTGTCTATAACCGGGGACATGGGTTTAATGTAAAGAGTAAGAAGTTCAAACCAGACATACAGGAGATTTATTTTCACCCAGAGAAAGGTTGGAGTTTGAAACAACACCTGAGAAGATGGGGATGCATACTGCAACAACATTTAAGAAGAATCATATCAAGTACTTCAAACACCAAGGCATAGAAGGCTACAAGAGGCTGGCCAATGGGACTTGTATACATTGCTACTTAATGGTCACCACAGATAGGGTGGAGAAAGGACCCCCTTCTGTGCTCTATGATTCTGCAGCTCGACTGACATTTCAGCACCACTAACAGAACTGGGCTTGTTTCAGGACCATGGACAGTTCCATACGTCTCCCAAAGAGGCGTGACAATCAATAAGACAGCTCCGTGTATATTAAACCGAGCGTCACAGCCTTTTGCCTAAGTTTTAATGAGTAACCATAGCATCAGAATCAGGTTTACTATCACTGACATATGTTGTGAAATTTGTTATTTTACACCAGTGGTACGATCTTCATCGGCATTTGCTGTTTTTGGAGCAAAAACCAAACTGCTGAAAGAAAAATCAGAATCTGAATCAGGTTTGGTATCACTGGCATATGTTGTGAAATTTATTATTATGCAGCAGAAGTACATTGCAATACATAATAAAAACTGTAAATTACAGTAAGAAATATATAAATATATATATATTAAAAAAGTTGTGAAGTAAGTAGTGCAAAAAGAGAGAAGAAAAATAGTGAGGTAGTGTTGATGGGCTCAGTGACCATTCAGAAATCTGGTGGCAGAGGGGAAGAAGCTGTTCCTGAACTGATGAGTGAGTGCCCTCAGGTTCCTGTACCTCCTCCCTTAAGGTAGCAATGAGAAGAGGGCATGTCTGAGGTGATGGTCGTCCTTACTGATGATGCTGACTTTTTGAGGCATCTCTCCTTGAAGATGCCTTGGATGCTGGGGTGGCTTGTGCGCATGCTGGAGTTGACAGAGTTTGTAACATAGTTCAATCCTGTACAATGCCCCCCCCCCCACCTCCATATGAGATGGTGATTGAGCCAGTTGGAAAGTTCTGTAGAAATTTGGAAGTGTCTTTGGTGACATATTATAAACTCTTAATGAAATATTGCTGCTGTCATGCCTTCTTTGTAATTGTATCAATACGTTGGGCCCAGGACAGATCCTCCAGGATGCTCAAACCTAGGAACTTGAAATAGCTCACGCTTTCCACTTCTGATCGCTCAATGAGGATTGGTGTGTGTTTCCTCGTCTTACCTTTTCTGAAGTCCACAATCAAATCTTCGATCTTACTAATGTTGAGTGCAAGGTTGTTGCTGCAACACCCCTCCACCAGCTGATCTACCTCACTCAACAGGTGAAGTTGCATTGCAGAGACATAGGGATGGTTGACATTTTGATGCTTAGATTCTGCATCAAACCTGGAGATTTTCATACAGCACTGAGTTTTTCATTTTACAGTGCAGCCCATTTATACCTTGGCAAGTGCTTTCTCAGATAGGCCAAGCTTTGCTACATCTCAACACAAGTAAGATTTTCATGCCTTTTATGCAGTTCCATTTAATATCTGATTGGAAACAAAAGAAAATCTGCAGATGCTAGATTGATTTTGCACATCATTGAAATGTTCTACCGCAACAAAACATGAATCAAAACTTACATAGAATATTGGATAACAGGGTAAAGGAATAAGGGGATCTAGCAGGAAAGTAGAGTTACAGATCAGTTCTGATTTGTTGCCAGGTAGAGTGAGAGAGGGGAGAACTTTTTTTTATGTCTTTGTGTTTACTGGCAATGTATTTAATGTCATTATCAAATTGTTAAATGCAGGAGATTCTGCCATGCTGGAAATCTTGAGCAATACACATAAAGTGCTGAAGGAAATCAGCACATCAGGCAGCATTTATGGAGGGCAATAAAATGTTAATGTAGTGTTTTCTAACCCTTTTTGGCCCAATGCCCCCCAAAGCATGTTCATACTTTCCAATGCCCCCCAAAGCACCTTTATACTTGTCAAAACCCCTCTTAGGTACTATATACCTTCCCCATAGTGTAAAAACATGTCTACCAAATGCAAACATGAGAAAAATCATTCTACATTTTTTTTGTCTTTTAAGGCTAGCTTACACAGTACCTGCGCATGGTACAGCAGCTTTGTTATCAAAGTGATCTTTGAGCTTGATGGTTTTTAGCAAAAGTTGAAATATCTGGTTCAAGTTGTGACAGCAAAAGCTTTAAGTTCCCATGCATAACAATGTCCAAGCGGTTTCTGTTTTTTGTGAGTATGTGGTTCACTGCACTGAAACCTCTTCCAGCAAGGTAGGAGGATGGAAATGCAATGAAGATCAGTTTGGCTCTTTTCCAAAGACCAGGAAATTTTGTGTGGCAGTATAGCCACATACCGCAAAAGCTTCTTCATCATTCTGAATTTCAATAATTTCTTCTTTCAAGCTCTCTTCCTGCTCTTCCACATTTGCAAAGAAATAGGTTAATTATCCAGTCTGGAATTTCCAGATTGTTCAAATCCTTGAATTGATTCTGAAAATCCTTCTTCAGTGACTGCAGGTGTAAGCAGTAAGTAGTACAGTGCACAGCACAACTAGCAGGAGTGTTTACAGACATCTTTAATCTCTTCCTCTCCCACTGTAGAGTGCCCTCCCACTTCAAAACATCCACCATTGTTCCTGTACCTAAAATGACCAAGGTAACATGTGTGAATGACTAGCGTCCTGTTGCGCTCACCTCAATAATAAGCAAATGCTTTGAGAGGCTGGTCAAGGATTACATCTGCAGCCTTCTGTCACCCAGACTGGACCCCCTACAATTCACCTACCGACACATCCGATCAACAGATGACACAATAGCTACAGCTCTACATACCGTCCTTACGCATCTGGAGCAGAAGGATACTTATGTGAAAATGCTATTCTTGGACTCCCTCCAGGCTCAACAAGAGGGTCAGAGACGTCGGCCTTCACCCTGCCTTGTGTAGCTGGATCTTTAACTTCCTGTCAGATAGCTGGCAGGTGGTAAGAGTGGGCTCCCTTACCTCTTCACCTCTGACCCTCAACACAGGAGCCCCTCAGGGCAGTGTCCTAAGCCCCCACATTTACTCTCTGTATAGCCATGACTGTGTCGCCACCCACAGCTTCAATCTGCTAATTAAATTTGTTGATGATACTACATTGATTGACCTAATTGTAAATAATAATGAGGCAGCCTACAGAGAAGAAGTCATCACCCTGACATAGTGGTGTCCAGAAAACAACCTCTCCCCTCAGTGTCAGAAAAACAAAGGAGCTGGTTGTGGACTACAGGAGGAATGGAGTCAGGCTCACCCCTCTTGACATCAATGGATCTGGGGTTGAGAGGGTGAACAGTTTTATGTTCCTCGGCATACACGTCATCAAGGATCTCACGTGGTCTGTACATACAAGCTGTGTGGTGAAAAAAGCACCACAGCGCCTCTTTCACCTCAGACAGTTGAAGAAGTTTGGTATGGGCCCACAGATCCTAAGAACTTTCTACAGGGGCACAGTTGAGAGCATCCTGACTGGCTGCATCACTGCCTGGTATGCAAACTGTGCTTCCCTCATCACAGGATTCTGCGGAGAGTAGTGTGAACAGCCCAGCACATCTGTAGATGTGAACTTCCCACTATTCAAGACATTTACAGTGACAGGTGTGTAAAAGGGGCCCGAAGGGCCATCGGGGACCTGAGTCACCCCAATAAGAAGCTTCTTCCACCAGGCCATCAAACTGATAAATTCATGCTGATACAATTGTATTTCTATGTTATATTGACTGTCCTGTTGTACATACTATTTATTACAAGTTTACTATAAATTGCACATTGCATATTTAGACAGAGATGTAATGTAAAGATTTTTTTCTCCTCATGTATATGGAGGATGTAAGTAATAAAGTCAATTCAATTCAATTCAATATTCTAACAAATAACTGTTTGTGAGAGAGAGAGTGCCGTACTTTCCAGGCAGAGAAACTGTGAAAATGTTCTTCTTCAAATGTTTTGCTTACATATTTCTGATTTTCCAATAAGAGTGGACACTGCACTTTTTACTTGGATTAAATTGAAATTCTCACCCTGCAGTTTCATATTTAGAATGTTCATTTTGTCATACAGATCGGCAAGGTATGCCACATCTTCACATAGAAGTTCAATCTTGTTTCCCAAACTCTTATCAACTTTGAGCAAAAATTCAACCAGAGTGTCAAAAAGATCAAAGAAACGTTTTGACCTGTAGCCTTTTGACACCCAATGCACTTCAGTGTGAAGAAGCAAGCATTCAAATTTGTCATCATTATCTTGGCATAACTGGTGAAATATTCTGCTATTTAATGGATGAATTATTTTGTTGATAACAGATATTGCAGGAGTTATGCTTGAAAAAGTTGCTGGCTGAGGTTTTTGGCTGTGAGATATTGATGATGAATTATACAATGGATTGAAAATTGACTTGAAATTTCTTTTTTCATAAATGCCACTAAACCAGCACGACGACCTGTCATATATGGTGTTCCATCTGTTGCATGAGAAGTCGTGCTCCGAATCGGAATACTTCAATCCTCAATATACATTTTGAGCTCATTGCAGATTGCTTCTCCATTGCTATTTGTCTTTAACTTTTTACAAAAAGATTCTTCATAAACTTTTCCATTTTTGATAAACTACATACGCCATTAGCAATCCTAATTGTCTCACGCAGTTGACTCATCCAGTTGTATCCCAAATTTTGTTCTTTGTAGCTCTGTGCAGAGCTGCCACTTCACTCATTTCATCAATATGGTGAGTTATTGCTCAGAGGAATTGATTTTACAGTACTGGTGTCCATTTTGAGAACAGCGATGAGCACTTCTGATAGAGCAGGCATTACCAATCTTTCACCAATTGTATGAGATTTTCTACACTTCATTATCATTTTGGAAATATTAAAAGAAGCAATGAGACCACTATCAAGGTCATTCTTAGCTTTTTTGGCAAATGACTCGAGTGTGCAAAGCTTTTCAAATGCTTCTTTCATCTGAGTAATAAAAAAATCGTTTTTACAAGGTGACTTTTGCAGATGGTCGTGATGGTTTCATGGCTTCATTTGACAGTACAATATTACAAATAAGACACATGGGGCTTTGCTGATCTGATGGGATGGAATAAAACCACACTCCAGTAATGTAAGATTGTTTTGATGTACTTTCTGCAGTTTCTGTTTCTTACCAGGATTACAATTCAAGGCTTCACTGCCTTAGGACTCATAGCAATTGTGCCATATGTGTTTATCCATCATTAATGGGGCTAAATTAAAATAAAAAAAAATTAATACAAACTGGATATGCCTATCAGGTATTGACGACAGCAGTGAGTTGACATGAATTGAATGGTGGTAACAGCAAACAGAGAAATGACAAAATGAAAATGAAGAAAATCAAAACAGCGAAAATTATGTTGACAAGGGTCCAGATTGGAATCTGAATGTTAGTTAGGATAGAGCTGGTGTTCGGCAAGCTACCTTCATACTATTCCAGTTAGTGTGATTGACCAATCACATACGGTCTGATAATCCCCAAAGATGGTTCTTGACCCCGTATGTGAAGCTGAGGTCACTTTGAACACCTCCAGAGGAATCCTCAGTGTCGGCAGGTTTGCCGATGGTCTCTATTTCACAGTTTGGTTCCGGCCAGTGTGCAACCTGTTCCCTGTAGAGCTGTAGAGAAAGTTGAGAGGGTGTACTTGACTTACCAACTGTTAAATTTCATGAACTTGCTCCATGCCGTAAGTCAAGAGCAACTGTTGGGCACCCTGGTTGCTAATTTATGCATCTCAATAATGTCTGTTTGGTTGGTAGTATTGGATGAGATCGCCAAGTTTCAGATACATTGTGACGATGAGTGCTCACTGCCTGCAGAGCTACGGCTCTTCCTGTGTTCCAGCGCCTCACCCTTGTTTTTTGGAAGTGTCTGCTCTACTAACGGTCGGTCAGGTCTCATGCCTCAGGCTAGGATGCCACTTACTATAACCCACCCCCACAAAGAATCTTGATTGCCCCCCCCCCAGTGATTTCTATTTTCCCTAACACTTCCTTAGGACACATAACCATTCCTGTTGGGAATCGCTGAGTTAATGTTTCCGGCCAAGACCATTCATCAGGAATAGAAAGGTAGAGGGCACCTTCCCCCTCACCTGGCCTCACCTATCTCCTGCCAGCTTGTACTTCTTTCACTGTCCACACCTTCATACTCCCCTCTTCTCCCTTCTCACCTTCCCATCACCTGTTCTCACCTGTCAGCTGCCTGCATTTCTCCTCCCCCACCTTCTCATTCTGGCTTCTGACCCATTCTCTTCTAGTCACAGTGAAGCATTTCGAAATGAAAAATCAACTGTTTATTCCCCTCCATAGATGCTGCCTGATTTGCTGAATTCCTGCGGCACTTTGTGTGTTGTTCAAGTAGTTCAGTGCTGTGACCACATGGTGGTGCCTTTCCACAAGTGAAGCAGCCGGGACATGATCAGGGTCATAACTCCAGATATCATGGAAACTGGCCCCTCATCCCACGGAATCCACTTTGACCATCTGCACTAATCCTATTATTCTTCTTGCATCCTCATCAGTTCACCCTCTGTTCCCTCCTGATTCTCCTAAATAATTCCCAGTGGGAAATTAATCCACCAGGACATCTTCAGGACGTGTGAGCAAACGGGTCCACCTGTGTGAGATCCACACAGATACCATCAGTGGTCCGGGTCATCAGAACCAGAAGCTTTCATTGTGGTTTTATTGTTTATCAAAGGTTCATTTTAATATCGAAGTGTATGTACAGAATACAACTCTGAACTAAACTCTGAAATAACCGCTCCCAGGTTTTCTGTGCTTTGCTAGTTGGTGGGGTTAGGTGGGGAACGAGGGTGCAGTGTAGTGAGGCTGTATTCACAAGGTGAGGCACCCCTTGTGGCAGCCTTCCTGCTTTGTTGTTGTTAGGAAGTGGGATGAACCTTTTCACCCTAGTCCAGAGACCCACAGTTTGACTGCCAACAAGCATCTTCCCACATATTAGGCCAACCTTGATACTCTGTGAAGCACTCTTAGTTCTCTCACTGTACAAGCTTTCCTCACCGTACAGAACGAGGGTTCACCATACCTAGCCAATGGCTCCATCTTTCTCTGTGAGAGGCCATAACAGTGAGAATTGGTGAGATGTACAAGTATGGAGAAGGTTATGTTCAAAACTTGTTCTTCTAATATCCATGCACATGTGAAGATATATACACACTCACACACACACACACACACACACACACTCACACACACACACACACACACACACACACACACACACTCACACACACACACACACACACTCACACACACACACACACACACACACACACACTCACACACACACACACACTCACACACACACACACACACACACACACACACACACACACACAAGCAATTAGTGGTCAAACGCATTCATATAAATATGCACAAACTTGCAAAAGATAGCGACACACAAATGTATTCTTGAAAAGTGTACATTCTCATGTACATAAATACTGACAGACAGTCCATGACAAGAGAAAATGTGCAGACACTGGAAATCCAAGCAACAAACACAAAATGCTGGAGGAACTCAGCAGGCCAGGCAACATCTATGGAAAAGAGTACAGTCGACGGTTCAAGCCGAGTTCCTTCAGCAGGACTGGAGAAAAGAAGATGAGGAGTCAGAGTTAGAAGGTGGGGACATCCCATGCAGACAGACTCACAGGCATAAACCCACAGTGTCACACGTAGTTACATTCCTGCATGAGCTCATATGAATTAGGAGTGGAAGGAGACCTCTCAGCCTTCCAGTCCTACTCCACCATTTAATGATCATGGCCATTCTGGCTGGAGCCTCGATTTTGCATTCCTGTCCACCAACTTATTTATCAAGAACATGTTTATTTCTGTTTTAAAAATATTCTAAATGTTTTCATTACACTTTGAGGAAGGGGGTTTCAAAGACAGGCAACCCTTGAGAAAAATCTTCACGCCTTCTTGGTCTGAAATGAATGACCCCTAGTTCTTTAATCTCCCACAGAAGGGGGGGGTCAAGGAGATGGGAAGGAGGGAGTAATGGAGATAGGGAGGGGGATTGCACTCCCACAAAAAGAAAACATCCTCTCCACATCCAATTTGTCAAATCCACTCAGGATCTCAGGTAATGTTCCTCTCAGTTTTCCGATGTCGGAGAGAACCACATGGGGACAGACCTAAAGCATCGCACAATGAAATACTGAAGCACAGAGACAAGACAAGCACACACACACACACACACACACACACACACACACACACACACACACACACACACACACACTCACACTCACTCACACTCACTCACACACACACACACACACACTCACACTCACTCACACTCACTCACTCACACTCACACACACACACACACACACACACACACTCACACATACACACACACACACATACACTCACTCACACTCACTCACACTCACTCACACACACACACACACATACACTCACACACGCTCACACACGTGAACACACACACACACACATACACTCACACACGCTCACACACGTGAACACACACACACACACACACACACACACACATACACTCACTCACACTCACTCACACTCACTCACACACACACACACACACACTCACACACGCTCACACACGTGAACACACACACACACACACACATACACTCACACACGCTCACACACGTGAACACACACACACACACACACATACACTCACACACGCTCACACACGTGAACACACACACACACACACACACACACATACACTCACACACGTGAACACACACACACACACACATACACTCACACACGCTCACACACGTGAACACACACACACACTCACACACGCTCACACACGTGAACACACACACACACACACATACACTCACACACGCTCACACACGTGAACACACACACACACACACACACACACACACACACAAACATATACAAACACATGTATAGTACATTAGTATAGGCCCTCTGGCACTCAATGCTGTGCTAATCTTTTAACTACTCCTTGTCCAAATTCTCACCCACAGTTACACAAACAAACAGTCAGGCACTGGGAGACACACAGTGAGTGACAGACACACTAGCAGTGGTCAGTACAGGCTGGTGACTAGTGTTACCATAATGCATTAATGAGTTTAATGCAATAATGAACCCATGACGTTAGCCCAGTGCTTCCCTGAATTACACCACCCAACTGTCCCATCCAGGGCAAGGAGTATGTTTTCCAGTTGAAACCTTGAACCCTGCTTGTTGCAGAGGATGCCCCTTGCAGCAGTATTTGGAATAATCGTGGAGCGGGAAGTCTACAGAAGCCCTTCTCCCATTGTACAAGTGTCTTCCGTCGTCACAGCACAGAACAATCATTGGAAAGAGCATTTCCCCAGCAGGACTGGGAACGTGGGGTTGTTTACAAGCAATCTATGGTGATGGCCTAGATTTTCCTTCACTCCCTGCCAGGTCCTGGCTCAGATCTCGCTTCCCCGCTGCACAGGCCAGATCTCTGCCATCTGTTTCAATGGTCATCAAAATGAAACAGGAAATGCTGGGGATCTGTCCTGGTCCAGGCAGCATCTTCAGAGAGAGGAATGAGGTTAATGCTTCATGTCAGCCATCTTCCATCAGAGTTGAATAAGATGAATAGCTTTCAACATGTAGAGAAAATGGGAAAAGCTGGTGATTCATACAGTTAAACAGTACAAAAACAGGCCATTCTGCTCAACACATCCGTGCTAGCCAAGGTTCCCATCTAAGCTAGTCCCATTTCTTCATATCTCTATAAACATTTCCTATCCATGTACATTCAACACTCAAGATTCAAGTTTATTTATGATGTGTGCATCAAAATACACACTGAAATAAGTTGTTTGCTTTAGCAACCAACACACTTGAGGGTGTGCTGGGGGCAGCCAGCAAGTATTGCCACACGAATATCATACCCACAATGCCCAGCAGAACAACACAAAACTCAACAAAAAAGCACACAACAAGCAAAACAACAACAGCTTAAAAAAGGCTTTGTTCCCCTCTCTCACCCACACAGATACACAGTCCTCTAACCCCTGTTACGTACCCCGTAACTGGGTTAACAGACCAGCAGAAATGGAATGATACGTTGGAGTCTGCTGGTACTGTAACTAAAGGTGTTTATTAGTAAACTAAGCAATACACTATCAAAAATGCTAAACAGGTTAGCAATGATAAATACAGAAGTGTAGGAATAAGAATCAAAACCAAGCTCTATCAAAGTCTAGGGGTAAATGAATTGTCTTAAGAGAATATAGAGTTCAGTTCAGTTCGTGTTGAGGTAGTTGTTGTGTTGCAATGTTGGAGAGAGAGCGAGCAAGAGATGAGCAACTGCAGCAGGCAAACCTTCCATCATACCGTTGGGGTCACCGATTGAGACCCTTCCATTCCAGGCTAGACCGTTCTTCAGTGATGGACTCATCACCCAGGCAAGGGCGGACACACACACAAGTCCCCACCGGTCTGCCTTCATCCACCGTGCTCCGGACCGATTCCCCTGAACCCATCCTCCAGGCCCCCACCTTCCTGTGGGTGCACAACACTCTTTCAGTGTCCACTGGTGTGCCTGAGGGTTTCTCCGCAGATCCGTCTTTTATCCCCCCTTGATGGGGTATCAGCCATCCATCAACTCAACATGTCCCTGTCCATCAAACTAGGCCACTCCCTGCTGTCCCAGCAAGAATGTTAATGAGCAAAGAAGTGTCTTTGCAGCAAAAGGTAAGTAATCATTGAAAAAGCCATAATACATAAATCATCCTTCTCTCTCTCTCCTATCTGTAGCAGGTGCCTCTATCTCTGTTCTTCATCTCTCTCTCTCTCATTAGCAGCATAGTTCCCAGGGGGTGGTGGTGGTGGTCAGCGCTGGACCCCATTTCCATCTGGTTTTTCATCACACATAACACCCCAGGTCAGGCTGTCTTCTTCAGCCTCCCTCCCCTATCTGTGTATAGATAGAGTTAATGCAAGCAGGCTTTTGCCATTGAGGTTGGGTGATATCAGAACCAGAGGTCATGGGTTAAGGGTGACAAATGAAATAATGAAGGGGAACTCGAGGGGCAAGTTCTTAACTGGGAGGGTGGTGCGAGTGTGGAACGAGCTGCCAGTGGAAGTGGTGGGATGGGGTTGGACTGCAACATTTAAGAGGAGTTTGGATAACTATATAGACGGAAGTGCTTTGGTCCATGTGCTGGGCAATGTGACTAGATGGGGTGAAGGGCCTGTATCTGTGGTGTAATGCTCTGTGACCATCCCTCACTGCCTTTGAGGAGGTAGTGGTGAGTGATCGCCTTGTTCCACTCCAATGACTCTACGAGCTTAACGTATTATGGCCCACAGAAACAGTGATGGAAGTCAGATTTGCATTTACTCAAATTCTTTCACGACATTGGGATGTTCTTGAGTTTCTTAACTGCAGAGAAATTCATTCTTCTGATGTAAGAAGAAAAAAATCAAAGCCATTTTTGTTCAATATGCTCACAGAAATTACAATATGACAACGTCCAGATGGACTTTGCATTGAGGTTAGTTGGTGATTAAGGATTGACCAGGGGATTAAGGATTGCCTGATCTGTATTTTTCTTCAACATAGTGGGATAAAGAGACAACATGGAATCAGGCTCTTCAGCCCATTGTCGGCTCTGACCACAAAGCGCCCATGAAAATTAATGCTACATTTACCCTTCACTGCACATTCCTACCAGTCACCCCAGCCTCTGTCACTCGCCAGTGCAGCAGAGGCAATTTACATTGGCTAATTAACCTACTCGTCTGCACTTCATCTGACGATCAGAATGCAAAGGTCGATCGGAATTCCAGAAGTCATGGCTCGAGGACGAATCTCTGTGAGTGTGCCAGGGAAGTCCATGGCTGAATGTTAGCAGGTCTGAGACCACTGGAGGCTGGAGGTCAAAGGTGGCTTGTCCTAGAGATAGAGGACTCTGTGTGTGTGATCTTTTGGGATGTGGGAAAGACTAGAGCATGGGGGGGGGGGGGGAAGCCACATGGTCACAGAGAGAACATATGAACTCACAGACAGCACCAGAGACCGGGATTGAACTTGAATCACTGCAGCTGTGAGACAGCAACCCTACAAGATGAAGCATGTTGTCCTCTGAGCTCGACCATAAGCAAGATCTCATGATCTATAGTCCATTCACTCTCTGCTCCTGCAGCCTTAATTCATGAAATCTTCAGGTAGTTCTTCCTTGCCCAATAAGACCATTTGGCCCATTGAGTCTGATGCTGATTTACTTTTCCTTTCAGCCCCATTTTCCTGCCTCCTCTCTGTAATCTGACACGCTTACTAATCAAGAACCTATCAACATCGGCTTTAAATATACCCAACAATTTGGCCTTCGCAGCTGACTTTGGCAATGATTTCCACAGATTCACCACCACCAGGTAAAGAAGTTCATCTTCATCTCTGTTCCAAAGGGACATCTTTCTACTCTGAGGCTGTGCCCTCCAGTCTTAGACTCCCCCACTACTGAAAACATCCTCTCCACTTCCACTATATCTAGGCCTTTCAATATTCTGTAGTTTTCAATGTGATTCCCCAAAATAGTTATTGGGGGATCTTATCCCTTCTTCCTCCGGATTAACTTCAGATACTATCTGTGTCCCATGTACCTAATATTCACCATGAGAAGCCCTTCCCCCAGTGCAGAAAACATTAAGCTTCATATTCAATCACATTTATTCATAATCTCTAAGATTTACTTCAGATGATGCATTAAACATTGTAGTGGTAATCCTAGCACACCGCATAATTTTACAACCCAAGCTGCGTTAAGAGAAAGGTTGCTCAGAAGAGAAGATTGCCTCTATGATTATGGACAATGACAAGCAATACAATCAGTGCATCTAAATTGGGGAACAAGGGGAAATATTCTTGAGGTAATGTTTGATTAAACTTTGGTCCCAGCCTCACAGTACAGGGCAACGGGCCAAGTGTGGTTCTGCTTACAAGTTAGTGAGGAGGATTTACGACCAAGGAAATGGTGCTGGTATCCTGGAAAGGTTTGGGCTTATCGTAGTTTAAACCGCCTGCCTGCTCTTACTATCCCCAGCCCATTCATTAAAGAAAGAATTAAAGGGAGATTGCCTTAATTTGTCACATGCACATCAAAACACACAGTAACATGATGTGTTATTTAAATCAACAACCAACACAGTCCAAGGATGTGCTGGGGGCAGCCCACAACTGTCTGGATATATAAGGCACCAATATAGAATGCCTGTAACTTCGAAAGCATAACTGTACATCATTGGGAACATGGAGCAAAACTATGCATTCGGGGCGAGGTAACAAACTCATAACTGATAGTAGCAGAATTGAAACTTGATCTTACAGCCGGTGCTGTACAATAACCACTACGTCACTGTATTACCACGGTGGTAACATTTTGCCAGTGTCACTGTGTTGGTTTCTCTGCTAACTTCCTTCACAAGCCGCTACGCGCATTCTCTAATTACACCTCAGTTGCTGTAAAATTCTTCGGAACATCCCGGGGTCGTGACAGGTACAGCGGTGTCTCTCCCTTAAGGGTGATCACAGTGCGTGTCAGTGTGCTCATGAAAAAAAAACAAAGACATAAGTTGGAAGTGACATCAGTACTCAGCTGTGAAGTAATGTCTTCAGTCTAGACATTGCAGCTAAGGAAAGGAGAGGTTTATGGTCCGTCTCAGTATCTGAGCGACAGGACTCCACAGTCTGAACAGAATGGAAATGGCATTTTACATGAGCATCGATGCAGTTTCCTGGTCAGGGAGGGATCGGCTGGGAAATAATGTAGATGTATTGATTTTTATTTTCATTATGATGATTCACAGTCGTGAGCTGGGTGCATTTTCTGATTAATGAACAACGTTCGGTGGCCAATTTATTAGGTACACCTGTACACCCACTCATTAATGAAAATATCTTATCGGCCAATCAAGTGGCAGAAACTCAGTGCACACAGTCATGGTCAAGGGGGCCGGTTGTTAGACAAAATATTAAAGTGTGGAAGAAATGTGATCTAAGTGACTCTGACTGTGGAATGATTGTTGATGGCAGACATTTGTAGGATTGAGTATCTTTAAAACTGTTGATCTGGGATTTTCACACACAGCAGTCTCTAGAGTTTACAGAGAATAGAGAGAAAAACAAAAAAAAACATCCAGTGAGCGGCAGGTCTGTGGGCATGAACAGACAGCTCAGAGGAGAATGGCCAGACTGGTTCAAACCGACAGGAAGGTGACAGTAACTCAAATAACATTGTGTTATAACAGCGGGGCGCAGAAGAGCAGCTCTGAATACACAAAACTTCAAACCTTGAAGTGCTGGGCTACAGCAGCAGGAGACCACGAACATACACTCAGTGTCCATTTTACTAGGTACAGGAGGGAGCTAATAAAGTGGCCACGAGGTGTATATTGTAAACAACAGGGTTTGCAGATTAAATTGATGATTTTGACACATGCTGACTGCTCTCCCCTGCCCCACAGCCACCCCTCCACCCCTTAGTTCTGCACTGGTTTGTTGCTGGAGTGACGTCATGGGCACAGGTTGTTCAACCCTTTCTTTGATCCGTCTGTCGGAGAAAGCTCAATTTTGCCTGACCTTGCTTCTGTTCAGAGCTTTTGGTCAGTAAACAGGAGCAGAAGTCGTGGAATGTCTCCTCCACTTTGCACAGCAGGACTGTGGAAATGCTGTGGCTGGATTGAGTTCAGTTGCTGAGGTCGGCTACCTTAGAATAGACAATGATTCAACGGGGGATCTGGAAGATTACTTCAGGCTGAGTAATTCTGTTACATGCATTGCATGCTTCTCTCTGCCTCAGTAAAGCAGCCAACATAATGGACCCCACCCCCCATTCCCTCTTCTCCCCTCTCCACTGGGCAAAAGATACAACCGCTGAGAGCACATAACCCTCTCCTATAAGGCTATTGAATGACCATAAAGCATAGGAGCAGAATTAGGCCATTCGGCCCATCGAGTCTGCTCTGCCATTCCATCATGGCTGATTTATTGCCCCCTCTAAATCCCATTCTCCTGTCTTCTTCCTGTAACCTATGAACCTCCATTTTAAATATACCCAATGACTTGGCCTCCACAGCTGTCTGTGCCAATGAATTCCACGGATTCACCACCCTCTGGCTAAAGGAATACCTCCTCTATTCTAAAGAGACATCCTTGTATTCTGAGGTTGTGCCATCTGGTTCTAAACTCCCTCACTGTAGGAAACATCCTCTCCATGCCCACTCTATCTAAGTTTTCTAGTATTCAATAGGTTTCAATGAGATCCTTCCTCATTCTTCTAAGCTCCAGTGAGTACAAGCCCAGACTCATCAAGCACTTCTCATACTTCAGCCTGTTCATCCCTGGGATCATTCTTGTGAATCTCCTCTGGATCCTCTCCCATGCCAGTGCATCCTTCCCTAGGTAAGGGCCAGTCTGCCCAATGCCTTATAAAGTATCAGCCTTATATCCTAGGAAAGAGTCCCTAGTTTGATATGATCGACTCTCAACCTCATAATCTACCTTGTTATGATTTTGCACCTTGTTGTCTACCTACACTGCAGTTCATTCTGCATTCTGTTCTTGTTTTACCTTGCATTACCTGAATGCATGGTGTAATGATCTAGTCTGTATGAACAGTATGCAGCACAAACCTTTCTCTGTATTTCCGGTACATGTGACAATAAAAAGCCAATTCCATTTCCAATTCATTGAGTGATAATCCTTGGAAGTATGCTCTTTGTGCCAATCGTCCCAGTTATACTTCAGGTCAAGTCAAGTTTATAGTCATGTTCACAGGCACTGGGAGGTACTGGTACAATGAAAAGCTTACAGCAGCATCACAGGCAGGAAGATTCAGACCAGAACATGTTATACATAAGCTATACAAGATAATGAAGAAAAGAACTATACAAAACCAGATTATTAGTGTAAAACAGCCACTATCAGAGACAAGTCCATAGTAGTGCAAGAGGTAACCTATAATGTTCCGTAGATAAGATAGGATTAGGGTTGTGCAGGTCAGTTCAAGAACTTGATGCTTGTAGAGAAATATCTGTACCTGATGCTGGTAGTGTGGGACTTCATGCTTTTGCAAATCCTGCCCGATGCTAGCAGTGAGAAGAGGGGATTACCTAGATTCCAATTCCAGTTCATGAAGTGATAGAGCATGGAAACGCATGCTATATAACACAGCGTTCTTCTCCATCCCAAAGAGGAAAAAGTATTCTACAGGGAGGATGACACAACCATGCTTACAACAGAAGTCAACAACAGCATAAAAGCAAAAGAGAGGGCATAAAATAATAGTAAGAAGTTAAAGGATTGGAGAGCTTTTAAAAACCAACAGAAGGCAACTAAAACTGCCATAAGGAGAAAATAAACGATGAAATATAAAGGCAGGCTAGCCAGTAATATAAAAGAGGATTCTGAAAATTTTTCTCAAATATATAAAGAATAAAAGAGAAGTGAGAGTGGGTATTAAACTGCTGGAAAATAATGCTGGAGAGGCTGTAATGGGGGGGGGGGGGACAAAGAAATGGTGGAGAACCTTGATAAGAATTTTCCATCAGTATTCACTTGCAATATACCAGAAATTCAAGAGACTCTGGGGCGGAAGTGAGTGTAGTTGCTAGTACTAAGGAGAAAGTCCTTAGGAAGCTGGTAGGTAAGTCACCTGGACCAGATGAACTACATCCCAGGGTTCTGATAAAGGTAGCTGAAGAGATTGTGGAGGCATTAATAATCATCTTTAAAGAATCTGGAATGGTTCTGGAGGACTGAAAAATTGCAGAAGTCACTCAATATTTAAGAAGAGAGGAAGACAGAAGAAAGGAAGTCAGGGGCCATCTAGCCAGACTACAGTGATTGGGAAGATGTTGGAGTCCATTATTAAGGATGAGGTTTCATGGGACCTGGTACTTGGAAGTCAGCATTGTTTCCTTAAGGAGAAGTGTTGGCAGAGGCAGATATTTGAATTCTTTGATCACTGTTTGCATTCATTTCAAGAGAAATAGAGTATAAGAGAAAGGATGTAGTGCTGAGGCTTTATACGGCATTGGTAAGTCTGCATGTGGAATATTGCGAGCAGTTTTGGGCTACTTATCTAAGAAAAAATGTGCTGGCATTGCAGACGGTCCAGAGGAGGTCCATAAGAAAGATTCCAGGAGTGAGAGTGTTATCATATGAAATACTCTTGATGGCTTTATGCTTGTACCCACTGGAGTTCAGAAGAATGAGGTGTGATCTTATTAAAACCTATGCAGTATGAAAAGGCCTAGATAGGATGGATGTGGGGAGGGTGCTTCCTTCAGTGGTTGAATCTAAGACCAAAGAGCACAGCCTCAGAATAGAGGTAAGTCCGAATGGTGGGGATCCTTATGATAAATGCCACCTTCTTAACATCAAGATGGCACTGGAGAGAGGTGATGTTTTTCAGGCAACAGATGTTAGAACACTTTACTTTCTTATTGTACCATCAGTCAGGACTTTGATGGCAAGGGAATGATGTATTTTCCTCTCTATTAGATGTTATTTATATTCATTCCCAACACACATTTAATTGGTTTTATTTTTCATGTTTCAGACTGTTCTCCTTTGAACTTAGTAAGCTTCAGGGAAACCAGGGATCCAGTGGGTATCAGGGGAAACATGCTCCAGTTGTCAGTCTTAGGAGAGCATGGAAGCCTGTGAGTCCAGAGGGAGAACGGGCCCAGGTCAGCATTGTGCAAGCCCCGGTGGGCTCTGAAGGAGAGTGGCCCCATGTCTGTCTTTGGGAAGAGTGGAAACCAGTGCATGGTCCTCAGTCAACCTCAGAGGAGACAGAGAATGTGAGGTGGGGCAAGCACAGAGGCTGGTGTGCTTTTGGGGAATGCTGGGAATATGACCTGGTGTTCCAAAGGCCACACCCCCTGGGTTTCTGAATGGTCAGATTACTGGAGTTTTACTGGGGTAATTGTTGCTAAGTAACAGCAAGATAGGGCCACTGGGAAATTAATTGTTTATAGTGTAGGATCTTTAAGCAGTATTGAGATGCCCTCAGCCACATTGATACATGGACGATAGACAATAAGCAATAGGCACAGAAGTAGACCATTCGGCCCTTCGAGCCTGCACCGCCATTTTGAGATCATGGCTGATCATCTACTATCAATACCCAGTTCCTGACTTGTCCCCATATCCCTTGATTCCCCTATCCATAAGATACCTATCTAGCTCCTTCTTGAAAGCATCCAGAGAATTGGCCTCCACTGCCTTTCGAGGCAGTGCATTCCAGACCCCCACAACTCTCTGGGAGAAGAAGTTTTTCCTTAACTCTGTCCTAAATGACCTACCAATTATTCTCAAACCATGCCATCTGGTACTGGACTCTCCCAGCATCTGGTACATATACATGGAGTACTCTGGTGGAATTTGAATATCTTTTCCTTTCAGGAAGGGAATCTAGAAACAGAATGAGCTTTCTTTGTATAAGCATTTGCCAATTTAAGTTGGAGAAATTCCTCCCATCAGGGGGTTATGAGTTTATGGGACTCCCTCTCCTAAAGAGCTATGCAGACTAAGCCACTGAATGCATTGAAAAGCAATGTGGCTGTATCTTTAATCCAGAAGAGTTGAGGGTTATGGGGAACAGGCAGAAAAATGGAGGTCGAGGTTAAACAATCTTATTAAGTGGCATTGCAGGATAGAGAGGCCATGAAGTTTATTATGCTCTTGGTCCCAGATTCCACAACAATAATTTATGTCTCTTTATGTTTTTACATAACTAAAATTGTGTGATGTCGAGAGTGGACCATGAGCTGCACTGACAAAATGCTTTTATATATCATGCAATTAGATGTACAAGGTAATAGATTGCAATCATTCTTAAGCTCTTAGAAGGAATATTTGCTGATCTTTATTAAGTAAGTGCCTCTTTATTTCAGGACATGTACTGTACTTGAGTGAAGTTACTGAGTCCTGAGATTTCCACCCAGCCAGTCACTGACGCTTAGCGCAATGCCATTGGAGCTCAGAGTTAATTCCAATGTCACCTTTAAAGAGTCTGCCTCCCTGGGGAATGTGTGAGTTATCTCCGGGTGCTCCGATTTCCTCCCCTAGTCCACAGTCCCACGGTAGGTTATTTGGTCATTGTAAATTGTCCTGTGATTAGGCTGGGGTTAAATCGGGGGGGGGGGGGGAATTGTTGAGTGGTCCAGCTTGAAGGACCTATTCTGTGCTGTATCTCAAAAAATAAATAAATTATACCTCCTACTGATTCTAATTTAAGACCTTCACACAGCCGATCCTGTAGCTCCCTCCAGCTCGTTCTCTCAGTTATGTCACTGGTGTTTGCTGTTTAACTAAAAATATTCAAGCAAACTAAAACATTCAAAAAAAAAACATGTCAAAGTTAATCTTTATGTTCCTCCATGAATGCCACGATTTGTATCTTTGAGAATTTAACAGTCTGTCAGTGTTACACTTGACAGATGGGATGATGGTTTAGTAGGAATATTGACAACAGGTGTCGCCTACACTGGAGACACCCACTCAGTACTTCTTCTGCATTTATGTAGCAGTTTTAAGATAGTAAGACAATTTAAAGTGCCTCCTAGGAGAGTTATTGAGCAAACAGATGTCACACCGACTACAAGTAGCACAGTAACACAATTGGTGAAGCTACTGACTTGTAGTGCCAGGGATGTGGTTCAATCCTGTTCTCAGGTGCTGCCTGTGCGGAGTTTGTGCTTTCTCCCTGTGCTTCCTCCAATGCTCTGTTTCCCTTCTACGCTTCAAAGATAAGTGGGCTGGAAGACTAATTGGATGCAGTAAGCAGCCCCTCATGTGGGTGAGTGATGCTACCATCAGGGAGGAGGCACAGGAGCCTGAAGACACACACTCAATATTTTTGGACCAGCTTCTTCCTCTCCACTATCAGATTTCTGAATGGACTCTGAACCCATAAACACGGCCTCACTATTTATTTAGATGTATATACAATATATTTCTTATTGTAAGTTATAGTATATTTTATATATTGCACTATACTGCCACCTCAAAACAACAAAATTTTATAACATATGTGAGTGAGAATAAATCTATTTCTAATTCTGATTTTGTTAGAATCTGTAGGGAGTTACTGAGAATGTGGGGAAGAATAACAAAAATGGGATTAAGATGGGATTGCTGTAATGGGTGCATGATGGTTAGCATGGACTGAATGGGCTGAAGGGCCTGTTTTCCTGCTCTGCTCTGTCTGTGGCTTTATGGAGACGTTAGGTGTGGTGACTGAAAGCTTGGTCAGAGAGGAAAGCAAAGTGGAGGGCTTCAGACAGGGAGGCTGATCTGATTCCCACTGCATCTGCAAGAGTGACTAAAATGGGAAACGTGGGATGAGGGCAGAGATATTGGGGTGGGAGGCGGCTGTAGGGCTGAAGGAGTTTGCAAAGATAGTGCGGGTCAATGCTATTGAGGATGAGAATTTTAAAAGAATTTTCAGTCAGGATGACAGAAGTCACCAAAAACAGGGATGATTAATGAATGGTACTTGGTGTTGGTTAGGGCACATGCAATGGGAAATTCCAAAGACATTCAGTTCAAGTTTTGATGTTAATGATTGGGTCTTAAGCTTGGGCCATCCATTCAATGGAAGAATATGAGCAGACTCAACTAACAGATCCTTGCAAAAAGCTTAAGAAATTTCAACAGAAGAATGCTGTTTTTCCAGCTGAGACAGTTACTTATTGCGTGATTTATTGCATCCAGTGTTCCTGATGTGGTCTTCCCTGCACTGGTGAGACCATACATGATCTCAGTTACCGATTCACTGAGCACCTTCCACCACGTCCGTCTAAATCTCCTAGTTTCCAGCTATTTTAATTCTCCTTCCTATCCTCATACTGGCATGTCTACCTTGGTCTCCTCCACTGCTAAATACAAACAAAAGGAACAGTACCCCTTTATCCCCTAGGTAGCCTATAACCTGGTGCAATATTAGCTGTTTATATATTTCACATGCCTGGAGATCTTTTTCTACCCTCTGATGGCTTCTGTCCCTAATGGACTCAGATATTTATGATGAGGTATTTTGCCTGTCTGTGCTGGTTCTGTCACATCACTGGACTCTTGTGAATTTTCCAGCCTTTTACTGAAGGACAGGCCAGGACTTCAGATAAATGTGATTTGCAAAAGTCCTCCAACAGTCAAGAGAAATGGTGCCATGATGGCACGATGTCCTGTGGTGTTAGTTAATGTGACTGAATTGGCAACAATCAACTTTATGTGCAATTTTGAGACAGAACATAGCAGTTAGCACAAATAACTCACTACAAACCTTGCTCAACTCATTCACAGGACTGTAATAAAGGGCGTCACCTTTGGTTCTGCACACAATACTCACCTTTGAGACAAGAACTTGCAGTCAGAACTTCTGCATTTTGTTCACCCTGATACTCCCATGCATTGTTTGGGGAGAGCCCTACTATTGGAGGGGATGCTTTTGAGCCATAGAACTGTAACACCATAATACATCCATAGGAATGGAATTAGGCCCCATTAAACTCCAGATGAAGCCAGCCAGAGGCATAGTGGCATCCTCACCGGACTCCCAGTGAATGGTCCTGGGTTCGAATCCAGCCAGCTCCTTGAGCACTTCATGCTGGATTGAACGTCGAGCTAACAACACAGCCTTGTAAAAAACAGACCAAGATGCTAAAGAAACAGCAAGGTTGCTGCCCAATGTGCCACAGGGTGTGGAAAGCAACAACACCCAGTCTCCAGGTGAAGGATTTCGACCCGAAACATCGACTGTTCATTTCAACTCCACAAGGTGCTGCCTGACCCATTGAGTTCCTCCAGCGCCTTTTGCGCGTTACTCCAGATTTGCAGTCTCTTGTGTTTTCATTCTGACTCTTCCCTCAGCCGATTTGTAAAAGATCCCACCTGACCAGCTCAGAAAGCAGCAGTGTGTTCTGGGTAATATATGACAGTTAACTCTGCTGCCTCGCAATTCTGTGACCCAGATTCGATCATGACCTCTACGTGTTTTTTGAAAGTTCTCCCGTACCCAATTGGTTCTCCAGTTTCTGTCCACTCCCAAAAACACTTGCATTGCTAAGTTAATTAGCCACTGTAAATTGCCCTGCATGTAAGTGAGTGGTAGAGTTGATGGGAGTGTAGGGGGAACTGATAATTATTGGGGGAAAAAGATTGCTTTGTAAACTAGCATAGAATCGGTGGGCCAGAAGGCCTTTTTCTGTGTCATGAAGAAAAATGGAAATATGTATTCCTGAACTGATGTCACTGGAAAATGGGAACATTTATTTTTGTCGAGATACAGCACACTAACAGGCCCTTCAGCCCATTGAGTCCATGCCACCCAATTACCTAATTGTGACCAATTCACCTACTAACCTGTACCTCTTTGAGATGTGGGAGGAAACCCACCCGGTCATGGGGACAAACTTCTCATAGACGGTGGTGGGAATTGAACCTGAATCACTGGCACTGTAATAGTGTTACTCTAACTGTTACAATATCATACCACCCTGGTATAGTATGGGAAAATCCTGGCTGTAAATTTTATTAGTAATGCATGGAGATTTCCTACTCATTTAAAATGGGATATCATGATAAGTGAACAGAATACCAAACTTTACACTTCATGTTGAGAGAGTCCTGTTGAGAGATCTTCAGCCTGAAGTGTTAATTCTGTTTCTCGTTGCACAGATATTGCCTGGCTTGATAAATGTTTCCACCGATGGTTGGTTTCACTTCAGAGTTCAGTTTGCTTTTGAATTTTGTTAGTGCAATCACTTGAATCACGTAGGATAATCCCCTAAGGGGTTGTTGATTCCCTTAATGGAGAATTCCTGTGCATGACTTTCTTTAATGTGGGGAGGCTGATGCATGGGCCGCCACCACACGGTCCTTGACAGACCAGAGTCAGGGTCCAATGACATGGAATGCAAGATGACTGGGGACCCTTGATGGCTGCTGCCTTCATCCGCCTTCACTGCCGTTGTGATGCATTAGCATCTTCCACCAGCTGTACCGTTGGAGGTCCGGTTGAATCACTCTTTGACCTCACTGCCATGGGTGACCCTAGAAGCAGCTAAGCGCCAGTTGACTAAACTCCATGCAGCGTCACTCTTGGGATCACAGAAACCCACAAGTCTCTCCACCAAGACAAGGTGACTATCCTCCGAGAAGTCTGAATTTAATGCCGAGCTGGGGATGCACCAGAGCAGTGGGTTCACCAGGGAATGATCGAGGCCACTCACCCATTCCCTACCCTGAAACCAATTACTTAGGATGATATTGTTGAATGAATTCACTTGATATCTTGGGCACCAAGGGAAACCTTATGAACTGGTGTCTCTGCATCAACATTTTAAAAGGTGTTGTTCTCACCAGTGTTAGCTGCTTCATTTGAACATAGAACATTACAGCACAGTGCAGGCGCTTTGGCCCATGATATTGTGCCAGCCTTTTAACCTACTCTAAGATCAATCCTTCCCACAGAGCTCTAATTTTTTCTATCATCTATGTACCTATCTAAGAGTTTGTTAAATGCCCCTAAAGTATCTGCCCCTATCACTACCCTTGACAAGGTGCCCATCAGTCCATGTGTAAAATCTCACCTCTGACATCCCTTAATATTTTCCCCGACCACTTTAAATTATACTCCCTTGTGTTAGCCATTTCCTCCCTGGATATTTGCCCCTTGTCATCATGCACACCTCTATCTGATCACCTTGCGTCATTGCAAAGGGAAAACCCTATCTCACCCAACCTATCCTCATAATGCATGTTCCCTAGTCCGGGCAGCATTCTGGTAAATCTCCTTTGTACCCTCTCTAAAGCTTCCACGTCCTTCCTATATTACATCGTAATTGTGTAGGTAACATTACATCACAGCTCGTGAACTTTAGTTAAGTGCAATTCATTGGCAACTTTTGAAGAGGAATGAGTTAAAGATTTGAAAAATTAGGAAGTTCAGCGATTGGGAGAAATCAAAGATCTTGCTCAAATGGATCTTTCGCCTCATGACATGGAAGAAACCCATTCGGTTTTTTGAGCCCATACCAGCTCTCAGAACTTCTCAACTCCCCTACCAATCCTCTCCACAACCTATCCTGTCCCAAAACGTTCCCATTAACTTCCCCCTGGAATCTGTCACTTGGATCAATCTGCAGCAGCTAATTAAACTAGTAATCTGAATATCTTCGGGATGTGGGAGGAAACCAGAGCACCTGGGAGAACGTGCAAACTCCCCACAGACAGCAGCGGAGCTCAGGATTAACCCCAGGGTGCCGAAGCCTTGATCCAGCTGCCCCACCACTGTATTGTATGGTTGGGACGCATCTGATTCTCTGTGGGAGCGTGTACAAAGCAGTGTTGTTATAAACAGGCTTCCCGTGCTGAGATATATCCTACACCCGACAGGAGCATGTATTAGGCAGTGTTGATAGAAACATCCTCCCGTGTTGAAATGGTTAATCTTTGTTATTGAATTTTTCTCGAGCAGGGAGGGGGAGTGCTCACACAAACCCGTGACCAATACAGGAAGACATGAGTCTGTGTCAAGGTAGGAACATCCTATTTCTCATTGGCTTCCTCTGGCAGACTAGCTGATAGGTTATGTATTTTCTCTTGTCAGTGTCTGACCGCGTCTGTGTGGAGGGAGATCAGAGCCACTGCAAGATAAAACCCTGAGTCATGCTTTGCGTGGAGAGTTAGGGAACGGCGTCTAGTAAATGCAGACAATTCTTGGGACAACATTTATTTCACCATGTGACGAGGTTTCCAGTGAAATTAAACCAGGGCGGGATCCAGCCCGCATTGGATACCGTTCGGACCCAGGAGAGAGCTGCCTGATGCAGAGGACGGGGAATGAAGCTCCCTATCTGACCTTTGACCATGTCCAGACAGCGAGTGAACCCAGGACCTCTTGCAACACGGAAAATGACCCGGTCCTCCTGGGTTTTCTTCATTGCTGAACCTTTAAAAAACAGATGATCTCCCGCCTCCGATACTTCACATCCTCATATCCCCCTGCCGTCAGTGCGTCCAAAAACAAATAATATTTTGCGTTTGGCGCAGGGATGTGGATGGGATTTTAGAAGTTGCTGGTGGACTCCTAGCACGTACCTTCTTGCCAAATCAGCCGCGGGCCTCCCGTTGAAGGATAGCGAGCGGGCGATTGATTATCTCCTGAGATGCGAGCGGGAAGAGCTGCCTAGAAGTCGCGATGGACGACTCCGATGTTGTGAGGCGAAGGAGAGTGCAGGTGAGTGAGTGTCCCCAAATTCCGTCTTTTGTTTTCTTTCAGCGCGGCAGCTGGAACGGTCATCCCCGGGGCGGTGGCACTGCAAACTCTGCATTGAAACGCTGCTTCAATGGCACGCAGGCTGTTCGGCCCTGTGATCTCCTGCTGGCGCATTCCAGGAGCTCATTCTCCCTCTCTCTTCGCCACGGTTTTTCTTCATAGCCCCATGATTTATGTTATTTTGAAATAATAATGATAGTGACAGTTCTCCGATTCCCGCTTTGAAAGTTATTAGCAGAATCTGCATTAACTGCTCTGTCAGGCAGACGTTTACCGATCATCAACCAACTGAATTTAAAATAGGCGTCTAATTGCTAGCCCACTTCTTTAACACCACTTCTTCAATCCCTCTTTTTCTCCCTCTTTTGCCTTTTCGCCCTCTGTTATTTGCCCCTATGCCCCTTCACCCTTTCCCTTCACCCCTATACCTTTGCCCGTAACCCTCTTCTATCCGCCTTCCACCCTCCCCTCTTTCATCTCCTACCCCCTTCTCCCCACTTTTGCCTCCTTTGCCCGCTCCCCTCCCCTCCCGCTTTCTCCCTTCAATCCTTCCCCCTCTCCCCTCCCGCACTTCCCCCTCTTCCCTCCCCTTCTCTTCTCTCCTCCTCTTCTCACCTCCCCTCTTTCCCTTTTACCCCTCCCCTCTTTCCCTTCAACCCCTCCCCCTCTATCCCCATCCCTCTTACCCCCTCCTATCTCCTCTTACCCCACCCCCCCTTCCCCCACCCTCTCCCCATTCCCCCCTCTTCTCCCTCCCCCTCTGCCCTGCTTTTCCCCTTTCCCCTCTCCCTCACCTTCCCCCCTTCCCCTCCTTCCCCCCTCTTCCCCTTCCCCTCCTTTCCCCCCTCTTCCCCTTCCCCTCCTTTCCCCCCTCTTCCCCTTCCCCTCCTTTCCCCCCTCTTCCCCTTCCCCTTCTTTTCCCCCTCTTCCCCTTCCCCTCTTTCCCCTTCCCCTACTCCATCCACCCCTTCCTCCCCCTCTTCTCCTTCCCCCCACTTTCCCCTCCCCTTCTATCCCCTCCCTTTCCTTCCCTTTCCCTCATTTGCATCCTCTTTGCCCCTTTCTCCTCCCTTTGCCCTACATTTCACCCCTTTCCCCCTACCCTCTTCACACACACTACCGGTTTGTGCCACTTTTTACCCCAGTTCTTTGGCTTTTTTGTTCCCCTACTCCTTTGTGCCCCCCTACTCCCCCCTCATTTGCCTCTGCCCTACGTTTTAATGTGAATGTTGCTGGCTTCATCACACTTCTAAGCTTTGGGTTTACATCACTCTTTGGCTGAAATTATTTTTCTAAGCCCTGCGTCTGTTACTTCTAACATACCGTCCATTCCTAGTTTCTAACTGTGGACCATAGGACTGTGTGCACCTCAGCTTTGCATAATGTAACACAGCTTAATTAAACTTCCTGCTCATCAATCTCTGTCCAGAACCCAACTCCCCCAATTCCTCACACCGGCCTCATAAACCCTGCACAGTTCTCTTAAAGCCTTCCTGTAAGTGATGACCAGAATGGTACGCAGTACAACAGAGGTATAGAGTGACTATTTATTCTTGATCTCCCAGTTTTTTTTTTGCTTTTCAATGAGCAGATGGGAGGCAGAAAGACCAGGTCTTCATAACCTGTAGTGTGAAGAACCCCTGCCTCGAGTACGTCCAATACAAGGGAACCTTAAAGAGTCCCGGAAATGTGGTGCCATGGCAACTTGACCCTTTAAAGGATATTTTTGCACAGTCACAGATGCTCTTCAAAACTCTCTTTGGAGATTGCCCAAATTTTAAAAATGCATTACTGTATAAAGAATCTACTTCCGAGAGGATGGGTGTGGCTTTTCTGTGGCCCTCATTAAGCTGTGGAACAGTTTTAGGCCGTGCGGCCTTCAGCCTCCTGTGGGGACTATCCATACATCGTCTCCTTTCTGCTTGGAGGCAGACTGATGTGATGGAGGGCCCTTCATATGTGAGCTTAGTTCAGGCCTTGAATACTACCAATTAAGTATACATTTTGCAGATTGCTGGATGTTTACTATCACCAGAATCCTGGTAGAACATGAGGTAACTTCAACCCTCCAGCTGTGCTAGCCTTTGTTGTGTAAGTCAGTGCCAATGTGTACCTAAGACCACGATTTTCGCAAGTGATGATGTAAAAGATGTTTCACATAGCCTTCTCTACTTATGTAAGCATATTTGTGCTGTATAAGTCATACTGCCTTATGAAGAGATGAGAGATGCATTTTTCTAGGACCTTGCCCAGACGGAGGATATTCTCACATTTGTTTGGCATTTTTCCATCTATTGGAAAAAATGAGTCTGGTAGCCTAAGGCATAGATGGCTTGCATTGTCTGGTGTGAGGTTTCCAATGGCTGCAAGTGCATGTTTCCTAATTAGAAATTTGGGATTCTGGATGTGCTTTTTTTTCTCTTCGAACTGTTGGAGCTATGCTTGCCTTGGCTGCTGGAGAAACATTGTCCACTCAATCTCATCATTTAAACAATACAGCACAGTATAGGCCCTTCAGCCCGCAGTATTAATGCCAACCTTTTAACCTACTCTAAGATCAGTCTAGCCCTTCACTCCTACATTAGCCCCCTATTTTTCTACATATAATTTTTTATTCATTGAGATATCACGTGGAATAGGCCCTCCCTGCCCCATGAGCCCAGCATTTAATCCTAGCTTAATTACAGGACAATTTACAATGACCAATTGACCTACCAACTGGTACATCTTTGAACTGTGGGAGGAAACTGGAGCATACAGAGGAAACCCACATGTCATGGGGAGAACGTACTACTCTGAGATTTATTTACAGAGAAAAGTAAATACAATAGAATTTATGAGACACTATACACAAAGACTGACAACCAACCAACATGCAAAAGAAGACAACTTGTGACAATAAAAAATAATACCGGGAACATGAGATGTAAGGAGTCTTTGAAAGTGATTCTGTAGGTCGTAGAATCAGTTCAGAGTTGTGAGTGTTGTTATCCACGCCGGTTCAGGAGCCCAGTTTTTGTGGGTGAATACCTGTTCCTGAAGCTGGTGATGTGGCTTCTGTACCTTCTACCCAATGGTAGTAGCAAGAAGAGGGCATGGCCTGGATGGTAGGTGTCCTTTATGCTGCTTACTTATGGCAACGCCCCATGTCAAAGTGCTTAACAGTGGGGAGTACAGTGTTGCCTATCACTCACGGCAGCACCTCACTCAAAGCTGGGACGACATGCTAAAACGAGGCATGTGTGTGAGATGTGAGGACTTCTGCAACTGATCCTGATCAATGGGGAAGCAGGAGAAGTGCATTTCATTGTCCCTGGTAGAGGATCTGAAGCAGAAATTGGCTCTGACAGTTTAAAGAGAAATGACTCCACACAAAGCATGCAGCTTCGGAGCCACTCAATAAGCTATGGCTGGCACTGCAACCATTGCCAAAGGCTGCCCATTGGATTATTCAGTCAGGTGAGGGACTGGCTCACCCCTGAGGTCCTAGCCCAGGATACCTAGTGCATTGCTGAACTGATGGGGGGCCTTCAGAGCCCAATTTCCCAGAAAGTGCGTGAGTTCTCAGCCACAGGTAGTGCTAGGTTCTGGAATACTATCCTGGGTTAGGTCAGGGTCAGATTGCAGGTTGGAGTTCAGTTTTATACCCAAACAGCTCTCTAGTTCTCATTCTCGATTGTAGGTGTCATGCATTTCTACATATTGCCTTTGTACATGTAGACTGTATATGTGTTTGGTTTTTGTACATTTCCATAAGTAACACATAGTTATATAGGCTAGGTGTATGTATGAATAATGCACACAAAGTGCTGGAGGAACTCAGCAAGTTTGGCAGCATCTGTGGAAGAGAATAAGTGGTCAACATTTCAGGCCTGTGCTTCATCAGGACTGGAAAGGAAGAGGGCAAAATCTGGAATAAAAAGATGGGGTGGGAGGAGAAGGAGTACAATTTAGCAGGTGATAGGTGAGATCAGTTGAGGGGGAAGGTGGTTAAGTGGGGACGGTGGAGGAAGTAAGAAGCTGAGAGGTGATAGGTGGAAGATGCAAGGAGCTGAAGAAGAAGTGATTTGATAGGAGAGGACAGTGGACCAGTTATTTATATGTATAATTACTGTCATTAGGGAGTAGGTACTAAAGCCCGAAGACACACACTCGATATTTTAGGAACAGCTTCTTCCCCACCATCATCGGATTTTGGAATGATCCATGTATCCATGATCAGTACCTCAATATTTTGCTCTGTTTTTGCACTACTTATTTATTTTTTCATGTCATATTGTAACTTATAGTTGTTTTCTGTATGTCTTACACTGTGTTGCTGTCACAAGCAGCAAATTACACAACGTAATAAACCAGATTCTGCTTTATGTACAGGTGAAAAGCATTAGTGTGTATATTTATATGTATGAAAATGGGTAACCCTAATGTTGATGTTTTATGTGTATGCAGTCTGCTGGAGAAACTCCATGGGTAAAGCAGTATTCAAGATTCAAGACTGTTTAATGTAATCCCCAGTACACAAGTGTAAAAGAGAACAAAGTAATTGTTACTCCAGATCCGATGCAGCACAAACACACAGTAAGATAAAGAATACAATTAAAAAAAATTACAACTATATCTTCATGCCCAATAAACTCCTTAGCTTCTTCGTATGATCCTCCTAAATGGTGGCCATCCGTTGAACCTAGTGAGAAATACCGACTACAGGCTAGTGTTGACTCAGGCATTCTGGTGCTGAGTGACACACACAAAATGCTGGACGATCTCAGTAGGTCGGACACTGTCTATGGGAAGGAATAAACCTGATGATATGTCCATTGATACCTCTAATATCTAGTAATCCCTCCCTCATCCCTTTTCTCTCTTTTCCCATTTTCTATTCTGTCACCCTCACCCTGACTTTTCTCCTCACCTGCCCAACTCTTCCTTCCCTTTCTCCTGTGGTCTACTGTCCTCTCCAACTAGATTCCTCCTTCTTCAGCCCTTTACCTCTTCCGCCTATCACCTTCAAGCTTCTTACTTCATCCCCCTTCCTCCTCACCTAAGACCTGCCAGCCTGAACTCCTTCCCCACCTCTCACCTTATTCTTGCTTCTTTCCACTTACCTTCCAGTCCTGATGAAGGGATTCGGTCCAAAACGTTGTTACGAACCCCGTAACTGGGTAACTTACCAGTAAAGATGGAGACGTCCGTTGAAGTCTGATGATATTATTTTTAACAATATTTATTAGTAAAAATACACAAAAATAATATCAAGGCAAATATACAGATAATATACGTCGTCAATACTAAATCTAAAAGTGCGGGTATAATAATAATCAATAAGAAATAAGCTCTATCGTTGTCCAGGGGATAATTGTGTCCGATGGAAATATATAGTTCGTTCAGTTCATGCAGCTGCCGTCTTTTGGTTGTCGCTGTGTTGCACTTTGTTGGAGAGAGAGAGAGAGAGAGAGAGAGAGAGAGATAATGGGAACATTTATCGCTACGTGTTTTTCCAACCTTCCTTTATGATTTCGATCCGTCAGTGTCTTGTTGTCGTGGCCGTTCACTTGTGGCCTCTCCTTTAGCTAAACCATTCTTCCATGGTGAGCCCACCACCCCAGGCAAGGGAGGACGCACATGAGCCCCCACCGGCTTTCGCTATAAAACGCTGTCAGGGGATTTCTAGCGTTTCTCCTGGTGCGTCTAAAGGGGTGTTCCCCAGACCCCTCTTTTATCCTTACTCACGGGGTCTCAGATGTCAATCAGGTTGGAATGATGCAATCCCTCAACCAGACCACTCTATCGTCCCCTGAGGGGTTTCAATGAATAGTACAGTACTCAATACACAATTCCTTCTCCAAGAGACAATAGTGGTTATCAGTGGTTCCGTTCCGCTGATGTCAGGACACGTTCCAAACCTTGTGTATTCTGGATCTCTCTCTCTCATTTCCTGGGTCTCAGACCTGAATTAATAGCGATCTTGCGATTCTCAAAAAGGAAGGGGCGACTTTGTACCCTTCAGCCCCTCAGAGTTGCTTCACATTCGTAACAATGTCAACTGCTTGTTCCTCTCCATTGAAGCTGCCTGAACTGCTGAGGTCCTCCAACTCATCCTGTATCTATATCTCACAGTACCATTTTTGCACAATTTTATTTTAGTTTTTAAATTCTAACTTATCGCCATTTCTTACATCTTGCACTGTACTACTGTCTCTAAACAACAAATCTCATGACATACTGTATGTCAGGTTTATTAGTTTCAATTCTGAACAGTGACTTCTGACCATTGCTCTTAATTCATTAAACCAATGCATCTATAAGCACCTTTAATCCCAACATTTCAGCTGTAACTGTATAGAGACAGTGGATTCTCTAATGGGTGTTACTTGAAAAGCAAATATAATCTTTTTAAATATCCCGACAGAGGGTCTCGGCCCGAAATGTCGACTGTACTCTTTTCTATGGATACTGCCTGGCCTGCTGAGTTCCTCTAGCATTTTGTGTGTGTTTAAATATCCCAATGTTTTTTCTGGTAACAGTGCATATCCTCTGTGCATCCAGAGGAAATTCATTATTACCAGGAAAAAACATGGGGATATTAGGTCCAGAGGGATCAGCTAGGGCAGGGCACAAGAATCTACAGTGTACAGCTTCCCTTGGGAACATCGACTGGTTCAGAATCCAAAGTCTCAGACACCGATATTAACCTAATTAGATTCTTCTCATTAATCACAGGGCTGTGAGTGCAGCTGCCAAGGCCTACTTTCACTTCCCCTCCCTAATTATCCTCAGCTTGCTCACTTCAGAGTCCAGTTAATGGATAAGGTGATGGCAGGCTGCTCCAGTCCATGTGAATGAACGTTGGTGTCCTCTCCCTGACCAACATGCCTGGCACCGGGCCCTGGTTACACTCGGCCAGCTGCATTGGGCAGGTTATGCCGTTCGTACGGCCGTCTTTCAGACTCCTGAAGCAGACGCTCTATTCCGAGCTCTGGCCAGAACCGGGTTCATCCTCACTGGCATATATTGTGAGTTTTCTTTCCTTCTGTGGCAGCAACGCAGCGCAAAACATAAAAAAATTACTGTAAGTTCCAACAGAAAATAAAAAAGAGCTAAAGAGGAATAGTGATGTAGTGTTCATGGACAATTCAGAAATATGATGGTAGAGGGGAAGAAGCTGTTGCTGAAACGTGAGTGTCAGTCATTAGGCTCCTGTACCTCCTTCCTGATGGTGGCAATCTCCCGCATGCTGAAGGTCCTTATGGTGGATACTACCTTCTCCAGGCACTGCCCATCGAAGGTGTCCTAGATGGTGGTGAGCCCAGTGCCCACAAACCTCTGTGGGCTGCTTCAGTCTCCTGCACGGGACCCTCCTTACCAGACAGAGATGCAACCAATCAGAATGCTTTCCACAGTACATTAGAAACTTGCTAGTGTCCTGATGAAGGGTCTTGGCCTGAAACTTCAAGTGTTCATTTCCCTCCATAGATGCTTCCTAACTTCCTGAATTGCTTCAGCATTTTGTGGCTCGAGGAATGTGAGATACCACACTGGGGCCACAACTTGCTTAAGCTGAGGAAGGAGTGTGCCTTCTCACAGATCACTCTCCTGGCATCCATCCCATCTATTGAAGAGTCCGTGGTTTCAACCTTGGCCTCTTCAGCCAACTCAGAACCCACAAAGCGTGTCACCTTCGATCACAATGTGCACCCGGCACAGAGGTGTTTGCCCAAAATAAGCTGTGCCCAATATCAAGATGACTTTAACATAAATGGGCAGCCAGATTGGCCCTTTCAGGAGGTAATTGTGTTGGTGGCTACAGAGACACTGGAAAAGGATGGCACATTTCCTTCTTTAGAGAGCAGTAGTAAACCAGGCAGGGATTTTAACTAAGGTATAATCGTTTCATGGTTAGCATTGCTAAAAATAGCTTTTTAATTATGTTTATTTAATTAATTAGTTGTATTTAAACTCGACAGCCGCTGTGGTGGTACTTGACCACACAGGGGCAGCACCATAGCGCATCACTTTACAGATCCAGCTCTCGCCGATCGGGGTTCAGTTCCCGCCGTTGCCATAAGGAGTCCGCACGTTCTCCCCGTGACTGCGTGGGTTTCCTCCCGCAGTCCAAAGGTGTACAGGTTAGGTTTAGCGGGTTATGGGGATGCTATGTCGGCACTGGAGGCATGGCAACACTTGCAGGCCGCCTCCTCGAACCCACGAGGCGAACCACACGTCTCGGTTGTTTCGATCTACGTGTGGCAAATAAAGGTGATCTTTAATCTGAATTTGTGTCTGCATTGTTTAGTCGAGCATTAAACTGCGATAGCCACATCAGCTGCTGTGGAGGGCAGACGTGACGTTTTCCAGTGGTTTGGCCGTCTGATGCAGCCCAGTGTGGCTGAGTGGCTCCAACCCCTCCCCCTCTTGTGCGCCCTGTGAGCTCAGACATCTGTCGGAGCGAGCTTGGCTTCGCACAGGGATGCAGTGGGCTGTCTCTGCCAATGTACATCAGTGCGGTGCGCTCTGGTGTACGATAATGCAAGCGGCTCCCTCCTGCAGCCGTGCCTGACTGGCTGCCGATGAGAGTGAAAGGTCAGCCACTGTTTTCAGTTCGTCTCAGCCACAGCTCAACTGAAAGCTCGGCCACTTCTGAGTCAGAAGTTTCAAATCTCACTTGGGAGCTCAGAAGGGCGGGTGCACTGCAGGACGGAGGTGGCACTATCAGAGCTTCTAGCCTTGGGGGTGAAGTCTGCACTCTATTCTCATCCTCGACTGGCCGGCATCTCCCCAACGTCATGTCCACCCCAACTGGAGGTCCGGAAGTTGAAAGTCCGTCAATGAAGACTGGAGACTAGTCTGTTCTGATGCTGGAGGGCTGTCCATGTGTGGGTGGGAGTGAGGAAAGGGGCCAGTTTTGCTGTTGTTGCTGCTGTTTGTTTTGTGGCCTTGCGTGTTCTGTTTTGTCTTATTTTCTGTGTGGTTCTCCCGAGCACTATGGACATGCTATGTTGGCGTCAGAATGGTCTGCCCCAGCATGTCCTTTGTTTGTTGGTTGTAACACAAATGACACATTTCACTGTATAGCACTGTCATGCACTTGTGAAAAATAAATCTGAATCTGTGCAATATATCATGAAGCAGAAACTGAATCATAGAGGCTCAAGAGTTAAACAGGCCCTGCAGTACAAAGTGTCTGTGCTGGCCATGCTAGTCCCATTTGTAACAAACTCAAACCACTGGAAGAACTCAGCAGATCAGACAGTATCTAGGGAGAGCAATATTAAGTTTACTTTTTGGACCTAGATTCTTCTTTAGAGTTCCCTCACCATTTTGTGTGTGTTACTCTAGATTTCCAATATCTGCAAAACCTTTTGTGCTCTAGACCCATTTACCTGTATGTGGCCCCTTTCCCTCTAAGTATTTCCTATCCGTGTACCACTACCACCACCTTTGGCAGCTCGTTGCACACACCCAACACCCTCTGTGTGCAAAAAAAAACTTCCCTCTTAGATGCCCTTTAAATTTTTCTCCTTTCACCTGAAAACGACACCCTCTAGATTTTGACTTCTCCATTCCAGGAAAAAGACTGTGACAATCAATCTTGTCCATACCCCTAATGAGTTTATTAGCAGCCGATGGAAAAGGTGGTGTCACCATTGTAACTTTGGAGACCTGCCAGCCAAAGTATGAACGGCAAGCTCAAACAACATGGAATGACCAAGTAACAGTGAGATCAACCAACCAACTCATCAGGGGAAAGCCCAGCGTATTGTTAGACATCGAACCAAGGAAATATTGTCTCTACTTGAGGAAGGCATATAGATCATAGAGCGTTACCACACAGTCCCGTCCCTTCGGCCCACAATGTTGTGCTGACCTCTTAACTTACTCTAAAGTCAATCTAACCCTTCCTAACCCTTATCTATCATCCATGTCCCTAATATACCTGCCTATATACGCCACCACACCTAGCAGGGCGTCCATGCACCTATCACTCTCTGTATTAAAAAAAACCTTATCACTGATATCCCTTCTATACTTTACTCTAAATCACTTTAAGATTATACCCTCTCATATTAGTCATTTCCAGCCTGATAAAAGTCTCTGGCTATCCATTCGATCAATGCCGCTTATCACTTTGTACACCTCTATTAAGTTGCCTGTCCGCCTCCTTCACTCCAACAAGAAAGGCCCAAAATATCCTCATAAGGCATGCTCTCTAGTCCAGACCGCATGCCGGTAAATCTCCTCGGCACACTCTCATGTCTGAGAGTGACCAGAACCGAACACAATATTCCAAATGTGGCCTAACCGGGGTTTTATAGAGCTGCAACTTTATTTTGTGGCTCCTGAACTCAGTCTGTGAACATATAGAGGCATATCGAGGTAGCTGGAGAGAGCAGGAATATGATATCAAAGTGGAGCATTGACATTGAATGGTGGAACAGATGCAAATGGCTCACTCTGACTTCTCTGTTTTTCAACTTGCTCTGCATCCACAACATAATTGGGGCCAAATAATGGCAGGAGACTCATCTATAAACCAATTAGTTATTGCCGTCGGGTAGCACAGTAGCAGTGGTGCAGGCTAATTGAGGTGTCAGGCATGTTGAAAACAGCAAAGTGACCCGCACACAGCAAGTTGCTGAACCTTTCCAAGCCCAAACCTACTGGTACTTTTAGACGTCAGTCCACTCATCACCTCTTGAGAATTGTGCCAATCAGTCTTGCATTCATTAAGGTTATTCTAAGATGGAATCTTCTGCATGTTCAGAGTTCTGGATAATGGTGCTGTTCTTCTGTTTAAGGCAGCCAGTATCAGGGTAGGATAGGAACTGGATCACCACTGGCCTTTCTTTGAGTTAGGCTAGTGCAGGTTCAGGGTCAATCAAGATGAGAAGGAAACTGAGTTTGGACAGTTTGTCTGATGTTTCTGGGCCAGATAATATATGGCTCACCGAGATTTCCAAGCGAGTAGCTTAGTTGGAACTTAATGCATTATAATGGTCACCTACTTACTGAAGAAGTATCAATAAGATGGAAAGAGTACAGAGGAAATTGACAAGGATGTTGTCAAGACATGAGGACCTGTATTATAGGGAAAGGTTGAACAGGTTAGGATTTTATTCCCTGGCACATAGGAGATTGAGGAGAGATTTGATAGTAGACAAAGTTATGAGGGGTCTTGATAGGGTAAATGCAAGCAGGCTTTTTCCACTGGAGTTGGGTGAGACTAGTTCACCGGTTAAGGGTGAAAGATGAAATACTTAAGGGGAACATGAGGGGAAACTTCTTCACTTGGGCGAGGGGGGGGGGGGGTGGTAAGAGTATAGACTGAGCACCAGCAGGAGTAGTGAATGCAGGTTAGATTTCAACATATGAGAGAAGTTTGGATAGGTACATGGGTGGAAGAGATGTGGAGGGAGATGAGACCAGGAAGAATAATATTTTGGCATGGACTAGATGGGCTGAAGGGCCTGTATCTGTGTTGTAGAGCTAAGCACCATTGGGGCGGAAATGGCATAACTTTAAGATATTTGGGGGAAAATATGGGGGGGGGGAGATGTCAGAGTTAAGTTTTTTTTACACAGTGGTAGGTGCATGGAACACGTTTCTAAGGGTGGTGGTGGAGGCAGATACGTCAGGGACAGTTAAGGAATTCTTGGATAGGCACCTGGATGATAGAAAAATGGAGGGCTATGTAGAAAGGAAGCATTACATTGCTTCTAGAGTAGGTTAAAAGGTTGGTATAATGTGATGTGCTGAAAGGTCTGTACTGGGCTATGTAGTTCCATGCTCTATCTTTAATGATCCCTTGTGCTTTGAAATACAGAAATTTAGGCAGCTAATCTGTACACACATGTTCCCACAAACATCAATGTGATAATGACCAGATCAACTCGATGTTGGTGAGGGATTTAATTTAAACATTCCTGAGGGTGAAAACAGATTTCCTTTTATTCACCCCTCTGGAGAGGGCCAAATGGCCGCCTGCTTAATGTCTCATTGACAACATCGTGCAGCTTTTCGCCAGTGATGGACTGAACGTCAGCCCAGGTTTTCTGTCTGTTGGGAGCAGAGTGCTGCCCATTGAACAACAGAAGCATGGCTCCAATCTCCAGCATTTGTTTTCCTTTCAATACCCATCATTCCTTCCCTGAACGAATGGGAAGATGGAAATATGAGGAAATCTGCAGATGCTGGAAATTCAAGCAACACACTCAAAATGCTGCTGGAACGCAGCAGGCCAGGCAGCATCTATAGGGAGAAATACAGTTGATGTCTTGGGCCGAGACCCTTCGTCAGGACTGGGAAGGTGGTACCATACATACCATACAGGGCACGGGTATTGGATTGGGGTCTGGAGATGTTATTTTTCTGGTAGTTTAACTTTCCTATACTTTCCTATATCTCTCTATATATAATTGGGGTAGCATGGTAGCATAGTGGTTAGCACGAACACAACGCTGGAAGAACTCAGCAGGTCAGGCAGCATCCGTGAGAAGAGAGTAGCCAACGTTTCGGGCCGAGGCCCTTCATCAGGAATGGGGGGGGGGGCAAGAGAGGACTGAAGCCCAGTAATAGAAATAGGGGAGGGGGTAGGGCCTAGAGGCGCCAGGTGGAAAACCAATCCGAGGAAAGATAGGGGGAGGGGGAACAGATAAGCATGAAAGAACTGTAGAGATAAAGAAGCAGAAAATTGAAAGGGGAGAAAGGCAGAGTGGGACCTGTGATAAGGGAAGGGGGAGGGGGGAGGGAATTACCGGAAATTGGAGAACTCAATGTTCATACCACCAGGCTGGAGGCTACCCAGACGGTGTATGAGGTGTTGTTCCTTCAACCTGAGTTTGGCCTCATCATGGCAGTAGAGGAGGCCATGTATGGACATAACTAGATGGGAATGAGAGGCAGAGTTGAAGTGGGTAGCAACTGGGAGGTCCTGTCTATTGTGACGGACGGAGCGGAGGTGCTCGACGAAGCGGTCCCCCAATCTGCGTCAGGTCTCGCCGCTGTAGAGGAGGCCGCACCGGGAGCACCAGATGCAATAGACGACTCTAGCAGACTCGCAGGTGAAGTGTTTCCTCACCTGGAAAGACGGTCTAGGGCCTGGAATGGTTGTAAGGGTGGAGGTGTGGGGACAGGTGTAGATTTGCAAATGCAAATTGAATTCTCCAATTTCTGGTAATTCCCTCCCCCTCCCCCTTCCCCTATCCCAGGTCCCTCTCTTGCCTCTCTCCCCTTTCAACTTTCTGCTTCTTTATCTCTACAGTTCTTTCATGCTTATCCCCTCCCCCTCCCCCCTTTATCTTTCCTCGGATTGGTTTTCCACCTGGCGCCTCTAGGCCCTACCCCCTCCCCTATCTCTATTACTGGGCTTCAGTCCTCTCTTCTCCCACCCCCCCCACCCCATTCCTGATGAAAGGTCTCGGCCCGAAATGTTGGCTACTCTTTCTCACGGATGCTGCCTGACCTGCTGAGTTCTTCCGGCGTTGTGTTTGTTTTTCTTTGATCCACAGCATCTGCAGTTGTATTATTGTGTAGTGGTTAGCACAATGCTTTACAGTACCAGCGACCTGTGTTCAATTCCTGCTGCTGAGTTTGTCGATCTCTGCGTGACTGTGCAGGTTTCCTCCGGGTGCTCTTGGTTCCTCCACAGTCCAAAGACGGACAGCTTGGTCTTTGTAAACTGTCCCACAATTAGGCGAGGGTTAAATTGTGGGCTGCTGGGTGACAAGACTCAAAGGGCCTATTCCACACTGTATCTCAATAAATAAATAACTAAGTAGATAATAGTTCAGTGAATTTTCCAGTATTTATAGTACAGTTGTTTATGTATTTTTCTAGAAACCTCTTTGTTTTCAGAAGCAGGTGTCACCCCACTTGAATCTGGGCATCTTACAGGTCAATTGTAATCACTGGAATTTTTGGTTATCTCTAGCCTGAGTACAAGAGAACCACGACTACTTTCTCCTTTGTCTTTATTTGGTGCTGGTTTATGTAATGCTTAATAAAAATTGCTAGCAATATGTTGTATGTGTTATTTTCGACTCCAAAGAGCCTCTGGATCACAAAACCATCAGTAGCCAACAGGGGGAGTATTCTTTACAGCCCTATGTTTGCCCTGCTCCAGTGGGGTGTCAGTGACTTGCTCACCCAGTTTTTCAAACCACGATTTATAGACTTGAGTTTGTGTCTACACTGAAGCCCCACAACAATAGCAAGGGAGTACGTCATTAATGGAGGTGCTACACTTAAAGTGCAGCCCCTCTTCCTCAACCCCGCCCAAAGCATGGTGTAAATTATCCTAAGGCATTTTTGGGAAAACAAACGAAGGAGCGGTCTCCCTTGAGAACTGGCCAACGTTTATCCCTTGCTAAAACAGAATGCCTGGTCATTAGCACAGAATATCTCTGCCTGCTTGTGAAATCTGCATTTCCAAAATTAGAATAACAAGCTGCATGTGTAGCGATACGGCTGGGATGGAAATACTGTGGTTGTGAAAATTTGTTCAGAGACATAATGGACAAGCAGCTCCAAATGAATAGAACTCAGAGAGACAATGCACAGGGCAACTTTTGGAGCTGGACATGTGTTTCGTGATTTAGTAGCAAGCCTTTTATCCATGGTGTTTGTTAGGCATTAGGTAAAGTGTGTTCATCTGATGGAACTGCGCTTGTAGTGATATTATTCGGGATAGTTTCATCTTGTTTGAGTACAGATCTAATAAACTGCAGATCCCAAAGGATACGAAAACACAGTTAAGAGTGCATTTTCTGCCTGAGCACCATCCTGCGCTTACACGGGTAAGAACACTTCCCCCCACACATACTCCCTGCATGTACTATTCTTGTACGTGTACATCCATGGTTAATCCTTGGCTTTTTTTCCTCAAAAATCTTATTAGGTTTAAGCAGCAGGCGTTTAAAGTTGCTTTCATACAAGCAACCTATTAACTTCCTAGAAATTTCTCTGCATGATTTAATAGCAAGACACTGGGCTGAGTATGCAAAATTTCACACCTTCCTTTAAAACTTAGGTTAGCCTCCTTGATAGGTGTTTGACAGTGAACGTGGCTGTAACTCTGATGCTCTGTATTGATGGTCCAGCTGTCTATCTGCTTCGTACCTACGTGTGCATGCTCTACTTGTCAGATGGATGTAAGTCATGCCCCCAGTAACTGTAGGCAAGAAGAAATGCTGAAGCATCTGCACAGAGATAAAATTCTCTTGTGGGAGTTGTCATGGAAACCACACATGCTGAGATGGGAGTGTCAACCATCTCTTTGAAATGTAGCTCCTGATTTGTGGAAGCCGGTGCATCGAATTATGAATTGTTTATCACCAGGGGCTGAGGGAGAACTTCCACGTCAAAGAGGATTCTTGTTAGCTGCTCTGATAACCCACTTGGTGGGATTTCAACAGCAGAAGTGCCGCTGGCTTCTGATTGATTCTCAGGTTAAACACAGTTGGCTTGCCGTGGGTGGGGTGGATGCTGGAATTGACTCCAGCACTCTTAGGTGAGAGTAAATGCCTGATCAGTTTTAAGTAAACTTGGGTATTAATGACTCATGATCTCAGAAGTGAAATGTATGAGGGGCATTTGATGTCTCACGGCCTGTACTCAGTGGAGATCAGAAGAGTGAGAGGCGATCTCATTGAAACTTACCGGATACTGAAAGATCTGAATAGAGTGGAAGTGAGGAGGATGTTCCCAATAGTGGGAAAATGTTGGATCCAAGGGCACAGCCTCAGAATAAAGGGACGACCTTTGAGAACTGAGGTGAGGAGCAATTTCTTCAGCTAGAGGGTAGTGAATCTGTGGAATTCATTGCCACAGGCAGTTGTGGAGGCCAAGTCATTGGGGAGCATTTAAGGTAGAGATTGATGAGTTCTTGATTGGTTATGGGGAGAAGGCAGGAGAATAGGACTGGAAAATAATATCAGCTGATTGAATGGTGAAGTAGACTTGATGGGCCAAATAGCTTAAGTATGATCCTTTTCCTTATGGTCTTGTGTACAGCCAAAACTGCCAAGGCCCTATTTCTTCCTCATTGAAGCCGCCAGCGAGGTATTGGATTGTAATGTGGGATTCACAATGCCACATTCTCATGGAAGCTCAGACTTTACACAATTTAATTTCTTTGTGAGGGCCAGGCATGATTCACATGGTACCCCTCCCTCTTCCTTTAGGCTGGGCACACTAAAAGCTAGAGGGACCCAGCAGGTCAGGCGGCATCTATTGGAGGGAAATGGACAACCAACAAGTAGGGTTGAGACCCTTCACTTGGACTGAACGGTAGAAAGGAGGTGGCCAGTATAAACATGGATCCAAGAAAGGCAGATGGGTCAGAGGAGGGTGGAATGGTGCCTACTGGCAGCAGTGTGGTAGGGTAGGGAGGGTGGGGTGTAGCGTAGTAGTGTAGTAGTTAACAGAACATGAGTCCAGTGCCGTCAACCTGTGTTAAGTTCGACCGTTGTCTGTCCAAAGACACAAGTGGTAGTAGATTAATTGGTCATATGAGTGTAATTGGGCTCAATCCTCTGGAAGAACCTTTAACCGTACTGTACTTCTAAAAATCAATAAGAGTGTCAGAAGCGGGGGGGGGGGGGTGTAGTAGTGGAAGGGCTGATGGTGATAATCTCTGACTGGAGGGGAAGGTGGAGTCTGGGATAAAGGAAAGGAGGTGGGGAGGAGAACCAGTGGGAAGAGTGTGCAGATGGAGAGGGTAGAGGAGGGGAAAGAAACAGGGTGATGGGTTCTCAGCTGTGTGTTGGAAGAACTGGGTAGCTCAAAGGGGCAGAACCGTATGTCATGGGTTTAGGGTGAAAGGCGAACACAAGGGGGATCTTCTTCGATCGGACGGTGGTGAGAGTGTGGAACGAACTGCCATTGGAAGTGGTGGTTGGGAGTTGGATTTCACCATTTAAGAGAGGGTTGGATAAGTACTGTAGATGGGAGGGGTGTGGAGGACTATGGTCCAGGTGGAAGATGAGGGACAAAGCAGAATAATAGCTTGGCACAGTCTAGGCGGGGTGAATGGCACTATTTATGACTCGACTCTATGCCATGCCTCTAAGGGCTTGTTTAAATGTTATGGAAGAGGAGTGGGGCCAGTTGGCCCATCAAATCTATTTTTGTTTCAGGTAAAGCAATCCTGGAAGATGGAGAATTCAACATTCAGGCTGTTGGCTTGTAGACCACGGAATATCTGCTGTTCTTCTAGTTTGTGTTTGACCTCGCCCTAGCAGTCCTAGGAGGAGGCTGGGGACAGACATGGCGATGTGGGAATGGGAAGAAGAGTTTTTGGTAGTCATTTTGATTCTCCTATGCTCTTCACCCTCTTCTCTTGATTCCACGCTCCTTTTTCCTCTCCTCTGGATTCCCTCATCCTTTGTCACCTCCACCCATCATGCCACAACTTCTTGTGCTATTCCCATTCTCACTTCCCCCCCTCCTCACCTGCCAATCAAAGCCCCTTGCCTGAATCCACCAATCCCCTGCTGGCTCTTGCTCCACCCCTGTCCTCCACCTTTTTGTTCTAACAGTCTCCCTTTAGTCCAAGTGATGGGTCTCATCCAGAAACATCGACTGTCCAGTTCCCTCCACAGATTTAGCCTGACCCCCTGAGTTCCTTCAGCATTTTGCCTGCTGCTCCAGATTCCAGCATCTTCATACTTCCTTCAGGAAGTAGTGAGTTCAAGTCCCACACCAGAGACCTAAGCACAAAAACTAGTCTGATAATCTGGTGCAGTACTGAATGATCTGTTAAATCTGAAGGCCTCATCTATAGACAATCCCATGACACTATTTCAAAGACCAAGACAGTACTTTAACAAACATCTCAGCAATGAATGATCTTACCATTGTGTCACTGCTGCTCACTCACGATGCATACTCCCCTCACAGAAAACTGGCTACGCTGCAAAAAAAAATTCACCAGCCGTAAAGTAATTGGTGCATCTCGCAGTCATGAAAGGCACCATGGAAATTTATGGGACTTTCTTTCTAATTGAAGAACGTTTTGTCAGAACAAGGCTTGCAGTACAGATGGAGGGCAGCTGGAGGTCGGAACAATCCATCAAGCGGCAGATTAGAAGGCTTGTCTCTAATGCACTGCAGCTTAGTAATGATCCATTAGGTGCTATCGATCAGGTCAGCAGCTCGATTGCTAAAAGGCTATTGGCAGCCGGCACTTAAGGCAGGATCCTTGTTTCAGGAGGGTTGAGGCCTTGCAAAATGGCTCGCTTCAGATTTATTCCTGATATATGATTTCAGCACTCTTAAGGGATTGCTATAGAGGTATACAACATTATGAGGGGTACAGATACCATCAGTTTAAGCAGGGTTTTTTCCCCTCACTGAGGTTGGGTGAGACGAGAACCATAGGTCATGGGTTAAGAGGGAAAGGTCAAATATTTAAGGGGGAACTTCTTCATTCAGAGGGCGGTGAGCGTGTGGAACTAGCTGTCAGTGGAAGTGGTGGAGGTGGGTCCTACTGCAACACTTAAGGGAGGTTTGAACAGGTACATGGCTGGAGGGTATGGAGACTATGGTCCAGGTACAAGAAGGTGGGACTGGGCAGAATAATAGTTTGGCCAGGACTAGTGGGCTGAAGAGCCTGTTTCTATGCCGTAGTACTCTATGCTGCTATGGTGAGCTGTGCTTTTATATTCTCATTGAATTGTTATGGCAGAAGAGCAGGCCATTTGGCCCTTTGAGTATGTTCTTGTTTGGGATGAAACAATTCTGTTGGTCGCATTTCAGGAACTCTGGATTCACTGCTCCTACACCCAGTAAATCAGGTCACTCCTAACACACTTAATCTTCCAGCCTCAGGTGTAAAGACAGACTGCTGCAGGAAGTCAGCATGTCAGGCAGCATCTGTAGAGGGAGATGGATAGTCAATGGATTGGGTTGAGACCCTTCACCTGGACTGTGAGCAGAAGGGAGATAGCCAGGGTAAAGAGCTCTTAGAACATAGAACAGCACTGTGCACGCCTTCAGACCACACATGTTGGGCTGAACTAATTAAACTAGTAATTCAGTGCTTAACTAGAGTGTAAGGGGTATCCAGGGAGGGGTAGCACCTCTGACAAAAAGGCTGTCGTGTCCATTCTGTGGCAGCTCACTCACCTTTGATCCCCACTGGACTCTCAGCTGCGGCTCCGAGTAGCCATTTGCATGCGACCGTGGCCTCACCCTGGGTACGCTGCTTTGGAAGGCTGGCTGAACCAGGTGAGGGTAGTCCGCAGGCCTTTTCAGACAGGGACATGCCTGTTCCAGCATGTGAAATTAGCTCTTGCGGGAAGAGATCAACCGTGAGATCTAATGGCCAGGAAGGCAGTTCTGCAAAACTTTGTGGAGAACAAAGGACACGACGAGACTCCGAAGAAGTTGCGATCATGCACTGCAACTGAGCTGGACCCCATTCGTGACGACTACTTGGACTTCTGAGGCAGAGAGAGTGGGGACCGGTGCCAGTGCAATGGCTTTTCCACTTTAAAGCCTCTCCTGCACAGGTTTCTTCTGCCATCATTGGAATATGGTGCACAACCAATCACATCAAATGTGTAACTAAATTTATCCCTTCTCTGCCTGTCTGTATCCCTCCCTTCTCTGCACATCCGATTGCCTTTCTAACAGACTCGTGCTCCACCCCTTCCCCTCATCTCCTCGTCCCGGCCATCTTCCATCCACCCTGCTGATCGCAGTGCGGGAGAGTGCAAACTCAATGAGGAATATGAAGTCATGGAAGAAGTGTATGCAGAGGGAAATGCTCTGCCCAGGGAAGCAGTAGTAGCTCCAGTACCTCATTAACTATACTTAAGACACTGATTTTTGCACAGCAGGACCATTAAGGGTTTTGGGGAAAAGGCAGGGAGGAAGAGCTGTGTCCACAGCCAAATCAGCCATGATCTTATTGAATGGCGGAACAGGCTCAATGTGCCAGATGGCGGACTCCTGCTATTTCTTCCATTCTAATGTGATATGATATGGGTATCTATTGAAAAACGACATTCCTGGCTCAGGGATAAATTGGCTTATGAGCAGTTCTTGGGGAGGGAGGGGGCATTCTGCCGTGACCCCAAGCAGTAACTGCCAGAAAGCTTAAGGCCAGTCGTGGGCGGTGGAGGGGCGAGTTAACTTGACACCATCCTTCGGAGGCTGGACATACCCATGGAGTGTTGGTTTCCACTGGAGAACTGCATGTAACCATGGGAAACGTTGTTTACTTATTCTGAACAGACAAGGCGTGGGAGGAAGGTTTATTGGACTGAAACTTAAGGTTGATCTAAATTTAACACATAGTTTGTAAAGAGCTAGAGGATGCTTTTTAGAAAAAAAACATAACTGCATAGAGAAAGTGACCTGGGCTGCATAGATCGTTTGCTGAAAGAGTGGAATATCAATACAGGCTATGGCAGAGTTTTGGATAGCACGATAGAGTATTGTCGTACAGCACCCGCCAGCTGGATCCAATTCCCGCTGCTGTTTGTTAGGATTTTCTATGCTCTCCCCGTGACCGCATGGGTTTCCTTTGGGTGCTCTGGTTCCCCCCCCCACTTTCCAAAAATAGACAGTAGGTTAATTGACCGCATGGGTCTAAATGGACGGTGCGGGTTCGTTGGGCTGGAAGGGTCTGTAACCGAGCTGTATCCTTAATTTTTTAAAAAATATAAAGCAGCCAGCACAATTAAAGATCACACCCACCCTGGACAGCTGCTCCTCTCCCGTCGCGCAGATGATACAAAAGCCTGAAAACCCATGTCACCAGTCTCAGGGACATCTTGCATCACACAGTTATCAGGCTCTTGAACGGGCCTCTTGGACAATAAAATGGACTCTTGACCTCACAATCTACCTCAGGGTGATGCTGCACTTTATAGTCTAGCTGCACTGCACTTCCTCTGCAGCTGTTACACTTACTCTGCATTGTCACTGTTTTAACCTGTCCTACCTCCGTGCCCTGTGTAATGGCCTGATCTGTATGAACAGTATGCAAGAGGAGCTTTTCACTGTATCGCGGTACATGCGACCAATCCCAGTACCTATATGCATCACCTTGCTAACGACATTTCAATTGTCCCAGCTGCCAAGGAGAACAGGATAGAAGTATTCATTTAGTAAATGGTTTATTGTTGTCATTAGAACATATTGCAAACGGCACATTCTGTGGCACATTACTTAAGCAAGTTACTCCCAATTGATCCCGTCTACATATAGCCCACACCTCTCCCATCTCTGCATACTCATGTGCCTAAAGCTTAAATTCCTGTTGTATCTGCTTTCACTACAACCATCCCGGGCAGCACATTCCAGGCACCAACCACTTCCTGTACATCTCCTTGAAACACTCCTCCTCTTTCCTTAAATGCATACCCTCTAATATTAGGCATTTCGGCCCTGGGACAAAAGATACTGGCTGTCTGTCTACGTTTTTCATAACGTTACTGACCTCTGTAAGGTCTCCCCTCAGCCTGCACCATTCAGAGAAAACAGCTGTAATTTGACCAACCTCTCCTTACATCACATGCAATGCCCCCTAATCCAATCATCATCCCGGTAAAGTTCCTCTCTCCATCCTTCCTGAAACAGGTGGCCTGTGTTGAATGTAGTAAGTAATCCAGTGAAAAGCTTTTGTTTAAATGCTGTTGGAAAAAATCATTCTGTGCATGTGCACAGACCTGGTAGAAAAGGGAACATAACAGCAGAGAGCAAAATGTAATGTTACGGTGATAGAGAAAGTGCAGTGCAAGTAATAAAACTGAGATTTGAATGATTATAGTAATTATGCTAATAGTTCTGTTAATAGCAGATCACAAAGGGTCAATGCACTTATGCTCCATTTTCATGTAAAACTTTCCTTCTTCAGTTAGGATGAATTGCCTTGCACCTGAAACATGAACTACTTTTCTTTTCATAGATACTGCCTGACCTACTGAATGTTTCCTACCTTTTCTGATTTTCTTAAAGACATCTGTCATAATGACACTAAACTCTCTCTGCTTCCCTTGGGCCCTTTGATATCTGCTTTAAAAGTTGGTAAATAGCCATTTCCTTTCTCTCTCTCTCCAAACTCATTCAAAATTTTTTGCAACTGTAGAATGGTGAAGTTGGAATTTTATCTCATTCTCAGTCTTCCTGGAGTTTTCAACTTCAGATTCGGGAGACTCCAGGCTGATTTAGGAGACTTGGAAGACAGGAGTTTTTGGAAATGGGCACAGGAAAAGGAGCATATGGCACAAGGTATCATCGCTTTGCAATCTGTTGCCACCCAGGACATAAAACCAGTCTGGTTTCATCCTTGTATACGTGTGTCAGCCCAAAATCTTTACACTTAGTATTTGTCGTTCTTGGTTCATTTAAAAAGAAATTAGTATTTTCATCTTCCACCCACACTTTCTACTAAATTAATTTAATATATTAGAGTTATCCAATTTCTTCTAATTTCAGTGGTGAGTGGGCTTATGTCTCTGATAAAGGAGGTATAAGGTGCTCCTTTCGTCTGCAGACCACCTGTTTAGTCGCCCAATCAGAGTCAAATGAAGCCATGGGCACAATTGGTGGATGGTCATATGAGCAGCCGGTGCATATCACAAGTCCTGGATATGCGACCACTGACACCAGGCAGGCAAACTTTGAAGAGTATTGATAATGGCCGAGTTCACCCATCTTGTAAAGACACTGCCCAGAAGAATGCAATGGCAAACCACTTCTGTAGAAAAAAATAGCCCAGAACATTCAAGTTCATGGATAAGAGAAGAACAAGAACAACGATGTGAAGGCAGTGTTAAAGACAGATGGAAGACCAGGATTGTCCACGTCATACAACACGGCACATAATGATGGTGATGATGATGATGAACTTCTAACACACACACTGGTGTATCAAGACAAAGACCAGAAGAAGCACCTTAGGCAGCCATTCCTATCATGGATGGGAGCCAAACTGTGTCAAGAAGGGCAAGCAGTCAAGCAGCAGCAACTCAGGCCATTCGGCCTCCTGAGTCAGTACTGTCCGATTTATACTAATCCTACACTGATCCACTTTATTCTCCCTCCATTCCTATAATTCCCTACAGATTCCACACAATAGGACGATTCCCAGTGGTGGGTCAACCAACCAATTGGTAGACCTTTGGGATGCAGGAGAAAACCAGAACACCCAGGGTAACCCGAAGGGGTAACACAACATGTTGGAGGGGCTCAGCGGGTCAGGCCATGGAAAGAAATAAAGAGTTGTTGTTCTGGGTGAGACCTTGGTCAGGACTGGAGAGGAAGGGGGGAGAAGGGGCCTGATAAGGAGGTGGGAGAGGGGAAGAAGTACAAATTGGCAGGTGATAGGTGAAATTTGGTGAGGGCGAAGGTCGGGGGGAGATAAAGTGAGAAGCTGGGAAGAGATAGGTGGAAAAGATGAAGGGCTAAAGATGAAGAGTAGACCATGGGAGAAAGGGAAGGGGGAGCCCAGAGGGCGTTGTTGGGCAGGTGAGTAAAAGAGAAGGGGTAAGAGGAGAGCCAGATAGAGGAATGGAAAAAGAGAGAAGGGGAGCAATTGTAGAAAGTTCTAGAAGTTAGAGGGAAGTTAGTTACAGGGAGAACATGCAAACTCCACACAGACAGCACTGAAGGTCAGGATTGAACCCAGGTCATAGAAGCTGTGGGGCAAAAACTCTACTGAACTGATAGTGCGTGCAATAGTCTAACTTCCTCTTTTTTGTTGCCTGTAAATAGTGTTGCCCTATTAGGAATTCTTGGGGGGCAAGTACAGCCAGTTAAGCTGGGGACAGCCTCAATGTCTAGGAAGAACGGTAGCAATGAGAAAAGGGCATGTCCTGGGTGGTGGGGGTCCTTAATGATGGACACCACCTTTCATCACTCTTTGAAAATGTCTTGGATACCATGGAGGCTAGTGCCCATGATGGAGCCAACTAATTTTACAACTTCCTGCAGCTTACTTCGATCCTGTGCAGTAGCCCCCAACACCCGCCTCCCCAAACCAGGTGGTGATGCAGCCAGTCAAAATGCTCTCCAGGGTACATCTGTAGAAATTTGTGAGTTTGTAGAAAATTGGACTTGCTGCTTTAGCATGTACCTGCTGCTACCCCTTATGCTGTTACCAACAGACATTTTTCTGTTGATCTTGGTCTTGACGATTTCAGTTGACACATCTCTTAGACACAGGAGATTCTACAAGTGCTGGAAATATTGAGCAACATGTACAAAATGCCGGAGGAACTCAGCAAGTCGGGCAGCATCTATGGAGGGGAAATAAACAGTTGACATTTTGGCACTGTTTATTTCCTCTATAGACGCTGCCTGACTTGCAGAGTTCCTCCAGCACTTTGCGAGTGATTCCTGACTCCCTTGTTGCCCGTAAGCTGCGAAGAGAACTCTGCTTGGAGCACATTGCTTCTACCTTCTTCATTTGGGGAGTTGCAGTGAATCACTACAGTGTGACATTACAGCTTTGTTTTGAAATTACTTCCCAGAGTTGATACTTTCCTTCCAGAATCTGAAAACAGGCTAGTTTCGTGTTAAAGTTTCAAAGTATATTTATTATCAAAGTATGTATACGGCATACAACTCCGAGACTCTTCCTCCCGCAGGCAAGTGCACAAGTACAAGTGGGGCAGCACAGAGGCATAATCGTTAACACAACCGTTTTACGTTTCCAGTAATCACTTCTGTCTGTAAGGAGTTTCTAAGTACTTCCTGTGACTGCGTGGGTTTCCTCTGGGTGCTCCAGTTTCCTCCAACATTCCAAATTTCTTGGTGTTCACCTGGCGGAGAATCTCACCTGGTCCCTCAACACCAACTCCATAGCAAGAAAGCCCAGCAGCGTCTCTACTTTCTGCGAAGGCTGAGCAAAGTCTATATCCCACCCCCCACCCCCCATCCTCATCACATTCTACAGGGGTTGTATTGAGAGCATCCTGAGTAGCTGCATCACTGCCTGTTTCAGAAATTGCACTGTCTCAGATCGCAAGACCCTGCAGCGGATAGTGAGGTCAGCTGAAGGGATCATTGGGGTCTCTCTTCCTGCCATTACAGACATTTACACTACACTCTGCACCCGTAAAGCAAACAGCATTTTGAAGGACCCCACGCACCCTTCATACAAACTCTTCTCCCTCCTGCCATCTGGGAAAAGGCACCAGAGCATTCAGGCTTTCATGACCAGACTATGTAACAGTTTCTTCCCCCAAACTATCAGACTCCTCAATACCCAGAGCCCAGACTGACACCAACTTACTGCCCTCTACTGTGCCTATTGCCTTGCTTATTATTTTTTGAAATGCCTGCACTGTTTTGTGCACTTTATGCAGTCCTGGGTAGGTCTGTAGTCTAGTGTAGATTTTTTTCTGTGTTGTTTTTACATAGGTCAGTGTAGTTCTTGTATTGTTTCATGTAGCACCTTGGTCCTGAAAAACGTTGTCTCGTTTTACTATGTACTGTACCGGCAGTTATGGTCGAAATGACAATAAAAAGTGACTTGACTTGAAGTCCTACAGTTAGGTATAGCAGGTTGTGGGCATGCTATGTTGCTGCTGGAAGCATAGTAAAACTTCCAAGCTGCCCCCAGCTCAATCCTCAGACTCTTCCAGTCACTGGTGCAAAAATGCGGCACGTTTGACTGCTTGCTTTGATGTACATGTCACAGATAAAGCTAACCTTTGTCTTTTCCTTCAACGTGCTGAATTAGCAGCCAGATTTCCAGACCAGTGAACCAGAAGCTTCGGTTCAAATCCCACCATGGCAACCAAAACCACTCTCAGTAACATAGGCAAGATTGTTTTAAAAATTCATATCTGGTTCATTTCAGTTCCTTGTGGAATGAAAGCCTGACTCGGTCACTGACTCCAGATTTACCAGTGTGACTGGGTCTTCCATTCCTCAGTTCATGGGCGACATACTGTTGGCAGTAATGAATGCATCCATGTTGTGAGAATTATTAATCATGAATACAAAAAGAAAGAACTATTCTGAAAGTATCATCACTGTTGTAAAGTTGAGCACCAGGCAGTCTTTCAGCACGCAGCGAGCTCCCAGTGTGAGAATGATCAGCTACTTGGTTCAACAGTAAAAAAGACCAGGATACTGGGAGAATATTGAGGGAAAGTGACAAGGAGTTCACCACGGTGTTACTGAGGGACTGCTGCATTTCCAGGGACCGAGGTGCGACTCGAGTAGCAGCAGTACTCTCAATGGATACGATTAAATATTCCCATTTCAGCCTGCTACAGCTGAAAAGGCACAACTGCTTCCAAGGTCAGCACAGTCAGCAAAGTTGTCTTAATGCGTTTAAATGAACTATCGCTGCTTAAGACCGACGGAAGCAACACCGTTTGTGGTCGGAAGTGCCCGCGGAGGACACCTCGGAGGAAGCGCGGATGTAGACCGGAGTTACAAGTGCGTTTAAGGAAACGGGGTTTTAAACTCCCTGTACCGACTATCTTACTGGCCAACGTGCAGTCTCTGATGAATAAAACCGATGCTCTCAGAGCCCGGGTGCTGAATTAGAGGGTCATTAGGTCCTTTGTTTCACGGAATTCTGGTTAACCGGATGCAGCGATCCAGATTGACGGGTTTACCATACACCATCAGGACAGATCTATACAGTCTGTCAAAAGCAGAGGTGGAGGAGTATGCCTCATGATCAACTCTTCTTGCTGCACAAATATATCAGTGCTGTCCCAATTCTGCTCACCGGACCTGGAATATCTAACAGTAAAGTGCCACCCTTTTTACCTTCCATGGTAGCAGTTTACATTCCCCCTCAGGCCAACGTCAAGCAGACTTTAGATGATCTGAGCAATGGGATCAACATGCACGAAACAGCACACCTTAACGCCTTCACCATTGTTTTGGGAGATTTTAACCAGGCCAGTCTGAAAAAAATCACAAAGCAATTACCATCAACAGGTCACTTGCAATTCCAGAGGAAACGACACACTGGACTATTGCTACACCCCCATCAAGAATACCTACCGTGCTATTCCACGCCCTCACTTCAGGAAGTCTGATCACCTGGCTGTACTTCTACCCCTTGAGTACAGGCAGAGAGTGAAGACTGCAGCACCAGTAGCGAGGACCAAGAAGGTATGGACAAGGGAAGTACAAGAGTGACTACAGGACTGTTTTGAATCGGTGGACTGGACTGTATTCAGGGATTCATCTTCGAATATGGATGAGTATGCTGCAGTTGTTACTGACTTCATTAAAACCTGTGTGGATGAGAGTGTGCCCACAAAGACTTATGAGACATTCCCATGCCAAAAGCCATGGATGAACCAGAAGGTACGTCATCTACTGAAGGCTAGATCTGTGGCGTTCAAGTCAGGCCTGTACCAGAAAATCGGGTATGATTTGCAGAGGGCTATTTCAGGGGCAAGGAGACAATTTTGAATGAGGTTGGAGGTGACATCGGAGGCATGTCAACTCTGGCAGGGTCTGCAAGACATTACTTCCTACAAAGCAAAACCCAATAGCATTAATGGCAGCAATGCTCCACTATCAGATGAACTCAATGCCTTCTGTGCTCACTTTGAAAGGGAGAACACAACAATAGCTGTGAAGATCCCTGCTGCACCCAGTGACCCTGTGATCTCTGTCTCAGAGGCCGATGTTAGGCTGTCTTTAAAGAGAGTGAACCCTCGCAAGGTGGAAGGTCCCGATGGAGCACCTGGTAAAGATCTGAAAACCAATGCCAACCAACTAGTGGGAGTACTCAAGGACATTTTCAACCTCTCACTGCTATGGGCGGAAGTTCCCACTTGCTTCAAAAGTGCAATTATACCAGTGCCTCAGAAGAATAATGTGAGCTGCCTTAATGACTATCGCCTGGAAGCACTTACATCGACAGTGATGAAATGCTTTGAGAGATTGGTCATGACTAGACTGAACTCCTGCCTCAGAAAGGACCTGAACCCATTGCAATTTGCCTATCGCCACAATAGGTCAGTGGCAGATGATGCAATCTCAATGGCTCTTCACATGGACAGTACAAACACCTACATCAGGTTGCTGTTCATTGACTATAGCTCAGAATTTAATACCATCATTCCCACAGTCCTGATTGAGAATTTGCAGAATCTGGGCCTCTGTACCTCCCTCTGTAATTGGATCCTTGACTTCCTAACTGGAAGACCACAATCTGTGCAGATTGGTGATAACATATCCTCCTCGCTGGCAATCAAAACTGGCGCACCTCAGGGATGTGTACTTAACCTACTGCTCTACTCTCTATATATACATGACTGTGTGGCTAGGCACAGCTCGAATACCACCTATAAATTTGCTGACGATATAACCTTTGTTGGTAGAATCTCAGGTGTGGACAAGAGGGCGTACATGAGTGAGATATGCCTATTAGTGGTGTCACAGCAAGAACCTGGCACTCAATGTCAGTAAGACTAAAGAGCTGATTGTGGACTTTAGGAAGGATAAGACAAAGGAACACATACCAATCCTCATAGAGGGATCAGAAGTGGAGAGATTGAGCAGTTTCAAGTTCCTGGGTGTCAAGATCTCAGAGGATCTAACCTGGTCCCAACATATTGATGTAGTTATAAAGAAGGCAATACAGCAACTATATTAGGAGTTTGAAGAGATTTGACATGTCAACAAATACACTCAAAAACTTCTATAGTTGTATCATGGAGAGCATTCTGACAGGCTCCATCACTGTCTGATATGGAGGGGCTACTGTACGGGACCAAAAGAAGCTGCAGAAGGTTGTAAATCTAGTCAGCACCATCTTGGGTATTAGCCTACAAAGTACCCAGGACATCTTTAGGGAGCAGTGTCTCAGAAAGGCAGCGCTCATTATTAAGGACCTCCAGCACCCAGGGCATGCCCTTTTCTCACTTTTACCATCAGTTAGGAGGTACCAGCGATTCAGGAACAGCTTCTTCCCCTCTGCTATCCGATTCCTAAATGGACATTGAAACTTTGGAAACTATCATTTGGATTTTATCAATCATGGAATTGAATTTAGGAGCCAAGAGGTAATGTTGCAGCTATATAGGACCCTGGTCAGACCCTACTTGGAGTACTTTCAGTTCTGGTCGCCTCACTACAGGAAGGATGTGGAAGCCATAGAAAGGGTGCAGAGGAGATTTACAAGGATGTTGCCTGGATTGGGGAGCACGTCTTATGAGAATAGGTTGCGTGAACTCGGCCTTTTCTCCTTGGAGCGATGGAGGATGAGAGGTGACCTGATAGAGGTGTATAAGATGTTGAGAGGCATTGATTGTGTGGATAGTCAGAGGCTTTTTCCCAGGGCTGAAATGGTTGCCACAAGAGGACACAGGTTTAAGGTGCTGGGGAGTAGGTACAGAGGAGATGTCAGGGATAAGTTTTTTACACAGAGAGAGGTGAGTGCGTGGAAAGGGCTGCCGGCAATGGTGGTGGAGGCGGATACGACAGGGTCTTTTAAGAGGCTTTTAGATAGGTACATGGAGGTTAGTATAATAGAGGGCTATAGGTAAGCCTAGTATTTTCTAAGGTAGGGAGATGTTCGGCACAACTTTGTGGCCCAAAGGGCCTGTATTGTGCTGTAGGTTTTCCATGTTCTATGTTCTACTAACTCACTTTTTTAAATATATGGTATTTCTATTTCTGCACATTTTAAAATCTATTCTCTGCTAGATTATGTACTGCATTGAACTGCTGCTGCTAAGTTAACAAATATCACATCACATGCCGGTGATGATAAACCTGGATCTGATGATTCTGGTGTTACACAGGGCAGCACCACTCTTGGAGATAAGGTGTTGAAGGGAGCTGCATCTGAGACACAGTCAGCCATCTTGTTTGATCTGGAGCCACATGTAGGCCAGACTGGGTTAAAACAGTACACCGGTGACAGAGGCAGCTTTCTATAACAGTCCGTAGTTTACTGGTCAGCCAGATTGAGTCCAGCATCTTTTTTCAGATTTATTTAATGACTTGAATCTAAATCGCTCAGCTTGTTCAGACCCCTATCTCCAAATCAATAGTGCAGCCACTTTGGATGTCAATACAATGAAATGACAACTAGCTAATGCCATCATAAAATAACCTTCACGGTAAGCAAGTGTTTTCAGATGCCATCAACTAGTTAATGGCTGTTAAAGTGGGTACAGAAACCTACAAACACGCGCAACATGACGAGAGCCCCGTGGAGCAACAACTCAAGGCAGGCCGTGATTTACAGCAGGGCCTCGCTCACATGTTGCTACCTTGCCCCTATTCCAACAGTGACCACCAGGAATTAGTGAATTCTGCCTGTGAAGGCATCCGTTTCCTCCGAGTCCTCTCATTTTCCTCGACATTCCAAGGGTGTAAGGTTAAGGTCAGTGCGTTGTGGCCAGGCTATGCTGACGCGGGAATTGTGGTGACAATTATGGGCTAGCTCCAGCACAATCCTCAGACTGTGTTGACTGTTGCCACATTTCACTGTGTGTTTTGATGTAGAGCTGACAATTAAACCTCATTGATGGACTGTCATAAAAAGCTGTCTCACCCACTGAAGAGTAGTCTTTACCCAGTATGGCTGACATGCAGCTCCAGACCAACCAGAATGTTTGACTGTTTTCTCAATGCATCAGCCTTCAATATTGTAACTCCAAGAGTACAGCAGATCCTCAGTAACACATCCCCAACGGTACAGCACTCCCTCAGTAACACGTCCCCAACAGTACAGCACTTCCTCAGTAATACGTCCTGAACGGTACAGCACTCTCTCAGTAACACGTCCCCAACAGTACAGCACTCCCTCAGTAATACATCCCCAACAGTACAGTACTCCCTCAGTAATACGTCCCCAACAGTACAGCGCTCCCTCAGTAACACACCCCCAACGGTACAGCACTCCCTCAGTAATACGTCCCCAACAGAGTTGCTGCCTTATCCCAGTTTACAAGAATGATTACAAACGAAGAACTGCACTGACAGTAGAAATGTTTGAGATATCTTGTGCTTGTGAGAAGAACAATAAATAAGTTTCATAAGCTCTAGGAATAGTCTGGTCTCCCTCTGAGTTGAAAAATATGTTGCTTCTTTTCATCTGAAACAAGGACAGTACAATGAGTCATTGCTTGAGGTGCTGCCTCATAGCTTCACTGTCGTGTGTTCAATCCTGGTGTTGGATACCCTCTATGTAAAGAATTTGCTTGAGTGCTTTTACCCCAAGTGCACTGGTTCCCACTTCCACTTCCCAAAGTCATGTGGATTAATAGTGTTATGATATGTTACTTCAAAACAGTAAATTAATTCAAAGGAAGATGGGTGTCCTGGAATACGAGTGTTCCTTAAGCAAGGTGCCACACGTATCATGTGGTAGTGTGATAAAATATACAATTAACATATATTTTTACGTATGACACGTAATTAATTATTTAAACCAGGGCTGAAATGGCTATCATGAGAGGGCACAGGTTTAAGGTGCTTGGAAGAAGGCACAGAGCAGATGTCAGGGGTAAGGTTTTACAAAGAGAGTGGTGAGTACATGGAATAGGTTGTCGGTGACGTTGGTGGAGGCGGATACAATTGGGTCTTTTAAAAGACTCTTGGATAGGTACATGAAGCTTAGAGAAATAGAGGGCTATGGGTAACCCTAGGTAATTTCTATAGTAAGTAGATGTTCGGCACAGCATTGTGGGCTGAAGGGCCTGTATTGTACTGCAGGTTTTCTATGTTTTATTTTCTATATATACTTATACAGGATTACTCAAATACTATTGAAATATCAAATTAGCACACTCCTTGCTTATCTACAAACTCTAACTCAACAGAGAATGCACCTCAACTCTCTGCACAGTAGTGCAGTGTGTGGCCAAGTGGTTAAGACGCTGGACTAGCGATCCGAAGGTCGTGAGTTCGAGCCCCAGCTGAGGCAGCGTATTGTGTCCTTGAGCAAGGCACACTGCTGCAGTCCACCCAGCTGAAAATGGGTACTGGCAAAATACTGGGGGTTAACCTCGTGATAGACTGGTGTCCCATCCGGGGGGGGGGGGGGGGGAGAGTCTCGTACTCTCAGTCGCTAGTCGCTTCACGACCGGCATAAGCACCAGCCTGATGAGACTTTAACTTTTAATACAACTCTCTACACAGTATAATATATAATACAACTAATGTACAGACATCCACTGCATTGTAAATTAATTTTAGATTGTCTCTTTAAGGCCAAAAGATTTCATCACTGTGGAGGTTTTCCCCACTGTTGTGGGGTATTGTTTCCTGACAAAGGGAATCATTCTGCCGGACAAGTGAGACTTGTGGCTGTGAAAACATTCTCAGTTTCTGGGGCCTCCTCCACGGTAGTGGCAGGAGTTGACTCTGAGACTGTAGGAAGTGATTCTGACAGCTTGGAACAACTTCTTTGTTTGTCTTGTTCTTGTTTCTCCATTTTGATCTTGGGAAGATGCACTTAGTTCACTGGAATATTCTCTTATTAATCCTTCAATTGCTCCCTTTATGATTCATCTAATCTCTCCTCTTGCTCTCTGCATCCACAACATCATTTGACAAATTCTCTGCTTTTGAATCTCCATTGACACCTTGACCTTTCATTCGTCCAGCTGGGCTTTGGTCTTTGCGTCTACTTTTACAAGCAGCTTTTTATCTCCCACTTGAAATTCATCCAATAAATGTAATGCACACAGAATACATTCTTGTTCTTTATACTCAAAAAAAAAAGCCAAATGCTTGCAACTTTCCTAAAGTTCTTTAAACTCTCTTTCAGCTTAAAACCAAGCCACATTTTGCATGTAACTGCCCTGAACATATCAGAAGCTTTCTCAAATATGCTGCCTACAAAAACTGTGGTGGTCACCCCACTGCTTTTGAAACTTTCATGATTCCTCTCAGCAGCATGGTCCATCCTTCATCCAATGTACTTCCCAACCAAAGGCTCAGAGGTTGGCAGCAACAGCTACTTGCCCTCTGTTGGGCAACGGTTCATGGTGTTCGGCATGGAGATAGTTGTGGCTTCATTCTGTGCGCTTTCAGATGGCAAAAATTGCAGGAAATATGGCCTGCGAATAGTGGGTGGACTGCCGATCAAGCTGTAGTTGTCTTAGCCAATCAGGCCCCCACAGTGCTGGCCCTCCTGTTTTTATCACATACAAGCTCAATGTGGCTTGTTGGTTTTTGCATTTCACTGTTACAAATGTCATTCCCATGGCAGTTATCTTTTTTCCAGTATAAGTTCTTGGCTGGATATCTGCAGGCTTCAGTCTAGTGTCTTTGACGTGCCATTCAAACTTATTTTGTGGAATGACCGAAACAGCAGAACCCGTGCCAATTCCATTTTAATTAGCTTGCTGTTCACTTCTAGCTTAAGCCATATTGCTCATCTACTGTTAACTTTCGCACTGTAAATCTCACGGCTGCGCAGTCCCTTGTAACTCCCACCATTATCAGATTTTTCATCAACAACATGCACATTGGTACTTTTTTTGAAAATGAAACTTGGCATTTTGTAGCTTTTTTTTCTTCTCTGTGCAGTCCATTTATTTTGGTCTACCTGACATACTCTTTGTATGTTTCCTACTTTGTTGCATTTTCTGCAAGTTTTGCCTTTAAATCTGCATTAATTTGGTGTACGTGAGCCCCTGCCATAACAGAAAAGCAATTTGTTCGGCCAGGCCGGTTTCTGTTTAGGTGATGCAATTTTGTTCATGCTCACTTTCATTCCTGGCTACAACTCAATTGCGTCTCTGTCAGCGGTTTCCATTGAAACAGTGATTTCCAAGGCTCATTTGAATGTAAGCTGTGCTTCAGTCAGGAGCCATTGTTGAATGTTTTCTTTAAGATTTCACAAATTAAATGATCTCTTAGCGTATCATTAAGCTCATTACCAAACTGATAACGCTCAGACAATCTCACCAGTTCAGTCATATACAGTGAAATAGATTCCCCTTCCTTTTGATTCCACTTGTGAAACCTGCAGCATTCTGGAATTAACAATGGCTTTGGTTCTAAATGTTTGTGCATTACTTTGACAATATCAGGTAAGCATCTTTCTGTTGGTTTGGTTGGAGCAGTTAAACCCATTGCACTGAGCAAAATTAGTACTTATTTCTCATTGGCTATTTCATTTGCTTCAAAATACTGTTCCAATAGTTCAGTATACATGAGCCAATTATCCGTTGTGCAATCAAACTCATCGATCTTTCCAATGTAGCCAATCATTTCTGATTTTTTAAATGATTATTATCACCTGGTACTCTCTCTTTATGAACCCTGAATTATTCCATTTACAGCCTTTTTTTTTAACAACTTGACCGGGTCTTTCCTTCTAAAGATCATGTGCTGCACTGTTTTACCATTCCTCAAAGTGTTTTTTGTTTCAGTCTTACTCTGTTTTTAACAGATTGAAAGCCACCTCAGGGTCATTTTAAAAATAACTCATTACCAGTGTTCTGTCTTGTAACTTCAAAACAGTAAATTATTTTAATGGAATATGAGCATATCTTCATCTTTACTTTAAGCAAGGCACTGCTCGTATCACATTGTAGTGTGACGATGTATGCAATTAACATATTTTTAGAATCAGAATCACATTTATTATCATCGGCATGTGTCGTGAAATTTATTAGTAGCAGCAGTTCAACGCATTACATAATACAGAAGAATAAAGTAAAGATAAGTAAGTAAATTAATTACAGTATATGTATATTGAATAGATTAAAAATCATGCAAAAACAGAAATAATATATATTTAAGAAGTGAAGTAGTGTTCATGGATCCGATGTCCATTTAGGAATTGAATGGTAGAGGGGATGAAGCTGTTCCTGAATCGCTGACTTTGTGCCTTCAGGCTTCTGTACCTCCTACCTGATGGTAACAGTGAGAATAGGGCATGCCCTGGGTGCTGGGGTCCTTAATAATGGATGCTGCCTTTCTCAGACACTGCTCCTTGAGGATGTCCTGATGGAGCCAACTAAACTTACAACCCTCTGCAGCTTCTTTCGGTCCTATGCAGTAGTGCCCCCCCCGCCCCCATACCGATGGTGATACAGCCTGTCAGAATGCTCTTTATGGTACAGAAGTTTTTGAATGTTGACATATACATATTGTTATATATAACCCATACTTAATTATTTTTACAAACAAGAATAGTCATCAACCAATATATATACAAGTTCACTCAAATATTGAAATATCAAATACACTACAAATAGGTGAACGGGCCTCTGTAAATTGTCCTGAGTGTGTAGGTAAGTGTGGTATCTGCGGGTGTTGATGGCATAGCAGGCAGAATGAAATGGGTTTAGTGGAATGATGGACAGATAGACCCATGGCTGCAACCATCAGTTAGAGGTAATGTTAGCAAGACAATGGATCACGAAAATTGGGTCAATCAATGTCTGGAATTCCTAGTTTTACAAACTTGTTCGGAAATCATGGCACTGTTCTTGCACGCCTGTGGAGAACATTAACCTATTTCCTTTTCCCCTTATTTACAGAAGGATCTGCCTCTAACGCGGAAAGGAAGCAGGTAAGTGAAGTATTTTCTGGCCTTCTACGACGCAGTTGGAAGTATGGAGCGGTAGTCAAGAAGTACAGCTGTTAAAATGTTCCTAATATGATAAATTGGACACTTCACCTTTTAATTTACCTCATTACGATCTTGTGTCTTATTGTTTTGCTGGCTCTGCACTTTGTATGACGCTGACTCACTTTGTTCTTTGTTGTTGTTGTTCTACTTTGTGCTACCTCAATGCACTGTATAATAAATGACCTATATCAACAGTATGCAAGTCAAAACACACAAAGCGCTGGAGAAACTCAGCTGGTCAGCTGATGTTTCAGGCCAAGACCCTTCATCAGGACTGCTGATGAAGGGCTGTGGCCCAATATATTGATTGCTTGTTCCTCTCCCTTGATGCTGCCTGACCTGCTGAGTTCCACCAGCATTTGTGTGTGTTGCTCAATATTTCCAGTATTTTCATAATCTCTTGAGCTCTTGCAAGACAAGCTTTGCGCTGTACCTGAGTAGGTGTGACAATAATACATCGCTTCCAATTCCAGTTCCAAAGCCTTTAAAATAAAAATTGCAGATGCTGTAAGTCTGAAATAAAATCAGGAAATGCTGGTAGCACTCAACAGGTCAGGCAGTATCTGTGGATAGAGGCAATTAGCATTAAAATTCAGAAACCTTCTGTCAGAACTGTAAGGGAGATTTTTTAAAAAAGTATGGTTTAGTTACAAAGAGGGCAGAAGGAGAGATGGCTCTGTGATAGGTGTGCACAGGGTCAAATGGGTTAACTGGGGCAGTTACAAGATGATTACTTTACCTTTGCCTGTGTTCTGTGCTGCTAATAGCAGAGCTCTGGGACCTGCCCAGTAGGTCAGGCTGAACTAATGGAGATATATCTTGTCGTATTTTATCATATTACCTCACAGAATACATCACGTGACTGCGGAGACATAACTGAGCAGTGGGATTAATTAGGACGGATGATAAAAAGCTCCGGCAAAGAGGTTGATTTTACAGAAAATTTTAATGGAGCAGAGAGATTCAGGAAGAGACTTTCTGAGACTGCTGAATTGAAGGCATGTTTGGCAATTGTGGGCAATGGAAAAGAGGAAAGGAGAGAGCAGTGCAGAGTACTTTGGGAGTTGTAGATTTATAGGAGATTGAGACAGACAATCGCCAGAGCTGTGCAGACTACACTGAGAGATTTAGGGTGAAGGTTGGAAAGATTAAGGCCATGATTTAGAATCCATTTTGAGAGCTTCAAACCATGGCAGGCATGGATTTGGATGGGGTCGAGTATACGTGTGCAAAGTGAACTTTCTGTTAAATCTGTTCCTAGCACATTCAAACAGTGCCTCTGAGATCATAACTTTTAAAAATATGTATTCTTTTTTTTGTATCAGGGAATCTCTAGCAAGGCAGATGGAATTTAATGCAGACAAAAATGAGGCGCTGCACCACCTAGGACAATCTAGGGTAGAGCTTACACAGTGAACAGTAGGGCACAGAGGACTGTGAATAAACATCTGTAATTCCTTGAAAGAGGCTTCACAGGTAAATAGGGACATAAGGAGGGCTCTGGGAACATCGGCCTTCATATGTATTGAATACAGGAGTCGGGAAGTTAGGTTGAAGTTGTATAAGACATGGTGAGGCCAAATTTGGAGTATTGTTTATAGTTCTGATCACCCACCTACAGGAAAGGTATATACAAGATTGAAAGAGCAAACAGAAAAGTTACAAGGATATTGTCGGGATGTGAGGATCTGAGTTTCTATGGAAAGACTAAATAGGTTAGGAGTTTTTCTCCTGGAGTTTATGAGACGAAGGTGAGATTTGATAGAGATATACAAAATCACGAGGGGTAGGGATAGGGTAAATGCAAACAGGCTTTTTCATCTGAGGTTGGGTGAGACTAGACCAAGAGGTCATAAGCTAAGGAAGAAAGGTGAAATATTTAAGGGAACCCAAGGGGGAACTGTTGGAAATGTGGAGGAAAAGTTTCCAGCACAAGTCACGGATGAGGGTTTAATTGCAATGCTAAGAGAAGTTTGGATAAGTACGCGGATGGGAAGGGTATGGATGGCTGTGGTCCAGGTGCAATTCAATGGGACTAGTCAGAATAACAATTCGGTATGGACTAGATGGGCCAAATGCCCGTTTCTGTGCTGTAGTGTGCTGTGGCTCTGTTTGTTGTCCATTCTTCACTACCGTGGAGGAGATGGTGGGGTTGGGCCGCCTTGAACCCCTACAGTCCATCTGGTGAAGCTAATCCCACTGAGCTTTTGAATGAGGGCTTTGGGTTTTAACCCAGTGATGATGAAGCTGAATAGGTGATAGTGGTCTTCTCCTGTTGACCACCCTTATTCTTCAGGGTTGGGAAATGCTGTTGGAGTGGTGCACATTGGTGTGCAAGTGGTGGAGAGAATGAATGCTTAGGGTGATTCATGGGCTGCCGGTCTATATATGCCAACCCAGTGGCCACTTTATTAGGTACACTCGCACACCTCATTAGTGCAAATATGTAATGTTGATCAATTCAATGCATAAAAGTATACAGACATTGTCAAGAGCTTCAGTTGCTGTTCAGATCAAACTTCACAACGGGGAAAGAAATATGGTCTAAGCGACTTTGACAATGGTGTCAGATGGGGTAGTTTGAGTATCTCAGAAACTGCTGCTCTCCTAGAGTTTTCCACGTACAACAGTCTCTGGAGTTTACAGAGAATAGTGCAAAGAACAGACAAAAAACAGGAAAAATTTCCGTTAGCAGCAGTACTGTGGCCAAAAACATCTTGTTAATGATAGAGGTCATAGGAGAATGGCCAGGCTGGTTCAATCTTAGAGGAAGGTGACAGTAACTCAAATAACCATGAGTTACGACAGTGGTGTGGAAGAGCATCTGCGAATGCACAACGTGTCGAACCTCGAAGTGGATGGGCTACTGCAGCAGAAGACATTGAACGTAGAGAGCACTTTATTAGGTAGAGGAGGTATAGTATAATATGTGACTCAAACCCGAGCCCTACTCCTAGTGCTTCAGGTTGAAACTTTCATTGTGGATGTAACTAGACTGTCCGTTTCCCTCCACAGATGCTGCCTGACGTGCAGAGTTCCTCCAGCAATCTGTGTATTGTTTTACATGTTAGGTGGTAAACCAGGCATGAATGATGTTCCATTAACACTAACGGTGGCCAGACCTTACATCTTCGTTAGATTTAATTGTATGCACCAAAATGCAAAGGAACATCTGTTTAGATCATGTTTCCCACATTGTGGAATGTCTTATAAATCCTTACAGCTAATGAACCACATCTGGTCATTCTTGTAATTGGCTGTTATACCCTGTAGCGTTTAGGAAGGTAGGAGATAATCTCATTTGAAATTCTGAAAGGCTCTAACAGGTTAAGTACTTTGAGGAGTCACAAACTGAAGAGCAAGTTTAGGCTAAGGGATTAACCATTTCAGGCTGCAACAAAGGAGGAATTTCTTCCCAGAATGTTGTGATTCCTCAGAGAGGAACCTGGAGAGCTGTGAATAATCAGAATCAGGTTTATTATCACCGGCATATGTCGTGAAATTTGTTAACTTAGCAGCAGCAGTTCAATGCAATACATAATATAGAAGAAGAAGAAAAAATAAAAAATAAAAAATAAGTAAATCAATTACAGTATACATATATTGAATAGATTAAAAGTCGTGCAAAAAAACGAAATAAAAAGCGAGGTAGTGTTCATGGGTTCAATATCCATTTAGGAATCGGATGGCAGAGGGGAAGAAGCTGTTCCTGAATCGCTGAGTGTGTGTCTTCAGACTTCTGTACCTACCTGATGGTAACAGTGAGGAAAAGGGCATGCACTGGGTGCTGGAGGTCCTTAATGAGTCCAGAGAAGGAACAGATACTGTAATGGAGTTGTGGATTGTGGGGATCAGGCAGGAAACTGACACTGAGGCCAGGTTCAGACAAGCCATCATGTTATTGGCTGACAAATTAGGCTTAAGGCACGTATTGCTGAATCTTAAGGTTTTTAATGTTCTTGTGAAACATAGCAGCCACTCTGTGGACAACATATTCCAACAGTGTGGTGACTCTGATAAGCTGATATTACAGACGGAGATGATATTGTCTAAAAATGTTTCTTCAGAAGTCAAGAGTGAGATGCAAAGTGTGGATACAGTTATTTTATTAGCTGTTCAGAACAAAGAGGTAACAGCAACAGCAGCAGGGTAACTAATGTTAATTGTAACCAGTTCACTCTTTATCAAAGAATCTGCCTTGTGGTCTTTCTTAATACTGAAAACTGGTTCAAGATTTATAGATAGGGAAGTCTTCTCTGATAAGAACAGGCTGTGAGACAACAAAGATGTCTTGACTTATGCTGCTATTACATAGAACATAGATCATTACAACACAGTATAGGCCCTTCAGCTCACAATGTTGTGCTGACATTTGGACCTACTCTAAGATCAATCTAACTCTTCCCTCCTACAGAGCTCTCCATTTTTCTATCCTCCATGTTGCCATCTAAGAGTTTCTTAAGTATTCCTAACATGCCTGCATCTACCACCACCCTTGTTAGGGCATTCATGTATTCACCACTCCTGTGAAAAAAATCTCCCTCCCTATACAGGACTTCTCAGAATCAGAATTGGGTTTAATATCAAATAGTTAAATGAAATAGATTGTGCAAAAACAGAAAGTAAAAAGTAGTGAAGTAGTGATTATGGGTTCAATGTCCATTCAGAAATCAGAGGGAATAAACAGTTCCTGAAATCTCCTCAAACTCCAAATGAAATGTAGCTGCTGTCTTGCCTTCTTTAGAGCTGCAGCAAAATGTTGCGATCAGGTTAGATCTTCAGAGATATTAAAACCCAGAAACTTGAAATTGCTCACTCTGTTCACTTCCAATCCCTCTATGAGGATTACTTTGTGTTCCCTCATCTTACCCTTCCTGAAGTCCACAATCAGCTCTTACTGACATTGAGTGCAAGGTTGTTGCAATGACATCACTCAGGAAAAGGTGGCTCAGGAAATTGCGGATGCATTGGTAATCATTTTCCAATGCTCCTTAGATTCAGGATCAGTTCCTGAAGATTGGAGAGTGGCTAATGTTATCCCACTTTTCAAGAAGGGAGGGAAGGAGAAAATGGAGAACTATCGCCCTGTTAGCCTAACGTCAGTTGTGGGGAAGATGCTTGAGTCCATTATTAAGGACGAAATAGTGGCACATCTTGATGGCAGTAATAGGATTAGGCCGAGCCAGCATGGATTTACCAAGGGCAAATCATGCTTGACTAATCTGTTGGAGTTTTTTGAGGGTGTAACAAGGATGTTAGACGAGGGTAAGCCAGTGGATGTTGTGTACCTAGATTTTCAGAAGGCATTCGATAAGGTGCCACATAGGAGATTGGTGAGTAAAATCAGAGCTCATGGCATTGGGGGCAGGGTTTCAACATGGATAGAAAACTGGTTGGCAGATAGAAAGCAAAGGGTAGCAGTGAATGGGTGTTTCTCAGACTGGCTGGAGGTGACAAGTGGGATACCACAGGGCTCTGTATTGGGACCACAGCTCTTTATGATTTATGTCAATGATTTAGATGAGGGCATTGAAAACTATATCAGCAAGTTTGCTGACGATACTAAACTGGGTGGCAGTGTGACATGCGAAGAGGATGTTAGGAGAATACAGGGAGACTTGGATAGGCTGGGTGAGTGGGCAGATACTTGGCAGATGTCAGTCAATGTGAATAAATGTGAAGTTATCCACTTTGGAAGCAGGAACAAGAGGGCAGAGTATTATCTGAACGGTGTAGAGTTAGGTAAGGGAGAAATGCAAAGAGACCTAGGAGTCCTAGTTCACCAGTCAATGAAGGTGAATGAGCAAGTGCAACAGGCAGTGAAGAGGGCAAATGGAATGTTGGCCTTTGTTACAAGAGGAATTGAATACAAGAGCAAGGATGTTCTTTTGCATTTGTACAGGGCCCTGGTGAGACCACACCTGGAATATTGTGTACAGCTTTGGTCTCCAGGTTTAAGGAAGGACATTCTGGCAATTGAGGAAGTGCAGCGTAGATTCACTAGGTTGATTCCTGGGATGGCAGGGCTGTCTTACGCAGAGAGATTGGAGAGATTGGGCTTGTACACGCTGGAATTGAGGAGATTGAGAGGGGATCTGATTGAAACGTTTAAGATAATTAAAGGATTTGATAGGATTGAGGCAGGAAATATGTTCCAGATGTTGGGAGAGTCCAGTACCAGAGGGCATGGATTGAGAATAAGAGGTCAGTTATTTAAAACAGAGTTGAGGAAGAGCTTCTTCTCCCAGAGAGTTGTGGAGGTGTGGAATGCACTGCCTCGGAAGATGGTGGTGGCCAATTCTCTGGATGCTTTCAAGAAGGAGCTAGATAGATATCTGATGGATAGGGGAATCAAGGGATATGGGGACAAGGCAGGGACTGGGTATTGATAGTGAATGATCAGCCATGATCTCAGAATGGCGGTGCAGACTCGAGGGCCCGAATGGTCTGCTTCTGCATCTATTGTCTATTGTCTATCACTTGACTAGCTGGTATATCTTGCTCCTGTACACCCTGTTGTCAATATCTGAGATTCTGCCCAACAATGGTTGCATCATCAGCAAATTTATGGATGGCATTTAAGCTGTGTCCAGCCACACAGTCATGGACGTAGAAAAAATAGAGCAGTGAGCTAAGCACACATCCCTGAGCTGTGCCAGTGTTGATTATCAGTGGGATGGAGATGTTATTACCAATCCACAGAGATTCTGGTCTTCTGGTTAGGAAGTCAAGTATCCTTTTGCAGAGGGAGGTACAGAGGCCTAGGTACTGTTGTTTTTCAATTAGGACTGTAGGATTGATGGCAATGATCAGCATCCTGGCATTGTCCAGGTGATCCAAGGCTGCATGGAGAGCAGTGAGATCACATCCAGCATAGACCTCCCTCAACCATCCATATCCCTCCCATCCATGTACTTATCCAAACTTCTTTTAACTGCTGCACTTGTGGTGTTAGGCAAATTGCAATGGGTCTAGGTCCTTGCTGAGCAGGGGCTGAATCTAGGTAGGAGTTGATTCTAGCCATGACCAACCTCTCAAAGCACTTATTCACTGTAGATGTGAGTGCTACTGGATGATAGCTGTTAAGGCAGCTCACCCTGCTCCTCTTTGGCCCTGGTATAATTGTTGCCCTTTTGAAGCAGGTGGGAACTTCTGAGACATTGAAAAGTCTTTAAAGATTCCCGCCAGATGGTTGACACAGGTTTTCAGTGCCTTACCAGGTACTCCATTGGGTTCTGCTTCACTCTCCTGAAAGACAGCCCGACGTTGGCCTCCGAGACAGAGATCACAGGGTCATTGGGTGCTACAGGGATCCTCATAGTTGTGGTTTTATTCTCCCTTTCAAAGCATGCATAAAAGGCATTGAGCTCATTGGGGACTGAAGCATCACTGCCAATTTTGTTGTTGCTTTGTAGGAAGTAATGTCCTGCAAACGCTGCCAGAGTTGACGTGCATCCAATGTCACCTCCATCCTCACTCGGAGTTGCTTCTTAGCTCCTGAAATTGCCCTCCACAAGCCATACCTGGTTTTCTTGTACCGAACTAGGTCACCAGTCTTAAATGCCACAGATCTAGCCCTCAGCTGACTACAAACCTCTGGGTCATCAGTGGCTTTTGATTTGGGTATTTACAGCATGTTCTCATAGGCACACACTATCCACACAGGTTTTAATAAAGTTGGTGACAGCTGTGGCATACTCATTTTCTCCATTCACCTTAAAAGCATGACCTTCGCGCCAGCCATTTCCACACTGGGAAAAAGTTCCTGGCTGTCCACTCAATTTATGACTCTTACACCCCAATTCAAGTCACCTCTCATCCTCCTTCGCTCCAGAGAGAAAAACCCTACAAGGACATCACAGCTCAGATTTACAGATAAAGAGACTGCGGTACAGAGGTACTACAAATAATGAATACACACCGATCACTTACAGGCGAACAGGTGATTATACAAACATCTAAGCAAGTATAAAGAAAGTTAAACGACAAAATTTAGGCTCTAGTCCAACAGTGAATATCTTTTAACTGGGTGTCTGGGATAAATCGTTCCATCTTCAGGGCTGTGCCATGGAATCTTCTACTTCCATGTAAAGAGATGAGCGACACCTCAGTTAATCAGTACAGAACAGGAACAGGCCCTTCTGCCTATGATGTCTTGCTGACTATGATGCGGAATGAAATTAAGCCCAGCAAAATGCTGGAGGAACTTGGCAGGCCAGGCAGCATCTATGGAAAAAGTACGGCCGACCTTTCCCTTCGGCAGGACTGTTGCCTTTACCTGATCCATAGCTCTCCATGTCCACGTGTTTGTCTAAATGCCTTGTAAATACCACAATTGTGTCTGCTTCCACCACCATCACTGACAGTGCATTCTGGGATCCTATCACACTGTGTAAAAACATAATAATTACCCTCTAGTATTTGACATTTCTACCCAGGCATAAACATTCTGCCTGACTACCTCATCTACGTTCCACAAAATTCTATGTATTCCTACCAGGTTTCTTCTTAGCTCTAGGCAGCACAGTAGTGCAATGAGTGTCAGAGACCTGGGTTCAATTCCCACCTCTGTTTGTAAGGTGTTTGTATGGCCTCCCTGTGACTGTGTGCTCCAGTTTCCCCCCACATTCTAAAGACATGTATAATTAGTTAGTGTGGGCTTAAAAACATAGAAATCCTATAGCACAATACAGGCCCTTCGGCCCACAAAGTTGTGCCAATCATGTCCTTACCTTAGAACTACCTAGGCTTACCCATAGCCCTCTATTTTTCTAAGCTCCATGTATCTATCCAGGAGTCCCTTAAAAGACCCTATCGGTTCCGCCTCCACCACCACTGGCAGCCCATTCCATGCACTCACCACTCTCTGCGTAAAACAAACTTACCCCTGACATCTCCTCTGTACCTATTTCCAAGCACCTTAAAACTGTGCCCTCTCATGCTAGCCATTTCAGCCCTGGGGAAAAGCTTCTGACTATCCAAACGACCAATGCCTCTCATCATCTTGTACACTTGTTGGGCCGAAGGGCCATGATATGTCTCTAAGTAAGTAAAATGAAAATAAAAATAGTCCAGGTATGTCCAAAATCTCCTTATAGCTGATGCTCTCTAGTCCAGGCAGCATCCTCATGACCCCTTGTCTGTAGCATCTCCAAAGCCTCCTCATTCTCTGTGTAATGGAGCGGCCGGAACTGCACACATTTCTGTGAAAGTCAGCATAAGAGGTCCATGAAGCAAGCACATGGTCCAATAATGGGAAAAGAGGAACTTGTCTGATAGTTTTTGTTGTATAAGAGATGGAAACTGAAGTCAGGTTACAGACAATTTGATATAACAATCCCAAAACTGCACTCAGTTCCCATTTCATTGGATATCTGCTGGACTTAATAAACTGGCCATGGCCTGTCTGTCTGTTGTCTTCTGCAGCTGTAGCCCATCCATTTCAAGGTTTGACGTCTTGTGTGTTCAGAGATGCTCTTCTGAACACCACTTTTGTAATGTGTGGTTATTTGAGCTACTGTCGCCTTCCTGTCAACTTGATCTAGTCTGACCATTCTCCTCTGACCTTCTCAGTGACAAGGTGTTTTCATCCACAGAACTGCTGATCACTGGATAAATTTTGTTTTTCGTACCATTCTCTGTAAGCTCTAGAGACTGTTTTGCATGAAAATCCCAGGAGATCAGCAGTTTCTGAGATAGTCAAACCACCCTGTCTGGCACCAACAATCATTCTACAGTCAAAATCACTCAGATCATATTTCCTTCCTCCCCCCCCACCACATTCTTGGTTTGAAGAACAACTGAACCTCTTGACCATGTCTGCATGCTTTTATGCATTGAGTTGCTGCCAGATGATCGGCTGATTAGATATTTGCATTAACAAGCAGGTATACCTAATAAAGGGGTCACAGTGTATTTGCAGCTGGAGTCACTAAAAGACTGGAAAAGCATCTTTGAGAGTATGAGGAGATTGGAAACTCACGTAGAGCAGATTCTAATCTGGATCCTGGACTGATTGACTGGTATCTGTGCTATAGCTGCAGTGTAATATTCTGTTATTGATACCCAGCTTGCATGTAGCATTCTAATCCATGGGTCTAAAGAGCAACTCAGATGGTTTGTACATGGTCTTTATGCAAATTGACAGCTATCTGAAAATGAGTTACCAGCAGGAATAAAATTAAAGGGTTTGAGTGTTTTCTGTACTAATAGTAGTTATCTGGAAGTGAATCTAATGAAGGATCGTGAATGTGGGGTGCATACTCATGATTGGTAGTTTAACTGGTTTGGGTGACACACTCAGTGGCTTGTAGCTGTAATCTGAAAGGCAGAATTAAATTACAGAGAGAAGAGCACACCTGGTGTCTGTTAGTTAGCTCTGATTGAATTTTACAGGGGAGCTTGTGTGCTATGCCTGACTGCATCCTGCGTTGCCTACAGCTGTCAGTCCAATCATTTCACACTGTCTCCTCCATACGCAGTGACATTCGCACTAGCAGATTATCTGGCATGATGCCATTAACTGTGGCATTACTCTTGGAGTAATTGACACCCAGGGGTCTGGGATGGGACCACAGGGAGAGATCTCGAGGAGGAAGAAGCTCAGTTCTGTGATCTTGCACAAAAGCTCTGACGCTGTCATGAGAGGCAAGAGTGACTCACGGTGGGGGGAGGAGTCAGCTTGTACCTAAGGTCACGTCGGTGGATTCTCCGAGGCCTGTATTACACTCTTATAAAGATTAGCTTCATTTGTCATATGTACTTAGAAATACGTTGTGCAGTGAAGCATGTCCACAACTCACTATCCCTAACCTGTACCTCTTCGGAATGCCTGGGGGAGGACACAGGAGCACCCAGAGGAAACCCACATGGTCGTGGAGAGAGTGTGTGAACTCCCTACAGATGGTGGTGGGAACTGAATTTGGGTCAGTGGCATTGTAATGGCATTATGCTAACCATTTGTGCATGGATATCACTGTGCATATCTGGAATAACTGTACATAAGCCATGGAAGAGCAGGAGTGAAAATCATATCTGGTTGTGACCTGCAGTAGGACCCCAGTTTTTTTTTAAATTCCAGTTATAATTGATTTTTCATTGAGGTGAGGTCACAAGGCACCAAAATGAGCCCACAGTCTGACAGAACTCTATAGCTTTAGGTGAGACAGTAACAGCTGACCTGTTTTTGAGTCCCTCTGCGGTTTTCCCCCTTCCTGAATTGGGTTCTCTCCTCCACCTCCACTGTCTGCAGACTTCTCTGCAACCTTTCTCTCCCCATCCATAACTCCCATCGCCAAACCATTGCATCCCAGCCTTCAGGTGCCAAAACCCCGGACCTCCCTGCTTTGGGTTTTGAAACCTCCCTCTTTCAACAAGTGTCTGCTCAACTCTACCACATCTGACTGTGTGGAGTTTGCATGTACACCCTGTGACTGCATGGATTCACCCAGCGGTCCATCACAGGGAAAACCTTCCCCACCATTGAACACATCTACAAGGAGAGCTGCCACAAGAAAGCAGCATCCATCATCAAGGACCCCCACCATCCAGTCCATGCTCTCTTCTCACTAAGCAGAAGGTACAGAAGCCTTAAATATCATACCACCAGGTTTAGAAACAGTTATTACCCTCAAACCGTTGGGCTACTGAACCAGTGTGGATAACTTCATTCATCTCAATGCTAAACTGACTCCACACCCTATAGATTCACTTTCATGTTCTTGAATTATCTATTTTTTTTGTTATTTGTATGATTTGTCTTATTTCGCACATTGGTTATTGGTCAGTCTTCGCTTATGAATAGATGTTAATAAATTCTGTTGTATTTCTTTATTTTCCTGTCAATTCCTTTAAGAAAATGAACTTCAAGGTTGTATATGGTGACTCAATGTGGAGAAGAGTCGATGGGTCACATGGCCTAATTCTGCACCAATGTCTTATGGACTTGCACCTACTTTGATAAGAAATTTACTTTGACTTTGATGTTGGCTTCCTCCCATAATTCAAAGGCACATAGGTTGGTAGGTTAATTGTCCACTGCAAGCCTGTAGGTGAATTTAGGGTTGAGTTTATGTGAATGTGGAGAGGATACATTGAGATTAAGGAAGATGGCTCCTTCATTGTCAGCATGGACAGTGGGCTGAAGGTCTTGTGTCTGTGCTCCATGACCAAGGTAACTTTATGGCTTGTTGTCTACTTTGGCCTGGCAATTTCACCACGATACAAGTTAGAACACTTAGTGCATCTTGAACAAGGCTATTGGAGCCAGAAGACACAGACACGTGATTGTGAGGGTCAAGGCTAAGGCTCATTAGCCGCAGGTCTGGTTGTCAGTGACAGTGGTGACCACTCTCCCCCCACACCCCCCCCCCCCACCATTTAACCATCAGATTGAGCTGCAGGAGTGCCATCCCACACCTCTGGGAAAAGCTGAGGACATAGTTCACAAGAGAGTACGGGTAACTGTGCCCTTCTCTGGGCTCAAAGCTGACAGCTTTCTGTACATAACCATTTTAAAAGCAATCTTTAATTTTTTTATTCTTTCATTGTTATCTTTGACTTCTATTTCTACTTCACTCATATTTTCCTGATATCTATAAATATATATCTATTCCTATGTGTGTGCCTCTTTCATCTCTGCCTTCAATATCTGTCTTTTTCTCTACTACAACATCTTGTTCTCTCTAGATTCCACCTCTCTGGAATTTTGCCTCTCTGTCTGTCCTGGATTTGGAGCTTGAGAAGCTGAACTTTGGGTCCCCATGCCCATTTTGTCATCTTTCAGCTCCCTCTGATTCTCAACTTTACCAAAAAAAATGATTCTGGAAATCCTCAATAGTGCTAACATTTCAGCTGACTGACCTTCAAAGGTCACCAGGCTGACAGGTTTCTCTGTGCACAGAAGCTTCAGAGCCAGCCAACAGTTTCCAACATATTCTGGCTTTAATTTTCCTTTGTCTGTCTCACTCTTTCTCTCTCACATACACACACACACCTTGTGACTGTTCTCTCTCCCCGTTTCTGCATGACTCTCTCTTTAGTGTTCTTATATCCCGCTTGTAGCGTCTCACTGTCTATTATATATTCTCTCTGTTCAACCCCACTCTACACCCAGGGCTCACCATTTATCTCTATGGCCCAACCCACTTCATTCAATCCTTCTTCCAGTAACAATCCTCAACCCACCCCACACCACCATCCCCAGTGATTGTCCTAACAACTCATCCTCTTTCTCTCCCCCTTTCCTCCCTCCTCACTTCTCCTTCCTCACTGCCCCTCTCAATACCCCTCACTCCCACTCTCCACCACTACCCCCTCATCCCCAATGTTACCCTTCTCCCCCTCACACCCTCCACCTCACCCCTCCTCTCCCTCACTAACCCTCTCCACATCACACTCCTCCCCTCCCACCTCCTCACCCCTCTCTCTCCTCCCCTCTATTAGTTTCCTCCCTACTCTGTCTCTCCCTCCCCTCTCCATCCCTACTCTCCATTAATCCTCCCTCCCACTCTTCACGCTTCCATCCCTCTCTTCCCCTCCATCCTCCCTCCCTGTATCTCTTCCCCCCTCCCTCCTGCACTGCACTGCCCCGCCTCGCTCCGTGTGATTTGCTGCTAATGTAGTCTCACTGGAGGCTGGTTTTGCGGTTGATTCGATACCTGGGTGAATAATCGGCCGCTTCCGAGTGACCGCAGACATCCCGACACTCCCAGACCGGTCCGATTCCGGACGGAGCGTGTGGGAAGGCTGAGGCAGGAATGAATGGGGGAGTGAGGGAGGGATGTGGGCTCTTCCAACGGCCGACAGCTGGTGGCAATAGACTCACACGCGAGTCTACACACGCCCAGTCCCACACACACACTTCGGGAGCATCCTCCCCTCTCAGGTCGTTGGAATAATCTACCAGCCCCAGTTCGGGAATTAGCACAGCGTTGATTGTAGCCGAGGCTCCACGTAACGGCGCCAACCACAATGTCAGCTCAACCGGACCATGTCGGAGACTCTATGGACGATGCTCTCTAATTTTTCCATGCCCTATTTTCTTGAAAGCAACATGTTCCGGCGGTCCAAAAGGTAACGAGCAGCCTTGCCCCATTCATCAAAGCAAGCGTGGCACAGCGTCTGGTTGGGGCGAGACCCGCTTTCGCTTGGTACCCCTGCCCTCTCTCCTTTGGGCGGAGATATAGTTGTAACCGGGCTGGGATTTTTTTCTTTAGCAAGATGGGCGTTTGAAGGGTGTAGGGCTATAGTTAAAGGACAGAAACAGAGACGGAGGTCTTGTGTCCGCCCTTTCTCAGCCGGGCTGGGTGGCTGGGGCTGCGTTGTTCGTAGCCATGAAGCGGCCGGTGCTGCAAGTGGTCGGTTCACCTTGGCGACGCAGAGGTGCCCGACGTCTGGATCGCTCATTGTGCCCAAGAGCCGAGGGGCTGCGGGATTGTGGTCTGGGGCATCGGGGCCCCCGATCGGTATGCGCTGCAAGGTGTGACTGTTGTCGGGATGGAGAAAGGCTTCAGCAAACGCCGGGGTGGATTCCATTGTTTCACTCGGCCCTCCTCCGGTGGAGCGCCGAGCTGACATGCACACAGAGGCATAGAACATAAACACACACACACAATGCACAAAGATAAATACACTACACACACACACACACAACTTAAACATACCATCCAGTTGAACACAGCATAGTCATAAACAGCACATATGTAAGACAAATGCAGTCTGGTCAAACACAGATATGCACAAATATGTATAAGCACACAAAACACAGACGGTAGGTATTATACACATTGAGACAGGTACATGGGCAGCAGTTAAACAGGAGGAAGGATACTACAAAGGGAAACCCGTGCAGAAAAATAGAAGAAAGAATAGTCCAGTTGGACGCAGGCACGGTGGGGGTGGGGGGGTTATTGTGTGTGAGAGGAGAGAGGCAGCCAGACAGAACCCCCCCCCCCCCATAAAAATGCTAGAAACAGTCAGCAGGTTCAGAGGTGTGAACAAACTTGGTGCAAAGAATGGTGCAATACAGCTGTGGTACACACACACACACACACACACACACACACACACACACACACACACACACACACACACACACACACACACACACACACACACACCATAAGCAGCATCTAGAAAAACTACAAAAGGAACAGACACACATTGAAAATAGATACCTTACACAGATGCATTCGCAGATGCACCATGTGTGCACAGATATAATGACAGAGCTCTTACATTCAAGTGTAGAAAGGCGCCCAAACTCATGCAAACTCATTCCCCTCCCATGATTGGGTTTTGCAGTCAGATGTTTTCCAGCTTGTTCTTGTGTATTTCAATGAGGCTGACATTTGCTTCACATCTTACTGAGATACTATACTTTTTAAAAGAGTTCCAAAGATCAATTAATTCCAGGTTCCATGTAGTGGTTGACGGTCGTATGCAGGTTGGCCGCTGGGTATCCTACATGGCTGGAAGTATGTATATTTTTCCCATTCAAAACCTTCGAAAATTGGGATAAAAGCGTTAGGAATGGACACGGTGGAAAATTCCAGAAGGAGGCTGGAAGGAGATAATGTTAGTTGGCGAAGTGATTGTCACTGGAAGATCACTGGCCCCGAAACAACTGTATGACTCCTCAATCGATTCACTGTGTTGTGTAGCACGAAAGAGGCCATTTAGTTGAGTTCATCTAAGCTGAGCAAATCTCATCTATGGAGGAGGGAGGATGAATGTTACCCTCCCCTGTAGGGGTATGTTATCCATGTTACCTGATCCACCTATTGGCTTCCAGCTTCTAACTTTAAACCTCCCCTCCTCACCCACCCACCTTCCCCCTCACCTGGCTTCACTCATCATTCTGACATGGCAGTCCATGGCCGCCTCTACTGCCACACCCAGGGTGAAGGAGGAATACCTTGTATTCTGTCTGGCTATCCTCCAACCTGATTGCATGAACATTTATTTCTCGAACTTCCAGTAATTGCCCCCACCCTTTCGCATTCCCATTCCTTTTACCTCATCTCACCCTATCTCCTTACCTGCCCATCACCTCTCTATGGTGCTCCTTCTCCTTCCCTTTCTTCCATGGTCTTCTACCCTGTCCAATTGATTTCCCCCTTCTCCAATGTATCTCTTTCAACGATCAAATTCCAAGATCCTTTCTTTGGTTCTCCCTCTTTCCTAGTTTCACCTAACATCTACCACCCTTTACTTCCTCCCCTCTCCCACTTTTTCATGCTCTAACTTCTCATCTTTTTTTTTCCCCAAGTCCTTATGAAGGGTCTCGGCCCAAAACATCAACTGTTTTTTTCTTTTCCATAGATGCTGCCTGGCCTGCTGAGTTCCACCAGCATTTTGTGTGTGACAGTCATCATCTGCCAACTCTATCCCCTCACTTTCATATTCTTTCATCCCCCTTTCTTTCCAGTACTGATGAAGTGTCTTGGCCTGAAACGTTTACTGTTTATTCCCCTCCATAAATTCAATTATTAAGTAAATTTGCTTTGCATAGAGTTGTTGCTGATATCCAATGATCCAGTGGCCGACGGTACCTTTTCAAGTTTACTTTTTGAGGTCTGGGTGTCACTGGAATGCTCCTCCGTGGTTGAGAAGGTGATGCTGATGATGGTGTCATCTGGAACTGCTGGAGTCCTCTTGGTGAAGGTCCCTCTGCCAAGCTGCTAGGGAGGGTGCTCCAGGCATTTGACCCATGACAGTACTTTTACTGTTGATCCCATGCTACCTGAACTTCATTTTCTCAAATGAACCCTTAGGTCTCTCAATGTACTCTGCTCAACGTTGTTACTCTACCCAGTGTTGGAAAAAAATAATGGCAGATATCCATTAAATAATATTTAATGATTGCATAAAATGTTCTATATGCAAGACATTAGAAACACTAAAAAAATTTCAAGTGCAAAATATAAACGTGAGATCCTGTAAATGCTGGAAATCTAGAACAACACATAGAAAATGCTAGAGGAACTCAGCAGTTCAGGCAGCATCTGTGTTTGTTCCTCTCCATAGATGTTCCTTGACCTGCTAAGTTCCCCCAGCATTCTGTTGCTGTTGTTTGAGTGCAAAATCCTTGACTTTCCATGAATGGGGCATTTTAGTAAGCTGACCTGTGTGCACATTGACACATCATGTACATAGAATTATTAATCCAGTAATTTACATGCATGTGTGTGAGACGGAAATGATAATTACAGCATGTATGAGGGTTCTTTAATGTCTTGGCTGCTTCATTCCAAGGTTTTTTAATGCTGTTATTTTGACATATGGGGAATGGTATGTGAGGGTTAACATATGAGGAGCATTTGATGGTTCTGGTCCTGTACTCACTGGAGTTCAGAAGAATGAGGAGGGATCGTGTTGAAACTTACTGAATATTGAAAGGCCTGGAAAGAGTGGATGTCCAGAGGATGTTCCCAGTAGTGGAGAGTCTGGAACCAAAGGGAACCGCCTCAGATTAGAAGGAAGTCCTTTTAGAATAGAGATGGGGATGCATTTCTTTAGCCACAGGAAGGCGGATATATAGTACCCATTGCCATAGTCTGCTAAGGAAACCAAGTCAATGGATATATTTAAAGATGAGGTTGATAGGCTCTTAATTAGTCAAGGTGTTCAAGGTTTTGTGGAGAAGGCAGGAGAATGGGGCTGAGAGGAAAAGTCAGCCATGATGAAATAGCAGAGCAGACTCAATGGACCAAATGGCCTAATTCTGCTCCTATGTCCTAGAACTTACATTTACTGTCATGGATGTGAGAGAATAAAGCTGTGTTTCTTAATTGGATAAGAGGCCTTGCTACTTATTACATCTCTGTAATTCTTCAATAGCATAGCTATTGCATATCTACTTTATTATACCTAATAAAGTGGCCACTGAGAGTACGATAGTAGTCATCTGCTGTTGTAGGCCAATCACTTCAATGTTCAACATGTTGTGCATTCAGAGATGCTCTTTTGCACACCACTGTGGTTATTTGAGTTAGTGTCACCTTCCTGCCAGCTTGAGCCAGTATGGCCATTCTCCTCTAACCTTTCTCTTTAAAAGGCATTTTCGCCCACAGTACAGCCGCTGTCTGGATTTTTATTTTAGTTTTTTGCACCATTCTCTGTAAACTCTAAAGGTTGTTGGGTGTGAAACTCCCATGAGATCAGCAGTTTTTGAGCTACTCAAACCATCCTGTCTGGCAGCAACAATCATTTCATGTTCAAAGTCACTTATGTCACATTTCTTCCGCAATCTTGTGTTGGGTCTGAATAACAACTGAACCTTTTGACCACGCCTGCATGCTTTTATGCACTGAGTTGCTGCCACATGAATGGCTGATTAGATATTTGCATTAACAAGTGGGAGTGCAGGTGTACCTAATCAAGTGGCCACAGATTGGATCTGACGTGGTTCATTTCTGTGATTCTTCCATGTATGAAGTAATGATTGTTGCATGTGTAATTGGTTTTAATAACTTGACTTGCACTTATGGGAGATTCAGACCAATACTGTTACATTTTTGCACATCCATTGCATTTTAACACAATGACCTATCGTTGTAGGTGTCCTTTAATGCCATTGTTATCTTGTGTGAAGCATTCCTTGCAACCTTTTAGATTCAGTCGCCTGGTTTGAAAATCCTACCAATAGATTTAATGCTGTACATTTTCAGAATTCTGCTTTGAATTGGACACCCGGTGTTTTCTGTGCCCACCAGGATGTTCCTGCGTTCCTCCAACACATGTTTCTGACCCAAGCATTGCAAATTCCTGTCCTTTGTTGGCATGACCACAAGCTGCATAACATGGGGATGGTGAGTCACGGTCAGGAGGGGAGCCGGGAAGAGATGGCTAATTATTTGGAACACCAGATGGTGAATCACCGAAAGAGGCTGGCCAGGGATTCTGGAGGACATCCCTCTGGGGAGACGACATGAGGGGTTTAGGAAAAGCAGTCGACACAGCAAAGTTAGTGTCACCACTCGGTGACCCCATAAGTGTTCCAGCCCTTAAGGAGGGTAGTGACTGATGACGTAACCAGTCTGAGGAATAGGGGTGCTGGGGGTGTAATCAGACTGGCCTGAGAAACGTGTTATCTACTACTGACTGTGCCTATCTTGAGGAATTACATAACAGAATAATATCTAGTGACATGATGAACTTAACATCCAATTATAGTGTGAAAAACTTCAAACTCTTGAGAATCAGGATCAGGTTTAACATCACTGAGATATGTCCCGAAATTTGTTGTTTTGCAGCAGCAATACAGTGCAGTACATTAAAAATACTGTAAATTACAACAAGAAATATAAATTAAAAGTAAATAATGAGTGCATAAAGCGATGGTGTTCATGGGTTGGTTTATTGTCTGTTCAGAAATCTGATGGTGGAGGGGTAGAAGGTGTTTCTAACACTCTTGAGGAACAACTTTTACCCCTGCTCAAGTTGAGTGTGTGTCTTCAGGCTCCTGGCCCTCCTCCCTAATGGCTGTAATAAGAAGCAGTCATGTGCTGGGTGATGGGTATCCTTAATGATGGATACCTCAGTCCTAGCCTCAGTCTTCCATAAGTGGAACAGTCATGGCATCTTGTATTTCTAAACATCAGGAGATCATTTGTATTTGTATAATTGGCAAGACCTCAGAAGCACTGAATTCAAAAATTCCATTTAATGTCAGAGAAATGTAGACAATATACATCCTGAAGTTCTTGTTCTTCACGGACATCCACAAAAAGCAGATGAGTGACAGTAAAAATGTTAAAACCTCAAAACCCTGCTGGCCCCCCCCATGCTGAAGCATCGGCCCTCCCCCTCCCCCACTTACTTCAGCACCATCCACCCACCAAGCAAGCAATAACAAAGACCCCAGGAAAGATTCTGATCTGCAGTATAACAAAACTAATCATTCACCTGACCACAGACAAAATCCCAAAATCCATTTTGGAACATTTCTTAGGATATTAGACTTGCCTTTATGTAAAGCTCACCTGGGAACTTAGAGTTTTACAGCATGGAAGCAGGTCCTTCAGCCCAACTGGCCCATGGTGACCAAGATGCCCCATCCAAGCTGGTCCCATTTACTGAACTTTGGTCCATAACTCTTTAAGCATTTCCAGGGCAATTGTACCATCCAATTGCCCTTTCTCACTGCTTCCCCTGAAAGCTCTTTTCAAATAGATGCCTCCCTCGGGGCTCTGGAAATGGGTGGATCGAGGGTCGGTGTCACTGCAGGAGACTCGTGTGTTGTCAGGGAGGCAAGAAGATCTTTCGCTGTGGGCCCGAAGACCCAAGATCTTTGCGGTCTTCAGGCCCGGAGCTCGTAAAAAGTGGCTAAGGAGACTTTTTAACATTGTAGATCAGCGGGTGGTTGTTGTGTCACCCGCTCGCTGTGAAAATGGAGAGAACCTATTCTGTCAAATGCCAGATGAAATGCGATAGTCTTTGGGGTAACTGTGTCTTTGCTGTCGCCTAGCTCGTGTTTGTGCTCGGTAGCAGGTGCGCTTTTTTTTGAAGGGGGGGAGATTGTTGCTTGCTGCCACATGCGCGGGAGGAAGAGGAGCTGGGGGGACTTTGGGGTTCTCACGTTTAACTGTCGTTCATTTTTTGGGGCACTTCTCTGCTTTTGTGGATGTTTGCGAAGAAAAAGCATGTCAGAATGTATATTGTATACATTTCTTTGACATTAAGTTGAACTTTTGTGAAAAAGGAAATGTTGCCCCCCAGGTTGCTATTAAATCTTTTCCCTCTAATCTTAAACCTATGCTCTGTAGTTCTTGATTCCCAAACTCTGGGGAAAAGATTTGGTGGCACTGTGCCCCTCATAACTTTATTCACCTATATAAGATTGCCTCTCAGCTTCTCTTCAACTTGCTCTCTTTGTCTCCAGCCCTGGAAATATGAGCCACAAACGGTTCTTCAGCGTGAATAGATTCAAGTGCATTTTGGATTGAGCTGGATTGTAGAACACTAGATGCTTCAAAGGGTGTGGCTGGTTAGATTTCTTCTCAGAATGACTTTGCCTTCATATACACTGTGGCCATTCTGTTAGGTACAGGAACAGAAGTTGGCGTGGTCTTCTGCTGTTGTAACCCATCCACTTCGAGGCTCAAAGTGCCGTGCACCCAGCGAGGCTCTACGGCACACCACAGTTGTAATGTGTGGGTATTTGAGTTACTGTTGCTTTCCTGTCAGTTTGAACCATTCTGGCCATTCTCCTCTGATGTCTCTCATTAACAATGTGCTTTCACCCAGAAAACTGCCACTCACCGGATATTTTTCTTTGTTTTTCACACAGTCTCTGTAAACTTTAGAGACTGTTGTGCATGAAAATCTTAGGAGATCAGCAGTTACTAAGATACTCATGCTACCCCCTTCCGACAATCATTCCACGGTTAAAGTCACTTTGAACACATTTCCTCCCCATTCTAATGTTTGGTCTGAACAGCAACTGAACCTCTTGAGCATGTCTGTATTTTTATGCCTTGAATTGCTGCCACACGATTGGCTGATTAAATATTTACATTAACAAGCAGATGTATGGGCATACCTAATAAAGTGAGCACTGAATGTATTGTGATTGGATTTGCTTGCCAAACTTCCTTTTTCCACTTGACACATTAATTTAGTTTAAAAAAAAACAGAATCTATATAAATTTTACAGAAATTTCCAATTGTCATTGTTTATATCTTTTAGAAACTTGGTATATTGCATTGTAGAGAAAAGGGCTGCAGAAAGAGCCTCTACTTGGCTATTTGCAATGTACAAACCACACTAACTTTGACGAAAAGACGAAGTATAATTTATCCAGGTTTGCAGGCAATACAAAACCAGGCTGGATAATCAGCTATGTGCAAAGCACAAAGGGCTGGAAACTGTTCACACAATGCCAACAATGTGTAAGGCACAAAGAGCTGGAAACTGTTCACACAACGGTCTGCTGTTGGGAATCAGGTTAAGCTGGAATAGCAGTTTTGCAAACTTTCCTAGATGCTGTTTGGGAAATGAATCACCTCATTTTTCTACTGGATTTTAACTTTCCCCCACTGATTCCTTCAGCACTGATGCAGAATATGAACAGAAAGGATTCTGTGGGTGCTGGATTAGTCCTGATGGAGGGTCTCAGCCTGAGACGTCAACTGTTTATTTCCTTCCATTAATGTTGCCTGAGTTCCTCCAGCATTTTGTGCATATTGCACTTGTTCAGAATTTGTCCACAGTGCGATTCTTAAATTTTACTGGCCAGAAAAGCTTCTTTTACTTACCTGCAGAATAGTCTCGTAACTGTGTTTTACTTGAAATGGTTCATTTAAGGGGCCTGTACTCAAAACAGAAGTATTTGTCTTTACTTAGGCTAATAACCTTAAAATTCTGCTTCATGTTTGTTTGAACTACTTTTCCCATGGTGATCAAGGACATGTTACTCAGCTAGTACCCAGTATCATTCTAAGACGTTGATGTTCTCTCCTACATCTTGCAGTTCACTGCATTGGGCAGGAGAGTGGGTGGTCATCCAAATTTGATTTAGTAGATATGGCACTTGACATATCTATGCTGAGTAAAAGACTCTGTCTATCTATACCCCTCAAAATGTTATGAATTTCTACCAGGTCACTCCTCAGCCACTATTGCTCCAGAGAAAACTAGCCAAGTTTGTCCAACCTCCCTTTACAGCTCGTACCCTTTAATCCAGGTAGTGTCTGAATAAACCTATTTTGTTCCCTTTCCAAAGCCACATCCTTCCTGTAATAGGGTGACCAGAATGACACACAATACACCAAGTGCAACCTAATTGAAGTTTTGGAGAGCTGGAACATCATATATTCAGTATTGTATGTCAAGTACTAGAAGGCATGGACTGTAATCATCGAAAGTGGTTGTTCATTGGTGAGGCTGTGTGAGGTTTAGAAAGAGCTTGGGGTCTTTTGGATCTTTTTGGGGGGCTGCAGTCATTGCAATCTTTTAGGCACTTGGCAGGGGTCAATAAAAGGAAGCGAGGAGTCAGCAGAGAGGCCATTGTGGGAGCGGGCCAGTGTTATGGTGGTCAGACTTTGGCTCCACAGTCTAGAATTTAAGCTTGAGAAGTTAGAGACATAATAAGTGTAGGCAGGATAATAGTTTAGGCAGTAGAATGCTCCTGCTGTGAGATGTGAGATTTTAGGGTATATATAAGGAAGTACACCCAATTTGAGCACTTGACTGGCAAGGTCAAGGAACTGGAGCTGGATGTATGCAGGGGCATCTGTGGGGCTGAAAACCTCACAGGTGAGACTTTTACTGCAGTGGTCTGGTCACACACCCAGAGTGCAGGTTTCAGAGAATAAATGGTGGTCACTAGAAGAAGTAAAGGAAGAAAGCAGTCAGTGTAGTGTTTCCCTGTGGCCTTTCCCCTCTGCAACAGATGTATCCCTTTGGATACTTATGGGGGGAATGAACTATCAGGGCACAGCTGCAGCAGCCAGGCTGATGGCACTGTGGCCAGCTCTGAGCCTCAGCAGAGAAGGGTAAAGTCGAGCAGAGTGGTCGCGATAGGAGACACGATAGTTAGCGTTTTGGACTGCAGATCCTGTTAAAGAGAAGCTAGGATGGTGTGTTGCCTCTTAAGTGCTGGGGTGCGGGATGTCGTTGATAGGCTGCAGACGATTCTCAAGAGGGAGGGTGACAGACGGGGGTTGTAGTGCACACTTGCACCAATGACAGGTGGAAAGGGAGAAGCGATCCTGTATATAGAGTGTAAGGCATTAGGGAGGAGGCTGAAAAGCAGGACCTGCAAGGTAGTAATCTCTGGATTACTCCCAGTGCCACGTGCTAGTCAGGGCAGGGCTAGGATGATAGAACGGATGAATGAGTGGCTGAGGAAGGTGGTGCAGGGGGCAGGGTTTCAGATTCCTGGATCATTGGCATCTTTTCTGAGGAAGGTACGACCTATACAAAAAGGACTGGTTTCATGTACTCAAGAGGATCAAATATTGTTACGGACAGATTTGCTAGAGCTGCTCAGGAGGGTTTAAGCTAAGCTGGCAGGGTCATGGGAACCAAAGTGACAGGGCTGTGGATGGGGCAATTGGTATACATTACAAGATGATAAATTATATAGTCTGTGAGGAAGGATGGGCAGATGATGAGACAAAATTGTAGACAGTGGGGAAAATCGAAGTGTAATGGGGCAGAATTAAAAAAAGGGTGATGTATAGAAGACTGGAGGTGTTATATTTGAATGCACACAGTATTTGGAATAAGGTAGATGATTTTGTAGCACAGTTAGAGGTGGGCATGTATGACGTTGTGGGCATCACTGAGTCACGGCTGAAAGAAGATCACAGAGGGAAGCTTAACATCCAAGGCTACGCACTGTATTGAGCAGGCAGGCAGGAGGGCACAGGGGTGGGGTGGCTCTATTGGTAAAAAAAATGAAATCAAGTTCTTATAGGAATGGAAGATGTAGTATCCTTGTAGGTAGAGTTAAGAAACTGCAAGGGTAAAAAGACCCTGATGGGAGTTGTATACAGGCCTCCAAACAGTAGTCAGGATGCGAGATACAAATTCCAAGGGAGATAGAAAAGACATGTAATAAGGTCAGTGTAACAACAGACGAGATTTCAATGTGCTGCTAGATTGGGAAAAGTAGTATGGTGCTGGATCCAAAGAGAGAGAACTTGTAGAATCTCTTTGAGGTGGCTTTTCAGAACAGCTTGAGGTTGAACCCACTAGGAGAGAGGCAATTCTGGATTGGGTGTTGTGTAGTGAACCAAATTTGATCGGAGAGCTTAAGGTAAAGGAACCCTCAGGAGACAGTGATCATAATATGGTATAATTCACCGTGCAATTTGAGAGGGAAAAGCTAAAGTCAAATGTATCGGAATTACAGTGGAGTCAAGGGAATTAAAGAGGCATGAGAGAGGAGCTGGCCAAAGTTGTTTGGAAGGGGACACTATTGGGGATGCTGGCAGAACAGCAATGGCTGGATTTTCTGGGGGCAATTCAGAAAGCACAGGATAGCTACATCACAAAGATGAAGAAGTATTCTAAAGCTAGCATGAAGCAACTGTGGCTGACAAGGAAAGTCAAAGAATAAATAAAAACAAAAGGGAAGGCATATAATATAACAAAAATTAGTGGGAAATTAGAGGATTGGGAAGCTTTAAAAACCAATAGAAGGCAACTAAAAAAACATAAGGAGAGAAAAGATGAAATATGAAGGTAAGCTAGCCGATAATATAAAAGAACATGCCAAAAGTTTTTTTTCCCCAGGTACTTACAAAGTAAAAGTGAGGTGAGAGAGTGGACTGATAATTGGACTGATGGAAAAATTACATTGGAGAGGTGGTAATTGGGGGGGTGGGGAACCCAAGGAATGGCAGTCCAACTTAATACGTATTTTGTGTCAGTCTTCACTGAGGAACACTCAAGCAGTATACCGGGGGCAGAAGTGAGTCTAGTTGCTATTACTAAGGAGAATCTGCTAGGGAAGCTGAAAGAGCTGAAGGTAGATAAATCACTGGACCAGATGGATACACCCCAGGGTTCCGAAAGAGGCATTAATAATCATCTTTCAAGAATCGCTAAATTCTGGAATGGTTCCAGTGGCCAGGAAAAATACAAGCATCACTTCACTTTTTAAGAAAGGAGGGAGGCAGTAGAAAGGAAATGATAGGCCTGTTAGCTTGACTTCAGTGGTTGGGAAGATGTTGGAGTCTATTGTTAAGGATGAGGTTTCAGGGTACTTGGAGGCACATGATAAAGCAGGCCCAATTCAGCATGGTTTCCTTAAAGGGAAATCTTGCCTGATAAACCTATTGGAGTACAGGCAGGATAGACAAAGGAGAGTCAGTGGATTTTCAGAAGGCCTTTGACAAGGTGTCGCATATGAGGCTGCTTAACAAGAGAAGAGCCCATGGTATTACAGGAAAGATACAGTACTAGCATGGATAGAAGATTGGCTGAGTGTCAGGAGGCAAAGAGTGGGAATAAAGGGGGATTTTCTGGTTGGCTGCCAGTAACAGGTAGTGTTCCACAGGGGTTGGTATTGGGTCCGCCTCTTTTCATGTTATATGCCAGTGATTTGCATGACAGATTTGTTGGCTTTTTGGCCAAGTTTTCAGATAATACAAAGATGAGTGGAGGGGGCCAGTAGTGTTGAGGAAGCAGGGAGTCCGCAGAACGACTTAGACAGATTAGGAGAATGGGCAAAGAAGTAGCAGATGGAATATAGTGTAGGGAAGTGTGGGGTCATGCACTTTGGTAGAAGGAATAAAGTCATAGACTAATATCTAAGCCGGGAGAAAATTCAAAATATCAGGTGTGAAAGGGTGTTGAGAGTCCTTGTATAGGATTCCCTAAAGGTTGAGTCAGTGGTAAGGAAAACGAATGTAATGCTAGCATTCATTTGAGAAGACTAGAATGTAAGAGCAAGGGTGTGATGCTGAGGCTTTATAAGGCATTGATCCAACCACACTTGGAATATGGTGAGCAGTCTTGGGACCTTTATCTAAGAAGTAATGTGCTGGCATTGGAGAAGGTCGAGAGAAAGTGTGCAAAATTGATTCTGGGAGTGAAACTTTTAATGTGTGAGGAGCATTTGATGACTATGGGCCTGTACTTGCTGGACTTTAAAAGAATGGGGGGGGGGAATCTCATTGAAACATCTTGCATATTGATAGAGTGGATGTGGTGAGGATACTTTCTATAGTAGAGGAGTCTAGGACCAGATGGTCCAGCCTGAGAGGGACATCCATTTAGAACAGAGATGAGGAGGAATATCTTTAGCCAGAATCTGTTGAATTTACTGCCACGGATTACTGTGGAGGCCAAGTCATTGAGTATATTTAAAGTGGAGGTTGATAGGTTCTTGATTTGTCAAGGCATCAAAGGTGACAGACAGGCAGAAGGCAGCAGAACAGGGTTGAAAGTGATAATAAATCAGCCATGATAGAATGGCAAAGTAGATTCATTGTGTCCAGTGGCCTAGCTCCGCTCCTGTGTCTTATGAGTTTAAGGTCAGGTGGGAACTATAGAGCAGATTAAACAGTTGACATTTTGGTCATCAGTTGCCTTCTTCCCCTTTCCGTACAGACTTCATGAAGGGTTTCAAACCGAAATGTTGACAGTTTATCCCTCTCCATAGATGCTGCCTGACGTGCCAAGTTCCTCCAGCATAATCAGAATCAGGTTTATTATCACTGGCATGTGACGTGAAATTTGTTAACTTAGCAGCAGCAGTTCAATACAATACATAGAAGAAAAAAAAATGAAATAGAAATAATAATAAATAATCATCTTCTTACAGAAACATCTGTATGATGCTAAGCTAGGGCACATCATCAGTGTTAATAATAAATAATAAATAAGTAAATTACAGAATACATATATTGAATAGATTAAAAATCATAAAAAAACAGAAATACTGTATATTTAAAAAAAGTGAGGTAGGGTTTAATGTCCATTTAGGAATCGGATGGCAGAGGGGAAGAAGCTGTTCCTGAATCACTGAGTGTGTGCCTTCAGGCTTTTGTACCTCCTACCTGATGGTAACAGTGAGAAAAGGGCATGCCCTGGGTGCTGGAGGTCCTTAATAATGGACACTGCCTTTCTGAGTCACCACTCCCGAAAATGTCCTGGGTACTTTGTAGGCCCAAGATGGAGCTGACTAGCTTTACAACCCTCTGCAGCTTCTTTTGGTCCTGTGCAGTTGCCCCTCCATACCAGACAGTGATGCAGCCTGTCAGAATGCTCTCCATGGTACAACTGTAGAAGTTTTTGAGTGTATTTGTTGACATGCCAAATCTCTTCAAACTCCTAATGAAGTATAGCTGTTGTCTTGCCGCCTTTATAACTGCATCGATATGTTGGGACTAGGTTAGCTCCTCAAAGATCTTGACAGCCAGGAACTTGAAACTGCTCACTCTCTCCACTTCTGATCCCTCTGTGAGGATTAGTATGTGTTCCTTTGTGTTATCCTTCCTGAAGTCTACAATGAGCTCTTCCATCTTACTGATGCTGAGCATTTTATGTGTCTTGCTCTAGATTTCTAGCATTTGCAGAACCTCTTGTGTTGATCGGTTTAAGTTGAGAGGAGAAAAGTTTAAAGGAGATGCTTGCAGCAAGTTTTTTTTCCACACATAGTGGTTGGTGTCTGGAATAGTCTATTTAGGGAAGTGGCCGAAGTGGCTTTTAAATGGGCCCATACATATGGAGGGTTAGGGATTGTGTGATTTAATTTAATTGGGGATTGTGTTTGGTGTAGACAAGATGGTCCGAAGGGCTTGTTCTTGTTCTATATACTGCTACACTTGCTCTCTTTTTTCTTTAACCACTGGACCAAGAGGATAGCTCCAATATCTGACCGCACTGTAGCAGTGGGGAAACCTGCTCTGGAGGTAATACTTAGTTTCAGTGCATCATTACACTATTATTTAGGCTCACCGCGGTAGTGTAGTGGTCAGTGTCCTTCTATTACAGCTCGAGGTGTCATAATTCAGAGTTTATTTCTGATGTCATTTGTAAGGAATTTGCATCTTCCTGCCCTTGACCCTGTGGTTTTCTACCACCTGTTCCGGTTTAGCCCCCATTCCAAAGACGTACTGGTCAGTAGGTTAATTGGTTATTGTAAATTGTCCTGCTACTGATATGATGAAGGAAGCCCTGAACATCGCCAGAGATGGAGATCCACAAAAATTGCTGCCCAAAACACCAGTGTGGTAATGGGCAGTAAGTCAGTAATTAACTTGTCCTAGGCTGAGTAATGTAGCTCCTTGAACAGAAGGGCCTGTTCCCCACTCTATTTCTAAATAATTAGAAATGATCAATATTACACTGAGAAATCCATTAGAGCTCTTCTGTGAGTCAACCATCTGATCTTTATCCAGCTCTCACAAGGGTGATCTGCCATGTTGTTTAAATGCCACAAAGGAAGATGGTCTGGATCAATGTCTCTGATTCCAAAATAATACAGACAGGCAATGTGAGCGGGCAAGAACGTGGCAATAGGAGTGTAATATGCGAAAATGTGAGGATATTCACTTTATTAAATAACATAGAAAAACAGAATACTGATTAACCAGGAAGCCATTAAAAGTGGAGTGTTGTGGAACTTTGAGCTTTGTTTCATGAAATGCCGAAAGTAAAACAAAAAGACTGGAGACACAAGAGATCCTGCAGATGCTGGAAATCTGGAGCAAAATACTGGAGGAGCTTACCAGGTCAGGTAGCATCTATGGAGGAAAGATGTCCTGGGCTGAGACCCTTCATCCAGACTGGAGAGGAGGGAGGGCAGAACCCAGAGTAAAAAGGTGGAGGAGGAGAGATGGGTGTCAAGCTGATAGGTGAGACCAGGTGAGGGAGGAAGGTAGGTGGGTGGGGTGGGAAAGATGAAAGAGAATGATGTGAGAAAGTAGGTAAAAGGTAAAAGGGAAAAAGGGTGGAGAAAGAAATCTGATGGGAGGGGATGGTACACCATGGAATTAAGGGAAGGAGATGGGGAACCAGAGAGAGGTATTGGGTGTGTCATGAGGTGGGGAGGGCAGGAGAAGCAGAGGAGAGAGGGTCACCAGATATGCCATATTGACTTCACTGACATGAGACATTTGAGGATAAAAGTAAGGAAGTCCAGACAGAGCTGTAAAATCTAGACCATTTAAATTAGTCTTCACGCTTCCCACTCGCGGTCGAATAACAACCCCCCCACCCCCCAATCGGATACAGCAGATTGGAGCAGATTAAAACAAATCTCTGGGAGGAGATTTCCAAGGATGTTTCCAGGGCTATGAGAAAATATAGGATAGCCAAGATTATTCACATTGGAACAGAGGAGGCTGAGGGGGAGTTGAATTGTGGTGTGAGAAATGATACCAGTACTGAGTAAATATGAATGGCTTATTTTATTTAACAGGACCCAAGACATATGTGTAAAGCAATTGGTAGAAGAATTGTGCATAAGATCTCCCATTGTCAAAGAAATTGAAATAGTTAACTAAGAATGTTAAACTACTATTTCGAGCTCTGGCTGATGTGTGAATCTGACCCCATTTTGAAGTTGACTCTTGACTCCCCACCTGAAGTATTTGGGCTTGTGAAGCAGTTCTGTCACCTTCTCACTGTCACCTTAAGGGACTGCAGAGGAATTGTAACAGGGTGGTGCAGCTGATCATTATTTCAGAGTTCTGTACCTCAAAGTACAGGCAGTAAATAAAGTGACCACTTGAGTGTCTGTTGGTGGTCTTCTGCTGCTGAGGTCCATCCGCTTCAAGGCTCAATGCTTTGTGTGTTCAGAGATGCTCCTCTGCACACCCCAGCTATGACACATGGTTACTTGAGTTACTCATGCCTTCCTGTCAGCTTGAACCAGCCCGGCCAGGCATTTTCACCCACAGAACAGCTACTCACTGGATACATTTGTTCTTTGCATCATTCTCTGTAAACTATAGAGACTGCTGTGTGTGAAAATCCCAGGAGATCAGCAGTTTCTGAGATACTCAAACCACCTCATTGAGCACCAACAGTCATTCCACGGTCAAAGTCACTTGGATCACACTTATTCCCCATTCGGTTGTTTGATCTGAACAACAGTTGTACCTCTTGACCACATCAGCATGCTTATATGCATTGAGTTACTGCCACATGATGGGCTGATTAGATATTTGCTGGTGTACAAGTGTGCCTAATAAAGTGGCCATTCAGTGCGCACGCTCGTGTTGTGGTGTTTTTTTAATGAGGCCTATACATTGAGTCATCTAACAGAAACAGGCCCTTCGGCTCAACTGGTCCAGACTGACCAAGTTGCCAATCTAAACTAGTCCCATTTACCTCTGTACCTTTCCAATCCACGCACCTGTCCAAGTTCCTTCAAAATTTTTGTAATGTACTTGTCCCAGCCAAAGACTGACAAGCAACCAATGAAGGCAAACTGGAAATGCAAAAATGAATAAATAATACTGGGAATATGAGTTGTAGAGTCCTTGAAAGTGAGTGTATAGGTTGTAGAATCAGTTCAGACTTGAGCTGAGGGAAGCTATCCACATGGGTTCAGGAGCTTGATGGTTGTAGGGTAATACCCATTCCTCAACCTGATGTTAGGGATCCAAGGCTCCTATGCCTCTTCCTTGTGGTAGTAATGAGAAGAGAGCATGGCCTTGATGATTGATGCACCATTATCATTTGTTCCCTTTATGGCTCTATATTCTGCTATAAGGTCACCCCCCATTTTCCTAACCACCTGTCCTAGCCTGTTCAATCTCTCTCTGCAACACAGTCCCTTGTATCTTGGCAACATCCTCGCTAGCCTTTTTTGCCCTCTTTCCTCTGTAATAGCCCCTTTCCTATGGCAGGGTGCATGATCAGGTCAGATGGGTGTTTCCTCTTTTGAGGATCGAACTGAAGGAAGGTGAGCCAAGCCCTCGTGTCCAAGGTCATGGTGAATGACTCGACTTGGGCAGTTACAGGGGCCAGGTTACAGAGTGTTAATGGGAAACATTGGAACAAGTTGGAGAATGTGTTTTCCGAAGAGGTTACTATGGATTAAATGTATTAATCCTCTTTCACTGCCTCGCATTCTCTTCATTTGCAGTTTAGCTGCTGTTGAAACCCCAAAGGATTTGGATAACTCCCAACAACCATGTAGCCTACATACTGCTGTGCCTGATGTTAGCAGTTGCATTCTTACACTTTTCTGGGAAATTGCTCTGTCTGATTGTCTTTTTACTATAGATGGCAAAGCATTTACTTATTTAAAAGGGTTTCTGCCCTGTGTTTTGAGATTCAGAAGTGACGTTTTGAGCATTTTCTCACTGGTGCTGTGGACTCTGAGCTTATCCATATTGATTGATCGAGCACTGTGCTTGCCAGCACTGTAGGAGTTGAAGATTTATCTCCAGGAGACAGCTGCAGGCAATTCCCAGGAGAAAAATGTGTTTCTTACATTTTCCTTGAACCCTAGATCATTAGTTGGAGATGGAGGAAAATGGCTGCTTATTTTTTGTGAAGATTCGTCCAGTAGGAAAAAGTGTCTAGCGACACACACACACAAAATGTTGATGGAATGCAGCAGGCCAGGCAGCATCTATAGGAAGAAGTACAGTCGACGTTCATCCCTCCCCCTCCTGTCTTCTCCTATCATTTCGGATCTCCCCCTCCCCTTCCCACTTTCAAATCTCTCACTATCTCTTCTTTCAGTTAGTCTTGACGAAGGGTCTCGGCCCGAAATGTCGACTATACTTCTTCCTATAGATGCTGCCTGGCCTGCTGCGTTCCACCAGTTGCTTGAATTTCCAGTGTCTGCAGATTTCCTCGTGTTTGAGGAATAAGTGTCTGTTCTTTTTCCAATTAGTTGCAGGTAGACAGGATGCCCACCAATTGAGTGTTGGGGTTGAATGATTCATACAGGAATTCACTCATTAATCCCTCTATTCCTCCAGCCATTCAATCCTCTGAGGCATCTTCATATTTTGATTTTATGGTCATTCCTGATTTTAATCATTTCATCATTGCCGGTCACATTTTTGGCTGCCAAGGCCTACAACAATCCTCTCCCTAAACCTCCCTCCTCTCCTTAGAGCAAGACACACAAAATGCTGGAGGAGCTCAGGAGGGAGGTAACCAGTTGACATTTCTGGCTGAGGCCCTTCATTAGGACTGGAAAGGAAAGGAGTGGACGGCAGAATAAGGAGGTAGGGGGAAGGGATTCAGAATATGTCAATTTGCTTGTCTCCCCTCCTTAAAGACTAGTCTTAAAAATCTACCAACCTATGTGACTCAGTAAAGAGAGTAATGTAGCAGGAAAACATGCCCTTCGGCCTAACATGTCCTTGCTGACCATGGTTCCCACCAAATTGGTCCCATTTAGCCTCTTATCCCCTGAGCATCCTCCTTTCTGTGCACTTATTCAAATATCCTTTAAATGTTGCTAGTATACTATACCGACCTCAGCCACTTCCTCCGGCAGCTCGTTCCATTTATGCTCCATCATCTGAATGAAGTAATTGTCCGTCGTGTCCCATTTAAACCTTTCATCTCAAACCTTAAACTTATGCTTCTAGTTCCGCTTCCCTGGGAAATAGAGAGTGCATGTTCACTCTATCTATACTCCTCATTGTATTGTGTTGTTAACACCTCCTTGGATTGCCGAAGGCTGCTTTACTCCGTTGGAGATGCGACATTCTGGGCATCCAGTTGGAGCTGGCACTGGGATCAGTTCTGAGGTGGTGTATGAAACTGATAACCGGAATGGATGTGTCATTGAAGAAAAGAGTGGACAACCAGATTTGAAAAGATGTGAGGCAACTTGAAATAACTGTAAGGTATAGGAGTGGAATTAGGCCATTTGACCCATTGAGTTTTCACTGCCATTCAATCATGGCTGATTTTTTTTTTCCTTAATTCCTTTCTCTCACCATCTCTCTGTAACCTATAATGCCCCTTACCGATAAAAACCCATCAATCTCTACTAAATACACACACTGTCCAGGCCTCCACAGCCCTCTGTGGGATTACATTTCCCAGAGCCACCCTTCACTGGCTGAAGAAATTCCTTCTCATTTCACTTCTTAAAGGATGTCCCTTTATTCTGAGGTTGTGCTGTCAGATCCTACCCTCCCTACTACTGGAAACATCCATACCACATCCAGTAGCTTTCAATGAGATCTCCCCTGCTCCTTCTAAATTCCATGGAGTCCAGCCCCAAACATATCTATTTCTCCTCTTGCACTAAGGCTTTTAATTCCCAGGATCATTCCTGTAAGCCTCCTCAGGATCCTTTCTAGGGCCAGCACACTCTTCCTTAGATAGGGGGTCCAAAGTGGCTCACAATACTTCAGTGTAGTCTGACCTACAGCTATACAAGGAGGCTTGATAGAGTGGATTCTCTAGTGGGAGAATCTCAGGGTCACTTTGGAGAAAAAAGAAGTTTCAAATTAAGTAGAGATGAGATTGTGTTCTCTCAGGATAATGGCTATTTTGATCTCTCTTTCTGAATGGGTGGTTGAAGCAGAGACCTTGAATGTTTTTTTTTAAAGATAGGAGGAGGTAGATTCCTGATTAGCAATCTACTTGTACACACAGCTCAGAGGGTCCCCGGGGTCTGCGTCCCCCTAGGCCCATTTGTGGCATTTGTTGCCAGTGTTGTATACAAAGGGCCTTGTTGTTGGGCATTGTTGGTTCTATACCAGACCATGATGCAACCAGTCAGGATACTGTCCACCGTGCATCTATTGAAGTTTGTCAGCATTTTAGATCACATGCCAAATCTGTGCAGACTTCCAAGAAAGTAGAGTCACTGTTGTGCCTTCTTGGTGCTGGTGCCAGGACAGATCCTCTTATTTGATAATGCCAAGGAATTTAAAGTTACCTACCCCCTCCACCTCCCCTCTTCTAATGAGGACCCTCTAATATGGGCTGGTTTTATAGGAACTGTAGGGTTGAAGAATGCCCACAAGATGGCTTTCCAAAGCAGCTTGGAGTTGAGCCCACTCGGGGAAAGGTAAGGCTGTTGTTTAATGAACTGGATTTGATTAGGGAGCTTAAGGTAAGGGAACCCTTAGAAGACAGTGGACATAATATGATAGAATTCACCTTGCAGTTTGAGAGAGTTAGATGTATCAGTATTACATTTCAGTAAATGGAATTGCAGAGGCATGAGAGAGTAGCTGGCCAGTGTTGACTGGAAAGGGACATTATCAGGGATGACAGCAGAACAGCAGTGGCTGGAGTTTCTGCAGGTAATTTGGAAGGCACAGGGTAGATAAAAACCAAAGATGAAGAATTCTAAAGGGAGAATGGCTGACAAGGGAAGACAAAGGCAGCTTAAAAGCAAAAGAGGGCATATAATACAGCAAAAACTATTGGGGAGTTAGAGGATTTGGAAGATTTTAAAAGCCAATAGAAGGCAGCTAAAAAACATAAGGAGAGTAAAGATAAACTATGAAGGTAAGCTAGCCAATAATATCAAAGAGGATATTTCAGATATGTAACAAGTAAAAGAGAGGGAGAAAAGTGGATATCAGACTGCTGCTGGAGAGATAGTAATGGGAACAAAGAAATGGCAGACAAACAATAAGTATTTTGCTTTAGTATTCACTGTGGAATGCACTAGCAGTACGCCAGAAATTCCAGAGGGAAGAAATGAGTGTACTTACTGTTACTAAGGAGAACTGCTTGGGAAGCTGAAAGGCCTGAAGTTAGACAAGTCACTTGGACCAGATGGATACAACCCAGGGTTCTGACAGAGGTGGCTGAAGAGATTGTGGAGGCATTAATAATCATCTTTCAAGAATCACTAAATTCTGGAATGGTTGCAGAGGACTGGAAAATTGCATCTGTCTCTCCACTTTTTAAGAAGGGAGGGAGGCAGAAGAAAGGAAATTATACAGTGTGCCAGTTAGCCTGACTTCAGTGGTTGGGAAGATGTTGGAGTCGATGACTAAAGATGAGGTTTCAGGGTACTTGGAGGCACATGATAAAATATGCCAAAGTCAGCAGGTTTCCTTAAGGGAAAATCTTACCTGACAAATCTATTGGAATTCTTAGAGGAAGTAACGGGCAGTGTAAACAAAGGAGAGTCAGTGGCTGTTGTTTACTTGGATTTTCAGAAGGCCTTTGACAAGGTACCACACATGAGGTTGCTTAACAAGATGGTATTAGAGGAAAGATACAAGGATGGATATAAGGATGGCTGACTGCCAAGTGACATAGCGTGGGAATAATGGGAGACTTTTGGTTAACTGCCAGTGACTAGTGGTGTTCCATAGGGTTTGGTTTTGGGACTGTACCTTTTCGCATTATATGTCAATGATTTGGATGACAGAATTGGTGGCTTTCTGCCCACGTTTGCAGACGATACAAAGGTAGGTGGGAATTAGGTAGTGTTGAGGAAGATGGGAGTCTGCAGAAGGACTGAGACAGATTGGGAGAATGGGCAAAAAACTGGCAGATGGAATGTAATTTTCTTCCCTTATTTCCTAAATGGGGTGAAAAAAAAAACAGAGGGGCAAAGGGACTTGGGAGTATTTTTTGCAGGATTGCCTAAACTTGTACATTGAGTCAGTGATAGGGAAGGCAATTGCAATATTAGTAATCATTTTGAGAGGACTGAAAAATCAGATCAAGGATGTGATGCTGAGGATTTATAAGGCATTTGATAAGTCCACACTTGGAGCAGTCTTGGACCCCTTATCTAAGAAATGAGGTGCTGGCATTTGAGAGGGTCCAGATGTTCACAAGAATGATTCTGGGAATGGAAGGGTTAATATATGAGGAGCGTTTAAATGGATCTGGGCCTGAATCTGCTGGAGTTTAAAGAATGAGGGGGATCTCATTGAAATCTATTGAAAGGCCTAGTTAGAATGATGTGGAGAAGATGCTTCCAAGATGGTGTGTCTAGGACCAGAGGGCACATCCTCAGAATAGGGCCATCCATTTAGAACAGAAATAAAGAGGAATTTCTTTAGCCAAAGGACAGTGGTGTATCGGTGGAATTCATTGCCACGGACGGCTATGGAGGCCAAGACATTGTGGAGATCGGTAGGTTCTTGATTAGACAAGGTGTCAAAGTTACAAAGAGAAGGAAGGAGAATAAATCGGCCATGCTGGAATGGTGGAGCAGACTCGATGGGCCGAGTGGTCTAATTCTGCTCCTGTGTCTTATGATGCCAACTAATGGAAAGACGATTTGCCTCAGTAGTTTATTGGAGAGGGAAGATCATGTGATGAAGCCTTCAGGAGCATGACAAGTTTCATTCAGCAACTTCTATTTAATGCTGCCCTCCCCTCAATGAGAAAGAATATGCTACAGATACTGTGTCCAAAATCGGATGGACTTGTCTGCTTTACTCAAGCTCAGCTATAGTTTCTGAAATGGAATGGTGATGGTGATTGATCCTTTTTCAGTTTCAAGCTGCATTTCCCATTCATTTCTCAAACTCAAAAGGTTCTGCAGATGCTGGAAATTCGGAGTAACACATACAAAATATTGGAGGGACTCACCAAGTCAGGCAGCATCTATGGACAGGAGTAAAAAGTCAACATTCGGAGCTGAGAACCTTCATCAGAACCATTTGCTCAGCTGCCTCTGCTGTTCACTGAATCAAATCAGGCGTTTGGAAAACTGCCCAAAGGCTTTGACCTGGCCTTTCTCTGAACTTAGATCACGTCTAGATTAACAGAGCAGAAGGAGATCCTTTGGCCCCACTTACACTAATCTTCCATTTATCCCATTTTTAACCTCCCTTCATTCTCATTGACTCCTGTAGATTCTACCACTCAGCTCTACTTTTAAGAGCAATACACCTGCCAACAGGCAAGTCTTGTGGAAGTGAGAGGTTACTGGAGCACCCAGGGGAAACTCATGTGATCATGCAGACTCCTTTCAGACAGCACCTGTGGTCAGGATTGAACCTGGGTGTCTGGAACATGCAAGGAGAGCACTCGCAAGTCTAACGTAAACAAAAGCTGTTCCTGTCCTATCTGTAGTAGCGATACTTGGGTAGCTCGTGGTTGCTGGTGGGTGGGGAAAGAACAACTCCTGAGTGAGGGCTGGATGCCGTGACGTTAGAGCTGGGACTTAAGGCAATCGGGCCAATATCCCGCTATTCAAATTTAGCCACTGAACGGATAGGTGGGGAGCTTGAGGGAGAATGACAGTGAGGAGGAAGTAGGAGGTGCCTAGCTGCAAGAGGTTTTAAACTTGGACCCACTGCCATTGCCAAACAGGCCAGACATTTATTGAACGCATGCTGTCTGTGGATTGAATTTTGTGTCCACAAGTACCCGGAAACAATTTGATGTCCTCCGTCTAAGAGGAAGTAGATCAGATTTCAGATAGTCCTTTATTGTGTGGCGTGTAAGATTGTACTTTGAGGTACTGTCATTACTAACCATCTTCCTCCCCCACTGACCGGCTCAACCTTTGCTTGGCTCTCCTCCTCCCTTCTAATAATAGTTACAGTGTCTCTGGTATTTCCTCCTGCCCTCTGAGGACTTCTCCTTCAGCCCTTCCATTCCTGATCCTCCCAACCTCATTAGAATTTGATTTAATTTATTATTGTCACATTTTGGGGTCCACACCCGTAGACCCCTCAGAGCTGCCATGCAAGTTGATCGGGGTGGTTAAGAAGGTATATGATGTGTTGGCCTTCATTAATTAGAAGGTTGAATTCAAGAGCTGAGAGCTATGAAACAGGTTTGGCTGCATTTAGGGTATTGTGTTCAGTTCTGCTTTCCTCATTATAGGAAGGTTATAGAAGCTTTAGAGGGGGTGCAGAGGAGATTTACTGGGATGCTGCCTAGACTAAAGAGCATGTCTTAGCAGGAAAGACTGAGCAAGCTGGAGCTTTTTGGAGTGAAGGAGAATGAGGGGTAACTTGATAGAGGAGTATAAGATGATAAAAATCATAGATGGAACAGAGAGCCAATACCTTTTTCCAAGGATAGCAATGGCTTATATGAGTAGGCATACTTTTAAGGTGGTTGGGAGAAAGCATAGGGGATGTCAGATGTAGTTTCTCTTTATGGAGAGTTTTGGGCGTGTGGAACATGCTGCCAGGGCTGGTTACATTAATTTAAGAGACTCTTCGATGGGCTCATAGATGAAATTAGAGGGTTATGTGGGAGGGAAGAGTTAGATTGATCTTAGAGTGGTTGAAAATCTCAGCACATTCTATACTGTGCTGTAATGTTCGATGTACAGAGGTACGGTGAACAGCTTGTCTTGCATACTCCTGATACAGATCAAATCATTGCACAGTGCATTGAGGTAGTACAAGGCAACAGACAGACAGACATACTTTATTGATTCGGAGGGAAATTGGGTTTCCTTACAGCCGCACCAACCAAGAATAGCGAAGAAAACTAGCAATATAAAACCATAAATAATTAAATAATAAGTTAATCATGCCAAGTTGAAATAAGTCCAGGACCAGCCTATTGGCTCAGGGTGACTGACACTCCGAGGGAGGAGTTGTAAAGTTTGATGGCCACAGGTGGAATGACTTCCTCTGCTGCTCAGTGTTACATCTCGGTGGAATAAGTCTCTGGCTGAATGTACTCCTGTGGCTAACCAGTATATTATGGAGTGGATGGGAGACATTGTCCAAGATGGCTTGCAACTTAGACAGCGTCCTCTTTTCAGACATCACTGTCAGAGAGTCCAGTTCCACCCCCACAACATCACTGGCCTTAAGAAAGAGTTTGTTGATTCTGTTGGTGTCTGCTACCCTCAGCCTGCTGCCCCAGCACACAACAGCAAACATGATAGCACTGGCCACCACAGACTCGTAGAACATCCTCAGCATCGTCCGGCAGATGTTAAAGGACCTCAGTCTCCTCAGGAAATAGAGACAGCTCTGACCCTTCTTGTAGACAGCCTCGGTGTTCTTTGACCAGTCCAGTTTATTGTCAATTTGTATCCCCAGGTATTTGTAATCCTCCATCATGTCCACACTGACCCCTTGGATGGAAACAGGGGTCAAAACAATCAAAAGAGAGCTGAATAAAGTGTAACAGCTGCAGGAGTGCAGTGCAGGCACCCAATAAGGAGAAAGTTCTTAACAAAGTAGATTGTGAGGTCAAGAGTCCACCTTATCAAATCAGTAGTCTTATAACAGCAGAATACCTCAGTAATAGTGAAACCATCAAATTGTTATAAGAACCTTTCTGCCCTGTGTGTGCTACCAGACCCTAGCATCTTATTCTGTGAAAGTTTTGGGCACCATGGTTTTTGAATTTAGCATTGCTTAACTTCAGAAGTTTTCAAAGTAATACCACGGAATTGTTGGAAAATAACTTTAATTAAACTCACTCTGATTAATCATTAAAACATCCCAAGCAGAAAGCCTTAACAGTGTCTTATTACAAATGCCATTGTAGACTGAAACCTCATCCATCACCTTAAATATCCATTTCTGTTACCGCCAGCAAGTTGTAGCTGCAGTGTGAACAATCCAACAGATTCCTTGTAAGCAACTCAACAAGGTTTCTCTGGCGGCACCTCCCACGCACTTCTCCATCACTGGGCTTAAATCTTGGGACTTCCTACCTATCCTTCAAGTCGGTTGGAGGAAGACGAAGTTGACCTGTCTTGGAGTTAGAGGACTGTGCTTGTGTGTGGGCAAGATGGAGGAACGGGGCAGAAATGGCCTGGTGGTCTTTGGCACCTCATAAGTATACTTAAATTTTGTCAAGTCAAATTTATTAATAAAGCACATTTAAAAACAATCCATGTTGACCAAAGTGCTGTACAAACCATAACAGGTAGCTAAAATCACAGGTACAAGAAACACAGATATAAACAACAAGGTGCTCAGTTTATAGACACAAAATAAACAACACAGGAGCCAAGGCACAAGCCAAAAATCAGCCAGATCAGGAAGATTGAAACGCTAGTGAATAAAGCTAAGTTTTGAGCCTGGACTTAAAAGAGTCAATGGAGGGGGCAGATCTGATGGGGTGGGGGGAATGCTGTACCACAGTCTAGAGGCTGCAACAGCAAAGGCACGGGTCTAACTTCATTTCTAGTGCACGGGTGTAAAGGAGAACAAAATAATTGTGGCTTGGATCTGATGCAGCGGAAACAAAACACACTAAGATGAAGAACAAAGTAATAAAACAACCACAATAAAAATAAATACATGGTAGCTTGTGTACATGGACTGATTATATATACATAAAGCAACTCTAGGTACAGTAATGTCCATTCAGAGGGTGACTGATAGGAAACTATAAAGTTGTTCACGTCACAGTACAGTAGTTATTAGCGTGACACTACTAAAGCTCGGGGCATCAGAGTTCAGAATTCCACTCCAGCATTGTCTGTAGGAACTTTGTACGTTTTCCCTGTTAGCTTATAGCTTTCCTGTGGTTGCTCTTGTTTCCTCCCACATTCCAAAGCTGTACTGGACGGCATGTTTATTGGCTATTGTAAATTGCACTGTGATTAGGCTAGGGTTAAGTACGTTTGCTGGGCAGTGTGGCTCGTTGGGCCGGAAGGGTCTGTTCTACACTGTGTCTCTAAATAAACGAGATCGTGGTGCTGGGGTGGGTTAGTGGTAGAGCTGTTGATCAGCTTTCCTGCTTGGGGCAGGTTACTGATTTTGAGTCTGGTAGTCTTGGCATGGATGCTACATAGCCTCCTCCCTGATGGGAGTGGGGCAAACAGTCTGTGAGCAGGGTGGGGGCGATCCTTTATAATGTTCAGAATCAGTATCGAGTTTATTATCACCAGCATGTGCTGTGAACTTAGCAGCAGCAGTTCAATGCAATGCATAATACAGAGGAAGAAAAATAAATAAATTACAGTATACGTATATTGAATAGATTAAAAATAGTGCAAGAACGGAAATAATATGTATTTAAAAAGTGAGGCAGTGTTCAAGGGATCAATGTCCATGTAGGAATTGGATGGCAGAGGGGAAGAAGCTGTTCTTGAATCACTGAGTGTGTGTGTGTGCATTCAGGCTTCTGTACCTCCTAACTGATGGTAACAGTGAGAAACAGGCATGCCCTGGGTGCTGGTTACTGCCCCCTTTCAGGTTCCTTTCTGTGTATGTATGCAAATGTCTCCAATAGTGAATAATTTTTTACAAGAGTATTGATATGGATTTAAGTATTAAAAGAAATGGAACAATTTACAAAGTTAGACAAAAACACCTACAGAGTTACTTAAAATGCTTTAAATTCTGGAAAATAATTAACAACATTAAGCTCTACACTTGACTGCGATCAAAAATCAAAACAAAATTACATAAGACTCAGGAGCGGAGTTAGCCCATTCACCCCATCGAATCTGCTCTGCCATTCCATCATGGCTGATTTATTATCTCCCACAACCCCATTCCACTGGCTTCTTCGTAGCAGGTCAGGCAGCATCTGAGGAGGGAGAAACAGTCAATATTTTACTTGAGTTCCTGTTCTGACAGAGGGACTCCGCGATGAAGCTCGATCTCTTCTTTCCACACCTGTCTGACTCACTGAGTGTTTCAGCATTTTCTGGTTTACCTGCCTGCACTCAGTGGCCACTTTGTTAGTCCACCTATAAACCTGCATATCTGATCAGCCAATCATGTGGCAGCAACTCAATGCATCAAAGCATGTAGACATGGTCAAGAGGTTCAGTTGTTCAGACCAAACATCAGAATGAGGAAGAAGTATGATCTGAGTGACTTTGACTGTGGAATGATTTTTGGTGCCAGGTGGGGTGGTTTGAGTAGCTCAAAAACTGCTGATCTTAGATTTTCATGCACAACAGAGAATGGTATGAGAAACTAAACAATATCCAGTGAGCAGCAATTCTGTGGGCAAAAATGCCTTGTTAATGAGAAAGGTCAGAGGATATTGGCCAGACTGGTTCAAGCTGACAGGAAAGTGACAATAACTTAACTAACCATGTGTTACAATAGTGTTGAGCAGAAGAGCATCTCTGAACATACAACTTGTCAAACCTCAAACAGAGTGGGCTACACTGGCAGAAGACCATGAACATATGATAAGTTAACATTTTATTAGGTACAGGAGGCACCTAACAATATGGCCTCCTTTTCCCATACGGTATGAGACTCCATTTGAGTTAATGGGTTACTTCTCCTCCCTCCTTGTGTTAAGGAGGGGCATGAACTCTCTGTACTAGGTCAGGGACAATGGTGGGTCCAAACGTAGAATGGAAGATCAGGGTGTCGGCCTCCTGGACTTGAATTCCTGTGTCAGGTCACCTTGCCCTCTGCTACCAGTGAAAGCAGGCACAGCTTTTCCAACCACTGCCCCATGACTAAATTCTTCCAATCCAGGTAACATCCTGGCAAATCTCCTCTGCAGTCTCTCCAGTGCAGTCTCAACCTTTCCATGTGCATGGAACATTCATGTGGATGACTGATCTAATTGTAGCTTCCATTCTGTATTACAGTCGGCCTAGGCCTTCCATCTCCGTGTTTCGTGCTTATGCAAGGATTGCTTCAAACATGGAACAGTACAGCCCAAGCCCTTTGCCTTGAGGTTTCTACACTGACAGTGATGCCAGTCCAAATTAATCCCACCTGCCTGGAGGCCGGACACCATGACAACCAATAGGGAATCAAAAACTAGAGGAATGAAAAAAAAATAAGCTTAAAGTGAGAAGACAAAGTTAACATGGACCTGGGGGGGGGGGGGGGGAGAGAATGTTGGGCATGAGGAACTGGTAGAGGTGAGTTCAGTTGCAATATTTAAAATGCATGGTGAAATGAATAGGAAAAGTTTCAAAGGATGTGGGTCTAACACAAGCAAATGGGATCTTAGCTGGACACCTTAGTTAGAAATCTTATAGAAGCATATACATTTGTGAAAGGGATAGATAAGATAGAGGCAGGAAAGTTGTTTCCACTGGCAGGTGAGGCTAGAACAGGGGACATAGCCTCAAGTTTCAGGGGTGGGTAAATTTAGGATGGAGATGAGGAGGAATTGCTTTTCCCAGAGAGGTGAATCTGTGGAATTCTCTGCCCAGTGAAGCAGTGGAGGCTACTTCACTAAGGTTGGATAGATCTTTGCATAGTAGGGGTATTGAGGGTTGTGGGGCAAAGGCAGGTAGGTGAAGATAAGGTCTGTGGTCAGCTCAGCTATGATCTTATTGAATGGCGGAGAAGGCTCGGCGGGCTAGATGACTGACTCCTGCTCCTATTTCTAATGTTCTCAGCATGGACAAGTTGGGCTGAAGGGCCATAATGTATAACTCTATAAATCTACTAACTGCATTACTGCGATGCCCTTAGATTTCACTTCACCTCACTCCTTACTTTTAAAAATGACCTCTTCATCTGGATTCTTCCTCAAGAGGAAGGAACCCTTCACCCTCACATGCATCTGTCAAGGTCCCTCAGGATTTTAAATATTCCAATCAGGCCTACTATTACTCTTCATTTGAAGCCTAGCCTGTGCAACCTGCCCTCCTAAGATAACCCAGTCGAGGTTTCAATCATTTTTACACAGCTGAGGATAAAGCAGGTGATAACATCACAGAATTACCAAGTAAAATATATCTGACTTTGAAGCTGAAATGAAGTCAGAGGATGAAAGGGAGAGAATAAGATGTGAAATTATGTTTGTCAGATTGTGCCCAGAGGCCCCAGATGAGTGCTGTCCTTTAATTTCCTGTCAGATCAAAATCATTTTATATTCTTCCTTTCAATGTGCAGTGATCCAATCTCTTGCTTTGGGGTGAGTAGCAGAGGATAATAATGGAAATCATTTACAGCCATTGCTGAGTGATTAGCACCTTGACTTCCAGGTCAAAGGTCATAGGCTCCAGGCCTCTCCTCTAGTCATTCTGTCACACACTGCAAGATGTGGTGCTGGACACCGAAATTTGGATGAAAAACTCAACAAAGGCTGCATCTGCCCACTGCAAGCATGTGGGCCAAAACGTACTCTGCAGCTGGCACCATGTAAAAAAAATAATTTGACTTGGTGTGTGTGGGAACTTGTCTGTGTTCAAATTGGCTCGAGGCATTGCCTACGATTTAAACAAATTACTTCTCTGGTTGTCAGGCATCCAGACACATCCTAAGGTCATAAAAGGTAGTCTGGAGGTGCTGTCTTTTCCCTTTAATTATAGACCTTTGATAAATAAAAAAATAGTATTTGGGAAGATGCTGATGATGAAGAAGTGAGTGTAGCAGCAAAGATGCCTATTGTGGTGACACTTGGTGGCCCTGGGCCTGTTCTCGCTGGAGCGAGAAGAATAAGGGGTGGGGGTTCTGATTGAAACCTATCGAATATTGAAAGGCCTAGGTAGAGTGGATTTGGAGAGGATGTTTGCTATAGTGGGGGAGTCTAGGACCAGAAGACACAGCCTCAGAATAGAAAAACATCCTCTTAGAGCAGAGATGAGGAGGAATTTTTTTAGCCAGAAGCTGAATCTATGGAATTCATTGTGGAGCCAAGTCATTGGTTATATTTAAAGTGGAATTTGACGGGCTTTTGATTAGTAAGCGTGACAGAGCTGATGGGGAGAAGGCAAGATAATAGAGGTGAGAAGTAAAATAAATTAGCCATGATTGAATGGTGGAGTGGACTCGATGGACTGAATGGCTCAATTCTTCTCCTATGCTTTATGGTCTTACAGTCTCAATTATATAAAGATATGTGTAGGCAGGCACTCTCACAGATGTCTACACACGCATGTTTAAACAGAACTGCTCAGGGAGGGAGAGCTCCTGGATTTATCTATGGTGAGCATAATATTGACAGTATCACCTGACAGTACAGTGTCAGGTCAGCAGGAGGGTCAGCCCAAGATCTCATTTCTGACCACCATGCAATGAATCCACGGTCTTCAACAGAGTGAAATATTCCTTGGAGCTTAAAAGGAGCAACCGTCAACTAAAACTCAACTGAGCCACTTAAGACAGGGTTAAGGGAGGCAAATCTGTGGGTTTTATCTAACATCTTAAAGGGGGGAGAAAATGGCAAAAATTTAAAAGTTCAATTTAAAAGTCATTATCAAAGTGCACGTATGTTATGATGTCCTACCTTGAGATTCATTTTCTTGCAGCCATTTACAGGGGAAAAAAGAAATACAATAAACTTCCAACAGCTCCACATAAAGAATGACAAACAGCCATTGTTTGAAAACTGTGCAAATAAAATATAATACTGCAAATATGAGTTGTAAAGAGTCGTCGAAAGGGAGTGTGCAAGTTGCAGAATCAGTTCAGAGTAGTGGTGTTTGAAGTTAACCATGCTGCTTCAGGAGTACAGTGGCTATAGGGTAGGAACTGTCCCTGCACCTGGTGGAGTGGAACCTAAGGATTCAGTATCTTCCCAATGAGAAGAGGGCGTGATCTAGATGTTGGAGATGCTGCTGCTTGTGACAGTGTTTCAAGTAAACATACGCAATTGTGGGGCAGTGTTTTCTGCCATGTATTGGACTGCCTCCAGCACTTTCTGTAGGTGTTTACGTTCTTGTGCATTGCTGTTTCCATAGCAGGCTGTGCTGCAACCAGCTAGGATTCTCTCCACTGTGCATCAATAGAAGTTTGTCACAAGTTTTTGGTGACATGCCGAATCTGCGAAATTTTTGGTAAGGATGTCGAGGCACTGTCATGCCTCCTTTGTGATGACACTTGTGCCATCACAAAGAGGAAATCCCAGAGCTCAAAGTGTCAGCTCCTAAAGGCACTGCCATCAGTGGGGGAGTGATTAACATTAAAGATGTGCAGAAGGCCAGAGTTAGAAAAGGAGAAGAGGTTTCAGTCACTTGCTCCAGCAAGGAAGTGCCAGAGTCTGAACATTGAATGAAAACAAACATAGGCACAGCTGTGAACTCCTCAGATGCCATCTGTCTGGTTGAGAAACAAAGCCTCAGACTAGTCTACCTTACAGAGCCAGCTGTCTGCTACATTATGCTGACTCGGATTGCCCGTCACTCAGAACCTGGAACACCCGGACTACGCAATTCAGAGCTTCTGACTATTTAGTACAGCTGCCCGTGGTGCTGGGTTCGACTCTCCAAAGTGATCTGAAGCAGTCCCCCTCGATGATGGTCGAACTCTTCATGATCTTAAAGGTGGGCAGAATTATCTGTCCCGGGCTCAGTGCATAGATTCCATCACAAGGAAGGAGGGTCAACATCTTTATTTCCTTTGCGGGTTAAGGAAGTTCAGGAGATCATTGACCCCTTGAATAAACACTGGCAGCTCTGCTGTTGACTGATAAGGAGGATGCTGTGGTTGGACTGGACCAGTTGGGCTGCTGGGCCTGTTCCTAAGCTGGATTACACTATGACTCTGTGCTTGCATCATTTGTGGTCTGTCTCACCTCTTTGAATGTCAGGAACATAAGAAGCTGTAGAGAGTGGTGGACTCTGCCCAAAGCATTACCAACATATCGCTCCACACCACTGGTAGGATCTTCAGGAGGTGCTGCCTCAGGAAGGCAACATCTATCATCAAAGATCCCCACCATCCAGAAAATGCCATGTTCCTATAGCTACCATTAGTAGTGGCCAAGTGGTTAAGGCATTGGTCTAGTGATCTGAAGGTTCGAGCCTCAGCTGAGGCAGCGTGTCCTTGAGCAAGGCACTTAACAACACATTGCTCTGCAAAGACACCGGTGCCAAGCTGTATGGGTCCTAATGCCCTTCCTTGGACAATATCAGTGGCATGGAGAGGGGAGACTTGCAACATGGGCAACTGCCGGTCTTCCAACAACCATGCCCAGGCCTCAATCATCATTGAAAATCCATGGACAGCCGAAAAAGACTAGTTACAGAACGTACAGAAGTCTGAAGTTCCACCCTGCCAGGTTCAGGTAGAGTTATTACCCTACAATCTTCAGGCCTCTGAACCACAACTCTGAACTGTTTCTACAACCTACAGACTCACTGCCAAGGACTCGACATTTCACGCTCCCAGTATTCTTTATTCTTCTTTATTTGCACAAATTGTCATCTTTTGCACATTGGTGTTTTGTCAGTATTAGTTTTTCATAAATTCTATTGTATTTCTCTACTTCCCTGTAAATGCCTACAAGAAAATGAATCACAAGGTAGCTTGTATGCTGTATGTGTACTTTGATAATATATTTGCTTTGACTTTGATTCATCCCAACCTAAGAACTCCCTCAATATAGCAGCGTGGTGACCACTTTTCATTACAATGGACCTTTGTGCTTTCTGTTCTCTCCTGTATATTTATGATTTTCTTTTGATTGTCATAGTTCTGATAAAAATACCTCTGATGCTGTTGCAAGTAAAGTTTTCATTGCACCATTGCAGACATGTAAGACCATCAGACAATAATTAGGCCATTTGATCCATTGAGATTGCTCCACCATTCTATCACGTTTTAATATCCCCTCAATCCCGTTCTCCTGCCTTCCCTCCATAACCTTTGACTACCTTACTAATCAAGAATTCATCAGCCTCCACTTTAAACGCACCTAGTGCTTGGCCTTCACAACCACCAGTGACAATGAATTCCACAGATTCACCACCCCCTGGCTGAAGAAATTCCTTTTCATCTCTGTTCTAAAGGGACATCCTTGTATTCTGACACTGCGTCCTCTGGTCCCACTGCAGGAAATATCGTCTCCATGCTACTCTATCTAAGCTTTTCAGTATTCAATAGGTTTCAATGAGAGCTTTCCTCATTCTTCAAAATTCAAGCGAGTTTAGGCCCCGAGACATCAAATGCTCCTCATACGTTTATTCCTAGAATTATTCTCGTGAATCTTCGCTGGACCCTCTCCATCCTCTTTGATTGTGTACTCATACACATGACAATAAACTAGACTTTGATATGATTAGGTCAGTCCTTAGCCATCTCTACAGAATAAAGGATTCTCACTTGCTCACTCTTTCCTACTGAACTGAACCTTCCAGTTCTGGCTTCATCCATTTCAATCTCTCCTGTACCTCCTCCTTCCAGACCTAACATTAGTAGAAATATTCCACGGTTCTAGCAGCGTCTGTGGAGAGAGAAGTAGAGTTAACGGCTTAAATCAGTGATGCTTCATCGTTGAGGTACTAGAAAGTGGAAGCTGTTCACACCGTCAAGTGTTCCCTTATTCAGGTGGATGAACTTGTTATGCACCGTGGGCAGTTAATGAGGCCAATTTTAATTTAGAGTGCTAGGCTTTCACTGAATGTATTTGCCTCAATGCTAATAAGATCATTTTCAAATGCTAATAGTCCTGTAAGTAGCTCAGATTAAAAAGGGGCAGTGAAACGCTGTTCACTGGGTGATTGTAGGCCAGGCCATTCATGCTGGTGCTCATAAACACAAGAGATTCTGCAGATGATGGAAATCCAGAGGAACACACACAAAATGCCACAGGAGCTCAGCAGGCCAGACAGGACAGACCCACAGAGATACTTTATTGATCCAGGGGGAAATTGGGTTTCGTTACAGTCACACCAACCAAGAATAGTGTCGAAATATAGCAATATGAAGCCATAAATAATTAAATAATAACAAGTAAATTATGCCAAGTGGAAATAAGTCCAGGACCAGCCTATTGGCTCAGGGCGTCTGACACTCCGAGGGAGGAGTTGTAAAGTTTGATGCCTACAGGCAGGAATGACTTCCTATGACGTTCAGTGTTGCATCTCGGTGGAATGAGTCTCTGGCTGAATGTACTCCTGTGCCTAACCAGTACATTATGGAGTGGATGGGAGTCATTGTCCAAGATGGCATGCAACTTAGACAGCATCCATTTTTCAGACACCACTGTCAGAGAGTCCAGTTCCACCCCCACAACATCACTGGCCTTACGAATGAGTTTGTTGATTCTGTTGGTGTCTGCTACCCTCAGCCTGCTGCCCCAGCACACAACAGCAAACATGATAGTACTGGCCACCACAGACTCGTGAACATCTGCATCTATGTAGAGGAATGAACAATTCCTGTACCTAAAACGACCTAGGTAACATGCCTGAATGACTGGCATCCAGTCACACTCCCCTCAATAACAAGCAAGTGCTTTGAGAGGCTGGTCAAGGATTACATCGGCAGCTTGCTGCCACCCAAACTGGACCCCCTACAATCTACCTACTGACACAACCGAGCGACAGATGACGCAATAGCCACTGCTGTACATACTGTCCTTCCACATCTGGAGAAGAAGGATGTTTATGTGAGAATGCTGTTCTTGGACTACAGTTCAGCATTCAACACCATAGTTCCATCCAGGCTCAAAAGGAAGCTCAATGACCTCGGCCTTGACCCTGTCTTTTGCAGCTGGATCCTGGACTTCCTGTCAGATCGCTGGTGGTAAGAGTGGGTTCCCTCACCTCCACCCCTCTGGCTCTCAATACAGGAGCCTCTCAGTGCTGTGTACTGAGCCCCCTCCTTTACTCCCTGTATACCCATTACTGTATTGCCACCCCCAGCTCTAATCTGCTAATTAAATTTGCCGACGGCACTATATTGATTGGTCTAATCTCAAACAGTAATGAGGTGGCCTACAGGGAAGAAGTCATCTCTCTGACACAGCGGTGTCAAGAGATCAACCTCTCCCTCAATGTCACAAAAACAAAGGAGCTGGTTGTGGACTACAGGAGGAATGGAGACAGGCTAATCCCTATTGACGTCAATGGACCTGGAGTGGAGAGTGAACAGCTTTAAGTTCCTCGGTATACACATTATCAAGGACCTCACTTGGTCTATACATACTGGCTGTGTGGTGAAAAAAGCACAACAGCCCCCCTTTCACCTCAGAGAGTTGAACAAACTTGGCATGTGTCCCCAAATCCTAAGGACTTTCTACAGGGGCACAACTGAGAGCATCCTAGCTGGCTGCATCACTGCCTGGAATGGGAACTGTACCTCCCTCAATCGCAGGATTCTGCAGAGAGTGGTGTGGACCCCGGTGCATCTGTAGTTGTGAACTTCCTATGATTCAGGACATTTACAAGGACAGGTGTATAAAAAGAGCCCATAGGATCATTGGGGACCTGAGTCACCCCAACCACAATCTATTCCAGCTGCTACCATCCGGGAAATGGTACCGCAGCATAAAAGTCAGGACCAACAGGCTTCGGGACAGCTTCTTCCATCAGGTCATCAGACTGATTAACTCATGCTGATTTAAGTGTATTTCTATGTTACATTGACTGTTCTATAAATTATAAATTACTACGATTGACATTTAGACGGAGACATAACATAAAGATTTTTACTCATGTATGTGAAGGATGTAAGAAATAAAGTCAATTCAATTCAAGGTGATATTTCAAAACCGAGACCTTTCATTAGGAGTGGAAAAGGAAGGGGATGAATCCAGAATAGGAAGGAGGAGGAGGGGAGGGAGTACAAACTGGAAAGTGAAAGGTGAAGCCAGGTCAGAGGAGAGGCAGAAAGGCCGCTCCTCCTTCCCTTTCTCCCGTGGTCCTCTCCAATCAGATTCCTCCTTCTTCGCCTTTTCCACCTATCATCTCCCAGTTTCTCACTTCATCACCCTCCCCTGCCCACCGGCTCCACCTATCACCTTCCAGCATGTACTCCTTCCACCTTTTTCTGGCTTCTTCCCCTTCCTTTTCTGGTCCTGATGAGGGCTCTCAGCTCAATACGTTGACTGCCCTCCTTTGCATGTCCTGCTGAGTTCCTCCAGCTTCTTGTGGTACGTCAGAATCAGGTTTAATAGCACTAGCATATAATGTGACATTTGTTGTTTTGCGCAGTAGTATGTTGCAATAGGTAATAAAAAACTATAAATTACAATTAAAATATATTTCTAAATATTTAATTAAATAAGCAGTGCAAAAAGAGAGAGAAAAAATTGAGGTATTGTCCATTCAGAAGTCTGTTGCTGGAAGAAACTATTCCTGAAGTATTGAGTGTGTGCCTTTGGGATCCCGTGCCACCTGCTTCATGACAGCAATGAGAAGAGGACGTGTCCTGGGTGATGGGGGGGGGTTCCTTAATCACGATATGCCTCCTTGTTGAGGCATCGGTTTTTGAAAATGTGCTCAACGCTTGGGAGGCTAGTGCCCATGATGGAGCTGGCTCAGTTTACAACTTGCTGCAGCTTTTTCTGATCCTGTGCTATGGCCCCTCCATACCAGACAGTGATGCAACTAATTAGAGTGCTCTTCACGATACATCTGATGAAATTTGTGAGAGTCTCCTCAAACTCCTGATGAAATATAAGCGCTTTCGTGCCTTTTGTAATTGCATCGATATGGTGTGTCCAGGATAGATCTTCAGAGATGCTGACTCCCAGGAACTTGAACCTGCTCACCCTTTCCACTGCTTACTCCTTGATGAAGACTGACGTGTGTTCCCTCAGCTTCCCCTTCCTGAGGTCCACAATCAACTCATTGGTCTTACTGCATTGAATGCAAGGTTGTTGTTCCGACACCACTCAACCAGCTGATCTGTCTCCATCCTGTATGCCTCCTCATCACTATTTGAAATTCTGCCAACAGTAGTTGTGTAGCTGGCAAATTTATAGATACAGTATGAGCTGTGCAGAGCCACACAGTCGTGGGTTTGGAGAAAGTAGAATTAAACATGCATCCTTAAGATGTGCCAGTTTTGAGAATCAGTGAGAGGGAAATGTTATTTCTGATCTGCCCTGACTGCGAGAAAGTCAAAAGGAGGGTATAGAAGCCCAGGGTTTGGAGCTTGTTGATTATTACTGAGGGTATGGTGGTGTTGAATGCTGAGCTGTAAGCAATAAACCTCAGCCTGACGTAAGTATTACTGTTGTCCAGGTGATCCAAAGCAAGGTGGAGAGCCAGGGAGATTGTATCTACTGTAGACCTTTTGTTGCTACAGGCAAGTTGCAGTGAGTTTCGGTCCTCGCTTAGACAGGAGTTGATTCTGGAGATGACCATCCTCTCAAAGCCGTTCATCACAGTAGACGAGGGTGCCACTGGGTGATAGTCATGGAGGAAGCTCACCCTGCTCTTCTTGGGCACTGACATGATTGTTCCTCTTTTGAAGCCGGTGGGAGCCTCCTACTGCAGCAGCGAGAGATTAGAAGATGTTCTTGAGCAATCTTGCCAGTTAGTTGACGCAGATTTTCAGTGGGAGTAAATTAACTGGAAGTGCCCTTAGTGATTATCAGACCTGATCAGTTCCTAGGCCTACGTCTTAACGCCCAGTTCTTCCTACAATTGCCCCAGACCTCATCACCCTGTTTTTACCCTCCTCCATCTGCCCCTCACCCACACACACTCCTCCAACTAGTCACCAATCCACTATTGTTCACATCTGTGCTCCCCACCCTTGATTTCATTCTCCTCCTTCCTCTCCTATCAGTTTTCAGCATCTTTGCTCTTACCTCCCACCTTGTACACTCTCGCCTCCTCACCTGGATCCAGCTGTCCCTTGCCAGCCTTATTCCAACCCTTCCCCTCACTTCTTCTGACTACCTCCTCTCAACTCTTTCAGCCCAAGTGAAGGATTTGGACTTGAAGCGTCAGCTGACCATTTCCCTCCTCAGATGCTGCCTGACCCACTGAGTTCCTCCAGTATCATGGTTTTTGAATAAGACTTCAAGTGGCATTGGGTGTGTTGAGAGAACACTGCCCTATCAGAGTGTTACCTTTCAAAGAAGGTGTAAAATCTTATTGAAGACACGAGGAAGCTGTTTTTGGTGTCTAGTCACCCCATAAGGACTGGAATAGGCCGATTCTTTGAATATTATCACTTTTGGGAGCTCGCTGTGTCCTGATATTTTTCCTGTTATTTTTCATTTCCAACAGTAACTACATCCATATTGGGTGTAAAGTGCAGTGGGATTTTCTGTGGACAGAAAATGTGCTGTCGAAATATGACTGTTTGTCTTTTCCCTCCTCCCCATTCTTCATTCTTTTTTGCCTGTCTTTTCTTCCCTTCCACTGTCCCCCTCTCCTATAGCCTTTCCACCATCAGTCTCTTCTCTCTGCCCCCTTCGCAACACTCCACTTAATCACAGAAACTGAATTAAACAGTGATGATTACAGCCAGTGTCACTTGCATTTGGTTCAGCAAGGAGTGTTTTGTGGTGAAAGTAGAAAAAATCTACTCTGAGTTAAAGTGCTGCCCGCCACCCAGCAGGAAATATTCCTGCAATGTTGCTTAAATGAAAATCAATAGAAACTGTAAATACACAACATATTTTTAAAAAAATGAAAGTGCAGGGAAAACCAGCAGTAATTGTGGAAAGAAAAATGGTTAACATTTTGGGATTGTAACACCACCTGAAGTGGTTATTGTTTCTCTCTCTCTGCAGATGCTGCTTGACCTACAGTGTATTTCCTATTTTCAGTTGAAATTTTCATAAGTTGAAAATCACCCTCATGTTGAAAAACACATTCAACAATTCAGGAACAGCATCTTCCCCTCTGCCAGTCGATTCCAGAATGGACATTGAACACATGAGCACTACCACACTACTTTTTTATTTCTGTGTTTGCACTACTATTTGACTTTTTCCACTAAACTATTAGATTATATATATATACACACACACATTGACTGTAAGAGTTTTTTTCCCATATTATCGTGTATTGCATTGTACTGCTGCCAGTGACATTAGCTTCTGAAGATTCTTGACCTCACAGTCTACTTCATCGTAGCCTTGTACCTTATAATCTACCTGCACTGCACTTTTTCTGTAATTGTAACACTTTATTCTACCTTCTGTTATTGTTTTTCCTTTGTACTACCTCTATGCACTGAGGTGAGAAAGAGATTGGTATGAATGGCATGCAAACTAAACCTTTGGTAGATATGACAATATTAAGCCAAATTTCCAATTGCTGGGAGCACCACCCAGAAGGTCCACCTTCCTCCCCTCTGACAGTGGCAAATTCCCTTCCCGACGAGCTGAAGCCTCTTACTGTCACAGCACAGAATTAGGCATCTCAGGGTTAGCGCCGGCATTATGTAATAAACACAAGCTTTGGGGGCCAAATCAAATGAATATTCTCTGAATGGCAGCAAGGGATTGGTGGGCTTGTAACTGGCATTGCAATGAGAAGGGCTGCAGCTGAAGTTTAATGAGCTGCTTTCTGAGCTAATTCTCTTTAATAAAAGCTTCCATCTCAAAGGTGTTCATGACACAGCACTGCAATAATCATTATCCGCTAGGTATTAATTTGTCTCCTTGAAGGGAGAAACTGGCGGAGGCTATTATTTGCTACATGCTAGGGAGGCTTGTTTGTTCTCTTAAATGGTCTACAGTCTTGTTAAGGTACTTGGCAGTGTTGACTGAGATTATAATTATCTGAGGCTCAATGAAAGGAGAAAGGCTTAGAGTTTGGATATATATTATTAAAACGACAGCTCTGTCTGACCAATGAGGCAGCCTTAATTACTGTGTCTTTTGTCCCTATTCTGGGAGAGCAGTATGACTGTGCCACGTAGATTCACTGGATTGATTCCTGGGATGAGAGGGCTGGTCTGTGAGGATGAACATGGTGAGTCTGTGGAGCTTAGCAGAATGAAAGAACTCATTGAGATGTAGGGTTTTGAGAGCAACTGACAGGGCAGATGTTAAGAGGCTTGTTTCTCAGGATAATCTTCTCTGAGGGTTGGCTCCTTGTCGCGGTGAAGAAGATTGTGAGTTCCCAAGATTCCGAAAGCAATGTCATCTGAAGTTTAGACATCTGGCGCTTAGCTCTGGTGGGGCCGCCCCGGTGGTAAGATCAAAGGGGAGATTCCAGACAAGGAGCAACCTAACCATGACCTGGCAGAAGCTGGCAAAAGATGATGACACACCAGAATAGAAGTGAAGCATTCCCAGTCATCTTGCATTCCACCCACTGCACCCTGTGCCCGATCTGTCAAGGACTGTGTGGTGGCTGCCCATGCATCAGCCTCCCCAGGTTAAACCAAGACATCACAGACGTTCTCCATTAAGGGAATCAACCCTAAATATGTGGACCCCGGACGGGCCTCTGCAGCCACCTGAGGACTTGCCAGTGGACAGCTTCTTGGGAGAACATTATGCTCAACTCAAGTCATCCCACTACTGCATGTACCTAGATAAAGTGAAAAGCTTTTGTTTGTGTGCCAAACAGAAAGATTATGCCTTACTTTGGTACATAGAGGTAGTAGAGTGAAAAAAATATGGCGTTGCAGTTTCAGAGAAGACTGAGTGAGGGTAGATAAGTAAAGAGTAAGAGGCACCCTGAGGTAGAGGGGGTGATGAAGACTTCATCTTTTAGTGTATGGGAGTATGATAGCAGTGGCGTAAAAGCTGTCCTTCAGCCTAGAGATACGTGGTCTCAAGCTTTTGTATCTTCCACCCATGCTTAGCTGTGGGATGTATGGAAGACAATAGACAACAGACAATAGGTGCAAGAGTAGGCCATTCAGCCCTTCGAGCCAGCACCGCCATTCAATGTGATCATGGCTTATCATCCACAATCAGTACCCCGTTCCTGCCTTCTCCCCATATACCTTGACTCTCAAAGTCCTAAGACTTTGATGGTTGGAACACAATGTAGAATCTGAACTGCGATTCCAGTGCCAAAATATTCAGAGGTCAAGCATAATGGGTTGATGCAATAATAGAGCAAATGGGATGAATTTCTATGCAGTAGATTTTTATCACGTCTGGGTGTCAAGACAGAGTTGATTAGCCATGATTGAATAGGATTGAGAAGCTGATTATCTTGTTCCTGTTCCTCTCAGTCAGAAACAGGGGAATTTATACTGAGGAACAAGAGATTGGTGGAGCAATTAAATGCAGTCTGCTTTTGTCACACAAATAATCTCTGGGAAATATTGGAGTCCTATAAAGTTTTATTGAAAAAGATGAGCTTGAGTGAAATTAATATTAGTTGGGAAGTGATGTTGGAGAAGTCCATGAGAGTGAGGGCTGGTAAATCCCCTGGGACAAATAATTTACATTCCAGAGAACTTAAGTAAGTGAAAGGGTTCAGAGAGTAGCTCATTCACCCACTGTTTAAAAACGAGGCAGAGGGATTAATAAGCACGAAATTTTATATCGACTGGTTGGACGTTACCAGTAGGGAAAATGCTGGAGTCCATTGTAAAATGTAAAGGAGTGGAATGTGACGAAAACGGGGACAGGATTGGACAAAATCAGCATGGATTTCTGAGAGGGAAATCAAGTGTCATATATCTATTGGAACTTTTTTTGAGGATGTAATAAAGGAAAACCAATGTGCATGGTCTATGGATTTTCAGAAAGCTTTCAGTAAGGTCCGTTAGTGTGCAAATTTAAGTACATAGAACTATGGAGAAGGTGGAGACATTGATGGGCAACTAGATCGCTGTCAGGAAGAAGAATATACACCAGTGTTTCATAAACATGACATTTTGAAGACCCTGGAAATCCAGAGGAACAAACACAAAATGCTGGTGGAATTCAGCAGGTCAGGCAGCTTCTATGGAGAGGAATGAACAGTTGACCTTTTAGGCTGAGACCTTTCATCAGGACATTGCTGTGTATCCAGCTGGAGGAGGATGATTGGTGAGGTATAGTAGGGATCAGATGCCAGTATCCCAGTGATACCCAAAATAAATTGAGCTCACACGAAGGAATGAAAGGATAGATCTCCGAGTTTGCAGGGATAGTGTTGGTGGAGGTGAGTAAAATGCAGAAAAGCTCCAATGTGATTTTGACAGGTTGAACAAGAAGGCAAATATATGGCAGAATAAGGAAAAAAATGATGTTATCCATGTTGGTACCAAAAGCTTAAAGGCAAATTATTGAAGACTTGAGACTGCAGGTGCTGGAGTCCATAACAAATTGGACACAGTGCTGGGTCTTGGCCTGAAACTCTGACCATCCCTTTGCCTGCACTGTTGCTACATGACCCTCTGAGCTCCTCCAGTGGTTTGTTCTTTGCTTAAGGAATATTATTATCTGAGCAATGACAGATTGGGCAAGGAAGAACCCCGTGAACCAGTGGCCAAAGGTAAACATGCATATGTAGCATGTAGTTCAGAAGGTGAATAGTTCGTTGGCCATCAAATTGAGAAAAAAATGAATGTCTTATTTTACTTTACTTTTATTGCAACCAAACAATTGATACTAGAGCGTACAATCATCACAGCGTACAATATTTGATTCTGCGTTTCTCGCTCCCTGAAGTACAAATCGAAGTAAATATAATAAAAATTTAAATGATAAATCATAACTAGAAAATAGAAAAGAGAAAGTAAGGTAACGCAAGTCAGGTCCAGATATTTGGAAGGTATGGCCCAGATCTGGGTCAGGATCCGTTCAGAAGTCTTATCACAGTTGGAAAGAAGCTGTTCCCAAATCTGGCTGTACGAATCTTCAAGCTCCTGAACATTCTCCCGGAGGGAAGAGGGACAAAAAGTATGTTGGCTGGGTGGATCGTGTCCTTGATTTATCCTGACAACATACAGAGTCTTCATAAGACCACATCTTGAGTATTCAGTGAAGTTTTGGTCTTCTTATCAGAGGAAGAAGATTTCTCAGATGCATGCTATGCAGGGAATCTAGTGAAGCTTCATTGGACTGGTTCCTGGTTTGACAGAACTAATATATGAAAGAGAATGAATCGATGAAGATTACGGTCATCAGATTCATACTGGGAAAAATGGTTTAACTACATAAAGCCACATAGGCCTGATTTTATTCTCACAAATCAATGAATATGTTGTAAAAAAAAAGATCACTCCCTACTTGTACATAGTTCTTTCCTTTTGCTTGTTTTTTCTTTCCACTCTTTTCCATAAGTGTATACCTCAGATAAATACTTAGTGGAGATTTATGATGTATATGATTATATGATATATATGTACAATGTCTGAAATACATCTTATGGAAATGTTTGTTTGATGATGAACTTCAATCAAAAAAAATTACCAAAAAATAGAATTAGACCAAGAATGGATCTCACAACAACCTACGAGTACTACCAGAGCTGAGCAGGGCAGATGGAGAAAGGATGATCCTGGCTACAGGGGATTCTAGGGCAAACAAAAGGGAGAAAACCATGTGAGGTTGAGAGTGGCGAGGTGACCAGTGCAATTCTCTACCACAGAAAGCATTAGAAGCCAGACTCAGATTACTTCATTGTCAAATACACCAGAGTGTAATAAAATTCCTTGCTTGAATGAAGCTCAATGTACATGGTAATGTCAGTGAATGCAAAACAGAAGACGCAAAGACTGTGGTGTACTCTGAAGCATTGCAAAAAGAAATGCTGACATGACAATAATGGAATAATCCAGGGAGGTATGGTTAATAGTTTGAGAATGTGTCACCCCTGGAGAAGGGGGTGTGAAAAAAGTGATTGGTTCTAAAATCTGATAGCAGTGCTGCTTATTATTAGGCACCTCCTGTACCTAATAAAGTGGACACTGAGTGTAAGTTCATGGTCTTCTGTGTTTGTAACCCATCCACTTCAAGTTCCAACATGTTATGCATTCACAGATGCTCTTCTGCACATCACTGTTATATCGTGTGGTCATTTGAGTTGCTGTTGCCTTCCTGACAGCATGAACCAGTTTGGCCATTCTCCTCTGACCTCTCCCGCAAACAAGGAGTATTTTCTCACAGAACTACCACTCACTGGATTTTTTTTTTGCTTTTCGCACCATTCTCTGTAAATTCTGGAGACTGTTATGTGCGAAAATCCCTGGAGATCGTATTTTCTCTGATACACAAACCACCCCATCTGGCACCAACAATCATTTTACAGTCAAAAAAACTTAGATCATATTTCTTCCCCATTCTGACATTTTGTCTGAACAACAACTGAACCTCTTGACTACATTTGCATGCTTTTTTTGTGTATTGAGTTGCTGTCACGTGATTAGCTGACTATATATTTGCATTAACAAGCAGGTGAACAGGTGCACCTAATAAAAGGAGTTAGATATAGTGCTTAAGACTGGGAGAGATCAAGGCAGAAAAGGAAAGCAGGAACAGGAACTAGACTTAGATGGTGAATCACAATCCTATTAAGTGGCAGAACAGGCTTGAAGGGGCAAATGGCCTACTCTTGCCCCTGTTTTTGATATTTCTGTATTTATAATGAACTCAGCCAATGGCTCTGAAGATGTTTATCTGTATGCTGACATTAATAGTTCTGATTCTCTTCTATGTTTGTTGTTCTCTGCAGTTGTCGAACCAGCAACAGGAAAAGCTTGATTCTGACCAGCACATCACCAACCCTTCCACGGCCTCATTCACCTCTCCCAGGACACCTAGGTAAGGCGTCAGGTTCCTTGGCTTTGGCCCTTTGCCACTGAGAATAATACCACTGCATAGGAAAGGTTTAGAGGGATAGGGACCAAATAATGGCAACTGAGTACGTTGTTGGGCTGAATGGCCCATTTCTATGCTGTACGATACTATTACTAAGTGAAAAGGAAGGTGAAAGATCAGCTTTCATTGTCACCTGCAGTGAAACGCATCATTTGTGTCAAATCAAATCAGTGAAGATTGTATTGGACATCCTGCAAATGTCCCTACACTTCTGGTGACAACATAGTATGCCCACAACTCACTAACCCTAACCGAATGTCTTATGGAATGTGGGAGGTAACTGGAGCACCCAGAGGAAACCCACATGGTCATGGGGAGAACATTCAAACTCTTACAGACAGTGGTGGAAATAGAACCGTGATCTTACAGCTGGTGCTGGAAAGCACGGCATAACCCTGCCGCCCCATGTTTTTCTCACAGTCGCAAAATACTTCCAGTGACCCTGGTTCCAAATAGAGTTGTTGGCCATCAAAAACTAATCATCTGGATGTCACAGAATTAGGGTGGTAATATTACTAAGCTGGCTACCTGAGCCAACTACCATGGCAACTAGTAAATTTAAATTCAGTTAATTAAATATATATATACCCAAAGTAAGCTATTGTCAGTAATGGTAACTGTGAAATTACAGGCAATCCTGGGGTTACAAATGCTCAGCTTATGCATGAATGTGCTCCCATAGTATTACTGCATTCAGATAGTGTGTACATACACTCATTTTTACAAGTTCAAGTTTGTTATTCAACCGTACACATGTATATAGCTATATAAGACCACAGGACATAAGGGCAGAATTAGGCCATTTGGCTCATCGAGTCTGCTCCACCATTCAATCATGGCTGAATCCCTTTCCCCTTTCTCAGCCCCACTCCCTGGCCTTCTCCCCATAACCTTTAACGCTGTCTCTAGTCAAGAACCTTTCAATCTCAGCCTTAAATACACCCAATGAACTGGCCTCCTTAGCTTCCCGTGGTAACAAATTATACAAATTCACCACTCACTGGCAGAAGAAATTTCTCAGCATTTCTGTTTTAAATGGACACCCCTCTATCCTGAGGCTGTGCCCTTTGTCCTAGATTTTCCTACCATGGGAAACATGCTTTCCACATCAACTCTATCTAGGCCTTCTAATATTTGAAAGGTTTCAATGAGATTCCCCCCTCATCCTTCTAAATTCTAGCGAGTACAGACCTAGAGCCATTAAATCGTCCTTGTATGATAACCCTTTCATTCCTGGAATCATCCTTGTGAACCTCCTCTGGACCCTCTCCAATGCCAGCACACCTTTTCTTAAATGAGGAATCCGAAACTGTTCACAATACTCAAGGTGAGCCCTCACAAGTGCCTTATAAAGCCTCAGCATCACATCCATGCTCTTGCGTTCTAGACCTTTTGAAATGAATGCTAACATTGCATTTGCCTTCCTCACCACCAACTCAACCTACAAGTTAACTTTTAGGGTATTCTGCACAAGGACACTCAAGTCCCTTTGCATCTCAGAGTTTTGGATTTCCTCTTCATTTAGAAAATAATCTGCACATTTATTTCTACTACCAAAGTACATGACCTTGCATTTTCCAACATTGTATTTCATTTGCCATTTCCTTGCCCATTCTCCTAATCTAAGTCCTTCTACATCCTACCTGTTTCCTCAACACTACCTGCCCCTCCACCAATCTTTGCATCATCTGCACATTTGGCAACAAAGCCATCTATTCCATCATCTAAATCATTGATATACAGCATAAAAAGAAGTGACCCCTGCAGAACACCACTAATCATTGGCAGCCAACCAAACAAGGATCCTTTTGTTCCCAGTCGCTGCCTTCTACCAATCAGCCAATGCTCTAACCATGCCAATAACTTTCCTATAATACCATGGGGTCTTAACTTGGTAAGCAGCCTCACATGTGGCAACTTGTCAAAGGCCTTCTGAAAGTCCAAGAATAAAACATCTACTGCATCCCCTTTACCTATCCTATTTGTAATCCCTGCAAAGAATTCCAACAGGTTCATCAGGCAAGATTGTCCCTTAAGGAAACCACACTGACTCTGTCCTATCTTGTCCTGTGTCACCAAGTACTCCATCACCTCATTTGTAACAATTGACTCCAACATCTTCCCAACCACTGAGGTCAGGCTGACTGGTCTGTAATTTCCTTTCTGCTGCCTCCTCCTTTCTTAAAGAGTGGAGTGACACTTGGAATTATCCAGTCTTCTGGCACCATGCCAGAGACCAATGATTTTTGAAGGATCAGTACTAATGCCTCCACAATCTCTACCGCCGCCTCTTTCAGAATTCTACGGTGCAGTTCATCTGGTCCAGGTGACTTATATACCCTTAAGTACATAATACATCTATTCTGGTTCTTCCTCATTTTTCCCAGAAACTCGCGGCATTGCTCTCTGCTGTCATCCTTGCTAGCATCTCCTTCCAGTTGACTTTGGCCAGCTTCTCTCTCGTACCACTGTCATTTCCTTTACTCCACTGAAATACGGCTATGTCAGACTTTACTTTCTGCCTATCAAATTTCAAGCTGAATTCAATCATATTGTGATCACTGTCTCTCAAGTGTTCTTTTACCTTAAGCTTCTTAATTGCCTCTAGTTCATTACATAACACCCAATCCAGAATAGCTGATCCCCTAGTAGGCTAAATGACAAACTGCTCTAAAAACCATCTCGTAGGCATTCATCAAACTCACTCTCTTGAGATCCATTACCAGCCTGATTTTCCCATTCAACCTGCATGTTAAAATCTCCCATAACTATCATAACATTGCCCTTTTGACACACCATTTCTATTTCCCATTGTAATCTGTGGTCCACATCGCAGCTACTATTGGGAGGCCTATAGATAACAGCCATCAGGGTCCTTTTACCCTTGTAGCTTCTTAACTCAACCCACAAGGATTCAACATCTTCCATTCCTATTTCGCATCTTTCTACTGATTTGATGCCATTCTTTACCAGCAGAATCAAGCCACCCAGTCTGCCTGTTTTCCTATTCCCCTGATACAACATGTAACCTTGGACTTTCAGCTCCCAACCACAACCTTCCTTTAGCCATGATTCAGTGATGGCCGCAACATCATATCTGACAATCTGTAATAGTGCAACAAGACAATCCACCTTATTTCTTATACTCCATGCATTGAGATATAACACTTTGAGTACTGTATTTGCTACCCTTTTTGATTCTGCATCCCTACTGTACTGATACTCACACTGCTGGCTGCCATTTTGTCCTGTCGTCTGCCTACCCTTCCCGACAGTCTGATTGCACACTAATTTCGCTTTTTTACCAGCTGTCCTATTTTGAGCCCTTTCACTCTGGTTTCAAAACCCCCGTCACATTAGTTTAAACCCTCCCCAACAGCTCTAACAAACCTGACCATGATAGTTTTGGCCCTCCTCAGGTTCAAGTGCAACCCATCCCATATGAACAGGTCATACCTCCCCCAGAGGTCCCAATGATCCAAGAACCTGAAGCCCTGTCCCTTGGACCAGCTTCTCAGCCACGCATTTATCTGCCAAATCATCCTGTTGCAATCCTCACAGGTAGCAATGCAGAAATTACTGCCCTGTAGGTCCTGCTTCTCAGCTTTCTAAATTCTCTCTTCAGGACCTCTAGGTCATTGGTAGCAATATGTACCGAGACATCTGGCTGCTCTCCCTCCCCCTCCAAAATTTTGTGGACACAATCCAAGACGTCCATGACCGTACAACCTTGGAGGCAACATACCATCTGGGTGTCCTGCTCATGTCCTGTACACAGGTCATATGTGACACTTGCAGGCTGCCCCAGCTCATCCTTTTGTGAATTGGTTGTTAATGCAAAAGACCAATTTCACGCTATGCTTTCATGTACGTGTGGCAAGTCTGAGGTCGGGCAGCATCTGTAGAGAGAGGAGAACAATAGATAAGTTTGTGTCTGTGTCCACTGATGCTGAGTTTGTTTCGGTGTTCGGTGTGAAGAAGCCCCAGCTGACCTGTCATGTGTTTTGTTCCTTTATTCAGGCAGCAGTCCCTTGGACAGTCCTCGGAACTTCTCTCCCAATGCCCCGGCTCACTTCTCATTTGTGACTTCTCGAAGGTATGGCCACTTTTGACTGGAGGGAAGAGCTCTTGGGTGTGGTCCAGAGGGCAGTAGTAAACATGGGTGCATAGGGGAAATCCAGATGCTGTGATGTGGGGCAAAACAAAGCAAACTACAGGTGGAACTCTGAAGGTTTGGCAGCATCTGCGTAGGAAGAGGCATGGTTGCTGTTTCAGGACTGATGAAGGATCTTGACCTCAAACCACAACCGCTCCTCTGACCAGCAAGCAAGCAGGCATTTGTCAAGTGTGATTGATATAGTAAAATGCCCCAAAGCAGCTCATAGGATCAAAGTCAAGTTTATTGTCATTCTTCCATATACACATATACTGCCAAATGAAACAATGTTCCTCCAGATCAAGGTGCACAACACAGTACATATAACTCACATACAACACATAAAGTAATATTACCAGAAATAAATGGTCAGTTATAAAATACATACCAGAACGTTTACATTTAGCATCAGGGGCATTTACAACACAAGTTATAATGCTATTGGCACTTCTTACACAATGAGACCTAGGTGGTAGCAGGGATTTCAGTAGTCTCGTGGACTGGGGGAAGAAACTGTTTCCCATCCTAACAGTCCTTGTTCTAATGATATGATACCTCCTGCCTGATGATAGGGGGTCAAAGAGATTGTGGGACTGATGGGTGGCACCCTTGGGATTGTTATCAAATAAAAATTGAGACCGAATATGAATTGTATTGAACTGATTGTGAGAATGTAACAAGTACACATGTGGTTGATTGATCACATGATGAATTAATTGGACCTCCTCCGTGCGCAGAGCTCTCTCTTTCACATGAGCCTTTTAGCATATTTTCGTCTCATTTGGCCCGATTCATTGCTCCTGCCCAGTGTGTACCATGACTAACTTGGCTCAGCAAGAACAGTTAACCCTAATGCTCAGTTATTGTTCTTGCTCCGCACATACGTAATGGAATAGAAACAGAAACTGCTGGGAAAACTCTGTGTCAGGCAGCATCTTTGGTGAGAGGGACAGAGGCAACGTTTCAAGTCAAAGACACTTCATCCGGACCGAAATGAATTTTAAAGTCTGGAATTTGAAACCAAGCTGCATGAGGGGCAGTAGACAATTTGGTTGCAGGTGTACTGTTTTGACATTTAAAGTAAAAGTTTGGTAAAGAGACTGAAAGATGAAATTTCAGAGCAGGTGGTTTGCAGCTGAAGGCTAATTGGCCATTTTGCGACAGTTCCGTTTGGAGATGAGCAGGAGGTCATAGCTGCAGATATCTTGGAGGGTTGCACGACAGAAGAAAAGCACCGAGTAAGGTCAAGGATAAGAATTTTAAAACCTCAGCCTGAAACGTTTCTTTCTACTGTTACGAATCCCGTAACTGGAGAACTTACCAGCAGAGATAGAGAGGTCTGTTGAAGTCTGATGCCACTATTTTCAAACGTTTTTATTTATAAAGGGACACAAAAGTAAGGTTAATACATATATTCAGATAGTGCACATCGTCAACACTCAATCTAATGCGCGGGTATAGTAATAATCATCATTAAGAAGTGAGCTCTACGGTTGTCTAGGGGTTAATAGATTGTCCGTTGGAAATATAAAAGTCACTCAGAAGGCTGCAGGCCTCAGCCCTTTGAAAATCGCTGGGTTTCACGTGGGGCGACCGAGAGAGAGAGAGAGATTGGGGGAGAAGAGAAAGAACTTGCCGATTCTTGATGAAGCTTCCATGAAATCGGGGGAGCGTTGGTTTCCTCTCCCCAATGTTAGTTAAAAGCGGTTTTCTGTGATTCCAGCCACAAATTCCAATCCTGGAATCTAATGCACGTGGCTTCCTTCAGAATGGCTTCCCGCTGCTGCGGGAACGATCTCTTGTGTCTTCTTGGTGCGTCTGAGAGGGCTGTCCCCCTGAGACTCTCCTTTATACTTCCTCACGGGGTCGCAGGTGTCAATCAGGTTGGGATGATGCAATCTCTCTCTCAACCAGCCCTCCTTGCCCGAGGGCTTTTCACGTGGTCTCCATGAGACAATAGTCGCTGTCATCTTATTCTGCATCCCGGGTGGGACGTGCAATTTGGCACGTTTCTCTCTCTCTCTCTCTCTCTCTCACTTCCTGGGTCTACTGACCCCCCCATCCCCCCAACAGGTGCTCTTGCGATTCTCACAAAGGAGGGGGCTGGGATCATAACACCTCCCCTCTTAAAACATTTTTACCAGCGGTTAAAATGGAGTGGTACACAGTCTTACAGGAGTTTTGAATCTAACACAATACACAAGTTTTTCTTTTCACAGAGTACTACCATTATAATTCAAGTCAGTATCTAAATAGTTAACGATTACAGTGTCCCTTTCTTTAATATCTTAACATTGCGAACCGTACATCAGACTTCAATTCAATAACCACCTATTTATTTTTTTTCTCTTAAGCAACAGAACTAAGGAGGTGTGACCTTAGCTTAGGAGCATTTACAAAAGTTTACACGAATACTAATCGTTTCAGTCGTTTAACTTAACCGGCAGGTCTCCAAAGGGTTGTCTTTATTATTCACAGGCTTGGGCGCAAACCTGTTCAACCTGCTTGGCTGTCTAACAATAGCATCTCCATTAACTGTCGCCTCTTTTTCAGTGAGCCCCCCGTGGGGAACTTGAGTAGTTTTTCGTGGTGAACTCCCGCCCGCCCCGTTCATTGGGGTTATTTTAGCAACACCATGCCCCAGACAATCTCCACCCAATTCTTTGATTTTACCCAAGTGGCTGGCCCTTTTATCAGTCCCCTTCAGGCTATTGGTTAATTCTTCGCTCAAGTAGCCTGTCAAAGACAGCCTTTTCACACCCCATCCTGGCATAACAATAGAGTGGGGGGCCCCGCTATCCCCCGGCTCACTCTGTGAGCGATCTGCCAGGTTCAAGATTTCTTCCTTCGATTTGGAAACTACAGACTTTCCGTTTCCTTCAACAACAATCCTCATCCCCCCATTCTTAAATTCTGCGTTAACTTTGAACCCACCTTCGAGTACAAACACCGGGGAACTCACACTTCCCCCGGTTACCAAGGTTAACCCTTTTCCCACTGAACCAAGTCTATCTGACCCACAAGGACGGCTGCCCCATTCCCCTGAATCAGATACCTCAGACGACTTCTGAGCTCCGTTGCCAGGTTCAGCACCACGTGCATCCCCATCTCGGACCCACTCAAACGGGACATTTGCCTCTTCCAGGCTTTCAACACCCGTACCTTTTTCAAATTCTAACTTCCCCCGATCCTCCCAGTTACTCTCTGGGCAGCTCCCACCCGGGGAAGGTGCAACCCTGCGAGCTGAAACAACCTCCTCGGCCCTTTCAGCAGACTCCTTCGAGGCAAGGGTACCCTTTCCATCTAGGACTGCCCTCACCTCATTATCGGGAACACCTTTAGAACTCTCAAGTTCTTCAAACAATTCTGCCAAACCAGACAGATCATCCATGTCCAACTCGGGACCTTTTAACAGCTTTATCTGTTTCTCATCTTTATTTCCTACCTTTAGGACCTTTCTCTTCGCTAAGGGCAGATCTATCTCCTTTCCCTTACGCCCTTTCACTTTACTACTCTTCGTCTTACCACCCTCTGAACCCTCATGGCACAGGGTCATCGAAGACGTCTTGGCCAAATCAAAACAGGCCAGGTTTAAACTGCTCTCGTTCTCAGCTGTCTCTTTCGACATGCTGCGAGTGACCGCGCCGGCAAGATGGTCCTTGGGCGCTAGGGGCGGGGCCACCACACTCGCCGGTCGCCAGGTCGGCAGCATGGCTGACCAAACCTTACCCCCGCTAAGTCATTCCCCAGCAGGATGTCCACGTCAGCTCCCGGGAATTCTGAGGGCACCCCTATTTCAACTGATCCATACACTAGCTCACAATCCAGAATGACCTTATATAAGGGTACCATTTCTATCCATTTATTTATTCCTTCCACTTTTACCATGCCCGTTTCCCGACCAAATTCTAGTACCTTATGGCTAACCAGGGATAGTTCAGTGCCCGTATCCCTCCAGATTCGTACGGGAACTGGTGTGTCTCCCTCCGTCACAGACACGGTTCTGTGTGACAGACAACTCCCAGAGCCCTCTCGTACTCTGTCTACCTTCGGCTCTATGGTCGATTTGCTGATTACCACGGCACACCTGATAGGGACTGCTGCTTTCCCTCTTCCTATCTCCTTTCTCGGAGCAAAGCATCGAGATGCAATGTGCCCCTCCTTTCCACAATTAAAACAGGTCAAACCAGGAACCCTCTGGCCGTCTTGCCTTTCCCCCTCAACCTCACCGCTAGCTCCCGGTGGAACCTCTGCCTCACTCGTCGGACTTTCCCGATCGTTCCCATGGCCTCTCTGGGGACCTTTATTCGAGGAAGTCTTTGTCTTGTGGGTTAGAACATATTCGTCTGCAAACCTAGCAAATTCTGACTTATCCGGCTTCTCATTCAAATACATCCGGATCTCCTCCGGAACACGACTTTTAAATTCCTCGATCAAAAGTAACTCCCTGAGACGCCCATAATCCTCGTCCACCCTTTCCGTGGTGCACCAACGGTCCAAGAGCACCCCCTTTTCATGGGCTAGCTCGGTATACGTTTGATTCCACTCTTTCCTTAAATTTCTAAACTTTTGTCTATAGGCCTCAGGTACCAATTCGTAAGTCCGGAGAATGGCCTTCTTTACCTCATCATAATTCTCCGCTCCTCCCTCCTCCAGGGACAACGCCGCATATGCTCGTTGGGCCTTCCCCTTTAACACAGTTTGTAACAACGCCACCCACTGCTCTTTTGGCCACTTCTGATTTACTGCCACCTTTTCAAAAAGCAAGAAATAACTATCGACATCTGTCTCCTCGAACGGGGGCACCAATCTCAACTCCCTACTAACATTAAACCGCTCCGCTTGGTCCAATCCTTGATCTCTTCGCTCGTTTCTCATCTTCTCAATTTCCCGGTCATGTTGCCTCTGTTTCTCTTTCTCGGCCCGTTCCTTCTCTTTCTCGGCCCGTTCCTTCTCTTTCGCGGCCCATTCCCTCTCTTTCTCTTCTGCTTCTAGCTTCTTTAGGTGAATTTCATGCTGTCTTTGCCTTTCCCTCTCTCTCTCTTGCCTTTCCCTCTCTCTCTCTCTCTCTCAACCCTTTCTCTCTCTCTCTCAGCCGCTTCCAGCTCTTTTAACTTAATTTCACGTTCCAACTTTAATTTCTCCACCTCCAACTGAACCGTCCCACTTGATGGTACTTTGTCAGGGATATCTTCCAATACCTCATCTTCATTCTTTAAAAGATGGGGCGACCGAGAGAGAGAGAGAGAGAGAGAGAGAGATTGGGGGAGAAGAGAAAGAACTTGCTGATTCTTGATGAAGCTTCCGTGAAATCGGGGGAGCGTTGGTTTCCTCTCCCCAATGTTAGTTAAAAGCGGTTTTCTGTGATTCCAGCCACAAATTCCAATCCCGGAATCTAACGCACGTGGCTTCCTTCAGAATGGCTTCCCGCTGCTGCGGGAACGATCTCTTGTGTCTTCTTGGTGCGTCTGAGAGGGCTGTCCCCCTGAGACTCTCCTTTATACTTCCTCACGGGGTCGCTCTCTCAACCAGCCCACCTTGCCCGAGGGCTTTTCACGTGGTCTCCATGAGACAATAGTCGCTGTCGTCTTATTCTGCATCCCGGGTGGGACATGCAATTTGGCACGTTTCTCTCTCTCTCTCTCACTTCCTGGGTCTACTGACCCGCTCCCCCTCAACGGGTGCTCTTGCGATTCTCACAAAGGAGGGGGCTGGGATCATAACACTACACCAACACTAGCTGACCTGGAGAGTGTTTCCAGCATTTCCTTTTTTCATTTCAAATTTCTAGCATTTGCCATTTTTATATGTGCTTTCAACTGATCTCTTTGACCCCATTCTTGCCAATCAAACAAGGGGTTGGAGTTGGAGGGCCTGTGTGGAGGAGGTCATGGGGAGGGGACTTTTTACTGAGGTTTGCAAAAGTGCAAGATGTCCACTGATCTGTGGCAATTGCTTTTGGAGAGGTTAGCAAAATCCTTCTTCAGAAGTTAGAGTTATCACAATGACTCTAACAGTAAGCTTGTTATCTCGTGAGTTCAGTCTATGCACTCCCCGAGTCTGGGCGTCCTTTGGGTGCTCTAGCTTCCACTTGTCTCCCATGTATAGGTCGGTAGATTTATGTAAATTGCTCCAACTGTGTATTAGAGTGGTTAAATACGAAGAGAATAAAAAAAGGGGATTAATTTAGGATTAGTGTTAATGAGAGCTTAATTGACAGTGCGGACTCAGTACGCCAGGGAACATTTTTTTCTTATTGCCCAAGTCTGATTCATGTTCAGAGAGTCCTAGAGAGATACAGTACTGTACAAAGATCTCAGGCGCATGTATATACACACACACACACACATATATATCAAGGGTGCTTAAGACTTTTGCACAGTACAGTATAATGGATAAAATAGGAAGGTGGTTGGGGAACAGAAATAAAAGTACTTGGCTTTGTGTTAACTTGGTAGTATTAAGTGTTATTTAGTAACTGGAAAGAATAATATATGGTACTATGTAAATTTCTTAGGCACATTATCTATATGTATGTGCCTAATACTTTTGCACAGTGCTGTTCAGAACAGAAATAGGCCCTTTGGCCCACTGTGTCTGTGCTACTCATTGTCCACCCATTTATATGAATGCTACAGTAATCCAATTTTTTCTCATTGACCTTCCTCGGGCTCTCCCATTTGCCTGCACGGTACGGGGAATTATCAGTGGCTAATTAACATCCCAAACTCCAGGTGGAAGCCAGAACACCTGGATAGAGCAAACGCCTCACAGGGAGAGAATGCAAACTCCATGCAGACAACACCCGAGGTTAGGATCGAACCCAGGACTCGGAGTGTGGGGCAGCAGCACCTCCGCTGTGCCACCCCAAGATAACAATGAATAAATAGGACAGGTGAACTAAATTAATGTGTGATTGGGAAATATGTAAGTGAGGCAAAGGGCTTTCTACTAAACTAATACCCGTCATTTCAATTCTACTTCCCACTCCCATTCCAACGTGTCAGCCCATGGCCTCCTCTACTGCCGCGATGAGGCTGCACTCAGACTGGAGGAGCAACACCTCATATTCCATCTGAGTAGCTTCCAAACTGATGGTATGAACATCAGTTTCTCGAACTTCTGGTAATTGCCTCCCCCGCCTCCCCTCACCATTCCCCATTCCATTCCTGTTTCCCTCTACCACCTTATCTCCTTACCTACCCATCAACTCCCTCTAGTGCTCCTCCCACTTCCCTTTCTTCCATGGTCTTCTCTGCTCTTCTATCAGATTCCCCCTTCTCCAGCCCTTTATCTCTTTCACCAATCAACTTCCTAGCTCTTTACCTCACCTGTCACCTTGTATTTCTTCCCCTCCTCCTTACTGTGACATCTCCCCATCCTTTCCAGTCCTGAAAAAGGGCCTTGGCCCAAAACCTCGACTGTTCTCTCATTTCCATAGACGCTGCCTGGCCTGTTGAATCCTTCCAGCATTTTGCGTGTGTTACTCATAGCAGTTAACAGATTGATCCTTATGAGTGGAGGTGTGTATATAACAGTATTTGCGAACAGGTTGTACTGTGGTTGTACAGGGGAGAGTAAGTGTGAATGAGTGATTGAAACGTCTACATGTGCGAATGTGAGGGTGGTATGGCTGAGTGCAGCAGAGGTGAGACTGAACGGCAGGGTTTAATCATTCGGCTAAATTTAGTGTTTTAACATTTCGGTGACTGTCGAGAAAGGAAGAATGAGGCTTGCTTTTCTACCCTGGAAACACAAGAAACTGGGGATGGCATTGTAGCATAATGGGATGGCATGATAGCAATCACTTCACAACACCAGGCATCGCCGATCAGGGTTCTATTCCCACCACTGTCTGTAGGGAGTTTGTACATTCCCCCCCACATGACCCTATAGGTACAGTACCACCTGGTGCTCCAGTTCAACTCCACTTTCCAAAAATGTATGGCTAGAACTAGCGAGATATGGGGCTTTCTATGTTGGCGCCGGAGGCGTGGTGAGGCCCTACCCCTGCACATCATGAATGATGATGCAGGCAACGTATTTCTCTACATTTTAATGTACACGTGACAAATAAAGGTAATCTTTTAAAAAAAAACCTCTTTAAGATGCTGGAATCTGGAGTAATACACAATCTATTGGAAGAACTCAGCAGGCCCAGAAGTATCTGTGGGATAAAAGGAATTGTTAACGTTTCAAGTTGAACTGAAACATTGTCAGTCCCCTTCCTCTCACAGATCCTGCTTGACCCACTGAGTTCCTCCAGCAGATTATGTGTTCTGTTTCTGTGCTGCCTCTTCCAACCTCCTACACCATAGCAGTTAGAAACTTTTGAAGTGTTTTCTTTCTTCCAATGTAACATGGCAACCAAATTGTGTTTTTCAATGTCCCACAAACAGCAACGTGGTAATAACGCTGTAAACAAGTTTGACTTCATTACTGAGAGGAATAGCGGCTGGGGCCTGCCTTTTGCAAGATTGCAGGGCTGTTCCTCGGAACTTGCTGCATTTTGTGCATTTCAACAGTTGCTCTCCTTGGAAAAGGTCTCCAGTTTTTCTACATATCCGACTCAGGTTTAACATCACTGGCATGTGTCATGAAATCTGGTGACACATTTCAGTACATTGCAACACATAATAATAATAATAAAATAAAACCCTTATGTTACAAAAAGAAGTGTATATAAAAGATTAAATTAAATAAGTAGTGCAAATACGAGCAGATTGTATAAACAACCCTTGAGGAGGTTTAGTGAAAAGGAATGGTGTACAACTATACGCTTCTCTTTGGAGACACAAGAGACTGCAGGTGCTGTAATCTGGACTAAAGCCACAAAATGCTGGGGAGTCGGTCAGCATTTGTGGAGGCAGTGGGTGGTTGACTTTTCAGGTCAAGACCCCCTGGGATCTATCAGATCCACTTGAAAGAGGAAGTCAAGTTAACATCTCTGTGCTTCGGGTTCATCAGCCTGGAATTTGTGCTTGAGTCTGCATGGTCGTCTTTCGTGGAATTCTACCAGCTTGGTTTAAATTTGACCTAAGGAGAGACGTTCCTGGCTAACTGCTTCCCTCCTCCACCTATAGTGTCCTCTCTCTCACCTCTCTGCTCTACTAAAGTCCTTTCTGCTGCTGTACTTGCATCTGCGTGAGGAAGCTGGTTATCACAGACAGCGTCCTTCCTCCTGGGTCAGCGTGGCAGCGTAGCGCCTAGCCACCAGTCAGAGGATCGGGGTTAAAAACCAGCTGCTGCCTGTAAAAACATTTGTACGTTCTCCCCATGGGTTTCCTCCCACAATCTGGTTTCCACCCCCCCCCCACCCACCCCACTTGCAGGCTGTCCCCAGCACATCTTCAGATTGTGTTGGTCACAGAAGCAAATGACACATCTCACAGTACGTTTCGACATGCATGTGACGCATGAAGCTTTTCTTTAATCCCCTAACTCGATCAAAATTTCTGCATGTGTCATTTCCGAACGTGGGTGCAGATGGATGAGTCGCTGCAGGACTCAAATGGTGTCTGCACCTCTGCGTTACTGAGTCTGGACAGAAGTGAAGCAATAACCACTGCCTGGTTCTTCCTCCCATGTGCATGTCCCAGTGCATTAATGTTAAAGAAGAGCTCCATCAGGTTGAGTCTGTGCTTTGTCTTAATTTGTGTTCTGATGCTCCATTGAATCTTTGCATTAAACCAATTGAGAGTCAACTGTGGTGTAGAATCTAGCTCGTACTATATGGGGAGCCATTGATATTTCTCAACCAGTTGTTGCTGTAACCTGTTTTTTCCCTTACAGCCATGGTCATCGCAGTGACAGGTAACTCTTCTCTGTGCCGGGTGTTTTAGGTCTGATCCTATGCTCAGGTTTGTCTTATGCTTCAAGGTGGCAGCCATCTTGGAACACGTAGTGATGTCATGTGACTAGGCCTCCCTAGGTCCTTTTCTATATCTATGTGTGTGTGATGCATGTTAATCCTCAATGTGCTTCTGAGATTAACCAAACTGCAACTAAACCAGCACAAATCTACAGTCTAGCACCAATAAATAATGAATTGCTTTAATTTTGTACCGTGTCTGGAACAGCCAACCAGGGATTTCTGGAGATAAGTCATTGTTGGAATGTAGGAAACATTGTGGCTAATTTCTGCTCAACAACATCCCAACCTAAAAAAAATTCTCTGAGATCCTTGTAATAAGTGGGTAAGTGTTGGTTAGGGTATTGGATGTGATAGGGGAACTTGGAATCAATCTGCAGGCCAGCCGACATCTGTAGAAAGAGGAAGTGGGCTGGAAAAGAGTGAGGCTAGGAGGGTGAGAGTGGGAGGTGGAACCTCATCCCCATTGGAACCCATGAGTTGTTTCTGCAGTGCCTGGGTTGTGTTGCTGACTTGGTTTTTACTCCAATGTTGAACGAAAGGTTAAGGATTCCTCTATCCTCGCTGTGTGAACTGGTTCTTCAAAGGTCTTTGTGAAGAGCCTTTCACTCCCAGTGAAGTCACAGAACAGGCTCTGTTACAATTGACCCATAAGTAAACGGACGGGACATAAACCAGAGACAGTATCCAGAGGAATCCTTATCCCATGAAACTGACTCTGCTTTTTTTTTAAGGTGGTGTCTTCCAAATGCTTAGCTAAACCCTTTCTAACATGGAATATAAATCAAATTATTTACTTATTTCTCCTTCCTTAACAATTGTATTCTGAGGGTTACTTATGACATTTGAATAAACCATTACTACTTAGTTCATTAATGTTTCAATAGTTTTAAATTTGAAGCTAACTGCATGAAAAAAAATACAAGCAATAGGGGACCATATACGGTAACTGTTCAGCAACTCTAATACATTTCCAGAAGGTTTAAACTAATCTATCAGGAGTGGGGAGGGCTGAACCACTGGGTCACCCTTCTACCAAATTAGTTTGAAGCATTCCTAACTGCAGTAGCAAGCTTCCCTGCAAGGATATTGGTCCCCTTGAAGTGAAGAAGGAATCTCATACACCAGATAGATTTACCATATTATCAAGGGGACGCATGGGGTAGAAAGTAAGAATCTGTTTACCCTGGTTGTGGGGGGGTGTCTAAAATTAATTTTAGATCAATCCTACTTCAATGCTGTTGGCTCAAAGCCTCATAGTGTTGTTTTTCTCAGAAGCTGTTTATTATTCGAGATACGGTGAATACCTTCTCTCGTCCCAAGGTAATCTTGAAAACCTGAAACTTCCACGCATCGTTCTAGACTTCTTTCTTTTGCTACTTTCCCAGTAGCTACAAAGAGACAATTTGTATTTGAAGACTTTCAGGGCAAAAATGACTTTCCCCTGGCCCAACAGTATTTCTGGCTTGAGAAGAGAAATCGGAAGCATCCCAAGCTGAACAAGGAATCAAAGTGGAAGTTCAAATGTCTAACACCCTCTGCTCCTAAATCTAATGATTCCTGAAAATTTAGTTTGAGAGGTGATTTGATGATCATCAACATAGTTTATCAGCTAAAGGGATTAAAGGCCATTGTTACTTTCAAACTAGAATGGATGTGCACACCATTGTCTGAAATGTTTCCTTTTGTGTTCTCAGGGCAGATGGACGTCGATGGTCCCTTGCCTCCCTGCCGTCCTCGGGCTATGGTACCAACACTCCCAGTTCCACTGTATCTGTATGTGCTACTTCTTTCACTTTCACCACTGAAGGTTTAAAAAAGAAGCATGCATTAAGAGTCAATGCTGGATGTTCTCTATGGTGTGAACCATTTCTAACTTCATCAACAGCAACCCACACTTATGCATTGTATACTGGAGTGCCGTCACACAAAGGATATCTACTGATTTTATTTAGAGGCGTGGCACAGTCCAGGCCCTTCTGGCCTGACGAGCCCAAGCCACCCAGTTACTCTCATGTGGCCAATTGTGTAACCTGTACGTCCTTGGAATGCGGGAGGAAACTGGAGCTCCTGGAGGAAAACAACGCAGTCACAGGGAGAATTTACAAACTCCTTACAGGCAGTGGTGGGAATTGAACCTAGTTCACTGGGCACTGTAATAACGTTTTGTTACACTGCCATGCCTCCTTGGAGAGGGTACAACAGCTACTTCTGGTACTTGGTACAGACAGAATCGGCTGCACCTGAACAAGAATGGGATAAATATACTTGTAGGGAAGCTTGTTTGTGCATTTAGGGAGGGATCTACCTAATTTAGCCAGATGGATGGGGCTGAGCCACATGGTCACCCCCTGCCAAACTAGTTTAAAGCCTATGTGAACAAACTACTTCCCAGCAGGAATATTGATCCCTTTGCAGTGGAGAAGGAGTCGAAAACAAAAGACAGGTTTACAGTACTATGAGGGGCTTGGACTGGGTGGATAGTGAGAATCTATTTACCCTGGGGGGGGGTGTCTGTAACATGAGGGGATGGAGATAAGGAAAGAGTTTAGATGGGAGAATGAGGAAAGGTATTAACTTAATGGGATGTCTCCATGTATTTCTCATGGGGGCCCTTTACCTGGCTGCAGTGACTCATTGAGTGGCCAGAGACAGTTGAAGGGTGAGATGAGGAAAGGCTGAACGAGCCAGAAGGTAACTGACTGTTGAGCTGATGATGAGATAGGAGGTGGAAACAGAGTATTGGAGCAGTACCGCACAGAAACAGGCTCTTTCACCTATCTAGTCCAGGCCGAGCTATTATTCTGCCTAGTTCCATCGACCTGCACCCAAGCCATAGCCCTCCATACCACGTAACTATCCAAATTTCCCATAAATGTTGAAATCAAGCCTACATCCACCATTTCCACACTTGCAGTGAAGAAGTTCTCCCTCAGGTTTCCCTTAAGCATTTCACCTTTCACCCTTAACCCATGAGGCCTAGTTGTAGTCTCACCCAATCTCGACAGAAAAAGCCTGCTTTCATCTACCCTGCCTATACCCCTCGTAGTAGTTACTCCTGAGTGAGGATTAGGAATCATTTACGGTGGTGGGGGAAAACCAACCTAAAGAGCCCAGGTGAGAGTTGTGGGTGCATTTGGGGCTTTCAGGGTTGGTTAAATTCAATTACATGTCTAGTTCTAGCCCCAATACCTAAGGATGATGAGAGTGAGCTAAAAAGGGCAGAGAGGTGATACTCCCGAAAGTGGCTATGGATGAAGGACTGTGGGGGCAAGTTTAAGGTAGAGAGACTGGTAGCTGTTCCCCACGGAAGAGGGAAGAGAACTGAGGGGGCTGCTGGATTATACTGGGCTAGTTTCAGGTGCTCCAATTGGGAGTAGGGAATTTGGGACAGAGGTACATGGGGAATTTGAGGAAGAGCTTCAAAGGGCCGAATAGTCTCCTTCCTTCCTCTGTTGGCCAGGTTGGGGAGGAGGGAGCGGCGAAGCATGAATTCAGGAGCTCCAAAATGGAGGGTAGTGAGCGATGGTTCCAGCAGCCATATTGGGCACTATCAGAGGAGGGAGCTGCATTCCTACTGATTTCTGGATGCTGGGGTTCAATTCATCCCCTCTCAGTCAGACCTCCTTTCACTTTGAATCCTCGCAGTCTTCGTGCTCGTCGCAGGAGAAACTCCACCAGTTACCCTTCCAGCCCACGGTGGACGAGCTGCACTTCCTGTCCAAGCACTTTGGGAGCACAGAGAGCATCACCGACGACGATGGGGGGCGCCGCTCACCAGCTGTCAGGCCTCGCTCCCGGAGCCTCAGGTCAGCACTTCCCCGGCTGTGATCTGGTGATGTTTTTCTGGTAGGGAGCTGGTGTGGCCACAAAGGGCCAAATGGCAATCAGCTGTGCTGTTACACTCTATAAATTTATCAAAGAGGCACAACTGTCAAATACTCGAAACTTCTCTCATTGATTTCATAGAACATGGAAAACTATTGCGCACCACAGGCCCTTTGGCCCAAGAAGGAGCTCCGAACCCTCAGTCTGTTCTAAGATCAATCTAGCCAGTTTCTCCTACGTAATCCTCCATTTTATGACATCCACGTACCTATCTAAGAGTTTCCTAAATGCCCCTAACGTATCTGCCTCTACCATCAGTCCTGGCAGGGGGTGCCACACATCCACACTCTCTGTGTAAAGAATTTACCAGTGCTATTCCCCATACTTTCCTCCAATCACTTTGAAATTTTGTCCCCTTGTAAGAGCAATTTCCTCCCTTGGAAAAAGTCTCTGGTAGTCCACACTATCTATGCCTCTTATCATCTTGTACTCCTCTATCAAGTCACATCTCATCCTCCTTTGCTCCAGTCAGAAAACCTAGATCATTCAACCTTTCTTCACAAGACATGCTCTCTAATTTATGCTGCAACATCACCACGAAGGTCTTGAACTCAATTCCCTGACCAATGAAGCCCAACACACCATATGACTGCTTAATAACCCCATCAACTTGCACGGCAACTTTGAGGGACATGGATCCCAAGATCCCTTTGTTCCTTCGCACTGCCAGATATCCTATCATTGACCCTGTATTCTGTCTTCAAATGTGACCTTTCGGAATGAATCACTTCACACCTTTCTGGGCTGAATTGTCTGCCATTTCTCAGCTGAGCACTGTATCCTGTCAATGTCCCATTGCAACCTGCAACAGCCCTCCACACAATACACAACTCCACCTACGTTTCTGTCATCTGCAAAGGTTGGTGGAGTTGTGGATAGTGTGGAGCAGGTGTTCCCAACTGGGGTCTATGGACCCCTTGATTAATGGCATAAAAAAGGTTGGCAAGCCCTGGTGTGGAGGGTTGTTAGGATAAGTGAGGATATGAATCAGACCAGACTCATAAAGTGGAATCTTGTATGACCACAGCACCTTCCAACCAATTAGCTTTGAGATTTGCTCTTTCATCATGGGAAAACATGTAGCCAGTTCATGGATCCACAAACACCGTTAGATCCTTAAAGATAAGCTGCCCTGATAACATTGGCCTTGTGCTCCTGTGATAGAGATGTCTGTTTGCCTTGATAGACTAACATACTGAAGAATAGCAAGGAAAGAGAGCTGAGATCATAAGATAGACAATAGACAAAAGGTGCAGAAGTAGACCATTCGGCCCCTCGAGTCTGCACCGCCATTCTGAGATCATGGCTGATCATTCACTATCAATACCCAGTCCCTGCCTTGTCCCCATATCCCTTGATTCCCCTATCCATCAGATATCTATCCAGCTCCTTCTTGAAAGCATCCAGAGAATTGGCCACCACCGTCTTCCGAGGCAGTGCATTCCACACCTCCACAACTCTCTGGGAGAAGAAGCTCTTCCTCAACTCTGTTTTAAATAACTGACCTCTTATTCTCAATCCATGCCCTCTGGTACTGGACTCTCCCAACATCTGGAACATATTTCCTGCCTCAATCCTATCAAATCCTTTAATTATCTTAAACGTTTCAATCAGATCCCCTCTCAATCTCCTCAATTCCAGCGTGTACAAGCCCAATCTCTCCAATCTCTCTGCGTAAGACAGCCCTGCCATCCCAGGAATCAACCTAGTGAATCTACGCTGCACTTCCTCAATTGCCAGAATGTCCTTCCTTAAACCTGGAGACCAAAGCTGTACACAATATTCCAGGTGTGGTCTCACCAGGGCCCTGTACAAATGCAAAAGAACATCCTTGCTCTTGTATTCAATTCCCCTTGTAACAAAGGCCAACATTCCATTTGCCCTCTTCACTGCCTGTTGCACTTGCTCATTCACCTTCATTGACTGGTGAACTAGGACTCCTAGGTCTCTTTGCATTTCTCCCTTACCTAACTCGACACCGTTCAGACAATACTCTGCCCTCTTGTTCCAGCTTCCAAAGTGGATAACTTCACATTTATTCACATTGAATGACATCTGCCAAGTATCTGCCCACTCACTCAGCCTATCCAAGTCTCCCTGTATTCTCCTAATGTCCTCTTCGCATGTCACACTGCCACCCAGTTTAGTATCGTCAGCAAACTTGCTGATATAGTTTTCAATGCCCTCATCTAAATCATTGACATAAATCGTAAAGAGCTGTGGTCCCAATACAGAGCCCTGTGGTACCCCACTAGTCACCTCCAGCCAGTCTGAGAAACACTCATTCACTGCTACCCTTTGCTTTCTATCTGCCAACCAGTTTTCTATCCATGTTGAAACCATGCCCCCAATGCCATGAGCTCTGATTTTACTCACCAATTTCCTATGCAGCACCTTATCGAATGCCTTCTGAAAATCTAGGTACACAACATCTACTGGCTTACCCTCGTCTAACATCCTTGTCACACCCTCAAAAAACTCCAACAGATTAGTCAAGCAAGATTAGTCAAGCAGATTAGTCAAGCAAGATATAGGAAAAGAATTATTATCCCTCTCAACCCCATCCTCACATCTTCTCATAATATTTGATGCCCTTACTAATGAAGAACCTATCAACCTCCACCTTAAATACACCCAATGACTTGGCCTCCACAGCCACCTGTGGCAATGAATTCCACAGTTTCACTACGCTCTGGCTGAAGAAGTTCCTCCTTACTTCTGTTCTAATGGCATGGATTGTGAACGAGTGACCCATGTTCTTGTAATTCTTTATACTACATCAGAATGCGGAGATGTTCTCCATGGGTTGTTGACCTAAATAATTTTTGGCTTCTGATCTGTTCCAGCCCCGGGCGCTCTCCTTCCTGCTACGACAATGAAATAGTGATGATGAACCATGTCTACAAGGAAAGATTTCCGAAGGTAAGGAGCAGAAGGGAATTGGTCCAGGGTCCATTTAGTCCAGACTGTGAATGACATACTTGCTTCAGGTGTTGTGACTGTAACAAGCTGGTACTGAGAGTGAGGGCATGACGCAAAAAGTGAGTAAGCATCTCCAACTTTGATCTGGAGCCTGAAGTGGTTTGTTGCTGTGTGCTACATATGGACTGCCATCTCATTTTGAAGTCTCTTCTGTTTTCCACTCAATATCAGTATTCCTGTGTTCTGAATACCGTTACAAAAACCAGCCTCCCTGCCATGAATTCTCTGCTTCAATAAAGCAGCCAACATAATTAAAGACTGCACCCACCACAACATTCTGTCTTTGCCCCTCTCCCATTAGTCAGAAGATACAAAAACCTGAAAGCACATACCACCAGGCTCACAGATAGCTTCTATCCCAATGCTATACACTTGAATGAACCTCTTGTAGCAAAAAATGGACTCTTAACCTCAGAATCTACCTTGTTGTGATCTTGCATTTTATTGTTTCCCTACTCTTCGCTTTCTCTATAGCTGTTCTGCATTCTGTTATTGTCTTCCATTCTACCACCTCAATGCATATTGTCCATACATATTTGATCTATATAAACAGTATGAAAGACAAGCTTTTCAGTATAATTTGGTACATGTAACAATAATGAAACAATACAGATAAAGGTGTGGAGCACTCATTTTGCCCACCTATTCCACTTTGACCTTGGCGCACCCATTTACACAACTACTACATAATTCTTACTGTGTTCCCATCAGCTCCTCCCTAATCCTTCTACTCATTTACACACTAGGGGCAGATTACAGAAGCCAAATAAGTAATTTGCCAACCAGCACATTTTTGGGACATAGAAGTGAACCAGTTACCCGGGGAAACACACACACACACACACGCTCAGGTAGAACATGTAAACTCCACATACAACCAGCAAAAACAGCTGTTTGTGTTGTTTCATTACTCTCAGTGGAAAACTTTTGTTCGTATGCCATTTGGGCAGATCACGCCACACAGAAGTATATTAAGGGAGTAAAACAAAACAGAAGGCACAGTATAGTATGTTGAAGTTGTGAATTGATAATAAATTTACTTCAGTATTATAGCCTACTGTTTCTCCATATTTAGCAGAGAAGTGACTTGGGTTGGCCACAAACTAGAGGAAAAGGGGAAGGTGTTTGTACTGAAGGGCCCAGTGATTTGCACATAAACTTTTTTCACTGTTTGGAATGTCTGGAATCAAGGGGATAGCAGAAATAAAGTTAGGCGAAACTTCTACACTCGAAGGTATTGACATTAAATTCTCTTCTCCAAATGTCACATTGCTGAGCCAGTTCTTCATTTTCAGTCAGACATTGAGAGATTTGCAAGGGATAGTGAAGAATGCTAGTTTGTGGGCTTAGTTCACAGGTCAGGTACAATTCTATTGACTGATAGAATATACTGGAGGGGCTGAGTGGACTTTACTGGCCCTAACTCTTCCAAAGCCACAATAGACAGAAGGTTTATTTTTGGAAAGATTTCTTATTGCCTGCAGGAAATTGGCAACCTTGCACGTAACAGGTGAAATTTGTTCTTGGAGCCTCAATTAAGTTTTTCTTTAGGTGGATGTCAATCTTGTGCTGTCATTGCTTCTGTAGGCCACGGCACAGATGGAGGAGAGGCTACAGGAGTTCTTCACAGTCAACGCGCCTGAGAACGTGCTCCCATTGGCTGATGGGGTCCTCAGCTTCATCCATCACCAGATCATTGAGATGTCCAGAGACTGCCTGGATAAGTCACAAGAGGGCCTCATCACGTCTCGCTACTTCTACGAGCTGCAGGAGAACTTGGAGAAGCTGCTTCAGGATGTGAGTTGATTTGTCTGTCGCCATGCGACCCATCCTCTCACACTAGCTCAAGGGCTGTCAATTGCCCTTTGGGACAATCAAAATGCTTGGAAATATTTGCATCCTAGTCAATCCAACAACATCCACAAAAAAAGTTCAACAAGCTGTTTTTAACTTTTTTTTCTAAAAAAAATCCTTTAAATCTGTAGAAGTATCTGAAACTTAAAAATGGGCATGACCCAGACAACTAAGAAAGGTTGGAATAAAGCTAAGCAGGCGTTTCAACTAAAGCACGTCACAGGCTTAAAGTTAAATCTGATTGGTTAGAACATCTTTTCCTCACGTATGCATGATATAAACAATTAAATATAAGAGCAGAATTAGGCTATTCAGCCCATTGAGCCTGTTTTGCCATTCAATCAGAGCCGATTTTGTTTTCAGCCTCATTTTGCCCCTTATCAGCTTTTGACCCCATCTCCCTTTTGCCAGTCAAGAACCATACAACCTCTGCCTTAAATGCACCCAATGACTTGGCCTACACAGCCCTCTGTGGCAACAAATTCCACAGATTCACTACCCTCTAGTTAAAGCAATTGTTCCCATCTCAGTTCTCAAGGGAAGTCCCTTTATTACGGGGCTGTGCCCTCATATCCTGAGCTCGCCTACTCATGGATGCATCCTCTCCATGTCTACTCTATCCGGGCCTTTCAGTTTCTGGTAAGTTTCAATGAGAACCCCCCCCCCCCCCCCATCCTTCTGAATTCCATTGAGTACCATCCCAGGGATGTCAAATACTCCTCATAGATAAGTCTCTGATACCCATGATAATTCTTGTGAACTTCCCCTGGACCCTATCCAGGGCCAGCATGTCCTTCCTGAAGTATGGGGGCCAAGGTTGCTCACAACTTGATCTATGCAGGTAGGCCTGCTGTAACATGATTGTTATATTCTGTAGAGTCCTCATATTGTAGAAAGTTGAATTATAATAGAACAACTTGCAGTTGTCTTCAAAGCACAGGCTTAAATAGCTGTTCTAATTCTCGATCTTGCTGTAACCGTGTAATGCACAGTGTTCCCTAATCTACCAATCACACTATAATGAATCCACATTACGGACACAATTTTTACCTTTACCCTCACACATTTCCAGATGGTCTTTGACAGCTTGTCACGTAAAAGCTTGCTGCACAAGTTCAAGTTTGTTGTTGTCACAGGCTAAAGGTGTTATGAAAATGAGCTGCTTTTTGCAGCAGCAGAAATGAGAGCTCACAGTACTGAAAGAGGCATGATTATGGAGTCCCTCTCCCATCAGGGAAGAGGCTACCTAACATCCATGTTTGGACCACCAGACTCAAAAACAGTTTATTCCCCCAAACTCCCCCACCCATTAACCCACCTCAGCACCACTATGTCATTGCTGTCTGACTCACCTTATGTACAAATACTCCTGCACCCAGTGTCACTTTACATACTTACAATCAGACTCTTTATATAAGTTTAAGGTTGTTATAGCCGGGTGTGGTAATGGGGACATGTTCCCACAACCTATTAAATGTTCCCAATGGCGTGTGCTTCAAATAGCCTCTGACAACTAAGTCCAGCTCCTGGCCTTCATGTGTGGCTTAGCTACTAAGTCCAGCGGAACTGTTTCAATTGACAGGAGAAGGGGCAAAGTCTTAAAACCAGTCGATTCCAGCAGATGGGGCTTGTCAGCTGTGGTTGGCAGCTCAGCTAGGAGAAGGAAAACTCTGATCTCAAACCTCCGCTGCCTTGCACCTAATCCTACTCATGGGGAAGGCTTCGGGAGTAAACCCCGAGGGGAAAATCCAGAGATGGAGTCCCTAAGGCAGTCCTACATTGAGCTCAATGCTGGCTGGCAACTCCCGTGATGCTGCTGGTACCAAACTGTAGTGGTCTCTGCTGTTCCTTTGGGTTCATTAGTTGTGTGGTAGAGTAAGCTTGCTACAAGGGCAACAGCTTGCTCTCCATATTGCACTGCCCAGGCTTGCATGTCTAGACAGCTAGGACACAATATTCATGGACAACTCTGACTGACAGAGGCCCTCACATAAGCCAACCATATGTATTTATATTTTTGTGTTTTTTAAGGTGCAGAGATCTGGAGTAACAATCATTTCATTGGAGTACTAATGAATGACAATGAACAATCTTGAATGTTGAAGGGTAGTTATCACAGGGAAGACCGAGTCAGGACAAATGGGTCTTCTGCAGGTTGGGTAGTTGTAATGGAATGCCCCAAAGATCACTTCTTGTACCACAACTATTTGCATGAATGAATTAAAGATAAAGATTAGTTTTATCTGGCACACGCACATTGAAACGTCCAGTGGAATGCATCGTTCTCGCCAACAACCAACACAGTCCAGGGATGTGCTGGGACTGCCTGTAGGTGTTGCCATGTTTCCAGTGCCAACGTTGCATGCCCACAATTTAATAACCCTAAGCATATGTCTTTTGGAACGTGGGAGGAAACCAAAGCACCCAGGGGAAATCCACATGTCCATGGGGAGAATGGGGCGGGTTGTAAGGGATCCATGCTATCAATGCGATCCCTCAAATCTACAAGAGATATAGATATAGATGGGAAAAGGATGAGGGAAAGTAGAATCAACAGGCTGATCATTATCTAAACGGGGAAGGGGAGACATTGCAAATGTGTGATGTACGTGTTCTGGTAATAGAATGAAAAGTAGGTAAGCAGGCAAATGTAGCAAGCAGTTAGGAAGACAAGTGGCATACTCAATAGCCTTTTCATGCTATAGAGTTGGAGTTTAGAAATGGGGAGATCTTGTTGCATTTGCATAGGGTGTTGGTGAGAACATAGCTGGGTACTGTGCTGTTCATTCTCCCTTATCTCAGTAGGGATATACTGACAATGGAGGCAGTATGGAAGGGATTCCCTGGGATAATTTCTGGGAAGAGATAGTTGCCCCATCAGGAATGGCTTAAAGGAGTTGGATCTGTACTTTCCAGAATTCAGAAAAATAAATGGTGATGCATTGAAATGTTAAGATCCTAAGAGGGTGTGCAAGATGGATACTGAGATGTTTCCACCAGTGGGAGAGCCTCAAATGAGGGACTGAGAAGTGCAGGAATTTCTCACAGAGTGTGGTGAATACCTAGACATCACTATCCCAACAGTTGTGGAGGCTGGATCATTGGACACATTTTTTGAAGAGATTGATAATTTTTTGAAAGATAAGGGTATTGAAGACTGTGGTGATCTGGTATAGAAGAGGAGATGAGGCCTGGGATAGATCTATCATGATCACATTGAATGCTGGACAGGCTTCAAGGTCAGGTGGCTTACCATTTCCTTTGTACAATAGATATATATTTATATATACCTAGACACATACATATCTACACAAACCCTTCTGAGGCAGTTGCTTGAGATCAAGAATACTTCCAACACAGTTTTGTAGTTCTGAAGTTCATGTACACAAATCCCTACAGATTCAGATTTATTTATCAAATGTGCATAATTAACATCACATGAACTGCATCATTTGATTACAACTGACACAGCTAAGGATGTGCTGGGGGCAGCCCGCAAATTTCGCCACATATTCTGGGCACCAGCATAGCACACGTTCAGTGCTCACCAGAACAACACAGAGCACAACAAGTAACAAAGCATCAACAGCAAAACAAGCCCTTCCCCCCCCCTCCCCTCCACCCACACACGGACACTCCTTCAACTCCAGTACAGGCCTCTGTGTCTCCGTTCTCCAGGGTTTAGCCCGTTGACTTAGGTATACCAGGTTTGTGCATATTTGATTAGACAAGCCCCACGCTTGCACAGGTACCTTGTCAATCATACAAACTCTTACTCTTTCCCTCTCTCTACCTGTCGCAAGCTTATTCTCCACCACTTAATACAATTATGTCTGGTCTGATTAAAACCTCAGCTGCATAGTCTTGTTAACTTGTGGCAACCTTTCACCTCTTTACTTATCTACCTACCTCTGCCATAATAACTTTTCAGAGAATCTGCTTCCACTATCTATGGAAGAAGGGTTCCAAAGACTTGTAACCCTCTGAAAGACATCAAGCTGTCCACCCTTAAGTAGGCCATACTTTCTTTCTAGAGAGTGACACAGACAGAATGCTGGAGGAACACAGCAGTTCAATCTGCATCTGTGGAGAGCAATAAACAGTCAACATTTTGGGCATCTATAGAGAGGACTAAACAGTCAAAACTTTGGGCCAAGATCCTTCATCAGAACTCTGATGAAGGTTCTCAGTCAGAAATGTTGACTGTTTATTCCTCTCTATAGATCTTGCCTGACCTGCTGGGTTCCTCCAGCTTTTTCTGTGTTGCTCTGGATTTCTAGCAGCTGCAGAATCTCTTGGGTTTATTCTAAACATTGATTCCTGGTTCTAAGGAGACATTCTTTCCACCTCCACCTGTTCAAGACCATTTAGGATTTCATAATTGGATAAAATTCATCCTAAACTCTAAATAGATGTACTGTACAAGTCTGGGTCACTCAACCAAAGGCAACCTACCCATTCCAGGTAAACCTTCTTGGAACTGATTCACATAAAATGACATCTTTCCTTTAATATGGCAAGCTGTATTGTACAAAGTATACTCAATGTAGTCTCATCGGTGCACTACACAATTGATACAACATCCCTGCTACTTTTGCGTTTAAGTTCCTAGCAATAAAACAGTAATGCTTTGCTCATTTTCCAAGTTCCTTCTTGGTCAGCATGCTTTTGTGAATCGCGCACCAGGTCACCAGATTACCTTGATCCCAGAATTCTGCAATGTCTCAGCATTTAGACCAATGTGCTTCTGCTTCACTATCATGCAAAGTGGACAGCTTCACTGTTTCATTTATTATCAAAGTATACAACTCTGAAATTCTTCTTCTCCTGGTAGCCATCAAACCAAGAAAGAAAAGCAGCACGATCATCAAAGCATTAATTCCCCCTCCCTACACAAAGAAAATGAACAAACAACAGGATAGGCACATCAACTCCCAAGTCTCTCCTCCTGCACAAAATGAACAAAACAGAACAGGTACCCTGACCACCCCCCACCCCCCCCCCCCCCCATTCCCTCACCAGTACAAAAATATGAAAGATCGGGCCAAAAACAGAACAAAAAAACTATAAGACTGGGAAAAGTCTAGAGTCCAAGTCCACATCCAAAACACAGAAAACCTGGGCAACATTCTCTGGGCACAGTGGCAGGCTTTCCCCTCACTGGTGACATAGCAGAGCAATCCTCAGAAATCAAACTTGATAGAGGTTTGTGTAAGATGATTAGAGGCAGAGATAGAATGGACAGCAAGATCCTTTTTCCTAGGCAGAAATGGCTAATATAACAGTGCATAGTTCGAAGGAGTTTGGAAGAAAATTGGAGGTGATGTCAGATCTAGGTTTTTTACAGAGTGCTGGATGCATTGGACGCCTGGCCATGGGTGGTAGTAGAGGTAGATACATCAAAGAGACTTAGCCAGATGAATGAAAGAAATGGAGGGCCATGAGGGATGGAAGGGTTAGATTGATATCGGAGTGGCTTAAAAGGTCAGCACAACATCATGCAATGAAGAGCCTACATTGTTGTATGCTCCATGATCTAATTGGTATGTTTTTTCCCTGCATTCTATCTCCTCTCTTTTTGAATAATTGAGTTACACGTCCTATCTTGTACAATAGAAATGTATAAAATCAAGAGGAGCATAGGTACATTACTGCATCCTTTCTCATTCCAGAGAATTTTGAAATATTAAATCCAGCATGTTATCTGTCTCAGTAGACACAAATTTTTAGAGACATAGGAGACCGCAGGACTCTGGGAGGAAGCGAATCATAACAAGCTACTTAATCAAGGGAGGAATAATAATAGGCAGTAAATGGTGACTTTGCCAGTAGATCCTGCAAAAAAAATTTTTAAAAAGCTCCGTATCCAGAAAAAAAGCCGTCAGGTTTCATTCTAATTACATCTTTATTTCATGTGCAGTCTCATTCAAAGACATTTGTGGCATAAGGAAAAGCCCCATTGTCTGTTCTAGCTATGTTGGAGTTTTGAGGGAACTATTTCACTAGGGACTTCGCTGAGTAAATGGTCTTGTTACTGAATTGTAAATCAACCGACTTAAACTGCTGAGCCAGTGTCAGAAGTTTAAATTCCACCATGTTAACAGGGGAAATTAAATTCAGTTAATTAGAGAAACCTGAAATAGAAAAGCTATTATCAGTGGTAGTAACCATAGAATTACCACTTAATGGCTTTTCCCAGTCTAGCCTACAGTGTGACGACAGACCTACAACAATATGGGAGATGTTTTAATACCATTTCAAGCAGGAAGCTGCTTAGCCTGGGATCAAGTAGTTATAGAACAACATGTCATGGAAATGGGCCATTCAGCCCAACTCATTCATGCTGACTAAAATAACCATCTAAGCTAGTCCCATTTACTTGTTTTCAGCCATATCCCTCTAATCACTCCCTAATTATTTGTCTGTCCAAGTATTTTTTTAAATGCTGCAATTGTAGCTGCCTCAACTCCTTCCTCTGGGAACTTGTTCTATATACTGACCACCCTCAGTGTGAAAAAGTTTCCACTCCGGTCCCCTTTCTAAGTCATTCTCTTCTCATCTCAAACCTTTTTCTTTTAGTTTTTGATTCCTCTTCCCTGGGAAAAAGACTGTGTGCCCTCACCCTTATCTATTGCCCCCCCATCATTTTATACATTTCTATTAAGTCACCCTTACTTTCCTATGCTCCAATGAATAAAGTCCCTACTCAACCACTCTCTATGACTCAGGGTCTCAAGTCCAAGTGACATTCGCATGTTCCTCCCTGCCATTGAAAGTATCTGCATCTGCTGCCTCAAGAAGACAGCTTTATCATCAATGACCTCCGCCTTCCTCTCCATGTATCTCCTTACAGCTGCCAACAGGCAGGGGGTACAGGACTATAAAGTCCTGCGTCACAGCTGCTTCCCGTAAACCATTACATTCACACACCCTTGGGTGTGTTGGCTGTTTACACAAATAACACATTTTGCTGTATGTTTTGATGTACAGGTGATAAATACATTTGAATCTTGAAGCTGCAAAATCCCAATCGTTAACTGAGTATAGCAACACAGTGACATCTTTGCACTACAATGAACTGTTTGTTTTTGATATTTGTGTTCTTTCTTCTATAATTTATGTTTATTTTCTGTTCTTCTTGTGTCTCCAGTGCCATGTGCCTGTGATGCCATGAGACTGGGCAGTATGTTTTTCATAGCACCTGTCCATAGATGTACTCATGCATATGGCAATAAACTTGACTCGACAAATCTTTGTACTCTTTCTGATTTGATGATGTTTCTCCTATATACAGAGTAACTAGGACTGTACACCAACTGCAGCCTCACGAGCATCATTTACAACTAGCGAGGGTAATTAATAATGATTTGCCTGTGGAACCTGTGAGAAAATTAAAAATGATAGATCCATGTGCTACAAGAACTTTTAAGGTCTTACTTTGCCAACCAACCATTCCTTCTACCCCTCCCCACTCTTTTCTACCTTTTCTCATGGAAAGAGAAAAATTTTAAAAAGAACAAGAAAGAAGATTTTTATTTTTGGGGTCTTCCTGTAGCAAAGCAGTTAGTATAACACTACTTCAGTGCCAGCAACACCTACTGCTCTCTGTGAGGAGTTTGTATGTTCTCCCTGTGACGGCATTTCCTCCTGGTGTTCCAGTTTCCTCCCAAATTCCAAAAACATAAGGAAGGGTTAGTAGGTTAGATGGTTATGTGGGTGTAATTGACCAGCATGGGCTCATGGGTTGGAAGGGCTGTTACTGTCCGCTCTTTAAATAAAATAAATAAGCAAACTAGTAATATTATTCTTCCTATAATTTGGCTGTCTGCAGAACTGATTGGGGTGTACTCTCAGTGGCCACTTTAGACACTTGTGTGTGAAAATCTCAGGAGATCATTAGTTTCTGAGATACTCAAACCACCCCGTCTGACATCAACACTCATTCCATGGTCAAAGTCACCTAGGTCATATTTTTTCCCTTGTTAATGTTTGGTCTGAACGACAACTGAACCTCTTGACCATGACTGCCTACTTTTATGAATTGAATTGCTGCTACATGATTGGTTGATTAGATATTTATATTAACAAGTAGGCGTACAGGTGTAGCTGATAAAGTAGCCCCGAAGTGTAATCTCCTGACCATATTGGTGCTAAGGAAGTGAATTAACACCAGTTGCTACCCTTGCTGATCGTCACCCTTCATTCGTGTCACTTTGACTCCCTCAGCACTGCAGCGATTAGTGTGTTGTGGGACAGCTCTCTAATGGCCAGTGTATCTGCCCCCCTGCAGGCTCATGAGCGGTCAGAGAGTACAGAAGTTGCTTTTGTAACACAACTAGTGAAGAAACTGCTGATCATCATCGCCCGGCCCGCACGTTTGCTGGAGTGCCTGGTGAGTGTGCTTTGTGTTATGAAATTATATTCACAGGAGATTCTACACCCAGAAATCCAAAATAACACACGCAGAATGCTCTCTGAACTCAGCTGGTCAGGCAGCATCTATGGTGAGGAATAAAGCGTCTACATTACAGGCTGGGACCCTTCATCAGGAGAGGAGTGTGCTATTGCTGTCCGGTGACTCCGGTGTGATCACTAAAATGGAGTCTTACCAAACAGCTCATGGGTGGACCAATGCAAGTCATATTGCTAGCAGATTTACTACCCATAAACATTCATTAGTAGTCTTGCTAAGCCTGTCCAACTTGTGATAACACCAACACCAAAATTGATGTAGAAGCTCATAGGGGAAGGCTGTACAGCCCATTTGTGGCCACGGAGACCTTTTTGGTTTTATCACACTTACTGCTAGTAACAGGCCTTCAATGTTCTCATAGGAGCTTTTTAAAAGTGTTGAATTTGTCCGTATGCCCCACGCTTCCAGGCAGTGAGTTCCGAATTGTAATTATGTTTATTATCACTGATATATGTTGTGAAATTTGTCGTTTTACTGCAGAAGTACAGTTCAATATATAAAGAAAACTATGTGTTACCGTAAGAAATATTTAAAAAGTGCAAAGAGAGAGCAATATAGTGAGGTAGTGTTCATGGACTATTCAGAGATCTGCTGGCTGAGTGAAAGAAGCTCCTAACTCCATCGCAGTCAGTGTCAAATCCATCCCAACTCCAGCACAGACAATGCCAACCCAATCCAAGTTCACCCCAGTCAACTCAACTCCAACACGGCCAATGCCAATGGGATTCCACTATGACCACTGACCAACTGACCAACGCAGCCCCACCAGAAGCAATACAAACCCAATGTGACCACAGCCAATCCCAACTCAATTAGACAAGGCTAATCCAAACTTGGCCCAAGCATGAAGACATGTAATATTTTTCTCTACCTAACCTGACCACATTATAACCTTTTCAGATACGCAGTTGATCTGTTGACCATCAACCCATCGACTAAGTACATGGGACACATACTGTAGTAACTGATCCTGACCTGATAAAGTGATCTCTGGGCTTGTTTTTCAGGATGTACACGCAATCTGATCTGATCCAGAAACGTATAGTCAGGTCCTGTTGGCTTTGGGTTAGGCAGTGAGGCTGTGATTCCCATCCGCACAAGTTCACACCTGAGCTTTTGACATCCCAGATCCACAGATGTCTTGAGTAAAATTATTAATAGGAATGCCTGGAAGAAATATTCTTCAACAGATGTAATAATGCTGAAAACTGTTACATGCTCATATTGAGAGTGATACTGGCCCTGGTTAATTATCATAGGAAATCTTTCAATAATCATCACTATGATTACAGTAGTAGTTAATTTACTGGAAAGCATTCTTTTGGATAGACAGACGTTAATTAGGGATAGTTAACATGGCTTTGTCTATGGTAAGTTGTATCTAACCAATCTTAAGAGAGTTTTTCGAGGAAGTTACCAGGCAAATTGATGAAGGCAAGGCAGTGGATGTTGTCCACATGGACTTTAACAAAGTCCCGCATGGAAGATTGGTCAAGAAGGTTCAGTCATTTGGTATTCAAGATGAGATAGTAAATTGGATTAGACAGTTGTTTTGCAGGAGAAGCCAGAGAATGGTAGTAGATGGTTGCTTCTCTGATTGAAGGTCCGTGACTAGCGGATTGCCACAGGAATCAGTGCTGGGTCCATTGTTGTTTGTCACCTGTAACAAAGGTCTGGATGATAATTTGCAGATGATATCAATATTAGAGGTGTGATTAACAGCGGGGAAGACCATTAAAGCTTGTAGCAGGATCTGGACCAGCTAGAAAAAATGGACTGACAAATGGCAGATGGAATTTAATGCAGACAAGTGTGGATTGTTGCACTTTGGGAGGACAAACCAGGGTAGGACTTACAGGGTGAGTGGTAGGGCACTGAAGAGTGTGGTAGAACAGAAGGATCTGGGAATACAAGTGCATAATTCCTTGAAAGTGGCCTTCAAAGTATTGAATACAGGAGCTGGATGTAATACTGAAGTTGTATAAGACATTGGTGAGGCCTAATATGAAGTATTTTGTCCTATTTTGGCCATATACCTGCAGGAAAGATGTCTATAAGATTGAAAGAGTGCAGAAAAAATTTACAAAGATGTTGCCAGGACTTGAAGATGTGAGTTTTAGGGAAAGGTTGAATAGGTTAGGACTTTATTCCTTAGAGCAGAGAGGAATGAGGGGAGATTTGATAGAACAACACGCATGAAATGCTAGAAGAATTCAACATTGAATGATGAATAAGCAGTCGACATCTTGAGCTGAGACCCTTCATCAGGACTGGAAAGGAAGGGAGAAGGTACTAGGGAGGAGGGAGGAGAAGGAAGGAGGTAGGGGATAAGAAGGTGATAGGTGAAGTCAAGTAAGTGGGGAAAGAGGGATAAACTAAGAAGCTGTGAGATGATGGATGGAAAAGGTAAAGGGGTGGAGAAGAAGGAATCTGATAGGAAAGGAGAGTGGACCATGGGAGTAGGGAAGGAGAAGAGGCACCAAGGGGAGGTGATAGGCAAGTGAGGTGAAGTGGCTAGAGTGGGGAATTAAAGAAGAGGGAAAGAGAAAATACCAGAACCTGGAAAAATTGATGTTCATGCCATCAGGTAGGACGCTACCTAGATGGAATATGAGGTGTAACTCCTCCACTCTGAGAGTGGCCTCATCATGCAGGAGAAAATGCCATGGATTGACTTGTTAGAATGGAAATGGGTATAGGAATTAAAACGTTTGGCCAATGGGAAATCCTGGCTTTTGCAGATGGAGTAAAGTCGTCCTCCAATTTACTTTGCGTCTTACCAATGGAGAGGAGGCCGCATTGGGAGCACTGGATACAGTAGATGACCCTAACAGATACTCGGGTGAAATATTGCCTCACCTGGAAGGACTAGGTATTTCTGGCACGACCAACATTTATCATTGACTTGAGTTATTCTTCTAAGATTTTCTGGATCTGTTGACCTTGCTAATATTGAACATAGAACATTACAACACTGTGTGGGCTCTTCAGCCCACAAAGTTGTGCTGACTTTTTAACCTTCTCACAGATCAATCTAACCCTTCCCTCCTACATAGCCTCCATTTTTCTTTCATCCATATGTCTACCTAAGAGTCTCTTAAATATTCCTAATGTATATGCCTCCACCACCACACTTAGCAGTATGTTCTTTACACTTACATGCTCTATACTAAAAACTCTGCCTCTGATAACCCCACCCCCTCATACTTTCCTTCAATCAGCTTAAAAATATATCTTCTTATATTAGCCGTTACTGCTCTGGGATAAAATACATTGGCTGACCACTCCATCTGTGCCTTTTATCATCTTGAGCACCTTTATCAATTTGTCTCTCATTCTCACCCTCACTAGGACTCTGCCATTAGAGCAGAACTGGAGGCACATCTAGCTTCAGACAAAGGTAGAAATGTCGAATCTCCTTCCTGACACAGCATTAATCATTCATATGGGTCATTAACTTCTAGTAGCCTCAGGAGCATTTTTATCTTTAAAGAGATTCAAAGTAGACTTCTGGAAAAGGATAAACACAAAGGATTTTGCAAATGTTGGAAATCTTGAGCAATACACACAAAATAATGGAGGAACTCAGCAAGCCAGGCAGCATCTATGGCGAGGAGTAAACAGTCACAATTTCGGACTGAGTCCTGAAGGGTCTCGGTCAGAAACATTGACTGTTTATACCCCTCTATAGATGTTGCCTGACTTGCTGAGTTCCTCCAGCACCTTGTCCATGTTGCTTTTGGAAAACGATCCCAGGCTGAGAGGGGTTTCCTCGGAGCTCCTCATTAACTTAGCAGGAAGAATGATGTGGGCTATGCTTACACAGAAGCAGCTCCAAGGTAATGGATTTAAAAGAATTTGGTGTAGCGTGAAGCTTTCTCAGAACTTGTTCTCTATCTCTCCTCCTCCCACTGACAGGAGTTTAATCCGGAAGAGTTTTACCATCTACTTGAAGCAGCAGAAGACCATGCAAAGGAGGGTCATGGTGTCAAAACTGACATCCCACGCTACATCATCAGCCAGCTGGGATTGACACGAGATCCTCTGGAGGGTAGGAACAGGCTGTCTTCTTGTTTCTTGTCTTCATTGCCTTTAGTTACATATTGCTCAATGCACAACATTGCCAACTTCCAGCACCTCATGCAGTGAAGAAACAGGCCCTTCGGTCAATTACATCCATGCCAGACTTTATGCTCATCTACAGTAATCCCACGTCCCACATTCAGATGTATCCTTCTAAATCTTGCTCGTTAAGTTTGTATCTAAATGCCTCTGAAACATGTTGCTAGAGGAGGTGATAGAATCGTAATTGTACGAGTGGAAGAAAGTTTAGTGGGGATGTAAGACAAAAGTTTTTTACACAGTGATAAGGTACTGGAATTCAGTGCTGTAAGAGGCTGATGCATTAGTGACCTCAAGTGACTCGTAGATAGGTACATAGATGAACAAAGTTTTTTGGGTTGTGTAGGAGCAAAGGGTTAGATTGATTGTGGAGTAAGTTAAAAGTTTGGCACCATATCGTGGGCTGAAAGGCCTGTACTGTATTGTGTAGCTCTACAATGTTCCCTCTAATTTGAAACCAGTGTGTGCAAAAACTCGTGCTGTGGAATTTGTTTCCCAGTGGCAACAACATGTGCGCACTGACTAATTTCTTCAACAAAAACAGTATAAATAAGCCAGTTATAAAATCTGCAGATAAATTACTTGCAAACTCCATTTTGTCAACACTATCCGGATAAGAAACCAGAAGAGGAAATCGGATTGTGCACGATCGTCAGATGTAAGCATGCTATTGAGGTAGAGAGCGACAACCTTTTGTGTACAGTTTAAATTCCTTTGTGCGGCAGTAGCCAAAGACGTGTGTGCACGCACACCTTAGAAGGCACATTGCTGCTCCATGTTCTATGTATCTGACTGGACCACCTCCTCTGGCAACATGTTGAAAATCAGCAGTCAGAAAAATCCATACAAAACGTATAATATTTATAATTCAGAAGGAATAGTATAAAGCCATTTTGTTCTTATAACTCTTAGAGAGGCCTTGACAGAAGTGTGTGGGCTGCAGGTAATTTGCAAAGGGGAGAGGAAATTTATTTCAGCCTGTGGTACAGTGATCTGATATTGATTGAAAGTTTGGGGGGGGTGGTGATAACTGCATTTCTTTCTTTCTTTTTCAATCTTTTTATTAAATTTCATATATAAAAAAAAACAACACATAATAATGAATAGATTACAGATTCAATAAACTTGAGATTACATTAGTAATAGGATAATAATATCCTATTAAAACATCCATCAACAAAAGGTACATAAATCAATCAAGTCTATATAAATATATATGAAAAAAAAACAAAAATAATCATCGAAAAAAGAAAAAAAAATTGAAATTATATATGAGAAAAAATATATATTGAAAAAAATACTAAACTAAAACTAACATGGGCAATAATAGCACTTTATAAATATATGAAGGTGTCAAGAAAAGAACTCCGGAACTCCATACCTGAACAAGGATAAGTAGAGAAAAGGATCTGAAATAGGCCAAATTAATTCATATGAAAGTGTCGAATAAATGGTCCCCAGGTTTCTTCAAATTTAATTGAAGAATCAAAGATAGTGCTTCTGATTTTTTCCAAACTCAAATAAGAAATAGTTTGGGAAAACCACTGAAATGTAGTAGGAGGATTTACTTCTTTCCAGTTTTGTAATATAGACCTTCTGGCAATTAATGTTACAAAGGCAATCATTCGTCTGATTGAAGGGGAAAGCTGATTGCCATCTTCATTTGGTATACCGAAAATAGCAGTAATAAAATGGGGTTGTAAATCGATATTCCATACTGAGGAAATGACATCAAAAATGTCCTTCCAATAGTTATGTAAAGTGGGACATGTCCAAAACATGTGAGTCAATGAAGCCACTTCTAAGTGACATCTGTCACATTGAGGATTAATATGCGAATAAAATCGGGCAAGCTTATCTTTAGACATATAAGCTCTATGTACAATTTTAAATTGTATTAAAGCATGTTTAGCACAAATAGAGGAGGAATTAACCATTTGTAAAATTTTTTCCCATTTATCTGTTGATATATTACATCGAAGTTCTTTTTCCCATTCTTGTCTAATTCTATCCGATATTTCTGGCTGTATCTTCATAATCATGTTATAAATAAAAGCTACTAATCCCTTCTGACAAGGATTAAAAGTAAAAATCAAATCTGAAAAATCCGATGGAGTTGAATTAGGAAAAGATGGAAGAATTTTATGTAAGAAATTTCTAATTTGTAAGTATCTAAAAAAATTAGATTTAGGTAATTCAAATTTGTTGGATAGTTGATCAAAAGACATCAAAGTACCTTCAAAAAAAAGATCACGAAAACATTTTATACCTTTCCTTTTCCATATACTAAAAGCTTGATCTTTCAATGAAGGTTTAAAAAAAAAATTACATAAAATAGGGCTGTCCAGAGCAAAGTTTTTCAGATTAAAGAATTTGCGAAATTGAAACCAAATTCGTAGTGTATGTTTAACAACAGGGTTAGATATCTGTTTATTGAATTTGGCTAAATCAATAGGAAGAAAAGAACCAAGAATGGAAAATATAGAATATCCCTTAACCTCACTACATTCCAAATTTACCCACTGTGGGCACACAGGTGAATCCAAATCTAGTTTCCAGTACATTAGGTTACGAATATTATTCGCCCAATAATAAAATCTAAAGTTAGGTAAAGCTAGACCACCATCTTTTTTAGACTTTTGTAATTGCCTTTTGCTTAACCTAGGATTTTTATTTTGCCACACAAATGAGGAAATTTTTGAATCAATATTATCAAAAAAAGATTTAGGAATAAAAATTGGTAAAGCTTGGAATAAATATAAAAATTTCGGTAAAATCATCATTTTAATAGCATTAATCCGACCAACTAATGATAAAAATAAGGGAGACCATCTTGTAGTAAGTTGCTGAATTTGATGAAGCATAGGTAAAAAATTCAGTCCAAATAAGTCTTTATATTTCTTGGTGATTTTTATACCTAAATAGATAAAGTTATCAGTAACAACTTTAAATGGCATCCTATCACTCAATAAAGTTTGCGCGTTTAAAGGGAATAACTCACTCTTATCTAAGTTTAACTTATAACCAGAAAAGCTACCAAATTGAGCCAACAAGGATAAAATAGCAGGAATAGACCTACTAGGATTAGAAATATATAACAACAAATCATCAGCATAAAGCGATAATTTGTATAACTTCTCATTACGGGTAATACCAAAAATATTAGGAGACTCACGAATAGCAATAGCTAAAGGTTCTAATGCAATATTAAATAATAAAGGACTTAAAGGACAACCTTGTCTCGTACCACGAGATAATTGAAAAAAAGAGGATCTATAATTATTTGTAAGAACAGAAGCAACAGGTTTATAATATATTAATTTAATCCATGATATAAAATTAGGACTAAAATTAAAGTTTCTCAATGCATTAAATAAATATGTCCATTCAACTCTATCAAAGGCTTTTTCAGCATCTAATGAGATAACACATTCTGGGGTTGTAGGTGATGAAGTATAAATTATGTTAATCAATTTTCTAATATTAAAAAAGGAATACCGATTCCTAATAAAACCAGTTTGATCTTCTGAAATAATCTGTGGTAATACCTTTTCTAATCTAATGGCTAAAATTTTTGTAAGAATCTTAGAGTCTACATTTAATAATGATATAGGGCGATAAGATGCACATAAAGTAGGATCTTTATCTTTTTTAAGAATTAGAGAGATAGTAGCTTCATAAAACGATTGAGGTAGTCTCTTCTTAACAAACGCATCATTAAAGATTTCACATAGCCAAGGAGAAAGCAATAAAGAAAAAGTTTTAAAAAATTCTACAATAAAACCATCAGGACCAGGAGCTTTCCCTGAATTCATTGATGAGATAGCCTCTCTTATTTCATCCATAGAAATAGGAGCATCAAGCAAGCTACAATCTTCATCTATCAGTTTAGGAATATTCAAGTTATTAAAAAAATTATCCATCGTAAACCGGTCACCGTCAAATTCTGATTGATATAAAGATTTATAAAAATCTTGAAAAGTGTTATTGATTTCTTTATAATCAGTAGTTAAATTACCGTCTTGTTTACGAATTTTAATAATTTGTCGCTTAGTCGAAATAGCTTTTAATTGATTAGCTAACAATTTACCAGTTCAATCACTATGAATATAAAATTGAGCCCTAGTCTTAATTAATTGATTCTCAATTGAAGAAGATAATAATAAACTATGTTCCATTTGAAGCTCAACTCTCTTCTTATAAAGTTCTTTGGTAGGAGTAACGGAATAAATCTTATCAATTTCTTTAATTTTATCCACCAATAAAGCTATATCTGAATATCTTTGTTTTCTTTTACCAGCGGAATATGAAATAATTTGTCCACGAATAAAAGCCTTGAAAGAGTCCCAAAGTATTCCTTTATCAATCTCTTCATTATAGTTTGTTGAAAAAAATAAGTCAATTTGTTGTTTTATGAAGGTAATAAATTCTGGATCTTGAAGCAAAGTAGCATTAAGTCTCCAAGATCTAGTATTGATAGAAGAGTCCGGAATCTTGATAGATAACTTCAAAGGCGCATGATCCGAAATAGCAATAGAATCGTATTTACAGTCAATAACATCTGTTAATAAACGATGATCAATAAGGAAATAATCAATTCTAGAATAACTATGATATACATGTGAAAAAAATGAAAATTCTTTATCTTTAGGGTTCAAAAACTGCCATATTTCAGTAATTCCAGAATCAACCATAAAAGAATTAATAAGTAAAGCTGATCTATTCGGAAGAGTTTGAATAGGTTTAGATCTATCCATCGAAGGATTCAAACAACAATTAAAGTCTCCACCCATAATCAACATATATTCATTCAAATTAGGAAGAGAAGTAAATAAACGTTTAAAAAATTCAGGACAATCAAAGTTTGGAGCATAAATATTAACTAAAACAACTTTCCGATTAAAAAGTGAACCAGTTATCAACAAAAATCTACCCTGTGGATCAGAAATAATTTCATAATGTGTAAATGAAATTGAGGCGTCTATAAAAATAGACACACCCCTAATTTTAGCGGTACAATTTGAGTGAAATTGTTGCCCTTTCCAGAGCCTAAAAAAACGTTGATTATCCTCCCTCCTAATATGGGTCTCCTGTGCAAAAATAATATTAGCGTTCAATCTATGGAATACTTTAAATATTTTTTTACGTTTAATCGGATGATTTAAACCATTAGTATTCCACGAGATAAAGTTAATAGATTTATCCATCATACCAATATTAATTGTGTGTATCATAAAAGGTTAAAAAGACACATAACCCACAATTTAGGAAGAAGGAAAATTGATTCAGGAGCAACCGGAGATCCTGACACCTCAACAATATTAACAATTTAAAGTCAGCCCATAAACTAAAAGCAAAAAAATAAAAAGCAAAAGCATGAAAAAAGATCCCTCCCCCCTCCCCCCACCCTTTGAAAGAAAGCCAAGCGGCAGGCGCATAAACTAATACTAATATTACCCCCATTTCAAGATGGCAGCTCCATAAGAAAATTTTTTTAAGAAAAAACTATATAACACCCTAATTAAAATATAGAGTTGCAAAAATATATATATATATATACCTACATATATATATATATATATATATATATATACATACACATACACACACATATCAGACAAGTCAAAAAAAAACTAAAATAGTAAAACCAGAAAAATCATTAATAAAGAAAAAAATGAACATTAAAGTTTAAAAATGTAATACACCTTTAAAAAGAAATTCCATATTCAGATACAAAGATGACGTTTCACAAGCCAAGACTTATGGGAAGAAGAAACGACATTTTGAGAAAGCCATATTACAAAATATGAATATAAATTCAGCAATCTAATAAGAAAATTTAGTAAAAAAAAGTTATCAAAATAGAATTTTTTTTAAAAAAAAGATTTAATAGACACTACAACATATATATAAAAAAAACTAAAAAAAAAAAGAATTCAAAACCTTTGTTCCATTTCTAAATACAGGCAAGCAAATAAACGCTTATAAAAAGTAAAGACTTATGAGAAGAAGAAACGACATTTTGAAAAACTAATTCATTATTACAAAATACAAACGTGTATAAAAAAGGATATTATAAAAATTAAAACAGCATCTATAAGCAATAATAATAGTAGTAAAAAAAAGACCCAGACCCATAGTTCAAAATAAAAAGTTATAACCCAACTTCCAGGGTTAAAACTTAAAATGAAATGGCATCCTCTCTCCAAAAAAAAAATCTTCAATGTAACTCATAGTTCAAGTTGCACTAGAGGATCGATATTCTTCAACAAATTTCTTCGCTTCTTCAGGAGTGTTAAAGTGTAGACTGTTGTCGGGCAGCACAATTCTAAGCTTCGCTGGATACATTAAAGCTTGTTTAAATCCAATCGAATGAATCTCTGCCATCACTGGTTTAAAAGCGATCCTGGCTTTCATTACTTCATACGAATAATCCTCAACAATTCGAAATGAGTAATTTTTGTAGGAGATCATACCTTTTTTACGAGCTAATCGAATTAGAAGCTCTTTCTCACGAGGATAATGAAGGCGAACAATCACCGCTCGTGGTTTATCAGGCACAGACGAAAACCTCGCAACTCTATGGGCGCGGTCGATAACAGGTTCATTTTTCAAACCTTCACCACCGAAAATTTCCCACAGTAATTTAGAGAAAAATTCAGTTAAATCACCGGACTCAACTTTTTCGGGAATTCCGATGATGCGCAAATTCTGTCTGCGAGAACGATTTTCAAGATCAGTAATTTTAAACTTATACTGATCTAAAGTTTTAGCAGTCGACTCTATCTTCTTCTCTAACACTTCAATTGTACGTGCTTTTTCACAAATTGATTGTTCAAGAGTCGTGATCTTATTTCCAAGCTGCTGAACCACTAACGCCTGCGACTGAAACTTAGTTTCAAGCGATTTAACAACTCCTTCAAGATCGGATATTTTCGTAGTAATCCTCCTTTCCAAACTTAACAGTTTACTGTCCAATTTACCTTCTAGTCTGCCTTCCAGACCCGCAAATTTAGCATCCAGTTTACTGTCCAATTTACCTTCCATACCCGCAAATTTAACATCCAGTTTAATGTCCAAAAGACCAGAAATTGCGTCGATGGATACAGGATCCTTAGCCGATTTCTTACTTGTAGCCATTTTAGGTTTGACAAGATTAGATCAACTATTATTTTAGGAAAAAAGGGTCAATCAAAGGTAGCAACTCATATGATTAAGTTCGAAAAGATCTAATTAAAGGGTGATTATAGTTGAAAAAATAAAGAGCGCCTAAAAGGCAGATGCTTACGTCGCCATCTTGAAACTCCACCCCCCATAACTGCATTTCAAAAGTCAAATGAGTACATGTACAAAAAAAAGGAACATTTGCAAGGAGTTGGAAAAGATTGAGAGGTGAAGGGTATCCTCTCAAAGAGAGAACATGGTATAATGACCTCGGTTACATCCTTGCTCTTGCAGGGCCCTGGTACCTCTGCTTAAGAGCCAGTGCACTGTTTTGGGAGACTGTAGTGGTTAAGTGGATCAGAGCCAAGTCTGAGCCCAGATTGCCCACTTGTTTCCTGACCATTGAGATCAAATCTCCAATTTGAGCCGAACCAACAGAGGTGCCAAATGAAAGCAAGCCCTTTGGTTCTCAACCCCTGAATGTTGACAGACTATCCAAAAGGGAACAACACCAGAGGCTAACATCTGTCTTGATGCCCACTTGACTTTAATAGATGTGAACAAAGCTGGGAAATCCCATAAACATTGGCCTCACAGAATATCAGTCGAGTGAAAAAGGCCCCTAGGATATTGCTGGAAGTCTGCACCAGTAGCATTTGAGAGATGAAAATAGGAGTCTTTTGAAAACAAAATGAATTGACATAATTCGAGTAAAGGATTATCTGTTTGCCAGAAGAACCCTGAGCCTTGGTACAATGGCAATTTAAGTTATAAGACCATAAGATATAGGAGTAGAATTGGGCTATTTGGCTCATCGAGTCTGCTTCGCCAACCTATCATGGCTAAACCCTCTCATCCCCATTCTCCTGCCTTTACTAATCATACACCTATCAATGTCCTCTAAAAATACCCAATGGACTCCACAACTGTTTGTGGCAATGAATTCTACACATTTATATTCCGCAAGTTATAGAATACTGAACATGGTCTTAATGCAACAACAACTCCATCTTAATAATGCAGTTAAGGTAATTCGAAGCAAGGACTGCTGACAGATTAATCCACCCAGCCACCATCTTGTGTTTGTCTTCTAACAGCTCACTCTCAAACTCTACATGCTGGAGCTCAGTGTTCCAGTTCCCGCATGTGTGAGAGGGAGAGCTGTTGGACCCAACATGCTAAGTTACCTCTCCTTGTGTTCTTTCACACAGAGATGGCCCACCTGGATACGTACGACAACGCAACCCTCAACACCCAAGAGTTGGTTGACCTGATGGATGTGAGTCACGTTGACACTATGATATTTTGTACTTCTGCTTGTCGCTAATCAATGCAGAGTCACGGTGGCCATGATCCCAGTGCTGCTCAATGCTGGACCCATCATTAACCTCATTTCTTCTGTGTGATTTTTATTTTATTTAACCGATACATCTTTAGACTATGGGAGGAAACTAGCACACCTGGAGGAAACCCTTGAAGTCCATAATCAGCTCCTTGGTCTTGCTGACGTTGAGTGAGTCTATTTTTGTGGCACCCTCCTATGTGCTGATTCATCACTATCTTTGATTTGGCCAACAACAGTGGTGTTGTAAAACTTAAAAATGGAATTGGAACTGTACTTAGCCTCACGTTCATAAGTATAGTGTGAATAGAGCAGGGGTCTAAGAACACAACTTGTGGTGGACCTGTGCTGATGGAGATCGTGGAAAAGATGTTGTTGTCAATCTGAACTGTCTGGGGTCTGCAAGTAAGGAAATCAAACATTCAAATGCACAAGGAAGTATTGAGGCTAAGGCCTTGAAGCAATTGTAAGGCCTTGAAGCTTATAGATTAGTTTTCAGGGGTGATAATATTGAATGCCAAACTGTAGTTGATAAAGCACATCCTGATGTACGCATCTTCACTGTCCAAATGTTCCAGAGTTGAGTGAAGAGCCAATAAAATGGCATCTGCTTTGGGCCTTTTATGCCAGTAGGCAAACTGGAGTGGATCCAAGTCACTTCTCAGGCAGGAATTGACATGTTTCATCACCAAACTCTCAAAGCGCTTCATCACTCTTATTTCAATATTTTAGTTCCCAATCCTTTAACTTCCCACTAATTTTTACTGTATTATATGCCCTCTCTTTGGCTTTTATGTTGGCTTTGACTTCACTTGTTAGCCGTGGTTGTGTGACCTTTCCTCTAGAATATTTCTTCTTTCGGATGTATATATCCTGTGCCTTCCAAATTGCTTCCAGAAATTCCAGCCATTACTACTCTGCTGTCATCCCTGCTGGTGTTCTTTTCCAATCAGTTGTGGCCAACTCCTCTCTCATGCCTCTATAATTCCCTTTTCTCTCCTGTAATACTGACACATCTGACTTTAGCTTCTTTGTCTGACATTCCAGGGTGAATTCTTGCCCCCGAAGGTTCTTTACCTTAAGCTTTCTAATCAATTCTGGTTCATTGAACAACACCCATTGGAAATGGTGGAAGTTATGGAGAATTTTGTGCTGGACGTGGAGGCTAGTGGGGAGGTATTTGAGGACAAGAGAAACCCTAACCTTGGTGGGGTGGTGGGTGTTTGGGGTGAGGGCAGATGTGTGCAAAATGGAAGAGATGTGGCTGAGAGATGTATTGATGGTGGAGGAAGGAAAATATCTCATTAGTTCTGGAATGAAAAGTCTCATCCTAGAGGAGATGCTGTGGAGACAGAGAAACTGTGAGAAGGGGATGGCAGTTTTACAAGTCCAGGTAGCTATGAGAATCAGTAAAATTATATATCAGTAGATGAGCTGTTTCCAGAAATAGAGACAGTGAAATCGAGGAAGTGGATGTCAGGGTGGAAGTTTGAGGTGAAGTTGATGAAGTGGACGAGCTCAGCAGAGGTGAAAGAAGCAACACCAATGCAATCATCGATGTAGCATAGGCAAAACTGGGAAGTGATACCTGTGTAGGCTTAGAATATAGACTGTTTTCATGTAGCTGACAAAAGACAGGCATGGGTGGGACCCTTGAAGAGCACCCACGGCTACACCTTTTGTTGGAAGGAAGTGAGAGGAGCCAAAGTTGAAATTATTGAGAGTGAGGACAAGCTCTGCTAAACAGAGCAGAGTGGTGATGGAGGGGAACTAGTTGGGTCTGGTGTCCAGAAAGAATCTGAGAGCTTTGAGACCTTCCTGATAGGGAATGGAGGTGTATAGGGACTGGACATCCATAGTGAACTTGAGATGATTGGGGCAAAGAAGTTAAAATCATTGAAAAGATCAAGAGTGCGTGAAGTGTCATGGATGTAAGTAAAAAGGGACTGAAGTGGGAAGACTAAAACAGAGTTGAGGTATGCAGATACAAGTTTGATGGGGCAGGAACAAGCAGAATCAATGGGTCTACCTGGACTGGCAGGCTTGTGGATCTTGAGAAGGAGGTAGAAAAAGGAGGTTTGGGGTAAGGAAACTACAAGGTTGATGGCAGTGGATGAGAGATCCCCAGAGTTAATAAGGTTAGTGATTGTGTGGAAGACAATGGCCTAGTGCACCTTAGTGGGGTCCTGTTCAAGGGGTTAGTAAGAGGAGTCGTCTCAGAGTTGTCATCTGGCTTCAGCAAGGTAGAGGTCAGCTCTCCAGACTACTGCAGCACCCTCCCCCTTATATGTGGGTTTAAATATGCCCATTGACTTGGCCTCCACTGTGGCAATGAATTTCACAAAGAAATTCCTCCTCTCCTCTGTTCTAAAGGGATGTCCTTCAATTTTGAGGTTGTGCTCCCTGGTCCTGAACCCCCTCCCCCACCCCACTACAGGAGACATCCTCTCCACATCCACTCATTCTTAGCCTTTCAGTATTCGATAGTTTTCAGTAAGATCCCCACCCCAGCATTCTTCCAGACTCCAGTGGTTACAAGCCCAGAATCATCAAATGCCAGTCATACATTAACTCTTTCATTCCCAGGACTGTGCTTGTTTTCACTTTGTTTGGAAGTACATGTGATAAATAAAGATAATTCTTTTTTTCCTAACCTGTGGAAGGGAATGGATAATTGAAGTTTGAGACCCTTCATCTGGATTGACTGTCCAGACAAGGGAGCTTGATCCAAAAATCAACTGTCCATTTCCTTCATCAGATGCAGCCTGACACATTAGTTCTTTGAATTTCCGGCATCTCCAGTCTCTTGTGTATTCACATACTTTGAAGTTGCTGTCTTCATTGCACTCTGTTCTGTGTAGCTTTAGCACTTACACTGTCCACTCTTTTCTTCTGTCAGATTCCTTCTTCTTCAGCCTTTTACCTTCTCCACTCGTCATCTCCTAGCTTCTCACTTCACCCCCTCTCCCCTACCTACATACCTTCACAACCTTCTAGCTTGTACTCCTTCCCCTCTCCTCACCTTTTTCTGGCTTTGCTCCCCTTTCTTTCCAGATCTGATGAGGGGTCTCAACCCAAAACGTTGACTGTTTATTCCTCTCCAGAGCTGCTGAATTCTTCCAGCATTTTGTGTGTGTTACTTGACTTTTTCTGTTATTTCTTCTGCATCTCTCACACCATTATCTGTGATCATTCCCTCCCTCTTGTCTGCTGTCTCTGCCCCACCCCTGCTGCCTGTGGACATGTACACCAGCCTGAAATGGAGCAAAGAACTGTCTCCAGGATGCCTGACAGAAGGTGGACATTTGTCCAGAGTAACAGCAAGAATGGTTGATTTTGGAACTGGCTACGTCTCACAAACTGAATGGAAGCTTGTCTCCAAATTTAGCATGGGCTTGAGTCGGAGGAGAAGGGAGATGCTATTGACCAAGAACCTCCTAAACAATGAAATCATGCTAATCTGCTGAAGCTAATAATTCTACAGACAAGCAGTAAAAGTTACCCTTTCCACAAACTCAAATACTGGATGGTGCCATTTACTGCCACTTGCTGAAAAAGAATTCCTTTGCCAGCCAACAGCAGAGTTATGCATAGGGCAGGGGAGTCCAGCTACGTCCCCCCCCCCCCCCCGCCCCGCCCCAATACACATTAAGTACATTAAGGAAGCTTGTGTGTGTACAGTACATCTAATTACAATATAGTGTATCTCTAAAAGGATCAGATGTAATCCTCATGCTCACCCTGGGGAGAGGTCATGGTGACAGAGGAAAACAAAACTCAAAAGCAATGAGAAAGAGAGACACAAAAATAGCTCAGAGTCTTACATCAAGTTATAGAAAAATTTCCACTTCCACTTCCACTTTGGTCTGGACGATCTCCCTCCTTTTTACAATCCATGAATTGTACAATTACACTGCTGCCTTTGTTATACCCGGTTATCCTCCAGCTGAGTGTCCTCATTTTAAATATCTTCATGATCCCCCCCCCCCACCGCCCTAAGCTGCTCTCTAACTTTAATAAACCCTCCAGTACTTAACTCCCAGTCTAAATGGTGAAGGCTGTACTGTCTGGACACCTCTACAACTCCCTAGATACCCCACTTCCCCCATTTCTCTCTAGACAAAACCTCACCCCTTTCATCCCTCTTAAAACCTCCTTCATCTTGATGCCCAATTTTTTGATTGCTCGGTCAAGCTATTTTAGACGAGTTGGGTTTCATCTCAGGAGCTGATCGATGCAAAGTGTTGAAAAATCCCACCCACAACCTGACGTTTCATTTGCCACAGGGTCGCGGATCTGCTGGTAAACCCACAAAGGCGCCATCTGAAGAAGACTTTGACACCATCAAACTAATAAGCAATGGAGCATATGGGTAAGTTAGGTGAAGTCATGGGACAAGTATCTGGATGGTGGATGACATACCAGAGAGCAGAGTTTGAGCATGCTATGGCAATTGGTGAGTTTAAATTCAATTAATTAAATAAATCTAGAATTAGTCTGGAAATAAGTTGTCACAAATTGGGATCATTGCTGATATAACTTCAGGGATAGAAATCACCAGACCTTACCTGCTCTGGGCCTGCACATGTTTCCAGAAAAACAGAAATGTTGTTGACTTTAGTTCTATCCTGAACAAACTATCTCAGCTCAGTCCAGGGACATTTTGAGATGTGCAAACATTCCCCTTCATCTTTTATGAAAATCCTGGCACTGAAAGGTCTGGGCTGTCAGTAGCTTCCTTGAGATGCCAAATGGTGATTGGAAATGAATGCTCACCTTGGCAATGATACCCGTGTTCCATGAAGGGAAAAATAGAAATAGAAATACTTTATGTGCTTGCTAGAGACTAGAAAAAGAAGAGATGTTGCTTTATTATATGGAGGGAAAATTCAGAAATAAATAAAATAATTCCATTGATTTTTAACATGTTGGAAATTAAGTTGCAATGTCCGCATGGGCACGTTATTGGAATTACATCACATCATTTCCCAATTCCAACTACTTTTAGACTATAGACCAAAAGACATAGGATCAGAATGAGGCCATTTGGCCCATCAAGACGGCTCTGTCATTCCATCATGGCTGATTTATTATCCCTCTTAATCCCATTCTCCTGCCTTTTCCCTGTAACCTTTGTCACCCTTACTAATCCAGAACCCATCAACCTCCACTTTAAATGTGCTGAAGGACTTGACCTCCACAGCCATTTGTGGCAATGATTCACCACCCTCTGGCTAAAGAAATCTCCCCTTAACTTCGTTCTAAGTGGATGTTCCTCTGTTCTGAGGTTGAGCTCTCTAGTCTTAGATTCACCCATTATAGGAAACATCCTCTCCACGTACATTTCAGACATTTCAATAGGTTTCAATTAGAACCCCCTTCACTTTTCTGAGCTCCAGTGAGTGCAGGCTCAAAGCCATCAAACACGCCCCATGTGTTAACTTTGTCATTCCCGGGATCGTTCTCGTGAACCTCCTCTGAATCCTCAACAAGGATAGCACATCCTTTCTTAGTTGATTTCTTATTTTTAATAGTAATAGACTCAGTCATTGGCTTAGGAAAATGTACATTTGCTTCGTGTAACTAGCAGTCCCAGACTGCTCAGCCGATTCCTGAATAATTTTTAACTCCTAGGGCCATCACAGGGAGGTGGGAGCCATGTATTGGAGTCCAAGTTTCTCACCGGCTGAGGAGCAGATGAAGCACTGGAGGATATTAGCAGCCGCTCTCTTACGTGTGGGAGTTTGTTTGTGTACAATTAGAACAGATGGTACAAATGTTATGACCCCTAGGGGTGGAATTTGTGTGACAAACAGATGGATGCCAACATTATGCTTCATGTTATGATGATGAATATTGGGAACCTTTGTGCAAGGGTTCAATAATCCTTCACTTTTGAACACTAGTTGGCAGATAGCGGTGTGGAGGGAGAGATAAATGGAAATTAATTAGCATCAGTATCTCAGGGAATGTTGTGAAACACCGTAGGGACAATAGGGGAACATTCAGCCCTTCTGCTGGGCTCTTGGCCAATTCCTTTGCTGAAACTTTCCGGTTGGCTCCTTGATTAGAAACTGTGCGTCCAGCTGTACTTCTGAAATTCGGGACCATTGAAGTCAATGGATTTCTGAGTCAGGTTCACCTCTATATCTAAATGAAGATAGTGGAAATAATTCTGAGGATGAATTAGTGGGTAACATCTTGACTGAACAAACATTAATTAATCTCGCTTAAGACCATAGAGGAGGAGAATTAGGTCATTTAGCCCATCAAATCTGTTCCACTATTCCATTATGGCCGATTTATTATCCCTCTCAACCCTGTCCTACTGCCTTGTCCCCGTAACTTTTGATGTCCTTACTAATCATGAACCTTTCAACGTCCGCTTTAAAATTACCACAGCCACTTGTTACAATGAGCTCCACAGATTCACCATCCGCTGGCTAAAGAAGTTCCAACTCATCTCTATTGTAAAGGGACGCACTTATATTCTGAGGCTGTGCCCTCTGGTTCAAGACTCCCCTAAGATAGGAGGCATCCTCTCACATCCACTCTATCTTGTCTTTTCAATATCCAGTAGTTTTAATGAGATCACCTCCACATTCTGCTAAACTCCAGTGATTACAGGCCCAGAGTCATCAAACACTTGCATACCCAGAATCATTGTCGGGAACCTCCTCTGAACCCTCCCCAATACCAGCACATCCTTTTTCAGATTAAATAAGATAAAACTTTATTTATCTCGAAAGAAATAATTGTTGCAAGGTTGTTCAGTCAGAAACATATACTTAAAAATACAAAATGTAAGCAATGAGGTACGGAAAAATACAAAACGTGCATTAAAAAGTAATAGTGCAAGATACAAATGTGCATTGAAACCATGTATTTATATATTGAGGAGGAGGAGTTGTAGAGTCTTATAGCCACAGGGAGAAAGGATCTCCTGTGGTGTTCCGTGGTGCACCTCGGTGGAATCAGTCTGTTACTAAAAGGTCTCCTCTGTTTGTCCAGTATGTCATGGAGGGGGTGAGAGGGAGTGTCCGTAACACTCTGTAGCTTCTGCAGCATCCTCCTCCAGACAACCACCAGGGAATCCAGTCCCACCCCCAGCCTTCCTGACGAGCTTATCAGTAAGGGGCCCTAAATTGTTCACCTGGCTTCAGAGGCACTGGGGGACCAATTTCCAAATTTCCGGATTTCACCCTGAAGAGGCAAGTAAGGGTGCAGTATGTGGCCAGACCAGTTCTTGGACTGATTGGTGCAAACAAGACACTGAGAGCTCAGACTAAACGTCTGCTCTAGCTAGGTTGATGTGGTTTCAGATCTTCTACTCATCCAAGATCAGTTTGGCCAACCATTCTGTAAGTCCCAGCTTCCCTGTTCTGGGGAACATCTTGGCCACAATCCCTCCTCTTGGTCCGATCTCGTATTTGCAGATTGGACCAAATTAGATATACTGTGTCTTTCTTGGGGATAGTGGATATCTGATTTAAATTCTAAACCTACCATTTCAAACTCACATCACTGGTAGGAGAAGAGTTAAGACATACTGGCAGCATTCGTAGTTTAATTAGACACCAGAATTGATTGTACTCACTGTAGAAACTGGTTACTTTAAATGAATGGGCTCTCATTTTGCTTTCAGTGCTGTATATTTGGTGAGGCATAGAGAGACCAGGCAGCGCTTTGCAATGAAGAAGATAAACAAACAGAACCTGATTCTCCGAAACCAGATTCAGCAGGCGTTTGTGGAGCGTGATATCCTGACCTTTGCGGAGAACCCATTTGTTGTCAGTATGTTTTGCTCCTTTGAGACCAGGCGGCACCTGTGCATGGTAATGGAGTATGTAGAAGGTGAGTCATTAGAGTGTCACATCACCAATGGTGGGCAATCTTAGTGCTTTGGCATTAGTGAATAAATACTGAAACATGTTTCTGATTAATATGAACAAAGTCGCCTGCAGGAAGTATATTTTCCCTATCAGAGTGGAGATGGTTGGTAAGAAAGGAAGAGAGAGATCGAGTGAGAGGTAGAAAGAGTGAATGAAAGAAAGGGATGGAGGAAGAAAGAGATTTTATTTTTTTATTAAATATAATATACTTTATTCAAAAATAAAATTATATACAATAAACCATTCAATGACTTTCAATCCTTTACAACTGTTTCCATTGCTGTCTTTACATTTTCACACTTTTCGCCACCCACGTGGCACTCTGCTATTCCATATTTACATCCACTTGTTTAGGGGTATACACCCCGCCCCCCCGCCACCCCTCAACTCCCGCGGGAGAAAAACCCTAGACTGTGGTCCTTCGTTTGTCACATTCCAAGGATTGTGACGGGGGAGACCCGCAAGTTTTGACACAATTCCAGTGCCAACGTAGCATGATAGTGTAGCGGTTAGCATAACATTTCACAGCGCCAACGACCTGAGTTAAATTCCACAGCTGTCTGTAAGGAGTTTGTGTGTTCTCCATGTGACTGCATGGGTTTCCTCTGGGTACTCTGATTTCCTGCTACATTCCAAATACATCCAGGTTAGTAGGTTAATTAGTCACATGGGTGTAATTAGGCTGCAGGGGCTCATTGGCCCAGAAGGGCTGTATCTCTAAATAAGTAAAATAAATAAATAGCCTGCCCTGCAATCCACTAACCTAACCTTGCTTCTTTGGAGTATGGGAAGAAACTGGAGCACTTGAAGGCAACCTACGTGGCCACAGCGAGAACGTACAGACTCCTTACAGACAGCGGCAGGAATCGAACCCCAAACAGTGATCGCTGGCACTAATTGCTCTGCTGCCATGCCTCGGTAACCACACTGCTGTGATTGGCTGAGCTTGACGTTGTTCCTTTCGTACCTACTCTGCGCTCACTGCATGTTTACAGAATACTTGGCCTGCTTTTATCGGTAGACTTTTCTTCAGTTTATGTTTCCTTTGCTTTTTATTTGAACCCCCAGTGTTGCCGGTATTCTGAGTAAATTATTTTTGTATGTTGTCCATGTACTGTGAACCCAAAGCCACAGCATCGTCAATAGAGATAGCGCATTATCAAATGGATGACTTTGCATGTGAGAGGGAGAGTATAAAATGTTGGACAAAAGGTATCTGCAATCTACATGACTTGAGGTTTCTATATCAGAGGAGTAACTGAGTATATAAGTGAATACTGTCTTCCACGCCTAACCCTAACCGTACCATTGAATCAAGCGTAATATCATAATTGATCTTCACTCCAACTGCCAATTCAGGCTGGAAGTGGTGGGCATGAGAGATGCCAATGGGAATTAGTTATGGTTTTTACAATGACGGTGGCAAATGAACTGCCTTTAAATCTGACAGGCTTTTTCAGGCATACACAAGCAGAGCCTTGCACTGGGACCATCTTACAGGAGATCAGGGAAAATTCCCCTAGGACCTGGCCAATATTTGTCACTCAATCAACAACAGCAAAACATACTAGTCAAGGAATCCCTTGACATTCACAGAGGTGCATTGGGTTGTCACTGTCTTCTGACAGCTGTTTTGGCCAGGCTGCTGACAAGGTTCAAAGCTTTGGGTGCTACTGACCCAACATTTACGCACTACACAGTGCAGAGAGTAGCAAGGCCTGAATAAATGAGACCCCAGGGGTTGATGTTGTGCCTGGGTTGGGCACACAGCTTCTGATCAGTGGGGGTGGAGCTGAGATAGAAAATTGAAGGTCAGAAGTGGGTGGGAGTCGGGTGATGGTTGATGATTGGTTTGGGAGATATTCCAGTTGCTGATTGGAGGGATAGGAATCCACAATGGATAATTAGAGCATGAGATAAAGGTCAACATGGGTGAAAAATGTGACCTTTAGAGTTCGGTTATGATGGGGTTGAGGCCCAATGGAAACATGGGGAGTACATAGCTTAAAATGGGTCCTCCTAGTGTGTCCACATCTGTCAGTCTCTCAGAGTTGCCGTGTGAATGGTAGGGTGTCAAGAAGGCACACAGTATGTTGGTCATTAGTTGGCGAATTAAGATCAAGAACTACAAGGAAATGTTGCAGTTCTATAAAACCCCGGTAAGACCACACGTGAAATATTGTGTTCAATTCTGTTCATTGTAGGAAGAACGTGGAAGCATTAGAGAGGGTGCAGAGGAGATTTACCAGGATCTGCCTGGATTAGAGAGGGTGCAGAGGAGATTTACCAGGATCTGCCTGGATTAGAGAGGGTGCAGAGGAGATTTACCAGGATCTGCCTGGATTAGAGAGGGTGCAGAGGAGATTTACCAGAATGCTGTCTGGATTGAAGAGAATGCCAGGTTGAGCAACCTGGGGCTTTTCTCCTTGGAATGTGGGGGAATGAGAAGTGACTTGATAGAGGTGCTCAAGATGATGAGAAGCATAGGTCGAATGGACAGCCAGAGATATTTTCTCAGGGCAGAAGTGGCTAGCGCAAGGGGGCATCATTTTAAAGTAATTGGATAAATATATGGGAGGGGTATCTAGAGATACGTTTGGAGAATGGTGGGTGCTTTGAACATGCTGCCAGGGATAGTGGTAGAGGCAGATACATTAGAGACATTTAAGAGACTTTTAGATAGGCATGTGGATAGTAGAAAAATAGAGGGTTATGTAGGAAGGAAGGGTTAGATTAGGTTTAATCTTAGAGCAGGTTAAAAGGCTGGCACAATATCATGGGCTGAAGGGCTGTAATGTTTTATGTTCTGTGTTCTTCACTGGCTGAACAGCTACTCTGAGATCTTCTTTGATTCATATGGAAATAGACCAAGCAAGTATGGGAAAGCCTGCTGTAGTAGGATTAGCTTGAGACTCCACGGAGATTGAAAATCCAGGAACTGGCATCCGTATCTGCATAGCAAGGGGTCCTGTGTATGTTAACTGACAGATGCAGGAAGAATCTGGAACGAAAAATCCAAACTATGCTATCAATGCGTGACTTCACAATCATAGAACTCAGTTCACTGAGTGTATGATGGAATTTTGGCAATTGTCTTCTTACTGCTTCACAGTAATGGAAATATACTGTTCCCAAACTGATTGCAGGCGTTGTCTGTAAAATGGAACTTAGTTCATGTGAAGTGTTTTGGCTTGTCCTAGGTGATGGTGCACTTGTTAAAAATCTCTTTTTTAATATATGTTAGAACATGCAGGAATTGTGTGATTCTTTGGAATAATTGTGACCTATTTGGCTGCATTCTTCTTGGCATTCATTCTAGATCAGCCGTACCTGGAAATATTTGAGTGGCAGATTCTGCACATCCCTGTCACAACCCCTCTGCCCCAAGGTTTAATGATTGCCTTTAGTAACTGGATGATATCGTGTTGCTTCTAACGGTCTCAGCAGTGAAGATGTGTAAATTAAACAATGGACCTTCTTAATACACTGGGGACTTCAATCTTCTTTTCAAACTTGCAATCAACACCTCCCATCCCAGTGGAAGGAAGCTTACGGGAAGGAGTAACTTCACTCACCTCATCACTGAGTTGACTCCACAATTACAGACTCACTTTCAACTTAGTATAATTTATTTGCCTTTATTTATTATTTGCCCAGTTTTTCTTTTATGCAGATTGGTTGTTTGTTACTCTTTATTGATTGATTAATTTAAAGATACCACATAGAATACACTCTTTTGACCACTGAGTTATTTATAGTATTTCATAAATTCTGTTGTATTTATTTTCCTGTAAATGTCTGCAAGAAAACTAATCTCAAGATAGTATATGATGATGTATATGTACTTTAAACTTTGATTTTTCCCATTTAAGAACTAAGATTCCATGGTGAACTGGTTTGTGCAGTTTAAGCTGTTAATATTTGATAGAGGAAAGCTGAACAGTTGCTGAATATAGCTGTGCCAGATGAACTGTTCTCACTCAGAATCTCCTCTCCAGCACTTTCCCATGCAAAGTTGCATTCCACTTTGCAAGCACTGAAATTCTTGACTCTTGCAAGCAAGCACAGAACCTGCAGTTAGGATGATGCATAAATAGTGGATCTTTTTCTTTGGAACATCTGACCTTTCAGCTCCTCAAACCTGTCAAGTTAGACTGGAAGTGATCTTTTATAAATAGCGCTTACTCACTAGTTCCATATACTTTCCCCAACTAAAGCCCTGGAAGCTAGAGTTTAAAATCTCCGAACATTTCAGCAGCACTTAAGTGAGAGAGTTCACAGACTTTTCACAGAAGTTTGTAGAATGAAATGCTTGATGATGCTGTGAATTTTGCTTCACCCCTCCAAGTAGGAAGTTTTCTGTTTCTTATCAAATACTCTATTAGTTCACTTTTTATTCTGCATTTAAGTGAAGACTGGCCTAGCCTGGCAACCTCTCCTCACCACGGCCCTCATGTCATTTCCTTTTGCAGGGGGTGACTGTGCAACATTATTGAAGAACATTGGAGCCTTACCAGTGGACCTGGCCCAGATGTATTTTGCAGAAACTGTCCTGGCTTTGGAGTACCTACACAATTATGGCATTGTTCACCGAGACCTAAAGCCAGACAAGTAAGTTTAAGGCTGGAACGTGGTAATACAGACAGGAAAAACTCATCACATCAGGTGGTATCTGCTGGGAGGTAGAATTAATATTTCAGATCGGTCTTGATGAAGTCTGGACTGGTCTTTACCTCTCTTCACTGATGCTGTTTGACCTCTTGGGCATTTTCTGCCTTCATAATAGAGTAGTTCATTGGGACTCAACTGTTGTACACAAGCTTCTTTTCACTTCGTTTTGTTCCTTTCTCCTCCTTGCCCTCACAGGCATTTGTCCATCTTAAACACAAGAGATTCTGTGGTTGCTGGAAAACTCCACACAAAATGCTGGAGGACCTCAGCAAGTCAAACAGTATCTATGGAGGAGAATAAATAGTCAACATTTTGGGTTGAGACCATCAAGACTGGAAAGTACTGGCTTCTGCCCCCTTCCTTTCAAGTCCTGCAGAAGGGCCAAGGCCCGAACCATCAACTGTGTATCCCCATCCATAGATGCTGCCTGACTTGCTGACTTCCTCCAGTATTTTGTGTGTGCCATTCATTGTTCTTAACCTGGATTAATACTTATTTGAACCGCAGACTGATATGTTTATATATCACTGCATTCAAGCAGAGTCAAGGAAAGCCTGTGTTCATTTCCCCAACAGCTGGTGGCATTCCAGAAGTTTCTGCCTACACTAATTTGGGTAAATAGTGGCAATCCTTTGAGGTATTGGCTAGGTATTCCACACCACTCCATGAAGCCAGTTTCACTGCTTCTTCCGTTTAGGGAAGCTGTAATCCTTTAGCCCTGAGCAAAAAGGCAAGTGCATTCAGTGGCCACTTTCATGCGTACCTTCGGCAGCTAATAAAATGGCCACTCAGCTGACGTTCATGGCCTTCTGCTGCTGTAGCCCATCCACTTTAAGTTTTGACATGTTGTCCATTCAGTGATCTGCTTCTGCACACCATTGTTGTAACATGGTCATTTGAGTTATTGACACCTTCCTGTCAGCTTGAACCAATCTGGCCTTTCTCCTCTGATCTCTCTCATTAACTAGTCATTTCCACCCACAGAAAACTGCCACTGGCACTCAGCAGCTTTTCTCTTCTGTTTCTTGCACCATTCTCTGGGAACTCTTGAGGCTGTTGTGAATGAAAATCCTAGGAGATCAGCAGTTTCTGAGTTACGTAGACCACCCTGTCTGGCACCAACAATCATTCCACAGTCAAAGTCACTTAGATCACATTTCTTTCCCCATTCTGATATTTAGTCTGAACAACAATTGAACCTCTTGACCATGCCTCCATGCTTTTATGCATTGAGTTGCTGCCAGATGATTGGCTGATTAGATATTTGCATTATTGCACAGGTGTACCAAATAAACTGTCCACTGAGTGAATAATTAGAGGCTTCAGCCCAGCATCATTGAGGGAGAAAGGCTGAGGACATTGCCCTTAGAGGCAATTAAAAAACAATACTCACACATGAAAACCAAAGGGAATAAAATAGTGAGAAGTAACTTAATCCTTTGAGATTCTGTAGAGCAAATGGGTAATATATTGTGCATCAGTGTCCTAGGTTGGAAATGATGGGACAGTTGTGTATCATCATGTTCCTTTTTAAGTGAATTCGAGTCAGAATCAGGTTTAATATCACTGACATACATTACATCATCAAATTTGTTGATTTGTGGCAACAGTACAGAGCAATACACAAAACAGCTATAAATTACAATAAGAAATATATATGCTCTTTTTGCATTACTAATTTAATTTACACATTTAAATATTATTGAATTATATTAATAGTGCAAAAAAGAACAAAAATAGTGAGGCAATCTTAATGGGTTGGTTCATTGTCCATTCAGAAATCTCATGGTGGAAGAGAAGGTGTATTCCCTTACATAAGTGCATGTCTTCTGCTCCCTGATGGTAGCAATGAAAAGAGGGCACATCCTGGGTGATGGGGGTCCTTAATGATGGATGTCCCATTTTTGAGTCACCGCCTTTTGAAGATGCTGGGGACAGTAGTGCCCTTGCTGGAGCTGGCTGAGTTTGCAAATTTCTGCATCTTTTTCCCAACCCTGTGCACTAGTCCTTCCATACCAGACATTGTGGTAATAAAGACTTACATAATCTTTTGTGTTCAGCAAAGAGAAATACGGCTCAGTTTGCTATCCTAGCCTGCAGGTATCTCAAGGCATGGTCCTTCTGTCCATCAATATTTCTGCAGTAGATGAAGGGACTATCCTAGTTGGCTCTGAGGAGTGAAAATTCTTCTGCTGTTCTCCCCTTCCCTGTCGAATAACGAGCTAGTCTGTAAAGTTGCAGGAAGCCTCGTACAGTCGGGTTACTCACCGAATCTCATTAAGCATTTTGTTCTGCCTGGTCACTACCCCAACACTTCTTCCCTTACAGTCTGCTGATAACGTCAATGGGTCACATTAAGCTGACCGACTTCGGCCTCTCAAAAATTGGACTGATGAGTCTCACGACGAACCTTTACGAGGGCCACATTGAAAAGGATGCCAGGGAATTCTTGGATAAGCAGGTAACATTATTAAATTCTTCCTTTAATTTTTATGGCCATTATGAATGATGCTGATGAACAAGAGAGATTTTCTATTTGCCCTTGGCTCAGTTACGGAACAAAAGAGATTGTCCATTTGCCCTTGACTCAGTTATGGAAAAGCTCCCTCTCCTCCTAAAGGTTTGCACCACAACTTGCCCTTGAGTAGGTTGTCTGTGTGAAGTACTGTACCCGGATGCAGCCTTGTCTTTCAAGCTGCCAGAAGAAGATCATAGTTCAGTGTGAACTGGGCTCAAACGATGGGAGGGTTTCCAATGTTTCTCAAATCTTCATATGACCTAGAATGGGGCCATTTGGTCCATCAGTCCCATGCTGTCAGTCCAATTCTCCCTCTTGTTTCCCTATAACCTATTTTCTGTCACATAGCCATTGATGCTCCCTGATCCTCCTCCGATCCATCTGCACAAGGAGAGATTTGCAATAACAAGTTATATCTTTATATGCGGGAGCACCCAGGGGAAATCTAGGTTCAATGAAGTTAGCATGATTGTGTTGAATGCTGAGCTGTAGCCAGTCAACAGCAGCCTGGCGAACTGCGGATCTTGTTGTCGTCTGTGGGGGAGGGGGGTCTAAGGCTGAGTGGAGAGCCAGTGAGACTGCATCTGCTCTAGGTCTATTGTGGAAATAGACAAACAGCAGGGGGTCCAGGTCCTTGCATAGGCAGGAGCTGATTCTGGGCATGATTAACTTCTTGAAGCTGTTCATCACAGTAGGTGTGTGTGCAACTGGGCAATAGGCATTGTGGCAACTCACCTTGCTCTTCGTGGCCAATGGTATTGTCACTCTTTTGAAGCAGGTTGGGAACCTCTGTCAGTAGAAGAGAGAGATTGAAGAATCCTTAAGCATTAAAGCCAGTTGATTGGCTTTGCTTCTGGTGCCAACATAACTTGCCCATAGCTTATTAACCCCAACTCGTATGTCTGTAGAATAGGGGAGGAAACTGAAGCACTCGGAGGAAACCCACTTAGTCACAGGCAGAACATAACAAGTCCTTACAGACAGCAGTGAGTATCAAATCCCGATCTTGCAGCTGGTGCCGTAAAGCATCACACTACCAGCTGCCCTTGATTTCAATAACTTCATCTAAAATTTATCCTCAGATGCCCTTTCAGATTTCTTCCCCTCACTTTAAACTTTTGTTTTTGATTCCCCAACATGGGAAAAAGATTTTGATTATCTCCCCTATCTCTGATTCTCATTGTCATATATACTCCACTCAGCTTCTTACACGCCAAGGAAAACAAGCACAGCCCAGCCAAAACTACAAGAGAATTGGCTGATGTTGGAAATCCAGAGTAACACCCAAAATGCTGGAGGAACTCAATAATCCAGTTTCAGACCGAGAACCTTCATCAGGATTGAAAAGAACAAGGCAAGAAGCCAAAAAAAAAACTACTGGGGGGAGGGGAGGTGTACAAACTGGCAGGTGAAAATTTCTGTAATTTCCCCCCTTTCATTCCCCATTGGGGCTGCCCTCTTACCACTTACCCTCTCCTCACCTGCCTATCACCTCCCTCTCATGCCCCTCCTCCTTCCCTTTTTCCCATGGTCCACTCTCCTGTCCTATCAGATTCCTTCTTTGAACCTTTTCCTTTCCAACCTATCACCTCTCAGCTTCTTACTTCATTTCCCCTCCCCCATCCCTCTCCTCCCCCCTCACCTGACTTCACCTATCACCTGTCAGCTTGTACTCCTTCCCCTTGCCCCTACCACCACCACCTTATTCTGGCTTCTTCCCCCTTCCTTTCTGGTCCTGGGGTAGGGTCTCATCCTGAGGTGTCAACTGTTTGTTCTGCTCCTTAGTTGCTGAGTTCCTCCAGCATTTGTGTATTGCTGTAGTGTATCCATAACTAAATTGAGGCACCATCCCAGTGAACCTCCTCTGCAGCCTCCAGTACTCACTCCAAAGAAATCATATCTACCATATTTTGCTGGAGTGGACTCATCTGGTGAAGGGTTGGAACTGTTCCATTTGTACAGCTCATTTGAGTAGTGATTGAGGAGCAAGACGTCCACTTTTATTTCGCCTCCCAAGCCTCCCGGTTTAATTATCTCACAGCTGCTCATCGTCCATCCAGTACTGCCTTAGTCGGGTGGACCCAGGGAAGCAGTGTTACCACGTTAGTCCTCAGGTAACTGCTTGTTTGTTCTAAACCAACCTTCAGCAGCCTCTGGAAGGACAAGGATCTTCTCAGAAGATGAACAGATAATCCAGCTTCAAGCCAGAGAAGGGAAGCGAGTAACAAAGAAGACTAAGCATTTCTAGTATCAAGCCTGTGTTCTCCCTGGTGCCTATGACATCCTCTCCCTGAGGGGATTGATGTCTTTTAAGTGTTTCCCCTGCCCAAGTTTACTCCTCAATGACATGTAATATCCGACGTGGTTTTTAGTTTAGCTTCCTGTAGGATTCCTTTTCAATTAAATCACCCCAATTTTGTCTACTTTTGCATATAATCTCCAGAGCTGTATCTCCAGAGAAGACCTTTGGCCCTCGGTATCTATGCTGAGTTAGTGGTGGAATTGAAACTGAGCAGCTGGCACTGTAATAGTGTTACAGCAGTGCTGTGCCAACCCCTACTCTACTCTACCACACTAGTTTATCGCATTGCCATGCGCTCTGTTCATTTGTTGCCACATTTCCCAGGTTAAATATGGTGGCATGTCAAAAGAACATTGGCAAGTCTGGGCAAGAAAAGCACTGACGTAATCTGCAAGCTCTTGAGTTTCAATCTTGTACTTACTTTCGTCAAGCAAGGATTTTATTTTTACTACTTCAATGCCGTCTAAATATCAGCTCCTACCGAAGGTACTAACCCAATGCTTGTCTGCGGTGTCCCAGCTAAGGTGCTGGTGATCTCTCAAGGAATACTGTTGGATCCTGTCATATTGATCCTGAGGGTCAAGAACGAGGCATAAAACTTGGTAGTTACTGGATGTCACAAGAACAAAGAACAAACAGAGAAAGGAAAGGAACTGGTCGTTTCATATTCAGACTAGAGAGGAAGACGCAATCCAGTGATAAAGAAAAATAGTCCAGTTCAGTGACATGGCACAGGCTGCAGAGTAACTTCTAGAAAAATACACCAGCTACACTACAATTACTGAAAATCTATTGAACAATTATACACTTACAGGTCATTATATAAAAATTATAATCAAGCATAAGGAAGTTAAACTACAAGAAAAAAAACACAATTCAACACCCTAATCCAACAATATGCAGTTTTGATTTTGATGTTTCCATTGGAAAATTGGAGTAGTGTGATGGTGAAGTGGTTATTTACTATTGAGACGTTAAGTTTAGAAAATGAGGTCATGGAAAGCAGCCCCACAATGCCATTAGGTAATTAATTAGACCAGAGCTCTGCCAGTGCATTACCTACACACTTCTGCACATCTACAGGGAGTTAGGAAGGAAGTTGAGAAGCAGGACCACAAAGGTAGTCATGTTGGGATTACTGCCTGTGCAACACGACAGTGAGTATAGGAATAGAGTGAGGTGGAGGATGAATGAGCGGCTAAGGGGTTGGAGCAGGGGGCAGGGATTCAGATTTCTGGATCATTGGGACCTCTTTTGGGGCAGGTATGACTTGTACACAAAGGATGGGTTGCACTTGAATCCCAAGGGAACCAATACCCTAGCGGGGAGGTTTGTTAAGGCTATTGGGAGAGTGTAAACTACAATTCCTGAGGTTTGGGAACCAAACTGATGAGACACAAGAAGAGGCGATTGATTCACAAACAGAGAAAGCTTGGAGGCAGTTCAAGAGAGAAGGTAGGCAGATGATAGAAGGGACGCACTCAGACCAATGGTTTGAGATGTGTCTATTTTAATGCAAGAAGTATTATGAACAAAGCGGATGAGTTAGAGCGTGGATCAATACTTGGAGCTATGATGTTGTGGCCATTACAGAGACTTGGATGGCTCAGGGGCAGGAATGGTTACTTCGAGTGCCAGGTTTTAGTTGTTTCAAAAAGAACAGGGAGGGAGGTAAAAGAGGTGGGCTCTACGGAGTCTCTGTGGGTGGAAGTTAGGAACAGGAAGGGTCAATAACTCTACTGGGTGTTTTTTTATAGACCACCCAATAGTAACAGGAACATCGGAAAGTAGATAGGGAGACAGATTCTGGAAAGGTGTAATAATAACAGGGTTGTCGTGGTGGGAGATTTTAATTTCCCAAATATCAACTGGCATCTCCCTAGAGTGAAGGGTTTAGATGAGATGGAGTTTGTTAGGTATGCTCGGTAAGATTTCTTGACACAATATGTAGATAAGCCTACCAAGAGGCTGTACTTGATGTGGTATTGGGAAATGAACCTGGTCAGGTGTCAGATCTCTCAGTGGGAGAGTACTTTGGAGGTAGTGATCACAATTCTATCTCCCTTACCATAGCATTGGAGAGGGATAGGAACAGACAAACTAGGAAATGTTTAATTGGAATAAGGAGAAATATGAAGCTATCAGGCAGGAACTTGGAAGCATAATTTGGGAACAGGTGTTCTCAGGGATATGTATGGAAGAAATGTGGTGAATGTTCAGAGGATAATTGTATGGAGTTCTGCATAGGTACGTTCCAATGCGACAGGGAAAGGATGGTAGGGTACAGGGGCCGTGGTGTACAAAGGCTGTTGTACATCTGGTCAAGAAGAAAAGAAGAGCTTATGAAAGGTTAAAAAAACTAGGTAATAATAGAGATCTAGAAGATTATGAGGCTAGCAGAAAGGAGCTTAAGAATGAACTTAAGAGAGCCAGAAGGGGCCATGAGAAGGCCTTGGCCGACAGGATTATGGAAAGCTCCAAGGCATCCTACAAGAATGTGGAGAGCAAGTGGATAAGATGTGAGAGAATAGGATCAATCAACTGTGATAGTGGAAAAGTATGTATGGAACTGGATGATACAGCAGAGGTACTTAATGAATACCTTGCTTCAGTATCCACTGCAGAAAAGGATGTTGGCAATAGTAGGGATGACACAGCGGACTGAAAAGCTTGAGTATGTAGATATTAAGAAAGAGGATGTGCTAGAGGTTTGGGAAAGCATCAAGTTGGATAAGTCACCAGGAACTGGATGAGATATACCCCAGGCTACTGTGGGAAGCAATGGAGGAGATTTCTGAGCCTCTGATGATGATCTTTGCATCATCAATGGGAACGGGAGAGGTTCTGGAGGGTTGAGGATGTTGTTCCTTTATTCAAGAAAGGGAGTGAAGGTAGCCCAGGAAATTATAGACCAGTGAGACTTAATTCAGTGGTTGGTAAGTTGATGGCAAAGATCCTGAGAGGCAGGATTTATGAACGTTTATGATTAGGAACAGTCAGCACGGCTTTGTTAAAGGCAAGTCGTGCCTTATGTGCCAGATAGAATTTTTTGAGGATGAGACTAAACACATTGATGAAGGTAGAGCAGTAGATGTAGTGTATATGGATTCCAGCAAGGCATTTGACAAGGTACCCCGTGCAAGGCTAATTGAGAAAGTAAGGAGGCATGGGATCCAAGGGGACAATTTGCTTTGTGGATCCAGAGCTGGCTTGCCCACAGAAGAAAGAGTGGTTATAGATGAGTCATATTCAGCATGGAGGTCAGAGACCAATGGTGTGCCTCTGGGATCTGTTCTGAGACTCCTATTCTTTGTGATTTTTATAAATGACCTGGATGAGGAAGTGGAGGGATGGGTTAGTAAATTTGCTGATGACACAAAGGTTGGAGTTGTTGTAGATAGTGTTGGAGGGCCGTTGGAGGTTACAACGGGACATTGATAGGATGCAAAACTGGGCTGAGAAGTGGCAGATGGAGTTCAACCAGTTAAGTGTGAGCTGGTTCATTTTGGTAGGTCAAATATGATGGCAGAATATAGTATTAATGGTAAGACTCTTGGCAGTCTGGAGGATCAGAGGGATCTTGGGGTCCGAGTCCATAGGACACTCAAAGCAGCTGCGCAGGTTGACTGTGTTTAAGAAGGCATATGGTTTATTGGCCTTCATCAGTTGTGGGATTGTGTTTAGGAGCCGAGAGGTTATGTTGCAGCTATGTAGGACCCTGGTCAGACCCTACTTGGAGTACTGTGCTCACTTCTGGTTGCCTCACTGCAGGAAGGATGTAGAAACTATAGAAAGGGTGTAGAGTTGATTTAGAAGAATGTTGCCTGGACTGGGGAGCATGCCTTATGAGAATAGGTTGAGTGAACTCGGCCTTTTCTCCTTGGAGCGACGGTGGATGAGAGGTGACCTGATAGAGCATATAAGATGATGAGAATCATTGATCATGTGGATAATCAGAGGCTTTTTCCCAGGGCTGAAGTGGCTAGCATGAGAGGGCACAGTTTTAAGGTGCTTGGAAGTGGGTACAAAGGAGATGTCAGGGGTAAGTTTTTTTATGCAGAGAGTGGTGAGTGCTTGGAATGGGCTGCCACTGATGGTGGTGAAGGCGGATACTATAAACTCTTTTAAGAGACTCCTGGATAGGTACATGGAGCTTAGAAAAACAGAGGGCTATGGGTAACCCTAGGTAGTTTCTACGGTAAGGACATGTTCAGCACAGCTTTGTGAGTTGAAGAGCCTGTATTGTGCTGTAGGTTTTCTACGTTTCTATCTTGCATAGTCATTGTATTCAATTTTGGGATGTCTATCAGGTACTGGAGTTCATAAAGAATATGTTGGTGTTTTATCAGCTATTATTTTTATGTGCCAGTCCACTAGTGTTTACTATTTTTAATGATTCTCTTTGTGGGATGTGATGGTCTCTGGCAAGGCTGATATTGGAACGAGGGAATGAATTCCAGAGTGTGGGACCCAAGGATGAGTTCGGGTGTTGAGGAATGCAGTGGAGTTTACTCAGGACCTGCTAACCTTGTTATTTCCATTGCAGGTGTGTGGAACTCCAGAGTACATTGCCCCTGAGGTCATCCTTCGGCAGGGCTATGGGAAGCCAGTTGACTGGTGGGCAATGGGCATCATCCTGTACGAATTCCTGGTGGGCTGTGTGCCCTTTTTTGGTGACACACCTGAGGAGCTCTTTGGCCAAGTCATCAGTGGTGAGTATGTGGTCCGGAATTTGCTTACTGCTGGAACCTGTAAATGAGTGTGACTGAAGTATAGACCAAGGAACACGGGCCAACTAATTATCGTCAACTCTATTCTAAATTTGCTCTTTTGAAGATTTATAAACTAGGACTGGATGAATTATTTTTGTGTGAATGGATTATTCATGAACAAATACCAACAGGAAAAACATACACTCAGTGGCCACTTTATTAGGTACACCTGCTCGTTAATGCAAATATCTAATCAAACCAATCATGTGGTAGCAACTCAGTGCATAAAAGCATGCAGGGGTGATCAAAAGGTTCAGGTATTCAAACCAAACATCAGAACTGGGAAGAAATGTGATCAAAGTGACTTAGAACGGTGGAACGATTGTTGGTGCCAGATGAGGTGGTGTGAGTATCTGTGAAACTGCTGAACTGGGATTTTCACGCACAGCAGGTTCTGGATTTTACAGAGAATGGTGTGAAAAACAATAAAGCATCCAGTGAGAGGTGGTTCTGTGGGCAAAAATGCCTTGTTAATGCGAGGTTAGAGGAGAATGACCTGACTGGTTCAAGCTGATAGGAAGGTGAAAACTCAAACAACTACACATTATAACAGTGGTGCGCAAAAGTGCACCTCTGAATGCACAGCACGTTGAACCTTGAAGTGTGTGAGTACAGCAGCAGCAGAGACCACGGCGGATTCATGCTGTACTCAGTGTCACGGCCGCTGAGTGCACTTTATCCCCAATGCCTTGGTGAATGCCTTCTCCCTGAATTTTACAGTTAGCTTCTGTGGCTCATGAAAGCAGAAGGAGAAAAAATCATTTGTAGATTCCTGTCTTAAGTTGAATGAATGTAATGCATGATTATTGATTCAAATTTCCACAAATTCATAGACCCTTCCAGTGAAAAGACCCTTCACTGATAAGCTCTGCCTGTTCTAGCTGATTTGATGATTGCCCTTCTAGTTAATGGATGACGAACTGTTGAAATTCACTGGATCAGGGATTAGACCTTAGGCTATAAAACATAGGAGCAGAATTAGGTCATTTGGCCCTTTAAATCTGCTTAGCCATTCCATCATGTCTGACCTATTTTCCTTCTCAAATCCATTCTCCTGCATTCTCCTCATAACCTTTGATGCCCTTACTAATCAGGAAACTATTAACTTCTGCTTTAAATACACTCAGTGACTTGGCTTCCACAGACTTCTGTGGCAATGAACTCCATAGATTCACCACCCTCCTCCTTATCTTTGTTCTAAAGGTGCTTTCTTCTTTTTTGAGACTATGCTCTCTGGTCCTAGATTCTCCCATGATAGGAAACACCCTCTCCACATCCAGTCTATCTTGGTCTTCCAATATTCAGTAGTTTTCAATGAGATTCGCACCCTCTAAGCTCCAATGAGTACAAAGTGTTAACATCGCTGGCAGAATCTCAGATGGTGATGAGAGAGCGTACAGAAGTGAGACGTATCAGCTAGTTAAGTGGTGTCATAGCCACAACCCTGCACTCACCGTCAGTAAGACCAAAGAACTAATTGTGGACTAGAAAGGGTAAGATGAAGGAACACACGCCAGTCTTCATTGAGGGATCAGAAGTGGAGAGAGTGAGCAATTTCAAGTTCCTGGGTGGCAATATCTCAGAGGAACTAACCTGGACCCAACACATCAATGAAAGAAAAACAGTGGCTGTATTTCTTTAGGAGTTTGAGGGGATTTGGTATGTCACCAAAAAACACTTGCAAATTTCCTCAGGTGTACCGTGGAGAGTAGCGACTGCACAGGGTTAAAGTAAGCTGCCGAGAATTGTAAAATTAGTCAGCTCCATTATGGGCACCAGCCTCCATAGTATCCAGGACATCTTCAAGGAGCGGTGCCTCAAAAAGGTCTCCATCACCCAGGACATGCTCTGTTCTCTCTGCTACCATCAGGGAGGAGGTACAGAAACCTGAAAGCACATACTCAATGTTTCAGGAACAGCTTCTTCCCCTTTGCCATCTGATTTCTGAATGGACATTGAACCCATGATTACTACCTCAATGCTTTTTTGTCTACTACTTATTTAATTTAATTATTTAATGTATATATTCCTACTGTAAATAATTCTTTAATTCATGTATGGCATTGTATCGCAGCTGCAAAGTTAATAAATTTTGTGACGTATGTTGGTGATTTTGATTCTGATTCTGATTAGGGACTAGGCCCTGATAAGGTCCTAATGATTAATAGGACCTTCTAGTAATTAGGCCCTAATTAAAGTAAATTTATTTATTTGAATGTTTCTGTTTGTGTTAGTTGATTAAAACGTAGCTCAGCAGACAAGTCTACATGTGGATCTTGTACTGTATTAATTCCTGGGTTTGTTAATTTGGCAAATAAGGAGTAATTACCCTTTTGATCTAACGACTCCCCCCCCCCCCCCCCCCGAGGCACCATATTGGTGTGGGCACTAGTAAGCTGGACTACCTTACATGACTGGTTAAGATGGAGAGGGAGTTGGGTAAAAAGTGTTGAACCCTCCTTCCCAACTCCAGCTGGTGCCCACCATACAATAAATGCCAAAGTTAACCCCAGCAGTGACCTACACTTTTAGAGTCTGTGGGTTTGTCACCTTCTTCATGCGCGCACACTGAAGTCATAGAGCTATAGGAAAATACTGGGCAGAAACGTGTCCTTTGGCCCAGCAAGCCTATGTAGACCATTGATGGTCCATTTACAACAATTCTACAAATCGTTCGTTCATTATGCGCCATATGATGTAAGCAATCATGGTCCTTCTATGACCATATTTGTTCTTGGCAAATTTTTCTACCGAAACAATTTTCCATTGCCGCCTTCTGCGCGGTGTCTTTACAAGACGGGTGACCCCAGCCGTTATCAATACACTTCAGAGATTGTCTGGTGTCAGTGGTTGCATAGCCAGGACCTTGTGATATGCACCAGCTGCTCATACAACCATCCCCCACCATCCCCCACCTGCTCCCATGGCTTCACATGACCTTGATCGGGGAGGAGTGGGGGTTGCTACACTTTGCCCCAGGGTGACCTGCAGGCTAGTGAAGGGAAGGAGCACCTTTCACCTTCTTATGTACTGTCATATAGTATCTCTACCCTGCCCCGCTACCCAATTAATCTACTTTTTTTTTAATTGTCCTTACTTTTTCATCATCTTCCTCATCTACACACTTGGGGCAATTTACAGCAGCTAATTAACCTACCAGTCTGCATGTCTAAGGACTACACTCTAGCTGTGGTGAATCAGATATTTACAAGCAAGTCCCACTGTAAATTATTGTGAAAACCTTATGTATATTCATATGAAGTCCAATTTGGTTATAATGATGCAGTAAGCCATAAAGACTGCTTAGGAAATTATCTGACCCTTAAAACAATAATTTGGTGTGTCTAATTTAATTATTTTTAATTGAAAATATCCAATTAAAATACAGGTAAGTTTATTTATGATATTTCAACTCCCTTAGCTCCAATCTTTGTTTTGCATTTTGCGTGATGTACCGAAAAGTCAACTAAAATAGCTTCCTTGCTTCCTGTCTGTGACATTAATGTGATTGGTTGTTCAGCTAGCTTGATGACATCACTGGTGCTGGGTGCCAGAGATGTCCAGGGGTTGGTGCCTGAAAGCAGTAAACAGTGAGATCACCAGATCTTGGGCGCATTTGTCCAAGGGGAGCAGCATTGTTTTGTCGCTGACTGCAAATTTTACACCAGAGATTCAAGTTGCCCATTATTTATTCAATCTGAAGAATTAGTATAGTACAGAATGAGGCCATTCAGTCCAACAGTTCTATGCTAGCTCCTAGTTGAACAATTCCATCAGTCTCCCCCACCCCAACAAACCCTTTTACCTTACAGCTCTGCAGATTATTCTCTTGTTAAATATCTTTCCAAATCCATTTTTGAAGGTCCTGATTTACTGTTTCCACCACCCCAATGGATAGGGTTCCTCTTGTCCTCACCTACTGCCCCACCAGACTCCGCGTCCAGCACATAATTCTCTGAAACTTCCGCCAGCTCCGAGATCCCCCCACCAAGCACATCTTTCCCTCCCCCCCCCCACTTTATGCTTTCCACAGGGATCGCCCCCTACCTGAATCCTTTGTCCATTTGTCCCTCCCCACAGATCTCCCTCCAGGCACTTATCCTTGCGAGCGGAACAACCTGCCCCTACAACTCCTCTCTCACCATCTAGGGCCCTAGATAGTCCTTCCAGATGAGGCGACACTTCACCTGTGGGTCTGTTGGGATCATTGTGTTCGGGGCTGTCTGTGTAGCCTCCTTTACGTCTGTGAGACCCGACATAGATTGGGAGACCGCTTCACCAAGCACCTGCACTGCATCCGCCAGAACAAGCTGGATCTCCCAGATCTCCCATTTTAATTCCACGTCCCATTCCTATTCTGATTCATCCATCCATGGCCTCCTCCACTGTCGTGATGAGGCCACACCTAGGTTGGAGGAACAGCACCTTATATTCCGCTTGCGTAGCTCCTACCTGATGACATGACCATTAACATTGATTTTTGAAACTTCCAGTAATGCCCCCCAAACCCACCCCTCCATTTCCCATCCCCTTCTCCCTCTCACCTCATTTCACCAATCAACTTCCCAGCTCTTTACTTCATCCGTCCCCCTCCAGGTTTCACCTACCACCTGCTGGTTCTCTCTCCCCACCTCCCCCCACCTTTTAAATCTACCCCTCAGCTTTCCTTCCCCCAGTCCTGCTGAAAGGTTTCAGCCCGAAACATTGACTGTACTTTTTCCATAGATGCTGCCTGGCCGGCTGAGTTCCTTCAACACACACAAAATGCTGGTGGAACACAGCATGCCAGGCAGCATCTATAGGAAGAAGCACAGTCAATGTTTCGGGCCGAGACCCTTCATCAGGACTAACCGAAAGTACTTCTTCCTATAGATGCTGCCTGACCTGTTGCGTTCCATCAGCATTTTGTGTGTGTTGCTTGAATTTCCAGCATCTGCAGACTTTCTCTTGTTTGTACCCCAATGGCTACTGAGTTTTAGGTTATAATCTGTCTCATTTCTTTCCTTACACCCCCCTATTCACCTTTTGCTCAAACTTTTAACCCTGCACCTCCTGGCCCCTGATGGGAACACCTTTCCTGTAATCATGTGGGAGAAGTTAGTGAGCTGAGCCATCAGCACAGAGGGAGGGGCAAGTGGCACAGAGCAAGGGGTGAACATAAAAAACTGTGATAGGGAAGGATATCCTGGTTGTTCTTCCCAATGAAGCTGCAAAACTTGGTATTGACAGACAGACAGACATACTTTATTGATCCCGAGGGAAATTGGGTTTTGTTACAGTCGCACCAACCAAGAATAGTGTAGAAATATAGCAATATAAAACCATAAATAATTAAATAATAATAGGTAAATTATGCCAAGTGGAAATAAGTCCAGGACCAGCCTATTGGTTCAGGGTGTCTGACCGTCCGAGGGAGGAGTTGTAAAGTTTGATGGCAGGAATGGCTTCCTATGACGCTCAGTGTTGCATCTCAGTGGAATGAGTCTCTGGCTGAATGTACTCCTGTGCCTAACCAGTACATTATGGAGTGGATGGGAGTCATTGTCCAAGATGGCATGCAACTTAGACAGCATCCATTTTTCAGACACCACTGTCAGAGAGTCCAGTTCCACCCCCACAACATCACTGGCCTTACGAATGAGTTTGTTGATTCTGTTGGTGTCTGCTACCCTCAGCCTGCTGCCCCAGCACACAACAGCAAACATGATAGTACTGGCCACCACAGACTCGTAGAACATCCTCAGCATCGTCCTGCAGATGTTAAAGGACCTCATTCTCCTCAGGAAATAGAGACTGCTCTCACCCTTCTTGCAGATAGCCTCAGTCGTAATGAGCAAACACGAGGAAATCTGCAGATGGTGGAAATTCAAACAACACACAGATGGGTCTCGGCCCGAAACGTCGACAGTCCTTCTCCTTATAGCTGCTGCCTGGCCTGCTGTGTTCCACCAGCATTTTGTGTGTGTTATTCTCAGTCATAATGAAGTCACTACCTCCGCTTATGCCTTTCCTGTAGTTGGAAGCCAATGTAGGATCACCAGAGTACAAAGTAAATCTATTTTCTAAAAACATACACTGCCTTGACATTCAATTTCTTCAGGCATTCACAGGAAAATCAAAGGAAAACAACAGAGCTCCTGAAAAGCTATACTAAGTAAAGACTGAGAACCAACGTGAAAAAGAAGACAAATAGAGCAAATAAGAAATAAATAAATAATACTGACAACATGAATTGTAAAGTCCTTGAAAAGTGAGTCTGTAGGTTTGAAATCAGTTCAGATTTAAGTGAGTGAGGTTATCCACGCCGGTTCAGCAGCCTGATGGTTGTGCTACAGACGAAGTCTATATTTCATTCAGAGTTTGAGGGAATTTGGTATGCCAGCATAGGCGAGCAAGTTTCTACAGATTTACCACGGAGAGCATTCTAACTGGCTGCATCACCGTCTGGTATGGGGGATGGGGCACTGCACAGGATTGAACTCAGCTGCAAAAGGTTCTAGACTTAGTCAGCTCCATCTTGGGCACTAGCCTCCCCAGCATCCAGGACGTCTTCAAGGCATGATGCCTCAAAAAAAGGTGGCATCCATCATTATGGACCCCAATCACCCAGGACATGCTCTGTTCTCATTGCTCCCATCAGGGAGGAGGTACAAGAGCCTGAAGGCACACACTCAATGATTCAAGAGCAGCTTCTTTTCCTCTGCCGTCAGATATTTAAATGGATATTGAACCTGTGAATGCTACCTCGCTACTTTTTTGCACTACTTATTAATTTGCTGCAATGTATTGCTGCTGCATGACAACAAATTTCACAACATATACCGGTGATATTAAACCTGATTCTGATTCTGAAATCAAGGAGCTTTTGTTTGATCTTCAGTGAATTTCTTGAAGTCCTTTCTAAATTTTGAATTGACTTTATTTCTTACATCCTTCACATACATGAGGAATAAAAATTTTATGTTACGTCTCCATCTAAACGTGCCATGTGCAATCATAGTAATTTAAAATAAATAGAACAGTCAGTGTAATATAGAGTACACTCAAATCAACATGAGTTCATCAGTCTGATGGCCTGGTGGAAGAAGCTGTCCCGGAGCCTGTTGGTCCTGGCTTTTGTGCTGCAGTACCGCTTCCTGGATCATAGCAGCTGGAATAGATTGTGGTTGGCATGACTTGGGTTCCCAATGATCCTATGGGCCATTTTTACACACCTGTCCTTGTAAATGTACAGAATCATGGGAAGTTCACAACTACCGATGCGCTGGGCTGTCCGCACCACACCCTGCAGAGTCCTGCGATTGAGGGAGGTACAGTTGCCATACCAGGCAGTGATGCAGCCAGTCAGGATGGTCTCAGTTGTGCCCCTGGAGAAATTTCTTACGATTTGGGGGCCCATACCAAATGTCCTCAACTGTCTGAGATGAAAAAGGCACTGTTGTGCCTTTTTCACCACATAGCTGGTGTGTACAGACCACGTGAGGTCCTCGGTGATGTGGATGCTGAGGAACCTGAAGCTGTTTACCCTCTTAATCCCAGATCCATTGATGTCAATAGGGGTTAGCCAGTCTCCATTCCTCCTGTAATCCACAACCAGCTCCTTTGTTTTTGCGACATTGAGGGAGAGGTTGTTTTCTTGACACCACTGTGTCAGAGAGATGACTTCTTCCCTGTAGGCTAATAAGGCCAATCAATGTAGTGTCGTCGGCAAATTTAATTAGCAAATTGGAGCTGTGGGTGGCGATACAGTCATGGGTATGCAGAGAGTAAAGGAGGGGACTCAGTATGTAGCCCTGAGGGGCTCCTGTATTGAGAGTCAGGCGGTTTGTGGTGAGGGAGCCCACTCTTACAACCTGCTGGCGATCTGACAGGAAGTCCAGGATCCAGCTGCACAAAAGGTCAAGGCCGAGGTCTCTGAGCTTCCTGTCGAGCCTGGATGGAACTATGGTGCTGAATGTTGAACTGTAGTCCAAGAACAGCATTCTCACATAAGCATCCTTCTTCTCCAGATGTGGAAGGACAGTACGTACAGCAGTGGCTATTGCGTCATCTGTCGCTCGGTTGTGTCAGTAGGTGGATTGTAGGGGGTCCAGTTTGGGTGGCAGCAAGCTGCCGATGTAATCCTTGACCAGCCTCTCAAAGCATTTGCTTGTTATTGAGGGGAGTGCGACTGGATGCCAGTCATTCAGGCGTGTTACCTTGGTCTTTTTTGGTACAGGAGCAATGGTAGATAATTTGTGCTGGACCCTTGGCAAAACCCCTGCAGCTCATCAATTATTGATGCGGAGCTAAGGCAAGGAAACTGGTTCTGTGCACCCTGGTGTCAGACAACTTGGCCCTCCTAGATGATTGATAGTACAGTCCTTGGAGAGGTGTTGCATCTGTTCTGTTGCCTTGGTGAGGGCATCACACCTCCTCCAAATAGCAGTGAAATATCAACAGACAGAAACCGCTGGAGGAACTCAGCGAGTCAAGCATCAACTATAGAAGGAATTCTTTGTTCCGAGGCTGCCTGTGGGAGGACGAATTTCAGAGTTGTATCCTGTGTACCCGTTTTGATAATAAATGCACTTTGAAAGTTTTAGGTTTTATCAGCACTGGAAAAGACGGGGGCAGAAGTCTGACGTTGCGGGGTGGGGAGGAGTTCAGATGAGCAGGTGACACGTGAGACCAGTTTAGGAGGAAGGTTAGTGGGTGGGGAGGGGATGAATCTGCTGGCGGTGGAAGAGGTAAAGCTCTGAAGAAGAAGGAATCTGATAGGAGAGGGCAATAGACCATGGGAGAAAAGGGAGGAGGAGGGGCACCAGTGAGAAGTAATGGGCAAGTGAGGAGAAGAAAAGGAGTGGGAGGGTGGCCAGAATGGGGCATGGAAAAAGGGAGAAGGGGGAGTAATTAGCAGAAGTTTGAGAAAGTGACATTTATGCCATCCAGATGGAATTTGAGGTGTTATTCTTCCAACCGGAGTGTGGCCTCACCATGACAGCAGAGGAGGCCATGGAGCAACATGTCAGAATAAGGGTTTCAATGCCCGCCATCTCGGAGAAAGGGTACATTTAAACTATGTAATATAAATTAACCTTGCAACTAGCTTGTCCTCTTTTAAAATGCCCCAGTATCTTCTCTGCCATTAGATCACAACTCAGTATAGTATCAGTTTCCCATCTAATCCCTCCACCACCTCCAGAATCACCCCATCCTGGAACCTTTGAGTCTTGATGGAGGGTTTTAGCCCAAAGCGTCAACAGTCCCTTCTCCCGCAGGTGCTGCTCAACCCACTGAGTTCCTCCAGTGGATTGTTTGTTGCCCCAGAACTCACCCTCCTTCACCCGGTCTGGGTCAGAGACACATTCCAGATATAACCACCAGTCAGCAACCTGGAAGATTAGGTGCAATAAACTTGGCAGTTGTGTAAACCAGAGGCATTCAGAAAGGTCAGGTGTTTAATAGGGTATCAAGCACACAGACATTGTTTGAACAAGAAATGGCGGAGTGAGATTTGGTCGAAAGAGTTAACAAACATTTGACGGGATTATAATTAAAGACCATCAGTAGCCGAGTCTGTCTGATTGAAAGCCATCTTCTGTTTCCAGATGACATCATGTGGCCTGATGGAGATGAGGCCCTCCCTGCTGACGCCCAGAACCTTATCTCCAGCCTCCTGCAGCCAAACCCGTTGGACCGCCTGGGAACAGGTAGGCAACCTCGTTTGTTGGTGGGATCATTTATTGGAGATGTTCTGGCGGTTTGGCCTTTCTCTCCCATATGCCTCCTGCTCAGTTGTTATCCTGAGATTGGAAACCCAGATGCCTGGAAGTAGTTGGTCATTCAATCGCTTGCTCCACCATTCAACATGATCTACGCTGATCTTCAATATCAAGACATTTTGGAAGCTTTGTAACTTTTTTTTTAGTGAAAAAGGCAGGGTGCTGTTCAGCTTATTCTTAACTGAGACACATACTGTAATTTCCTGGTGTGAGTAATGCTGACAATTGAAATCATTTACAAACCCTCTTTTCCTATTGCAACAGATAATTAATTGACTGGAGGAACTGAGTGGGTCAAGCAGCATCTGTGGGAGAAAAGGAATCTTCAATATTTCAACCCAAAATATTATAGCCCGAAATATCCCACAGATGCTATTTAACCTTCTGAGTTCCTCCAGCAGATTGTTTGTTGCTGCAGACGCCAGTATCTCAAGACTCTTGCGTCTCCTTTTTATTGCAGGCAGGACATAAATTCAAACCCGTCTCCCCATCTCCCTTCATTCTCCTTGACATGCTGCCCTCAATCCCACGCTAAGAAGCTCAGGAACTCCCACATTGGAATCCCGCCAATCAGATTTTCTATGGAGTGAAAGTAGCTCCATTCACAGTTTCCCACCACGTCCTCCTTGACAGAGTCGGCCATAACGTCCTCTGTCAAAAGTCCACATTCCCGTGCTTCTACCAAGAGGGAGATCCAGCTCCTCTTCCTTCTCCTGGAACATTATCAGTGGGGCTTCCCCACAAAGGATTTATTACCCACTTCTCCCTATCTGAAGCGCTCCCTAATTTACACCATCTAAAAATACAACATGGGGCATCACATAGAGTGGTTAGGGTGACACTGTTACAGCTCGGGTACGTCAGAATTCAGACCACAATTCCAACACTGTCTATAAGAAGTTTGCACGCCCTTCCTGTGAGTGCAAGGGTTTCCTCTGGGCATTCCAGGTGAAGTCCACATTCCAAAGCTGTACCAGCTAGTAGGTTAATTGGTCGTTGTAGATTGTCCTATGACTAGGCTAGGGTTAAATCAGTGGGTTGCCAGGCAGTGCTGCTCATTGGTTCTGCGCTGTATCGCTTAATAAATAAATAAATATAAAGCAAACATTAAGTTGTATAGCTCCCTTGGCCCTCTGCATGTCATGGATAAATGTCACCTCCAAATGATTATTTATTGTAATTTATAGTATATTTCATGTATTTCACTGTGAATGAGTAAGTGAGGCCTCCGACGGTGAGGATGGATCATGGTTGTTGCATTCTCGCTGTCTAGACATGCAAGCCAGGGCAGTACGATATGGAGAGCAAGCTGTTGCCCATGCAGCAAGCTCCCACTCTCCACGCAGCTGATGAACCCAAAGGAACGGCAGAGACCGATACAGGTTGGTACCAGCAGCGTTGCAGGAGTTGTCAGTCAGTGTTGGACTCAGTGTAGGACTGCCTTAGGGATTCCAGCTCCAGATATTTCCCTTGGAGGTTTATTCCCGAAGCCTACCCCATTAGTTGGTATAGCCGCAAGGCAGTTGAGGTTTGAGATCAGAGTTTTCCTTCTAGGTGAGCAGCCAACCATGGCTGACCAGCCCTATCTGCCCAAAGCGACTAGTCCTAAGGTGCCAGTAACCCGCCTTTACCCCTTCTCCTGTCAGTTCTGCCAGGCTTAGTAGCTAAGCCACCCATGAAGGCCAGGAACTGGACTTGGTTGTCAGAGGCTATTTGAGGCGCAGGCCTTTGGAAGCATTTAATAGGTAGTGGAAGCTTGTCCCCATTACCAGCCTTGGCTATAACAACTTTAAGGACTGAACTACTGCTTCAAAACAACACATTTTACAACATACACTCAATGACCAAATTAGTGATACACCTATACACCTACTTGTTAATGAAAATATCTAATCAGCCAACCATGTAGCAGCATGATTGTTGGTGCCAGACTGGATGGTTTGAGTCTCTCAGAAGCTGCTGATCTCCTGGGATTTTCATTCACAACAGTCTCCAGAGTTTACAGAGAATGGTGCAGGAAACAAAAAAAGCCACTGACTGCCAGTGAAAATGTCACACTAATGAGAGCGGTCAGAGGAGAATGGCCAGACTGGCTCAAGCGGACAGGAAGGCGACAGTAACTCAAATGACCACGTGCTACAACAATGCAGAAGAGGATCTCTGAATGCACAACACGTCGAAGTAGGTGGGCCACAGCAGCAGAAGACTGCCTTCATACACTGGGAGGCCACTTCATTAGGTAAATGAGGTACCTATTAGAGCAGCTACTCAGTGTAAGTCAGAGATAATAAACCTGATTCTGAAACCCGACACCAATGCTTTCTGTCCAATTACCTCGCAAATCCTGTCCCTCTCAGAAACAGCATTCTGAGTCAAAACCTACATTGTTATATAGGACAAGTCTGAGCTGAGTTTCACAACTCGGTTAAGTCCTCCTATTCACCCGACTCTGCCAAGCCTCAAGTCACCTGCTGTTGAATTAACTTCTATCTCGCACCTTCACCTGAAGGAAAGCAACAATTCCGGAAGACAGCTCACCACTGTCTTCTCGTGGGCAGTTGAGGAAGGGCCATAAATGCCAGTAACAGCCCCACCCATTCACACATCTGAATCTTCCCAGCACGTTCTGCTTTCATTTCAGATTCCCAGCATTTTCACTTTTAAAAAAAGTTTTGCTTGCGTCTGTCCGCTGACATTTTACCCCAGGCAGATGGGTCGTTGCTTCCATTTATGGGTTTGCAGCTGTTTGCCTTCTCTGTGCGCTTCCCTAATCGGCCGGCCTCGAACATGACACATTTGACAAATGCCAGCTGATCACATTAAACACGGCTCTTCCACTGCCAAATTTCATTGATGGATTCAAAACAATTCTCAAATCTAATCACTTTCGTTACAGTATAGATTTTGTTAAGTGGGTCTGTTCAGACTGAATTGCTGAGATTACCTTAAATAAGATGAAGCAAAGAGAAGCTCAGATTGTTAATTATTATGTTAATGTCAATTGAGGTGGAAGCATTATCCTGATGCGACCAGTTCAGTATTTTAATTGAATAAATGGGTCATTTATCTGGAAATGACTGTTTATCTCAGGGAACTGTAAAGCTGAGAAGCGTTTGATGGGATCAGGGCTATAGTCAGCTCCTGGAGAGTAAAACAGTGCTCTTGCAACCATGGAATCTGACAGCAAGCAAGCAGCTGCTTACTTCTGGTCAAGGTGGTGTTGAGCTGCAGTCTCTATCGAGGTCATGGCTCAGCTTTTAAGTTTGGAGGGATGGCTTCAGGGACAGGGATGTTGAAGAAGGGTTCGTGTTAGGGTTTAGGGACAGGGATGTGGAGGAGTTAGAGGTCAGGCTGGAGACTAGTCTCCTCATTACTCCACACCCAAAGGTCAGTGACATGGACGTCCGGAGTCTAGGTGATGTACGTGATAAATAAGTGAATCTGAATCTGATTCTTCTAACCATCAAGCATCCGCCTGCACTAATGCCGCTTACCGGCACTCGGTCTGTAGTCCACTCTTCCCTGGAGATTCAAGTCTTCGTCTAGATGCTTCTTAAATGTGACACTCTTCCTCCACCACCCCTCCAGGCAGTCCAAACCCCACCCAGCATCTAGTGAGAACACCTTCCTCATATCTTCTTGAAACCTCCTTACTCCAAGGCTGAGCTCACTCATTAATGATACCTTTCCTCTGGAGAGAAGTTTACTGCTATCAGCCCTATCTATGCTACTCATAACTTTATGCACTGCACTGGGGAAACCCATTACGACATTCAGAGGAACCAACTTAAGACAGCCACTAGGCAGCCTAGAAATAAGCTGCCTCGTGCTAGTGAAGAGCCTGGGGGCAAGGAAAGAGGAAACCATCGAGCGTGTTTATATGAAACATGGTCACAGGAAAGCAGCATCCATCGTCAGGGACACCCACCACCCACAACATGCTGTCTTCTCACAGCTGCCATCAGGAGCCTCAGGACTCACACCACCGGGTTCGGGAGCAGTTATTACCTCTCAATCATCAAGCTCTTGACCCAAAGGGGATAACTTACTCAAATTCACTTAATCATTGAAATGTTACCACAGTCCATAGGATTGTGACAAAGCTATGGACTTACTTTCAAGGATTCTTCATCTGATGTTTTTAATATTTATTGCTTTTTAATTATTGTTTCTTTCCTTTTGTATCTGCACAGTTTGAGTCTTTTGCACCTGGTTGAATGCCCAGCTTGGTGCAGTCTTTCGTTGATTCTATTATGGGTTTATTGAGTATGCCCACAAGAAAATGAATCTCAGGGTTGCAATATGGCGACATTATAGGTACTTTGAAGAAGAAGAATATCAAGTAAGTTAATAAAGAAGACACAAGGGAAAGAATTAGAAATCCCTTGTCCTCCACTGAGCTCAAAGTGTACAAGGCAGCACGCTGTAAATTAAAAAGCAGAAGGAGTCCCAATTTGGAGAATTCTAAAGAGAAAGTGTCGAGGAAATAAACTATTACATTTGTGAAGTTTATTCCTTGCAGTGCTTGAGATTTAAAGGCTATTAAATGAGTGGGAACTAACACATTCTATTTTTAACATTCTCAGTGAGTGCTGGAGATGACACTCGCCCTGTTGAAATATTGGTTTATTTCTTGAAGGAAGGAAGTTGGACTTCTATCACCTCTTGCACAACCTCAGGACCTCTTGGCTTTTTACACCCAATTAAGTTAAAAATAAATGTATTATCAAAGTACGTAAATGTCACCATGTACCATACAAATCTGAGATTCGTTTTCTTGCTAGGATTAGTAAATTAAGTATCTTTGGGGTGAAATTGCTGCTTTATTACGTGCACAGTAAACTCCCGCAATGTGTCGATGGGCAAATTATCTGTTTTAGCGATAAACATCGTACAGAACACCAACCATGTGTGCTCTGGAAAGCAAGGGGATGACTCGGGTGACTGCTATGGAGACACAGGAAACTGCAGATTCTGGAACCTGGAGCAACTTGGAGCTGGAGGACCTCTGCAGATCAGGCAGCAACTGGGGAGGGAAGTGCACAGTCAGAGTTTTGGGTTGGAGCTCCTCATCTGGACTGATGAAGGGTCTTGACTGAAAGGCCAACTACCCATTACCCTCCACAGATGCCTCCTGGCCTGCTAAGTTCCTCGAGTTTTATTGCTTCTTTTTAGCCCGTGCATCATAGTTGTTTTGGTTCTGACCTTACGAGCATCAAGCTGAGCTCCAACATATGTACAGCCTTATTCCCTATATTAGAAACAGGCCCTTCTGACGACTCTGCACTGACCATCAACCACTCATTCATGTTAATCCTAGATTAATCCCATTTTTGTAATGTCCTCGCCTTACCTTCAACTCCCACCTGCCACCTCAGAATTTATCACTCCCCTTGACACTTGGGCCAATTACCCAACCAATGTGTGCAGCTTTGAGCTGCGGGAGGAAGCCTGACCACCCAAAGGAAACCCTTGCCGTCATGGGGAGAACCCACAAATGCAACACATGTTCTTGAGCTGCATGGCTCGAAGGTTTCAGAAAATGCATTTTAAGAGAGCTGTATAAGGAAGCTGAGCAGTAGAATAAAAGAGATGGCATATTTGTTTAAAATCAATAGCTGCAGCTGTCTGGGATCGCCCTATCGTATTACTTCATTCATTGAGTTATTTTCATCTGTAATTTTGTTTAACAATTGTGTAATGGAGCCAGAGCTGAAGGTGACTGACCCCATCTCTCATAGCTTTGGTCCTTTACATCCCCCTAAGCATCTCCGTGGAGAATCACCGAGATAAAGGTCGTGGTTTGCATACCTCGATTCCAAAGACCAGGAATAATTGATGCCGTGTTGTCCTAATCACAGCCTTGTTCTCTCTCTCTCTAGGGGGCACCTATGAGGTTAAACAACACAGTTTCTTCAAAGACCTGGACTGGAATAGCTTGTTGCGACAGAAGGCTGAATTCATACCACACTTGGAATCCGAGGAAGACACCAGTTACTTTGATAGCAAGTATCTTTTCCAAGGGCCTAGGGGAGGGATGGAGGTGGAGGAAGGGATGCTGAAGCCGGATCATGTAAATGCTCTGAGATTTTGTTAATACCTGGCAACACTGATCTTGGGGCCACTGTTCTGCTCAGAGAGATTTAGTGTGTGGGCGAAGAGTCTCACTTCACCTACAAGGAGGAGAGCATTGTTTTTCCAGAACCATTCTCAGTACAGCTCCAGCATCTGTGAGGCAGCTGGGAGAGCTGGAGCATGATGGGGAGGATTGCTGTAAAGAATCTGGGAAATATTGGGCAGGGTGGGGCTGGTGGGAGAATGGAGGATTTCACCCCAGCTGTCAATCTACTCTCCTATCCCTTTTAGCTCTACACCCTTCTTTCCTTTCTCTGTATTTTCAATATCACTCTGTCCTCTTTCTCGCCCCATCCTGTCATGCAATCTTCCTTCCCTCACTGATCTTCCATTTCTTCTTACTTCCCTCTCTCCTTTTTTATCTCTGCTTTGCATCTCTCTTCCCCCTCTTTCCCTCTCCCACTCCAGTCTTGATGAAGGGTCTCGGCCTGAAACACTGACTCTTTAATTCCTCTTTTTTGATGCTGCCTGAGCTGCTGAGTTCTTCCAGAGTTTTGTATTTTTTACCCCTTTCCTCTGTCTCCTCTCCTCCACTCCTTTCCTCTCTATTTCTGCTTCTCACTCTCCTTTTGATCTAACCCGTACCCCTCCTCTTTCCTCTCCCTTCCTGGTCTCTCCTGTGATCTCCTCTCCTGCTACCTCTCTAACCCTGTCTCTTCTCCCTCTAACCTCTCGTTCTTTCTCTCTCTCTCTCTCCCTCTCTAACCGCTATCTGCGTAGCTCGCTCTGATCGATATCACCATGTGAATTCCTACGATGAGGACGACACCAACGAAGATGAGCCAGTAGAAATTCGCCAGTTTTCCTCCTGCTCCCCCCGCTTTATTAAGGTATTTTACATAGATCAGATCCCTTGCTCGCTTCCCTGTAACCCCACGGGAGTTGAGACAACAAGAGTGCGATGCCAGGGCAGTGAAGTGTCCATTAATCTGAAGTTTTATATCATATGTTATAAAAGGAGGCCATTCAGCCCATTGACTCGATACCAGCTTCAATTTTGGATGTGAGAACAAAGGTAAAAGATAAAGATTAGTTTTATTTGTCACATATGGCATTTGCATAACATCAAATCAATGAGTATTGTGCTGGGCCAGCTTCCTGCACCAACATAGTTCGCCCAAAGCTCGCTAGCCCTAACCCGCATGTCTTTGGAATGTGGAAAGAAATCACAGCACTTAGAGAGAACCCTCATGGTCGTGGGGAGAACATGCAAGCTCCTTACAGAACTGAATCCGGGTCTCTGGTGCTATAATAACATTGTGCTAATCACTCGGCTAACGCGGTGCCCGTGGAAGATGGAGCACCCGACACAAACCCTCATAGTCATGCGGAGAACGTGCATGCTCCTTACAGGCAGCGGTGGATTGCTGGTGCTGTAATAGTGTTACGCTAGCCTCTATGCTACCGTGCCACCCCACAAAAACTGGAGCACCCGACGGAAGCCCACAAAGTCACAGGGGGAACAATCAAACTCTACACAGAAAGCCCCCTCTTCTCAGTACAGTCATCAGCAGCCTAAAAACCCACACCTCAAAGTTGAATGACATCTTCTTCCCCACTGAACTGAACTGCAAAGCCTTAATTTTACCTCGGTCTTTATTTCCTTTTTTCTGTCTCTCAGCTTACACTGGTGGTGTTATATTTATTTTGCTGCATTAGTTAAATATGATTTATCTTAATTTAAGTTTATTTAACTTAGTTTATCATGTTAGTAATGTACTGTGCTGCTGCAGAAAGCTAATTTTCATTGCAATTATGCTCTGTGCAAACTTGGTCTCGAGCCCTGAGGACAGGATTGAACCTGGCTCACTAGAGCGGTGAAGCAGCCTGGCCAGATGTGCCACTGACTGCCTGGCCCTGCAGTCACCAAGCCACAAGAGCAGGTTGGGGCTGCGTCATCAGGCCCGGCTGCCACACGCTGATTTTGGTGAGGGGTCAGCCCAAGACTGGGAGCCGGTGAACAGCTTTTGCTCAAACTCCTCCAATCAGCAGACCCCAAATGAGTGAGAGAAAATGTCCCTTTTGCAAAACAAATGCTTCTTGCACATTCGGTTCCAAACCTCCCATCAGAGGCAGACACTGAAGCATTCCCCTTGTCTCTTTGAGCAAGTTATCGTCACGCAACATGGAAACAGGCCCTTTGACCCAATGACATTGTACCAGTGATTGTCCGTTGTATCGGTTGGATTTGTGCAGTCTGTTGTTATGAACTGCAGGAAGAAACCAGCACGGTAGAGTTTTTAAGGTGGAAAGGCCATTGCTCTGGAACAGTTCTGCTCCCTCAACCTCAGAAGTCTACGTCCACGCCTTATAGATAGCTGAGAGATTCCAACACTTGCTGCAAGAAACCCAAACATTTCTCATAATCAGGTACAAGCCCCCCCCCCCCCCCCGAGAAGCGAAGGATGAGTAAAATGGATTAGCCTTCCCGTCACTCCCCAGGCAGTGCATTCTGCCCAACCGTGGCAATGCCTACATTTTTAATCCCACCCCTTGAGCTGAATGGCTCACCGGGCCATTTGAGAGGGCAGATACAAATCAAGCACGTCACTGTGGTACTGGAGTCCAGTACAGGCCACAGCTTGGTAAGGATGGTAGACTTCGTTTCTCCAGCGGTGTTGCTGAACCAGTTGGGCTTTTCCAACAAGACTGCTGTGCCATGGCCTGTGTTACTGATGGCAGCTTTTTGCTTAATATTTATGCAATAAAAACATTAAATTTAAATTTCCAGCTTCCAGATGTTGAAAAACTGAGTCTGTGATTGGGGTTGAAAGGGATAATAAATCAGCCATGATTGAAAATTTGATGGGCTGAATGGCCTAATTCTGCTCCTATGTCTTGTGGTCTTACGGTGGTGTTATCTGTCATTGTAACTCCTGAGCCTAAATCTATTCTTTAACAAACCACTTTCCTCAGCTGGGTTTCAGACTGCACTGACACCTTTAGGTCAACATTTGTACTGCACCTCCCGCTACCTGATCAAGGGAAACCATCCCAGAGCAATCCTCTGTGAACTTTTCCAAAGCTTTCCTGCCCCATCAAGTGCTACTCATCCACCCTGTCCTCACCAGCTTCCTATCCTGCATCTTGATTTTAAAGCTTCTCATCCTCCTTTGATTTTTCTGTGGTCTTATTTCACCCCACCCTCTTCTCATTCCTGCCATCAGGGAGGTGGTACAAGAGCCTGAAGACTCAGTCTTTTAGGAGCAGCTTCTTCCCCTCCACCATCAGATATCTAAATGGTCTATGAATTCCTGAAAAGTATCTTATTTCAATGTATTTATTATTGCAACTATTTTTATGTCTTGCAGTGTATCCTGTTACAAAACCAACAAATTTCATGACATATATCAGTGCTAATAAAACTGATTCTGATTCTAACCTCCCTCAGCCCAGCCGAGAGCACTACAGCCATGGTTTCAATCAACCATTGGAAGGAAGCCAGGCCTTCAACAGCCTAATGCCTTCAGCTCTGAATTTCCCCTCCCGAATCCCAGCTACCTCCTTCGTCCCAAAGCTCATTCCTATGAGGCACTTGTCTCAATACCTCCTTCACATCAAATTACACCTGATATTGCTTTTCTGCAAGCGCCTCGCATGTTTGTTGTAATTTTCCAGTCACAGACCAGAAAAAAATATAGGAACCAGTGAAGCATAATTTTCTTAAAAAAAAATTATTGTAAAAGGACGGCTGGTTCAAATTTACCCAAGGTGAGGAGAGTTGAATTTAAATAGCAAACACAAGGAATTCTGCAGGTGCTGGAAATTCAAACAACAACCCACACACAATGCTGGTGGAACACAGCAGGCCAGGCAGCATCTATAGGGAGAAGCGCTGTCGACGTTTTGGGCCAAGACCCTTCGTCAGGACTAACCGAAGGGAAAGATAGTAAGAGATTTGAAAGTAGTGGGGGGAGGGGGAAATGCGAAATGATAGGAGAAGACCGGAGGGGGTGGGATGAAGCTAAGAGCTGGAAAGGTGATTGGCAAAAGGAATACAGAGCTGGAGAAGGGAAAGGATCATGGGACGGGAGGCCTCAGGAGAAAGAAAGGAGGTCGGGGGGAGCACTAGAGTGCGATGGAGAACAGGCAAACAACTAAATATGTCAGGGATGGGGTAAGAAGGGGAGGAGGGGAACAACTAAATATGTCACGGATGGGGTAAGAAGGGGAGGAGGGGAACAACTAAATATGTCACGGATGGGGTAAGAAGGGGAGGAGGGGAACAACTAAATATGTCAGGGATGGGGTAAGAAGGGGAGGAGGGGCACAACTAAATATGTCAGGGATGGGGTAAAAAGGGGAGGAGGGGAACAACTAAATATGTCCAGGGATGGGGTAAGAAGGGGAGGAGGGGAATAACTAAATATGTCCAGGGATGGGGTAAGAAGGGGAGGAGGGGCACAACTAAATATGTCCAGGGATGGGGTAAGAAGGGGAGGAGGGGAACAACTAAATATGTCAGGGATGGGGTAATGCCCTCCTGCCCTTACCCCATCCCTGACATATTTAGTTGTTTGCCTGTTCTTCATCTTCCTCTGGTTCTCCCCCCACCTCCTTTCTTTCTCCTGAGGCCTCTCTTCCCATGATCCTTTCCCTTCTCCAGCTCTGTATCACTTTCGCCAATCACCTTTCCAGCTCTTAGCTTCATCCCACCCCCTCCGGTCTTCTCCTATCATTTCGCATTTCCCCCTCCCCCCCCACTACTTTCAAATCTCTTACTATCTTTCCTTTCGGTTAGCCCTGACGAAGGGTCTTGGCCCGAAACGTCGACAGCGCTTCTCCCTATAGATGCTGCCTGGCCTGCTGTATTCCACCAGCATTTTGTGTGTGTTGTTTGAATTTAAATAGCTGCTTTTCCAACCTCTGGACTTATTTGAGTTGCAGCCAATTGCTCACTCAGTCAGTCACTGTTGTGATCGTGGGAACTCAGCAGCCAAGTTGTGCATTGCAAGCTCCCATAATTGTTTTGTTTGTTTGTGGGGTATAGATATCACTGGCAAGGGGTACACTTGGTACATTAATGGGATGAACAATACCCATAAAATGTATCCACCCTCCTTGGAAGTTTTCATTTTTTTATTGTATTACACCAATACAATATAGACAACAGTGGATTTAATTTGGCTTTTTTGACTCTTTCATGTCAAAGTGGAACAAATTTCTACAAACTGGTCTAAATTTATTACAATGTATTAAGCACAAAATAATTGATTGCATAATTACTCACCCCCTTCAAAGCAGTATGTACTAGCTGCACCTTTCGTAGCAATTACAGCCTTGAGTCTGTGTGGATAGGTCGCTATCAGCTTTGCACATCTGGACACTGCTGTTTTTCCCCATTCTTCTTTACAAAACTGCTCAGGCTGTGTCAGATTGCATGGGGATCATGAGTGAACAGCCCTTTTCAAATTCAGTTCCTCATATGATAACCCTTTCTTTCCTGGAATCATCCTTGTGAACCTCCTCTGGACCCTCCCCATTGCCAGCACATCTTTTCTTTTTATTGATTTACAAACAAATCATAATAACAATAGAAATACAGAGAGATTGGGAATATATAGTTAAAAAAGCAGTATATACAAGTATAAGCTATTGATAATACAGATGTACTAAACCTCCCAAACTCATACTGTATTTGCATAGTAGAAAGAAAAACCCCAAATTTAAAGAAATATATAAATAAAAACTAACTAACTTGCAAACTAAACTAAACAAAGCTGGGCTATTATATTATAATGGATATAAACAGTAGTGGCAATAACTCCACTCCTCTATCCAAATATTTAAGGGTAATCTGTCTGAGTCCTTCTGCATCCTACCTGTTTTGTCAACACTACCTGCCCCTCCGCTAATCTTCATATCATCTGAAAACTTGGCAACAAAGCCATCTATTCCATCATCTGAATCATTATGTACAGCTTAAAAAGAAACGGTCCCAACACCGATCCCTGCGGAACACCATTAGTCACTGGCAGCCAACCAGACAAAGATCCTTTTATTCCCAAATGCTACCTCCTACCAATCAGCCAATGCTCTAACCATGTTAGTCACTTTCCTGTAATACCATGGGCTCTTAACTTGGTAAGCAGCCACATGTGTGGCACCTTGTCAAAAAAAACCCCACATTTCTTTGCCATAAAGCTGTGACGAGTGAAGCTCCCAGCAACAGTTGTTGTTTGCGCAGTCTCTCCCATCTCAGCCACTGAAGCTTGTGTGTCCTCCAGAGTTGTCATAGGTCTCTTGGTGGCCTCCCTCACTAGTCCCGTTCTTGCATGGTCACTCAGTTTTTGAGGACAGCCTGCTCTGGGCAGATTTACAGCTGTGACATATTCTTTTCATTTCATGATGATTGACTTAACTGTACTCCAAAGGATATTCAGTGACTTGGAAATTTTCTCGTATCCATCTCCTGACTTGTGCTTTTCAATAACCTTTTCCTGGAATAGCTTGGAGTGTTCTTTTGTCCTCTTGGTGTAGTTTTAGCCAGGATACTGACTCACTAGCAGTTGAAGCTTTCAGATACAGGTCTATTTTTACCACAGTCAGCTGAAGCACCTTGACCACACACAGGTCTCAAAAAAACAGATCTCCATTTAACTAGTTATGTGACTTCTAAAACCATTGGCTGCACCAGTGATGATTTGGAGTGTCATATTAAAGGGGAGGGTGAATACTTATGCAATCAATTATTCTGTGTTTTCTATTTGTAATTAATTTAGATCACTTTGTAGAGATCTGCTATAGCTTTGACATGAGTCTTTTTCTGTTGATTAATGTCAAAAAAGCCAAATTAAATCCTCTGTGATTCAATGTTGTAAAATAATAAAACATGAATACTGCATATTCTTCAAAATATTCATAATATTATGTCATGCGGGGGTGAATACTTTTTATAGGCACCTTGGTTGTCACTGACAAGGGGTACATTTGTGGGATGTTGATGTCACAGGCAAGGGATACATTTGGTACATTCATGGGTGTAGTTGTCATTGGCAAGAAGTATATTTGGTACAGTCACAGAGCAATACAGCTTGGAAACAGGCCTTTCAGCCCAACACATCCATGCTAACCAAGGTGCCCACCTCATCTAGTACCATTTGCCTATATTTTACCCCTATCTCGCTCACCATTTCCTCTCTGTGTATTTACCTAAATGCCTTGCGTTACTGTTCCCTCCTGAACTACTTTTACCGGCAGTGTGTTCTACACAAGCATCACACTCTGAGTGAAGTTGCTGCTCGGATTCAGATTTATTTATCACCTGTACATTGAAGCATAATATTTCCTCTCTCCATAAATCTATGTCTAAAAATTATAATTTTGCTAAGTTTTTCCTGGAGAAGAAGACTGTGCTCTTACCCAGTCTATACACCCTCGTGATCTTGTACACCTCGCTAATGTCACCTCTATTCCTCGGAACACTGGGGAATGAAAGACCTGCCCTGAATGGTAGTGAGGGAGGAGGTGTAGGGGCAGGTGTAACACTTGTTCTGCTTGCAAGGATAAGTGCTGGGAGGGAGATCAGCGGGGAGAGATGAATGGACAAAGGAGTCATGTAGGGAGCAATAAATCCCTGTGGAAAGCAGAAAGTGGTTGGGGGGGGAGGGAAAAATGTGCTTGGTGTTCCATTCAGGGCCCCAAACAGTTCCAGGTCAGGGAACACTTCACCTGTGAGTCTGTTAGAATCATATACTGTGTCTGGTGCTCCCCGTGTGGCCTCCTGCATATGGGTGAGACCCGATGTAGGTTGGGAGGCTGCTTCACCCAGCATCTACACTCCGTCTTCCAGAAAAAGCGGGATCTTCCGGGGCCATCCATTTTAATTCCACTTCCTATTCCCATTCCAATATGTCTACCCATGGCTTCCTCTACTGTCGCAGTGAGGCCACACTCAGGTTGGAGGAGCAACACCTTATATTCTGTCTGGGTAGCCTCCAACCTGATGGCATGAACATTGATCTCTCATACTTCCAGGAATGGCACCTGTCTTCACCGTTCCCCATTCCTATTTCTCTCCCTCATCTTATCTCCTTACCAGCCCATCTCCTCCCTTGATGGCATCCTGTCCTCTATTAGATGCCCCCTTCTCCATCCCCGTATCTCTTTCACCAATCAACTTCCCAGTTCTTTACTTCACCCCTCACCACCTCCCAGTTTCACCTATCACCTTGTGTTTCTTCCTGCTCTACCCCCACCCCCTAACTCTGAATCCTCGCCTTTTTTTCTCCAGTCCTGATGAAGGGCCTCAGCCAGAAATGTCGTCTACTCTATTCCAAAGATGCTGCCTGGCCTGCTGAGTTCCTCCAGTATTTTGTGTGTGTTGCTTGGCAAGATGTACTTTTCCGGGTAGCAGCATAGCATCTGAAAACACAGCTAATGACCCCTTTCCTATAGCAGGGTGACCTCAACTGTGCACAATGTTTCACGTGCAGCCTGACCGATCCCTTGTTGATCCCTGATAGGCCTGGAATTAAGGAGGCCTTGAAGAGTCACCCAAATTTGTATATCTGGAATCACATTGGCAAGGCTTATTAATAGACCATCAATAGCATATTGTGTTAGTGAAGCTGATGGAATTTTACAACAACCTGATGGTTTTTTGGCTGTCATTGCTGAGGCCAGTTTTTGCCTTTTAATTCCATTTACATCCAAAGGTACCTCCTGTACCTAATAAAGTGGCCACTGAGTGTACGGTGGTCTTCTGCAGCTGTAGCCCACCCACTTCGATGTTCAATGTGCACAAGTGCTCTTCCGTACTGCACAGTTGTAACGCTTGGATAATGTCGCCTTCCTATCAGCTTGGCCGTTCTCCTCAAACTCTCGTTTTCGCCAAGAGAACTGCTACTCACTGGATGTTTTTTTTTGTTTCTCTGTAAATTCCAGAGACTGGTGTATGTGAAAATCGCTGGAGATCTGCAGTTTCTGAGAAACTCAGACCACGCCATCTGGCACCAACAATCATTCTATAAGTCACTTAGGTTACATTTCTGCTCCATTCTGATGTTTGGTCTGAACAGCAACTGAACCTCTTGACCATGTCTGCATACTCTTATGCCTTGCATTCCTGCCACATGATTAGCTGATTAGATATTTTCATTAACGAGCAGTTATGTAGGTTTACTGAATAAAGTGGCCAATGAGTAAATTAAATTAATTTAAATTCCAATGAGATCTGAGCCCATGTGTTGCCACACAGCATAGAATGAGCCCCCCTTGCATCCCCTGGGTGTGTGCCAACCTCTCTTGCACACAGATTCCATTTTATGCGCAGCACATTACTGTCAACTCCTCCCAGGTTCAAGCACTCGCCTACATGTGAGGGTCATTAATTAACCTACAGACAGTCATGTCTTTGGGATGTGGGAACAGGGAAACTACACATAGAGAACAACCAAAGTCAGTTTGAACCTGGTTCTTTGGAACCGTGAGTCAGCCACTGTATTTGTAGCATGTCTCTTGGTCAATAGTGTAGATTATTAGCGCTACACTGCACTGTTGTAACACTGTGACCAGCTTTAATTCCGGTGACTTAGACTTTCTCCTCTTCTGCCAGCTTTGCCAGTTCCACACCTGTTGCCCCCCCCCCCCTCCTCCCGTACGTGTGGGTGGAGGCAGCGAGAGTGGGTACTGCACTAACTCCCATTGCAATGTGTGCAGGTCTACAGCAGCATGGAGCGCTTGACTCAACACGAAGAGCAGAAGGCCCCCGTGGTCACCAGGCGCAACCTCAATAAGCACAAGGAGGAGAAGACTGAGGGTCTCGGTGCCCTCGGGACCCGGGACAAGAGCTGGAGGACAAGCTCTCCGGAAATGTGAGTCGCCCAGCCGCGTTCTTCCCCCGTGACATTCGGCATGTTTTTTGCCCTGTAGCTTTTCCTAAAGATCAGCTTTGTGAAATGCATTAATTGTATCAAATCAAATCAGCGAGGATTGTGCTGGGCAGCCCACAGTGTTGCCTCGCTTCCAGTGCCAACATAACATGTTTTCTCTTTCCCTTGATCTCTTACTGTCTCTCCCTTCCCCCTCTCTTTCCTCTCTCTTTCTCTCTCTCTCTCTCTCTCTCTCTGTTTCAGTCTCTGCTTGTCTCCATCTCTCTCATTGCGTGTCTCTCTGTCTCTGTCTCTCTCTTTCTCCCCATTCTCTCTCTCCCATCTCTTTTGCCTACCTTTACCCCTCTCTCTCTCTGCCCTCTTTCTCTTCCCCCTCACCTCCTTCCCCCTCTCTTTACCCTCTCACTCACTCTCACTCCCACTCTCTACCCCCCACTCTCTTCCCCCCACCCCCTCTCTACCCCCATTCTTACCCCCCTCTAACCCCCCTCTCTACCCCCACTCTCTACCCCCATCTCTACCCCCACTCTTACCCCCCTCTACCCCCCCCACTCTTACCCCCCTCTACCCCCCCCCACTCTCCCCTCACCACTCTCTCCCTCTCTCACTTTCACTCTATTATGTTCTCTCTCTGTCTCTCTTTCTCTCTCTCTCTCTCCCTCTCCCACTCCTCTTACACCCACCAAATATAATTTCATTCCACCTGTTAATGCCGACACATCGTGACGTGTTGTCCATTAGACTAATGAGTGATTTCCACTGTTTATCCAAAGATCTCTTCAAAATTGTTGGAATGTTGAGGGAAATTTGAGCAGACTTTGAGAGGTGGGGCCAGTAGATTCTGACTGTGGCGAGGACAGTGCTTTCTCTCTTTGCCACTTTTACATCTCTTACCTCCAACCCCCACTCCAACCTGAACCCTACCCTCACACCTATCCCACAACCCCACCCCTCCACCCTCCACACTCCACACATAACCCAACCTCCCTCCCCCCCATGCATGTTGTCCTTTCCAGGAAGCGCCTCTCAGCCTCCGAGTCCTCATACGGGGAGAGTGACTCCAGCCCGCCACTCACCGTACGGAGGCGGTTCTCCGCCCTCATGGACACCCACAAGTTTGCCGCGCCCCTCGAGGATGACACGGAAGTGACGCACAAAAACCAGGCGGTGCAGACGGTGGCGCCCGTCCTGGACCAAGGCAGCCAGTCGGAGCCACAGAAGAAGGAGGCGGATGGGCAGGGCCCCCTCAGCATGGGGAATGCTGGCAGCAGTCCAACGTTCCCAGGTAGGTTCCTGGGAATGACTGATGCAGGGTCAGTTTGTGGGAAAAGTTTTCCCAGGGAAGGTATGGCACTCACACAAGAGTGTAAGGCAACATCTATGGATGGGAATATATGGTCAATTTCATTCATCCTGATGAAGACTCTTGAGCCGAAACATTGACTTTTTAATTCCCCTCTTTAGAAGCTGCATGACCTGCTGAGTTTCTCCAACGTTTTGGACCTTAAGACATACTCTCAGTATCTACTTTATTATGTACACCTGTACACTGGCTTGTTAATGTAAATATTGAATCAGCCAATCATGTGGCAGCAGCTTGATATGTACAAACACGGTCAAGAGGTTCTGACCAAACATCAGAACGGGGCAGAAATATGATCTATGTCACTTTGACCATTGGTACCAGACAGGGTGATTTGAGTAACTCCGAAACTGCTGATCCCCTTGAGATTTTCATGCATGACATCTTCCAGAGTTTACCGAGAAATGATGTGAAACATCCGGGAGTGGCAGTTCTGTGGGCGAAAATGAGATCAGAAGAGAATGGCCAGACTGGTTCAGACTAACGGGAAGGCGACAGTAACATAAATAACTGCACGTTACAACAGTGGTGTGCAAAAGTGCACCTTTGAATGCACATGTTGAACCTTGAAGTGGATGGGCTACAGCAGTAGAAGACCATGAACACACACTCAGTGGTACAGGAGGTACTATTAAACTGGCCACTGCTTGTAGAAGCAGAATTAGGCCATTCACGTCATTAAGTCAGCTCTGGCATTCCATTACAACTGATTTATTTTGCTCTCAACTCTATTTTTCTGCCTTCTCCCTGTTAGTTTTGACACCTTTACTAATCAAAAACCTTTCAACCTACACTTTAAATATACCAAATGACAGATTCACCACCCTCTGGCTAAAGAAATGTCTCCTTATCTTAGTTCTAAAGGGATGTCCTTGTATTCTGAGGCTGTGCCCACTGGTCCTATATTCCCTTGCGATGCAAAACATCTTCTCTACATCAGCTCCATCTTGGCCTTTCAATATTCGAGAGGTTTCATTGGATTTCCTCGTCAGTCATTTTAACTCCATTAAGTATAGGCAGGGTGTTAGTTATTAGAGATTAACCCCAATGAGGTCCTAATTATTAACTGGCCTTGCTGGTAGTTAGGCCTTAGTCAAAATAAAATTTTTCAATAAAATTTATCCTGCTAGATGTTTATGTTAGTGTTGGAACGTCCCACTACAGAAGCAATCATTTTGTGTGTGTTGCTGCAAGATTTCCAGCAGCAACAGAAACTCCTGTGTTTGCGACATTCACTCATCATTGTTTAGCCTATGAAAGATTAGATAGGATAAATAGTGTGGAAAGAGGCCATTCTGCCCAACCAGTCCATGCTAGTATTAGATTCTAGCACCTATAGTATGGCAGTTACACACTGGTATTACAGTCCTTCAGCCTATTAACGTTTAACAACATAGAAACAGGCCATTCTGCCTAGCTAGTCAATGCTGGCATTTCACAGCATTTTGTGTTTCCAGAGACGAAATTGATGTTGAAGCTCCAGTCAAACCTCCTGCCGGATCTATAAGAATTACCCTCTGACCCCCTTCTTCTGCTTGTCTAGCCTCCCCTGAATGAATTCATGGGCAGCACACTGTAGCGATTCCAGCCTGGCCTCAGGTGCTGTCTGTCACTTTCCCCTGTGACCACAGTGGGGAGGGGATGATGAAAGTCTGATCTATCTGCCTCAGAGCTGCCAGTTTTACTCTGTTATTGTAAGGTAGCCTTTCGAGCTACAGTACCTTTCCCAATGCACCCACCCTCTTGTCTACCAGAGACAAATCGGTTGGTTTTCTTTGCTGCTATATAGTGGTGAGTGGGAGGGGCGACGGAGGAGCTAGCAAGCTATAGGTGCGGTTGGGAAGGGACTCGAGGAGACAGCAAGGGGTTGCAGATGGATGAAACCTGAAAAGGGCCGGATGGTGGGCAGATGGGAACGGTGGGGCTGGGAATGAGAACCAAGTAGGCAAGGGGAATTGTGGGCTGGAGGGGCGGTGAGTGGTGTGGAAAGAAGAGAATGAGTGAGAAGACCTGAGTGGATCAGGATGAGAAAGAAAGTAAGGAACTTGGGGGTGGGAGGGGGGAAGCCATGTTATCAGAAAATGCAGAACTCAACGCTCGTGCCAGTGGGTTTGAATATAGAACATAGACCAGTACAACAGAGGCCCTTCAGCCCATCATGCTGTGACATACTAACAAAACTAATATTTAAACATCTAATCATCCCTTTTGCCTTCACTAAGTCCATATTCCTCCATTCTCCACGTATTCATGTGCCTATCCAAGAAACTTTTAAATGCCTGTATTGAATTTCCCTGGCAGTGCGTTACAGGCACCCACCACTTGTTCTTCAAAATTCCTTTGAATTTACCCCCCCCCCACCTTAAATGTGTGCCCTGTGCCCTCTAGCATTAGACATTTTGGCACTGGCAGATCGATACCAGCTATCCATGCCTCTCATATTTTGCTTTTTTTACTCAAAAAATTCTGCACCTGCTGGAAATGTTGAGCCACGCACACCTCTATCATGTCTCCCCTCAGCCTCTGCCTCTCCAGAGGAAACTACTCAGGTTCATCCAACCTCTCATTGTAGCACATCCACGGTAATCCAAGCAGCACCCTGGTAAACCTCTAACACACCTTCCCCAAAGCCTCCACATCCGTACAGGTACGGGCGAACACAACTAAACACAAAACTCCAGATCTTTCTAAAGCTGCAATATAACCTCCAGACTCGGGGTTTCAGTTCCTCAACTAATAAAGGCAAACATGTCATATGCCCTCTTGCCACCCTGTCAACTGGGTTGTCGACTACCCAGGCAGCGGGTGAGTTGCTGCCCCCTTCCTTTTCAGTCCTGCTGAAGGGTCTTGGCCCAAAGTGCCGTTTGTTCATTCCTGTCTATAGAAGCTGGCTGACTTGCTGAGTTTCTCCAGCGTTTTGTGTGCGTTGCTCAACATTGCTCAGTATTCTGTGACATAATCAACGCTCGGGTGGCTGGCCCACACATATTTGAATATTGAACGAGTTCAGAGCTGAGGCATAAAACTTTGGGATGAGGAGAATCAGCAGATCAAGTTGGAAAATGGAGGAGGCGTAAGTTGAGCCAAGATCTTCTGGAGAGGTAGCACAGATTCAAGAGGCTAAATGGCCTCATGCAGCTGCTACGACCAGGGGAGTGAAATCCCATTAACCTTTCTCAATCGTGTTCCTCCAGCTGATCGGCCAGTGAAGTTGAGTGAATCGTTGTGCAGTGTTACCAAGGAAACTGACGCGTCCTCCACAAAGGCCACCAGTGACCTGGCAGTGCGGAGAGCACGTCACCAACAACTGTCCGGGGATTCGACGGAGAAGCGCACCTCCCGGCCCATGAACAAGGTCATCAAATCAGCTTCGGCCACCGCCCTGTCAGTCATGATCCCTGCAGGTATGGAACGGCAAACCAGTTCGCCTCACCAGGGATATATTGTTGGGTTTGATTTACAAGGAGAGACTGGATAGGCTGGGACTGCTTTCCCTGGAGGGGAAACCTTATAAAATGATGAGGGGGCATAAATAAGGTGGAAGCTCACTGTCTTTTTTCTCAGAGTAAGGGAGTCTCAAACTCGAGGGCATAACGTGAGAGGAAAACAATTTAAAGGGAATCCGAGAGCAAGTTTTATTGACGAAGAAGGTCATGGGTGTATAAATCAAGTCTCCAGAGTGATAGAGGCAGAAACAATTAGTTTAAAGACATTTGGAGGTGTGTGGGACAATGCCGGAAAACGGGACTAGCTCAGGCAGGCAGCTCAGCGGGCACGGACGAGTTGATACAAAGGGCCTCTTTCCATGCTGTATAACTCTGAGTCTGTTCAAGCCATGAGCCCTTGGTAGGTCTCTACTTGCATTGGATCATGCTCAGCTGTGCAAAATATCCTGAGGTAAATTACTGTTCTCAGTGAAGCTGAGAAGGTTTCTGGGATGTTTCAAGTAATGGAAAATGTTCCCTGATATTTTGAGCCTCTCACTAAGTGCCAGGGTATATTCTAGGGTACTTTAGAGACCTCACTGAGTGGTGGGAATTATATTGGGATATTTTTGCCATCTTATTGAATGATGTGGAACAGTCTAGGAATACCTCGAAGGTTCAGAAATAATTTGGAATAAGAAATGGATTTAATGAGCTGTTATATTTTGTGGCTCCAACTCATAAAACTAATTGAAAGGAAACACAGAGTGTTATAGTTTCACTCTTACTTTAAGCACAGCATGTACATATGACTTGGTGGCGTGATGACATATGCCATTCCCATACTTTTACATATAACCCATAATGAATTATTTAAACACAGAATGCTTTATCAAACAAGATATTTACAATATTAGTCAACTATTACTGAGTTATTAAATAGAAAACATGAACTTAATCAAAATATTTTTGTGTTCTTAGGATAGGAAGAGGACAATTTTGGATATCATCCCTTTAAATACTTTATATAAGAACTTAAGGTCTAATTAATTTTTTAAAATTTCATTTCAATTTTGTTATCTTTCTTGAGAAATCTTGATAAACATGTTGATAAGGTCAGGGAACAGATTCGAAGCTGGGATTTCTTGCCCAGTGGTAAAAAAAACAATGAGCAGGTTGTGTCAGATGGGGTGGGGTGGAGAGTTGGGGGAACAGTGGTAGGTAGATGATAGATGGGGGCAGATATAACAAGAAAGAGAATGAGAAGCAGATGAAGCGAGGAGAGAGGATGTTGGAGGCAGCAAATGCATAAGCAGGAACACAACCTCCCAGCACTACCTCGTTGTCTCCCTGTACTGCATTTTCTTTGTAGCTGTTGCAACTTGTTTGGCATTCTGCTATATTTTGCCTTGCCCTTCAGTGCACTGTGCAATGAGTTGACCTTTATGGCCAGTTTGCAAGACACTGTATCCCAAGGATCAGCTTTATTTCTCACTCATTTCATTGAAACACTGATACAGTGAAATGTGTTGTTTTGCATCTACAGCCAAGACATTTGGAGAATTGTGCTGGTGCAGCCCGTCACCACACTTCCAGTGCCAGCATAGCATGCCCACAACTTACTAACCCTAATGGTCATCTTTGGAATGTGGGAGGAAACCAGAGCACCCGGAGGAAACCCGGGGAGAACATTTTGATACATGTGACAATAGTAAGCCAATAAAAATGTCAATGACCAATGCTAGACTCATGAAATGAGGTGGCAATGGGAACCATTAGGGAGAGGTGAATGGCAGATGGAACCAGAACAGGTATGAGAAGGGGTTGGCATACTTGCAGGGTGAACTATGTGCATGGTCAGCAGATGGAACCAAGAGGCTGGATAGGGTTGAAGATAGATGATTGGAAGCTGAAGGGGAGGGGTTGGTAAAGAGGACAGAAATAGGAAGATTTGAAAGACTTTCTTGTGTTCCTGTGGTCCATTTCTTAATCTGTCGCCACATTGTTCCATGACTTTGGCAGCTTTGGGCTTGTACTCACTGGAATTAAGAAGAATGCATGGGTATCTCCTTGAAACCTACCAAATGTTGAAAGGACTAGATTGGGTGGATGTGGGAGAGGATGTTTCCTGTGGTGGGGCTATCCAGAACTAGAGGGCAAAGCCTTAAAATTGAGGGGTAACCCTTTAGAACAGAGGTAAGGAGGAATTTTTTTGGCCAGAGAGTGGTGAATCTGTGGAATGCACTGCCACAGACTGTAGTGGAGGCTAAGTCCGTGCGTATGTTTAAGGCAGAAGTTGATAGTTCCCTGATCGGTCAGGGCATCAAAGGATATGGCAAAAAGGCAGTTGTATGGGGTTGAGTGGGATCTGGGATCAGCCCTGGTGAAATGGTAGTGGTGCAGACTCGATGGACTGAGTAACCTGCTCCTATGTCTATTATAGCATGGGTGTCATATGCCCTGTCAGCCAATTGCATTGTATCTTTCTTGTATTGTCCAGTGGATCAGCATAGTGGGTCACCTCTCGCCAGTCCCATGTCTCCACGCTCGCTCTCATCCAATCCATCCTCCCGCGATTCCTCACCCAGCCGAGACTTCTCGCCGGCGGTCACCAGCTTGAGGTCCCCGATCACCATCCACCGTTCGGGGAAGAAGTACGGATTCACGCTGCGCGCCATCCGGGTCTACATGGGGGACACAGATGTCTACAGTGTTCATCACATGGTCTGGGTGAGTAGCATCTATCAACGTCAGAAAGGACACCCAGAGTTTCCACAGTTTACCATTCCAGTGTCCTGCTATCACAGAAGCCAAGTGACTGGACGGCTTCTGGGAAAAGCAAGATAAGAAAGCTATGCTGGAAGGCTGAGTTGTGTTAAATACGAATGTTTATGAACACCAGATAGGATTGTCTTTTGTTTCAATTCTGTGTTTGTTAAATTTTCAACAAAAAAGAGCAATACTGCTGGTACTGTAGACCTGAACTAGAACATGGAATGCAGAACAGTACAGTGCAAGTACAGGCCCTTTGGCCCATCATGTCTGTTCTGATCATGATGCCAAATTAAACTGAATCACCCATATCCTTCCTTTCCCTCCATATTTCTATCCTCATCACTGAGCACATCCACAAGGAGTGCTGCCACAGTAAAGCAGCATCCATCATTCATGGACCCCCACCATCCAGGCCGTGTCCTTGTTTCACTACCACCACAGGAAGTACAGGAGCCTTGGGTCCCATACAACCAGGTTCAGTACCTACATCAGGTAATAATAGGTTATTGCCCTACAGCCTTCGGGCTCCTGAACCAGCATGGATAATTTCACTCACCTAAAATCTGAACTAATTCCACAACCTACAAACTCCCTTTCAAGGACTCTGCTATTCAAATTCTTAGTATAATTCATTTCACATTCATATTTCCGTCTAACTACAATCCATCCGTCAGATAAAAGGGATCTTCCAGTGTCTACCCATTTTAATGCCACTTCCCAGTCCCATTCCGATACGTCAGTCCATGGCCGCCTCTACTGTCACGATGAGACCACACTCATCGTTGGAACAGCAACACTTTATATTCCGTCTGGGTAGCCTCCAATCTGATGGCATGAACATCGATTTCTCGAACTTCCGGTAATGCCCCCATTCCCTCTCTCATCTAATCTCCTTAACTGCTCATCGCCTCCCTCTGATGCTCCTCCTCCTTCTCTTACTTCCATGGCCTCTGTCCTCTCCTATCAGATTCTTTAACCCTTTCCCCAATCAATTTCCCAGCTCTCTACCTCATCTGTCCCCACTCCCAGTTTCACCTGGCACCTTGTGTTTCTTCCTCCCCTCCACCACCTCCTTACTCTGCCTCCTCATCTTTTTTTCTCCAGTCCTGATGAAGGGTCTCAGTGCAAAACATCAACTGCGCTTTTTTCCATAGACGCTGCCTGGTCTGCTGAGCTCCTCCAGCATTGTTGTGTGTGTTGCTTGGATTTCCAGCATCTGCAGATTTTTCTCTTGTTTGCAGCACAGAGAAGAGAGTGTGGCCTGGATAGTGGAAGTCCTTAATGATGGATGTTGCATTCCTGGGACAGCACTCCTTGTAGCTGTGCTCAGTGGTGGGGAGGATTTTACCTGTGATGAACTGGGTAAAATTCATCCATATGACAACAGTTTCTTAGTTTTTGCTTTTCTTAAAACTTGTCAATCGCTTGTACTGGTACAGTCGGCCCTCCTTATCCGCGGGTTCCGCATGCGTGGATTCAACCAACCGTGGGTCGGGAAAACCTGGAAGTAGTCTCTCCAGCACTTACTGTTTGAGCATGTTCAGACTGTTTTTTCTTGTCATTATTCCCTAAACAATACAGTATAACAACTATTTACATAGTAGTTACGTTGTATTAGGTATTATAAGTAATCTAGAGATGATTTAAAAGTACAGACAGTCTCTGGGTTATGAACAAGTTCCGTTCCTGAGTCCATCTTTAAGTCTGATTTGAAGTCAGAACAGGTACATCCGGTGTTATTTAGCGTCAGTTTATCTTACTATATAGTATATATTTTACCTTTCTAGGCATATAATACACTTAGGAAATGTATGTATTTCAATAATTAAACCACTCTGTTACTTAGTAATAATTTTAGCTTTCATTGGGGCAGGGCCTTTCACATGCTCCATTAAAATTGTTCTGATCTTTGACTGACTGTAGCCTAACGCTTTTCCAATGACCGATGGCATTTCACCTCTTTCCGATCGCTTTATTATTTCCACTTTATTTTCAATCGTGATCGTGATTATTTTCGTGAACAGAAACACTGCAGATTCAGAGCTCAGCCGCTGGGTCCTAACGTCCACTACATTGAAATAAGGTCCAGGGTTCTGCTGGGTCCTAAAGACCACCGCACTGAAACAGTTTAAATAAGGGACTTGAGCATCTGTGTTTTTTGGTATCTGTGGGGGGGGGGCGGTCCTGGAACCAATCCCCCAAGAATAAGGAGGGCCAACTGTATTTAATAACATTAATTTTCACTAGGAAAAGCCTTTGATTCCTTTGTGGTGTTTGGACAAGCCAAAATCAAGTTGATTTTATTGTCATACAATGTGTACAAGGACATGTATGCACAGGTGCAAAGGGAAACACACTTGGTGCAGCATCACATAGCTTTAGGGGCACTACATTCCTAAGAAAAGTAAGTATTCTTGGTCTTGTCCAGTAAGCTAGTCTCGCTGCTTTTCCCTGGGAATTTCATAATACCCATCCCTAGTTCTGTTTTCATTAGACCAACTAATGAAAAGCACTGAGCTGATTCAACAACCTGTGGACTGACTCTCAGAGACACTACAACATCTGCCCTCAGTGTTATTTATTTGTTTGTTTGTTCATTTGTTCTTGTGTATTTGCACATTGGTGTTTTGTCAGTCTTGGTTTATGTGCAGTTTTTCATTGGTTCTATTGTTCCACTGTGATTACAATGAATCTCAGGTAGTAAATGGCGACATATACATAATTTGATAATAAATTTCCTCTGAACTATGACCTTTGAACTTTGAAGCCCAAGCCTTTCCTGATATTTTGTGGGAACTATCTAATTTCCATTCTGTCCCAACTGGCCACCCAAAGAAAATCAGCATGGAAATATATCAGAGGGGAGAAGCCATAAACTTAAATACCACAGACAGTGAAAGATGCTCGAAGCCCCTCGCACAGAAGATAGGATTTTCAGAAATATAGAACTATTTTATTAGACCACAGCAAAGGCCATTTGGCACCTTCACTCTGTTTTGACACTTTTGGAGACTGATCCCATTAATCCCACTCCCTTCACTTTCCCTAGCAGAATAGCAAGCAACATCCAAGCCCGGCGGAGCAGGAAGTATTCAGCTTTTATAATCAAAAACATTTCCCTCCACAGATGCTGCCTGACCCGCTGAGTTCCGCCAGCATTCTCTGTGTGTTGCTCTGGATTTCCAGTCTCTCTCGTGCCTCCTTTTCATTAATTTTCCATTTCCCTGTTGCAGCACGTGGAAGATGGAGGACCCTCACACGATGCGGGGCTGTGCGCTGGTGACCTTATAACCCATGTCAATGGGGAGCCTGTCCATGGACTAGTTCACACTGAAGTTGTGGAACTTATACTGAAGGTACGAGGTCTCTCATTACGGCCCATCTTTGTCTAATTTCTTGCTCTTGTAGAATCTCCATACATTTCTTGGCGTCAGGTTTTGATTGGTAGATGTTTCTAGGGGTGTTTTTCCACTAAGTACATTAAAGTTGCTAAACAAATGTTAGCTGCTGTAATTAATCAAACACTGATTCCCAATTTCTTGTATTCTCAGTGTAAGCCAACGTTGGATGCAACCTTGAGTTTTTTTTTATAACGTGGAATCTCACTGGTGGGGTTTGATTTCTATGACTGATCATCTTCGAGAAGGGGCACAGGAAGTCTGCGGTAGTGAGGGGTCTCCAGTCATCTTGCATTCCCTGCCACTGGGCCCTGACTCCAATCCATTAGGACCCTGTGGTGGCTGCCCCTGCATCAGCCGTCCCACGTTAATCAAAGTCACTCACTGGTGTTCTCCATTAATGATATCCACCATAACCCCCCAGCTTAAGTCTTATGGTGATCAGCAAGTGGCAAAGGGGGCAGAATTGTGAGGTCTGGAAGCCCCTCAGAATATGTGCACCCCAGATCAGCCTCAACAGGCAACTAAAGACCCATCGATAGACAACCCCTTAAGAGAATGTCATACTCGACTCGGTGATCTCACTACTGCTTCTTTAAGAAAGTGACGGCAAGCCACAGCCATAAATTGTGTCATAGCCGTGGTGTGAGAATTCTTGCAGGGCTGATGGGTCGGGAGTTCCAAAATTTGGACTTCTTGTTACAGAAGGGACAATGGATGTATCTCAAAGAAAAATGGATAACTGAATTAAATTCAATTAAGGTATCAGCCTTTCAAGTTCATGACTGTTAAATCTCCTCTCGATGTCATTTGTTCCATTAAACCTCTGCAGCGTGACAGAATGGAGCTGACTACTTCGATTACATCACAGTTCCTTTACCAATGTTGGGTCTAAACTTTGAAACTCTCCATTTAACACCACAGCAAACCATAGGACTGCAGATTTTCAAGGTGACAGCTCAGCACTACCCTTTCTGGGAACAGTACAAGACATAAAAATAAATTACTATAAGTTGCAAGTTCTGAATCGTTGAGTGTGGGTCTTCAGGGCCCTGTGCCACTTGCCCAATGCTAGTAATGACAAGAGGGCAATTCCCAGAAGGTGAAAGTCCTTAATTATGGATGCCTCCTTTCTGAAGCACCGCCGTTTTCAAAGATGTCCTCTAATGGGAAGCTAGGCCCCATGATGGAGCTGGCTGAGTTTACAATCTTCTACAGCCTTTCTCGGTCCCATGCGTTGTAGCCTCCATACCAAACCATATGCAAGCAGTCTGACGCTCTCCACACTGGCTGATTGGTTGTACATGGTATCCGATGAGAACAGTTGAAATCTGTGCGGGAGAGTTTGTAAAGTGGAAAAGCCATTGCACTGGGGTAGTTCCACCCCCTCGACCTCGGAAGTCCGGATCCAGTGGTATGAGTGGTCGTCACAACAAGGGTCTTCACTCACAAAATGCTGGAGGAACCCAGCAGGCCAGGCAGCATCTTGTGTGTGTTGCTCAGATTTCCAGCATTAGCAGACTTACGACTTCTTCTGTATCCAGCGGGGAGGCTTGTATCCATGACGGAGGCAGCTGAGGCTACAGCGTTCCACAGCTTTTAACAATCCTGTGCATTGGACCCTCCACACCAGCAGTGATGCAACCAGTTAGAACGCTTTCCACTGCACGTCTGTCAAAACTTACCGAAAACTTTGGTGACATACCAAATCCCCTGAAACCCCGAATGAAGTATAGCTGCTGGCATGCCTTATTTGTGATTGCACTTTGAAGATGGGGTTAATTTTTTCAGAACAAAGGGGACTGAGAAAAGATTTAGCTGCAGTGTTGAAATTTAAGAAAGAACTACACAGGATAGGTAGAAAAGGGAAGCCTCCCTGAGCAAAAGGGTTAGTGGCTAAGGAGCTCAGAGTTAAATGAATTAGTAGGATGATTGGAGGATAATCAATCCAGAGCAGAAACACTCTCGACATATCAGCTGTATCTGAACAAGTACTTGAGCAGCTATGATATGCAGGGCCGCGGACAGAGAGCTGGGATATGAGATTGAGCTGATGTCTGTTTTTCGCTGATATAGTGTTACACTTCACTGTGATTCTGCAGGTTAGCAATTGGTTTCAATCATGGACCCAGACAAGTTGTGTCCTGTTGAAACAGCTACTTTTAGCCTCTGGCATTCAGTCGCATGGTGCTGTGTGCTGAAGTGACGTTTTGCCCTCTTGGTGCCACTGCCTGAGGTGAGATTTGGCCCAGTGAATTCACACCTTAATCAGCCCTTGCCTTGTGTTTTCCTCAGAGTGGAAACAAAGTGACAGTGACCACCACACCATTTGAGAACACTTCCATCAAGATTGGGCCAGCCAGAAGGTCTAGCTACAAAGCCAAAATGGCAAGAAGGAATAAGAAGAGTTCAGGAAAGGAAGGACAGGAGAGGTAAGAGGACAAACTAATGCTGTCTGTCACACACACAAACGTTATATCCACGCTCCTGATTCTTGTGAGACTTACGAGCAGCTTGGCCCCAGAGACTTCCTTGTTGTACCTCTCATATTCATTATGAAGTTGGTCGTCATTGACAATGCCAGTGTTTACTGACTATCCCTAATCCTGTAGCTTCAGCGGTCAGATCACAGGCAGCATGTTGCTAGGTCTGGAGTTGGACTGGTTAGTGATAGTGGATTATCCATTAATGACACAGATAGGCCTTTACAACCATCTGGTTGTTTTATTGTATATTAGACGGCAGGGTGGAGCTGCGTCTTTACCAAAGGAGGTGTAAGGCACTCCGTCCTTCCGCTAGCCTGCTTCTCACCCTTGGGCAAAGTGTAAGACATTGCTTAATCCCCTCCCCCACCCCAATCAGGGTCATGTGAAGCCTTGGGAGCCGGTGGGGGGTGGTTGTATGAGCAGCTGGTGCAGATCCCAAGTCCTGGTTATGCAACCACTGACGCCAGGCAGACAATCTCTGAGGAGTATTGATAATGGCCGGGGTCACCCATCTTGTAAAGGCACTGGCCACGAGAAGGCAATGGCAAAGCACTTCTGTAGAAGAATTTGCCAAGGACAATCCTGGTTGTGATCTCCTACATCATACGGCACGGCACAGAATGATGATGATGAGTTTCATAATAACCATTGTCACATACTAGCGTTCTAGTTGGAATTATTTATTTATTTATTTATTTAATTGTCTTAATTATCAAGATGCTGTGCTTGGATTCTAGATCATATTGCTAAGTCATTGTTCCATTCCTCCAGGGAAAATAACCCCAGGAACTGAACCACAATGCCACCAATTGAGTGTTCAGTGAAGGGCAGTGACAGTGGTGAAGAGGTGCCATATCACAGTGGGAGTAACAGCAGTAAATGCTGGAAGTACACAACATCTGTGGAGAGGGAAGGGTGAATGTTCTGATGAGAGGTCACCGAAGTGAAACATTAATTCACTCTTCCTGCAGTTGCTGCCTGACCTTATTGCTGACGCATGGATTCTCCTTCCACGATACCCATGCAGATTTTTTTTGCCCATCTCCATGAATCCCACTTCCCTGCACTTGAACCGCACCCTTCTATGTTGTGCCTGTTTGAAGTTCAAGTTTAATTTTCATTCACCAATACACACGATACAGTGAAATGAATCATTGTTTCTCCAGGGCCAAGGTGCAAAACACAGTATGTACTGACACACACTGTACATAGAGTTATGATAACACATGTGCTCACAAAATTATGTTCGCACAAGCCCCAGAGTGGCATGGCCTGAAGATTGATGTGCATGGGATGCTATTCTGGAGCCATGTTTCTGCAAGAACAAGCATGCGGCAGCTTCTCATCTCATGCTGGGTGGCCTGCAGATGATGGCAGATCAGCTTGTCTTCCTGGAAGTGAATGCTGGAAAGCAGTACTGAGGGAGAGTCAGCCTGCAGGGAGGTGTCCTCAGCCCAGCACAGATTCCAGCATGCTCGCCACATCTCTGTTCTCTCCTAGATCACCTTTGGCCTCTGCTCCCCTGGGTGGCTGCCACAGGCGATGCCGTGGCACGAGGGCCTGTTCCACACAATAACCCGATTAAGCTCCTGTCTAAAAGTCTTTTCCAGCTGACTCCAGCACCTCCTCTGACAGCAGTTTCAAGACATCTTTTCTCTAACTCTATCGTGTTTGCTATCGTTGAGCATTTGCAGCATTTATTAAGGATTTCTCCAGATTTCCTGCAGTCGTAGTATTTTGCTTTTGGGTCACAATAATAGTGATATTATTTCCAATTCGGGATGGTGTGAATCCATCCAAGTCATGGGATTGAAATGCAAGAGGTCCTCAAGTTTGCTGCAGTATGGTAGATACAGAATTTCACCCTCTCAGATCCACTGGTGACTGTTCCAATCTCTGCCATTGAGGACTGTTAAAGGGCTATGATTTCCATTCCAGTAGTGACATAGTAACTTTGCATCTTACAGTGGTGTTGGATCAGGAGATGTTATTGTCCAAGAGGTTCTTTAGAAGTCAAGAGTGAGGCATAAATCTTATGGTTACACCCACTCACCTGGTTCACCAATCACCTTCCTCTCCACCCACCACCTTGTTCTGGCTTCTCTCCCCTTCCTTTCCTGTCCTCCTGAAGAGTCTTCGCCTGAAGTATTGATACCTCTCCACAGATGCTGCCTGATCTGCTGAGTTCCTCCAGAATTTTGTGGAGCATCTGCAGAATCTCTTGGGTGTTTACAAAAATACAGAATCAGCTGAATTTCTTTATTTTTCTTGTAAGTTCCTGTAATAAAAAGAATTTCAAGGTAGTATACAGTAGACCCTAACGCAATAGCAGCAAGAGTAACAATCCCTGCATTGCAAACTCCATACCTCAATGCTCAGTGCTTGGTGAATGGTGTCTTAACTTGACGCAGAGTATTTCTGCTATGTAAGAGACATCAGAGAACTTTGTTCTTAACCCACTTGCTTTATTTGAGTAAAATCTTGGGGACTATGTGTCACCTACCCTCACCATCCCATAATTTTACTTTTTTGTTGTCGCCATGCCTTCTGTTCCGTTCTGTAATCAGAAGAAGGGGTACCTCAATGTTCAAAGTTCAAAATGAATTTATTAACAAAGTACATAATGGTTGTTGTGACGTGTCTAGTGTGGTAGTGTAGCGGGTAGTGCTTGGCGCTCTTGCTTTCAGCTTCACCGCTACTTGCAGTCTTGAGAAAAGGAGAGCAGAGTGTGTCAGTCTCTCCCTTGTCAGTACATAGCCTGTCCGACAGCAAGCCTCATGTGGTGCCTCCTCGCTGGTGACACACGGAAACTGAACTCCTTTCGGACTCAGGCTGAACTAAGAGGACAGGGAGGACGTCTGGTCCCTGCACACGTGGCGCATAGGCCCATCGGTGTGTGGATATGCCCCGGTGTTCGTGAACCAGATCCCCAGCTATGGGTAAATAGCCCCACTGCCTTGTGGGCAGCCTCAAAAGAGATGAAGGGAGTAAACCCATACAGCAAATAAGGCGGCTGGATGTCACTGAACATCCTTCCGGCAGCTCCTGCAGCCAAGCTGGTGCCAAACGTGTTGCTTCATAAGCTTTCCTTTAGACCACACTGGTGAGGCCGAGAGTGGAATCTTGACGACTGGGCATCTTCTGCCTAGGCTTGTGATGATGACCATCATCACCCACTGTCCTTCGAGACAGACGGATGACAACCAACTACGTATATGTTACTTTTGCTACCTTACAGGAATTTACAAGAAAAATAAAGAAATACAAATGTGAAAAGAATCATGAACAAAGACTAACAAAAAAAAAACAGTGTGCAAAAGAAGACAAGTAAGAAATAATACTAAGAACATGAGTTGTAAGGAGTCCTTGAAATGGAGTCGGTAGGTTGTAGAATTAGTTCAGAGGAGTGGTGGTTGTTATCCACAGTGGTATGGGATCTAAGACTTCTGGTAGTGCTGAGAGTAGGGCATGGCCTGGGTGGTGGGGGTCTTTGAGAGTGGCCACAGCTTTCTCCCGGCGGTGCTACATGTGCTCAGTGATGGGGAGGGCTTTTCCTGTGATAGGCTGGGCTGTGTCCTCCACTTTTTGTGAGCTCTTCCATTGGTGCTTCCATACCAGGCCATGATACAACCAGTCAGGTTGCTCTCCGGTGTGGATCTATAGAAGTTTGTCAAAGTTTTAGATGACATACTGAATCTGTGCAAACTTCTAAGGAGGTGGGGGTGCTGCCATTGAAATGGCACTCAAGTGCTGGTCAGAATCAGGTTTATTATCACCGGCACGTGATGTGAAATTTGTTAACTTAGCAGCAGCAGTTCAATGTCATACATAATCTAGCAGAGAGTAAAAACAAATAAAATAAAAATAATAATAACAAACAAACAAGTAATCAATTATGTATATTGAATAGATTTTAAAAAGTGTGTAAAAATAGAAATACTGTATAGTAAAAAAAGTGAGGTCGTGTCCAAATTAGGAATCGGATGACAGAGGGGGAGAAGCTGTTCCTGAATTATTGAGCGTGTGCCTTCAGGCTTCTGTACCTCCTTCCTGATGGTAACAGTGAGAAAAGGGCATGACCTGGGTGCTGGAGGTCCTTAATAATGGACGCTGCATTTCTGAGACACCACTCCCTAAACATGTCCTGGTACTTTTTAGGCTAGTACCCAAGTTGGAGCTGACTAGATTTACAACTTTCGAGGGGTCCCAGGAATAAACTCCTGATAAGATAACACCATATCAAAAGGAATTTAAAGTTACTGACCCTCTCCACCTCCAATCCCCTAATGAGGACTGGCTCCTGGAACAATCTCCTCCAATAGCCAATATTAACCTCTTTGGTTTTGCTGACGTTGACTGAGAGGGTATTGTTGTGGGTCCATTGGGCCAGATTTTCAACTCCCTCCTGTATACCAACTTGTCACCACCATTGATGCAGCCAACAATGGTGGTGCCATCACCAAACTTAAATATGGCATTGGAGCTGTACTTTGCCTCACAGTCAGAAGTGTAGAGCGAGTAGAGCAGGTTCTGTTCTGTAATGGGGGGTGGAGGTACCTGTAGACTGACGGTGTTCTCATTATGTTGCAATGATCCAGGCTGTCTCTCTGTTCCATTCTCTCCCCCACCCTCAACCCCTTGCAGTGGGAAGAAACGCAGTTCCTTGTTCCGGAAAATAACCAAGCAGTCCAACCTCCTGCACACCAGCCGCAGCCTCTCGTCCTTGAACCGCTCGCTCTCGTCCAGCGACAGTCTGCCTGGCTCTCCCACCCACAGTCTCTCCGCCCGTTCTCCTACGCAGAGCTACCGGCCGACGCCTGACTCTGGTTATTTAGGTACTGCTGATCCAAGGAACCATTTCACGCCGGGTGATTACAAGTGGGGAGTCTCGGTGTAAAATTTCTCCTTTTAAGATGAAGTCAGACCTAAGTAGCAATATACTTCTGTTTAGGATTTTTCAAAACACTTTTGGAGCCCCGGTAGCTCAGTAGGGAGAGAATTAGACTAAAGACCCAAAGGTCCCTGGTTCAATCCCCAGGTTCAGCTCTATTTATTGATTCTTTGTTTGCATAATGGACAGTTTGGGCCTTTCACTTGGGAGACAGGCGTTCGATTCCCTGACGGGGAGGCACTAAAGGGACGGATTGATTGTGTAGCGGTTACTATAAAGTTATTACAAAGCTAGCTACCCAGGATCAATTCCACCGCTGTCAATAGAGAGTCTGGACATTTTCCCAATGTCTGTAGATTTCCTTTAGTGCTCCGGCTTCCTTCCAAATTCCAAAGACTTACGGATTAGTAAGTTCGCTGGTCACATGGGTGTAAATGGCCAGTGTGGACTCATTAGGCCAGAAGGGCCTGTTACTAAATCAATAAAAAATAAACAATAAAAGGCCATTCAGACCAGTAAATCTGTGCTAGTTCAGAAAAGAACAAAACTGTTTAGAAACATAGAAAACCTACAGCACAATACAGACCCTTCGGCCCACAAAGTTGTGCCAAACATGTCCTTACCTTAGAAATTACTAGGGTTACCTATAGCTCTCTATTTCTCTAAGCTCCACGTACTTATCCAAAAGTCTCTTAAAAGACCCTATCATATCCACCGTTGCTGGCAGCTCATTCCATGCACTCAGCACTCTTTGAGTAAAAAACTCACCCCTGACATCTCCTCTGTACCTCCTCCCCAGCACCTTAAACCTGTGTCCTCTGGTGGCAACCATTTCAGCCCTGGGAAAAAGCCTCTGACTATCCACACAATCAATGCCTCTCATCATCTTGTACACCTTTATCAGGTCAACTCTCATCCTCCGTCGCTCCAAGGAGAAAAGGCAGAGTTCACTCAACCTCTTCTCATAAGGCATGCTCCCCAATCCAGGCAACATCCTTGTAAATCTCCTCTGCACCCTTTCTATGATTTCTATGTTTGTTCTATTTCCCTGCAGTCCTGCAGGTGACTTTTTTCCTCAGCACCAGTTTGATTCTGTTCTGAAAGCCCCTTTCTCGCATCTCATTGTGAGAAAGGGAGAGTTTCGTGTGATTCCTTGGATAGAAGGACCGCCGTTGTCTTGTGGCGTAGCTTGGGGGTGGTTCTGTGGACAATTCAGCTGAAGCAGGAAGTAGACGGAGCACGGAACGTATATCAGGAAGCAGGCCCTTTGAACATAGAAGAGTATAGCACAGGAGCTGGCTCTTCCGTCCACCGTATCTATGCTGACTCTGCTGCTAATGTAACAAATCCCATCTACCTGCAAGTGATCCCACCCCCTGACTGTTTCAACCAACTGGTCTATGCTTGTGATCCAAAGAAGCCTGCTCCATAGAGTCATAACGTAATAAAGCATGGAACCAGGTCCTTTGACCAAACTGATCCATACTGACCACAGCATCCTCTCTGCTAGTCCCAGTTGCCTGCATTCAGCCCAAAACCTTGAAGCTCCCCCCTCTGTGTACCTATCCAAATGCCTCATAAATGTTGCACTTGTACCCACCTTAACCTCGTCCTCTGGCACCTCACTCCAGATATTCACGACTTTTTGTACCATTTATTTTATTTGTTTATTTATTGAGATTCAGCACTGAACAGTTCCCTCTGTCCCTTTGAGCCACAACGCCAAGCTTAATACTTGCCTAATCACAGGCCAATTTACATGGAACAATTAGCCTACCAACAGGTACATCTTCAGGACTGTGGGAGGAAACCGGAGCACCTGCAGAAACCCACGTAGTCACGGAGAGAATGTACAAACTCCTTACAGGCAGTAGTGGGAATTGAACCCGGGTCACCAGTACTGTAAACCATTGTGCTAACCACTATTCTACTAAGCCTCTTCAAGATACCTCTCCTGTCTCTGCTGTCCCTTTCCCCGCTTAACTTGTGTGACTCCCCAACCACGGAGAAAAGTCTCAGACCATCCGCCTTATCTGTCCCCTCGTGACTCCCTCTCCCCCTCACCCTCTCCCCCCATACTCTTCTCTCCCTCTAGAAGAGCACACTACTAGGAACAGCAAGGATTCTGCACTGAACCCTCAAGCTCCCAGGCCTCTGATAGAGAAGCCGTGATTGAGGGACCCATGGGGGGTGGGAGTTGGAATGAATATATGTGTGTGTGTGTGTGTGTGCGTGCACGTGCGCCAAGGGCTTTTGCACTGTACTGTATATTGATGAATGTAGAGTTCCAGATAGGCCAGATCAGATGAAGATGGCAGATTTCCTCCCCAGAATAATATTAGGGAACCCGGTGGGTTTTTACAGTGGTAAAAGAGTCGGAATCAAGTTCATTATCACTAACATATGTTGTGAATCTTGTTGTTTTGTATTGGCAGTACAGTGCAAGGCACATTAAAAAATATTTTAAGTTACCAAAAAAAAAAACAAATTATGTAGTGCAAAAGAGAAATAATGATCATAAAAGCAGAGTTAGGCCATTTGACACATCGAGCCTGCTCTGTCATTCCATCATGGCTGATTTATTTTTTTCTCTCAACCCCATTCTCCTGCTTTCTCCCTGTACCCTTTGACACCCTCACAAATCAAGAACTGATTGAAAGTTTGGATAAGTACTTGGATGGTTGAGGGTACGGAAGGTTAAGGGCCAGATATGGGACAATGGGACTAAGCAGAGTAACAATTTAGCACAGACCAGATGAGCCAAAGGGACTGTAGACCTCTACGACTCTAATCTATCAACTTCAAATATAGCCGCTTTAAAAATACCCAGAGACCTGTCCTCCACAACTATCTGTGGTAATGAATTCCACAGGTTCCCTTCCCTCTGGTGAAAGAATTTTCTCTTTCATTTTGGATGTGCTTCTATTTGAGGCTGTCCCCTCTGGTCCTAGGCTCTCCCACTATTGAGAATATCCTCTCCACTTTCACGCTGATTCAATGTGATCTTCATCCTTTTAAAATCCAGTGAGCACAGGCCCAGAGCCATCAAATGCTCCACATGCATTAACCCTTTCATTCCTGGATTCATTCTCATAACCCTCCTCTAGACCTTGTCCAAAGCCAGCACGTCTCTTAGATATGGTATCCTGTATGTGAAATAGTGTTTATGAGCTCATGGGCAGTTCAAAAACTTGATGTTTGGGAGGAAGAAGCTATACTAAGGCTGGCTTTTCACTGCTATATGAATTTATAGTCTTTAGCCACCCTAGTGGAACTTAAACTCACATCTCTGGATCAATGATCATGAACTCTGTCGCAAGTGTACTAACGGAACTGTGCCGTTTTGTGACATAGGAAACCATTTAGCCATCAAAACCATATCAGTCAATAACAGCCATCAGCATTATCCCACTTGCACAGCTCTCTCAATTAAATAGAGCACTACAGTACAGAAACAAGCCCTTCAGCCCATCTATTCCATGTTGACCTGATCTGCCTAGTCCCATGCAACTGCACAATCTCCCTCCCAAATTCTCAGGTTACAGGTCACTCCCTCACCCTGCTCTTAAGTGAAAAGATTAAAGATTACCTTTACCTGTCGCATACAGAGAAATGCATCATTTGCGTCAACAACCAACACAGCCCAAAGTTGTGCTGGGGACAGCCCACAAGGTTGCCATGAATCTGGCACCACGTAGTATGCCAGCTACTTACTGACCCGTTACTAATCCCGCCCCCTACTTACTGACCCACTACTGATCCGGCCCACTACTTACTGACCCGTTACCGATCCGGCCCGCTATTTACTGACCTGCTACCGATCCCACCCGCTACTTACTGACCCGTTATTGATCCCGCCCGCTACTTACTGACCCGTTACCGATCCGGCCCGCTACTTACTGACCCACTACTGATCCGGCCCGCTATTTACTGACCTGCTACCGATCCCACCCGCTATTTACTGACCCGTTATTGATCCCGCCCGCTATTTACTGACCCGTTACCGATCCGGCCCGCTACTTACTGACCCGTTACCGATCCGGCCCGCTATTTACTGACCTGCTACCGATCCCGCCCGCTATTTACTGACCCACTACTGATCCGGCCCGCTACTTACTGACCCGTTATTGATCCCGCCCGCTACTTACTGACCCGTTACCGATCCGGCCCGCTACTTACTGACCCGTTATTGATCCGGCCCGCTACTTACTGACCCGTTATTGATCCCGCCCGCTACTTACTGACCCGTTATTGATCCCGCCCGCTACTTACTGACCCGTTATTGATCCCGCCCGCTACTTACTGACCTGCTACCGATCCGGCCCGCTACTTACTGACCTGCTACCGATCCGGCCCGCTATTTACTGACCCACTACTGATCCGGCCCGCTACTTACTGACCCGTTATTGATCCCGCCCGCTACTTACTGACCCGTTACCGATCCGGCCCGCTACTTACTGACCCGTTATTGATCCCGCCCGCTACTTACTGACCCGTTATTGATCCCGCCCGCTACTTACTGACCCGTTATTGATCCCGCCCGCTACTTACTGACCCGTTATTGATCCCGCCCGCTACTTACTGACCTGCTACCGATCCGGCCCGCTACTTACTGACCTGCTACCGATCCGGCCCGCTACTTACTGACCCGTTACCGATCCCGCCCGCTACTTACTGACCCGTTACCGATCCCGCCCGCTACTTACTGACCCGTTACCGATCCCGCCCGCTACTTACTGACCCGTTATTGATCCCGCCCGCTACTTACTGACCCGTTATTGATCCCGCCCGCTACTTACTGACCTGCTACCGATCCGGCCCGCTACTTACTGACCTGCTACCGATCCGGCCCGCTATTTACTGACCCACTACTGATCCCGCCCGCTACTTACTGACTCGTTACCGATCCGGCCCGCTACTTACTGACCCGTTATTGATCCCGCCCGCTACTTACTGACCCGTTATTGATCCCGCCCGCTACTTACTGACCCGTTATTGATCCCGCCCGCTACTTACTGACCCGTTATTGATCCCGCCCGCTACTTACTGACCTGCTACCGATCCGGCCCGCTACTTACTGACCTGCTACCGATCCGGCCCGCTACTTACTGACCCGTTACCGATCCGGCCCGCTATTTACTGACCTGCTACCGATCCCGCCCGCTATTTACTGACCTGCTACCGATCCGGCCCGCTACTTACTGACCCGTTACCGATCCGGCCCGCTATTTACTGACCTGCTACCGATCCGGCCCGCTACTTACTGACCCGTTATTGATCCCGCCCGCTATTTACTGACCTGCTACCGATCCGGCCCGCTACTTACTGACCCGTTATTGATCCCGCCCGCTATTTACTGACCTGCTACCGATCCCACCCGCTATTTACTGACCCGTTATTGATCCCGCCCGCTATTTACTGACCTGCTACCGATCCGGCCCGCTACTTACTGACCCGTTATTGATCCCGCCCGCTACTTACTGACCTGCTACCGATCCGGCCCACTATTTACTGACCCACTACTGATCCGGCCCGCTACTTACTGACCCGTTACCGATCCGGCCCGCTACTTACTGACCCGTTACCGATCCGGCCCGCTATTTACTGACCTGCTACTGATCCGGCCCGCTATTTACTGACCTGCTACCGATCCGGCCCGCTACTTACTGACCCACTACTGATCCGGCCCACTACTTACTGACCCGTTACCGATCCGGCCCGCTATTTACTGACCTGCTACCGATCCCACCCGCTACTTACTGACCCGTTATTGATCCCGCCCGCTACTTACTGACCCGTTACCGATCCGGCCCGCTACTTACTGACCTGCTACCGATCCCACCCGCTACTTACTGACCCGTTATTGATCCCGCCCGCTACTTACTGACCCGTTATTGATCCCGCCCGCTACTTACTGACCTGCTACCGATCCGGCCCGCTACTTACTGACCTGCTACTGATCCGGCCCGCTATTTACTGACCTGCTACTGATCCGGCCCGCTACTTACTGACCCGTTATTGATCCGGCCCGCTATTTACTGACCTGCTACCGATCCCACCCGCTACTTACTGACCCGTTATTGATCCCGCCCGCTATTTACTGACCTGCTACCGATCCGGCCCGCTACTTACTGACCCATTACCGATCCGGCCCGCTATTTACTGACCTGCTACCGATCCCACCCGCTACTTACTGACCCGTTATTGATCCCGCCCGCTACTTACTGACCTGCTACCGATCCGGCCCGCTACTTACTGACCTGCTACTGATCCGGCCCGCTACTTACTGACCCATTACCGATCCGGCCCGCTATTTACTGACCTGCTACCGATCCCACCCGCTACTTATTGACCCAAACCCGTACGTTTTTTGGGAATGTAGAAGGAAATTGGAGCGTCCGGAGGAAACCCATGCACTCACAGGGAAACCGTTACAAACTCCTTTCGGACCGCAGTGAGAATTGAACCCTGATCTTCCCATCGCTGGTACTGTGAAGTATTACACTGACCACTATAGCACTGTGTCACTGATTGAGACATCGAGAGAGGGGCCTGTGGAATTCCATCAGTTTGATAAAACCCAGAAAAGGCTACAGAAACTCAGTAAAGTGAGGTAGCGTCCGTAAAAACAAAAAGACAGTTAATGTTTCAGGCTGAAACGTTGATCGGTGTTGTTTCCACACATTTCCTGACCTGCAGTCTGTGAGTCCCACAGTCCCAGCATCTGAAATTCTGTCGTACAAATGCTGGAGAAACAACGGATCAGGATGCAACTGTGGAAGGAGTGAAGGGTAATGCTTTGGGTCAGCGATCCTCCTTCAGAATTGGGAAGGGGAGTTCAGACCATGAGTCTCAGTCCGGAAACATTGCAGGTTTGCTCACCACAGGCGTTGCCGGACTTCCAGGATGTTCTGTTTTTATCTCACAATTTCAGCATCTGCGTTTTTTGACTGGTCATTCCCCCCCACCCCACCCCACCACCTTGTATTAACCCTTAAAAAGGGGATGGCATGGTAGCGTAGTGGCTAACATAACGTTTCACAGCACCAGAAATCGGAGTTTAATTCCTGCTACGCTCTGTAACGAGTTTATATACTCTGTCTGTGACTGTTTGGGATTCCTCCCACAGTCCAAACACGTTCCGGTTAGTAAGTTGTGGGCACACTATGTTGGTGCTGGGAGTCTGGTGAGAGATACGGGCTACCCCCAGTATGCAAAACAACACAGTTCACTGTACGGTCCAAAGTATATGTGACAAAGTAAAGCTAATCACTTTAATTTTTAAACCTGAAAGTAAAATTGCAAGTTGTTTTAATCACAAAACAAGATTATGTGTCTGAGTTTATATGTTGAGACTGTGTATTCTTATCTCTGCAGGAGGTGGAGGAGGTAACTCATCTCAAAGCAGCTCTCCGGGTTCCAGTGTCCCGAATTCCCCAGCCACCCCCCACCACATCCGACCCAGCAGCCTCCACGGTCTGTCCCCAAAGCTGCAACGCCAGTACCGCTCGGCGCGCTGCAAGTCGGCTGGCAACATCCCACTGTCCCCCCTGGCCCACACGCCGTCGCCCACGCACCCTTCGCCCCAGCACCCCCCTTTCCCCCTGCCCTCCCACACGGTGGGCAGCTCCAACACCACCCAGACCTTTCACGTCAAGCTCCATTCCTCGCCCCCGGTGGTCCGGCCGCGGCCCAAGAGCGCCGAGCCCCCCCGCTCCCCGCTGCTGAAGAGGGTGCAGTCCGCCGAGAAGCTCTCCATGCCTCTCGGCTCCGAGAAGAAGCTGGCGATACGCAAGCACAGCCTCGAGGCTTCCCACGCGGACTTCCGGAAGGAGGGACTGCACGCGGAACTCAGCCTCCAGAGCCTGGCGGAGTCGGAGGGCGAGGTTCTGGGGTCAAAGGCCGACGGCGCCGAAGTGGGAGCCTTTAGGCAGATGGCCGTGAGGAAGCTGGGGAGACAGGAGTCTTCATTAATCGATCGAGATATATTCTCCAGCATCAGGCAAGAGCGGGGAGAAGGACTTGACCCTGTACAAGAGCTCGAAGTTAAGACGAGTGATCATGAGGAAGGGGTCAAAGAGGAAACGAGGAGGTCCTGGTCTACAGTGCCTTCTGTCCATGGTGGGACCAACAACGTTGCAAAAGGTGTGGATGTCAGCCCAGGGAGGGATTGTACCGTCTCTCCTGCCCTGAAGAGTTCCAGTCCACTGAAACCCCAGATTTCTGAGCCTCCTTTGGAAGGGACCACCGCATCATCTGCAAACAGAGGCCAGGACAAGGCCACACCCTGCAGTTCACCGAGCGGAAGGAGTGGTATGCCTCCTTCCTCAGTTCCAGCAGCGGGTGCAGGCAAGCACCCTGGACCTCCACAGGCCTTGCGCCCTGATACGCTGACAGCGCGCTCTGAGGCGAAGGCATCTCCAGGTGCCATAATTGCCAGCCTCAACGTTAGCGTGACCCCTTCCGTCCACGTTGACACCGTTGGCAAATCCCTGGACAAAACTCCTCCCCTCCAGCCCAAGAAGACGCCATCTGGTGACCTACCCAGCAAGAGACACCAGGGAGTGCAAACTGAGCCTGTGGAATCCATTTGCCCCAGCTGGGATGGTGGATACACGATACAGATGGACAAGGACCCTGTGTTGGAGGCCAAAGATGCATCTCCAGCAAGCGGCTCCCATCTAGGATCCAAGGAAAGGGGGGAAACTACTGAAACCCCTGCTGTTCCAGACGTGACTGCAGCTGCCAATGATGGCAAAGATAAGAGGAGGTCAGCAATCGAGACCAAAGAGACGGCTGACGAACCGTGCGGGCTTGAGAGCAGCGAGGCCTTACCTCCAGATCGCCTCCCTCCTCCAGCCAAACAGCAAGACGCTGCAGATAAAAGTGCCCCCGTCAACTGTCACAAAGGTGCCCTGGAAACCTCCACAGAGAGTAACACCATCCCAGAGGGCAAGGTCAAGAAGGCCCCAGCCTCCATCACGTGCGGAGCTGGGCCAGGCTCTTCGACTGCAGTGGTGACATCTGGAGATAAGTCTAGCTTTGTCAACCACTTGGCCACAGTGGCAAAGAGTGTACTCGGGCCGGTGAAAATGGCCATCCCCATGACCCCCTCGTCTGTGGAGAGATGGAAGCCAGGGGACAGCGTAAAGACACTCGCTGAACATCAGGGGAGCCCCACAACCCCCTCAGCACCGGTTCCTAAACCAGTATCTGCAGCAACAACACAGGACACAGAGTGCCCATCTCTCCTGGAAAAGAAAGCGCTAAACCGTCAAAAGTTTTAGTAAGGGCTGTGAGTGCGTGCGTGTGTGTGCGTGCGTGCACATGTATGTGTGCACGTGTGTGTGTATGTGTGTGTATGTTTTAAAAAAAAACACCTGCAAATAACTGGGCGTTTATATAAAATCAAACACTTCCTGAGGTAAACAACACAACTGGGGGAATTTTAAAAAAAACACTTAAGAATCTAGGATTCTGATTTGCCAAGGTGCCCATTCAGTTGAAAAAAATAATACGAATATCTCGAAAGAATGTGAAAGGTTTCAAAAAGAAAATTCGTGTATCAGCATCACGTGACTGCATGTTTGTGTATAAAGTATACTGGCTAAGTGCATTACATGCTTAAACTGCTTTTACATGTCATATACTTAAATATTCTGAAGTGCTCTTGTATAAAGGGGTTAGTAATTTATTGAAGTTATGTAAATTGGCTGCAAATTAGCATTTAACCCTAATCAACACCTCTCGACTTGAGGAAGTACCCAAAAGCTCGGAATCAGCGCTGCATGTGTTCTTAAAGGGACACAACCTCCTTTTTCTACGCAAAGTAGATAGCTAATGTGCTTGAGGCAGTTATTACCCCTCTTTTCTAATATAGAAATGTTGTGGAGGAGAAGGGGTATTCATTGCCACGATGTGGGATTTTTTAGTAAGGCCTGCACTATTGGCCACCTCCTTTTATCCCTTGAACGGCGACTCATCAGGCTGATTCCGAAAATCTTGCAGAAGGCACGCTGCATCCATGTCTACTGTCCTGTATGGATCAGACCGGGAAAGGATGACGGACTTCCTTCACTAGTGAACCAGATTGGTTTCAACAACAGCATTCATGCATGTTACAGCTGTACCATAGCACTTCTCTGGCCGGCTTTTGATGGCTATTTCTGTTGCCCGGCATTGACTGTTAAACCGGATGATGAATCCCAATGTGTTCTGTTGACCGGAGGTCCACATAGTGCGATGAGAAGTAGAGAACCACAGCGCGGGCGGCTTACTCCGAGGTGGGGCCGGGTCCTTGTGAAATGGCATGCCACTATATAGGTGTAGAGAGAACTCCCAGAGCAAACAAGAGTTCTGATCGCACTAGTTGAGCGAAGAAAACTCCTCGCCTGTTCCTGCTGTTGCTATGGCAGTGGCTTATGCTCCAAACAGTCATCGTGTTAATACCCAGCTTGCCAAAAACCTGCATAATATTAGCTGCCGATGACTGTGAGGCAAGGTTGGGGCTGCTGTCCCAATGGCTCTCAACAAAAACACAATTGCCATTTTCCAAACCCTCCCCCCCCCACCTCAGTTTGTTTCTTTGGCCCACTGGGGCTGCCCCCGAGACATGGTTTGACCCTGACCTCAGGTGCTCTTGACTTCTCCCTCTGACCGTGTGAGTGACCTCTCAGCTTAAACAGTGGCCCTTTGTGTCGTTGAGTCGCAGAAGTGAAGGTTGTTGAGCATGAGAGTGAGAACATGTTGAACGGAATTAGATGAAGGGGCGTTGGCTGATGGGATTGTGTTCCTCGGCCTACTGGCCACTTGCTTGTCGTGATAAGTACATAAGATGTGAGAAAAACACTTGGACTACTGACAATGCTCTCAAGCTGATAGAAGGAGTAACCAACACTGCTAAAAGCCGCCTGCTGAATTGTTACATTGGAAAATGTTGAGAATATCACTCACTCTTACGACCAATTAAGTCTGACGCGGTTGGATGTAGCAAGGGGTGAGGGGTGGGGGAGAGGTCACAGGTCCTGAAAGACTTCTGTACATGTTGGTTACACATAGCTGGTTATCCCAGTCACTGGAATGAGCATTGGCCTTGTGAATGAATGATGGTGTGGTGTTATACTCTCATAGAGAAATGAACATCGATGCATTGCAGTGGTAGCCACAGCAAGTAGCTAAAGGTTTAATGGTTGAATTCTACTGTGCCTTTCCACGAGTCTAGCCAAATGCTACAATTAATTATTTTGCACTAAGTAAACTTTGAAAATGGAATTAGGTACAAAAATGTAGGCGTGAAAGGTGCAAGAGCATGGGGTAAAGAGCAGGGGATTGGAGCTAATTTGTTAGCTCTGTCAAAGAGTCAGTGTAATGAAAGGGCCAAATATGGTCCTGCTGTGCTATGAGATTAATTTAGTTTAATGAAATTGTCATTACAGTGCACTTAGTTATATCCTGGCATTAGATGAAATAATAGCAATTTCTATTTGAATGTTCTCAAATTTTACTTGAATTGTCTAAGTGCTGGGGAAGAGTAGGTTTCTAGCTGAATGCAAAGTTTAATTATGCACTGCAGATAGTGACCCTAGTGTTTGTAGCGGTTCCCAGCCACCACTGAGCCTTGCAATACACAGCTCGGAGGAAGAGGATATTGCAGGGATATTGTGTGACAAGGCAAAACGTCATTACTGCTCATTATTTATTGAAGGATCAACTGCCTTTTTATAAGAATCCTTCCCAGTTCTCAAATAAGGTCTCCCTTCCCCCTCCTCCTCCTTTCCCCCCTTTTCAAACTGGCTCTCTCCCTCAAATCTCTCCACAATTTCTCTCCTGCTCTCCTTTCCCACACTGTATAATTTTGCACTATTTTCCACCTTCTTTCTACTTTTCCTCTCTCCCTCTCCCAATATCCTTCAATACTCTCCTCACTTATTTAATTCCACTTTTCCTTATCCACTCTTCCTTTCCAATATCCTCTCTCTCTCTCTCTCACATTTTCTCTTCCTTATTTCTCTTTCGTTCTCCATCCACATTCCCTGTCTCTATGTTTCCCTCTCTCTCCACCCACTATACACTTCTCACACCACTCCCGAAGCCCAGTGTTGATTCAATTGCTAGTTCATTATCGAGTCACTTGATACCGTGAGTAAGGGGGTTTCCAGAGGTAGATGTTCCATTGGAATTGTCCCACTTCCTGTCAGCACTAAGTTCAGCCAATGGAGTTGAGCAGCTGGGCCACCTGGCCAGGATTAAGGCCACAGCAATGGAGCCTGCCACTTTGCAGCCGTACTTTCCCTGGTTCCATCCTGACCTTGGGTGCTGTCTGTGAAGTTTACATGCTCACCCCATGACCGTGTGGGCTTCCCCTACATGTTTTCTCGAACATCCTAAAGGTGTGCATCAGGTCAGCTGTCGACTGCCAAGTTACTTTTGGCGAAAACAAGTAACGAAAAGAAAGAAAGGGAATTAAGTTGAGGTACAATAACATAGGGTTTCAGGAGAATAAGGAGGAGGAGATTAGGATCAATGCAATTGCTTTTCTGAGAACCATTATAGACCTCACGGTATGAACTGTTCACTCTGTGTCTCAGTTAGAGCAACCCCAGTTGCTTGAGAGCTTCTGAGAGTGGGACATCTCTGGGCACCATGCAGACCACAAAGCCTCAGGTTCATTGTCAGAGGAATATGTACCCAGGGTATAAAGACCATAAAAATTATTTATTTTGGAGCAGCAACGCAGTACATTACAAATACAACATACATTGCATACACTTAAACTGAAATAAATTTACAAAAACTTAATGGACCAATGCAAATTGATGGATATAGTCCGAGTTAGTGTTGGGATTTTTCAGACCAGTACAGGACCCTCGTGGCAGTGGGAAAGAAGGCACTGTTGAACACCGATGTGTAGGCCTTCAGGCTTCTGCACCCTCTGCCTGATGGAAGTGATGCGAAGAGAGATTGGCCCGGATGATGAGTGTACTTAGCGATGGGTGTCACCTTCCTAAGATGTCATTTCTTGTAGATGTTCATGGTGGAGAGAGCTGTTCCCATAGTGAAACTGGCTGCAACCACTGCTCTCTGTAGCCTCTTCCATTGGAGTTGCAGGCCTTGCAGCGGAAGCACAGTATAGCTCCCTCACAATGAGGTAAGCAACAACACACGCTGGCCTCAGCTGCGTTCAGTATGGCAGAGGGACTGAGATGTCCATTCCCACACTTTACTCTTCCAGTGAACTCAATGTTAGTGTAGCCTGTTGAGCTGACCAGCCACTAGGGAGTGGGCATTTGGACCTTTAGGTGCGTATTTTGTTGCCTGTAAAACAGTCACAGCACCATCAAGTTTTTAGAGTCCAGTATTGTTGTTGCAGCTCTGCCCAGCGCTTTATTTGTTAATTTTTTAGGGTACGGACATTTATTACCTATTTTTAGATGTTCTCTGGGAAAGCAATTGTGACTATATTCTTGAACCAATGATGTTTAAGTGACTGAGAACAAATGCAATCAACAAAGAGTTTTTGTCCAAAACAGCAAAAACAGGTATCTTTGCATAACGATTCTGATTTTTTTTTTCTTATTTCTGAGTCTAAAGCAGATATCTTAATTAGTCACTTCCTTTCTGGTTGAAATAGCAGCTGCAAATATGCTATGCACTATTTCTTTGGGACAGAGGTGTTATGTGAAATTATGCACTGGAATGGATGATAGATACAATGAGGATTTGGATGAGAAGCTTTCTTCTTGCCTTGGCTGAGATGTTCAGCTGAAGGTCAGGGCTGGGCTGATTTTTTTTACTTCATTGGGCTGCTATCGATTTAAGAGCTTGCTGCAGATGGCAATCCCTTCTGTAAGTCCTGTCCCATTCAAAGATACACTCAGTGGCCACTTTATTGGGTACAGGAGTGGAACCCTATGTGGTCTTCTGCAGCTGTAGCCCGCCCATGTTGTGCATTCAGAGATGATCTTCACACCACTGTTACTTGGTTACTTGAATTACTGTCAGCTTAAAACCAATCTGACCATTCTCCTCTGGTCACCCACAGAACCGTTGCTTACTGGATGTTTTTTACACCATTCTCTGTAAGCTCTAAAGACTGTTGTATATGAAAACCCCAGGAGATCAGCAGCTCCAGAGATCCACAAACCACCCCATCTGGCACCAATAATCCTTCCACGGTCAAAGTCACTTAGATCACATTTCTTTCCCCATTCTGATGTTTGATCTGAACAACAACTGAACCTCTTGACCATGTCTGCAGGCTTTTATGCATTGTTGCTGCCAGATGATTGGCTGATTAGATGTTTACATTAGCAAGCAGGTGTGCAGGTAAACCCAATAAATTGGCCACTGAGTGTATGACAACAATTGTGTTTCAAGGAAGAAGCTATCACAAAGGGGTGATAGTAAATCATCCTTTCACATTACATCCTACCAGCATTAGCTTCCTTTGTGTGTGGAAAGCCGGCAGCTAGTTTAGCATCAGCTGTCTAAGTAAGACACATCCTCTTCGATTTGGAGAAGAACTAATTTGTAGGTTAGCTATGTGTCCTATCCTGAAGTTAACAGCCACTAAGATGCCGAAACCAAATCAAAACCCTTTATCCCATTCACTGCTTTGTGTGTGAGAATATCTGGAGGCAGTGGTCCTGCAAACCTCCCACACAGTCAGCCAAACCTTCCTTTATGTTCTTGATCCGTCGATGTGTTGTGGCCATTCATGTATGACCCCTCTGTCCTTCAGCTAGACAGTTCTTCTGTGGTGGACTCGTCACTCTGGCATGAGTGGACACACACACAAGCCCCCTCCGGCCCTGCTATAACACTGTGAGTTAAACTGACCGATCCTTTGTTCGGTCCCCGATGCCCCACACCTTCACGTGGGTTCCAACACTCAAGCAGTGCTCAATAGTGTGTCCCCTGGTGTGTCTCCCCAGTCCTCACTTTTATCCCCACTCATGGGGTCTTGTTGGAGAGAGAGAGAGAGAGAGAGAGAGAGAGAGCGAGATGTAACAGCTACAGTCAGGCAAACCTTCCTTTGCTTTCTTAATTCGTCGTATCGGTGTGGTCATTCAGTTATGACCTCTCCGTTCTTCTTGTGGACACCTGTGGCCCCTTGCTCAGCCCCAGCCGTGTATGGTTTTCTGCTTTTCTTATTTAGAGATATAGCACAAGACAATCTCTTCTGGCCCAACGAGCAACACCACCCAGTATCCTACCTATTTAACCCTAGCCTAATCACAGTACAATTTACAATGACAAATTAACCTACCAACCAGTACATCTTTGGACTGTGAGGCACCCAGAGGAAACCCACATGGTCGAAGGGAGTATGTACAAACTCCTTACAGACAGCAGAGAATTGAACACCAAACTCCAATGCTCTTTGCTGTAATTATGTCACGCCAGCTGCTGTACTACCCTACTGATCACTCTACTGTGACCTCCTGCAAGAATTAAAATATCACCCAAGGCCAAATGGGGAAAATAAATATGCTAAGTTCTTCTCTGACTTTAGTGATCTACAAAAGGACCCTCTTAATCCAGCTGTAGTACTTACTCTCACGGGGAGCATGAGGTGGAAGCCAGAGTGGAATGAAGGGTAGGCTTGTGGAGTTAGAAACCTGGCAAATTTCTGTGCTGTATTATCGATTTTACACCCCTTCTCTTGCACTTTGTGCCCTTGGCTATTATAGACCTTATTTATCGCTGTGGTGTGGGTGGTGTTGACAACACCAGCATTAATTGCCTATCCCTCAATGTAGCTGGGACATTTCAGTGAGGATTAACACTGCTGTGGTTTGAATCAACTATAGATTGATCAATCAGGCCAATAATGATGTAGTTAGCTATTTCTCCTCGCGGGTATAGAACACAGAAAATTGTCATTACTGATGCTTGTTATTAATTTAGAAACATTTCATCAACTGAACTTAAATCCCTCCACTCTCCCAGACAACAGAATTTCTTTCTCCAGATCAATACTAAAGCCTTCTGTAACTCAAACGCTATTCCCATCCTGCAGTGTTGCAAGAGAAACTCTGTCTCATTCTAGATTTCACTCAGTATTTTTGTGGTTGTGGGCGGCAGACATTTGGGATAGGAATGGTTACACCTCCAACTATATCCGTAGTCAAAAGCAACAGAAGTATTTATTTTTTAATGTGTCAGCTCGAGTGCAGCAGATCACAGCCTGTCGGTTGAGTGTATGAAAAACATTTCTTAATGCAAGACAAAAGTTCTCAAAATACCTTGCAGGTCAGGCAGCTTCCATGGGGTTACATTTCAGGTAACTGTACTTTCATCTGAGCCTAGGACAATGACCTGTTTAGATGCTGCCTGCCCTGTAGAGTATTTCCATTACTTTTTGCTCCAAACTTAAATGGTCTTCACTATGTGTAACATGTTAAAGCTATACGTACTGGTTCTGGCAGTATTGCAAAAGATTGTTGGAGGTGCAGGTTTGCTTATGGGTTTTGGGTAAAGACTGAATGCACCACAGAGCCTTTCCAGTTTCTGTTTAGCATTCTCATGCAGTATACAGCAAGATCTTCCTCGCCACCAGTCAATGCAGTGACTTCCACTGCACCCCATGGCCCTGCTTCCCGTGTGCGAGCTCAATCCTCCACATCACCCAATAGTTTTGGCTGTATCATGTGCTTCATCGTGTCCCGATGCAAAGTTGAACATTACTCGCTTGATGCTCTCGTTCTAATTTTCCCCCCTCACCCCACTTTCCCCTTGTGTGTTATTTCATAAAGTTGCAATGATTATGCATTGAAGCAAAATGTCGCTGTCTGTAATGACACTTCCTGGATGCGTTAGTGCAACATATCTGCACTGTTATACTGTAATTCTGTAGGTTTGAAAAAAGGTACTGTTTCTTAAAAAAAAAATGTGAATTATTACTATTTAATATATACAGTTGTTCTAAAGTTCTGTGAAAGATAAATTATTAATAACTTCAAACATAAGACATTTAAAACACTTTTCTTGGCTAGAAGGTATTGAATCGGTCAGCATTGAACTGCAGCTGCCACCTACCTGCCCATCACTGTGCACAATAGACAATAATGCGAATAACCCTGTGAAAAGAAGCTGAGGTTTCCTTGTAAATTCAGGGTAAATACTGAACACACCATTAAGGCTTTACGACTTACATTTTCAGCTGGCTTGAATCGTTTCTTCCAGCCCTATCTGTGTTGTTGATTGCACTCTGTTGTCTTTTTTCTGTGAGCTTGATACCATTTGCATTCAGTTCCACACACTGAACAGCATACAACACCAAAGTAGACCCTTCAGCCCAACTGGCCTACGCTGCCCTATCCAAGTTAGTCCCATTTGCTAGCACTTATAGAGTCACAGAGTTGATAAATAATTTTTTTGAAGTACATACAGGTATTATTATCCAGCAAAATCCTGCAGTTGCACCTTTGAAATTATGGATCTGATCCAGATTTTGATCATGATCTATTCAGTTGGACAGGAGCAACCATGAGCCACCACTGGGCACAATGCAACTATTGATACAAAGCAAAATACAGCTGCTACTGAAGTCTGAGTTAAAAGCAGGGTATGTTGGAAATGCTCAGCAGGTCTGCCAGCATCTGAGGAGAAAATGTGTTAACTTTTTTCTCTTTATGGATACCACCTGATCTGCTGTGAACTTCCAGCTTTTCTTCTGATTGTGAAAGAAATAAAGTTTGGGTCAGGAAGAGGAGGGATAAGCAGACACAAAAAATTGTTGAACTTATTATCAGGTGACTGTAAAGTGCTGAGGTCAGAAGTGTTTCTTGATGTATTGCTGAGCTTTGTGGAAGAGTGTAGGGGACCGAGGACAGAGCAGACAGTGGGAATGAGATGAAAAGCATTGGGCCACATCTTCCGCATAAAACTCAGGGGTTCCCCTTGCAGCTGTTGGGAGGAAGTTCAGAACTTGCTAGAGGGGGACGTCAGTAGATAGTCATGGTGGAAACAGGCAGTGCTGGGCGACAAGAGACACTTAGTGACGTTGCTGGCATGAGATCAGAGTTGAGGTAAATACTCAGAAGGTCAGGGAGCATCTGAGGAAAGAGAACCACAGAAATGGTGTTTGGATTGTGCTGCACCTTCTCCAAGCCTCACATAACCCTCCTGAGGTCACCACCATCTTCAGCATCATGTGGACACTGCACAAACAACAACCATCCCATATGAGCTGTGAATTAAAGACCTCCTTGATGGTTTCTTATAACTTGTGCTCTCAGTGTGTCTGAGTATGTCAGACAATAAGGGAGATATGGAAACTGTGCACGTCCAGTCATCTCTGGGTGAAAATCTCTCTCCTCTCTAAACAGCTGATCGCTGATTCGAGGTGGCGATCCTTGGCACTAGGCACCCCTACTGAGGAAAGCATCAACCCTGTATTGGTTTTCCGGAGGCCAGCCGTTTCAATTCTACTTCACATTCTCATTCCATCCTGTTGGTCCATGGCCTTCTCTACAGTCATGAAGCCACTCTCACCCTCAGCGTCTGTCTGGGTAGCCTCCAATATGACAGCATGAACATTCATTTCTCTAATTTCTGGTCATTTCTCTCCTCTTCCCCCTTTTATGCTTTTTCGTTTCACAATTCTTACTCAGCTCTTTCCCCTGTCTCCTCTTCACCAGCCCATCACCTTCTTCCAGTGCCCCTCCCATTTCCTTTTCTTCCATGATTCACTGTCAACTCCTATATCAGATTTGTTCTTCTTCACCCTTTACCTCTTCCATCTATCACCTCCCAGCTCCTTACTTCATCTCACCTACCCACCTCAGTTATCAGCTGCCATCTTGTAATCCTCCCTCTTCCTCCCACCTTCCTGTTCTAGTTTCTACCCCATTTCTTTTCCAGTTCTGATGAAGGCTTTCATCCTGAAACACCAACAGTTTCTTCCACGACTAGGTCTGCCGTGCTGAGTTATAGTTGCTCAAGATTTCCAGCATCTGCAGAATCACTTGAGTTTATGATAACACGTATTAATCCTATGTGGTGATTTATCTTCCATGTGATCTTCAGGGGTTGTAGTCAAGGTTGAAAGCTGTCTGATCCTGCAGCATGGAATATTCCTAAATGCACTTTGGAACTGCTTAAAAAAGAGCTTAAAAACATAGAACAGGCTGACAGGTTTAGTTTAATTTGACGCCTTTATCAGTAGGCATTGTAGGCAGAAGGGCCTGTTTCTGTGCTCAAGTCTTAACATACAGTCAGTGATGCCTCCTGTAGCTATTAAAATGGCCACTGAATGTTTGTTTGTGGTCTTCAACTGCTGAAGCTCATCCACTTCAAGGTTTGATGTGTTTGTGCGTTCAGAGATGCTCTTCTGCACATTTGTCATATCGCATGGCTACTTCTACCGTCCTTTGAGCTTAAACCAGTCTGGCCATTCTCCTCTGATCTCTCTCAATAAGAAAGTGATTTCACCCGCAGAACTGCTGCTCACTGGGTGTTATTGTTTGCTTTTAACCACACCATTCTTAGATAACAATTTCCTCCCATTCTGATCTTTGGCCTGAACAACAACTGAACCTCTTCAGCACATCTGCCTGCTTTTATACATTAAGTTGCTGCCACAGAAATTTGCATTAACGAGCAGGTGTACCTAAAAAAAGTGGCCACAGTGTGCAGAACAGGACAGCACAGGAACAGACCCCTGACCCCCAGTGTCCATACTAAACACTATGGAGAATGCAACTCAAGATCACTATTGCCTGCACATGATCCGTATTCCTATATTCCCTGAATATTCTGGGGTGGCACAGTAGCATGGCGGTTAGGGTAAAACTATTACAGTGCCAGTGACACAGGTTGAATTCCTCCACAGTCTAAGGAGTTTGTGCGTATATTCTCCCAATGACTGTGTAGGTCTCTGGGTATTCCGGTTTCCTCCCACATTCCAAAGGTATACAGGTTAGTAGGTGAATTAGTCACATGGGTGTAATTGGGTGGTGTGGACTCGAGCTGGAAGGCTCTGTTCCTGTGTTATATCTCTAAACCTGAATCTGAAACATTCATGTATTTATTTAACAGCTTCTTCAATACCACCACCGTATCTGTTTACACCACCACCCCACTCCTGGGCCCACCACTCTCTACGTAAAAAGAACCCCACCCCACACAACTCCTTTAGAAACTCCCCCTCCCACCTCAATGCATGTCCTTTAGTTTTTAATATTTCTACCCTGGGATAAAGATTCTGACTGTCTATCCTTCCTCTGACTCTCAGAGTTGTATAATTTTTATTAGGTTGCCCTTCAGCCTCTGACATTCCGGGGCAAACAATCCAAGTTTCTCCAACCTCCTTATACTCTGTGATCCAGGCAGCGTCCTGCTGAACCTGTCCTGCACCCTTTCCTATGTCTCCACGCCCTTCCTGTACTGCAGTGACCATAATTGCATACAACTTCCTGATCCGTCTCTGTGTGAACATTTTTAGAAACTATAAATTCTTCATAGGCTGGATAACTGCTTCTTCAGTTTAAAACTTGGGAGGAGAGTCTCAGGATTGGGGGCGGGGTAATTTTGATTTCAAGATTCAAGTTTATTTATCACATTCAGATCTAAAGATACTGCGATCGGCGTTATATGTGCTTTGCAACCAACACACCCAAGGATGTGCTGGGGGCAGCCCACAAGTGTCACCACACCAGCATAGCATGCCCAAGTAAATAGTTTCTACAGCTTATATATTACGTCTCTTTTATTTGCTGACCACTTTTTGCACAGATGCACGTGGTGACGAGGTTGGGGATGGGAACTACATGAGGCAAGTGTGTGGGTAGGGTGTTCAGACAGAACTAGAGCCATATCGGGATTGGGAACACTAGAGTTCAAGAACATGGGTGGGGTCACATGCAATATGAAACTCAGAAGTTAAATCTACATAGAAGTAGTCATATCCATGGAAGGACAGAACATGTTATCACTACGTCATTGCAGCTTTAGAGACATTGCCATGCATCAGTAGGAAGCATGTTTTGTTGTAATTGATAGGACATGTGTACCCCATCCCCCCCAGATATTTGTATTCATTACTGAGGGTGGGAATGTAGAGCTCAAGGAATGCCCAGGAGTGCCGGTGTAATCTCACAGAACAGTGCAACAAAAGAACAGACCCTTCAGCCCACAATGTCTGTGCTAACCATCATGCCAATTTGCACTGCACATCTGCTTGCACATGGGCCATGCCCCCCAATTCATCACCTGTTCAAGTGTCTGTCTAATGGCTCTTAAACATTGCAATTGCATCTGCTTGCAGTGTGTTTCTGGTGCCTCTGAATAAAAGAAAGCGCCTTGTTGATATCCATGAATCTTTTCCCCTCTCATGTTAAAACTTAGCCCTCTAATATTTGACATTTCCCACCCTGAGAAAAGTAGAGACGATCTGTGCCTCTTATTATATATATATATATATACACACCTCAGCGAGGTCATCTATTTGTCTCAGAACACCTTCACATTTGTCCAAATTCTCCAATCTTTTGAGGATCAAAGTCCTACTAATGGTATTTCTAATATTCCTCACTCCACCACCCTCCTCCTGTTTTTTTTTAACTGGTTTCACTTTTAGACTTAATTAATCTGACTCAATAAATTAGGGATATTTTAGAAACTCTTAGCCATGTGGATGAAAGAGGAATGGAGGGCTATGTAAGATGGATGGGTTAGGTTGATTATGAAGCAGATTAAAAAGTGGGCATAATATGACATGTTCTGTAATGTTCTATGTTCTAAATTAATCTCTTTTCAAAAGTTCTGATGGTTGAACGTTCATGAATATCTAGATAAACGCACTGGGTTCTCCTGCTCAATTTCACATTCAGATTTCTGGTGCTTAGCTGGTCCTTGTAATATCACAGGACCAAGACTGATCAACCTTCTGTCTGTTGCTGTAATTAGTTAGGATGCACTCTGTCTTAAATCTATCTTGATTCTGAAGTTCTCACAATAAAACAAATTCCCCAGTAAATATGGAATTTATAAATTTAAGAAGTTAAGCAGCTTTTGGAATATTAAAGGCCATTTAAAAAAGTGAATAAAATTCAGCTAAATTAGAATTAGAATATCATTGACATTTACTGTGAAATTTGTTGCTTTGCAGCAGCAGTACAAGACAATATATTAAAAAGCTATAAATTACAATATGGAATATACAGTCCATTTTAAAAATAAATAAATAGTGAAAAAATAGTGAGGTAGTTGAGTACTGAATGTGTGTCTTCAGGTTCCCGTACCTCCTCTCTGATAGTGGTAATGAGAGCACATCCTAGGTGATAGGGCTCCTTAATAATGGAAGCCAACTCTTTGAGTTTGAAGGTGTCCTTGATGCTGGGGAGACTAGTGTCCACGATGAAGTTTTTTCAATCCTGTAGAGTGCCACTTCCATACCAGAAGGTGATGCAGCCAGTTTGAATGCTCTCCTTGGCAACCTGTAGAAATTTGATAGAACCTTTGGTGACATACCAAAGCTCTTCAAACTCCTGATGAAATATAGCCACTAGTCTGCTTTTGCATCAACGTGTTGGGTCCGGGATAGATCTTCAGAGATGGCAGAAGTATGGACATTATTTACAATTATATATCATTGCTTCCTAAATTAACATTCCATCTTTTGATGTCATCATGATATGATTATGGTCACACCTTCAGTAATGTAAGAAGACATGCACTGTATTCTGACCAAAGTTGTGTGCACATACAGCATCTTCTGCTCCCAGTGAAGTCTGAAAGCTTGCTAAGTATATCACATGACACACACATCATTTGCCTCACTCCGTGAAGATGTTTCCCGTGGCCAGTTAACTCAGCTAATAAATAACTTGTGATTGGCTCCACATCTTGAGTTTTCAATGTCACTCTTCTATGAAGACAATTTTTACAAAGTTTATATTACAAGAACCTATGATGAGATTTCACTCATGGTGTTATTTGTAAAGGTGTTTAGGTAACAATATCAAACGTATCTGCCATTGCTAAAGATTTTGAACTTGATCTTCATGACACAATTAAGTCTTAAGACATTTGCCTAGCAATAAGTTCAAGTTTATTGTTATAGATGTGCATACACAGGGTGTAAATTCCTTGAAAATTAAATATTTGCTGCAGCAGCAGAGTACCTTACAAGATGAAGACAAATTTGAATCAAACTTCAATAAACAAATTGTACTTGTCCAGTCCACTGTACCCTGTCGCAAAATGAATCCAACAACTGATCTGAGTGCAGAAATTATCCCATGATCACAGGACTGTGATCTGGTAGAATGTTGAGTGCGGGATTGAATGTGGCCTTAATGTTCAAATTTCTCATTAACAATTATAGAACATAGAACAGTACAGCACTGGAAAAGGCCTTTCATCACAATGATGTGCCGACTTAAGTTAGTAATCAAATAGCCAACTTAACCGATTCTTTCTGCCATGTCCATGTCCTTCCATTTTTCTCATTTTCACATTCTTATCTAAACCTGTCTTTAAAAGTCTCTAATGTATCTGCCTCTACCACCATTCCAGGCACCTACCATTCTCTGTGTAAAACAAAAATTATGCCCCTCACATCTCCTTCGAAATCCCTCTCACCTTTGGTATTAGACATTTCAACCCTTGGAAAAAAGATGCTGCCTGCCTACTGTATCTGTCATATTCTTATATTCTTCTATAAGATCTCCCCTCAGTCTCTGCCACTCCAGGTTTGTCCAACCTCTTGTTACAGCACGTGCCCTCTAATCCATGCAGCATCCTGGTAAACCTCTTCTGCACACTCTCCAGCCTTCAGCTTCCTTCCTCTATATCTCCCAGAACCCAGCAGGCAAGGAGGAGGCATCAAGGCGTGTTTGCACCGCAGCAGATGCAGTATACCCAGCGAGAATCCAACCTAACCTCAAGCACGGGTCCCAAAAGTATGCAAAGTCTCTGAGGTTAAATCCCAGCTGAGGTAGTTGAAACATTGCAAAAGGTGTGGATCACTGCTAAGGGAGTGATGAGTCAATAAGCAGCTCCACACACTGCAAGAAATTGAACCCCGAGAACAATAATCTTGCAGGTGAAGGGGGGAAGAAAAAATCTGCAGGTCAAACTCATTAATTTCCCTTGCACTCCTTTGCACGTTAACAGTTTGTACATATAAACAACACAGTGATGTGCAGGTGGAGGCACGCTGGATGGGACGCTCTGGGGCAAATGGGGAAAATACCCGAAGGGTTTTTTTGACTTCAGTAATTTTAGAAAAAATAGAAACAAGCATAAAAATAGAACCACAATGTTATATTAGTGGACCAGGGAAAATCTACTCTCAACAATATGTTATACAGCACGTCTCCAGTTATGATTATGGGGCTTGAAGTGATATTAAATGAACAGATCAGTATTTTATAAATGTCCGGTATGTGTTAGAGCTGATTTGTACATATTGGGTCATCTTTACAGAATAATGTTTAAAATAAAATAAAGCTGTCAAGGGCTCCTGGCTGGATACCCACGCACTGTTAAACAGTGGATATCGCAAGGCAGCTTGATGTAATATTTATACATTTCATTTCCTTATTGCCTTAAATTTATTTTCCTCACTGCTTCTGTATTTCACTGATTGTGTGGAAAAAAACATTAAAATTTAATTTAAAAAATTGATCCATGTTTGTTGAGGTTGCATATTTTTGACACAGTTAAGGGGAGTCATAGAGTGGTGTTACAAACCCGCAACGATAGATGTAGAATGGAGTCGGGGAATTATTGCAAAACAATTAAATTTATTAACATTTATGCAGAAATATAGAAAATTAAACAAACGACTAACTTAGAAGTTAATTGCATTATGCGTCGATAGCTCCCAAACAGTCAAACTTAAAAACAATTCTTAACAAAGTCTTACTCAAGCACAGTCTTAGAGTGGCAGTTTAGAAAGTCCAGGTGATTCATGAAATAAGTGGGAGGAGAGACTTGTATATTCACGATGCAACAAAGAGACGATCTTGGAGATTCACAATACAGCGGAGAAGCGATCTTGCAGAGACATAATAACAGTTACCATAGTTTGCAGCCCCAGAGTACCTTTTCCAAAGAATCCAAGAAGAGCGAGATTTCACAGAGTAATTGATAGGGAATGTTCATTTCACCAAAATGGTCACCGTACAACACCCGAGACCATGCAGTGGTTAAACAAAAGTGTGTGTGGTACAATCCACGAATGGATTATACGAAATGTCAGTCACATTCGAAATGCACAGAGTGGTGCTGGCTAAGCCAGTCCTTTGGGTTCATTCAAAGCCTGCAATCTTCACTCTCATTCTCTCTTCTCATCGATTCCTTAATGACTCCTTACCGAGCGACTGCGTCTCCTTTTATACCATAGGTATATGTCATCAAGTGAAGCTTACAGAAACGAAACTATGGATTCCCAGCAAAACGTGACACCCACAGGAATCGAAACTACAAACTTCTAGCAAAACAAGACCATAGATACGTCACACTTAGTAAATGAAACTAATGTCACGTGACACCCACAGGTCATGTGACAGTGGTACAAAGCTGGCCGGTTTTGTACCAGCATCAGTACTGGACTTCAAGGAGAATGGTCCTGAGTTTGAATCCAGCCAGTTTCTTGAACACTTTCCATTTATGCTGGGTTGAGTGTCGAGCGAGTCACTCAACCTCATAAAAATCAGTCAAAAAGCTACGGAAATGGTAAAAAATGCTGCCCGATGCTCCACAAGCCATGAAAAGGAACAACAACAGTCATACAACATGGAAAAGGGCCATCAATGCTGACCAGAAACCCACCTAAACTAGTCCCATTCATCTATATAGGTGAGCGATATCCATCTAAGCTTTTTATACCTATCATTATCCAAGGGGGTCCATGGATCCCAGGTTGGGAACTTCTGCTCTAAACCGTTCCTGTCCATGTATCTGCCCAAGTACATTTTAAATATTCTCAATGTACTTGCCTTAACACTGATTACCCCCTGGGCAATAAAATAAAGTTGCACCTCAGGTTCCTATTAAATCTCTACCTTCTCACCTTAAACTTGGATCCTCTAGTTCTTGGTTCCCCAACCCTGGCAAAAGGATGGTGCTCTTTGGCCCTATCTGTGCCTTGCCCTCATGATTTTATACTCCTCCATGTATTCACCCCTCATTCTCCTACGCTCAAATGAGAAAGGTTCCAACCCTGCTCAACCTCTATAACTCTGTGTGGTTTAGCATGGCGCTGCTGAAGGCAAGCACCAACTTGCTGGTGGTTGACAAAATAAGAAATGCAACTAAATACTTTATTATAAATGATACTTCTTCTGCAAAAGCAACTGATGGTAAATGATGAAGAGGCGAGCAAAGTTGAAGAGAGCGGATGCAAGGTGAAGTCAGGCTGAGCAGAGAAGAGCAAAGTCGGAGTGGGGGAGCGGCAGATTCGGAGCATGTCCACCTAAACCAAGAGCAAGGTTTGATCTATCTAAATGCCGGGCCAATTCGGAAAGGTCAGGTACGCCAAAACGTGGCAGTAGGGTCCAGGCCCAGAAGGTATCGATGCAATGGGGCCTGGGACTTGGAGTGTGGAACAGCCCAATGTTTGGATGATTTAAGCGGGCCAGATGGATTGAAAAGGCAGGGTGTTAGGACCAGAGGCAAACGTTGTGGCGGTTTTGCTCTCTGCTCCACGACATTTACTTCGCTGTTCATTGCATTGAGGCTGAGGCCTGCCGTGGCTGTTCTGAGCTTCGTGTCTGAGGACTCACTTTCATTTGGAATGTTGTTTGCTTGCTACTCAAAGGTTTCGAATGTACATTTGATGTCAGAGAAATGTATACAATATACATCCTGAAACTCTTTTTCTTCGCAACCATCCACGAAAACAGAGGAGTGCCCCCAAAGAATGAACGACAAATGTTAGAACCCCAGAGTCCACCCCCCCCCCAGCTCCCCTCCCTCCCTCCCGTGCACAAGTGGCAGCAAACAATGAATCCCCCTCCTGCCACTAAGCACTCAAACATGAGCAAAGCAACGGTAAAGACACAGGCTTGCAATACTTCAAAGACTGCTTGTTCACCCAGTATTCAACATGCCACAGGCTCTCTCTCTCTCTCTCTCTCTCTCTCTTGCTCTCTTTAATTGATTGTTTTCACATTTAGTTTCTTTTCCCCTTCTCTCTGCACATTGGGTGTTCAAGGGTCTTTTTTTTAAAATGGTTCTTTTGGTTTTCTTGTTTTGTGACTGCCTCTGAGACAAATCTCAAGGTTATATAATATATACATACTTCTGATAATAAATGTACTTTGAACTTTATGTCCTGGTAACGTCCTTGTAAATCTCTGCACTCTTCCCAAGTAATGCCATCTTTCCTATGAGTAAGTTCCTGTTTTAAATGCAGCCTCACCAATATCTTGTACAACTTGCAATATAACATCCCAACCTCTGCATTCAGTGCACTGAGTGGTGTAGGCAAGAGTGCCAAATGTCACCTTCATCACCCTGTCTACCTTCAGCTTTCAGGGAGAAGAGAGAGATCCTTAACTCCCAAAAGGGCACCAATCAAACAGATAAGTTACTCAAGTTTGCAATGAAGCACTTGGCAGAAAAATCATTCAAGTTTGTTGGATGGATAAATTAAGCCATGTTGGTATCCTTGCCCAGGCCAACATCCCCAGTATTATGGTTCTAGTTATTCTTAGCTGAGCAGGCTATATTGTGCCCACGTCCAACACCAGAATCTTATTTCTTCAGCGGTTTGAACAGGGCATGACTGTGCAAACGTGTAGAGGTCAGCCAGTGAGAAGAGTTCAAACGGTGATGGTTATTCTTCAGCGGTCTGAACGGGGCACAATTGCACAATCACGTGGAGTGTGAAGCCAGTGAGAACAGCAAGAAGAGTTTAAAAAGACAGATTTTTACAGCGGACATTGAAGAAGTGGCCTCGGAGTAGAGGGAGGTAGAGTAGGAAGGCTTTGGCTCAATGGGGCTTCGGCGATAAAGGGTCGAGGCGAGGTAGGTTATCTGGGTCGAATACAGACAGAAAGCATGTGCGTGAGGCTGGTTTTCTGTGCTCGATGTCAGATGTGGGCTACATCTGCACCAGGTGCATCGAGCTGCAGCTCCTTAGGGACCATGTTAGGGAACTGGGAATACAGCCTGATGACCTTCATCTGGTCAGGGAGAGTGAGGAGGATATAGGCAGGTAGTCACTCCAGAGCCTGGGAAGACAGATAAGTGGGTAACAGTCAGGAGAGGGAAGGGCAAGAGGCAGATGCTGGAGAGCACCCCAGTGGCTGTCCCCCTTAACAATAAATAATCCTATTTGAGTACTGTTGGAGGAGACGACCTACCTGGGGGAAGCAACAGAAGGGTAGGGAAGGGAAGAGGAAGGCAGTAGTGATAGGGGACACTATAGTTGGGGGTTAGACAGGCGATTCTGTGGATGCAGGAAAGAAGCATGGTATGGAGGGGGTATGGAGAGAAAGCAGGTACAGGGTTTTGAGTTGGATGATCAGCCATGATCATACTGAATGGCGGTGCAGGATCAAAGGGCCGAATGGCCTACTCCTGCACCTATTTTCTATGCTTCTATGTCTCTAAGCATGGATGGTATTTTGCCTCCCAGGTACCATGGTCCGGGATGTTTCTGAATGCATCCATGATCTCTTGAAGTGGGAAGGAGAACAGCCAGAGGTCATGGGGTCATGGTACATATTGGTATCAACAACAAAGGTAGGAAAAGGGAGGAGGTCCTGAAAATAGTCTACAGGGAGTTAGGAAGGAAGTTGAGAAGCAGGACCGCAAAGGTAGTATTCTCAGGATTACTGCCTGTGCTAAGCGACAGTGAGTATAGGAATAGAGTGAGGTGGAGGATAAATGTGTGGCTGAGGGATTGGAGCGGGGGGGGGGGGTAGGGGTTCAGATTTCTGGACCATTGGGACCTCTTTTGGGGCAGGTGTGACCTGAACAAAAAGGGCGGGTTGCACTTGAATCCCAGGGGGACCAATATCCTGGCGGGGAGGTTTGCTAAGGCTATTGGGGAGAGTTTAAACGAGAATTGTTGGGTGGTGGGAACCGAACTGAAGTGACGGAGGAAAGAGAGGTTGGCTCACAAATAGAGAAAGTTTGGAGACAGTGTGAGATGGAGGATAGGCAGGTGACAGAGAAGGGACGCACTCAGACCAATGGTTTGAGGTGTGTCTGTTTTACTGTGAGTAGTATTATGACTAAAGTGGATGAGCTTAGATCCTGAATCAGCACCTGGAGCTATGATGTTGTGGCCATTACAGAGACTTGGATGGTGCAGGAGCAGGAATGGCTACTTCAAGTGCCAAGCTTTAGATGTTTCAGAAAGGACAGGGACGGAAGCAAAAGAGGAGGGGGCGTGGCACTGTTGATCAGAGATAGTGTCATGGCTGTAGAAAAGGAAGAAGTCATGGAGGGGTTGTATATGGAGTCTCTGTGGGTGGAAGTTAAGAACAGGAAGGGTCAATAACTCTACTAGGTGTTTTTTTAGACCACCCAATAGTAACAGGGACATTGAGGAGCAGGTAGGGAGACAGATTCTGGAAAGGAGTAATAAGAACAGGCTTGTTGTGGTGGGAGATTTTAATTTCCCAAATATTGATTGGCATCTCCCTAGAGCCAGGGGTTTAGAGGGGGTGGAGTTTGTTAGGTGTGTTCAGGAAGGTTTCTTGACACAATATGTAGATAAGCCGACAAGAGCGGAGGCTGTACTTGATGTGGTATTGGGAAATGAACCTGGTCAGGTGTCGGGTCTCTCAGTGGGAGAGCATTTTGGAGTTAGTGATCACAATTCTATCTCCCTTACCATAACATTGGAGAGGGATAAGAACAAACAAGATAAAAGTGTTTAATTGGAGTAAGGGGAAATATGAAATATCAGGCAAGAACTTGGAAGCATAAATTGGAAACAGATGTTCTCAGGGAAATGTTTAGAAGAAATGTGGCAAATGTTCAGGGGATATTTGAGTGAGGCTCTGCATAGGTATGTTCCAATGAGACAGGGAAAGGATGGTAGGGTACAGGAACCATGGTGTGCAAAGGCTGTTGTAAATCTAGTCAAGAAGAAAAGAAGAGCTTGCGAAAGGTTCAAAAAACTAGGTAATGATAGAGATCTAGAAGATTATAAGGCTGGCAGGAAGAAGCTTAAGAATGAAATTAGGAGAGCCAGAAGGAACCATGAGAAGGCCTTGGCAGACAGGATTAAGGAAAACCCCATGGCATTCTACAAGTATGAGAAGAGCAATAGGATAAGACATCAGAGAATAGGACCAATCAAGTGTGACAGTACAAAAATGTGTATGGAACCAGAGGAGATAGCAGAGGTAATAATGAATACTTTGCTTCAGTATTCACTACGGAAAAGGATCTTGGTGATTGGGGAAGACCAACAGCGGACTGAAAAGCTTGAGCGTGTAGATATTAAGAAACAGGATGTGCTGGAGCTTTTGGAAAGCATCAAGTTGGATAAGTCACCAGGACTAGACAAGATGTACCCCAGGCTACTGTGGGAGGTGAGGGAGGAGATTGCTGAGCCTCTGGCAATGATCTTTGCATCATCAATGGGGATGTGAGAGGTTCCGGAGGATTGGAGGGTTGTGGATGTTGTTCCCTTATTCAAGAAAGGGAGGAGATATAGCCCAGGAAATTATAGACCAGTGAGTCTTACTTCAGTGGTTGGTAAGTTGATGGAGAAGATCCTGAGAGGCAGGATTTATGAACATTTGGAGAGTCATAATATCATTAGGAGTAGTCAGCATGGCTTTGTCAAAGGCAGATCGTGCCTTATGAGCCAGATCAAATTTTTTAAGGATGTGACTAAACACAATGATAAAGGTAGAGCCATAGATGTAGTGTATTTGGATTTCAGCAAGGTGTTTGACAAGCTACCCCATACAAGGCTTATTGAGAAAGTAAGGAGGCATGGGATCCAAGGGGACAATGCTTTGTGGATCCAGAACTGGCTTACCCACAGAAGGCAAAGAGTGGTTGTAGACGGGTCATTTTCTGCATGGAAGTTGGTGACCAGTGGTGTGTCTCAGGGATCTGTTTTGGGACCCCTACTCTTCATGATTTTTAGAAATGACCTGGATGAGGAATTGGAGGGAAAGGCTAGTAAATATGCTGATGACACAAAGTTTGGGGGTGTTGTGGATAGTGTGGAGGGCTGTCAGAGTTTACAGCGGAGATTGTTATGATGCAAAACTGGGCTGAGAAGTGGCAAATGGATTTCAGCCCAGATAAGTGTGAGGTGGTTCATTTTGGTAGGTCAAATATGATGGCAGAATATACTATTAATGGTAAGACTCTTGGCAGTGTGGAGGATCAGAGGGATCTTGGGGTCCAAGTCCATAGGACACTCAAAGCTGCTGCTCAGGTTGACTGTGGTTAAGAAGGTGTACAGTGCATTGGCCTTCATCAATCGTGGGATTGAGTTTAGGAGCCAAGAGGTCATGTTGCAGCTGTATAGGACCCTGGTCAGACCCTACTTGGAGTACTGTGCTCAGTTCTGGTCACCTCACTACAGGAAGGATGTGGAAACCATAGAAAAGGTGCAGAGGAGATTTACAAGGAAGGTGTCTGGATTGGGGAGCATGCCTTATGAGAATAGGTTGAGTGAACTCTGTCTTTTCTCCTTGGAATGACAGAGGATGAGAGGTGACCTGATGGAGGTGTACAAGATAATGAGAGGCATTGATCATGTGTATAATCAGAGGCTTTGGTTCCAGGGCTGAAATGACTAGCATGAGAGGGTGTAGTTTTAAGGTGCTTGGTAATAGGCACAGGGGCGATGTCAGGGGTAAGTCTTTTACTCTGAGAGTGCTGAGTGCGTGGAATGGGCTGCCGGTGGCAGTGGCGGAGGTGGATACGACAGGGTCTTTTAAGAGACTCCTGGATAGGTACGTGGAGCTTAGAAAAATAGAGGGCTGTGGGTAACCCTAGATAATTCTAAAGTAAGTACATGTTCAGCACAGCATTTTGGGCTGAAGGGGCTGTATTGTGCTGCCGGTTTTCTATGTTTCTATGTTTCTAATCCTATGTAAAGTCACTCTCTCAACCTATGTCAACAGAGGAGGTGACCAGGCAGGGAGAGGAAAATATTTCCTCAAATTTTCCCTGAAGAAATGAAACAGTTCCTGGCCCTGGTCAAGTGGAGAAGGAGCATTGGGGATGGTACAAGTTCCACAGATTCACCACTTTCTGGCTAAAGAAATTCCTCCTCATCTCCTTACTCAGGGATACCCCTCTGTTCTGAGGTTGTGTCCTCTGATCTTAGATTCTCCTTCCATAGGAAACAACCTTTCCAAATCCCCCTTACACTATTCAATAGGTTTCAATGAGGTCACCCGTCATTCTTCTGAATTCCAGTGAATACAGGCCCAGAATCATCAAATGCTCTAAACATGATAAGTTGGTCAAACCTGGAATCATTCATAAACCTCCTTTGTACCCTCTCCATCTTCAGCACATCCTTTCTAAGATAAGAGTCCCAAAATTGCTCACAATACTCTAAATGAGTGTTTTATAAAGTCTCATCATTACATCCTTGCTTTTATATTCGAGTCCTCTTGAAATGAATGCTAACATTGCATTTGCCTTCCTCACCACAGACTCAACCTGCAAATTAACTTTCAGGGAATCCTGTACAAGGACACCCAAATTCCTTTGCACCTCAGTTTTTTAGTGTTTTCTCTCTATTTAGAAAATAGTCAACCCTTTCATTTCTTCTACCAAAATGCATGATTATACACTTCCCAACACTGTATTCCATCTGCCACCTTTTTGCCCAGTATCCTAATCTGTCTTGGTCCCTCTGTAGTCTCTCTACTTCCTCAAAACTACCTGACCCTCTACCTATCTTCATATTGTCTGCAAACTTGCAGCAAAGTCATCAATTCCATCATCCAAATCATTAACATAAAACGTAAAAAAAAATCAGTCCCAACACAGACCCCTATGGAACACCACTAGTCACTGGCAGCCAACCAGAAAAGGCTCCCTTTCTTCTCACACTTTGCCTCCTGCCAGTCAGCCACTGTTTTATCTATGCTAGAATCTTCCCTGTAATACCACGGCTTGTAACTTGAAAATCAGCCTCACGTGTGGTACCTTGTCAAAGGCCTTGTGAAAATCCAAATGCACAACATCAACCAATTCTCCTTTGTCTATCCTGCTTGTTATTTCTTCAAAGAATTCCGATAGATTTGTCAGAAAAGATTTTCCCTTGAGGAAACCATGCTGACTATGGCCTATTTTATCATGAGTCTCAAAGTACCCTGAGGCCTCATCCCTAACAATGGACTCCAACATCTTCCTAACCACTGATGTCTGGCTAACAGAGCCTATAATTTCCTGTCTTCTGCCTCTCTCCTTTCTTGGAGTGACATTTGCAACTTTCCAGTCTTCAAGAACCATTCCAGAATCTAGTGTTTCTTGAAAGATCGTTTTATTGCCTCCACAATCTCTTCAGCCACCTCTTTCAGAACTCTGGAGCATACACCATCTGGTCCAGATGATTTATCTACCTTCAGACCTTTCAGTTTCCCAAGAAACTTCTCTCTAGTAATGGTAACTTCACATATGTCATAACCCCTGACACCTGGAATGTTCACCATATTGCTGGTGTCTTCCACAGTGAAGACTGATGCAAGTTCTTATTCAATTAATCTGCCATTTCCTTGACCCCTTTATTAGCTCTCCTGCATCATTTTGCAGTAGTCCAATGTCCACTCTCCTCTCTCTGTAGCTGAAGAAACTTCTGGTGTCCGCTTTAATATTATTGGCTAGCTTACTTTCATATTGCATCTTTACCTTCTTAATGACTTTTTAGTTGCCTTCTCTTGGTATTTGAAAGCTTCCCAAACCTCTAACTTTCCACTACTTTGTGCTCCACTATATGCCCTCTCTTTGGCTTTTATGCTGGCTTTGACTTCTCTTGACAGTTGTGTCATCTCGCCTTCAGAATACTCCTTCCTCTTTTGGGATGTATATGTCCTGTGCCTTTCGAATTGCTTTCAGAAATTACAGTGATTGCTGCTGTGCCATTATCACTGTGCGGTGCTCTTTTCCAATCAATTCTGGCCAGCTCCTCTCTCCAGCCTCTATAATTCCCTTTACTCCACTGAAATACTGATATAGCCAACATTATTTTCTCCTTCTCAACATTCAGGGTGAATTCAGTCATTTTACGATCATTTTCCCCTAAAGGTTCTTTTACCTTAAGCTCTCTAACCAATTCTGGATCCCTTTTGTACAGGTCATATCTTCTGTAGAAGAGATCCCAATGATCCATTAATCTGAACCCCTGCCACCTGCACCAGTTCCTTAGCCACACATTGACCTGCCAATTCATTCTGTCCTTACCTTGGCATGTGGCGCGGGCAGCAATCCGGAGATTACTACCCTGGAGGTCCTGTTTCTCAGCTTTCTACCTAGCCCCCTAAAATCTCTCTTCAGAACCTCCTCACCTTGCAAACCTATGTCATTGGTGCCAATATGCTTCAAGCCTTCCGGCTACTTACCCTCGCCCTTGAAAATGCCACTGATACGATTCAAGCCATCCCTGATCCTGGCATCAGGGAGGCAATATACAATCTGGATACCTATTGTGCCCACAGAACCATGTCTCTGTTCCTGTAAGGAATCTCTTTTCAACACTACGATTCTCTTCATCTCTCTGCTCTTCTGAGCCACAGCACCAGATTCAGTGCCAGAGATCCATTCGTTGTGGCTCCACCTAGTAGGTTGTCCCCCTTGATAGTATCAAAAATTTGTACACTTATTATTGAGGGGAATTCCCACAGGTATACTCTGCTCTGGCTGCACATTTCCCCTCCTTATCCTGTTACCTGTCTCCTGCAACCTAGTGGTGGCTACCTGCCTATCACCTCCTCATTCTCCCACATGAGTCGAAGGTCATCAAGCTGCAGTTCCAGTTCCTTGATACGTTCTCTCAGGAGCTGCAGCTCAGTGCACCTGGGGCAGACGTGTTCTCTCTCAGATTTTTCCACATCCCACGTGGAGTACAAAACACTGTCCCTGGAACCATTTTCAGGAATCTACTGTGCCCTAACAGATAGGGAATGGTCAAGTAAGGACAGAGAGAGAGAGAGAGAGAGAGAGAGAGAGAGAGAGGAACTTGAAAGACAACGTACCTTACCCAAGCCTGCTCTCACCTAAGCCTGATGAGCTAAAGTCACTCTAAACATTGGCACACTCTGAATGAATGGACAGCCCTTTAGAACAGAGGTGAGAAGGAATTTCTTTAGCTAGAGGGTAGTGAATCTGTGGAATTCAATGACACAGTTGTTTGTGGAAGCTAAGTCATTGGGTATATTTAAAGCAGAGGTTTTTGAGTGGTAAGGGTGCCAAAGGTTACAGGGAGAAGACAGGAGAATGGGGCTAATAAATCATCCATGATGGAATTGTGGTGCAGATCTGATGGGCTGAATGGCCTAATTCTGTTCCTACGCCTATGGTCAAAATAGAATATGCCTCGACGAGTACCAGGTTCTTTTTGCCCAATGCATTAAAAGGAAGTTCAATGTCTTCACCAGAACAACCTCGTTTCCCTCCATATGGTTTTATAGCAATGGATAAAATTTCTCATTCTGTAATTATTTCCTTCTAGTTAGGCATTGGAGATTTCTGCCCATTCAATACTGCAAGGATTGTACTATTTTCTGTGAAATGTACCGATAAGATTTGAAATCGTGTCAGCTTTGTAATGGGTATCAGACATCCACCTGAAAGTAACCCAGCCAGTTTAGAGAGTGTAAATCAGTAGCACTTCACATTTGACTCTTCCAATACAGGCCCTAAACCCCCTGGTGAAAAGTCTTGGCTCAAAATGTCAATTATTTACTCCCCTCGTAGTTGCTGGCTAACTTGCTGAGTTCCTGCAGTATCTTGTGTGTGCTACCTTAAAATTCCATGCACTTTATTTATCAACCAGTTTTTCCCATTATGAGATGCTTAACTCATAACCGCTATTGTGATTCTGTTATTTGACCATAAGATGTAGGAGTGGATATAGGTCATTTAGCCTATCAAATCTGCTCTGTCATTCAATCATGGCTTAATATTTTCTCTCAACAACACTCTCCATCCTTCTCCCCACGGCCTTTAACTCCTTTACCAATCAAGAACTGATCAACCTCTGACTAAATTTATCCAATGACTTGGGTACCATAGCTCTCCATGGCAACAAATTCCACAGAGAGGTGGTAGAAATTGCTCCTCGCCTTGGTTCTAAATGGACATCTCTTTATTCTGAGGCCGTGCCCTTAGATCCTAGGCTCCCCTACAAATAAAAAAGACCTTTTCCACATCTAATCTACCCAGTATTCAGTAGGTTTAACTGAGGCTTCCCCTTCATTGATCTTATTCATGTCATCTCACATAGACCTATTGAATACTGAAAGGCCTAGACAGAGTGGGCATGGAGAGGACATTTGCTGTAGTAGAAGAGTCTAAGACCAGAGGACACAGACTCTTTAGAATTTATATGATGAGGATTTTCTTTTGTCAGAGGGTGGTGAATCTGTGAAATTCATTTGGTCCTATGGCCTCATCCTTATGAATTCCCTCAAGTTCAGGCCTAGAGCATCAAATGCTCCTCATATATTAAGCTTTTCATTCCCAGGATCTTTTCTGTGAACCCTCACATCTTCAGGGAGTGATGCCTCAAAAAGGCAGCATGCATCATTAAGGACACCCATCACCCAGGCCTTGCCTTGTTCCCATTGCTACCATGAGGAGCCTGGAGGCACACACTCAGTAATTCAGGAACAGCTTCTTCCCCTCTGCCATCAGATTCTGAATGGACATTGAACCCATGAACACTACCTGTGGTGATATGAAGTGTAAGAACATGATTGGAGAGAGTTCTGAGCATGCGCAGGGATGATAGAAAGATCTAGAAACATGATATTGTAAAAACATAGTGGCTGTTGTGAAATAAAAGTCCTAAATAAAAGTTCTTTATTAGAGACCCACGGTGCGTATGAATATAAAGAACACAACATAGTGCCAGAAGTCGGTCTGGAAGAATAATATGTTTCCTAACACAGGAGAATCAAAGGTGATTTTCTGAAAAAAGAGTTTGAACCATTTTGGTGTTGCTAACAGTTTTACAAATGGAAGGTTTACAGCCTTTGCCGACACTTCAATTGTCTGGGAACGTAGCTGAGAACCAGAGAAAATTTAAGCAACGTTTTGAGTTGTATTTATCGGCGATCAATGCAGATCGAAAACAGGAAGAACCGAAGCTGCGCTTCTACTCCACGTAATAGGTGATGATAAAGTTGAGGTGTATAATCATTTTATTTTTGAAAATAGAGTTAATTTAAAGTTAGAATCGATAATGGACAAATTTGAAGCATTTTGTATACCGAAGCGTAATGTGACTTATAAGCGGTAGAGAATTTTTACATGTACGCAGACAGCTGGTGAAACTATTGATCAATATGTTACTGAGTTGAGACACCAGAGTAAAACATGAGAGTTTGGAGAACTGAAAGAGTCTCTCATTAAAGACAGAGTTGTTTGTGGCATTCTGGATATTGGTCTGAGAGAAAGACTGTTAAGAGAACAAGACTTAGACTTGGAAAAAGCTTTGATGCTCTGCAAAGCTTCAGAAACCATGACATCACAGGCTAAAGAACTTTTCATTGAGAGCTTTCTGAGAACAGAGGGAGGTGAGCAAGTGAAAAGATGGAAAGACGAACACAAAACAAAGCAGAAAACATACTTTGACAGATGTTCTCATCCATTCCCTGAACTGCACCAAGGAGATGAAGTGAGGATGAACACATGGACACAGAAAGCTACGGTACTTGAAGAAGTACAACCCAGACCATACATGGTCCAAACAGAAGGAGAAGCAGTGTTCAGAAGAAATCGCAAAGACCTCAAGAAAGAGCCAACTTCAGAGTTTCAGTTAACTGATGCAGACCAGACAAAACAAGGAAATAACAACAAAACAAAAGAACTGTGTGAACTACTTAGAAGATCTACTCGTGTTCATAAACCCCCAGGGAGACAGATAGAGACATGTTAAATTATGCATTTGCTCTGGTCGATGTTGCTAATTGTTTTTCTTTTTAAGGAAAGGAAGATGTGGTGATATGACTTGTAAGAACATGATTGGAGAGAGTTCTCAGCATGCGCAGGGATGATAGAAAGATCTAGAAACCTGGTATTGTAAAAACATGGTGGTGGTTGTTAAATAAAATAGACAATAGACAATAGGTGCAGAAGTAGACCATTCAGCCCCTCGAGTCTGCACCGCCATTCTGAGATCATGGCTGATCATTCACTATCAATACCCAGTCCCTGCCTTGTCCCCATATCTCTTGATTCCCCTATCCATTAGATATCTATCTAGCTCCTTCTTGAAAGCATCCAGAGAATTGGCCTCCACCGTCTTCCGAGGCAGTGCATTCCACACCTCCACAACTCTCTGGGAGAAGAAGCTCTTCCTCAACTCTGTTTTAAATAACTGACCTCTTATTCTCAATCCATGCCCTCTGGTACTGGACTCTCCCAACATCTGGAACATATTTCCTGCCTCAATCCTATCAAATCCTTTAATTATCTTAAACATTTCAATCAGATCCCCTCTCAATCTCCTCAATTCCAGTGTGTACAAGCCCAATCTCTCCAATCTCTCTGCGTAAGGCAGCCCTGCCATCCCAGGGATCAACCTAGTGAATCTACGCTGCACTTCCTCAATTGCCAGAATGTCCTTCCTTAAACCTGGAGATCAAAACTGTACACAATATTCCAGGTGTGGTCTCGCCAGGGCCCTGTACAAATGCAAAAGGACATCCTTGCTCTTGTACTCAATTCCCCTTGTAATAAAGGCCAACATTCCATTTGCCCTCTTCACTGCCTGTTGCACTTGCTCATTCACCTTCATTGACTGATGAACTAGGACTCCTAGGTCTCTTTGCATTTCTCCCTTACCTAACTCTACACCGTTCAGACAATAATATGGTTCTTTATTAGTAACCCAGAGTATGTATGAATATAAAGAATACAACACTAACTCACTACTTTTTTTATTTCTAGTTTTGCACTATGCATTTAACTATTTAATATCTATATATACCTACTTTAATTCACAGTTTTTTCTATTACTATGTACTACATTGTACTGCTGTTGCAAAGACAACAAATTTCAAGACATATGCCGGTGATATTAAAACTGATTCTGATATTGATTCTTTGGACAATCTCCTGGGCCACAGCATCTTTTCTTGGATATTGGGCACAAAAATCAGAATCTGTTCATCAGTTTTGCTGTTTAACCTGAAAGATTGCAGCAGGGCGAGCTACATGGCTGACAAATAAGTTCACTGAGTATCCAAATAATTTTTGCATAGCTACAACTTTATGTCCATGTACCTATCTATGCATGCAAGATGTGCAAATCCACTAAATGCAGACTGTATTTCGACATCCAAATAATAATAGTGTTTGCAAAGTATATAGATAAACTAATCTGTATATTTGCAGTGCGCCTAGATTTTGAAAAAACAGCATATGAAAACAAACAGCCGCTATGCATAAATCCATTTCACCGGAACTCTTTTGAAATATAAGTACAAAGCCCTCAAAGATTAAAGACCTAGCCTGAGTTAAGTGCCTTTTTATATATAATTAGCCAACATAACGCACTCACACTTAATCCAGGTATATACAGTAAATGTTCCTGGTGCTCAAATCCGTGTATTATGTGAAATTTGGCCTGTCACATCTCTGCACTTACTAGATAGTCCCTACAGGAAATGGTTCACAGTTTGATAAACAGAGACCCCAGGTCTGAATTTGACTCCCTTTGTCTGATATTTGAACTCTTAAAGCTCTGAAAAGGCCTGTAATCACCTCTTCATCTCTCTTCCAAACGACAAATGAAATATTCATGACCTCCATGTTAAATATTTATTGTCCTGTTAAAATTCCCTCCTACGCAAGTGCAACCTGCTAATTTGCTAAGGCAGATTTTACAGGTCACTAGAATTTATTTCAAAAACATTTTTTTTTAAAATTTAGATAGAAAAGGTTGAAAAAAGTTACGGTGAAGAAGTGTTTCACGATGGCACTGAGCTGCAGGCTCCACTGAGGTCGCAGTTTGGAATTAGTCGTTATTTTGGGGTATTTTAGGTTCGTCAGCAAGGGGAGTTAGTGATCACTTTAGGGTTTACGAACAGGGAAGTGGGAGGCAAAGAGGTCAGGCCGAAGTCCAAGAGTCAGCTCTGTGATTGAAGTTCAGCAACAGGGATGTTGCTGGATGTCAGACTGGAGTCACTGGCATGTTCCAAATAGGCCAGGGGTGGGCAACCCGCAGCTCCAGAGCTGCATGCGATTCTTTCATCTTTGTGCTGCGGCTCCCCCTGGTTTGGTAGTTTTTGAAATGTAATTCGAAATTTGAAGATTATGGTGATCTTGTACAATCTAAATAAAACGTTGTGGAGACCCCATTTCCTGGCACATCCGAACCGGCTCACAATTAGCCACCATTCCGGCTAAGGGAGATAGCCTACGGGGGTTTGTGAGTACGTGTCTTTTGGAGCATCCGCGCCCACGGGGGGGCGGGTTGAGGAAGGCTTTAAAGCAAGGCTGTTTAGTTCGAATAAAGTTATCTTTGACTGCAGTGTCGTTATTTTAGCGCTGCGTGTAGCACACCGCTACAACGTGTTTTTTTATCGCTATTAATATACATCACCACTGCCAATGCCTGACACCCGCTAGTGCGCACTTTCTTTTAATTCTTCGATCCAAGGTAGGCTAACTATGGAGTAACCTTCAACCTAATGTCTTTTTTTCGGAGTTCAAAATGTTTTTTTTGCATGCAGAAATGTAATTTTGTTTTCTCGGCAGGAGTTCATCAATTTCATAAATGCAACACATTATAGTTTGTTTATACATAGCATAAAGGCAAATAAAAACCGTTGTATGCAGTGTTATTTCATTTTAAATGTCAAACCAGTTTTGTGGCTCCCAGTGTTTTCTTTTCTGTGGGAAATGGGTCCATATGGCTCTTTCAGTGGTAAACGTTGCCGACCCCTGAAATAGGCGTTCCTTGCAGGCGGGAGAAAAGCGGTCTAGTGACCCCTTAGGTACTCGAATCGAGTGACTGGAGTACAAGGCCTAGGTCCAGGCCTCGTCTTTGGCATCCATGTTCCTCATTCATCATCATCAGTGAGTCCTGGCTCGATACTGAAGATCAATGCCCTCAGGGCGATCGTAAATCCAGCTCGAAGCCTGAAAGTCGATCCGAACTCCGGATTGTAGTCCACAGATGGATTCAAAGCCTGGATGTGGAGACTCAGAAGTGAGTCTGAGAATCTCTGTGAGTGTGCTGAGGAAGGTGAAGGTGTATTGTCTGCAGACTGGGCTTGTTCTGCTGGTGTTGCTTTGTTGCTCAGTGTGAACTGTTTTGTTATGTAATACACATTGTTGGGGACAGAATGTGTGGCGGCACATACAGGCTGCCCATAGCACATCTTTGGCTGTGTTGGCTGTTACCAGGTACAGCCAAATGATCTGTGTGTGGCCTGACTTGTGCCTTATAAAGCCTCAGAACTTACATCTTCTACCATTTCTGAATGTGTTTTTTTCACTTTCTCCTGAGGATTCATAGGTACTTAAACATTGCCAGAATGCAGCATTAAGCAAAATTTTACAAAATAAACAATTATAGACATGCTTTGTGATGTGGAACTGCAGATTTTTTTTTATTATGTTCTTTAACAGCTCCTTGAGGAACAAGAGATTGGAGATGTGCTGGCAAAGCATTTCCCTTGTCCGTGTGATAAATAAGTCTGATTCTGAATAAATCTGAATCTGAATTTGAATCTAAATTAGGATTCAGGGTTAAGGGTTGGATCAAAGCCAATGTACACTGCTGAGAAGGAAAAGCCAGGCTCCATGTTGTAGATTGTCTCTAATACATGGCAGAAATATTTTATAGAATCATCAGATTACAAAGTTGGCCATTCAGTCCATTTACTGTTAACCTCCTACATGGGCCTTACCCCCAGCAGGCCTCTGGTTGGAAAGCATATTGGACCAAGGAGGGACTGTGCTGCTCAGAGGAAGAGGGAAGTGATGAAAACAGTGGTCTGACTGCAACAGTTTTTGTAGGCAACATCTCTGAGAAAGCTTCTGATATATTACTCAGGCAGCTACTTGGTTTTAAGCTAGAAGAGATTTCAAGGAACTCCTAAAAGCATTCAGCTTTTGTGAGTATATAGAACCAGAATCTTCCCTGCGTGCATTAAGGTTATTGTATGAACTTCAAGTGAGAGACAACAAGCTGCTTGTAGTGGTAGATGCAAAGACCAAAGCCCAGCTGGATGAATGGAAGGCCAAAAAAGAAAGGAGTGAATGGAGACACAAAAACAGAGGATTCGTCAGCTGATGTTGTGAATGAGGAAACTAAGAGGAGAGATTAGATCATAAAGGGAGCAATAGAATGATTAATAAGAGAATGCTCCAAGGATCTAAATTTATCTTCCCAAGATCAAACACGAAAAATCGAAGGAGAAGAAAAGTGACGGCCTCTATCTGAAGCACTTCCTGCAGTCTCAGAGTCAACGTCTACAACTGCCACGGAGGAGGCCCCAGACCTGAGATAGTTTCACAGCCACAAGTCTCACCTGCTGAGCAGAGTGATCCCTCTTGTCAGGAAAGACATTATCCCACAAGAGGAAGACATTCTTCACAATGATTAAATCTTTAGGTCTGAATGGGACAATTGAAAGTTTACTATGCTGTGGATATCTGTATTATATAGAACACTGTGTATATAGTTGAGATGCATTCTCTATTGATTGGAGTTTATAGTTCAGCATGGAGGAGTGTTGTGTATTTGGTATCTCAGTAGTATTTGAGTAATCTTGTAGACATATTGTTTAACATTCTTCTTCGTTTCAATAATTCATTACGGGTTAGATGTATGAACACGTGAACTACATGCATCATCACACTAAGATAGGTTTGCAACTCACTCAAAACAAACCCAAAGTTTGACCCACATTTCAGACTCCTGTGTCTTCCTTTGAATTAGTTTACCGGTATTGTTTTGAAGTTACAGAACGTAACACCAGAGGTTGGTGAACCTGTGGAATGAATTGCCAATTTAGGCTGTGGAGGCCAATTCATTGGGTATATTTAAAGCAGAGGTTGATTGGTTCTTAATTGGTAAGGGCATCAAAGGTCATGGGGAGAAGCCAGACCTGGAGGCTTCTTGATTCGTGGATAGTCAGAGGATTTAACGTGTGGATAGTCAGAGGCTTTTTTCCAGGGCTGAAATGGTTGCCACAAGAGGACACAGGTTTAAGGTTCTGGGGAGTAGTTAAATAGGAGATGTCAGGGGTAAGTTTTTTACTCAGAGAGTGGTGAGTGTGTGGAATGGGCTGCCGGCTACGGTGGTGGAGGCGGATACGATAGGGTCTTTTAAGAGACTTTTGGATAGGTACATGGAGCTTAGATAAATAGAGGGCTATGGGTGACCCTAGGTAATTTCTAAGGTAGGGACATGTTCGGCACAACTTTGTGGGCCAAAGGGCCTGTATTGCGCTGTAGGTTTTCTATGTTTTGCAGAATGGACCAAACTGCTGATTTAGAAAAGACAAAAGGTGCAGATCTGTGTTTCATGATAAACTCTCAATGATACTGCAACGTGGCTCTTTTGACGAACTTATGTTCCCCTGACCTTGAACACTTAATGGTCAATTGCCATCTATTCTACTTACCTAGGGAGTTCTCTTCCATAATCCTGACCCAGTTTACGTAGCAGCTGCAGACTATAATCAAGTGCACGAGGTACTGCATGATGCCATCTCCAAGCAAGAAATGCATTCCAACTCATTTCATATCCTAGCCGGGGACTTCAACTAGGCTTGTTTGAAGAAAAAAGCCTGCCCAGTTACCATCAGCATACAACCTGTAGCACCAGAGGTCCTAACAAACTAGACAACTGTTATACTAAGGTAAGGAATGCCAATTGTTCCATGCCCCAATCGCATTTATGTAAATTGGATCATTTGTCTGTCCTTCTCCTACCTGCTCACAGGCAGAGGCTAAAGAGCCAAGCTCCAGACATCAGGAAAACAAAGAGCTGATTGTGGGAGGCAGAGGAGCACCTGCTGGATTGCTTCGAACCAGTGGACTGGGCCTGTTCAAGGACTCATCTGTGGATCTGAATGAATACACCATGGTTGTCATGGACTTTATTTAAACTGTTCTAGATGAGTGTATCCCCACAAAATCATTGGGAGTCATCCCCAACCAGAAGCCCTGGATGAACCATGAGATCTCCAAACTGATGAGGGCCAGGTCAGAAACATTCCAGTCTGGTGGCCAAGAACGTTACAAGAGGTCCAGGTACATTCTCCGGAAATCCGTCTCAGGGTGAGGTGGCAATTCCCCATTAAACTTGAATCAATAAAGGACACTTGGCAGTTGTGGCAGGACTTGAATACTATCACCTCTTATCAAGTTAATGACATTGATTTGAATGACAGGGCTTCGCTTCCAGATGAACTCAACTGCTTCGATGCTCATTTTGACCTTCTAAACATGGGATAACTATCACAAAACTTGCACAGCCCCCGAGGTTCCTGTGATTTCAGACTCTGAAGCCAACGTGCAAGCAGCCTTCAAGAGAGTGAACCCATGAAAAGCATTTAGCCCAGACTGGCTACCTGGCCAAGTACTAAAGAGCTGTGCTAATCCACTGTACTGAGATCGTTAACCTCTCGCTTTGGTAGTCTGAGTGACCCACCTACTTTAAACAGGCTTCAATTAAACCAATGCCTAAGAAGAACGTGGCAGCCTGCTCCAATGACTATCTTCCAGTAGGACTTACATCCACAGTAATGAAGCGTTTTGAGAGGTTGGTATTGAAACATGTCAACTCCTTCCTGAGAAGTGACTTGGATCTGCTCCAGTTTGCCTACGAAACAACAGGTCCACAGTAGATGCCACATCATTTGCTCTTCACTCATCTTTGGGAGATCTGGACAGCAAAGCTGCATACATCGGGATGACTACAGGCCAGCATTCAACACTACCATCCCCTCAAAACTAATGAATAAGCTTCACATTATTGGCATCAATACTTTTTTGTCTAATTAGATCCTCAATTTCCTCACTTGCAGACACTTTAGATTGGGAACACCATCTCCTCCACAATCTCCATCAGCACAGGTGCACTGCAAGGCTGTGTGCTTAGCCCCTACTCTACTCAAGACTGGGTGGCTAAATACAGATCAAATATCATATTCAAGTTTTCTGATGACACTACCGTCATAGGCTGAATCAAAGATGATGGTGAATCATTACACAGGAAGCAGGAAAACCTCGTTGAGTGGTGCCATGACAACGTTCTCTTACTCAATGTCAGCAACCACAAGGAGCTGATTATTGAGGAGGAAACCCAAGGTCCATGGGCTAGTCCTCCAGAGAATCAGAGGTGGAGAGGGTCAGCAACTATAAATTCCCCTGTGTTATTATAATGGAGGACCTGTCCTGGGCCCAGCACATCAGTGCAATTATGAAGAAAGCACAACAATGCCTCTATTACCTTAGGAGTCTGTGAAGATTTGGCATGACATCTAAAACTTTGATAAACTTCTACAGATGTTTAGTGCAGCATATACTGATGGGCTGCATCACAACCTGATATGCACCAATGCCCTTCAAAAACAAATCTGACAAGTGGAGGTAAAGCCTCCCAACCACTGGGAATATCTACATGAAGTGTTGTCACAGGAAAGCTGTATCCATCAACAGGGACCTCCACCACCCAGGACATGTTCCGTTCTCACTGCTGCCATCACGAAGAAGGTACAGGAGCCTCAAGACTCACATCACTAGGTTCAGGAATATTTATTACCACTCAGCCATCAGTCTCTCAAACCAAAGGGGATAGCTTTACTCAACTTCACTTGCCCCATCATTGAAATGCCCCCACAACCTATGGACTCACTTTCAAGGACTCTTCATCTCATGTTCTCTATATTTATTGCTTATTTATTGATTACTACTATTATTTCTTATTTTTGTATTTGCACAGTTTGTTGTCTTTTGCACAGTAGTTGAATGACCAAGTTGATGTGGTCTTCCATTGATTCCATTTTAGCTATTATTCTGTTATGGATTTATTGAGTATCTCTGCAAGAAAGTGAATCTCAGGATTGTATATGTTGATACCTGTATATATATATTTTTTTCTTAATAAATTTACTTTGAACTTTGGAATGGAAGAGCAGATGCAGTAGGCCATTCTGCTCCTATGTTTATTTGGGACTACCTGAAGCAGCACTCAATGCCAGCAGGTCCCAGAGATCAGCTGGCTGGCTGTGAACTTGAGTTGAACACTTTTAGCTGTAAACTGAGAAAGTCTTGCCTTTATCTCTGATGTGGGAGGTGTTGTGTGATCTATGTGCTGTTAACGGGCTCGCTATCTGTTGGATCCAATCCATCGCCAAAGACTGTAAGAACAAAAGAAAGCAAAAGATGTAAGCAGGAAGGAAGAGAGAGACAAAGGGAAAGAAGGATCAGGGATGAAAGAGGAGACAAGCAAGGCCAAGGAAGGAGAGAAGGAATGGAGGAGAAAGGGAGGAAGGAAGGAATGGAAGAAGGAAGGGGTGGAGGAAGGGAGAAGAAAAAGCAGGGAATGAAAAGGGAGAAGGGGAGGAAGGGAGGAAGGTGTAATGAGCTCTTCAGGCCTTTGTGGGGAGCCAGAGAGCATTGGGCTCCAAGGTCGTTTGATCACCTGAACAGGTTAATTATTGTTTAGAGAAAGTCATTAATCATTTAGCCTTCCTTGTGATTTTCTTGACCGACTCTCTTTGTAAGGTGGTTTCCTGGTGCTTTCTATATGAACTTGCTAAGTTTATTTTGATAGGCACGGAGATTCTGTGTTACTTGTATTATTTAAGCAGATGCCTGATTAGCACTAATGGCATGGTCCTAATTTTGAGAATGTTTCATCTTGCAGTGTCGCTCGGCCAAGCCGTCGAAATCTTACCATGAAACTTGGGTCTCCATCTCTCCATGAAGTCTGTCTTAGTAATCTGTGGCAATGAATTCCACGGATTCACTGCCCTTTGGCCAAATAAATTCCTCTTCCTCTCAGTCATGTCCTGAGGCTGTGCTCTCGAGTCCTAGACTCTCCCACTATAAGAAACATCCTCTCCGCTTCTACTCAATCTAGGCCTTTTAATATTGAATAGGTTTCAATGAGATTCCATTCTCATTCTTCTAAACTCCAGCAAAGACACACCTAGAGTCATCAAATACTCCTCATAAGTTAACCCTTTCATTCCTAGGATCACTTTTGTGATCTTCCTCTGGACTCACTCCAATGCCAGCACATCCTTTCTTACATAAGGCCCCAAAACTGCTCACAATGCACCAAATGCAGTTTGATTAATGCTTTATAAAGCATCAGCATTACAGCTTTGCTTTTATATTCTAGTCCTCTTAAAACGAATGCTAACATTGCATTTGGCTGCCTTACTACTAACTCAACCTGCAAGTTGCCCTTCAGGGAACCCTGCACAAAGATCCTTCAGATCCTTTGCATTTCTGATTTCTATATTTGCTCCCAGTTCAGAAAGTAGTCTACATCTTTTTTCTTTCTACCAAAGTGCATAACCATACACTTCCCTACATCTTCACTTTTTTACCCGTTCTCGTAATTTGTCCAAGTCCTTCTGCTGACTCCCTGGTTACTCAACGTTACTTGTCCCCTCCACCAATCTTTGTATCGTCTGCAAAGCATATTTGTATTATGGCTGCCATGATCTCTGGACGCCATAAAACTGACTGAGCTGAACCATGGACCATTTATCTCTCTTCACAGACGCACTCTGACCTACTGAGTATTTCAGACATGTTTCTCTCCTACTTGGAGCATGACGCCGCCTCAGGAACAGGTACTCAGGCCCCCGATGTCTTTTGTTTGTGCAGACGTTTTTCCAGTGTTCGAATTGTTTATAAAGTTGGTGCTTTGAACGTGAGTTGACTGGCAGCTGAGGCTCAGCTCATGATACCTTGTGCCTGTGCAATGAAATCATAGCCATGTGGGGCAAGCAGGCCCTTCAGCCCATCAAGTCACTGTTGACCATCACAATGTTTTGATGTATACTTAACTAATATAATCTAATTTTATCTATTTAAGCCAATTCTGTTTATGTGTGTGTTGATCTAATGTGCACCAGTTGTGAGAAGACTGGCCTACGTTCAGATGGTAAGGAGGACATAACACAATTGACCCTACTTGGGCAAAACTGGTCTTACAATACATAATACCATTCAGAAAGACCTCTCCTGATCTTTGACCTCAACTGTACTTTGCAGCTCAACCTCCATACATCTTGGGTTTCAGACACCTATCGATCTCCACCTTCTGTACTGAGTCATAGACTCATACAGAATGGAAAAAGGCCCCCTGCCCATTGAGACTATCCGCCACCGTGACCCCTACAGCCAGAGTCAGAGGTCTAAGCCGGTGAGTCCACGAGCCAAGTTCAGTCGGTGGCTCTGGAAGGCTGAGTTCAGCCAGCAGTCCAGATGTTGGACTAAGGACAAAGACCAGCGATCCACGAGGTCAAGGACCATGGTTGGCGGACCTTGGGGATGAGGCCTATTGATCCCCATTGGGTGGGGAGGGTGGAGGTAAGTAGGGATTTGTTTTGCTGTTGTTGTGTCCTTTCTGTTGTCTGCTGAATAGCGTAGGCAAGCCATGTTGCCGCTGAAATCATGGCGACACTTGCGGGCTGCCCTCAGCACAAGCTTGGACCGTGCTGGCTGTTAACACCTTTCACTGTATGCTTTGATGAACTTGTGGCTAATAAATATAATCTAACAAATCTAATCCTATTTTCATTCTTGCCAGATTCCCCTCAATTCCCCATGGATTCTCACCACTCACCTGCAAACTTTACAGTGGCCAATTAACCTGCAAGCCGCCACCTCTTTGAGATGTGGGAGAAACTTGGAGTACCCAGAGGGAGAGCCCACTCTGACACACAGAGAGAACGTACACACTCCGCACGGGTGGCTTCGAAGGTCAGGGCTAACCCCAGCCCTCTGGACCCCCAAGGTTGTGTGTGTGAATCCTAGTCCAGAGAGCTTCCGGCTGATGCCTGGATGGTACTGAGGGTTGGGCAGGAGGCCCCTTGGAGGAGATGATGAGGTGTTTGTTCTCTGGGGGTAGACTTAAAAGATCCCATGGCAACAGCTGAACAAAGTGCCGAGGAATTATCCCTGTTGTTCTGGGAAACATTTCCCTTGGGTGCAATAATTATAAAAAAACACAGGTTATTTGCTCATTGTCACTTGTTTATGCACAAACTGCCTGCTGTTTCCCACAATACAACAGTGAGTAAGCTTCAAAAGGGTGACTTGCTTGTTTCTACCTTCGGATAAATTCTTCCATTCCCCGACAAGGGGTAGACGATGTATTTAGCATTCTTGTCTCAACGTTCTCCCTCACATTTGGTGGACCAGTCAGTTGTTCTACCAGTTGATGTTGCTACGAAATTAGACTTCACCTTTCCCTGCTCTGCTGGACATGTATTGAGTTCAACAACAATATAAGCATCCTCCTGCAAAAAAAGATATATAAATTTGTCCAAAAAAAGTGGGTTAAAATGATGCTCAGATGGTTACACATGCTACAAAGGAGTGCAGTGTTTCCAAACATCATAGTAGCCTCTGTGTTCCTGTTTATTACCCTTCTAATTGTCTCCCCCCCCTCACCACCCCCTCCACACCTGGATCCACTTACATCTTTTTTTGCCTGCGTCCACCTATCATTCCCCTACCCGGCTCCAGCTGCCCGCCATCCTTCATCCCCTTCTCGGCCCACCAATCACTCATTTGCCTCTGTCTCAACACTCCTACACTGCCTACCTCCCCTCGCCCCTCTCAGAGCTCAACCCAAAGTTTGCCCCCACCACTCAAGATTCTACTCAACCTACTGAGTTCCCCCAGCAAGTTAATTGTTACAGTCTCTTTTGCCTTCCTTTAGGCTGTGTTGTTCTGTAACTCAGTGATCAAATACTTCTCTTAAAATGGATGAAGTACCTTAATCTTGACCAATGACAATGGATTTTCCAAATGTCAAATTTCTGCAGTCAGAGTCTTATACTCTGAAGCCAGCATGGGAATAGTCTTAGAGAGAAGACCGCTTCCTCCCTGACACATATTCAATAATTGGGCCAATTTGTCATTAGCTGCAGAGAGTGGCAATGCCAACTGTATATAACCGGTACCTGGCAGTGTAGCTTCCTCATCAGGACTGCCAAGTTTGTCACCAGCTGCAAAGATTGGCAAGGTCAACAGAAATATAACCAACACGCACAAAGTGCTGGAGGAACTCTGCAGGCCAGGCAGCATCTGTGGAAAAAAGTACAGTCGACGTAAAGTCCTACCGAAGGGTTTCGGCCCGAAACGGCGACTGTATTTTTTTCCACAGATGCTGAGTTCCTCCAGTATTTTGTGTGAGTTGCTTAGATTTTCAGAATCTGCAGATTTTCTCTTATTTGAGAAATAGAAACAAGACTTGGCAATAAACAGAATATAACCTCCTCACCAGCTCAATCATTTTTATTTGTCATCGCACAATGCACCATCACAACACCCTAACCTACCCATTCTCCTGCTGAGACAGCACGATGAGTGAGCTGGTAGAGCAAACACCTTACTGCTCCAGTAACCCAATCCTGACCTGGGTGGAGTTTTCATGTTCTCCCACACACCAGAGGTGTCCAAGTTGTAGATGAAACATGATTGCAAACCCTCCCTAGTGTGTGGGTGAGCAGTATACTCTGAGGGAAAAACAAGATCAATGTAGGATTAGTTTAATGGGGTTCCATAAGGTTGTTACAGCCGGGGGTGGTGAAGGGGATAAGCTTCCGCTACCTATTAAATGCTCCCAAAGTCATGCACCTCATGTAGCCTCCAACAACCAAGTCCGGCTCCCGGCCTTCACGTATGGCTTAGCTACTGAGCCCAGCGGAACCATTTCTACTGACAGGAGAAGCGGCAAAGGCGGGTTACTGGTGCTTCAGGCACATGGGGCTTGTTGGCCATGGTTGCCAGCTCATCTAGGAGAAGGAAAACTCTGATCTGAAACCTTTGCTGCCTTGCAGCTACACCCACTCACGGGGACAGCTTCAGGGGTAAGTCCTGAGGGAAAAATCTGGAGATGGAGTCCTACATTGAGTTCAACACTGACTGGCAACCCCTGAGACTCTGCTGGTGCCAAACCGTATCGGTCTCTACCGTTCCTTTGGGTTTATCAGATGCATGCAGAGGAGCTGCTTGCCTCGTGGGCAACAGTGCTCTCCGTATCGTAATGCCTTGGCTTTGTATATTCTAGATGGCTGGGTCACAACATCCGCGGTCGACTCTGACCAACAGAGGCCTCAGAGTCAAATGAGTGCTTGATGATTGGCATAGACTCGATGGGCCAAAGGGCTTGCTTTTTGTGCTGTTAGATTCCATAACCCAAATCCCATTTTAGGAGCTGGTCCACCTCACTGCACCTCATTCTTTGTGGACTTGCAGACTCCATATCTCCTACGGACATCATAACGAGTTGCCTCTGCTGCAAAGCCCTCTCATCCTACGCACTAGAATAATCTATTTCACACATCACTATGCACTGTTCTCTCTCCGTGTTACAGAAAATTAGATGGGAACGATGAAAGGCAATGGAGACTGAACAATCGAGAAACATTTGGTGTTGGATTAGAGGAGTAATTCAGACTGAGGTGTTATTTTAAAATTTTATAAATCCTTAGGTTACACTGCAGTCCTGTAATCCATTCTCTCCAATCCAGGGCTATAAACGTTTGGGGTTTGAAACAGATATGGCAGCACAAACAAAGTTAATCAGCATCTGAAAGAGAGAGAAAACCAGGCCATACCTTTTAATTAGAACATTGTTATGGAGAAATATATTCTAGTGAAATCAAAGCCTTCAGCATCTTGCAAGGATGTTTTTTGGGGAACCATCTGGAAGGTTTGTACGAAACATATGCAGCTACTTAACACGGTACCATGGATCCAGATCCAAGCTGGTCATTTTCCAGTGTATTTCCTGAGAAGAACTGGGTATGATATTTAGTTGTTTTCAGCATTGTAAATGTAAAAGATTGAATAGTTGTCCACAGTTTATATGTTAATCCATGTTTTATCAGCCATTCACACACATTACTGCCACTTCCCTGGATCCAGTCGTGAGTAGGTGGACGAGGGGGAAGGTATTTGACTGGAACTCCAATCTTCTGTTCTCTCTCACAGGAACTGCATCATCATTGCCCAATGTAAGGCATTTAAAGGTTCTATCAAACCTCAGTTATACAGCCCAAATGCCTTTCATATTAATGGGTTAGTTCTGAAGAATAACCATTAAATAAGCTGCAATAAATCCTTTTCTGTTCATATTCGGATCCTATCAATATAACATGTGGATGAATGTTAAACAGTATCTTTACAAATTGAAACAGTTTAGGGTCCATATTGTTCTAGGGAGGAGAATATCAACGTGTACAATCTAAATCTTGCACGACTCTTGAAATATTATCTGGAGATTATGGAGAAACAGGAAGATAAATGGCCTTCACTTAATTCAAGTAATTTAATTGCAAAAAAATAATTCAAACTGACAGAAGAAAAGAACTCACAGTATTGGCTCAGTACAGTCTCCATATTCAGCAAAGTTGATGCTCTGTGAAATACAAGGTTAATATTCCTCAAAGAGGCATATTCTGGTGTATGTGTATGCATGTGTGTTGTTTTTCTGTATGTGTATATGTGAGTTTATGTGCGTTTATGTTCTTCTATCAGTGTGTGTCTTTTGTTTGTGTACGTTTCAATGTGTTTGTGCAATTTTATCTATTGGTGCACTTTTGTTGTTTGTGTGCATCATGTGTGCGAGCTGTTTTTCTATTAGTGTGTGTGTGTGTGTGTAAGTTTATTTGTATGTGTGTGTTTCCACGTGCTTGAGTTTTGTTCTATTGTTTTTGTTATGTGTGTGTTTCTATGTACACATGCTCAAAGTTTAAAGTTCAAAATAAATTTACTCTCAAAGTACAATATATGTCATCATGTACAGCCCCGAGCTTCATTTTCTTTTGGGCATATTCAGGAAATCCAATAACTAAGATCAAATCAATGGAAGACTCACCAACAGGGCAGATAGCCAGTGCACAAAAGGCAACAAACTGCAAATGCAAAAGAAAAAAATATAATAATAAATAAGTAAGCAATAAATTTGGAGAACATGAAATGAAGAGTCATTGAAAGTGAGTTCATAGGTTGTGGAAACAGCTCACTCAGTAATGGGGTGAGTGAAGCTGAGTGAAGTTATCCCCTGTGGTTCAAGAGCCTGACGGTTGAGGGGTAATAACTGGTCCTGATCCCAGTGGTGTGTCCTGAGGCTCCCGTATCTTCGTCCTAATGGCAGCAGTGAGTAGAGAGCGTGACCTGGGTGGTGGGGGTCCCTGACGATGGATGCTGCTTTCCTGCAACGACACTCCATGAGATGTGCACAGTGGTGGGGAGGACTCTACCCATGATGGACTGGGACATACCCACTACTTCATGTAGGATTTTCTGTCAAGGGCATTGGTGTTTCCATTACCAGGCTGTGTGTGTGTGTGTGTTTCTGCTTATTTGTATGTGTCCAACTGCTCTACCGAATTTCTACTCATTCCCTTCATTTAAAAACAACTAAAACAATGTCCTCCTTTAGCTCCAGTCTTTGCACTCTGGAGGTAGGGGCTGCAGGAAGACAATACGCTGATGACGACCAATCGTCCACCCTTCATTCAGGTCCATCCTGGTCATTACATCTCATGGTTTACGAACAAGTGGGCCCGATTGTTAATCATCCGACAAGATGTCCAAAGCACTTTAGCAGGTATCATTGTACCTGCTTGGTAGCGTGTCCTATCACAGTCTGGGTTTCCTGTCCAAAATGTAGCCAGTGGATCTCTAAGAGAGCCTGTGACCTGTGCTTTTGCTGTTCTAGGGTGTCAGAGAGGACGGATGGGATCAGGGTGGGGACACAGTGGTTGAGTTTACACCTTCCACCCAGCTGCTGGGCACCAGGGCTTACTCTCAGGCTGTGGCTCCTGAACTGTTTCAATGCTTGCCGATGACTAAATCCAGGGTTTATGTCCCACCTTTGAGATGTGAACCAGTGATGTGACTGGACAGCAAGGTACTTGTGCTAACGCCCAGGTAGGTGTAGTATTGTACTTTCACTTCCCATTCCCACACCGACCTGCCTGTCCACGGCTACTCAACGCCTCGTCACGGTTCAATGCAAATTAACGAACAGCACCTCAGATTTCTCATGGATAGTTTCCGATCTGATGGGGCTAACTTTGAATTCCCTAACGTCTGGTAACCTTTCACCTCAGTCCCCTCCAGCACCCACACTTTTTTCCACCTAATCCACTTGTCCTCCACCTTTCTCTTCTTTTTGCCCTTTCTACCCTCTCCAGCTGCCCATCACCCACAAACTCCTCACACTGGTTCCCCTCCACACCTCCTTCCCTTCATTCAAACCACCTTCATCTCCTATCAGAATCCATCTTCTTCAACCCTTTCCTACCTCCACCTGTCACCTCCCAGCTTCTTACATCATTCCCACTCTCCTCTCTGCCTATCAACCCTCTCGCCTGGATCCACAGATCACTTGCCAGCCCCTCCACCCATTCATGCCAGTTTTTAAACTGGTATCCCCCCCACCCCGATTCCTGTTCAGATGAAGCGCTTTTGATACAAAGTGCCAGATATCCATCTCCCTCCACAGGCGCTGCCTTACCTGTCGAGTGTTCTCCAGCTCCTTCGGGTGTTGCTAAGAAGCCCAATCAGCTTTGCTTTCTCTGGAAGGATGACTTGAAGGAGCAGGTTCTCCCCCTGGGGGACTCTGACGAGAATTATAAAAGCGCTCGAATCCCAGTCCAGTGGGCATCCTGTCGAGATGTATCACAGCTTGGCGTGGGAACTGCTGCATCCATGCCCAGAAGGAACTGCTGAGAGCTGTGGACACAGCTCGGTCTTTCATGCAAACCAGCTTCCTCTCTTCTGACTGGGTCTGCATTTCCCACTGATTCAAGAAAGCAGCCAACAGAACCTTTCCATATAACCATATAACAATCACAGCACGGAAACAGGCTATCTCAGCCCTCCTAGTCCGTGCCGAACTCTTAATCTCACCTAGTCCCACCTACCCGCACTCAGCCCATAACCCTCCACTCCTTTCCTGTCCATATACCTATCCAATTTTACCTTAAATGACACAACTGAACTGGCCTCTACTACTTCTACAGGAAGCTCATTCCACACAGCTATCACTCTCTGAGTAAAGAAATACCCCCTCCTGTTTCCCTTAAACTTTTGCCCCCTAACTCTTGAATCATGTCCTCTCGTTTGAATCTCCCCTACTCTCAATGGAAACAGCCTATTCACGTTAACTCTATCTATCCCTCTCAAAATTTTAAATACCTCGATCAAATCCCCCCTCAACCTTCTACGCTCCAATGAATAGAGACCTAACTTGTTCAATCTTTCTCTGTAACTTAAGTGCTGAAACCCAGGTAACATCCTAGTAAATCGTCTCTGCACTCTCTCTAATTTATTGATATCTTTCCTATAATTCGGTGACCAGAACTGTACACAATAAATTCGGTGACCAGAACTGTACACAATAATTCGGTGACCAGAACTGTACACAATATACACCCAGTGCACACAATATACACTTTCACACCCAGTCATTTCCTCTTCCTCCCTTCCCATCGGACAGAAGATACAAAAGCTTGAGAGCGTGTCTCACCAGGCTCAAGCACAGTTCCTATGCAACTGACTGGACTTCCTTTACAGTAAAACAAAATCTTGCTTTCTCAGTATACCTCAGCGTTGCCCCTGCATCTATTGTCTGCTGTTGGCTAGATCCCACTTGGAGTATTGTGTTCAGTTCTAGTCACTTCGTTATAGGAAGGAGGCAGAGAGGGTGAAGAGATTTACCAGGATGCTGCCTGGATGCGCATGTCTTATGAAGATAGGTTGAGTGAGCAAGGTTTTATCTCGTTGGAGCAAAGGAAGATGAGAGGTGACTTGATAAAGATCTGCAAGATGATAAGAGACATTGATAGGGGGGACAGCCTTTTTCTCAGGGTGGAAATGGCCAATACAAGGGGATATAGTTTGAAGATGATTGGAGGAAAGTATAGGGGGATATCAGAGGCAGGATTTATGCACAGAGAGTGGTAGCTCATGGAATGCGCTGCCAGGAGTGGTGGTAGAGGCAGATGCATCAGGGACACTGAAGAGACTCATAAGCATATGGTCTTCTGGTCTTCCAGTCAAGATGGCACCAGCGTTCAATGTTCCCTCAGTTGACATCTTCCAGACAGCAAACAAAAATATCTTTTTTACTTCTTTTACATCTGTGTTTCACCTTCAACAGTGATTCTGGGACTGTTAAAGTCTGCGATTTACGGCTTGGAGATCGTTTGAGTGATCCAGCACTTTGCTGTCTCCGAGAAGATTCTGGGAAGCGAGCACACTCTTGGTCAACCTCAATGAGAAGAAACCTTGAGATGGGGAGTGAGCTGAGGGTCAACTACATTTCACCATTTAAAGCATCCATTAATCGGCGAGTAAAGCATTGAGGAGAACTGAGACATCGAAGTGAATGAGAGTTTCAGTACCAACTGCCTGCCTTTTGATCATGCCGCAGAAGGAGTCTGTGAGTGGCCAGTCATTGTGTGGCTCGCTGTGGCAGGTGGGAAAGCATCTCTGCCTCGTGTGATGTTCCTCCCTTTTGATGAATGTCGATGATATCGTAAGATGCTATCATGGTTCTGTGCTTATGGATTGGAATATTGCATTTATGTGGCCTTTTTCAGACTTATGGTTATTATATTCTGTGTTTTTATCACCGCTTCCTTTTCTGTTTCATTGTGCGAAGGGCGGGTAATTGGGGTTGATGTTCTGTTAATTTTGGAGGGGCTGTTTTTTGGGGGTCGATGTCTCTGTTCCATTTTGTACAGGGGACGTGGGTTTGGGAGAGAGATTGATGACTGGGATGCCATTCTTTTTTGTATGGGGAGGGGGATTGACGTTTCTCTCTGAACGAGTTTCATGTTTTTTCTTTGCCTCGTGACTGTATGGAGAAGACAAATTTCAGAGTTGCATAAGGATACATGCTTTGATAATAAATGAACCTTTGAACTTTTAAAAAATGAAGAGCTATGTGGGAGCGAAGCATTACGATTTAATCTTGGAGTAGGTTAAAAGGTCGGCACAAACATTGTGGGCCGGAGGGCCTGTGCTGTGATGTAATGTTCTATGTTCCACCTGCACGGCACTTTCTCTGCAACAGTATTCGGTATTTTTTTCTGTTTTGTACTACAAACGTACCTTCATGTATTTATGTATGGAATAATCTGCCTAGACCGCACATAAACAAAAGCTTTTCACTGTATCATGACCAATGTGACAATAATAATCTAATTGTCAATTACCCTTTAGTTGAAAAGTGGAATGGGATTCATGTGGAAATTCAGGTCTTGTGGAGGGAAGCCAGAGGATTGGGGTCAATGCGACACAAATAGGAGTCATGATAAGGGAATTGGAGGGTTTGGCTGGGGTTCACATGGGGAAGAAAAGGGCAACTGATGATGTGGGTGTGGACTTTCAGTAGCGTACAGTGAAGGGGAATTAGTCTGAGGGAAGGGTGTGTTGCTGGGAAATACAGAGAGGGAATATGGAGCAATGCTTGTTCAGAGCTGAGGGACCTGCACGTTTTAGAGTGGGAAACCCCTTGGAAAAGGAGCAGCCAGTGAAAAGGAGAACGTATTGGAAAAATAGCAAAATTCATGAAAGCGTGGATGCCAAAAATCTGAAATGAAGTTTGTAAACGCTCACAACTGACAAACTTTAAAAGTTAAATGTTTCTCTCTCCACAGAGTCTGCTGACCTGCTGGAGAAATAACACCAACTCTTTGTCTCGACAAAACCCTCTATCTTCACTTGAAGGACAAGTGAACCAATGTCACTCTCTTTCCTCAAGCCAACGTCTCCAGCTGTGAGTTCACCAGTTTTCCATAGATGCTGCCTGACCTGCTGAGTTCCTCCAGTATTTTGTATGGGTTTCTTTGAATTTCCAGAAAATCCCGAATCTCTCATGTATATACGATTTACTGCCCTTCTGTTCTGCGCTCTGTCACAGGGAGAGATCACCAGAGGTTCAAGGTTGTCCAACGTCAGCAGTGCCCTCCTGGGAACACCCTGGCCTGTGAATGCTCCAAGTTGAGGATGGGGCTATGTGATGTTCATGAGGTTCTTGAGGTCATGAATCAGGAGCACACAGAGGCCACAGTGGGAATGAGTGCCCAACCTCACCAACTACCCTCCTTGTCACCCTCTCAGCCACTTTCAGCCCCATCTATAGAAGAGACTGCTGCCCCCACAATGGACTCATCAACCACTTCAGAATCCATGGGGGGACCATGGGACTATCTCAATCGATGTAAAAATAATTAAGGCGGAGGATTATACTGAGTATGGATAGTGTTGGTCAATTTCCTCTGATGGGTTCCAGCGTATAGAGTTAGGAATGGAGGTTGCAAGGAATTAATAGGTGGGGGCAAGAGAAAAGAGGGATGATAGGGGAGCAGGATCATGTACAAACAAAATTGAAAGATTAGTTTAGTATTAGAGTCCAAATCTGTGATTCAAGTGCAAGTTTTTCTTGGAAAACGGAGGTGCCTTCTTTATTAAATCATTAGACATCAGAAATTTCATTAATAAAGATGGATTATGCTGAACCTTTATAAAACACTGGTCCAACCTTATATGTAACATAGTTCTGGCCATCACAAAATATGAAGTATTTGAAGACGTTAGTGAAGACCCAGAAACATTTTAAAATAATGGCAAATTGCTAAAACTGGTAAATTGGTTTATTATTTTCACATATACTGAGGTACAAGGGAAAAACTTTGTTCAGTCTGCCATCCATATAGATTGCAGTTATAGTTGGAGAGAAAGTATAGAACAGGCAGACAATAATCAGCAAGGCCATAACAAGGTAGATTATGAGGTCAAGAATCCACCTTATCATACAAAAGGTCTGTTCAATAGTCTAATAACACCAAGATAGTCACTGTCCTTGATCCTATGGTATGGGCTTTCAGGCTTTTGTATCTTCCGCCTGATGGGAGGGAGAAGAGGGAATGTCAGGGCTGAGTGTTGTCCTGGTAAAAGAACATAGAAAATCTACAGCACATAACAGGCCCTTCGGCCCACAGTATCGTGGCAGCCATGTAACCTACTCTTTTTCTGGGATAAGGAACTGGAATTTCAAGGATGAATTGGAGAGGCTGTGTTTCCTTTGGAGAAACAAAAGCTGAGGGAATAGTTGATAGGAGACAAAATACTGGAGTGGATAGTGGAAGTTTGTTTTCTTTAGTGGAGCGATTGAGGAATAGAAGTCACAGTTATAAAAGCAAAAGGGAAATGAACTAAGGGTGACAGGAGATACCTCATAAAGTGGCTACTTAGTGTTGATAGATCGATAGATACTTTATTGATCCCAAAGGAAATTACAGAGTCACAGCAACATTACAAGTGCACAGATATACAAATATACAAATATTAGAAGGGAAGTAAGAAAGAATAAAAAATAAGTTACTTCAAGCAGTCTAATAATACGGGGTCGTCACTTCCCCAGCTTTCGGTTGACTCATTAGAGAGCCTAATGGCCGAGGGTAAGAATGACCTCATATAGCGCTCTTTTGGGCAGCACAGTTTGCCTTAGTCTATCACTGAAGGTGCTCCCCTGTTCAGCCAAGGCGTCATGCAGAGGGTGAGAAACATTGTCCAGAATTGCCAGGATTTTCCATAGGGTCCTTTGTTCTACCACAGCCTCCAGTGTGTCCAGTCTGATTCCTATAACAGAGCCAGCCTTTCTAATCAGTTTATTGAGCCTGTTGGCATAACTTGTGTTGATGCCATTGCCCCAGCTCACCACCGCATAGAAGATGGTAATGCAATTTTAGAATTGTAAATGTACATACATAGCTTAATTAAGCACCAGTGACTTATCAAAGTATTTTGAGTAAAACTATTAAAATAACATTGTACTAAAATACTGGAAAATACTTGGCTCTGTGGGACCTTCTGAATCTGTAATGTTTGATGGGATTTTGCCTTTACTGGCCGAAGCATCGTTAAAGTGACTTGTTGGTTTTCCCTCTTTCTTTCTGAGACTTTGATAGATGGCAAGACACCATAGTCAGGTAACAGAAGCTTTACACAAATAGGAAACAGGTGGTTCAAGACTTAGTGAGTTTCAGCAGAAAGCAGACTAAGACCAAACCTTCTGTAAGAGACGTTCTTACCACCTACCAAATACTTAAAGACCACAAGACAGAGGAGCAGAATTAGGTCATTTAGCAGTGATAGCAGTTTCTTATTTCTATCAACCCCATTTTCCTGCTTTCCCCCCCATAACCTTTGACACTCTTTCTAATCAAGAGCCTATTAACTTCCACTTGAAATTCAGTATACCCGACGATTTGCCCTCCGCACTGGATTCCACAGATTCACCACCCTCTGACTAAAGATATTCCCCCTCATCTAGATGTCATAGAGATTACCATCGCTAAGCTGGGGGTATTGAAATTGATCAGAAACTCATCTGGACTAGCCACTAAGAACAAGAGTGACTGGATATTCCGTGGCTCACCTTCACCCACCAGAGTGATTCTCCGCCATCAACACCCTGAACTTACCAGGATGAGTGCAACATAAACAACCCTCGAGAAGGTGAACAACATCTAAGGCCAAGCTGCTGCCTTGGTTGGCATCCAAAACATTCTAAACATTCGCTTCTTCTGCCAAGAGTTCTGTAGCTACAGTATGTTTACAAAATCCATCCACAGAATGTGCTGTTGTTCCCCAACCACACTACTCTGATAGCACTGTTATGTTTAGTAACTCCAAAACTCAGAACTAATTGAACAAGGAAACCTGAGAGACGTGTGTAAACTTTGATTTTACTCTTAGCGAGGCATGTCCATATGACAAGGTGACGTGATAATGTATGCCATTCACGTACTTCTATGTATAACCCACAAAGCATTATGTAAACAACAAAGAGTACTTAATAAAATGATGTACTTATAATATTATGAAGATATTAAATAGACAATACTCCTCCCTGCTTAGTTATAAACTCCAGCTCAATATGGAATGCATCTCAATTTGTGGTCTACAATCATTGTGTGTGTGTGTGTGTGTGTGTGTGTGTGTGTGTGTGTGTGTGTGTGTCCGTCCCCTCCTAATGGAGTCGTCGGGCACCGTCATGACAAGCTTTTTGCACTGATCTTTTTGGTGATGGCTCATCATATGACATGTCTTGGGCATCTGAAACCTAGTGAAGCCCATCCCTCTCCAGGTTTTTTGGAGCTGGTGGGATTCGAACACGGGATCCTTCACTCCGAAGTCCGGCACTGACTACACCACCAGCCGGCCAAACAATCATAGTACAATATAGTATATAATTTAACTGCTTTAGAGAGAACCACAGCAAAGTAAAGTTTAAATTATTCCATTCAAGCCTGAAGAGTTAGTTGCTCTGGAGGTTTTTTACTCTTGTGGGATAAGTCTTTCCTGACAAGGGGTGCCACTCTGTTTGGCAGGTGAGACTCATGCTTATGAAACCAATATCAGGTTCTGGGGCCTCCTCCGTGGTGGTTGTAGGAGTTGACTCTGGGACTGCAGGGAATGGTTCTGACAGCTCTGGACACTATTCTTCTGGCACGTTTGGCATCCAGAACAGTGCGTGGCAAGCTGCTTGACATGTTGTCAGATCTCCAGACAAAGCTTCAACCCAATGCTTTTACTTTGTTTATGCCTAGATGACCAGTATATAGCTCCTCCGATGCTATATCTCTCAATCCCCAGATAAGGCAACCTTCGTCAAGGGCAAGTTCATCACTGTTCTGGGAAAAAGATGGCAAATGGAATTTCTGCTGCACATTCCAGACAGTTTGGTTTGCTAAGACGGTTTGGGGCCTTTTCTGGTTTCCCTTTAGATCATTTCTGATGTAATAGGAAGACCTTTGATTTTCATCAGGAAGAATACATCAAGAGGAGGGTCCTCAATTGTAATCTTTTTTAGTATTTCCTTTTCCAAGGGTAAACAAGATAATCCATCAGCACTTCCATGTTTAGTTGCCCCCTTGAATTCAATCTTGTAATTGTGTCCTCCGAGAAACAGAGCCCATCTCTGCATTTGTGCTACTGCTGTGAAAATTGACACCAGTGGTTGTTGAGGGTAATGAGGGTAAACTTTCTCCCATACAAGTACCAGTTGAAATGTTTTAAACCCCAAACCAGGCTTAAGACCTCTCTGTCAATCAGTGTAATTCTTCTCTGCTGTGTTAAATGAACATGATGCAAAGGCTATAGGGTGATCACTTCCATCACTTTTAACTTGTGACATCACTGCACCTATACCTCTCTGGACAATGAGGATCATAATGTACAGTGTCTGATGTCACTATTTACCTTTTGGTAAGCCACCTCACACTGCTTTTTCCATTGCCATTTCTTCTCAATCTGTAGCAATGAGTTCAAGAGGTAGAGCACAGTAGCCAAGTTTGGCTGGAACCTAATATAGTAATTGACAAATCCTAAGAAGTTCTGCAACTGTGACATGTCCTCTGGCCTTGGTGCATTAACTGCTTGATTTTCTGAGCACACTTGTGTAAACCTTGTGTGTTAATGGTGTGAAGATTGTGGTAAAGAAGTTACACTTATTGTACTGTGCTCTGAGCCCATAATCTTCTAATCTTTTTAACACAATCTTGAGATTTTGGAGATGTTCCTCGTCATCCTTACCAGGAACAATGATCCAGGAAATGCTGAGTGCCTGGGCAGCCTTGCAACACCTGGCCCATAGCTTTCTGCCATAGTGCAGGTGAAGATGCTACTCCAAAAATAAACCTGTTATAGCTTTAGGTTTCATAAGTTGAACCAAAAGGAAGGAGAATCCATCACAGCCGATGCAGCTGAATTGAAGAGATTGCCTGAGTGTTGTCAGGTCAGTGAAAGCTTGATGTACTGAGAAATCATTTAGTTTGTGGAATCTTACAAGAAAACATTCAAAAATGGTTTCTAACTGAAGCACAACTCACATTTAAAAGGGCAGTTGAAATAACTGTATGAATGGAAACAGCTGCCAAGGACTTGGTTGAGTTTCAGTCAGGAATGAAAGTGAACATGAACAAAATCGCAATGTCTCTCAGCTATAGTTTTGCTTCTAAATGTTCCTGCATTACTTTCACAATATCAGCACAGCTCATTGCGGCTGGTTTGGTTTGAGCAGTCGAACTCCTAAGCAAACTGTATGCTTTCCCATGTATTACACTCGGCAAATTGGCTCTTACTTCTCATCGGTTATTTCATTTGTGTTAAGATGCTGTTCAGTTTGCTCAGTGTACAAAATCCAGTTATGTCTTATGCAATCTAGTGCATCAATTTTTCTGACGTAGCCAGCCATTTCTGCTATATTTTTTATTTATGATTATTATCACCCAGTACACACTGTTTATGAACTTGTGAATTCATCTATTTTCTGCCTTTTTTAACTCAGTTGTCTTTTTCCTCTGGTGAAGAAAAGAAAATGTGCTGCAATTTTTTAAAACACGAATGTCCTGCTGCATTTTTTAAAACTAGAACATCTTACTGCATTTCAACAAGTACGTCATGGGTTTGTTTAAAACTTTATCATCGCCACTGTTACAATCATGCTATCCATCCATGCTATCTAGGCCTTTTAATATTTGATAGGTTTTAATGAGATCACCCCTCATTCTTCTATGTTCCAGTGAGTATAGCTCCAGAGCCATCAAATTCTCCTCATACGTTAACCCTTTTCATTCCCAGGATCTTTCTCATAAACATTCTCTGAACCTTCTCCAATGCCAGCATGTCCCTTCTTAGCTAAGGGATGCAAAACTCTTTTTAAAATTTTTTTTAAAGAAAGAATACAAGGACTCAATTAATACAATTAATAAATATTGAAAAAAAATCAATTCAAATAATTGATAAGTCTGAGAGAAAAAAAAGAACACCTATCCTAACACCATCTCCCCGCATTTCGAAAAAAGGAGGGAGAAAAATATCATAAGAGACAGAGGAAAGAAAGGAAAGGAGAGAAGGAGAAAGAAAAGAGAAACAAAGAGTAGGAATCCAGCTCTCAGAGCCAGTTTAAAATACAAATTTAAGAAACTAGCTTATTATAAGGGATATATTAATTTAAAAAAATTAAAATATGTAGGTTAAAAATCTGGGCATTTAAGTAATCCAAATATGGTTGCCAAATCTCAATGAACATTCCTAAGGGTATAAGTAACCTTCTCAAGGGGTATACAACTTTACATTTCTTCATTCCAATGATCGATATGTACAAGGGAATCGGATTACACCGTTGCTTTTATATTCCAGTCTTCTCAAAATAAATGCTATTGTTTCATTTACCTTCCTTATCACTGACTCAAACTGCAAATTAACATTGAGGGAATCCTGCTCAAGGACTCTCAAGAGCCTTTACACATCTGATTTCTGAAATTACTAACTGTTTAGAGAATATTCATTGTCACTGGGTTTAAATGCTGAAACTCCCTTCATACCGAGTTCTGTTTGAGTACCTTAACCAGATGAAGTAAGATCATTAGACAGAGGAGCAGAATTAGACCACTCGACACATCGAGTCTGCTCTGCCATTCCATCAAGGCTGATTTATTATCCTTCGCAACCCCATACTCCTGCCTCCTCCCCATAACCTTTGATGGCCTGACTAATCAGGAACCTATCAGCCTCCACTTTAAGTATATCCAATGACTCCACAAAAACTTGTTGTAATGAATTCCTCAGATTCACCACCCTCTGGTCCAAGAAATTGCTCCTTCTCTCTGTTCTAAATGGACGTTCCTCTATTCTGAGGCTGTGCCCTCTGGCTGGCTGACTATAGGAAACGTCCTTTCTACATTACTTTATCTAGACCTTTCTAAATTTGTTTGGTTTAAATGAGATCCCCCCCACATCCTTTTAAACACCTGGCAGTACAGGCCCAGAGCCATCAAACACTCCTCATATGTTCACCCTTTCAACCCCAGAATCATTCTCACGAACCTCCTCTAGACCTTTTCCAATGCCAGCCCATCATTTCTTAGATACGGAGCCAAAACATCTCACAGTACTCCGAGAGTGGTTTGATCAATGCCGTATAAAGTCTCCCCTTTATGCCCTTGTTTTTGCATTCTAATCTTCTCAAAGTAAATGTTGGCATTGCATTTGCCTTCTTTACTACCAACTTAACCTGCAAGTTAACCTTTAGGGAATTCTGCACAAGGACTCCCAAATCCCTTTGCACTTCTAATTTCTGAATTTGCTCCCCATTTAGAAATGATTTATTTTACTGTGTTTTAATGCTGCCACTCCCCTCCTCACTGGACTGTGGGAACACATTCAGCAGACGTTACAGTCATTCAAGGAAGCAACTCACCGTCTCCTTCCCAAAGACAGTTAGGTTAGGGCCATAAGTGTTGGCCTTATTTTTGCACAGCTCCAGTACTAATCTATTCCAAGTCGGAATCACCTACATCACACAGTGCTATTTGGAAATGTTATCAATATCATCACATATTACCTGCAAGAAAATGAATCACAAGATAGTATATGGTAGGCACGTGGCCAAGTAGTTAAGACGTTGGTCTAGTGATCTGAAGGTCGCAAGTTTGAGCCTCAGCTAAGGCAGCGTGTTGTGTCCTTGAACAAGGCACTTACCCACACATTTCTCTGTGACGACACAGGTGCCAACCTGTATCAGCCCTTGCCCTTCCCTTGGACAACATTGGTGGCATGGAGAGGGGAGATATGCAGCATGGGCAACTGCTGGTCTCCCATGCAACCCTGCCAGGCCTGCACCCTGAAAACTTTCCAAGGCACAAATCCATGGTCTCTCGAGACTAACAGATGCCTATATGGTACATATATGTATTTTAGTAATAAATTTACTTTGAACATTGAACATTTAAAATAGATACCAAAGTGTAAGAATCCCCAAGCCAGGGTGACTAGCCCATCATATTCATTCTACGTTTTTACAAAAGATTCTTTCAAGCTAACAATCAGTCCTGATGAAATATCAAATGTCTGCATCCTTCCATAGATGTTGCTTAACCCACTGAATTCCTCTGATGTTTTGTGTGTTGTTCTAGTTATATAAACACTGGATTAACTACCCCGAAGCACAGCTCTTAAGTGAACCTTCACAGCATATCGAGGTCTATCTTGCAAAATATTATTTTGCAAGTTCAAAAATAGCATTGTCAAAGACTGTGGTGTTGATGATGACTCTATAAGCATCACATGGAAGACCAAAGTTATGCAACCAGAGAGGTGAACATGTAAAGCTTATTTAGAACTTTTCCCTCAGGAAAGAGGGAGAGAATGGGAGAGATCAGGTGTAGGATCCAAGTTTACACTTGGGCATTAGCATGAGTACAAAAAGCCATTTCTTTCAAACATTTAAACCAAAACAGCTCCTGGATTAAAAATCTGATCTTGAATTGAATGCAGATACAAAATCCTTTACCTGAGACTTTGGGAAAATCAACTCACCTTACACCTGAGAAGATTGGAGCGGTCTTCTGGTAAGCAAGCAAACTAAATCTTCTTGTGGTAGTTATCTTTTTTGGGAATGCACAGCGGGCATCAGTTTTTGGACTCTCTGAATTTCTCTGATACACATTATTTTCAATTACATGTTTTGAGATGTTCATTGTTTAAGTTTATTCTCTTGAGCTTGTATATTCAATTCTATTCTACTTGGATCTATACCTGAATGCATTTCCAAGTTGGTTTGTGGAAGTGTGAGCCATAAATTGCAAAATAAGAAACAGTTTATTCCCTACTGTCATTAGATTTCTGAATAGTCCATGAACACCATCTTATTATAAAATGTCCGATGAAGGGTCTTGGCATCTGTTCTTTACTCCTTTCTATAGATGCTACCTGACCTGCTGAGTTCCTCCAGCTTGTTCTGTGTATGCCACTGCCTTATTATTCCTTTTTAAAAACTATTTATTTATGTTCTAATTCATAGTAATTTCATGCCTGCACTGAACTGGAAATTTCACATCATTTAATGCAGCTGTAATAAACCCCGTTATGATAATGATTCTGAAATTGAGTAGACCATTTTCTAATCTCTCAACCCTATCCAATCTATTGAGATGCTAAAATGCTATGTGAGTGTGGCTGGTGTTGGGTGCGTAGCGCTGTCCCCTACTCAACTAACCCCATGTCTTCTCCAATGGCACAGGAGAGACTGAGGACTGTTTAAGTTATTGTGAAAAATAGAATTAAAGTGAAAAAAATAAGGCAGAAGTATAACTGTAAAAAAGGTAATAATTACAAGAGATTCTGCAGATGCTGAAAATACAAAGTAAGACACACAAAATGCTGGAAGAACTCAGCAAGTCAGGCAGGATCTATTGCAAGGAATAAAGAGTCAACATTTCGGGCCAAGACCCTTCATCAAGGTTGATGAAACCTCAACACTTTATTCCTTTCTCTAGATGCTACCTGGCATGCCAAGTTCCAACAATATGTGTGTGTAAGGAAGAAATGATTACATTATCAGAGTACCTTGACTCTATAGTTTCATTACACCCCTAGAGTGAGGTATAGCCTGGTAATATTGCATTGTGATTTGTGTAATAGTGTTAGAATATTTTTTAACTCTGAAGACAATTTAATCTATTTTGTTACCTTAGAAAAATGTAACTATCCAGGTGGAAGCAAGATTAACAATTAATTCAAACTTTAATCCAGTGACAATTGTCACCCACTCTGTAAAGAAATTCAATACAAGACAGTCTGTTCGAGGAACCCAACTGTAGGACCAGCATCTGCGGTGGCAGAGGAATGGTAGAGGCATCCTGATACAGGGTTTCGACCCTCCCCGTCCACAGATGCTGCTCCTCCAGCAGATTGTTTATTGGTCCAGAATCCAGCAACTGCAGACTCCAGAATTTGGACCTATTTCTAATAATGAGGAACTTATTCGGGAACATCAAATAAAAATAAACAAACAAAATACAAGTTTTTAAAAGCTATTCGGTAACTTCTCTAGTTATCAAACAAGAGAAAATTATAAGGGCTTTATTTATGTTTATTTATTATAAACTATTGGACTTGATGAAGAGGTGGGATTTTATGACATCCTTATGCATAAGCAAGAACAGTTAATGTTTAATTTGAGACTGAGAGAAGCAGGGAAAATTTGTAATGATGAAGGAAAATGTTTCATTGTCAATCCTGCTTAATTGCACCTTCCAGGACTTGGGCAGTGTGATAGTGTACTGATTAGCACAATGCTTTACAGTGCCAGAGACCAGGCTCAATTCCCGCTGCTGCCTGTGAGGAGTTTATACATCACCCCCATACCCGGCTGAATTTCCTCCAGGTGCTCCAATTTCCTCCACGGACTAAAGATATACCAATTAGTAGGTTAATTGATCATTACTAAAGGTGCCACGAGTAGGCTAGGGTTAAATCGGGGGTTGTTAGGCAGCACAGTTCCCCACTGTATCTCAATAACCGAATAAATAAATAAATGATACCACTATTCTACTTATGCATGTTCAAGAACTGAGTGCAGACGAGGAGGCTTGCTGCCTCCTTCTCCTTGCTAGAAAGAGATTTCCAGAAACTTGCTACACTTTGAAAGTATTTATCTTCCTTCCTGATAATTTTTCCGCAAATTAGTTTTAAGTCCTTGTCTTTTTTTACCCCTCTACTAAGAAGAAAGTCAGGAGGTATAGATTTAAATGAATTAAATTTATCAAGGTTCCTCATAATTTTAAACACTTTCTCGGATCCAACAGGAAATCTACAGCTTCCTCCAATAATCCTCACAGCTCAAATGTTTCTGTCTAGGTGACATACTAGTGGTATGATCTCATCTTTTATAAATCTTTAATCTTTGTTACAATTGTTTTAACTGATGTTATTATGGAGACGACAGGTTTATTTACGTTTTGTCACTAGATCAGCAGTGGTCTCATGGAACAACAGAGCCCTCCCTGAGCTCGCTTCCTCACTCAATATTGATTCAAATACTCCGCATGCAGTTTATACTGGTGAAGGGAGAGATTTATGACACACAGATGCTTTATTGCAGTTACTCAATACGTGATAGAGATTAGCTGGGTCCTTGGAGTTAACGATTATTTCTTTTTTAAGTCCGAGATTGTGAGCCAGTTTAACAGTCCCTGTATTTAAATTTCAAATGAGATGGTTTTATGCCCTAAGTAACAATTCTGAGCAATTATAGCAGACACATTATGGTCATAGATACACTCAGAGGCGACTTTATTAGATACCTCCTGTACTTAATAAAGTGGCTACTGAACGTATATTCATGATCTTCTGTCCATCCACTTCAAGACTTGATGTGTTTTGCATTCAGAGATGTTCTTCTGCATGTCGCTGTTGTAACGCGTGGTTATTTGTGTTACTGTCATCTTCCTGTTAGGTTGAACCAGTCTGGCCGTTCTCCTCTGACCTCTCTCATTAACAAGGTGTTTTTGCCCCAGATCTCCTGCTCACTGGATGTTTCTTTTTGCTTTTTGCACCATCCTCTGTAAACCCTAGGACTGTTGGGCCTGAGGAGATCAATAGTTGGCACCCCATTTGGCACCAACAATCAGTCCAAAAAAAAGGTTCAAAAGGTTCATTTTTATTGCCAAAGTATGCAGGCAAAACACAACTCTGATATTTGTCTTTTGCAGAAAGCCATTAAATACAGAAAGGCCATGGGGTTGATGAAGGAAAAGACATCATCCCCAACCCCGGGCATGAAAAAGAAAACAAACAGAACTTGCAGACACCAAAATCTCCCCCGCTGAAAAAAAACGACAATACCATCAAACCGCCAGCACAGTAAAAATAATGATAGTAATAATCCCCATCCGCTGAAAAAGAGCGACAGTAACAATTCCCAACTCACTCACCTGTAGAAAAAAACAATGACAATTCCCAACTCCCTCACCTGAAGGACGAAACAGCGCCAGTAGCGTCAAAACCTTACCCCCCAACAAGAAGGAAAACGCTAAAACTAAGTGCAGTCCAATCATCACATAAATCTCAGAATATTGGAAACATATTTCGGCTGCGTGCAAGGAGAGCAGCTGTACGAGCTCAGTCCTGCCGTAAAGAGTGACCGCCAGCCCCGGTCCAACTCCAAACATTGCTGACCTGGCTGCTGGCCATCTCCATTGCTGATCTCCACCATATTCACCTTGATGCTGACAACCAACTCGGGTCTGAACATCTCTGTTGGGAGCCATCGCTGTCCTTTCCTCCACATTCACCGCCCACCCAGGTTCAGAACACCACCAATTTGGGTCCACGATCCAATCCATGGTCAAAGTCACTTAAATCACATTTTTTCCCCATTCAGATGTTTGGTCTGAACATCAACAGAACCTCTCGACCATGTCTGCATGCTTTTATGCATTTGAGTTACGCATTAGCGTGCAGGTGTACAAGTGTATCTTATAAAGTGGCTATTGAATCTACATTCAGGTACTTTTCCAGTATTGTGGTGAAGTTGTCATTGTATTAGTCAGGAAACTTTTTGGATTCAGTAGCAGATGTTAAATTGCTTGAATCTGGGTATTTTATTGGTTAACTGTTACCTTTGGAATTTTCTGTTACCTCAGTCTGCTATGAGTAGCCCATGATTCCATCTTGTCTACCCTTTTCTTTTCCTTTGCTTCTCCTTCTCCTTTGCTCTTGTAACACAATCATAAGCCACAGGTTTTATGCCTTATTCTTGACCTCTGAATCGCAAGATCATCTTGATCGAATAGAGGTTCTAAATCTGCCTCCCCATTCCCAATAGTTAGAAAACCAGGATGATCCCAGATCTGGTCAACTACTAACCTGTTTTAGGCTTGATTACTTCACCACTGTATCAAATGAGCCACGCTATTCTTGTTTGCTCAAATCCACGAATAAAGGCAGGTTAAGAGCTGAGATTACAATTTGCATTAAATTGAACTGAAGTTTATTGGTGTATGATTGATCTAAAGTTACATTTGTTATAATATTTCTTATTATTTTTACCTTTCCTCTGTAGTTCTGGATTTTTCACTTTTGTGAATTAAACAGAGATGCAAAGAATTTTTTGATTCTTGTAGCCAGCATGATGAAGGAGAGTTTTCTAGTTTTGTAAATACGCTGATATTCTGAGAGGAACTATATATCTTATCTGGTAGCTCCTGGTCAACGCACAATCAATATCAGTTTAAGTAAACATAGCAATTTACTGTTCGAGCATAGAAATTTCCCAGTGGTCGATTAAGAGCTATTAAGCCAAATCCCACATTCCTGATCTTGGTCTGTATCCTTGTACATCATCTTGTAAATCCATCCATGAAAATCATCCTATCCGGGTTGGTATAGCAACTGCTCTGCCCAAGACCAGTTAAACCGTAGTGTTGGATGCAATCCATCACACAAACCAATCTCCCCTCCGCTGACTCCATCTACACTTCTTGCTATCTCAGGATAGCAGACACCATAACCAAAGGCACCTCCCATTCAAATAATTCTCCCTTCTCACCTCTCCCAATGGGCAGAAGATACAACATCCAGAGAATATGAGCCATTGGACTCAAGGACATGTTCTATCCCACTGTTGTCAGACCATTCAATGGACTTCTCATACATCAAAAGATGAATTCTTAGCTCCCAATTTACCTTGCTGTTACCCTTGCACTTCATTTGTCTATCTGTGCTGTACTTTCTTAATTACTGTAGCACAATATCCTACATTCTGTTTTAGCTTTACTCTCAATGTCTGAAAGACATGTAGAAACAAGAGCTCTGAATTTCAGTACATGTGGCAATAATAAACCAATACCAGCTATACGCAGCGGCTACTTTATAGATACCTCCTGAACATAATAATGTGGCACTAAGTGCGTGTCCTGTAACAGTCTAGAGACTGTTGTGCACCAAGAGATCAGCAGTTTCTGAGATACTCAAACCACCCTATCTGGCACCAACAATCACTCCATGGTCAAAGTTACTTAGATCACATTTCTTCCCCATTCTGATGTTTGGTCTGAACCTCTTGACCATGTCTGCATGCTTCTATGTATTGAGTTGCTGCCACATGATTGGCTGATTAGATAGCTGCATAATCGAGCCTCTGTACAGATGTACCTAATAACAGGTCAGTGAGTGTATAAAACTACGTCTTAGCAGGTTAGGAATGTGATGAGAAGGAGAAACTGAGAAAGAAAAATGCACACTGTTTGTGTGCATTTTGTGAATACAATGAATAATGGTAAAGAACCTCTTCATCAACAACACTCCATGATATGATTTATCCCATAAATCCAAGTGTCAAAGCACATGGAATAAAGTAAACAGCCATGCTTAGGTGTCCTTTCATTTATCTGGAAAGTTTAAGGAGATGTTTGCATAAAATTCCTTGCAAGTTGTAAAAATGATTTACCGTATCAAGTTATCGACCTGTTTTAAATAATTATTGCTATAGAGAAATGGGCCATAAATTCCACATCTTTCAGTAAAGCTGAGTATTATACCCTCTGGGATCAAGTTCATCAACGTTGTGGCTGTAAGTAATGAAAAGCACTCTACAGTTAGTTCATTTTAAATTGGATCTAGATACCCCTGTGATTATAGGCAGAAACAAATAAGGGACCCATGTGTAATTAACATAAATTAATAATTCCTCCAATTATAAACAACATGGAACTTCTTTAAAAGGATAAACAAGAAGTTATGACAAATATTTCTTGATAAAAAGTACAAAGAAGTGGCAGAAGATGCTGCTTCTTTTTCCCCCAGTGCTGCCTGACACATCGGATGTTTCCAACCTTTTCTGTTTTTAGAGTCACAGAGTCAGTGTGGAAATGGGCCATTCAGCCTATGGTATACATGCTGATCTGTGGGCACACATTGTATTCATTGCATCTTCCAGCACTCGGCCCAGAGCCTTCAAAGTCTGAGCAATTTAATGCTCGTCTGGAAGCCACTTAGATTCTATCATCAACTCTGCTTCCAACACTCTTAAAATTTACAATGTTTTTAATAAGTAATCATGAACTCAGATGTAGTACACTGGTTACAGGACCTGCTTCAGACAGGGATATGGATTCTACCAAAGCATTAATCTGAAACTTTGGCTTGGTTTATTGGAAGTAATTTAGCAGGAAAGCAAGATCGTAGTAACATGGATCTTAACAAAAAATGTCCTTTAGTTAACTATTTAAAATGGTGTAACTTCATTTCGATCATTGTTTATTAGGGTTCTATTCATTATGAATTACAACAATTACTTCCTCAAGCAAGTAACCCATTAACTTTGTGTCTGGTGTCCCTGAGATGACGTTTGTTCTGTGTTGGTTCAAGGGGAAGTGCACTGGCACATTAAGCAGAGCTCCTGCCTTACAATTTCAGTGACTCTGGTGCTGCCTGTGTGGAATTTGCATGTTCTTCCTGCGACTGTCTGGTTTACCCAGTTCTCCCAAAGATGGGCAGGTGATTTGGCTGCTCTAGATAGTCCATAGAAGCTGGGGGGAAATTGGTAGGACTGCGAGGAGACCAAGTTACATGGAAAATTAGTGAAGTGATTGGATTGTTCGATGAGCCAGCACAAATTTGATAAGCCAAATGTCCTCCTTCTGTTTTATGAGTTGACATGGGAACAAGCACACTGCAGAACAATGTTGTTCTGCCTGTTGAGTCTATGCCCGCAGAGGGATCCCTGTAGTCCCGATTAGTTCCCACTCAAGTGATTGTCCACTTCAGAGTGACAATCTTCTCAGTATTACTGCATTTTCACAATTCGTCTTCTTTTACAAATTGGTTGTTTGTCCGTCTTTGTTCATGTAGAGTTCTTTATAAACTCTATTAAATGTCTTTACTTTCCTGTAAATTCCTGCAAGAAAATGAATCTCAGGGTAGTATATGGTGACATATACATACCTGGGTAATAAATTTACTTTGACTTGAATTTGAATTCCTTTTTACAAATACCAATTGAAGTCCATTTTCCTTCACATTTTGCTGGTACCACATGCTCATCGCTCCATATGGCATTCGCTGCACTTCACTGCACTGAGGTTGAGGCTGTGGGTCTGTTCCGGCTGCTCCAGGCCCAGGCTTCGTGACTGCGAGCTCCACATTGTTCTGTTCTGCTGTGTGATGAGCTGAAGCTGACGCTGTGGGCCTACCCCAGGCTTCGTGTCTATGGACTCACCTTTGCTCTGACTACTGTTGCTTGTATGATTTGTATTTCTTTTCTCTATATGAGCATTCCTAATGGACATTGAACCCGTGAACACTACCTCACTTCTTTATTATTTTTGTTTTTGCATTACTATTTCAACTTAACTCCTTAATATATATATAGTTACAGTAACATTTATTTTTTATTTTATATATATATATATAATGTATTGTATTGCACTGCTGCTGCTAGCTTAACAAACTTCATGACCTGTGCCTGTGATATTAAACCTGATTCTGATTCTGATTCTAGCTGTTTGTTGGTCTTTTTTAATTGGGTTCTGTTGGGTTTTTTTTTGTTCTATGGTTGCCTATAAGGAGATGAATCTCAAGGTTGTATATTGTATACATAATATGATTATAAATGTCCTTTGAACTTTATCTCCAGTCCTTGAATTACCTGCCAACATGATCAACTTCCCTCTCTTTCCCCTCTTTAAACCAGGAACCTAAACATTCTTCAATCCCATCTCAGTCATCCTTGTTTTGAGGTGAACACCATCTTTTAGCATTCCTCATCACTGGAACCATTCCAGTTAACACTCGACCTTTTTTTTTCCCAAAGTGCATCGAATCTTACCACAAAACACAATTTGCTAATGCTTCCGAGAACAAAGCAAAAATGCCGGAAGCATTGAACGCAGAAAATACTGGAAATACTCAAGATCAGAATCAGATTTATTATTACTGATATATGTAGTGAAATCTGTGGTTTGTGCCAGTGGGTCATGTAATATATATAATAGTGACATGCGTTAAGAAATATAAATAAATCCATAAGTAGCACAAAATACTGAAGTACTGTTCATGGATTCATGGGCTGTTCAAAAACCTCATTGCGGAGGAAAAGTAGCTGTTCTTAAATCGGTGAGTGTGTATCTTCTGTGCCTCCTCCCTGATGGTAGTAATAAGAAGAGGGCATGTTCTGGATGATGAGGGTCCTTAATGATGGAGGACACCTTACTGAGGAGATGTCCTCAAATGCTGGGGAGGATGGTGCCCATGATGGAGATCACTGTCTCTTTCACCCTCTGCAACTTTTGCCAGTCCTGTGCCTTGGTGTATCCATCCCAGCTGGGCATGCAACCAGTCAGAATGCCTTCAAAGGTACATCTGTAGAAATTTCCTGGAGTCTGGCATACCAGATCTCCTCAAAATCCTAATGAAATATGGCTGTTGATGTGCCCTCTTCATAATTGCACCAATATATTGAGCCTAGTATAGATCCTGAAAGAAGTTGACTCTCAGAGAAGCTGGTCACCCTTTCTACTGCTGACCCCTCAATGAGGACTGACGAGTGTTCTCCCTACTTGCCATTCCCAACGTCCAAAATCAATTCCTTGGTCTTACTGACATAGAGTACAAGGTTACTATTGTGACACCAACAATTGGTCAATAGGTCAGATAGCATCTATGGAGAGAGAAGTAGAATATTAATGTCTTTCATCAGATTGTATCAGTGATAAATGTTTAACTCATGCAAATGTGGTACCTTAATATTCCAGATGAATGGTCTTCACCCAAACATTCACCATCCATTTATCTCCAGAGATGCCGCCTGAAGTATTAAGTTTCTCCAACATTTATTTGTCCTCCGGATTCCAGCACTTGCAATGCCCTGCATCTCAATTCTATTCTTAGATTCCATAGTTTTATGGTCTTATGGTCAACATTCCCACTCATTCCACATATGTGTATACATAAGGCTAGTGTTCCATATCTCATAGAATGCCGTAGAAGTACACACAGTAGCAACTTTATTAGGACACCTGTATACCTGTATACCTGCTCGTTAATGCAATTATCTAATCGGCCAAATATATAACAGCAACTCACGTAGACATGGTCAAGAGGTTCAGTTGTTCAGACCAAGTGTCAGGATGGGGTAGAAATGTGATGTAAGTGACCTTGGCTGTGGAATGATTGTTGGTGCCAGATGGGGTGGTTTGAGGATCTCAGAAACTGCTGATCTCCTGGGATTTTCACACACAATAGTCTCTAAAGTTTACAGAGAATGGTGTGAGAAACATGTAAAACATCCTGTGAATGACGTATCTGTGGGCAAAAAGGCCTTGATGAGAGAGGTCGGAGGAGAATGACCAGACTGATTTGAGCTTACGAGAAGCCAAAAATAACTCGAATAACCACACTTTCGAACGGGGTGTGCAGAAGACCATTTATGAAAGCACGGAATGAAGAGCCTTCAAGCAGGTGGTTACAGCATCAGCAGAAGACCATAAGCATACACTCAGTGGCCACTTTACTAGATACAGGAGGTACTCTGAGTGTATTTATAATAACAACTATTTGCATCGTACCTGTCAAGCAATATCCAGTCATTTGTCTGGTCTGAAATTCCTGTGCACAAAATAGCTGTTGCTACATTATAAGTAAATGTGGTTTAAGCATTAATTAACTCAAAATGCTGTCCCTCCTTGATTTAGGATGTTATTTGTGTTTATAATTACTGCTAATGGTATAATTATTGTCAGGCATTTTTATTTGATCAGTACAACTTACTTGTCAGCGCAATACACACAAAATGCTTAAAGCATCAGGCAGCATCCGTGGAGGGAAGTCAAGTCAATGTTTTGTACTGAGACCATTCATCAGGTCCTGACTGAAGAGTCTTGGCTGAACCCTCAATTATTCATTTCCCTCCATAAATGCTGCCTGATGTACTGAGTTCCTCCAGCTGTGTGCGTGCATTGCTCCAATCTGCAGAATCTCTTTTATCTCCTAACTTGCTAGAAATCTGGCCATTAAAGCTACATCCTTAACGTATCCCCCAACAATAAGGTCACCAAAGAATTCTGAGGCGGAGATCACTGCAATGAATCATTCTTGCCTGCTCTATTGAAGAGAATTCTCTTTTATTCTATTGAATTCTATTGAATGAATTCTCTTTTCAAAATAAATATATAGAATAAAATCAACTTTACTTTCTTTTGCTATCAGATAACACAACACACAAAGAAAGCGATGGTTTTATATTCAGCAATGAAGATATTAATATTCTCTTTCAATTGCATCACCTTTGTAAGTATATAAATGAATATTTTACTTGAAGTTCTTGTGCTACAGATTGGTGCAACATTATTGATAGACTGAAAGAGGGACAAAGTGGTATGATGCCCAGTTGTACAGTAAGCTATGCAAAGTGAGTCGATACTAAGCATAATCTTCCTGAAAATTCTGAGAAAACTCAGCAAGAAAAGTGCCCTTTAAACTTGTTTCCCTCACAGGAAATCCAGCATTAGGGGCATTATCTCCCAATAAGATACCATCCATTAATGATGGAGAGGAGGATGAATTCCATCTCCCTGGTCATGATTCCATCTACAATGCAGAGTTGTGTAGGCATTGGTTATGTTCCAGAGTCAGGCTGACAGGTCACTGGGCCGTAAATTAGTCCTGGTCTATGGAAAGCAAGCAGGGCCGTGGAACTGAGACCGAATCAGCCGTTATCCTGTTAAACGTCTGAGTGGTCTAATCCTACAGCTATTCCAACTGAAAACAACAGGATTGAGAAGGAGCCCGCTGTCAAGATTAGCATGTAGAACTTTTTTTTTGCTTTTTCCTTGTAGGTTAACTTTCCGAAGCTTACTTGTAATTTTTTTTTATAATCACCTATATACATGTAACAGTTCAGTGAATTTTCCAGTAGTTATGGCACAGTTTTTCCAGAAGCTTTTTAGTTTCCTGTCACCCAAGCCAGGCAATTTGATGGGTTAATTGTTGTCACTGGAAGTTTTGTTGTCTCTGATTGGAGCACGAGGTGACCATAACTGCATTTTCATCCGTTTTGTCTTTATTTTCTTGATGCTGCTTCTACTTGTTACGCTTTGCTCTTTGCTCAGCACACCAAAATTATTTAGGAATTAGTTTTATGCCTCATTCTTGCCTTCTGAAGAGACCTTGGACTGCAGAAGCATCAGGACCTAACGTGTCCTAAAAGATCAGGTATTCATGACGGAATGTAATTCACCAGCACATGACTATGGACTACTACCTCGATATTTCAACCAGCAGATCGATTACAATTTAGCTCCTTACAGCAAATTTAGCGTGCTTGGTTTTGATTTCCCAATGCCTCTACACTGTCCGTGGTAGAGGGAATCATGATCAGGTAGATGGAATTCATCCTCCTTTCCATTGTTAATTGATGGTCCCTTATTGGGAGATAATAACCCTAATGCTGGATTTCCCATGAGGGAAATATATTTAAGCACTTCCGCTGCCAAAATTCCTCAGAATTTGGCATTAATCTATTTGTAGATTTGATTTGAATGGAATATCTTTTATTTGTTTCTAAGTCATCGAGCCTGACTCTTCAGTGCTGCAGTGAGGAGGAGCAGCTCTGTCCCCTGTATCAAACACGAACTCAGTCCACCCTCCCAGGTGAATTTGAAGAACTCCATGTGACAGCTATAAAGAAAAAGAGAAGGCAAATTACTCCCAGTGTGAGGATCCTTATCCCCACAGCCAACATGCATCCCTCATTTGATATCCAACTGTTACTGTTGGTGTGAGATCACCCTGCGCACAAAATGGCTGCCACATTTCTCACGTGTCTCTCCATTGGCTCCAAAGTGTATTTGGAGACATTACGAAAATCAAACTGTAAATGCAAGTCTTTCCTCATGATGTGAATGACCTCTCTAAGCTAGAAACGAATACTCGTGTAAAAACACAAATCTTTTTCAGTGGTAAAGATTTTGTCTTTTCCAGATGGGAGGAACTGCCTTATTTGGAATGGGAGTCTGGATTAAAGTGGATGCTGGATATGTATTTGTAATCCTGTGGAACATATCAGTGCCCCTGAGGGTGGTAGAGAATGTATCGTACCTCTGCATTTTAATAGGTTCGCTGTTAATCATCATTGGCTTCCTGGCGTGTTACGGGGCACGGAAAGAAAACAAGTACATGTTGCTGACAGTGAGTATAGCGTTCTCTGATGCATCTTTTCTTGAGCAGCTCTCAGTTCAGCTAGCGGCTTAATCTAGGGGAAAGTAGCCTCCGGCCTGACCAAACTTAAGAAATCTTGTTTGTGTGGATGCTGCATGATGTGTTCCCCGTTACAAATCAGTACCCCGAAATAACAGACAGTGCATGATACGTGATTAAATGACTGATTTTTATAATTTTTAATTTGACTATATGGTTAGTAAAGAAACAAAAAAATGGGGACCATTCTCATTAAACAGTCTAATGCGCAAAGGTTGGAGCTCACGGTTCATTTGTTCCCCGTCTACCTCCTCTGAGCGTAGCGACCCTCAGACCCTCGCTCCAAGTCCACTCCGTCTGGCGGTCTACCAACTCTCCCCATTCGCAACTTCTCCCCCCATCTCTCCCCGACAGAAGTCCCTGCTCCCAGACCCACAAGAAAGAACAGCATGCCTCTCACTGGATGGCTTACAACCCAAAGCCCCGTTATCACGAGTCATAACCCAAACATTGCTGCTACAGAGGAACCATTACCTCAGCAGCGAAACCTTACAAGTTCAGGAACAGTCATTACCCCTCAGCTATCAGATTCCTGGATTGGAGTAGATAACTTCACTCACCTCAGCACTGAACTAATTCCACAACCTATGGGTTTATTTTCAAGGACTCTGCAATCTCATGTCCTTAATATTCAGTTATTACATATTATTACTTTGCTATTTTAATTCATTTTTGTGCTTGCACAGTCTGTTGTCTTTTGCACATTAGTCACTCGTCCACATTTGTTTCACTGATTCTGTTGTGTTTATTTGCATTTTCTGTGAATGCCCACAAGAAAATGAATCTCAGTGTAGTATATAGTGACATAAATGAACTTAGATAACAAATATACTTTGAACTTTGGTTGAATTGGTTGGTATTGGCATTGGTCTAACATGCACTAACAGTGAAAATCTTGTCTTGACACAGTGCATTGGCCGAGAAAAAGATGAAACAATAACAATGGAGAATAAAGTGTAAAACTGAACAAAAAAAGAGCAGCACAGGAAAATGATAAAGTTTACCTTATCAGAACAAGATGGATTGTGAGGCCAACAGTCCATCGTATCGTACAAGAGCTCCATTCAAGAGTCGGGTTAGCTTTGGGATTGAAGTTGTCTTTGAGTTTGGTGTTATGTGCTTCTGGCTTTTGCATCTTGTGCCTAACACGAGAGGGGAGAAGAGAAAATATCTGGAAACGTTATGTGTCTTCATGGTCCACTGTATTACTGTAATCACTTCAGAATAATGTAAGTCAGGTCAGAAATAAGTAGATTATATAGTTCTTAAAGAAAGCCAAAACCATAGCAGCATGGGAGTATAGTGGAAGCATAACCCTGTTACAGCTGACCTGGGTTCAATTCCATCGCTAGCTGTAAATCATTCTCCCAGTGACCATGTGCATTTCCTCCAGGCGTTCTGTTTCCCTCCCACATTCCAAACTCTATTCCGTTAATTAATCACATGGGTGTATTGAGTCGGCACGGAACTGTATCCCAAAATAAAATAAATAGAATAAAACACAACGTGCTTGAGTTGGTAGGTAAATTGCTGCTGTTGTGTAGGCTTTGGAGAGGGTGGAGGTAGAGGTAAGTGTGGGATTTGCCTTCCACCTACTTTCTTGGTGTTCAGTGCAGGATCCTGTTAAAGCTGCAAATGTGACAGATACACGCACCTTGAATTAAAATCTGTTTCTTTCTTACAAAATGTACAAACTTGTTACTTGGAAGTACTTTGAATTCATAAGATACCATTAGAAACGCAAACAGAATTGCTGATTTTTTCTATTTCTCCCTCCAGTTCTTCTTGATCATGCTCGTGATCTTCCTGGCTCAGCTTGTGGCTGGTATGACTTTCATGCTGTTTTCGAGCCTGGTAAGGGTCTTTGAAGTGAATGATTCTCTGATAAGGAAGTGATATCTGACAGGAAAAGAAATCTATTTAAGGATAGAGGATCAAGAATCAGCTCATGTCTGCCATGTACGTACAGTTACACGTGTTTGGAACTTGCTGTGGTGTGTTGGCAGGACATCCAACAAAAAACAAAATTCAAAAAGGATAAATAAGGAAGAATTATATAAAATAAATTTAGAGTATAAAGTACAGATATGGAATAAATATATAAATACCAACAATTATTTCTAATATAAACAGCGTTATTTTAGGTGCTTACAGTGCAGTGTAATTACTAAGGTGATAGCTGGAAGATGGGTGGACAGGATGACTAGAATGGTTGATCAGATTCGGCGATGCAGGTAAAGGTTGAATGAGAAATCCCACAGGGGTGTTGTGGCTTCAATGTGCTGAAGTTTGTCTGCTGGTGTACGTTGAGTTAGCTGTTCTTACTGAAGCTAACATTTAAGCAATTTCCGTCGCCTTTGGTGCGGAGGAGAAGGGAAGGGATTACAATTTGCTTTCTTCTTGTAAGTGCAAACCTGTCAGATATGAGCGGCTGTAATCTGGTATGGATAAACCAACTAATAATCCGGGTCAGTATTCACTCAGGAATAAACATTTCATTCTGAAAGATTCTTATATTTGATTACTGGTGAGCAAGGGAGAGGATTCCTCAGGTGTAAGTGCATTTGGAAAAGGAGGCAAGGGAAGAGTGATGACAGTTGGCCAAAAAACAAAACCATGCCGTTGTTCTCTGGGCAACATAGGCACACTCAGAGCTGTATCTGAGATCCAGGCTCAACCCTGACCTTTTATTTATTCATTTGTTTGTTTATTTTTAGAGATACAGCATGATGACAGGACCATCGAGCCCATTGCCAAATTACACCCGTGTGACCAACTAATGCACTAACCCATGTGACTTTGGAATGTGGGAGGAAACCTATGCTATCACAAGGAGAATGTACAAACTCCTTACAGGCGATGGTGGGAAATGTCTGTGTGGAAATTGCATGCACTCCTTGTGAATATTTACCTTCCAGGTGCTTTGGTTTTCTCCCAAATCCCAAAGTGTTTGTGTGTGTGTGTGTGTGTGTGTGTGTGTGTGTGTGTGTGTGTGTGTGTGTGTGTGTGTGTGTGTGTGTGTGTGTGTGTGTGTGTGTGTGTGTGTGTGTGTGTGTGAGTGTGTGTGTGTGTGTATGTAGTGAACTAAAGGGGTAGTTCACGAGAACGTGTGGAGAATGAGAAAAGGATTTAAAGTCAGTCAGTGGTTGACAGATATGATGGACAGAGAGGGCCAAAAGGGTCCGATTCACCTGATTCCAAGCTCGCTTTCTCTGTGACTTGTGACTCTATATACAGTACTTGATAAACCTTATCAACAGACTAAATTATTTTGCAAATTCAGCTTACCATTTAATCTCAAACAATTTCTGTGATAGCATGGAGTATTTTGTATTCCTTAATTCTAGATTTTGAAATTCAGATCTCATTAATATATTTTCTATGGTTTAGTTCATATGGATCCTAATCTTAGGATTTTCTCTGTGAATCTATGGGTTTACAAAGTTTATTCAATGACTACAATATCACAATAACATTTATACAATACCCAATCTCCTCTCTCTCCGGTTCTCCTTCCCCTCTTTTCTTTCTTCCATGGCCTTCTGTCCTCTCCAATTAGATCACCCCTCCTCCAGCCCTGTATCTCTCTCACCAATCAACTTCCCAGCTCTTTACTTCATCCCTCCCCCTCCCGGTTTCACCTACCACTTGTGTTTCTCCCTCCCTTTCCCCCACGTTTTAAATCTACTCCTCATCTTTCTTTTTCTCCAGTCTTGCTGAAGAGTCTCGGTCTGAAGCATCAACTGTACTCTTTTCCATAGATGCTGCCTGGCCTGCTGAGTTCCTCCGGCATTTTGTGTGTGTTGATATGATACTCAAGACTACATTAAGCAATACCATTACAACAACACTCTTAAGTCCCTGATGGTCCCATCACCCCTGGAAACCCCCTCAATACACCTGCTGATACCAGACACTCATTCTCCAGGGGCTGGGGCCTTGGGTGTAACCTCAAAAGAGGGGACGGTTATCGGATCAGGCTGGACACGCCGCTACCCAAAGCACATGACCGAAACTGATTTAATTGTGAGATTTTATCAGTGAACTATATCACAAAGGATACTAACAGATAAAAATAAACAACATGAAGTATCAGAAACTCGGTTGTCATAGCTGAAGTTGTAGATTACCTCCGTGACTATGATATTTTGTGGAATATGCCTCAATTAAATGGCCAACAAGCAGAATGCTGAGATTAAATCTACTCTTAGTTGTCGATTTACTTGGTACCTCCTGTACCTAATACAGTGACCATTGTGTGTATGTCAGTGGCCATCTGCTGCTGTAGGCTGTTCACTTCAAGTTTCGATGTGTTGTGCATTCAGCAATGTTCATCTACACACTACTGTTGTAACGTGTGGTTATCCAAGTTACTGCTACCTTCCCATCTTCTTGAACCCGTCTGGCCATTCTCCACTGACCCCTCGCTTTAGCAGTGTATTTTTGCCCACAGAACTCCACTGGATGTTTTTCTGTTTTTTGTTCCCTTCTCTATGAATTCTAGACACTGTTGTGCGTGAAAATCACAGGCAATTAGCAGTTTCTGAGATACTTAAACCGCCCCATCTAGCACAAACAAACATTCCACGGTCAAAGCCAATTAGATCCCATTTCTTTCCCCATTCTGATGTTTGGTCTGCATTCTTTTATGCATTGGGTTGCTAACGTCTGATTTGCCGATCAGCTATTTGCATTACTGAGCAGGTGTACAGGTGTACTTAATGAAGTGACCGCTGGGTGTATAATGCAGGGGCTTCCTATAAATATACCTCTGAGAGGTTTTGAGAAATTCCTTATGTTCACAGGTTCAACTTTTCACTTGATTCTTTATCACTCTGTTTTCCAGTCTGAAGTGTTAATGGACCATATTCAAAATTGGTTCCAGAAGTTCATTAAAAATGACTACGGTAGAGATAAGGAGATAACTGACACATTTGATAGTCTGATGCAAAAGGTAAGTAGTGAGACACATATTTTCTTAAAATTGCTAACAGTAAAATGCTGCAGATATTGGAAAACTGATAGAGAGCAAAAGCTAACAAATTCCCCTACTGGAGGGGAATCCAAATTTCCGGGTCATTTGAACTGGGAAAATTGCAACTTCAGTAAAATATAAAACACAGAGGAAGGGTTGAAGGGCAAAAGTGGTCAGTGAGAGGGCAGAGTCCAGCAGAGATTGTGTGAAGGGTGTTTGAGACTTCGGTGAAAGGGGAGCAGGCGTACACAGGAGAATGGAGAGCTCTCTAATCACAAGGTGAGAAGAAGAGTATGAATTCTGTAGATTTAAAATACCAGACTGGAGATGCTCAACATCTGTAAGTAAGTAATTAAGTGCTGAGCCCAGAGCGGTTTATATTCCCTTCAGAATCAGTAATATATGTCATGAGATTTTCTTCAGGACGGTTGTACAGTGCACAACATGAAATGTACTATAAATCATGTTAAGAAATATATATTTATAAAGATAAATAAATAGTGCAGAAATCTGATAGCGGAAGGGAGGGAGCTGTTCCTGAAACATGGAGAGTGTGTCTTCAGGCTCCTGTACCTCCTCCTTGATGGTAATAATGAGAAGTCCTGGTTTGGTGGGGGCCCTTAGTATTTCCGATTTTCAGCATCCGCAGTAGTCTAGTTAGGCTCCTAGAGTTATCAAAGTGAGTTTTGTTTTTCTGTATACTTTGTTGGGCAGAAATTTTCACCACGGAAATATGAGTTGCCCTGTCCACAAGAACACGCAGATGGTTGCATCATGAAAGAGCTTCATCAACCACAGCATTACTCTTCAGTTGATCATGGTTTACAAAGTAAAGGCCCTCACTTGGATGTGAATGGATGAAACCCAGTAAGCCGCCAGAGAAACATAAAAATAAATGCAGCACATGCTGGAAATTCTCTGTGGGGGAGAACCAAAATCGGATCGGACACCTTTCATCAGAACATAGATAATGGAAATGACAGCACAGTACAGGCCCTTTGGCCCATGATGTTGTGCCAACATCTTAATCTACTTTAAGGTCAATCTAACCCTTCCCTTCCACATAGCCCTCCATTTTTCTATCAATCATGTTTCTATCTAAGGATCTTTGAAATATTCCTAATGCAGGGGTTCCCAACCTTTTCTGTACTATGGGCCCTTACCAGTAACCAAAGGGTCTGTGGACTCCAGGCTGGGTACCCCTGCCCTAATGTACATAATCAGCTTCTACCACTACTCCTGACAGGGTATTCTATCCTCCACCATTCTCTGTCTAAAAACCCTACCCCTGATGTCCCTCCCCCTCCCTCCCTGCTCATTCTTTCCTCCAATCCCCATAAAATTATGCCCCCTCGTATTAGCCATTTCTGCCCTAGGGTAAAAGCCTCTGGCTATCCACTTAATCTATTCCTTTTATCATCTTGTACACCTCTAGCAGGTCACTCCTCATCCTCCTCCACACCTAGGAGGAAAGTCCTAGCTCCTGAACTGACCCTCCTAAGACAAGCCCTCTAATCCAGGCAGCATCCTGGCAATATCTCTGCACCCACCCAAATGCTTTCATATCCTTCCTATAATGTGGTAAGTTTGGAATAAAACAAACTTTCAGCTTCCGGGGTAATGAGGCGAACAAGGAAGAGGAGAGGGTGGAGACGAGGGGAATCTGAGTGACGGTGGTGCTGACTCAGAGGCTGGACAGTGCTCGTGAATGACAAGAAGGAGGTCTGATGATGACTAAGTAGGAAAAGAGGAATGAAGTCGGAGATTACTCCAAGATGAGAAAAAGAAAATACTCAATGCAGGTACTGACTTTCTGGAACAGTTGTGTTCAATGTAAGTGCTTTCCTAATGCTTTACATTGACCTGGAGCTCATGCTCAGCTTACTGGAGCCCTAAGTGACTTTCACAGATCTCAGGTGCCTTGGTCAAAGTCAGAGTTCCCTAACACATTCTTTAGCCTGTCACTTGCAACTTTCAGGGGAAAAATAGTTCCAGCTGGTTTCTTTTTTAGTCATGTTATGTTAAAACACAATTTCTAAAACATAAATACATCCCACTTCCTTTAGCTAATCACAAGAAGGCAATGCCCAGGGACGAGAATGAGGAGGTCACGTCCTGGTGCAATAGATATGCATTGGGCATGTGATTACAGAAATAATATATATATATATATACAGTAATTTATAGTACCTTTCTGTATTGTGCATTGTTCTTGTCCCAAAACCAACAAATTACACAACGTATGTCAGTGGCGTTAATACTGATTCTGACCGAGAACAAATAATGCATGATTTTCACTCCCAACTCTCTCAGCTTCTTTAGAAATCTTAGATAACAGAAAATGAGGCAGTGCAGACAAAAATGCTGCAGGAACTCACTAGGTCAGGCAGAATCTAGGGAAATGAATAAACAGTGGACATTTCGGGCTGAGACCCTTCTTCAGGACTGAGAAGGAAGGTTCAGGGTCAGTTTGGAAGCTAGATAGAAGGTTGATTAGTGAAGCCAGGTGGTGGGAAAAGTCAAGGGCTAGAGATGTAGGAATCTGATAGGAGAGGCGAGAGGACTGCAGGAGGGAGGGAAGAAGGGTGGGGAGAGGACCCACGGAGAAGTGATAAGCAAGTGAGAAGAATTAAAAGGTCAGAGTGAGGAATAGAGGAAGAGGGGTGGGGGGGGGAATTTTTTTTTTAACAGGGCAGAGAAATCTATATCCATGCCATCAGGTTGAAGGCTACCCAGCCGGAAAACAAGATGTTGCTCCTCCACCCTGAGGGTGGCTTCTTCTTGGCACAAAAGGAGGTCGTGGGCCGACATTGTCAGAATGGGAATGGGAACCGGAATTAAAATGTCTGGCCACTGGGAAGGTCCGCTGGTGCCGGTTGGAACAGAAGGAGTCCTCCAATTTATGATGAATGAAAATTCTAACACTACAAATATCTTTAAATAAGCTAATTATTCAAATGTTTCTCCCTTCCAGTTCAGATGTTGTGGAATCATGGGCTATATCGATTTTGAAAACTCATATTTCACCAACACTACAAATACTTACCCCGGATCATGCTGCTTCAGTTCTGGTCCTTGCATTATACCTCATAGGGTGCAGGTACTGTATACATTTTTAACCCTTTAGAAATCTCTGGATACTGTGGATTCGTATTAATTAGATCATAAGGGAACAATGCATTTTGACCCAATTGAGTGGCTGCCTCCTATTAGCTTAAGGTTCATAGTAATTAAAAAGGTATAAAAAAAAGTTAAACCGCCATTTAACTGAGTAACAAGTTGTGCAATTAAATGCAGAACAAATTAGAACACTACTGAACACTACAGTGCTATAATACTGTGTTGTAGCGGCGTGCTACACGCAGCGCTAAAATTACGACACGGAGTCGGTAACTGCAGTCGAAGGAAAAAACTTTATTCGAAAACTTCAGCCTCACTTTTAAGCCTCTGTCAACCGGCCCCCCATGGCGCAGAGGCTCCAAAGCCCTGTGCTCACAAACCCCCGTAGGCTATCTAATTGTGAGTCGGTTCGGATGCGCCAGGAAATGGGTCGCCACAGTGTTATTGACGAGGAATTCATTCAGTGGATGTTGCTGTGTTCTTTTGACTATAAATGAACAAAATCAGCATAGACACCTAGTGTAGATAATAGACTGCCTTCATACTGCGCACTTGATAATTGCATCCTCCAAGTCTTCATCTTCATTGTATCATTCAAGGTGATTGTCGATACCTTCAAATTCTTTGTAGTTTCTAACTTGTTGAAGTGGTGAAATCATTTCATTTTCACCCTTGTCTGTTTCTGGCATCTCCAAGCCTGAATGCTTGCAATCTTAGTGAGCAAGACAGTTCTCTGTTGTCTTGCTATTTATTTCTTGCCAACTATCAGTGACAAACATTAATGCTTTTTGAACACAAATGCACACAACTGATGGTATTTAAAAACTCTTTGTTCTAAGCACGGTGTAGTGCCTGACAGTCACCTGAATGCACATGACTGGCACAAGTTAGAAACCTTGTGGCAACGTTCTCCGGTCCCGATTAAAGTGGTACAATGTCCCGAATAAGGGGAATCCCAGCTATTTTCTTGATTACTTCTTGTTCTTTAAGAGTTGTCCCAAATAAATGGCTGCCCCAATTAACGTCCCAATTAACTGATGGCCCAACTTGTATCCACTGAATTTGAATCTTCAAGGAAACTGTCATACTCTTTTAAAGGCCTTTGGTTAAAGCAGTGAAAAGCAGAGGCATTATCATCAATCATATCACTATTTTAATAATTAGAAACAAAAGAGAGTATGCAGTTGCTGTAAATCCAGAGTAGCAAGCATAAACTGCTGGAGGAACTCAGCAGGTCAGGCAGCATCTATGAAAATGAATAAACAGTTGACATTTTGGACAGAGACATTTCAAAGTTCGAAGCACAAAGTTGATTTATTATTGAAGTATAAATATGTCACATATACAACCCTGGGATTTGGTTTCTTGTGGGCATTCACAGTATGTACAAGGAAACACAATAGAATCAATAAAAAAACTACACCAACAAAGGTGAACAAACAATCAATGTGCAAAAGACACAAAGCTCTGCAAACAGAGAAAGGAAAAAAAAACTATAAATATTGAGAACACGAGATGAGGAATCCATGGGTTGTGGGAACAGTTCAGTGTGGAGGTGAGTGAAGTTGAGTGAAGTTATCCCCTTTGGTTCAAGAACTCAATGGCAGAGGCTCATTTACCTTCTTCCTGATGGCAGCCAGAAGAAGAGAGCAAGACCTGGATGGTGGGGGCCATTGATGATGGATATTGCTTTCCTTGACAGTGATCCTTGTATGGTATGCATCTTCCACCCATACATCAGATGTCTGTGCTAGATCAGAGCATCCCCATTGGTCACAGGATCCCACTGCTTTCCATTCATTTATCCTGCTGAAGGGTTTTGGCCCGAATTATCGACTACTTTTAACAGTCTCAGCCCCAAACATTGACTATTTATTCCTGTCCTTAGATGTTGCCTGAACTGCTGAGGTCCTCCACCATTTTGTGTGTGTTACTCTGTGTGTGTTTTCAGCATCTGCAGATTTCCTCTTGTTTGTGATCTGCAGGATTTCTTGAGCTTATATTCTCTTATTTGAAGACCCATCTACGCCAGAGGCTATTTATAATAGTTAATCAACCTATGTGGGCGGAAACCAAAGGAAACACCTGATTAAAAAGAAACTGTACGATGTCCACACCAACAGGTCAGCTGTGAACCTATGACACTGGAACTGTGTAGGAACCTGCACTAATGTGCAACCCCAGAGTTTCTGCTGTCGATTGAACCCACAATCTTCTGCCTCCAAACTAAGCCAAGGGTGAAAATCAGCCTTGTACAACATAGGAGTGGAAGTTTCCAGCTCAGTCCCATAATCTGTAGGTTAGCAGAGTTCATCCAAACTAAGAAAAAAAAACAAAAAGGATAAAAACAAAACTTGAAATCATCAAACCATTTGATGGCCTCATTGATCCCTTCAGTGTTTTACTGTTTAAAGTGAGGCTTAAACAAGGCAGTCTATTTTCACACAGAGGATGCACAAAACCAGAATGAAATCTTGACAAGTTAACCTAGTTCTTGCTGTTAGTGAATGATAATTGTAGACCAGGGAACAAGTGGGGTATTCTAGACAAAACCCATTTGATTCTTACATTTACCAGCACAGAACTTCATTACTTAAAGTCTCGTTCAAAACATGCTGCCAACAAGAATCCCTATGGTCCCACGTTGCAGCTCAAACCCACCATGTGACTCAGAGGCAAGAGCATCATCTTGAGCCAGTGCTACAGGAGGTGTGCGGAGCCTCGTTCAGGAAGGAGGCAGCGGGCTAACTGTAGTGCTCATCTCATCAGATCATGGGTTTTGTGAACAAAAGGCAGAATCAATCGGAACTATGATGAGTGCCACAGTTCTAACACTGACCTGGCAATCAGCCACTGAATGAAGTAAATATCTTTGACAAGAAGCAACCAATTCAGATCTTAAGGAGATCCATGTTAATGTTCCTCTTGAAAGAGTAGAAATGTGGCAAAGCTGAAAGATGATCCTCTTTCTGGGATGAGCCCAGTTTTTGCCCTATTAACTAATTAAGTGTTAACTTAATTCCAGTGGGGAGAGGGTCTCTGTGTAGTTTCATCAACCATCCTGAAATCCCTGGGAGACATAAAGCTTGGCAAGAGTTCTAGGATTCCTGAAATCTCGGCAGAAGTTCTCCTCAAAAACCTATCTCAGCCAGCGTCTGTCAATAGGTCCTGTTTTGTTTTAATTAAACCATCAAGAATGCAAGTGGTATACAGCTGGTTGGCACACTCTGGGCAAGAGTAGCTGGTACATTGGTGTTGCTCGCAGTTCACATCCCAGTTCCCTGTTCCTGACAATGGGAGCGCTGCCAGAAGCAGGCGATTGGAAATGCTTCCCTATCATACACCTCCTGCAATGTTTCCAGTTGTAGGATTTCTGTATTTTGATATCTTTTAAGGGAGGAAAAAGAGGGCAAGGAAATGAAGCCAAACAATTGAAATAATATTTTCTATTTCTTCCAGAGTTGCAATAACTTGTTACGGAACTTTCTGTGGAAAAACCTTACTCTGTTTGGTATGTTTGCCTTGGGAACAGCTCTATTTGAGGTAATGTATTACAGTCGCAAAGTGAAAATATTTACAGTGGAATATTGACTATGTGTGGCGCTAAGGGGATTAACTAATTAGATGGTACTCAGTGACTGATTTATTCAGCACCTCCAGTGCCTAATAAAGCGGCCACTCCACTGAGTGTATGCTTGTGGTCTTACGGTACTGTAGCCCATCCACTTCAAGGTCAACCTGTTGTGCATTTAGAGATACTGTTCTGCACACCGCTTTTGCAGCACACGATTATGTGAGTTATTGTAACCTTTCTGTCAGCTTGAACCAGTCTGGCCATTCTCCTCTGACCTCCCTCATTAACAAAGCATTTTCACCATGGAAATGATGCCCACTGTTCTCCATAAACTCAAGAGATTGTGGTCCATAAAAATCCTGGAATATCAGCAGTTTTTGAGATACTCAAACCACCCTGTCTGGCACCAAAAATCATTCTACAGTCAAAGACCCTTAGATCAAATTTCTTCCTCATTTTGATGTTTGGTCTGAAAACAACTGAACTCTTACACCATAAATACATGCTTTAATGCATTGAGTTGCTGTCACATGATTGGATGATTAGATATTTGCATTTACTGACCTAATAAAGTGGCCACCGAGTGCATGTCAACCCTGCATTCTCTCAAAGAAAGAAAGAAAGCAGTAGTGATTGGAAATGGTTAATATATAAAGAGGACTGATGTACATTTAATTGAAGGGAGCATTGTTAAGAAGTTTGAGGACAGTTCAGATATTGGCAGCGTAGCTTGTGATGAGAAAGGAAAGCTTAAACTGAGGAAGATATCGATTGGCTGTTGTAGTGGAGCAGAGGAGGCTGGGACACGGCTTGATGGAGATTCAGAAAGGCACAGCCAGAGTCGGATAATTAATGTAAGAGTTTTAAGGTGTGGGAGAAGATTTAAAACAGATCTGATATATACAGTCAGTGGTCACTTTATTAGGTACACCTGCTTGTTAATACAAATATCCGTCAGTGTTGAACCTTGAAGCGGGTGGGGACAGTGGCAGAAGATCACAAGCATATGTCCAGCGGGCATCTCACTAGGTACAAGTACAGTGACCACTAAGTGTAAACATTGATGTAGAACATTACAGCATAGTGGAGTCCCATGTTGTTTTGCCAACATTTTAACCTACTCTCAGATCAATCTAACCCTTCCCTCCCACAAAGCCCTCCATCTTTCTATCAGCTATGTGCCTATCAAAGAGTTTCTTAAATGACTCTAAAGTATCTGCCTCTACCAGAACCCCTGGCAGGGCATTCCACACACTCAGCACTCCCTGTGTTTAAAAAAAACTCACCTCTGACAGCCCTCCTATACTCCCTTCCTTCATATTAGCCATTTACACCCAAGGAAAGCATATCTGGCTTTCCACTCGATCTATGCCTACAATCATCTTGGATCATCCTCCTTCACTCCAAAGAGAAAAGCCTAGCCTGCTCAACCATTCCTCATAAGGCGTGCTCTCTAACCAGGCAGCATCCTGATAAATCTCCTCCGCACCCTCTCTAAAGCTTCCTATAATGAGGTGACCAGAATATTCCAAGTGTGGTCTAACCAGGATTTTATAGAGATGTAAAATTATCTTGCGGCTCTTGAACTCAATCCCCCAGCTAACGAAGGAAAACACACCACATGACTTACTTATTTGGGCCTTTAGCTCCTCAGTGGAGCATAGGACTTCGATGACTGCGTCTCTCCATCATCCTTGGAAGCTGGTAGCATAGTTCATCAACACATCCATTGTGCGGTGGATTGGCCTGTACAGCATCACCATCTCTATCTAAGAAGTTAATTTTTAAAAAGAGAGTATTTGGTATTTGACATTAGCTTCTAGAGGAGGTGGTGTAAGAATGTTTAAGAGGCAATAGGACTAGTACTTGAATGAACAGGGCATAAGTGGATCTCGAATTAATGCAGGGAAGTGGGAATAGTATAGATAAACATGGTGGTTGGCATAGATGTGGTGGGCTCTAGGGCCTGTTTCTATGTTGCACCGTTCCATGATTATGACTAGTCAGGCAGACAAGAAAATGACAATGGAATTGAGCCTGGAGAAGGGAGGGTCATACAGTCTTAACATGGACAAAGGATCTTCTACCCAACAGGCCATGGCAACTGCATGGAACAGTTGCCTCTCAGGTCCATTCTAAATCTTACCCCTCTCTCTCTAAACCTACGCCCCTTAGTTTTGGACTCCACTACCCCGGGAAAAGATAGTTAATGCCCACCCTATTTATGCCTCTCATAAGTTTAAAGCACTTGCATGAGTTTGCTCTGTTTCCTCCTTCATTTCAAAGAATAAAAACCTATCCAACACAAGCTCTCCCAATAACTCAGGCTCTCCAGTCCTGACAATATCCTTGTGAGCCTTTTCTGCACTCTTAACCACGAGAGGCAAAGCATCTGGGGAGGGTAAAGAAGCAAGAGAATAGTTCATCACTGATAAATGTAAAGGGAAAGTGTCCTGGGCGATGGGGGTCCTAAATGATGCATGTCACCCTTTTGAAACATCACTTTTTGGGCATGTCTTCGATGCTGGGAGGCTAGTGCCCATGATGGAGCTGGCCAAGTTTACAACTTTCTGCCACTTTTTTTTAATCCTCTGCAATAACTCTTCCACACCAGATGGTGGTGCACTCAGTTAGAATGCTCCCCATGGTACATCTGTAGATATTTGCGAGAGACGTACCAAATCTCCTCAAACTCTGAATGAAATATAGTCGCTGTTGTGGCTTTGCTGTAATTGCATTAATATGTTGGGCCCTGGATCGATCTTCAAAGTTGTTGACACTCAGGAACTTGAAGCTGTTCACCTATTCCACTGTTGATGCCCCAGTGAGGACTGGTGCCTCTTCTCTCGGCTTTCCCTTCCTGAAGTCCACAATCAATTCCTTAGTCTTACTGAAGTTGAGTGCAAGTTTGTTACTGTAACGCCACTCAACCAGCTGCTCCATCTCACGTCTTTATGCCTCCTCATCACCATCTGAAATTCTGCCAGCAATAGTTATGACATCGACAAATTTATAAATGGTGCTCAAGCTGTACCTAGTCCCACAGCTGTGGATGTAGCAAGAGAAGAGCAGTGGACTAAGTGGGCATCCTAGAGGTGCATCAATGTTAAAGGTCAGTGAGGAGGAGATGTCATTTCCAATCTGCACTGACTGTGGTCTCCCGATGACCAAGTCAAGAATCCATTTGCAGACTGAATCCAACAAGAATCCAGCTGTACAAAGGTCCAGTTTTTGGAGCTTGTTGGTTAGCACTGAGAGTATGATGGTGCTGTTTGCTGAAATCAATGAACTGCTTCATAAAAAGAGGTTTAAAGTGTTTACAGTGCAAAGCAGTGAAGGGCTGACTGGAATCAGATTAATTGCCCGGGGGGGGGGGGGAGCTTTTAAGGATGGGCACTGTCCTGCCAATACTTCTCCTGCTCATTTCTTTGTCCTGGCCACAGACAAGGCCTGCAGCGATGGTAGACCGCAGCCAAGGACCACTTGTGCTGATCTGACAGTTCACTGAAGTTTTTGTATATTTTGTGTATCTTTGCATGTCAATCAATAGAACACCAGCACAGCAATGTCTAGGATATTTAGGTTTAGTTGCAAGACTCAAAATAGAGAGAGGGGAAGCTTTACTAGTTCTAATGAGCTGTAATTTGGTTATGGCTAAAGAACTTCATACAGTTCTGGTCACCATATCACAGGCAGGATGTGTTTGTCTCAGAGAAAAGATTTTGAAGATATTCTCAAAGCTGAAGTCAATTAGTTGTGAAGAAACGCCAATTAGATTCAGTTTGTCTGTTGAATAATTTGTTGAATTTATAGATGAGGAAACCATGAGAAAAAATTAAGCCTCAAAGGTTATTGCCATGAGAGAAATTAACGTTTAGCTCATTGTACATTGTGGGTCTGCCACAGCCAAAACAGAGTTGGTGAGGAAGCTCTTCCCACTTCAATAGCTGACAGAACTCTAACACCAGTTTACAGGCTGAAATCTACTCACACATACAGTACTGTGTGAAACGTATATATATCTAAAGCGCTAAGACTTTTGTACGGTACAGTATTTGTCAACATAAAATAGAGAGAGCAAGATGGTAAATCTGGCAGGAGGAAATGATGTTGGGAATGTTGAGAGTGCAGTGCCACAGGAGGGATGTGGGACAGGTGGCAGAGGAGTGCCTGCAGAAGGGGGTGTCAGGGTACATACACACCCAGCCCCAAGCCCCAGCAAGGTCATTTGATTCCGAACCATTAGTTTATTGGTGACTATGCAATGTCTCTCGAGTGTTTCCCATTCCCTTCCCTCTCCCTTCCCCCTTTTCCCAACCATGATTCCCCTCTCCCTGCACCCTTCCCACTCTCAGTCCACAACAGAGACCCATATCAGAATCAGGTATATCATCATTCACATATGTCATGAAATTTGCTTTTTTATGGTGGCAGCTATACAGTGCAATACATAACATTACTACAGTACTATGCAAATGTTTTAGGCATCCTGGCTATATATATACACACACACACCTAAGACTTTTACATGAAATGGGCTGGTTGCTACTTCTTGGGTTTTCATTGGCACAATTGTCCTACATACAGACCAGGCCATTCATACAAATACCAAACCCACCTCACCCCCCCCCCTCCCACCCCACTCTACCCACCAGGCCAGCATTGGCTTTAATAACATGTAAACCTGGAGGTCTACATGTTATGTTTTCTTAAATTACAGTAACAATTAATGTATCTGGAATATGCTTTACTGGTAATAATGGTTTTATCTAAGATGTCTTCCATTGTTCTTGGGTCAATCCTCACTCAGAATTAATTTGCAACTCCACCTCCCTCTCTGTTGGTTTCACCGGAACTAACCCCCCCCCCCGCCACCAGTTACTGATCCACCTCTCATCCACCAGCCAGGAGTGCCCCAACTTTCTTCATGGGATCTGCATTGTGGGAAGGGTCTTCCACAACATGAGGCCTGATGAATAGCTTATGTCTAAGGTCTGTGGCAGTACTGATTTATGTTCCAAAGTTCCAAATTCTAAATTTCTAAGTAACTTCAGTATTAAAGTACATGTATGTCACCATATACAACCCTGAGATTTGTTTTTTTGCAGGCGTATTCAGTAAATCATAGAATCAATGAAAGACTGCCACCCAATAGGACAAACAACCAATGTGAAAAAGACAACAAATTGTGCAATAAACATCAAGAACAGGAGATGAAGAGTCCTTGAAAGTGAATCAATAGGTTGTGGGAACAGTTGAGGGGCAATAATTGTTCCTGAACCTGGTGATTCCTAAGGCTCCTGTACCTTCTTCCCGATGGCAACAGTGAGAGGAGAGCATGGCCTGGGTGGTGCTTGATGATAGATGCTGCTTCCCTGCGATAGCACTCCGCGCAGCTGTGCTCAGTGATGGAGAGGGTTTCGTCAGCAAGCACTTGTATAAAATAATCTTTCGCTTCCTTCATACTCCCCCATCAATTACATTATTTAACTTCTGCCCTATGATTCTTATCCAATTCATGTTCAAAGCTGTTGCTTGTTTCCAAAGGGATTTTGAGGACTTCAGGAATGAAACTATTCTAAGTGTTGAACTTATTAAGACATAAGTTTTAACTTATGTTGCTAACAATTAATGCATTTATTCTCAGCTATTTAAATATTCCAAAGAGGTTTCCTATGTGTTCAAAGTTTGATATATTTTAATGCCAACGGGTTTGGGGTTGATGTTCTTGTTGCTGTTTCCGTGATTAGTTTTTTTCTGCTCGTGCGGTTGGGGATGACGTTCTCGTTGCCGTTTACACGATTTGTTGGTTTTTGTGCGAGGGAGTGTTGATGTGTTTCTTTGAACAGCTTCCATGGTTTCTTTGTTTCATGGCTATCTGGAGAAGAAGCATCTCAGAGTTATACATTGCATACATTCTTTGATAATGATGTACCTTGAATCTTAAAGAGAGATGAGGTTTGGAAAGGGTGTCCCATCAGAACATGTCAGATTCTTGCAAATATACAAATTTGAATAATTCAGTCTAAATGGTTCAATCAGTAAACAATCATGTTCCATGGAATTGTTGTTGTTGTTCGTCCTTCGGAGTTGAAGACGACCATGACTTCTGTCAGGTGGAGGGTTTGTGACTGTGGGTCCGGAGGTGACTGGTGAGGCCAATCTGTGGGACACATGAGGGTAGGTGCTGCAGTGGAAGTGGAGGTAGCTCGAGCCCTGCGCGCATCGCGTTTCCTCTGAGCCTCTGCGGTGTGTCTGATTTCTGCTGCATGCGCTCCTTTAGTGGTCCTGCTCCACCAGGTTGGGCGGTCCAGAGCAAGTGATTCCCAGCTACTGGGATTGATGTTAAGGTCTTTGAGGGCCACTTCGAGACAGTCTTTGAAACGTTTCTTCTGCCCTCCAACTGAGAGCTTGCCCTGGCTCAGCTCTCCATACAGCAGCTGTTTTGGTAGTCGACTGTCAGACATCCTGACGACATGGCCAGCCCATCTGCCTTGGGCTTTCTGTAAGAGGGTGTAGACGCTGTGGGTGCTAGCCCGCTCCAGGACCTCCATGTCTGGGACTTTGTCCTGCCATCGTACGTGGAGAAGTCTGCGGAGGCAGCTGAAGTGGAAGTGGTTGAGCTGTTTAGTGTGTCTGCTGTAGGCAGTCCAGGTCTCGCTGGCATAGAGGAGGGTGGTGAGAACCACTGCTCGGTAGACCTTCAGCTTGGTGGTAAGGCTGAGTCCTCTCCGCTCCCATACATTCTCACGGAGTCTCCCAAAGGCGGCACTGGCTTTGGCAATACTGTTGCTGATCTCTGCATCTATGTTCACCGCTCGTGATAGAGTACTGCCCAGATAAGTAAAGCTGTCGACAGCTAGTAGCTTCTGCCCCTTTACTGTGATGTGTGGTTCCTGGTAGGGCTTTCCAGGTGCGGGCTGGTACATAACTTTGGTCTTTTTGCTGCTGATTGTAAATCCAAAGTTGTCACAGGCTCGTGAGAAGCAGTCCATTTCTCGCTGCATCTTCTGCTCTGTGCTGGCGTTGAGGGCGCAATCATCAGCGAATAAGAGGTCTCTGTCGACGGTCTCCTTTACCTTTGTAACAGCCTGTAGACGCCGGAGGTTGAATAGCCCATCACCAGTCCTGTATCTGACGTGTATACCATCCTGACAATCGTGGAAGGCATCATTCAGCATAGCAGAGAAGACCATGCTAAAGAGTGTAGGGGCGAGAACGCATCCTTGCTTCACACCATTCGTCACTGGGAAGGCTTCTGACTCGTCACCATCATCCAAAACTTTCACCATCATGCCATCATGGAACTGCCGAACAATCGTGATGAACCTGCTAGGGCAGCCAAACTTCACCATTATCTTCCATGAGCCATCTCTGCTGACCGTATCAAATGCCTTGGTCAGATCGACGAAGGTCATAAAGAGTTCGCTGTTCTGCTCTTGACGTTTTTCCTGGAGTTGGCGTGCAGCAAATATCATGTCAACAGTTCCACGCTCTCCACTGGCTTTCTGGGAGGAGACCTTGCTCAAGGTGTTGGAGAAGGTGATTAAGCAGGACGCGAGCCAAGATCTTCCCAGCTATGGACAGGAGGGAGATGCCTCGGTGATTATCACAAGACTGGCGGTTGCCTTTCCTCTCGTAGATGTGGACTATGCTGGAATCTTTCAACTGTTGCGGGACCTTTCCTTTGTTCCACATAGACTGGAAGAGCTCAGTCAGCTTCTGCATCATGAATGGGCCTCCTGCTTTGTAGACTTCAGCAGGGATTGCATCTGATCCTGGTGCTTTGCTACAAGAAAGCTGCCCAATGGCTTTTCTGACTTCTTCTGTCGGGAGGTTGTCAAGGTCCAGGTTGATCTCCACCTGAGGTAGGCGAGCAATGGCCTCATCATTGATTTCAGCAGGGCGGTTGAGGACCTGGTTGAAGTGTTCAGCCCATCTCTCCAAAATCTCTCCAAAATCTGCTTTTTCTCTGTCAGCAGCCGAGTCCCATCTGCGAGGAGCCAGCGGACTGAGGTCCATACATAGCCTTCAAAGCGTCGCTTTGTGTCGTGACTGTCTGCGTAGCCCTGGATCTCATCGGCCTTATTGCTGAACCAGACATCCTGCTTCTCACCGAGTTTCTTCTGCACTTTCTGTCTTGCACTGGTGAAGGCATCTGTCTTTGCTTGTGATGTGGGATCATTCTGGTGCGCTCTGAACAGTCGGTGTTTCTCTGACAACAGTGCCTGTATCTCCTCGTCATTCTCATCAAACCAGTCTTGATGTCTATGGATTGCTGGTCCGAGGTGTTCGAGATGCGGTTGACCGCATCTCTGAAAGCCGTCCACTGCTCTTCAATGCTGGTGTGGTCATCCTGGGGTGTGTCAAGCAGCCTGCTATCTAGGTCTTCACGAAATTCTTCTGCAACTACGCTGCTCTTCAGCTTGGAGACATTGAGCCTCTTTGCAGTCTTCTGACCTTGGGGTCTTCGCACAGGCAGGATGCAAAGTTTAAACTTGGACACTATGAGTCGATGATCCGTCCAGCAGTCGGCACCACACATGGCCTTTGTCACTCTCACGTCTTGCCAGTCCCTCTTTCTGGTGATGACATAGTCGATCAGATGCCAGTGCCTAGAGCGTGGATGCATCCAAGATGTCTTGTTACGGGTAGGGAGGCAGAATAGGGTGTTGGTGATGACAAGGTCATGCATAGCACATGTCTTGAGGAGCAGCAGCCCATTGCTGTTACACTTGCCAATACCATGTCTCCCAGGAATCCCTTCCCAGGTCCAATAATCTGTCCCCACTCTGGTGTTAAAGTCCCCGAGGACAATAAGCTTCTCTGACTGTGGGACTGCTGCTATGAGGGCGTCAAGTTCTTCATAGAACTTATCTTTGATGTCATCTGGGTTGGTCTTCGTTGGGGCATATGCGCTGATCAGCGTTGCACTCCTCTTATTGCCAAGTGGGAGCCGAAGCGTCATCAGGCGATCATTGATGCCCTCTGGAAGCTTGGCAAGTTTACGAGCGAGGTGGGATCAGATGGTAAATCCAACGCCAGCCTCTCGTCGTTCAGTGCTGCTGCGACTGCTCCAGAAGAAGGTGTACCCACCACCACATTCTGTAAGCTGGCCCTTGTCTGCTAGGCATGTTTTGCTGAGTGCTGCAATGTCCACGTTATAGTGGGCTAGTTCTTTGATGTCCAGTGCTGTTCTTCTTTCTGGTCTGACAGCCTTGGTGATGTCAAGCAGAGTTTGCATGTTCCATGTGCCAAGGTTGAGAACCTTCACTTTTGTCTTCTTTGTAGTTCGACCGCTGAGTGGGATCCCCGCCAGCTGCGGTGTGCTGGCCAGGGTAAGATGAAGCAGGCTATGTTTGAGGCACCTTTTCTAGCCCCCTTCCTCCATGGAGGTGAGCAGAGTGATTCCTAAAGAGGACTGTTCAGACACCCAGGGGGCTGCCGAGCTCCACTGCTGCTTCATTCCAGCGGAGAACGACCCAATGCCCTGGGCCGCCTGTGTGCAGGTTTGTGACTACAGCTTCCAGTGTATCCACACCTGCTGCTTCGCCACTCGCCCATCGCCACAGGACTTGAAGTTTTTTAGCGGAATGGGTTTGGAGTCGTGACTTGCGCTTGACTTGGATTAAAGTGAGGGAGAGTTGCGCAAATCGTCAGCCTCACTCTCTCGTCCCGACCTATCTGTATCCAGTTGCAAGACGGAGTCGAGATGGCTGGAGATAAGTCGGGATGCAGTGGATGGCTAGCAGTGTCCTACGTGTCTCACTTGCGCTCCACAACGCTTTGCTGGGTCCGCCTTTCTACTTGTTGGACCGTCAAGTGGTAGTCTCCTCCGCATAGTCCGCCGAATCCAGTCTTCGCACGCGTAGGTAGACAAGCCCTAACTCACCGAGGGTTTGAGGTCCATCGGCTACCCTCACCAGGTTTTGCCGGCCAGTCGAAGCCGTTGCCCGGGGTGTGGCCGCTGTTGCATGCAAACAGCTACGAGGAACCACTGGTCGGAGCTGAGTGTCAGGTGAGGACCAATGTGGACGAACTACTCAGAAGAGTACGACGTGTTCCCCGTCAGAGGTACTACCTCTCCCTGACACCCCATATACCCCTGTTCCATGGAATACCGTTCATAACACTCCAGAGGTGAAAATAGAGAAATATCTTCACCTCTTTTCTTGAGCTGTAAATCAATGATTTAGATGATGCTGGTGGCTGTGATGGAGGCGGAAACAATAGGGTCTTTTAAGAGACTCCTGGACAGGTATATGGAGCTTAGAAAAATAGGGGGCTATGGGTAAGCCTAGGTAGTTCTAAGGTAAGGACATGTTCAGCACAGCTTTGTGGGCCGAAGGGCCTGTATTGTCCTGTAGGTTTTCTATGTTTCTATGTGTCTTTGAATCAATGGCTTTTTTGCCAAGTTTGCAGGTGATATGAAGACGGGTGGAAGAGCAGGTAGTGTTGAGGAAACAGGTAGGCGCAGAAGGACTTAGACAGATTAGGAGAATGGGCAAGAAAGTAGCAAATGAAATACAATGTTGGAAAATACATGGTCATGTACTTTGGTAGTAGAAATAAATGTGCTGACTATTTTCTAAACAGGGAGAAAATCCAAAGGTCTGTGATGCAAAGGGACTTGAGTGTCCTTGTGCAGAATACCCTAAAAGTTAACTTGTAGGTTGAGTTGGAGGTGAGGAAGGCAAATGCAATGTTAGCATTCATTTCAAGAGGTCTAGAACACAAGAGCAGGGATGTGATGCTGAGGCTTTATAAGGCACCCGTGAGGGCTCACCTTGAGTATTGTGAACAGTTTTGCTCTCTTCATTTAAGAAAAAATGTGCTGGCTTTGGAGAGGGTCCAGAGGCGGTTCAAAAGAATGATTCCAGGATATCATACAAGGAATGTTTGATGGCTCTGGGCCTGTACTCACTGGAATTAGAAAGGTGAGGGGAGATATCATTGTAAATTTTTGAATCTTAAAGGCCAGGACAGAGTAGATGTGGAAAGGATGTTTCCCATGGTGGGGGTGTCTAACAGAAGAGGGCACAGCCTCAGGATAGAGGAGCATCCACAGAGATGTGGGGCTGTTTCTTTATCTAGAGGGTGGTGAATTTGTGGAATTTATTATTACAGGCAACTGTGGAGGCCAGGTTGTTGGGTGTATTTAAGGCAGAGATTGACAGGTTCTTGATTGGACGTGGCATCAAAGGTTACGGGGAGAAGGGCAAGGAATGGGGTTGAGGAGGGGAGAAAAGGATAGCCAAGATTGAATGGAGGAATAGACGTAGCCTAATTCTGCTCCTATGTCTCATGGTCTTAAACATCTTGAAGTTAAATAAATAAACAAGTCTTCAAATCAAGAAGTGTTGAGGATTTTTGCAGTGGCCACTTAGGAACGACATTAGTTGTTTTTCTGCCTACTTCCCTCAATAACTCTCCGCTCAGTAAATGTGGCATAAAACTATGGTATATTTCTATCTGAAGTCTTCTCTCCCCAGAAGTTCTAAAGGCGGGTACAATTATGACATTTAGAATTATAATAAAGGTTTAATATCACCAGCATGTGATGTTCGTTAACTTAATAAATACATAATCTATCAGAGAGAAAAAATAAAATAATAATACTAAATAAACAAGTAAATCAATTACATATATTGAATATATTTTTTAAAAACATGCAAAATCAGAAATATTATAAATTTTAAAAAAGTGAGGTAGTGTCCAAAGACTCATTGTCCATTCAGGAATCGGATAGCAGAGGGGAAGAAGCTGTTCCTGAATCGCTGAGTGTGTGCCTTCAGGCTTCTGTACCTCCTCCCTGATGGTAACAGTGAGAAAAGGGTATGCCCTGGATACAAGTACATGGATAGGAAAAATGTAGAGGGATGGCTAAACACAGGCATGTAGGACTACCTCAGGTAGGCAACTTTGTTGGCATGGATGAGTTGTGTGGATGGGCCTGCTTCTGCACAACATAGCACAAAGACTCTTAGATAACTTATGTTCACGATTTATTCTCTTCAACATTTGCATGTTATTATTTGCACGTTATTTATTTGGCATTTCCCCATTCTCCAAAGGTAAAATACAATGCACAGCTTTAAATTAAATAAATGCACAAAGGATGCACCTGTTGTTTTATAAGACCACCCTCAGGTTGGAGGAGCAACACCTCATACCTTTTGTGTGTGTGGGAGAGTTGATGTTTTTCTTTGAATGGCTTCCATTGTTTTGTGGCTAACTGGAAAAGACAATTCTCAGGGTTGGATACTGCATACATACTTTGATAATAAATATATATTGAACCTTGAACTTTATACTCAATCTGGGTATAATCCCACCTGAGGGCGAGAACATTGATTTTTCTAATATTTGGTAATTATTTCCCCCTCCCCTTTCCCTCTTCCTCCATTCCCCACTCAGGTTCCACTCTTACCTCTCCTGTTCCCCCCACCTGCCTATCCAGTACTGATGAAGGGGTCTTGGCCCAAAATGTTGATCATTTATTGATTTTCATAGATGCTGCCTGACTTGTTGGGTTCCTCTGGCATTTATTGTGCCTCACATATTTTATTTCTTCAATTTTACAGATCGGAGCAATGGCCACATCCATGATAATGTACTGTCAAGTCAGAAAGAAGCTAATCAAAACATGAGAATGGAGAAAAAACTATGCTTGCAACACTAGTTAATTTATGGTTTCTTCCATTTGATTGCATTTATGTAAAGAGAGAACATTGCTAATAAACAAAAGCTTTTCAGTCATTGACTATCACACTTACAAAGCGCATTAGACCATTAGATATAGGAGCATAATTAGGCCATTTGGCCCATCAAATCTGCTCTCCTGATCCAATTTTCCTTTCAGCCCCAATCTCCTGCCTTTTTTTCTTCATGCCCTCAACAATCAAGAAGCTGTCAACCTCTGGCTTAAATATACATGAAGACTTGGCCTCCACAGTTTCCTTTGGCAATGAGTTTCAGTTTCACTACTCTCCAGCTAAATAAATTCCTCTTCATCTTCATTCTAAAAGGACACTCCTACATTCTGAGGCCATGTCCTCTGGTTTTAGAATTCTTCCATCATAAGAAACATCCTCTCCACATCCATTCTATCAAAGCCTTTCACCATTCGATAGGTTTCAATGGTCACCCCTCGTTCTTCTGAATTCTAGTAAATATAGGTCCAGAGTCATCAAACGCTCTTCTTATGATAAGCCATTCAACCCTGGTCATTTTCATGAACCTCCATTGAACCCTCTCCAGTTTCAGCACATCCTTTCTAAGATAAGTGGCCCAAAACTGCTCGCAATATTTCAGGTGAGGGCTCCCCAGTGCTTTATAAAGTCTCAACGTTACATCCTTATTTTTTTATATTCGAGTCCTCTTGAAATGAATGCTAACATTGCATTTGCCTTCCTCACCACAGACTCAACCTGCAAATTAACCTTTAGGGAATCCTGCACAGGACTCCCAAGTCTCTTGCAACTCAGTTTTTTGTACTTTCTCTCCATCTGAAAACATAGAAACATAGAAAATAGGTGCAGGAGTAGGCTATTCGGCCCTTTGAGCCTGCACCGCCATTCAGTATGATCATGGCTGATCATCCAACTCAGAACCCTGTACCTGCTTTCTCTCCATACCCCCTGATCCCTTTAGCCAACCTTTTCAGCTAGCTGAAAAGAGTCAACCTTTTCAGTTCTTCTACTGAAGTGCAAGACAATACACTTCCCAACATTATATTCCATCTTCCATTTCTTTGCCCATTCTCCTAATCCGTCTGTTCTTCTGTAGCTTTTCCATATTCTCATAACTACCTGACCCTCCACCTATCTTCATATTGTCTGCATACTTTGCTCCAAAGCCATCAATTCCATCATCAAAATCATTGACATATAACATAAAAAGAATCAGTCCCAACACCGACCCCTGTGGAACTCCACTAGTCATTGGCAACCAATTAGAAAAGGCTCCCTTTATTCCCACTCTTTGTCTCCTGCCAATCGGCCATTGCTTTGTCCATGCTAGAATTTTTCCTGTAACTTTATGGGCTTGTAGCTTGTTAAGCAGCCTCGTATGTGGCACCTTGTCATAAGTCTTATGAAAATCCAAGTACACAACATCGACCAATTCTCCTTTATCTGTCCTGCTTGTTATTCAAAGAATTCCAACAGATCTGCCAGACAAGATCTTCCCTTGAGAAAACCATGCATATTTTATCATGTGCCTGAGACTTAATTCTTAGTAATAGACTCCAACATCTTCTCAACCACTGAAGTCAGACTGACTAGCCTATAGTTTCCTTCCTTCTGCCTCTCTACCCCCTTGAAGAGAGGAATTATATTTGCAAATTTTTAGCTTTCTGGAACCATTCCAGGATCTAGTGATTCTTGAAAGATCATTACTAATGCCTCCACAATTGCAGAACATAGTTCAGAACCCTGGGATGTACATCATTTGGCCCAGGTGACTTATCTACCTACAGACCTTTCAGTTTCCCAAGAAACTTCACTCTAGCAATGATAACTTCACACACTTAATGAGCTCAGGCACTTGGAACTTCCATCATTCTGCTAGTATCTTCCACAGTGAAGACTGATACAAATACATATTCAGTTCGTTTGCCATTTCCTTGTCCCCCATTACTACCTTTCCAGTGTCATTTTCCTGTGGTCCGATATCCACACTCGCCTCTCTTTTACACTTTATATATCCAAAGAAACTTTTGGTATCCTTTTCAATATTTCTGGCTAGCTTACATTTGTATTCTATCTTAATCTTCATAATGACTTCTTAGTTGTCTTCTGTTGGTTTTTAAAAGCTTCCAATCCTCCACCTTTCCCTTAATTTTTTGCTCTATTATATGCCTTCTCTTTGGCTTTTATGTTGGCTTTGACTTCTCTTGTTAACCACGGTTGTGTCATCTTTCTTTTAGAATACTTCCTCCTCTTTAGGATACATATATATCCTGTGGCTTCTGAATTGCTTTCAGAAATTCCAGTGAGATAAAAATGTGACGCCTTACAATTACCATCTCATCATTGCCAATCAACAACAGTATTTCCAGTTTGCTCTAACGTCCACCATCCAGTGACCAGTCCACAGTGGTTTTGACTTTCCTGAAGTTTACAATAACTTGGTCACCAGTCAGGTTCAACACACCAGCAACCTCTTACTCCCTGTCGGCAAGCTGACCTCAAGAACATCATTGCCAGGTCTCAATATTGGGACCAGAAATGTTGCTTGCTCTCTGGCACATAAGGAAAGCTATTAACAGGAGGCAATGTCAGGGTAATGCTTTATTGTGCCAGCAGTCGGAATATTGGGGTTCAATCTTCACCGCTGTCTGTAGCAGTTTGCACAGTCTCCCCGTAAATGTGTGGACTTGCTCTGGGTGCTCCAGTTTCCTCCTACATTGCAAAGATGTATGGTTAGTGTTGGCGCATGGCCTAGTGGATAAGGCATCAGTCTAGTGATCTGAAGGTCACTGGTTCGAGCCTCAGCTGAGGCAGCGCGTTGTGTCCTTGAGCAACACTTAACAACAGATTGGTGCCAAGCTGCTTGGGTTCTAGTGCCCTTCCCTTGGACAACATCAGTGGTGTGGAGAGGGGAAGGATTGCAGCATGGGCAACTGCCGGTCTCTGCCTGCGGCCTGGAAACCTTCCAAGGTGCAAATCCATCATCTCATGAGACTAACAGATGCCTATTACTATGGTTTAGTAAAGGGTTAATGAGTTGTGGGCATGCTGGACAATTGCGGGCTGCCCCCAGCACAACCTCGGACTGTGATGGCTGTTGACGCATGCAACGCATTTCACTGTATGGTTTGATGTACATGTGACAATCATGATCTTAATTTTCTTCATCCATTGTGGAAATGTAAATGTTACTGCAATTCAAGTTCCATCGGTTTCTACAGGCTGGGTGAGCGCAAGGTTACTGGAGATGAGACCAAGGTAAATTATTAGTCGATAGAGAAAATATGTCACGGGTTCAAATACTGCAAAAATGTGGCTGATTTCCTCTGGTAAATAAAGTGAGCAAGGAATCAATAATAAAATAAAGGCCATTAAACTGATTTTGTTCTGCAAATAATGGCCAAGAGAATTACCAAATACAGACAGGAATTTTAACCAGGCTTGCTTGCAAAAGTCTCAAAATAATTATTACCAACATATCACGTGGAACCGACACACTGGATCACTATTACACTGACATCAGGCGTGCTTACTGTGCCATCCCACATCTTCACTTCACAAAGTCTGGTCATCTGGCTGTATTTCTCAGTATAGACACTGTCTTGCCTTTTTTTATAGCTGCATGGATGTGTTGGGACCAGGTTAGCTCCTCAGAGATCTTGACACTCAGGAACCTGAAACTGCTCACTCTCTCCACTTCTGATCCCTCTATGAGGATTGGTATGTGTTCCTTCGTCCTACCCTTCCTGAAGTCCACAATCAGCTCTTTCATCTCACTGACATTGAGTGCCAGGTTGTTGCTGTGACTCCACTCCACTAGTTGGCATATCTCACTCCTGTATGCCCTCTCGTCACCACCTGAGATTCTACCAACAATGGTTGTATCATCAGTAAATTTACAGATGGTATTTGAGCTATGCCTAGCCACACAGTCACGTGTATAGAGACAGTAGAGCAGTGGGCTCCTGAGGTGCACCAGTGTTGATTGTCAGTGAGGAGGATATGTTATCACCAATCCGCACAGGCAGTGGTCTCCTGGTTAGGAAGTCGAGGATCCAATTGCAGACGGAGGTGCAGAGGCCCAGGTTCTGCAACTTCTCAATCAGGATTGTGGGAATGATGGAGTTAAACACTGAGCTACAGTCAATGAACAACATCCTGACATGGGTGTTTGTGTTGTCCAGGTGGTTTAAGGCTGTGTGAAGGGCCATTGAGGTTGCATCTGCCATTGATCTATTGTGGCAATAGGCAAATTGCAATGGGTCCAGGCAGGAGTTCAGTCTAGTCATGACCAACCTCTCAAAGAACTTCATCACTGTAGATGTGAGTGCTACCAGGCGATAGTCATTAAGGCAGCTCACATTATTCTTCTGAGGCATTGGTATAATTGTTGTCTTTTTGAAGCAAGTGCGAACTTCTGCCCATAGCAGTGAGAGGTTGAAAATGTCCTTGAATACTCCCGCCAGTTGGTTGGCACAGGTTTTTAGAACCTTACCAGGTACTCCATCAGGACCAAGTCTCTGGATGCTTTCAAGAGAGAGTTAAATAGATCTCTTATAGATAGCGGGGTCAAGGGATATGGGGAGAGGGCAGGAATGGGGTACTGATTGTGTATGATCAGCCATGATCACAGTGAATGGCGGTGCTGGCTAGAAGGGCTGAATGGCCTACTCCCACACCTATTGTCTATTGTCTATTGACCTTCCACCTTGCAAGGGTTTACCCTCTTTAAAGACAGCCTAACATTGGCCTCTGAGATGGAGATCACAGGGTCACTGGGTGCAGCAGGGATCTTCACAGCTGTCGTTATCAGATTCAGATTCAGTTTATTGTCATTTAGAAACCGCAAATGCAATGCAGTTAAAAATGAGACAACGTTCCTCCAGAATGATATAAAAGCATATAACAAAACAGACTACACCAGAAAATAAACATAACGTTTGGCAATCCCCAATCCAGAGTCCAGAGAGGCTGCTGTGTATTAATATCGCTCCACCGTCTTAGCATGTTCCCCGGAAAGGAGCTCCAAATCCACCAGACAAAAACAAGACCAAAAACTAAAGCTACAAGACCTGCACAAAACCATATAGTTACAACATATAGTTACAACAGTGGAAACAATGGCATAATTGATTAAAAAAAACAGACCATGGGCACAGTAAAAATAGTCCAAAGATGTTAAAGGACTATAAGTTCAAAAGAAATCACCACACAGTTTCCATAAGTCCCCAGGGTCCCGACAGACTCGTCATCCCACGCAGGTGGCAGAAAGGAATACCCCCGCTATGGACTTTCACGGCACCGCCCGACTCAGCCTCGCAGACGCAGCACTAACCGAAAGTGACCTGACCGCAGCGGACTCCGAGTCCGTCGAACCTCCGAGCCTCCAACCATCCCCTCCGGCACAGCTTCTCCGAGCACCATCCTCTGCCAAGCGTATTAAGACGGCCCCACCAACGGCCATTGGCAACGTGACCCCGAGGAATGGGGGCCTGTTCTTCCCAGCAGAGACCCGGACCTCACAGCAGCAGCAGCAACGAAGGTCTTCCTGGAGATGTTCCAGATGTTCCTCTGTGCTTCCATGTCCGTTTTCAATCGATTATGATTGCGCACAGCACCCCACATCACAAATATCAGATAATCAGCTCCGGAGTGGCCGCTGCAAGCTGCGTCACGTGAAGGTGTTGAATTCATCTGGTAGTGAAGCATTGCTTCCATTCATGCTATTGGCTTTCACTTTGTAGGAAGTAATGTCTTGCAAACCCTGCCAGAGTTATTGTATATTGGATGTTGCCTCCAACCTTGTTTGAAATTGTCTCTTTGCCCTTGAAATAGCCCTCCACAAATCATACCTGGTTTTCCAGTACAGGCCTAGGTCACCAGACTTGAATACCACAGACCTAGCCTTTAGCAGGCGACGTATCCCCTGGTTCATCCATGGCTTTTGGTTTGGGAATGGACAGTAAGTCTTTGTAGGCACACACTCATCCACACAGGTTTAAATGAAGTCAATAACAACTGCAGCAGACTCATCCAGATTCGAAGATGAATCCCTGAATACGGCCCAGTCCACCGATTCAAAGCAGTCCTGTAGGTGCTCCTATGCTTCCCTTGTCCATACCGTCTTGGTCCGACTGGTGCTGCAGTCTTCAGTCTCTGCCTATATTCAGGGAGTAGAAGTAACGCCAAGTCATCAGACTTCCTGAAGTGAGGGTGTGGAATAGCACAGTCAGCATCCTTGATTGTGGTGTAACAATGGTCCAGTGTGTTGTTTCCTCTGGTATTGCAGGTGATTTTTTTCATATTGGCCTTGTCAAGATCTCTGAGTACAGGTTGAAACTGAAGACTTTAGCTACCAGTAGAGAGGGCCAAGAACATGTGGACAAGGGAGGCACAGGATTGTTTACTGGACTGCTTTGAGTCGGTGGACTGGACTGTATTCACAGACTCACCTTCAAGTCTGATTGAGTATGTCACAGTTTGCACTGACCATTAAAATCTGTGGGGATGAGTGTATGCCTACAAGAACTTACTGTACATATCCGAATCAAAATCTGTGACTGAAACAGAAGGTTCATAGACTGTTGAGGGCTAGGGCTATGGCATTCAAGTCTGGACCCAGGTCAATGCAAGGAGACCAGGTTCGACTTAAACAGGGCTATCTCAAGAGCAAAGGAACAATTCCAAGTGAGTTTGGAGGTGGAACTGGATGCACGACAACCCTAATGAGGTTTGCAGGCCATTACCTCCTATGAACATCATGAATGATAGTAATGCTTCACTCCCGGCTCAACACCTTTCATGCACGCTTTGAAAGGGAGAATAAAACTACAGCTATCAAGATTCCTGGTAACCCTGTGATCTCTGTCATGGAGGCAGACCTCAGACTGTCTTTCAGGAGGGTGAACCCTCACCAGTCAACTGTCCCCGCTGGAGTACATGGTGGAGCTCTGAAAGCCTGTGCCAGTTTGTACAGGTCTTCAAAGACATTTTCAATCTCTCATAGATGGTCAAAGGAGCAACAATTGTACCAGTGCTCAAGAGGAGCAGGGTGAGATGCCTGAATGACTATTGTCCACTAGCATTCACATCTATGGTGATGAAGTGCTTTGAGGGGTTTGTTATGGTTAGAATTAACTCCTGTCCCGGGAAGGACCTGGACCTTCTGCAATTTACCTATCACCACGATAGGTCAACAGAGGGTGTGACCTAATTGACTCATCACATGGCCCTAGCTCACCTGGAAAACACCAATTCTTATGTCAGGCTCCTGTTTATCGACTATAGCTCAGCACTTAACACCTTAATCCAATCATTACCACAGTTCTGATCAAAAAGCTGCAAATCCTGGGCCTTTGTATGTCCTCTCCAAATGGATCCTTGACTTCCTCACAAAAAGCCAACAATCTGTGCAAATTGGAAATAATCTTGCTGACAATCAACAGCTCAGGGGTGTGTGCTTAGCCTGCCATCCTACTCTCTCTATGCCCACGGCAGTGTGGCCAGGCACAGCTCAAATGCCATCTATAAATTTGCTGACAACACAGCTATTGTTGGCAGAATTTCAGATGGCAATGAGAGGGCATGCAGTAGTAAGATATATCAGCTAGTGGAGTGGTGTTGCCCCAACAACCTTGCACTCAGCAACAGTAAGACCAAAGAGCTGATTGTGGACTTCAGGAAGGGTAAGACAAGGGAACGCACTCCGGTCCTCATTGAAGGATCAGAAGTAGAAAGGGTGAGCAATTTCACGTTTCTGCGTGTCAACATCTCTGAGGATCTATCCTGGGCCCAGCATTTCGATGCAGCTACAAAGAAGGCACGACAGCGGCTATACTTCATTAGGAATTTGAGGAGATTTGTTATGTCATCAAAGACTCTTGCAAATTTCTACAGATGCACCGTGAAGTGCATTCTGACTGGCTACATCACTGTCTGGTATGGGGGTGGGGGGAACAGAAGAAAATTGTGAACTCCATCATGAGCAACAGACTCCGTAGCATCAAAAAGACTCTTTCAAAAAGAGGGCAAACATCATTAAGGACCCCCTTCACCCAGGACACGTCCTCTTCTCATTGCTACCATCGGGAAGGAGGTACAGGAGCCTGAAGACACACACTCAATGATTCAGCAAGAGCTCCTTCCCCTCTGCCATCCAATTTCTGAATGGACTTTGAACCCATGAGTACTACCTCACCACTAATTTTGCACTACTTATTTAACTATTTTACACATATGCACATATTTACTGTAATTCACAATTTTATGATGCATTGTATTGCTGCTGCAAAAATAACAAATGTTGCAAAATATGTTGGTGATATTAAATCTGATTCTGATCCTAATACTGTATCCAGTGCTCCTTGACATCAGTGAAAACTGATGAGCATCTTTACTCCATTGACCATAAAAGGCAAAATATCCCAGTGGGCACCTGTTTCAATTCTACTTTCCTTTCCTATTCTGACATGTCTGTCCACAGTCTCCTTTACTGCCACCATGAGGCCATTCCCATACAATACCTCATATTCTGTCTGGCTAGCCTCCAACCTGACGTTCTGAGCATTGATTTCTCTAACTTCCAGTGATAGATCATAAGACCATAAAACAAAGGAGTAGAATTAAGCCATTCAACCCAAGAGTATGGTTTCCCATTCCATCATGGCTGATTTATCATTGCTCTCAACCCCATTCTCCTGCCTTCTCTCCATATCCCTTGACATCCCTATTAATGAAGAATCGGTCAACCTCCATTTTAAATATATCCAATGACTGGGCCTCCACAGCCATTTGTGGCAATGAATTCCATAGATTCTCCATCCTCTGGCTAAAGGAAAGCTTTCCCCCCTCCCCTTCTCTCTTTTTTCTTTTTCATTCCCTATTCTGACTCTCCTCTTACCTCTTCCCTTCTCCTCACCTGCCTATCACCTCCCCTTTCTCCCATTGTCCACTGTTCTCTCCTATTTCTTGAGTCCTTTACCTCTTCCACCTATCACCTCCCATCTTCTCACTTCATCCTCCTCCCCCATCCACCCACCTTCCCCCTCACCCAGTCTCACCTATCACCTACCAGCTTGTACTCTTTCCCTTGCCCCATCCACCCACCTTCCCCCTCACCCAGTCTCACCTATCACCTACCAGCTTGTACTCTTTCCCTTGCTCCATCCACCCACCTTCCCCCTCACCCAGTCTCACCTATCACCTACCAGCTTGTACTCTTTCCCTTGCTCCATCCACCCACCTTCCCCCTCACCCAGTCTCACCTATCACCTACCAGCTTGTACTCTTTCCCTTGCTCCATCCACCCACCTTCCCCCTCACCCAGTCTCACCTATCACCTACCAGCTTGTACTCTTTCCCTTGCCCCATCCACCCACCTTCCCCCTCACCCAGTCTCACCTATCACCTACCAGCTTGTACTCTTTCCCTTGCTCCATCCACCCACCTTCCCCCTCACCCAGTCTCACCTATCACCTACCAGCTTGTACTCCTTCCCCTCCCCCCTCCATCCTCTCATTCTGGCTTATGCCCGCTTGCATTCCAGTCCTTGGCCTGAAACGTTGACTGATTATTTTAAATTTCTATTTCTCCAGTGAGTGCTTGAGCAGAACCTGCAGGATATGACTGCCATGCAACTCGATTTTATCATCACACAAGAGCTTACTGTATTTTATTTTTATTTAGAGATACAGCACAGTAAGAGGTTCTTCCGCCTCAAGTTCACGTCACCCAATCTCTCCTATATGACCAATTAGCCTACTAACCTGGCCGTCTTTGCAACGTGGAAGGAAACTGGAGAACCTGGAGGAAACCAACACAGAGAGAACGTACATACAGCGGCGGAATTGAACCCGGTGCGCTGGTGTTGTAATACCATTATGCTAACTGCTACCCCACTGTGCTGCTCCTAGAATGCAATTGCGTTATCACCCATGGGAAAATCTGAAGGCAAGGAGGCAAGTGAAATGCCCTTGCTGTTCTTCGGTCTCATTTTTATCGTTACACTGGAGGACTGTATGCATCAGTCTTCCACACTGTGTGAAGCACAGGATGGGACTGCATCTCAAGGTGTCAATGCTGAGGCCTCCAACCAATGTAACAGTGGGCACCTGGATCAGGAATCATACCAATCAAAGCTTCCCCTGCAGGATATATTAGATATTCCGAATTAACCTGCTGGGGCACTTTGAATATGATAGGCTTCATTCTAATATGCATAAAGGCGAACACATTCATATAATGTGCCACCTAGACACACACGAAAGGGAATATTATACAAAGAAAATATTTACATACTTGAGAGATAAACAGCTGATGATAATGACAATGCTGTTTGCACAGTGTTTTTGCAAATTTTCATAGCCGATATGAAAGAGAGATTTGTATGTTCTGTGGTAAAAGTATCACACAGGACACAAAACAGACCAGTAAAAACCCGCCCAGTTGGTGGTGACTGCACACCCTTCGTTCGTGACATTCCTGGTGGAGCCAAAGATAGGAAAGTTCTCTGAGAAAGCTTCAGTGTGTTTCTGAGATGCTGTTTCCAAGTTCTGTAATCCAACCTCAGCTCAGCCTCGGAAGTTGGTTTTATTTTCAACAGCAAATCTGCCCATTTGAGTCCTTAAAGATCACCTTCTAGCGGTGTTTAAGGAGGAGATTGATAGGTATCTAATTAGTCAGGGTATCAAGGGACATGGGGAAAAAGCCGGAAAGTGGAACTAGATGGGAGAATAGTTTAGCTCATGGAGTGGCAGAATAGACTCGATGGGCTGAATGGCCTACTTCCGCTCTTGTGTCTTGTGATCTTGTGATCAAACATTTCCAGAATTTATTGGCAGAATCCATGTACTATTATCTCTCTGCATTGTCAATAATTTATGAAATTGACATTACCTAATGCTTTCCTGTGATCATTATATAATTGAGAACAATTAGGATAGAAAAGTTTGAAAAGACATCAGGACAGATAAATCCCTGGGGCCACAAAGGATATACCCCAAGTTTCTATGGGAAGTGAGAGAAAGGATTGCTGTAACTTTAGCGATGATCTTTGCATTGTTATTGGCCACAGGATTACCGCCAGAGGAGCGGAGGGTGGAAAATGTTAATCGTTTGTTCAAGAAAGGGAGTAGGGATAACCTGAGGTTTATAGGGCAATGCGTCTTATGTCAGTGGTTGGCAAGCTATTGGAGAACATTCTTAGGGACGGTTTACAAGCATTTGGAGAAGTATCGCCTCATCACAGATAGTCAACGTGGGTTTGTGGCAGACAAGTCATGACTCACAAGCCTGATTGGGAATGCTAGGTTATGGAATCCACTGCTGGGATGCTGGTAGAGGCAGGTACATTAGGGACATCTAAGAAATGCTTAGATAGATAGGTACACGGATGATAGAAAAATCTTTGTAGGAGGGAAGGGGTTTCCGACTTTTTTTTTATGCCATGGACCAATACCTTTAAGCAAGGTGTCCATGGGCCCCTGGGCCCCTAGATTGACCTTAGAGTAGGTCAAAAGGTCAGCACAGCATCATAAACCGAAGGGCCTGTAGCACGTTGTAGTCTTTGAAGCTGTGAACTAGGATGGGTCTCTTTAAATACACCGAGGGGTGATTTAATCGATGTGTGTACAGCTGATAAACCAAGAGAAGGTAAACAGAGAGGAACTCTTTCCATTAGTGGGGAGGTGCTCAGGTGACATGGGTTAAAGTAGAGGGATGAGAAAGGAGTTAAGTCAATGAGTAATGGCTATTTGGAACTTACTGGCCAAAAATAGATGGGCCGAATGCTCCCGGTCTTTTCCCTAGGGGTTGGGGAATCAGGAACTAGAGGGCGTAGGTGTAAGGTGAGAGGAGGGAAACTAAACAGGAACTTGAGGGAAGCTTTATTTACAGAAAGGGTGGAATGAGCTGCTAGAGGAAGTAGTTGAGGCAGGTGCATCAGCAACTGTTAAAGACAGTTGGACAGGTGAACAGGTACCTGGATGGGAAAGGTTTAGAAGCTTATGGGCCAATAGCTGGCAAGTGAATCTTGGTTGGCCTGGACCATTTAGGCCAAAGGGTCTGTTTCTGTTCTGGATGAAGCAAACGTCACCCCCATGTTTGAAGGAAGTGAATGTTGCCAAGACCTGCAGGGATACAGGAATTGGGAATTAACCTGGTTAGCATCTGGCCAACATGGAGATGATGGGCTGAATGGTCTCCTACTGTGCTGCTAACTGCAATGATTCTGAGTACTACAGTCTCAGTCACACCCAGTACGAGTGTTTGCTGTGCAGAATCTTGCTGGGTGATAGAGGTCCGGTCATCACTCAGCCATTACGGTTGGTGAACCGGGACTTCAAACACACTGTATCGAAGGCAGGAATTCGAGTCTCATCCAGTAAGAGGTGGTGGGTCACTGTGTGTCAGATGAACTCCTGCAGCAAGGCCTGGTCAAGGACCATCCTGCATTCCATCGGGAAGCTGCCTCTCCAAACCCTTGGAGACACAAGAGGCCGCAGATGCTGAAATCTTGAGCAACAACTACAAACTGCTACAGGAATCAGCTGGTCAGGCAGCATCCGTGGAGAGAAGTGTACAGTCGATGTTTCAGGTTGAAATCCTTCATCTCCAAATCTTCGCCTGGACTAGGAGGCAAAAAGGAAGGAAATTTTGTTTATTAATTTATTTTAATACTTTACTTATTTCTCTGATCAAAGCTCCACCTTCTGTGAAAGAACTCCCAGTGTTGGGGTCTCCACACCAGGACCCCTGCAGCCCAGTTGCCACTGAGACCTCAGCGCTGTGCTTGAGGAGGTGGGAACAGCCCTCTGCTTCTGAGCTAGGTGAGGTGGGCAGCGGGCCGGGTATGTTGCAAAATCTGCCTCTGTATCTTCACCAACCAGAACTTTTCTCTGGTCTTCCCCGCTACTCTTCACCACAGAGCCAAGCGTTCTTTTGCATCCAGTCTGGATGAGGCTCTGGGTTAATGCCCCATCCTCTGATGACATGGCCCACCCTCAAGAGTAACCGTGTGGGAACTGTGGGTTAGAAGTACAATACTGTTTCAATAGCTAGTGACAAGTGTATGGGGGTAAGGTACAGGAGAGGGCAGGTATCAGTCTTGATATTGTCAGGGCAAGGAAAGGACAGAGAACGTGGAATACTCTATTAATCAGTAATTCTCAAGACACTGGTGGTACCAGACTAGCAGATCTTCCACAGTATTTGGGTGTTGTTCTATTAATACATTAATACACTTATAGTCCATTTTGTTTATGTTACACGGCACAATACTGTCTTTCAATGAACTCAGTGAGTTTAAAGGAATCTCAAGAATTATACAAATTTAATGGGTGCCCGGGAACTATGGGCTTGGTGAGCGGAGGCGAAAGGGGAGTCAGGGGAATAGAGCCGCGGTACGTGAATGGGGCAGGGGCAGGGGCAGGGGCATGGTAAGTGGGCACGGCATACATGACCTAGCGAAGGAGATCCAAACCTTCAGGATTTCTAAACGTTCAGGTTGCAGGTTATTGGATGTTCCTGGAAGATCTTGGCTTCAGTGCCACCAAGTGGTCCTATTGTGTAACATCCTGATCAGGCAGCTCCTCAGTCACATCAGATCTTGCTCTTCTGGTGCACCGAGAGGTTAGGTTGCAGATCTATAGAATATTTCTTAAATGATGAACATAAGTTTAAACAGCAGCTCTCAATTCTTAATCATGCTAAATATTCTCATGCCTATTTCTTCCAAGTGTTTGGACAAATCTCCGGGTTTTCCCAGGGTTTCATTTGGTTTTGCCTAAAACCTGAGGGCTTATCTCTGTGCTTTAAACATCTCCTCGTCCACCTAGGCAGAGAACAGCAGTGTGGGGGGTGTTGGCACCTGAAGGGTTTATTTTGTATTAGTGTTCTAAAATTTTGGATGGAGTCCTGGAGCACTGTAACAATGAAACAAACCCTTCAGCCCATCTAGTGTGTGCTGAACTGTTATTCTGGCCAGTTCCATTGACCCACATCTGGATCATAACCCTCCAAACTCCTCCCATCCATGTACTTATCCAAACTTTGCTTTACAAGCTGCAAATTAACTTTTCTCAATCTTTTTATTGTTATCAAAACAATGGATATACATAATGTTGGTACATAATTGTTAAAATTACATTGCTAACAGAAAACATATATAATTAAATATTCAGTTAGTGCAAAGGAAATAAACCTCCCATGGATGTTCAAAATACAAATGTAAAGTTAACAAAAAAAAAATTGAGTTATCCAAAAAGACAAAAGATAGAGAAAAAACCAAAAAAGAAAAAAAAACAAAAAAAATATACCCCCCCCCCCAAAAAAACTAACTTAACCAATACTAAACTAAGATTAAAAGAAAAAAAAACAGAAATAAGACAAAGAATTGATCCCTTTCCAAACCTATTTTTATATTAATATATGTAGGGAGGTTAGGAGCTGGCGATGCTAATGATCCTGTTTATTTTTCGATGTTATAAACAGCCCATGTCTCTTTTTCTTATTTAAGTTGCAAATTAACTTGCATCCCTAAGTTCTGCCAATAGCTAGTTCCACACTTACTCCACTCTTGAGTGATGTTCCCCTTGAGGTTCACCTTTCACCCTTAAGATCTCTAGTTCAAGTTGCACCATGGAGAGTAATATAACTGGTGGAAATGTACATAATTCACAACCACCGACACCAAGTTGGGGGTTTTCTTCAAGAGGCTGATCTGGCGTGGTGACGTAATTATGTAGAAGACTTTTACCGTGCTTTGTGTTCAGGTTTTGGAGTTCAAAAAATGAGCTGTTATAGCATTCCGTAAACGTAAAATGCCGTACGTTGTTTTATTTGCCCAAACTTGCACTGGTGAAGAGGTCACAGGGAGGAGTGGTTCCCTTCTGCCAGCTGTCTCTGCTGAGGCATTTCTCCAAATTCTTCTCAAAGTAAGCAAAGCAGTTGGTATGGTAACAGCTGTTAGCAAATGGCTGCTTCAGCTACACCAACAGAGGTTCAATACCCATTGCTTCCTGTGAAGAGTTTGTACATTCTTCCCCTCCCACCCATGGGTTTCCTCCAGCTGCCCCAGTTTCTTCCCACATTCCAAAGACGCACTGGTTAGTAGTCACATGGATGTAATTGGTCTGCATGAGCAGTTACTATATTGTATCTCTAAATAAACATTAAAGATTACCAAGTAGTTTCCATTCAGTTGTCTGTGCAACAGTGTAGAGTTGTGGCACTTTTATGGAAATGATTTTACCATCGGTCTTAGCATCTCCCTCAAGTTCCCAACCATCAACTCAGCCAAGGGAAGGGCTTTGGACATTCTTTAGTTATGGTTGAGAGGGACCAGGAACATTAGAATATTAAAACCAGTAGATATCCTTGTTTATGGAGGTAAGTGCTCAAGTAATAATGATAATTAGTCAATGATCCTTGTCATTATGAAACTTTTTTTCAGATTATGCTAACAGGAAATGTAAGTTACAAGATCAGAGTTTGTTGGTATCAATAGCTGATACAGTCAGTGGTCAGTTTAGTAGGTGCACCTGCTCAGTAAAGGGAATATCTAATCAACCAGTAATGGGCCAATAACTCACAAAAGCCTGAAAAACACGGGAACATGGTCAACAGGTTTAGTAGTTATTCAAACCAAACATCGGAATGGAGAAGAAATGTGATCTAAGTGACTTTGACCAAGGAATGGTTGTTGGTGCCAGATGGGGTAGTTTGAGTACCTCAGAAAGTGCTGATCTCCTGCGATTATCATGCACAACAGACTAAAGTTTACAAAGAATAGCGCAAAAACCAAAAAAAATCAAGTGAGCGGCAGTTCTGTGACCAAAAATGTATTTGTTAATAAAAGAAGTCATTGTGAGAATGGCCAGACTGGTTCAAGCCATTGACAGCAACTCAAATGACCATGTGTTACAACTGTGCTGTGCAGAAGAACGTCTCCGAATGCCCAACACATCAAAGGCTGGACCAGCAGCGGAAAGCCATACCGGGCTTCCTCCTGTACCTAATAAAGTGGCCACTGAGTGTATTATCATGTAAGGGAGCAAGAGAAAGAAACCGAGTAAAGGGATTGACAGGTACAGGGTCTCAACACAAAATGATAGCTGTCCATTTCCCTCCCCAGATGCTGCTTAACCTGTTGGGTTCCTCCAGCAGTTTGTACTTTGCTCCAGACTCCAGAATCTCCAGAATCTTGTGTCTCCAGGGTTTAGAAAACCTACAGCACAATACAGGCCCTTCAGCCCACAAAGCTGTGCCTAACATGTCCCTACCTTAGAACTACCTAGGCTTACCCATAGCCCTCTATTTTTCTAAGCTCCATGTAGCCATCCAGGAGTCTCTTAAAAGACCCTATCGTTTCTGCCTCCACCACCATTGCCGGCAGCCCATTCCAAGCACTCACCTCTCTCTGTGTAAAAAACTTACCCCTGACATCTCCTCTGTACCTGCTTCCAAGCACCTTTAAACTGTGTCCTCACAGGATAGCCATCTCTAGCCCATGGAAAAAGCCTCTGACTATCCACACGATCAATGCCTCTCATTATCTTATACACCTCTATCAGGTCACCTCTCATCTTCTGTTGCTCCAAGGAGAAAAGGTCGAGTTCACTCAACCTATTCTCATAAGGCATGCTCCCCAATCCAGGCAACATCCTTGTAAATCTTCTCTGCACCCTTCCTATGGCTTCCACATCCTTCCTGTAGTGAGGCGATCAGAACTGAGCACAGTACTCCAAGTGGGATCTGACCAGGGTCCTATAAAGCTGCAACATTACCTCTCAGCTCCTAAATTCAATTTCACGATTGATGAAGGCCAATGCACTGTATGCCTTCTTAACCACAGAGTTATGAAGAGATGCAGTCTAGTAAATGGAGGAAGTCAGTGGGCTGAGCTGGAATGGAGGAGCAAATGGACAAATGATGCGTCTCAACCCAAAATGTTGACGATCTTTTACCTCCATAGACACTTCCTGATGTGCTGATATCCTCCAGCATCTCGCACGTCACTGCGGACAGATGGAATTGGTCTGACATTGTGATTGGTGTAGGAACTGAGAGGTTTTGTCCCATCGCTACACGATCTTGGATTACAGGAGGAATGGAGACAGGCCTGCCCTGATCATCATCAATGGGACTGCAGCTGAGAGGGTGAATAAATTCAAGTTTCTCGCTGTACAGATCACCGATGATCTCACCTGGAGCGTACCAACTGGCTATGTGGCCATAAAAAGCATCGCAGCATCTCTTCCACCTCAGGCGACTGAAGAAATTTGGCATGATCCCCCAGATCCTTAAGACCTTCTACAGGGGCACCATTGAGAGCATCCTGACTGGCTGTATCACTGCCTGGTATGGGACCTGCACCAACCTTGATCACTGGGCACTGCAGAAGGTGGCATGGAGAGTCCAGCGCATCTGTGGATCTGAACTTCCCTCCACTGAGGATGTTTACAGCAGCAGGTGTGTAAATTAGGCCTGGAAGATCGCTGGGGACACCAGTCACCCCAACCATAAATTCTTTCGGCTGCTTCCGTCTGGCAAATGGTACTGCATCATTAAAGCCTGGACCAACGGGATACGGGACAGCTTCTTTCTGCAAAACATTGGACTTTTAAATTCAAGTCTGCACATTGTGATGGAGTTATAATGTGAAGATTTTTACTCCCTCACGTTGTGGGATGGATGTAAGATTTAAATAAATAAATAAAATATATCCCTGAGCACATTTAGAGTCATAGAATCGTGGTAAAGTGCAGCGTAGCAACAGGCTCCTTGGCCCACCTAGTCCATGCTAAGACCATTTAAACTGATTACTGCCATTGACCCGAACCAGGACCCGAGCCCTCCAAACCCCTACTATCCATGTACCTATCCAAACTTCTTTTAAATGCTGCAATTGAGCTTGCACGGACCACTTGTACCAGCAGCTCCTTCCACACTCTCACGGCCCTCTGAGTGAAGAGATTTCCTCTCATATTTCCCTTAAAGTTTTGACTTGCCAACCTTAATCCATGACCTCTGGTTGTAGCCCTACCCACTCTCAGTGGAAAAAGCCTGCTTACATTTACCCTATCTACACCCCTCTATCAAATCTCCTCTCAATCTTCTATGCTCTAAGGAACACGTTGCTAACCTGTTCAATCTATTCTAATAACTCAGGTTCTCCAGACCTGGCGACATCTTTGTAAATTTTCTCTGTACTCCTTCAACCTTTCTTGTGGGCAGGTGACCAAAAATTCACACTATCCTCCAAATTAGGCCTCACCATTGTCTGGTACAACTTCAACCGAGCATCCCATCTCCTGTATTCAGTGCATTGATTTATGAAGGCCAAAGTGCCAAAAGCTTTCTTTACAACCCTATCCAGATGATAGTTCTGAACTCCCCATGATTCAGGACATTTACAAAGACAGGTGTGAGAAAAGGGCCCGAAGGATCATTGGGGACCTGAGTGACCCCAACCACAGTCTATTCCAGCTGCTACCATCTGGTAAATGCTACACAGCTTAAAAGCCAAGACCAACAGGCTCGGGGACAGCTTCTTCCACCAGGCCATCAGGCTGATTAATTCACTCTGATTTGAGTGTAGTTCTATGTTGGGTGTCCTACTTATTATTAATTACTATGATTGCACATGGCACATTTAGATGGAGACGTAACATAAAGATTTTTACTCCTCGTGTATGTGAAGGATGTAAGAAATAAAGACAAATCAATTCAGTTCTACCTGTGACGTGACCTTCAATGAATTATAGACCTGTATTCACAGATCCCTTTGTTCTGCCACATTCCTCAGTGCCCGACCGTTCACTGTGTAAGACCCACCTACCCTGCCAGCCTTACCAACGTGCCAAACCTCACACTTGTCTGCATTAAATTCCATCTGCCATTTTTTCATTCTCTTCTAACAGCTGATGCAGAGCCCTCTGCAAGCCATGGTAGTTTTCCCACTGTCCACTACACCACCAATCTTGCTGTGTTCCACAAATTTGCTAATGCACTTAACCACCTTATCATCCAGCTCATTGAAATAGATGATAAACGACATGGACCCACCACCAATCCCTGCGGCTTACCACTTATCATAGGCCTCCAGTCAGAGGGGCAACTCTCTACCACCTCTCTCTGGCTTCTCCCACAAAGCCAATGTCTAATCCAATTTACTACCTCATCCTGAATGCTGAGCGACTGAACCTTCTGACCAAACCTTCCATGTGGGACCTTGTCAACTGCCTTGCTAAAACCCACGTAGGAAACATCCACTGCCTGGCCTTCATCAACTTTCCTGGTAATTTCCTCAAAAATCTCTATAAGATTGGTTAGACATGACCTACCACGCACAAAGCCATGCTGTCTATCCCTAACGAGTCCATGTCTATCCAAATAATTCTACATCTAGTCCCTTAGCATACCTTCCAATAACTTTCCCTCAACTGACTCACTGCCTTTAATTTCCTGGTTTATGTTTAGAGCCTTTTTCAAACAGCGGAACAACAATGGTTATCCTCCAATCCTCCGGCACTTCTCCTGATGCCAAGGATGATTTTAATGTGGCCCTGGCAATTTCTGCACTTGCCTCCCACAGGGTCTGAGGGAACACTTTGTCAGGTCCTGAGGATTTATCCACCATGATTTGCCTCAGGATAGCAAACACCTCCTCCTCTGTAATCTGTACAGGGTCCATGAAATTGATGCTGCAGGTCCTACCAATTCTGGAAGAAAGCCCAATGATCTTATGCCCTCTCTCCTACACCAATCCCTTGGCCACATGGAAAACTGTATAATCTTCCCTGTTCTGGCCTCACTAGCACGTGGCATGGGTAGCAATCCCTGAGTTCCTGCCCACTTTAACTTGGCACTTAACTCCCTGAATTCCCTCAGCAGCACCTCACCACTTTTCCTACCATTGTCATTGGTACCTACATTGAGCACAACCTCAGGCTCTTCACCCTCCGATTTAAGAATGCTGAGGACTTAATCCAAGAAGTCCCAGACCCTGGCACCAAAGAGGCAATGTACCATCCCGAATCTCGTTCTCACCCACGGATCCTCCTTTCAGTTTCCCTATCGAACGAACGAACGGCCTTTCACCACAGCATGGCTCTTCTCCCCCCTTTCATAGAGGCAGACTCAGTGTCAGGGACCCAGCTGCCATGACTTTCCTCGGTGCGGTCATCCCTCCAACAGTATCCAAACTGATATACCTAGTGTTGAGGGGGATGGCCACAGGGCTACTCTGCACTAGCTCCTTAACCCCTTTCCCCTTCCTGACTGTCACCCAGTTTCCTGGTGTAACCACCTCTCAATTTGTCCTATCTATTGTCCCTTCAGCTTCTAAAATGATCTGGAGTTTATCCAGTTCCAGCTCCAACTCCGTAATGCAGACTGTTAGACACTTCTCGTGGTCAGGGACACTAACTTCCCACACCCTGCAAGAGGAACATCCCACAAATACCCATGGTTTTATCAAACAATTCCAAAGTCATGTTCCACTCAGCAATGGTCATGCTCAAGTCTTAGTAGCAACAAATTAATGTGACATCCACATTCATTTTAATGACATTCAGAAGGTAAGTGGCAACAGCAATCAGAAAGAAGCGAAGCTGCAGAGAATCGGTTGGAAGCTTCCTGAGTTCACACTCCATCTGTAGTGCTCTGTAAATTCTGACCATGTCTAATGAGAGCGTGACCATTCTCCAGCTGAGCAATCATGACTTCCTGCATTTTAGGCTACAAATTCTATTTATTCTTCTTGCTTATTCTTCTGGTGAAAAGTTTTTGGTAAAATGCAGGTTACTGAATAGGTGTTCAGTGATAGTCTACTGCTGATCCCTGGATTGGCAGGGTACAGCTCCGTTTTAATGACAGAACTGTGCTATTATATACACGCTGCAGCCTGATTTCCTCAAATCATTCAGTAATGATGTGACAAATTACTTCCTTAGTAACATTATGGATAGCAAACAAATATCACACAGACTACTATTGATATTACAAAAAAAGATTGGAATGAAAATAGGCTCCATTAAACGTTTCGTCTGATGCTGGAGTTTTTAATAGCATTAGAATAGTTTGCAGAGATTTTATTATGACTTACTGTTTTATTGACCTGTTTTATTAATCCTTTAATCTGAGTCTATTAGTGAAGCTGAGGAGAATTATGTGCATGCACTTGTATTGATTAGCATAAAGACTATGGACCAAGGGTTATTGAATAGTTGGATATTGTGAGCAAAGGGCCTTTTTCTGCACTATATGCTTCCATAAAATGAGCTTTGATGATGTTTTTAATGAACATGGCCGGATGAGTGAGGTCCTGAACAATGTAGAATGTGCACCTTACGCAGAACAATCGGAGTCCAGTTGTAGACTCAGCCCAGTTCATCACAGCATAAGTTCTCCCCACCACTGAGCACATCTACAAGTAGCATTGTCCAAAAGAAGCAGCATCCATCATCAAGGAGCCTCATCATTCAGCCTCATCATGCTCTTTTCTTGCTTTTACCATCAGAAAGGAGGTACAGGAGCCTCAGGTCCCATGCCACCAGGTTCAGGAACAGTTATTACCTATCATCCATCAGGCTTCTAAGCCAGCATGGATAACCTCACTCACTTCAACACCTGATCAGATTCTACAACCTACCGACTCACTTTCAAGCACTCTACGACTCATGTTCTCAGTATTATTTATTTATTTTTTTGAAAACATTTTTTCTCAGCTCAGGCTGGTAAAACCTGAGGTACAGGCATGGCCAAGAATGCTTATTTCTCCTGATGAAGGGTCTCAGCCCGAAACGTTGACTGTTTGTTTCCACAGATACTGCCCATCCTGCTGAGTTCTTCCAGCTTGTTGTACATGTTGATGGTCATTTCTCAATTGCTAGGAACTTTCAGACTATTCTAGTGGTGTTTAGAATTGTGGCTTTCTGAAGATTTGCATTGCTGTGTAGCTGTAATTGTTTAATGCTATTGTGTAGTGCCTTTGGGATGATAGCAGCTGTAGATATTACTATTGGGTTAATGTATACCCTGTTCATGTTCCAAAGTCCTCGAATTCCCTCTCTTAATTCAGCATTGTTCTGGTAATTTTACTTACTGTAAGTTGTGTGTGTTTGAAATGGCTGTACCTATGAAATAAGTTGTTCTTGCTTGTTTATCATGTATTATTATACCCGGACAGTTATTATGGATTGCACTATCTGTAATAAAGGATCAATCATAATATAATTTCTGGTATTCTAACCCTAAAACTGGATGACGCTTGTAGTTATAGTAAGGTATGATTTCTTCTTTGAGTTTGCCTTTTAAAGCAAGATTTTGGTGAATGATGTTTGGCACTTGATTGTGCCGGTGTAAGTAATCAGATTGTGTTAAACTGCTACAGGATCCTGCTGCTGGATTGTTTCTGATTTTACTTGGCATTTTCTACATTTATCACCTTGAATTTGTTGGTTTTTTACTACATGTTTTTGATAATATTTGGTGTTAACCACCTGGTCCTGTATTGCCACAATGCTTCCTTGCCAACACCTAGTGTGCTCGGATCATGTGGATGTCTTCCATGGAGGGTCATCTTTTCTTCAACAGTGATCATTTCTTCATTCTTCTGGGCTATGCTCTCATTTACGTTTAGTGGCATATACTTCTGATCAGAATTGTATATGGTCGTGTGGAGTGCTGAATCCTGTTTTTTTTTAATTATGAAAATATGTCCTCAGAAGCTTTAACTGACTGTTGTGTAGATTTTAATGTCTGTTATTCCTCTTCCCCTTCTGTTCTAGGTAGTGTAAATCCAAGCACATTCAAGAGTACAAAATGTTTTCTGAAATTTGTCATTTCAGTTCATATTTTCTTCGTAAATTTTCCACTTCAGTTTCAAACAAAGTTATTATACTAAAAGAATATGTTAATATAGGCATAGCAAAAGTGTATATTGCCTTTGTTATATTTTTGTTGTTGAGCTCTGTTTGGCAGATTTTCTTAAACACTGAAGTAAATTCTGTCAAAAGATTTTCCCTTTATTGCACTATGGTCGATATTCTTTCCTCATTTATATCCCAGATACTTCTATGTTTCATACTCATCGATCGGTTGTATTGTATCCTGCTACTCTGTTTTGTTTTCAATTAGCTCTTTTCTACCTTTCTTTATGCTTAATGTTTTGCATTTATCCAGTACAAAACTCATGTTTACATCTTTTGAAAATAGTTCTACTGTTTGAATTAATTGTTTTAGCTTTACTGATCAAGGTGCATATAACTTCAAATCATACATGTTTAGAGGGTGTGTTAAAATTTCATTGTTTCTGATTTGATACCCAATTTTCTTCTGATTCAGTAAATTGGAGGGTGGGTCTAAAGCTAGCCAGAACCATAGGGGACTTAGAGAGTCACCTTGGAAAATGCCTTGGTTTAGTTGGACAATGGCGACTGTTCTTTTTTGGTTGTTAATAGATTGGGTGATTATAGTACGCCAATGTTTCATCAGATGTTGAAGGATTTCGCAAGTATTGGATGTAGCTTATATATATTAAGAACTTCTATCAACTATGAACGTGAATACCTTTGGTAGTCAATGTTTGGTAGTCAGAGACATGAAAGATCTCTGCTTTTTAGCTGGGCTTGATTTAGAATTACCAAATCGATTATCAGTTGGTTTTTACATCTTTTCATAACCTCCCGGCATCCTTTCTGCTCTTCTGTAAGTATATTGTGAATATCTGAGTGAGTGGTGATTAGTTGTGAGATACATGGCTTACAATTTCATATATAGTTTGTCAACAAGTAATATTTTGATGGGTCATTTGTGATTTCCCCTTTAGGTAAAAGATATGTTTTACCTTCTGTGAAAAATTTAGGCAATTTCTCAGGATTTTTAAGAAAATTGTTGATATGCATTAATAGGTACAGATGAAAGCAAGTAAATTTTTTATACCTGTAATTATGAATATTATCACTTCCAGTACTTTTCTAGTTGTGGGTATTTTTCATAACCTCTTTCAGCATATCCACTGTAGCTTCAGGTATTTGCATTTTTCCAATCGTGTGTGTGTGCGCTCCTTGTCCTCCCTAACCCAACCTGCTTTATGACTGTGAGTCACCCTGTTTGACCAGATATTAGACCAAAAATTCATTATCTCTGTGTTTGTTGATAATTCTGTGCTAGGGTTGTGATATTTTGGTGTGTCAAATTTAGTTTCAATGTCCTGTATAAACCCTTTTCATTGTTTCTGATCTGATAATTCTGTTTTCTTCATCCAGTGCATTTTATGTACCTATTTAATCTGGCTTTGTGCGCACCAAGCCTTTGTTTTAGTGTATCTATAAACTCTACTGTGCTTTTGTTAGGTTGATCATATCTTGTATGGACCTTATATTTCCTTCAAATTTCCTTAGCTTTCCTCTCAACTTTCTTGCTCAGGTTATCCATTTTATACCCTATTAGGCAGGCTATTTCTGCTCTTAAGATTTCAATGTTGTTTTTCAGTCTCTTCTGCCATTTCATTGTTTTCATTTCATTTCTCAGTTTTGAGTTTCTATTGATGTGGCCATTGCACTACACTGCTGTTAATGCTGCACGGTACATTATTATGTGTAGTTCTTCAAATGTTTCAAGTTTTCCTAAATGTTATGGTAATATAATGTTGTTGAAAGTATTATCAATTATTGCAAATTCTGATAATGTACTTTGTTTTGGTACGTAGGGTTCTTTTTGTTGGGTCAATCCCCGTATGTTCTGTTAGTGTAGTGTTAAATATTAGGACAACTTTGTCTGTAAGCTCAGCTCCATCATTGACATTCTCTAGATCGATGTTATCGCTGTTAACATCCGATTGCGAAGCAATTGAAATAATTGTGTTTTCAACAGTCTTCGGTGGGTTGCATCTTCATTATTTTCTTGCGCAGTATTGTCATGGTCTTTAGGTTGTTTTTTTCTCTAGCTTTTGTGTAACTTCATGTTTTATTTGGTCTTGGTGCAGGTTGATGAGAGTAGGCAGTTTAAATATTTTTGGCATGGAATAGATGGGCCGAAGATCCTGTTTCGGCGCTCTGCTCTCTATGACTCTGTGAAGGCTCTGAACCAAGCGCTAGTAAATGGTTGAAAGCTGAGCAAGGGCAAAGTGCCTTTTCTCTGTGTTATATGCTTTTATAAAATGATGTTTTTGATGATCTTGAGGGCACGAGAGAGGTTTTAAACTCTAACCCTACCTTGGCGATAGAGCACTACGGGCCACCTCTTGCACTACTCTGGCCTTTACTCTTATTATTTTTTTTCACTATGATCTTATTTATCCTCAATCTCTCTCATCCCTGTCTTGTGTCATTTGTGTGCACAAATATATCAGTGCTGTCCCAATTCTGCTCACCAGACCTGGAATATCCAGCAGTAAAGTGCCGTCCTTTTTACCTACCACAGGAGTTTTCTGGGGTCATTCTGATAGTGGTATACATTCCACCTCAGGCCAATGTCAATCAGGCTTTCGATGATCTGAGCGATGGGATAACAAACACTAAACAGTGCACCCTAACGTCTTCACCATCGTTTTAGGAGATTTTAACCAGGCCAGTCTGAAAAAAATCACTAAGCAATTACCATCAACAGATCACTTGCAATACCAGAGGAAACGACACACTGGACCATTGCTTCACCCCCATCAAGAATGCCTACCGTGCTATTCCACGCCGTCACTTCAGGAAGTCTGATCACCTGGCTGTACTTCTACCCACTGAGTACAGGCAGAGACTGAAGACTGCAGCACCAGTAGTGAGGACCAAGAAGGTATGGACAAGGGAAGCACAAGAGTGCCTACAGGACTGCTTTGAATTGATGGACTGGACTGTATTCAGGGATTCGTCTTCGAACCTGAATGAGTATGCTGCAGTTGTTACCGACTTCATTAAAACCTGTGTGGAAGAGTGGGTGCCTACAAAGACTTACTGTACATTCCCAAACCAAAAGCCGTGGATGAACCAAGAGGTACGTCATTTGCTGAAGGCTACATCTGTGGCATTCAAGTCTGGCAACCCAGGCCTGTACCAGAAACCAGGTATGATTTGCGGAGGGCTATTTCAAGGGCAAAAAGATAATTTTGAACGAGGTTGGAGGTGATATCAGATGCATGGCAACTCTGGCAGAATCTGCAAGACATTAATTCCTACAAAGTGAAACCCAATAGTATGAATGGCAGCGATGTTTCACTATCATATTAACTCTATGCCTTCCATGCACGCTTTGAAAAGGAGAACACAACTACAGCTGTGAAGATCCCTGCTGCACCTGATGACCCTGTGATCTCCGTCTCAGAGGCTGATGGTAGACTCACTTCAAAGAGAGTGAACCCTTGCAAGCTAGAAGGTTACGATGGAGTACCTGTTAAGGCTCTGAAAATCTGTGCCAACCAACTAGCGGGAGTATTCAAAGACAGTTTCAACCTCTCGCTGCTACGGGTAGAAATTCCCACTTGTTCCAGAAATGAAACAATTATACCAGTGCCAAAGAAGAATAATGTGGGCTAACTTAATGACTATTGCCCAGTAGCACTCACATCGACAATGGTGAAATGCTTTGAGAGGTTGGTTACGACTAGACTGAACTCCTGCCTCAGCAAGGACCTGGACCCATTGCAAATTGCCTGTTGCCACTATAGGTCAATGGCAAATGCAATCTCAATGGCTCGCCACAGGGCTTTAGACCACCTGGACAACACAAACACCTACGTCAGGATGCTGTTCATCGACTATAGCTCAGCATTTAATACCATCATTCCCACAGTCCTGATTAAGAAGTTGCAGAACCTGGGCCTCTGCAATTGGATCTTTGACTTCATAAATGGAAGACCAAATTCTGTGCAGATTGGTAATAACGTATCCTCTTCGCTGACGATCAACACTGGCGCACCTCAGGGGTGTGAGCTTAGCCCACTGCTCTAGTCTCTGTATACACATGACTGTGTGGCTAGGCATAGCTCAAATACCATCTATAAGTTTGCTGATGATAGAACCATTGTTGGTAGAATCTCAGGTGGAGACGAGAGGGCATACAGGAGTGAGATGTGTCAACCAATGGAATGGTGTTACAGCAACTCAACGTCAGTAAGTCAAAAGAGCTGATTGTGGGCTTCAGGAAGGGTAAGACGAAGGAACACATACCAATCCTCATAGAGGAATCCAAAATAGAGAGAGTGAGCAGTTTCACGTTCCTGGGTGTCAAGATCTCTGAGGATCTAACCTGGTCCCAACATTTCGATGTAGTTATAAAGAAGGCCAGACGGCAGCTATACTTTATTAGGATTTTGAAGAGGTTTGGCATGTCAACAAATACACTCAAAAACTTCTATAGTTTTACTGTGGAAAGCATTCTGACAGGCTGCATCACTCTCTGGTATGGAGGGGCAACTGCACAGGACTGAAAGAAGCTGCAGAACATTGTAAAACCCATCAGCTCCATCTTGGGCACCTTTAGGGAGTGGTGTCTCAGAAAGGCGATGTCCATTATTAATAACCTCCAGCACCCAGTGCATGCCCACTGGCTTCTCACTGTTACCATCAGGAAGGAGACACAGAAACCTGAAGGCACACACTTTGAGAGGTTCTTGAGAGAAGCAGGAACAGCTTCTTCCCCTCCACCATCCGATTCCTAAACAGACATTGAAGCTTCTGACACTACCTCATTTTTTTTAATATACAGTGTTTCTGATTTAGCACATTTTTTTAAACTATTCAATATATGTAATTGATTTACTTGTTTATTTATTATGTTTTTTTTGCTAGATTATGTATTGCGTTGAACTGCTGCTGCTATGTTAACAAATTTCACGTCACATGTGGTGAATATAAACCTGATTCTGATTTTGATGCTGAACGTTATTCTCTGTGCTGTCTGTGCCTCGGGCCCGTGATGTTGCAACAAACAAGCTTCCCCTTGTACCTGTAGCTCACTGTACAGGTGCACATCACAGCAAACATGCCTTGAAACTCCTTCCTGCAGTGCATTCACATCATGAGTACGTTAATCTTCAAGTCACCAAGCGGCATTCTGTGATTGGCATGGGGAACTTCCTGGGGCCCTGGTCATAGAGGAATCAGCTGTCCTCCTCTTTGATTTAAGCTTCAGAGTTCTTTACTGTCATTCATCAGTACACAAGTGTAAAGGGGAATGATCTGATTGTTGCTCCGGATCTGTTGCAGCATAAAAAAACACAATAAATATAAATACCTAAGTTTATTTTATATACATAGTCTGACTGTATGTACATAAAGTGATACTAGGTGCAGGAGTGTCAGAACCAGAATCAAGTTTATTATCACTGGCATGTGACGTGAAATTTATTAACTTAGCAGCAGCAGTTCAATGCAGTACTTAATATAGCAGACAAAAAGAGAAAAAAAAAAGAAAAATAAAATAAAACAATAATAAATAAACAAGTAAATCAATTATGTATATTTGAATAGATTATTTAAAAAGTGCAAAAACAGAAATACTGTATATTAAATAAAAGTGAGGTAGTGTCCAAAGCTTCAAAGTCCATTCAGGAATCGGAGGGCAGAGGGAAAAGAGCTGTTCCTGAATTGCTGAGTGTGTGCCTTCAGGTTTCTGTACCTCCTACCTGGTGGTAACAGTGAAAAAAGGGCACGCCCTGGGTGTCTGCGCATAAGGTAACTCCAACAGGAGATGATAAGGTAGTGCTGGTGGGGGCTGCTGTAGATGGGTTAATAGGTCGAAGTATTGATCAGCCTGAACGCTTGGGGAAAATATGGATGAAGCCACCTGAACCAACATCCAAAACTGGGATCTGCAATTCGCCAAGGTGTGCTGCGACTTTCCCAGAGAGCGGAATGACTTCCAACAGTGGATGAAGACCACAAACTCTTCCCCTGTCAGAGGTGAAGCCCTGGTTTCAGTGAGGGAGCTGTGGCTGCAGTGCCCTGACCTTACACCGTGTAAACAGTGAGTTTGCCCCTGACCAGACCCCATCGTCGTTAGGAAGAACTGCACAAAAGAGCTTAGTTGGAACCTGCAGTTGTACGGGGTTCTCGTTCCCCACAATTCCAACACACATTTTCCAACTGGATCTCTTCCCCTTTCCTGCTGCATCAGAAACTGACTGTAGTTACTGGATTTTCCAAAATAACCTCATTACAGAATTAATCAATGGGTCTTTGTAACTTACTGTTTTCATAATAGCATCCCATCCAGTATTTGCTAAGTTTTTATCACCAAATCCAGTGTAGTTGTTTTTTAATAATTTAAGGGCCTCATCTTGAAATAGTAACGCAATCTAAAGGAAATACAGACACAGAGAGTCGGCAATTACGTCTTCCTGAATAGCGTTCCCACCTCTAGATCACAAGGTCAATATTTATTGTCCAACGTTACTTACTAAATTGACTTGCCCGGCTACTTCAGAGGCAATTTCACTGTTCACCACATTGATAAGCAATTGGAGGCAGATCTCAAGCCAGAGTAATTAGGGAAAATAGAAATAAACTGCACTGATATTTTTTTCTACAGCATTCCACATTTTATTCTAACAATATTAAAAAATTAGTAAGTGTCATAGACCTCAGGAATATTAGTCATGTGAAAAACACTGTGCTGACCCACACCATAGCTCCTGTACTGAACGGTGCTGGAAATGTTTGTCAATTTTATTTAAGTCCAGACATCTGACAGCCCAAATCAGTCAGGTTTATTACCACACTGACGATGTCATGACACTTGTTGCTTCGTGGCAGCAGTACAGTGCAAGATATAAAAAATGACTGTAAGATAGAATAAATAGATAGTGAAAAAAGAGGAATAGTGCTCATTTTTTCATGAACCATTCAGACATCTGGTGGCCAAGGGGGAAGAAGCTGTTCCTAAAATGTTGAGTGTATGTCTTCAGGCTCCTGTAAATCCTCCCTACCAGTAGTAATGAAAAGAGGGTGTATTCTGCATGGTGAGGGTCATTAATAATGAACACCTGCTTCTGGAGGTGCTGCCTTTTGCTGATATCAGCAGTGCTGGGGAGGGCGGTGTGCCTGATGGAGCTAATTGAGTCTACAATGCCCTCATTTCAATTCTCTGCATTAGAGCCTCCATTTCTGGTGGGATTCAACCAGACAGATTGTCTCCACCATACATCTGTAGAAATATGCCGGACTCCTTGGTGACACACCAGATCTCCTCAAACCCTAATGAAGGAAAGGTGGTGGTGACCCTTCTTTATGACTGAATCAACGTGTTGGGCCCAGGTAGATCTTTTAAGATGTTGGTGCCCAGTAACTTGAAGTTGCTCACCCTTCCCACCGCTGACCCCTCAATGAAGACTGGTGTGTGTTCTGACCTCCCCTTCCTGAAGGCCACAACTCGTTGGTCTTGCTGATGTTGAATGCAATGTTGTTGTTGCAACACCACGCAACCAGCTAATCTATCTGGCTCCTGTACCCCTCCTCGTTGCCAACAGAGATATCATTGACCAATCTACAGGGGGAGCTTAGAGACAGCAGAGCAGTTGTTTTATGCAAGATGCAATATATGTAAAAAGCAAAGAAATTAAAGTAAACAAAACAGCACACACAAAATGCTGGTGGAACACAGCAGGCCAGGCAGCATCGATAGGGAGAAGCGCTGTCGATGTTTCGGGCCGAGACCCTTCGTCAGGACTAACTGAAAGAAAAGATAGTAAGAGATTTGAAAGTAGTGGGGGGAGGGGAAATGCAAAATGATAGGAGAAGACCGGAGGGAGTGGGATGAAGCTAAGAGCTGGAAAAGTGATTGGTGAAAGATGCATGAACATTGACTTCTCTAACTTCCGTTAATGCCCCTCCTCACCTCCTTACCCCATCCCTGACATATTTAGTTGTTTGTTTTATTTCTCTCTTTCTGCCCATCACCCTGCCTGTTCTCCATCTCCCTCTGGTGCTCCCCTCCTCCCCCTTACTTTCTCATGAGGCCTCCCGTCCCATGATCCTTTCCCTTCTCCAGCTCTGTATCACTTTTGCCAATCACCTTTCCAGTTCTTAGCTTCACCCCACCCCCTCCGGTCTTCTCCTATCATTTTGCATTTCCCCCTCCCCCCACTACTTTCAAATCTCTTAGAATCTCTCCTTTCAGTTAGTCCTGACAAAGAGCCTCGGCCCGAAACGTCGACAGTGCTTCTTTATATAGATGCTGCCTGGCCTGCTGTGTTCCACCAGCATTTTGTGTGTGTTGCTTGAATTTCCAGCATCTGCAGATTTCGTCGTGTTTGCAAAGTAAACAAAACTTGTGTTTTATTTATGAAAGGTGAAATGAAAAGTTTGATAACGACAGTAATCTGACTTTCTATGTTTTCATGATGGAAGGTGCCATATAAAATGTAGAAGATTGAATGGGTGGAGTGAAAGGGCCAAGTAGACAAAACAGATTCATTGTGGAGAAAGGAAAGTTGAGGTAAATTGTTGAAGCTTGAGGTAATAGTTTGATGGACTATGATATCAAAAGCTGAGGAGATACAGGCAAGCAAATGTAAACAACTTTATGGATGTCGAAAAAGTTTTACAAATAAAAAATACGCATGGAACTTAAAGAGATTGTAAAGGGAGCTGGAAAAGCATGTAATAAGGGTAATAACACAACTGTAATGGGGAACTTCAGTATGCAAGGGGGTTTGGAAAATCAGGTTGGTGTCGGACCGCAAGACAGGGAACTTGTTGAAGGCTGGCAAGATGGCTTTTTAGAACAGCTTGTGCTTGAGCCTACTTAACCCAGATCTTAACAGGGAGCTTCACGTAAAGGAACATTTAGGAGGCAATGATCATTATATGATTGAATTCATACTGCAATTTGAGAGGGAGCAGCATAAGTCAGATATATCAGTATCGCAATGGAATAAAGGGAATTACAGAAACATGAGAGAGGAGCTTGTCCAGTTGGGTTGGTGAAGGAAACTGGCAAGGATGATGGCAGAGCGAAGATGGCTGAAGTTTCTCAAAATAAATCACAAGGCGCAGGTTAGATATGACCCACAGAGGAAGAAGCTCTCAAATGACAGGTGTGGGCAACCATGGCTGATAAGGTCTGCATAAAAGCCAAGGAAAGAGCATATAAAGTAGCAAAACTGAGTGGGAAGTTGAATTATCAGAAGGCATTTGATAAGGTACCACACATGAGGCTGCTTAACAAGATAAAATCCTATGGTGTTACAGGAGAGATACTGGCATAGATAGAGGAATGGCTGACAGGCAGGAGGCAGCAAGTAGAAGTAAAAGGAGCCTTTGCTGGTTGCTGCCAGTGACTAGTGCTGTTCCTCAGGGGTCAGTATTGGGACTGCTACCCTTCACATTGTTTGTCAAGGATTTGGATAATGGAATTGATGGCTCTGTGGCAAAGTTTGTAGATGATACAAAGATAGGTGGAGGGGTAGGAAATACTGAGGAAGCAATGTGATTGCAGCAGGACTTAGACAAATTGGAAGAATGGGCAAAAAAGTGGCAGATGGAATACAGTGTTGGGAAATGTACTATAATGCATTTTGGTAGAAGAAACAATAGTGCAGACTATTATCTAAATGGGGAGAAGGTTCAAACATCAGAGGTTCAGAGAGACTTAGGAATCATTGGGCAAGGCTCCCAGAAGGTTAATTTACAGGTTAAGCCTGTGGTAAAAAAAAGCAAATGCAATGTTGACATGCATTTCAAGGGGAATAGAATATAAAAGCAAGGAGATAATGCTGAGCCTTTATAAGAGAGTAGTCAGGCCGCGCTTGGAGTATTGTCAACAGTGCTGGGCCCTGTATCTCAGAAAGAATGTGTTGTCTTTGGAGAGGGTCCAGAGGAGGTTCACAAGGGTGATTCCAGGAATGAAAGGATTAACATATGAGTAGCGTTTGGCTGCTTTGGGCCTGTACTCACTGGAATTTAGCAGAATTCATTGAAAACTGCCAAATGCTGAAAGGACTGCACAGGGTGGATGCTGAAAGGATGTTTCTTGTGGAGGGGGTATCCAGAACTAGAGAGCAGAGCCTCAAAATTGAGGGTGATCTTTCAGAACAGAGGTAAGGAGGCTTTTTTTTTAGCCAGAGAGTAGTGAATCTGTGTAATGCTGTGGAAGCCAAGTCCATGGGTGTATTTAAAGTGGAAGTTGATCAGTGAGGACATCAAAGGATACAGTGAGAAGGCAGGTGTATGGGGTTGAGTAGATCTGGGATCAGCCTTGACGAAACACATGGTGGAAACCCACATCAAGGAGCCCAGGAGGTGTATCCATTTGGGTTACCCGGAAAAATTGTTGATAGCAGAACACTGCATTCGCAATGGCAATAGGATTGACTTCAATGACACAAAGCTAATGTGTCATGTCAATGGCTTTTAGGACAACCTGGTAAAGGAAGCCATTGAAATCACACTAGGGGAAAAGAATTTTCACAAAGACGAAGGTCTCGCTCTACGTAAGAATGGGAATTCATTTGTAACCAAAGTGGGAGAGCAGAAACCTGATTGGATGAGGACTAACCAATCAGGAGGGAAGGAATACAGGGGTATAAATATCACCAGACTAGACATGCCCAGGCATCATCCCTGAAGAAGACGGCAGAGTTTGTCATCGATATACTGGTTTTAATTGATACCTGTACCCGACTGGAAGCCTGAGAATACGAAAGCACTAGGTCCTTTTTCAAAGTCAACATTGTTTAGAAGTTGGAAAATAATGTTTAAGCAAGAGCTTAAGATTGAAACTTCCCTCATTTAAAAATCAAATTCAGTTTGCAGGTCAAGAAATGATGCCACGGCTTGTATGATTAGTTCCAGGAAATGATGGGGTTGGCTCACATTTAAATAAATTTTATTCTGTGAAATATTGAAAGTAGAACAAGCTTTCTTCATTTCCACAGCATGGTAATGCATGGTTATTTGAATTACTGTCGCTTCCCTGTCAGCTTCAACCAGTCTGGCCATTCTCCTCTGATCTCTCATTATCAAGGTGTTCTTGCCCACAGATCTGCTGCTCGCTGGATCTGTTTTTTCATTTTTCACACCATTCTCTGTAAACTCTGAAGACTCCTGTGTGAAACTCCCAGACGATAAGTAGTTTCTGAGATACTTAAACCACCCTGTCTGGCACCAACAATCATTCCACAGTCAAAATCACTTAGATCACATCTCTTGCCCATTCTGAACAACAACTGAACATTTTGACCACGTCTGCATGCTTTTATACATTGAGTTGCTGCCACATGATTGGCTGATTAGGAATTTGCATTAATGAGGTGTACCCAATAAAATAGGTACCAGTGTATGTCAAGGGCATCATTAAAATCTAATTAAACTACATCCACTACCTTTCCTCATTCTGTTTTGCCTCATGTTTAAAAGAAAAAATTACATAGGTTGAAAAGACTCCCTTCATTTCAGCTGTACAATGCTATCTTTAACAATAAGTAAACCAACGATGTAAAATGAACACAGACAGTTCCTGCACATTCATGCTTATTTAAACTGGGATTCTTTGCAAGTCCAGTCATCTCTTTGAATGGCAATACTAATTTCCTTTGAAATTATGCACAGGATTTTTGCTGCTTGGTTGAAAGCTTTAGAAATTGCATGGAATCAGTCCCGGTTATATTTTACAGAGGTTTATGAACAGGAAATACATAATAATGTGGTCACTTAGTACATGTACTTTGGTTATAAAGTTACTTTGAATTTTGAGACAATTTCAGCAATGGAAAAGGTGAGCAGCTTGAACTTCAAACTTCCTTGGTGTCATTGGATCTATCTTGGGCCCAACACGTTAATGCAATCACAAAGAAGCCACACCAGTTGTTATACTTCACCAGGAGTTACAGGAGATTTGGGCATTTTCTGTGGCTATTTGGTGGTGAGTATTCTGGCTGAATGCATCACAAGCTGCTCCAGTCTGCACAACACAATGGAGCACAGATGTTCTGAAGTTAGTTTTATCAGCACGTGAATTGAGGAATTAGATCACCCTCGCTCAACATGTCACAGTCCTCCAGCGCAGCTTATTATCTGCTCCTGACCACCATCGGACAGAGAGGTGGGAAGATCTGAATGCAACTGTAAAAGAAACAATGAACTATTGCTATTGGACGAGGGGCTCAATATGTACAGGACTTCCCATGTACAGGACTGAACTATATTCCTGCTTTCTGCATCCATATTCATGCCTTAATAGGGCTTTGACGGATGTCCAATCTGGACATTGTCAGTGTGGAGAGGAGGGGACTTCAATTAGGTCCACTGCCCGAGGATAAAAGGCTGGAGTGGTCTGTGGCCACATCATAGAGCTTTAAACAGTGTCCAATCCAGACATCAGAAGTTTGGAGAGAAAGGGCCTTCAATCAGATCCACTGCCTGAGAATAAGAAGCAGGAGCGGTTTATGGCAGCGCAATATAGCTTTGACCAGCAGCCGATCGGCGTTTGGGATTGATTAGTAAGAGCAAATTAAAGGGAAGCAGGGGCAAGTGCTCCCTGCAGTGGTCACTGTCGCAGGGGGCATCGTCTGAGTGGACATTGTCAGAGTGGTGATCGTAAGGGTTTCGCTCTTCGAGGCTCCAGCAAAGAGAGGCTGCGCTCAGGGAGAGCAAAGGAAAGAAAAGCTCATTTTTTTCCTTCTCTTCTTTATGTCTGTTCAGCTAGGACTGTGGAGGTGACAGGCAGGACAGTGCAACACTCTTCTCGCGGGCCGTGGGAAGGCAGAGTGACCCCCAGTATCGCTGACCACCACAAATGTGAGAAGTGCATTCAGCTGCAGCTGCTAACAAACCATGTCAAGGAGCTGGAGCCAGAACTGGATGAACTCCCGATCATTCGGGGAGCTGAAGGAGTGATAGGTAAGGCACATAGAGAGCTGGTTTCTCCCAAGGAAAATGCGTGACAGTCAGGAAGGGGAAAGGGGTTTCAGAGCCAGTGTAGAGTGCCCCTGTGGGCATTCACCTCAACAAGAGGTGTATCACTTTGGATACAGTCGAGGGAGGGGGGAATGATCTAATAGAGGAAAGTCACGGTGGTCAGGTCTCTGGAACTGAGTCTGTGACTCAGGAAGAAAGGGGGAAGAAAAGGTATGCTGTGGTGATAGGGGATTCATTAGTTAGGGGAACTTCAGGAGAATCAGTGAGCAAGAACAAGATTCCCAGATGGAATGTTGCCTCACAGGTGCTAGGGTCCAGGATATCTCAGATCGACAGTCCTCAGTATTCTTAAATGTGTGGGTGAACAGCCAGAAGTTATAGTCCTTATAGGTACCACTGGCATGGGTAGGATGAGTGTTGAGGTTCTGAATGGTGAGTTCAAGGAGTTAGGTGTTAAGTTCAAAGGGCAGGTCTTCCAAGGTTGAGATCTCAGTGTTGCTACCAGTGCCACGTTCTACTGAGGCTAGAACTAGGAAGATTATATAATTTAACACGTGGCTAAGGAGTTGGTGTAGGAGGGAGGGCATAAGATCTTTGGATCTTTGAGCTCTTTTCCAGGGAAGGTGGGACCTGCATCTGAAATGGAAGACTAATATCATAGCGGGAAGGTCTGTTAATGCTGCATGGTGGGTTTTAATCTAGAGTTACAGGGGGTTGGGAACCAGAGTGACAGAAGAGGTGAAGGGTAGAATAAAGGGAGTCTTTTCCGGCTGGATGCCAGTGACAAGTAGTGTTCCACAGGGGTGCATGTTAGGAATGGTTCTTTTTACATTATATGTCACTGATTGCGATGATGGAATTAATGGCTTTGTTGCAAAGTTTGCAAATAATATGAAGCTAAATGGAAGGGTGGGTAGTTCTGAGGAAATAAAGAAGCTACAGGAGGAATTACACAGATTAGGAGAATGGGCAAGGAAATGTTAGATGCTGTACAGTGTCGGGAAGTGTATGGTCATGCGCTTTGATAGAAGAAATGAAAGGGATGACTATTCTTAAATGGAGAGAAAATACAAAAAAAAAATGAGGTGTAAAGAGACTTGAAAGTCCTTGTGCAGGATTCCCTGAAGGTTAATTTGCAGGTTGACTCTGTGGTGACAATGTTAGCATTCATTTCAAGAGGACTAGAATACAAAAGCAAGGGTGCTATTTTAGGAATTTATAAATCACTGATGAGGCCTCACTTGGTGTATTGTGAGCAGGTTTGGAGCCCTTAATTTAGAAAGGAGGTGCTGAAACTGGAGTGGGTTCAAAGCAAGTTCACGAAAATGATTCCAGGATTGAAAGTGTTTGATGGCTCTTGGCCTGTGTTCACTGGAATTCAGAAGACTGAAGGGTGAGCAGATTGAAAGCTATCAAATGGTGAAAGGCCTTGATAAGATTGACTGTGGAGAGGATGTTTCCTATGGTGGGAAAGTCTAAGACCAGAGGACACTGTCTCACAATAGGGGGGGCATCCTTTTAGAACAGAGATGAGAAGGAATTTCTTCAGCCAGAGAGTGGTGATTATGTGGAGTTCTTTGCCACAGGCAGCTGTAGAAGCCAAGACTTTATGTGTATATAAGGGAGATGTTGATAGATCCTTGAATGGTCAGGGCATGAAGGGACTGGGGATGCTGTTACCATTTATTTCCTCTCCAAATTCCATGAGGCAAAAGATGCAGTGCATAATGCAATTGGACATTTGTCTCAATAATACTGTAGTGTGGAATCTATTATTCACCAGGATTATAACCTGCAAAGGAAATATGATTTAATTCCCTCTTTACCTCCCCTGCCTCCCTTCCTGATATCTATGATGACCATTAAAATAGGCATTTTTACAGCAAAAAGTACAATATGCAGAACAGTATGAGAAATTCAACATTGCGTTCAGTAATCCTATAGCCATTATTTGCAGAACAATGTTAGTTTAATAGACTTTACTTTATCTAATGGCAGTAACACGTTTTAGAATGACTTTTGTTAATGATTCTTCCCCCCTCACTTAACTTGCCAGAGGAAAATCAGCCACGTTTTACAATATTTAGGCAGATAACATCTTTTCTGTCAGGACTAATCTCTGGTGATCTTGCACTCAACCAGCCCGTAAAATCCTTCAGAACTTGTAGAGGCTGCAGGAAAATTTACACTTCCACAATAGACAGAGAAGAGGAAGATTAATATTATCTTATCTTGTCACATGTATATTAAAACATGCAGTGCAATGTAGTTCAAGTGACCAGCACAGTCTGAGGATGTGCCAGGTACAGCCTTCAAATGTTGCCATGCTTCCAGCACCAATATTGCATGCCCACAGCTTACCCTAACCAGTACATCTTTTGCAATGTGGGAAGAAACTGGACCACTTGGAGGAAACCCATGTGGTCATGGGAAAATGGACAAACTCATTACAAAGAGCGGCAGGAATTGAACCCTGATTTTCTGATCACTGGCCAGTAAAGCATTATACAGACCACTACACAACCGTGTTTAGGCACATAAGCCTTCATTGTCTGCCAGAGACTTAGTAATATTTCTGGCCTCAAGATTTAACTTCGGCAATGACGTCTATGAGGTCAATTTGCTGGTACTGAGTAAGAGGCAGCTGGTTGGTTGAAATACCACTGGTGACCAAACTACTGTAAACTTCAGGGAGGTTAACAACTGTGGAGTCACTGGATGATCCAGAACATGAGGGATACAGTTGTTGACTGAGTGGAGGGAATAATGAGATGACAATTGTGAGGATTCACATTTTTCTCCCACTGATGCCCTTTGTAAATGCAATAGACAGAGATTGAAAAGCTTTCATTTATTAGCAATGATTTCTCTTTACATAAAAGCAATCAAAAGGAGGAAGAAACCATAAACTAAATGGTGTTGCAAACACAGTTTTCTCCATTCTCAAGCAACGTTTGACATTTTACCGATCTGGCAGTACATTATCATGGATGATGCCATTGCCCCCATCTGTAAAATCACAGAAAAAAGATGCAATTATTTCATGTTCAATTAAATTAAAACCATAATTTTTTTTTTACTTATGGGAAAAGGGCACATGCCAGTGAACTAAATGCAATTTTTAAAAAGTGGATTTTATAGACAAGTTAGAAATAAGTTTTAGAAGTTACTTATTTAACTGCACTTCAGGAGTGTTGTGAATATGAATATGAGTGGTTTACTGAAAGAATCATCAAAAGATGATTGACCAATTTACTGAAATATTTGATTTCTTTTCATCCCAAGACTCTGACATATTCTGATGGGACACCTTTTCCAAACCCTGCTCATCATGTAGATGATCTAGCTTTCAAACACACTCAAAAACCCTCTGCGATATTTCAGTAGTTGAGAATATATAAATAAATTGTTAAAATGTTTTCACTAAATGAACTACCCTGATCTTCAGTGAATAATTAAAAGATTAAATTAAGATGCAATTTCATGCTTGCAGAATAATTCATAAAAATTAGTTATGGCAAATCAGACTCTGAATGTGTAAATTATTTTTTATGCTGGAGAACAGGCACTGGCTTTGAACATCAATTGAATAAAACTCAGTTGGCTAGAGCTTCATGTTGTCTGTACTAGTGAATCGAGAGGGCAGTGTGAAGGAAATGAATGAAGTTTATACAAGGGCTTGCTGGTACATAAGCCCATACTGCCACAGGTCCTGCACATTAGCCACACATCAGACCTTCTTCTGGGGTAAAACCTCTTGTACAATGCAATTCCATCAAGGAAATAGGGCCACTCCTGGCTGGTAGGTGGGTGAATGAGAAGGGAGATGTCAGCAGATTGGTAACTGGTGGGGGCAGAGTGCTGGGAGTAACAGTTGAAGTGATCAATAGTGGTCAAAATTGAAACTTAGTTTAGGAAATACCTGCCATTTTCTTACTTACCTGACGAGCTGTAGAATCAGATAGTCATGGAGTTCCACAGTATTGACACAGGCCCTTCAGCCCATCATGTCTGTGGCTAATATGAGAGGGAACGTTTCTTTAGACACTTGGGGGAAAGTACAAGCAGTGTGTCAGAGTTAGGTGTTTTATACAGAGAATGGTGAGTGTGTGGAATATGTTGCCAGGCATGTTGGTAGGGTCAGATAGTTTGGGGAAATTTAAAGGACTCTTAGATAGACACATGGATGAAATAAAAATGCAAAGTGATGTGGGAGGGAAGTGTTAGATTGATCTTGGAGTAGGTCAATATTGCAACACAACATTGTAGGGCAAAGGGCATACTGTATATTTCACAGTACTCTTCAATGTTCTATAAGGCTGACAAATCTCATAAGTTAACCATGTTAGCTACATACATAGTCAATATCACTTTGTAAACATGCTCACTTCGCGAGTTAATACGTTACCTCAAGTACCGCGATCACCAGGGCAATGATACCAAGTATTACGGTGTTGTTCTTCAGGAAGTTTAGGAGTACTTGATAGCAACCCTGAAAGCAACAAAACCACATTCTGTTCACTCTTGTGACTATTGTTCTGCCACATTTTCTTGTCTTCCTCTTCCCTTCAACATATCAAGAAACAAAACTCCTACGAGTGGAAATATGGCTGGAGGGAGGAGTACGGTAGGAAAGCATTTCCAACCGGCTGCTTGTGATGGCATTCCCGTTGCTAAGAATAGGGTTGTGTCAGCTATTGGGCAGGAAGCGCGTGCTGTCCTGTGGGGGCGAGCCTTATTCTGATTGTCGAAAGTCACTTCCATTGTGATTGGTTAGTTTAGAAGCTGCAGCTGCTTTTCCCATTGGATATTGCCTGGTGTCCAGTTTCAGATATCCTGGGTGAATAAAACAACACGTGGAAGGGGCATTCTCTCTTCTTCCTTTGTTTAAGATATGGATGCACATGATTAGGAAGCTATGCTCCATGAGCGCTTTTAATTAAGTTGAATGTACTTATGCTTGTTGAGTATTCAGCTTTCTGATGTCTGTAACTTGGGAAACATGAATGTTTGGTCGCATTTTTACTGCTTATAAATAAATTATTAATATACCTATTCGAAGTCAGTGCATTTCCTGTCTCACTTGCCAGACCCGCCAACCTGATTCAACATTACACATGCCTCACCAATTCCCCAGCTACTATTGTCCACGATCCAGTCTGCCAGCCAGCTGCGGACTGCTTGCATTCTTCGTACTTTAGTTAAACACAAAACAGGACCTCTTGACAAACACAGGTTGAGATGGGTTCTTGAGGAGAACTTTTGCTGAGATTTTAGGAACCATAGAAACATAGAAAATAGGTGCAGGAGTAGGCCATTCGGCCCTTCGAGCCTGCACCGCCATTTGGTATGATCATGGCTGATCATCCAACTCAGAACCCTGTACCTGCTTTCTCTCCATACCCCCTGATCTCTTTAGCCACAAGGGCCATATCTAACTCCCTCTTAAATATAGCCAATGAACCGGCCTCAACTGTTTCCTGTGGCAGAGAATTCCACAGATTCACCACTCCCTGTGTGAAGAAACCTAGACTGTTGCTGAACACCATATTGTTCCGGGATTTCAGGATGGTGTTGAGTTGAAAAACTGCACAGAGACCCTCTCCCCACTGGAATTTCCTGGAAACACTGGGCAAATACTGGGCTCATCCCATAAAGATGATCATCGTTGAGCTTTGCCGCATTTCTACTCTTTCAAGAGGAACATTAACATGGGCCTCCCTCTGGTCTGAATCAGTTGCTCCTCATCAAAGATACTTACTTCATTCAGCAGCTAATTGCCAGGTCAGTGTTAGAACCACGGCACTTATCATAGTTCTGATTGATTGATTGATTCACAAAACCCATGATCTGGTGAGATGAGCACTACAGCTAGCCCGCTGCCTCCTTCCTGAACGAGGCTCCACACACCTCCTGTAGCACTGGCTCAAGGTGATGCTCTTGCCTCTGAGTCACATGGTGGGTTTGAGCTGCAGTGTCGGACCGAAGGGATTCTTGCTATCAGCAAGTTTTGAATGAGACTAAGTAATGAAGTTCTCTGCTGGTGAATGTAAAAATTAGTCTACGATGCCCTACTTGTGTCCTGGTTTACAACTATCATTCACTGACAACAGAAACTAGGTTAACTTGTTATGATTTCACTCTGGCTTTGTGCATCCTCTGTGTGAAAATGGCTTGTCTTGTTTAAACCTCATTTTAAATAGTAAAAGAATGCAATGAACAATGAGGTTATGAAAGAGTTTGGTAATTTCAAATTTCTTGTTTCCTTTTAGATTCTTTCTTAATTTCTTTGCATTTCAGTGATTCAACAGACGGCATGACTGAGATTAAAACTTGCATGGTGATGTTGTACATGATGGAAACGGTTCTGCACCTTAATATCGAACTTGAACTTGCCCAGTAAACACTAGAGAAGGAGAGAAGGAGGAAGGTAAAATGGGAGTGTGTGAGAGACAGTGGGAGGGAACGACTCCTCCCTGGAAGATAAGCTGGAATGTGTTGCCAGTGACTGAACCAGTGTGAGATGAGGAACTGCTGCATACTTGTTCTTGCAGAAACATGGCTCCAGGGCAATATCCCATGTACCATCAAGCTTCAGGCCATGCCTCTCAGGGATTTGGTATGTTAGTGTTATTTTGTGACTATATGTGCTATTGTAACTATATCTGTTTTATGCTGTGTGTGACTGGATGTACTGTGTTTTGTACCTTGGCCTTAGAGGAATGCTGTTTCCTTTAGCTGAATTAAACTTGAACTTGAAACAGAGAGGGAGAGAGATGGGTGTGAGAGGTGGGGGTGGATGCAGAACCTCTGGGGTGACACATTAGTGTAGCAGTTAGCAGCAGGCTCATACACAACTCCAGTGACTCAGTCCAAACCTGACCTTCCATGCTGCTTATGCAGAGCTTGCACACTTCCTTGTGATTGTGTGGGTTTCCTCACGGTGCTCTGGTTTCCTCCCACAGGTTGATTAGTAACTCTCAAAGCCACTGCTACAGAGGCTGGCGGAAAGTTCAGAGACATTCGTGGCAAATTGGTTACAAGGAAATAAATGAGGCTGGTAAGAATGGTCTTGGCTAGCATAGATTTGAAGGGCCAAAAGGACTTCTAAGGACGAGGTTGAGCTTCGGAGAGGGTGCAGAAGAGGTTTACCAGGATGCTGCCTTGTTTAAAGGTCATTCGCTACCATGAGAGGCTGAACAAATTTGGGTTGTTTCCTTTGGCTGAAGGGAGATCTGATAAGAGGTTTATAAGATTATGAGAAGCATTATGAGTAAACAGGGAGTGTCTTTTTCCCAGGGTAGAACTGTTTAATACCAACGGCATGCTTTGAAGGTGAGAGGGGATAGGTTCAAAGGGAATGTGAAGGGTAAGGTTCCTTATTCAGAGATGGTGGAAACCCGGAATGTGCTCCCTGGTAAGGTGGTACAGGCAAGAACATTAGAGGCTTTTAAGAGATGTTTAAATAGGCGCAGGAATGTGAGGAAGATGGAGGAATATGGATATTGTGTCGGTAGGTAGCTTTTTAGCTGGTTGAGCTCAACGCTGTTTCTGTATAGTTCTATATTCTATGTTTAGGTTACAGGGACATAAACGTGAGTACAGGACTGATAGGGATGGTTTTAGATAACATAGACTTGACGGGCCTAAAGGATGTTTAAATTGCATGGAAATATTGATCTGATTGACGATAAAGTCTCTGCCTTTCACCACTCAGACCAATGGTGGTTTTAGGGCATATGACAGGTTTCGTACAGACACAAACATCCACCGACTTCGAGATGGGTTAGAAATATACGGCTTACCTGAGCAGTTCCTGGAAGGATGCAAGTAATCATATTGGAGCAGCAAGCTTTGGGAAATTTTCCAGTGGTGTTGAGGAAATATGAGTTTAAAAAATCAGTGTGACCACTTATTCCACAACACTTAAACTGGAAAAGAGAAATGATTGAATAATTAGCTTATTTAAAGATGACAGTAATGTCAGAATCTACATTTTTCTATAACCTGAGATTTTTACACTAGCATCAGAATAATGCTGAGAGAGCTTAGGGTGAAAATTATATATCGCCTGCTTTTGTTTTACAGGAATCTGTGTGATTCTATGCACAATTTGTATCAGTTTTGCATGGAGCCACTTTGGGTGGGACAGCTCCCTTCAACCCAGCGAGCTGTGGGAACCTTGCACAATCGATTGTTTTGGCAGTGACTTTGCCACGTCTGAACCTGCTGCAGTGTTCAGCGATGGGTGGTTGATCCATCTGGAGTTACTCTCAGTGTGGATTAATGTAGCGTGATTTTTGGGCTCCTTCCAGGCCATTTCAGAGTACCGTTGAAGACGAGCTACACTGCAGGAACTTCCTGCAATCTAAATCCAACCTGCATGTATTGTTTCAGTATGTGATCTCCTTGTTCACAACCCTGCAATTAACTTCTCAGGGGTTAGTTTTCCATCTTGCTAAATAATGCAGGTTGTACTTATCTGTTAAAAGTTATGTTTAAGTATAACATGACTGAAAAGGAAGTCACCTAGTTGTAAGTCACAGACTGAAAAAAAACAAGTCTGAGAACTCTGGGTTTGTCCAAAGCTTCAGTAACTTGTGAAAGTCACTGAGAATTCCAGTGACTTCAGCAGGTGTTCCAGGTCAACGTAAAATATCAGGGGTAGCTTCTAAATTGAACTCTCTGTTTTAGAAAGTCAATCCTTGTGTTAAGTATTTCCTCATCTTGGTGTAATCTCTGATCTCATTGCTCTTTTCCAGTTCAATCTCCACCAGAGGTCCCTCACTGCCCAGCCTCTGAGTAACGTCACTGCAATTTGTATCATCCACACGCTCCACCCTCTGCCCCTTTTGCCTATTTATTCTTATTTATTTATTCAGATACAATGCAGAATAGCCCTTCCGGCCCTTTGACCAAAACCGCCCAATAATCCCCCAATTTAACCCTAGCCCATCATGGGACAACTGACAATGACCAATTATCCTACCAATCAGTACGGCTTTGGGCTGTGGGAGGAAATGGGGAGAAGGTTTCAACTCCTTGCAGTCAGTGGCATGAATTGAACCTGGTTTAGCAGTTCTGTCAAGCGTTGTGCTCCCAGTACACTACTGTGCTACTGGTCTCCCCACTGCCCTTGCAACTTTATTCCGAACTTGTCCCATTTCTGATGAAAGGACTTTAGTCTGTTTCTATTTCACTCTACACAAACGCTGTTCGACCAGCTGAGAATTTCCAGCCTTTACTGTTTTTATTTTTCTGTTTCTAAATTAGATGACTTACTGGGTTCTGTACACCAACACCAAAGGGGAGGTCTTTTGTTTTGTAAACTGTAGCCAACTAGAGAATAATCCAGTGGTTGATGAAGCTGTTTCATGATGCAGCCAGCTTGTGTGTCACTGCAGTCGGGTCAATACACACTTCAGTGGGGAGCAGCTCTCCTGAACGTTGCATTGGAGTCCAAAATAGTTATTTTTCTTGTGGTTTAATTTTCTTACGCTGACGTACATTTTTATATATGTGATCACCTGTTTGTGAGTAATTGTTCAGTAAGTCTTCAGTAATTTTACTATAACTGGTGATGCATTTTACTGTTTCTCTGCAGCCTGTGTCACGCCACTGAATCTGACTGTTACTTCTTATCAATGGGATGTCCGTTCTCTGCCCAGTCTGAGCTAGTTTTTAGTGGAAGGTCACCATGACTTCTCTTGTTCTTTGCCTTTTCTTTGCTCATTCTTTGTTCTCTCCTTTCTCTATAGCAGAGTGACTTGGTTACGTTTATTTCTTTGTCATGAACACAGAACAAAGATATACCACAAGGTTTAGACCTCATTCTTGATTCCGAAGAACCTCCTGGATCACATCATTTCCAGTCCAACACCAACAAGACAAGCAAAAGACAAAACTCATTCTGACAGATTATTAACTCAGTGAGCCAAACTAAATTACTGCAGATGTTGAAGATCTGAAATACAAATAGAACATAAAGCTTCCCGGACTTCAATTTGTGTTCATCTCCCTCCTGTCTGCTGTCTCATACCTACAGCATTCACGGTCTATTTCTCATCCTGTGAGGACAGAATGCTCCCCTCTCCTGTTTACACCTGTCCCATTTCACTGGATGCTGTATGTTTCACACAGTTCCACAGCAGATGACGTCAGCCAAACTCTCCCAGACTCTGCCTGTCATTTATCACCTCTGTCCCTCAACCCTCCCACTGCATTTTATTTCTTTAATATTCCAGGCAGCAACCTGGTAATCTCCTCTGCACCTTTTCTAAAGCTTCCACATCCCTATATCGGGGCGATCAGAACTGATCTCAACTTTCCAAGTGTGATCTAACCAGATGGCCTGAAACATTAGTTCTTCTTCCACCTATTGCTCAGTAATTCAAACATCTTCTATTTTGTTTCCTCCTCCAGGTTTCCAACACCTGCAGTATATATATGGAATACAGAATAGTATGGCGTAGTATAGACCCTTCACCCATAATGTTCTACCAACCTTTCAGAACATAGAACAAAGAAATCTACAGCACATAACAGACCCTTCAGCCCACAATACTGTGCCGACCATGTAACCTACTCTAGAAACTGCCTAGAATTTCTCTAATGCAAAGCCCTCTATTTTCTAACCTCCATGTACCTGTCTAAGAGGGTCTTAACAGACCCTATTGTATCCATCTCTACCACTGTTGCTAGCAGAGCCTTCCGTGCACCCATCAATCTCTGCATGAAAAACTCACCTCTGACATCCTACCCTATACCTACTTCCAAACACATTTAAACTGTTCCCCCTCATGTTAGCCATGTCAGACCCAGGGAAAATCCTCTAGCTATCCACATGATCAATGCCTCCCATTATCTTATGCACCTCTATCAGGTCACCTTTCATCCTCTGTCACTCCAAAGACAAAAGGACAAGCTCATAAGGCATGCTCTCCAATCCAGGCAACATCCTCGTAAATCTCCTCTGCACTCTCTCTATAGTATCCACATCCTTCCTGTAGTGAGGTGACCAGAACTGATCACAATACTCCAAGTGGGGTCTAACTAAGGTATTTTATCGTACTCTAACAGAAATCTAACCCTTCCCTCCTACATAGGCCTCCATTTTTCTTTCATCGATGTGCCCATCTAAGAGTTTGTAAGCTCCCCCAACGTATCTGTCTCTACCGCTACCCTGGCAGGGCTTCGACACACCAATCACTGCGTAAAACATCTCTCATATATTTTCCTCCAATCCCTTTTAAGATTATGCCCCCTTGAATTATTTTCTCATTGGGAAAAAGTTTCTGGCCAACATATCTACAAACGTATAACTCTTATTATCTTGTAGAATTCTATAAAGTCCCCTCCCATCCTCTTTCACTTCAGAGAGAAAATCCCTAGCTTGCTAAACCTTTCAGCATAAAACATAGGGTCTAGTCCAGGCATCCTGGTAAATCTCTTTTGTATCCTCTCTGAAGTTCCACATCCTTCCTATAATGAGGCAATTGGAACTGAACACAATACTACAAGTGTGCTCTAACCAGAATTTTGTAGGGCTGCAATGTTACCTTGCAGCTCTTGGAATCTTTTGTAATTAGTAATTACTTTTAGTAATTAAAAAGTGTATGGTGTATTACTTACCTGGAGCATCAAAGCATCAAATATATCAGTCAACTCCTGAATTTTACCATAATCGTTTTTAAAGAAATCCTTGAGCCACATTGCAATATAGCTCATAAAGATGTCTGCCTGAAAAACAGAACACGTTTGATTTTCAAGTGAGAATTCAAAAACTTCAGAAGTTACATTTATAGTAAGCAACTTTATTATAAATGTAATCACATTTAGCTTGTTGGCCATTTAATCAAAATATCTTCCATAAAATGTAATTGTCACAAATATATTCTACAAACTCAACTGCTACTTCTCAGTTTCTGATCCTAAATTTTTCCTTTTTGATCTGTTAGAATACTTTGTAATGCAGGTTAAATGTAGGACACATCCACAATTTAATCAAGTTTGTATCATGTGGTCTGTCTTGTTTTTGGATTATTTTCAAGATTTACCAAGTCAAAGAAAATGACATTAAATGGGATTTAAACTTCTAAGGAATTCAAAATACCCCATGCTGAAATGGTAAACTGACATGGTCTAGAACATAGAACAGTACAGCAAAGGAATATGCCATTCAGCCCGCAATGTTGCACCAAACCAGCTAAAAAGCAAATCAAAAACACCCAACCAAACACTGATCCGTCCTACCTTCACCATATCCATATTCCTACATCTTCCTTTCATCCATGTGTCTATGCACACCTCTCTTTAAAAGCCTCTAATGTATTTGCCTCTATCACCACACCAGGCAACACTTTCCAGGCATCCACGACCCTCTGCGTAAAGAACTTACCATAAGCCTGTATGATATAGGAGCAGAATTAAGCCATCTGGCCCATCAAGTCTGCTTCGCCATTTCATCATGGCTGATCCATTTTTCCTCTCAACCACAATCTCCTGCCTTCTCCCCATATCCCTTCATGCCCTGACCAATCAAGAATCTGTCAACCTCTGCCTTAAATATACATAAAGACTTGGCCTCCACACCACAGCTGCCTGTGGCAAAGAATTCCACAGATTCACCACTCTCTAGCATAAGAAATACTTCATCATCTCCGTTCTAAAAGGATGCCCCTTTATTCTGAGGCTGTGTCCTCTGGTCTTAGACCCTCCCATCATAGTAAACATTTTCTCCACATCCACTCTATCAATGACTTCCACCATTCAATAGGTTTCAATGAGGTTACCCCTCATTTCTGGATTCTAGTGAATACAGCCCCAGAGCCATCAAACGCTCTTCAGATGACAAGCCATTTAATACTGGAATCATTTTCGTCAACCTCCTTTGAACCATCTCCAGTTTCAGCACATCCTTTCTAAGACTGTTCACTATATTCCAAGTATTCACTATACTTACAAATTCTCAACAGTACATCTTTGCTTTAATATTTTAGAACTCTTGAAATATGTGCTAACAATACATTTGTCTTCCTTACAACAAACACAACATGCAACCTGCACTCATTCTCCACAAATTCTCATCAATTAGCCCTACAGCTTACTACACACACTAAGGCAATATATTGTAGACATTTGGGATATGGGAGGAAACCGGAGAACCCGGGAAAATAAAACAAGCTCAGGAGGAGACCTTGCAAACTCCACATAGACAGTACCAAAGGTCAGGATCAACATTGGACCTCGGGCACAGTGAGGCAGCTCTACTGAGTGTGCCAATGTTGCTCATAGAACAACGGCATGGTTTTGTTTTTTTGGACAACTTTCATCACTCTTCCCTTGCCTCCTTTTGCAAATGCATTTATACCTGAGGAATCCGCTTCCTTGGTCTCCAGAAATCAAATATCAGGGTCTTTCAGAATTACATGTTTATTCCTGAGTGAATACTGACCCTGATTATTAGCTGGCTTGTCCATACCACATCACAGCTGCCCATATCTGACAGGATTGCATTTACAAGAAGAACCCAAGTCGATTTCCCTTCCCCTCACCTGCACACCGCGGGCGAAGGCAATTGCTCAAATGATACCTTCAATAGGAACGGCGAACTCAACAAATAACTTCTGACAAATCAAGTGGTTCAATTTACTATTGGAGAATGCACACAGTTCACAACCTGAAATTCTTACTCTTCACAGAGACATCCACAGAACAAGCAACCCTAAAGGATGAATGATGGTAATATCAGAACCCCAATGTCCCATCTCTCCCTTCCCATGCACAAGCATTGACTCACCCCACCCCACTTGCAACAGCAGAAGCACCACCTCCTTCCCACCACCCCACCATACAAATGTGCCCAAAGAGACATTGATCTTGGATCCATCAGAAACACAGTTCAACCCAGCACTTTGGTATTCTAGACAGACTCTCTCCCACCTGCAAGGGAGAGAGAGATTGTTCTTGCACACCGAGAGCCGGAGACCAGCAATTGGATGTTCCGACATTACATCTTCCACATCGGTTCCCCAAATCCCCCAACCCCCCCACCCAACAGGCCCACGTCCTCTATCAAGAGAGAGAGAGGGAAGGATCGCTCAAGTGCAGGGGCCTTCTCCGACAGCAGTGCACACCAACTGCTGTCTTGATGTTTTCATTTCCCACGAAGCTTCAGCACATTTAAGCCACAGCACCACTGTGGGATTTCTTGTTTAATCTGCATTTCTTAAATAGATTTCCTTACCTATCTGATAACACTTCAATATCAAACAGTCTTTCTTTTAAAGGAACCTTACCAAGCCAGAAAATGCCAGGATAACCACGACAGCCACAAGCTGAGCCAAGAAGATCACCAGGATTACCAAGAAAAACTGGGAAGAGAAAAGACAAAAATTAACAGCCTGTTTTTTTGAATTTGCTTCTGGTACCATGGGAATTTAAAATGCTTCAGAAATATTTTCTGTTTGTACACTTAGGTAAAAAACAACAGCTTTAGCTTGAGGGAGCTCAGTGAACCGAGGCATCAAATTATTGAATCTGTAGAAAAATTAGGTTAATTATTTTAGTGCTGCCCATGTGGACTTTGCACATTCCCCATGTGACCACTTGAGTTTTTTCTGGGTGATCTGATTTCCTCCCACGCTTGTTGTTTGTGATATATTGTATACAGATAATATGGATGAAAATATAGATGGTTGCCTTGATAGGTTTGCAGATGACACAAAGATTGGTGGTGTTGTAGACAGTGTACGGTATATAGATCAGAGGATACAACAGGATCAGCTCTGGACACGGGCAGAGGAATGGCAGATGAAGTTTAATCCAAACAGGTGTGACGTGTTGCACTCTTGCAGAACCAATGTACATTTTATTGCAGAACCCTCAACAACATTGATAAATAGAAGAATTTTGGAGTCCACGGTGTTCCCTCACACCCTATGGAAGGCAAGTACAGAAATTGCCAGGACCCTAGTGGACATAGTTAAATGATGCTTAGCGACAGGAGTGATACCAGAGGATTGGAGGTTAGCCAATGTTGTTCCACTGTTTTAAAAAAGCACTAAATGTAAGCTAGAAAATTACAGGTCAGTGAGCCAGTTGTGGGAGAGCTATTGTAAGGCATTCTAAGGGATGGGATATATTAGGATTTGGATAGACATAGACTGACTAAAGATAGTCAACATAGCTTCATGCATGGTAGGTCATATCTAACCAATCTTATAGAGTTTTTTGAGGAAGTTACCAGGAAAGTGGATGAAGGCAAGGCTGTGGATGTTTGACCAGGCCCCGTGTGGGAAGCTGGTCAAGAAGCTTCAGCCGCTCAGCATTCAAGATGACGTACTAAACTGAGCTAGACAATGGCTTTCTGGGAGAAGCCACAGAGTGGTAGAAGATGGTTGCATCTCTGACAGGAGGCCTGTGGCTTACGGTGTGCTGCAGGGATCGGTGTTAGGTCCTTTGTTGTTTGTCATCTAAATCAATGATCTGGTTGATAATGTGGTTAACTGGATCAGCAGATTTGTGGATGACACCAAGATTGGGGGTGTAGTGGACAGCGAGGAAGGCTATCAGAGCTTGCAGAGGGATCTGCATCGGCTGCAAAGATGGGTTGAAAGTTGCAGATGGAATTTAATGCAGAAAAGTGAGCGGTGGTGTACTTTGGTAGGAGCAAACAGCGTAGGTCTTGCACAGTGAATGGTAGGGCATTGAGGAATGTGGTAGAATGAAGGGGTCTCTGAATACTGGTCCATAATTCATTGAAAGTGGTGTCACATATAGATAGGGTCATAAAGAAAGTTTTCATAAATCAAAGCATTGAGTACAGGTGATGGGATGTTATGTTGAAGTTGTATCAGGTGTTGGTGAGGCCTAATTTGGAGTATGATGTGCTGTTTTGGTCATCTACCTACAGGAAAAATGTAAAGAAGATTGAAAGAGTGCAGAGAAAATTTACAAGGATGTTGCCAGGTCTGAGTTATAAGGAAAGATTGAATAGGTAGAGGATTGAGAGATTTGATAGAGGTATACAAAGTTATGGGGAGTATAGATCGGGTAAATGCAAGCAGGCTTTTTCCACTGAGGTTGGGTGGTACTGCAACCAGAGGTCATGGGTTAAGGGTGAAAGGTAAAAAGTTTAAGGTGACCATGAGGGGAAACTTCCTCACTCAGAGGGTCGTGAGATTGTGGACTGCACTGCTACTGCAAATGTGCATATGAGCTGGGCTTCAACATTTAAGAGAAGTCTGCATAGGTGAATGGATGGCAGGGGTATGGTCCTGGTGCAAGTTGCTGGGAGCCTGCAGTTTAAGTGGTTTTGGCATGGACTAGATGGGCTGAAGGGCCTGTTTCTCTGCTGTACTTCTCTATAACAGCATCTCTGAATGCACAACATGCCGAAGCTTGACATGGGTGGGCTACAGTAGGTTCCACTCCTGCAGCCACATTATTTGGCACACTCCTGTATCTAATAAAGTGGTCACAGAGACTAGACAAATGTCACAGCCACAGCCTTAACTAGATCATCCAATGAACACCACGAAAGTAACTAACCTCTATCCCCCCCCTCCAAAACCACATATTATTTAACGGGACCATCAACTACCTCAGCTTCCTTCTGGATCTTACTATTATCCTCATCACAGGGAAAGAAAGAGTTATTAGGTTCAACCTGACCTGAAACTGACAATGAAAGCATTAAAGGGAATCCTGATCATTCACTCATTTGCCATCCCTATTTGCTCATTCAGCAGATTATTAACAAGAGTTTAGAGCTGAATAAATGTATGTTAATATCTCACCATTGTATATTACTCCAGTGCGCGGGAATATGATTTTCATACCTGTGGAATTCCTTGACATTTTTAAACAAAAAGATAAACATCATTGAAAGAACAACTTTTCCCTAATTCCCATTCCTACAGATTAAACCTGATGATATCCATAACTTCTGGGGAATATTCATTAATCTTAAATGATTTTCTCTCTCCAAAGCCTAACTTGTTACTCTCTTAACAAACTTATTACTTCCTGAACAAACTTGTTACCAACCCTTATTCTCCGTGTTTCTGTATAAACATCAGTATTTTTGCTTTTATATCATCTTCTTGTTCTTGTGATGCTTCCATTTTACAGCTATGAACTTTCCTACTGAGATGCTAAATTGAATTGAATTGACTTTATTTCTTACATCCTTCACATACATGAGGAGTAAAAATCTTTATGTTACGTCTCCATCTAAATCTGCCATGTGCAATCATAGTAATTTCTAATAATTTATAATAAATATAACAGTCAATGTACACTCAAATCAGCGTAAGGTCATCAGTCTGATGGCCTGGTGGAAGAAGTTGTCCCGGAGCCTGTTGGTCCTGGCTTTTATGCTACGGTACCACTTCCCAGATGGTAGCAGATGGAATAGATTGTGGATGGGATGACTTGGATCCCCAATGATCCTACAGGCCCTTTTTACACACCTGTCCTTGTAAATGTCCTGAATCATGGGAAGTTCACACCACTCTCTGCAGAGTCCTGCGACTAAGGGAGGTACAGTTCCCATACCAAGTAGTGATGTAGCCAGTCAGGATGCTCTTAATTGTGCCCCTGTTGAAAGTTCTTAGCATTTGGGGGCCCATACCAAACGTCCTCAACCGTCTAAGCTGAAAGAGGCACTATTGTGCCTTTTGTACCACACAGCCAGTATGCACAGATCACATGAGGTCCTTGCTGATGTGGATGCCGAGGAACTTGAAGCTGTTTACCCTCGCAACCTCAGATCCATTGATGTCAATAGGGGCTAGCATCGCTAACTGTCACTGTGTATCCATGCCCACTCAGATCAGATCTGTGTCTCGTACTTCCTGCTAGTCTGCTGTAACTATTTCTGAACCCATCCTGTATTTCTTTGGTAATGCTCCTCACTGTTGAATCTTTCATTAATTAAATGCTCTAACTCTGCGTCCTGTCACAGACGTTACCCTGTTCTCACCTTCCACCTGTTAATCAGCTCTTAATCTGCTTTTGTAACTTAACTCTCCAACACTGATTGATGGTCATTGATCTGAAGCAGCAACCTCATCAGAATTCCTGCCTCCGTTGCTGAATCTTTTCCGATTTCCACCTCATTGTGGAGGGAGGAGACTCTCGCCACAGCAGGAATAGGTTAAACTGGAGGGTCCGGACAGTGCACCAATTCAGTTCAATATTGAAAATGGAAAGAAATATAATTAAACCCAAAAACAAAATTTTGCAGACTCTAGAAATCTGAAATAAATTGGCTGCAAATTCTCAGCAGGTCGAGCAGTTGCTGTGGTGATAGAAACAGTTATTATATCGGGTCAATAACTTAACTTGTAAATGCATTTTGTGATTCTGGAGTTTGTAATTGCGCTTCATTCTGGAAGCTTAGATAATTATTCAGGTTCTCTTATTTCACGTCCACCTCGTGGTGTACTTATGCAGAAGTTGTAAGTAAGCCATGTGGTTATTGAACATAATGATCTCATCGTGTCTATATGCAACAGAAGCACTATCTGTTGGCTGGTCTCACTTCTAAACCAGAATAAAGTACACAGCATTGCTTATACTCCCCTGGTATGCTGTAGATATTGTGGCTCAACTTTACCAGCACTGCCACAGGAACAAAGTCCTACCTTCTGCTATTCACTCGCCCCATTACCGTGAGCATTCACCTTGCACTGTCATCCCATCCCTTTTGCCTTCCATCTCATCCCGGCCCTTCCATGTGTTCACTCTGCACGTTCCCCTCACTCTGCAGCTCAAGACTCTTTTTGTCTCCAACATTTCTCAGAGCATCAAGTTGAAGCTGTAATTTCTGGATCCACCAGAAATCTGCTCAGGATTTTCAGCACTTTGTTTTAGAGTCACAGAGACAAACAGCAGGGAAAAAGACTCCTTGACCCACCAGCTCCATGCTAACCAGTCAGCACCCATGTATGCTAATTTTATTTTGCTTTCCCCACATTCCCATTAACAGCCCCAGTTTCTACCAATCACCTTCACACCAGGAGCAATTTATTTAGGAAAAATAACCTTCCCACCTGCATATCTTACGTTTTATTGGTTTTGGTTTTAATTAGGATTCCCCTCCACCATCAGATTTCTGAACGGCCCATGAACCCATGAACACTGCCCCACTATTTTACTCTACTTATAGAGTAATAGAGCACTACTGCACAGAAACAGGTCCTGCAGCCCCTTTAGTCTGTGCCAAACCTTTATTGTCCCCAGTACCATCAACCTGCAACTGGACTATAGCTCCCCCCACAGATCTCCTATCCATGAAACTTCACTTAAATACTGAAATCAAATCGACATCCACCAATTCAGCAGGCAGCTCGTTTCACACTTACAGTTCTTATTGTAATTCATATCTTTTAATGTCTTGCACTGTAAGGCTGGCACAAAGTAACAAATTACACGATATTATGTACTTCAGTGATTCTGATCATGACATGACTCTCATTATCTCGCAGTGATTACAGTGACCCTCCTGTTCCTAATAAAGTGGTCACTGAGTTTGCATTCGTCATCTTCTGCTGCTGTAGCTCACACACGTCAAGCTTCGATGTGTTGTGCATTCAGAAATTATCTTCTGCGCACCACTGTCATAATGCATTGCTATTTAAGTAACTGTCACCTTCTTGTCAGCTTGGAAACAGTCTGCCCATTCTCCTCGGACCTCTCTCATTATCAAGGCATTTTCGTCCGCGGAAATGCCGCTCACTGGATTTTTTTTTTGTTTTTCACACCATTCACTGTATACTCTGGAGACTTGTGTGTGTAACAATCCCAGGAGATCAGCAGTATTCTGAGATACTGAAAACACCCTGTCTGGTGCCATCAGTCATTGTGTGGTCAAAGACCCTTGGATCACATTTCTTCCCCATTCTGATGTTTGTTCTAAACAACAACTGAACCTCTTGACCATGTCTGCATGCTTTTATACACTGAGTTGCAGCCACATGATAGGCTGTTTAGATATTTGCATTAACGAGCAGGTGTACAGGTGTCCTTAATAAAGAGGCCCCTGAGTATATAACAAGATCAACCAATTGATGCTTAACAAGAAAGTCAGAGCTATCAGCTTCTTTCCTTTGGACAATGAGAAGAGAAAACAAAGAATAATACGTTACTCACTATCATTAGCATGCACTTGTTTTCTTTCATTGCACCACAGCATCCCAGGAAGCCAATGACCATTAAAAAGGCCCCTAGTGCAATGCAGAGATATCCGACATTAGCTACCACCTTCAGAGATGATGACATGTGCTCCAGGACTGCAAAGAAGGATCCACCATCCACTTTAATCCAGATCCCTACGCCCATTATAGCGGCACCTCCGACCTGCAAAAGACACCGACACCTTGTTACTGAGAGAAGGGTTGACCATCTACGTGGAGGGAGACTGCAGACGCTGGAAGTCTGGAACAACACACACGGAATTCAGCAGGGCGGCACTGTACCATTGCAAGTGGCGCAACGCTCTGCAGCACCCGCTGTAATTTCAGAGTTTGATTCCCGCTGCCATCTGTGAGGAGGTTGTAAGTTCTCCCTGTGTCCATATGGGTTTCGTCCCACATTCCAAATAGGTCCAGGTTGTGGTTAGTGAGCTGCGGGCATGCTACGTTGGCACTGGAATCATGGCGACACGTTACTGCCCAGCACTATTCTCGCTGATTTGATTTAACGCAAACGACGCATTTCGCTGTATGTTCCAATGTACGTATCACAATTGAAGCTAACGGCTGATCTCTTTAAATAAGCAGTCATCATTCAGGCTGAGATTCTTCAATCAGGACCTGATGAAGAGTCTGAACATGGGCTTTTTACCTTTATAGATGCTGCCTGACCTGCTGAGTTCCTCCAGCATTTGTGTGTGTGTTGCTCAGGATTACCGGTATCTGCAGAATCTCTTGGGTTTATGACCCAGATTACTATGAATTTCTGGTCTCTCAGCCTAAAGAGATACATATTAGCCCTCAGGAAGTGTAGCATAGATTCATGTTACTGGACAGGTGGGATTGTCATACGAGGATTAGAGGACAAAGCAGACTGCAGATGCTGGTATCGACATTAAGAAAGCAGAACACTGTCAGCAAGACAAGCAAGCACCCGAGGCGGCAAAGGTGTAAGTTTTTCCCACCCCTCAGCCTCACTACTACTATGCCTGGTAACCTTTCCTCTTCCAAAAAATAAACTGTTTACTCCTCTCTATAGACGCTGCCTGACCTGCTGAGTTCCTCTAGCATTTTGTACATGTTGCCCTTATATGAAGCATTGCTTTTACCTCCCACACCATTCACTGTTGAAGAAATACTTGCATTCATACTTGGCCATTTATACCGTTTTCAGGGTGCCTCTGAGCACTCGTCGGACACAATGGAAAACTATATGAGAAAGGCAGCAGCCACTTTGTGCACAGGAAAATCCCACAACAATAATGGCTGGATATTGATTGAAATATAAATACCGATTGCAGGCATTAGGATAATCCGCAGAATTATCCCCACACTGGGAATAAGTCACCTGTATTTCTTCTTTATAGTCGTCTAAAGAGTCCTTTACATCCACCCAAGAGAGTGAAGTGATGTTTGACACAGTCAAGCAAACAGTTCCTTCTAACTGTTGCACTGAAGAGTCAGCCTCAATTATTTAAAAGCAATTTAAAAATCTGGTTAAATATTCCATTCAAACATGTCATTCAGATCAAACGTCTAAGTAGATTTGTGCCAAAACAGGGAAATGGGTACAGTTTGGGAAATCAGAATAAAATCATCTAAATTTGCACCAAGGAGCTGAATTGTATTTGATATGCGGAGACAGCAGCCTGTAATGTTGTGCTGGTGAACTCCATTCCATCATGAATCCGTGATCTTTTAAGGGGATTCCGTCTCATTCCCGTTGCTGTGAATGGGAACAGCAGAAGGATTAGGCCGGATGGCCCCTCCTTCCTGCTCGGACTTTCATATGGATGGTGGCTGCTTCGGTCTTCCTCTCAGTTCCACGGCCCTGCTTGCTTTCCATAAACCAGGACTACTTTACGGCCCAGTGACCTCTCAGCCTGACTCTGGAACATAATCAATGCCCACACAACTCTCTACTGTAGACGCAATCATGACCAGGGAGATGGAATTCATCCTCCTGTCCATCGTAAGGGATTATCACTTACAGGGAGACTTTACCCCTGGCACTGGATTTCCCATTACGGACACAGGTTTTCAGAACACCCCTTCTGGAGCTTGTTCAGAATTTTCAGGAAGATAATGTTTAATATCAACCCACTTTGCAGACCTTACTGTAAGTCTGGGCATCAAACAAGTTTGTTCTTCTTTCAACCTATCAATAGCATTGCACCAATCTGCAGTAAGACCATAAGACATAGGAACTGAATTAGGCCATTCAGCCCATTGAGTATGTTCTGCCATTCCATCATGGCTGATTATTAGCCCTGTGAACCCTATTCTCCCTTTTCTCCCTGTAATCTTGGGTGTCCTTACTAATCAAGAATCTATCAACCTCCACCTTAAACGTATGCAATGACTTGGGCTCCTCAGCCGTCTGTGGCAAGGAATTCCATAGATTCCCTTTGGCGTCCACATCTCTGTTCTAAAGGTGCGTCCTTATACTTTCAGCTGTGCCCGCTATTCCTAGCCTCCTGCTCTTTAGAAAACATCCTCTCCGCATCCACTCTGTCTGGGTCTTTCAATGTTCAATAGGTTTCAATGAGATCCCCCCCTCATTCTTCTAAACTCCATTGTGTAAAGGCCCAGGGCCACCGAATGCTCCTCATATGTTAACCATTTCATACCCAGTACATTCTGGTGAACCTTCTCCAATGCCATCACATTCTTTCTGAGATAAGGAGCCCAAAGCTGCTCACGATACTCCACGCAGTAACAAGCACTTCTAGCGAAGTATTCAACGGTTTACTTACAAAGATGATGAAATTGACAGCAAACATTGCCATCTTCAAAAATTTGTAGAACGACATCTTTTTGCTTGTGCTTTGTACAATCTGAAAATAAAAATAAAGATAATTTTATTTAATATTCTTTATTATAAATAATTCATTCTGTAGAATCCTGTAAAGCAGAACAGCAAGAACAGTTCCCTCCGGTGATCTCCTGCTCAGAATTCTTTGGTGGTGTCATTGTTGGGGGGCACATTAGGAATGTATCAGCAATGACCAGATCTCCAGCAAGCAAGTTCTACTGGTCAAGCAGCACTGTGTGTAAGCAGTTATATAATTAGATATAATTATAAACACATGTAACAAAACCAAGTCAAGGAGGAACAAGCAAATTTGCAGCTACATTTAGTACATACTTAATTCACATTAACTTAGAAAGTATACAATACAAACAATTCCTATTTCAAATATTTTCAAGGGCTCCTATGTAACATGGAACCTGTGATCCACAACTCTGTGCAACCCATACACATGAAACAACTTACTTACTGGCTGTTACGCCGCTGGTGTCTAAGGCAGCAATGAAGGTCCTCCATTGCTAGTGGTGTTCAGAGCTTCCTGCCTTGTGTCAGTAGCTTCTTCTCAGTTTTCACTACTGTCAGACATACAAATTCTGTGTGGAGACTCAGAAAACATAGAAATGTAGAAATCTACAGGCCAACCACATAACCTACTCTAGAAAGTGCCTAGAATCTCCTTACTGATCAGCCTTCTATTTTTCTAAACTCCATGTACCACTCAGATGCAGAAACATTCTTCATTGCTGTTTCTGTAACAATGTTGTTTTACCAGTCAGAGATGAACCCCTGAATCTGGAGGATTGGTGGACCACTCTAACTCTGGCTTCTACTCTTTGACCTGTTTGGCACAGGTGATCCTACCAAGAGCCAAAACATAAAGCCCTGACCCCAGCCAGCATAGCTCTCCAGGTCAGTGATGTACACAAACCTCCAAACCATGACAAGGTTGTGGTCCTCTTAGAGGAAATTTTAAGACATCGCACATGCAACAGAAGGATTAGCCAACCTGATAAAAGGGCATTGGCATGTAACATGGAACTCTTTTTCTTTCTGTACAGATGCTACCTGACCTGCTGATCATCCGATATTTTCTGTATCTAATATTTCCAGCGTTCTATTTTGCTCTTGGAAGTTTTTTGCAAATTGTGGTTTGTGTGCAAGGTTCTGGTCAACATGCTCTGGGAAAGACTATAAGACATAGGAGCAGAATTAGGTCATTTGGCCCATCGAGTCTGCTCTGCCATTTGGTCGTGGCTGATTTATTATCCCTCTCAACCCCATTCTCCTGCCTTCTCCGTGTAATTCTTGACACCCTAACTGTATTTCCACTTTAAGTACAGCCAATGACTTGTCCTGCACAGCCAGCTTTGGCAATGAATTCCACTGATTCCCCACACTCTGGCTAAAGAAATTCCTCCTCACGTCTGTTGTAAAGGGACATCCTTGTATTCTGAGGCTGTGCCTTCTGGAGTTAAGGTGTTCTCAAGAGGATGCAGTACTGACTCACTGGAATGGTTCAAATGAAGACAGATGTTTGAGGCTGGTGTCCTCCTTGACGCAAGGATGGTTGGGAAGAGATTAGTGATGTCTTGACGCCTGGTTTAGAAGGGTGGAAAGAGAGATGCTGTACCTGTTGGCAAATAATTCAACCACCATCAATCAGTGTTTGTAAAAGGGATGTGGACAACCACCCAAGAGTGAATTAAAGCAGAATTATGGGGAAAGAGTGGGGGAATGGTCTGACAGGCCAATCCTCATGATGCAAGACGAATCTTCTGGAGAGTGAACCCATGGAAAGGATCTCGCCTAGATGGTTTCTCTGGCTGTGTCCTTCTACTGTGCAGATCAGATCAGCAAGAAAATTTGCAGACTTTTTTAACCTCTTCCTGCTACAATCTGTGACTCCTTCCAGCTTTAAGAAGACCACTGTCATCCTGGTCCCTAAGAAAAACAAGATGATGTGCCTAAATGACTGCCACCCAGTGAGTCTATCATCTACCGTCACGAAGTGCTTCGAGAGGCTGGTCATGGCACACATCAACTCCTGCCTTCCAGACAACCTCGACCCAATGCACAACCCTTCCTGCTGGCACAGGGCTACAGTAGACGCCATCTCTCTGGTCCTACTCTCATCTCTGAAGCATCCGGATGGTAAAGACACCTACAGCAGACCGACCCCAAAATGTCAACTGTTTACTCATTTCCATAGCTGCTGCCTGGCCTGCTGGGTTTTGTGTGTGTGATGTCAGACTATTGCTTATTGACTACAATTCTGCCTTCAATACTATAATTCCAAGCAAACGCATCAGCAATCCCTGAAACCTGGAATTCAGCATCTCCTTCTGCAACTGGATCCTTTACAGGCTGCAGTCAGAAACGATAGCAGCAACACATCCAAAACAACTAATCTAAACACTGGCACTCAACAAGGTTGCACCCTCAGCCCCCACCATAACCTCTGTGCACACATGACGGCATATGGCCAGATACTGCAAGTTTGCCGGGGTAGGAGATGGATGAATGGCTTCGTGACAACAACCTTTCCTCAATGACAGCTAAATGACGGAGACGACTATTGCCTTCAGGAAGGGAATAGGTGCACGCACTCTTCTCTACATCAATGATGTTGAGTGGGGTGAAAGCTTCAAGTACCTATAGTTTGTCCTAGCCCAACCACATAGAGTGCATGACAAGAAAGTTCACCAATGCCTTTACTTTCTTAGGAGGCTAAAGAAATTCGGCATGTTCCTGCCGACCCTTACCAATTTTTATCGATGCACCATAGAAAGCATCCTATTTGTATGCATCAAGGCTTGGTGAAACAACTGCTCTGCAGGTGACTGCAGAAACTGGCCATGCCATTAGATCCTGTGCAGATTAGCTGGCAGGAGTACTTTCAGACACTTGTAACCTTTCCCTGCTTCAGTCTGTGATTTCCACCTGCTTTAGGACCACTATCGTCCTGCTACCTAAGCAAAGCAGGATAGCGTGCATAAACGAGCACCGTCCAGTGTCTCTAACATCTACGATCACAAAGTACTTTGCCAGGCTGGTCGTGACATTGCTTCAGTAAGACTGCCAAGATAGTCAAAGACCTCTTCTCTCTTCTCTCCTCTCTCCCATCGAGCTCAAAAGAAGCCATAAAAGCCCAAAAGCCCGTACCACCAGGCTCAAGGATAGCTTCTACCCTGCTGTTAGAAACTATTAAACAGTTGGACTCTTGGCCTTGCACTTTATTGTGTACTGCACTTTCTCTGTAGCTGTTAGACTTTATTCTACATTGTTATTGCTTTACTTTGTTCCACCTCAATGCACCGTGAAAGACTAGCTTTTCACTGTATCTTGGTATGTGTGACAGCAACAAAGCAATTCCATGAGGAGCTGGCATAGACTCAACAGGCAAAGCAATATTTTCTTGTGACCTGACTGTTTACAGATCCCATTACAACGCAGGAAGAAGTCATTTGGCCCATCGAGCCCGTGCTGACTCAAAGCAATGCAATAACACTAAAAAAATTTCCTATTAACCCAATCTCCCCTCATTACACCAATCCCCACCCAGATTCCATCATTCACCCAGTCCACTTATTCACACTAGGGGCTATGGAGCAGCCATTTTACTGTCAACCTGCACGTCTTTGGGAGACCCATGGAAATCCTCACTCAGCTCAACTCCAATTGATTCCACAACCCACAGCCTCACTTTCAAGGACTCTCCAACTGATGTTCTCAGTCTTATGGATTTATTTTTTAATTGTACAATTTTGTCTGCTTTTGTACATCTGTCAGTCTTTATTTATAAATTCTATTGTATTTCATTACATTCCTGCAAATTCCTGCAATAAAGTTAATCTCAGGGTGTATATTGCGACATATACAAACTTTGATGATAAATTTACTTCCAACTTTGACCTACACAATCACAGGAGATCATGCAAACACCACACAGACAGCATCAGAATCACTGAAGCTGTGAAGCAGGCTCTGCTAGCTGCACCATGGAGTTGTCTTAAACCCGCACCCAGCAAGAGCAATTTTACTCACAAGGAAGATGACGGAGACATGAAACAGTGGAAAACAGAATACATGCATTCATCTATGTTATACTTTGTAATGAATAATACCCCAATAAATGATTATCAAAATACAATAACAACACATCAGATAGTTGAAGTTCTATTGTAGCTTTTCATAAATAAAATGATGTGAGGTGGTTCATTCTTAAGAAAAACCGTATCAACTCATTTATTGTACTCCAAACACTGAACACAAAGCACAATAACCGAACTTCACATAATTACATCATCACATCAGACCAGCCTCTCAAGATAAACCCCAACTGAATATCACTGGTTGTGAATCTGAATCAAAATCAGGCTTAATGTCACTGGCGTATGTCGTGAAATGTGTTAACTTAGCAGTGGCGGTACATTGCAATACATGACAAATATAGGGGAAAAAAAGACAAAAACAGTGCAAAAGCAAAATAAAATGTAAGAGTGAGGTAGGGCTCATGGATTCAATGACCATTTAGGAATTGAATGGCAGAGGGTAAGAAGCTGTTTCTGAATCACTGAGTGTGTGCCTTCAGGCTTCTGTACCTCCTCTCTGACGGTAACAATGAGAAGAGGGCATGTCCTGGGTGATGGGATCCTTAACAATGGATGCTGCCTTTCCGAGGCACTTTTCCTTGAAGACGTCTTATGGACATTTCCACCAATTACATTACCCTGCGCAGGACTCACTCCAAGCTCCCCCGCCCCCCAGAATTCACTAAAACCACAAGCCTGTCCTGAGCCTGGATGAGCCGCTCAGCTCAGGTCCTACGTTCCCTGGGTGAAGGAACAGCAGGGGCATGATAGCAGAATCCTCCATATCTTGGCGGGCTGGTTTAAGGCAGTCTACCAGAATACATTCAGGTCTACCTCTCATATATGACAAAAACCTTTTCTCTCCATTCCAAAACGCAAAACGGGCCATCATATGAGCCTGAAGGGCCGTTTAAGATATCACACAGGAGAGAAGTCCTAGCTTCCCTGAACTTAGCGTCCGCAAACTGCATGTCTGTTGCTGATATTCGATAAGCCCAGACCTCTGGGTCAGCAGCTTGGTCTGTTGGCATGCCAGCGTAGTCAACCCTTATGTGTACGGGTTGGCTGAGAGAGGCAATCTGCCACAGCATTATTTTTCCCCTTGATATGTTGCATATCTATGTGAACACTGATATGCAGGCCAGGCGGTATTGCTGCCATGCAGATCAGGGGTCTGATATTTTGGCCAAAACATGCAGAAGGGGCTTGTGGTCAATGAAAGCTGTGAAATGGCGACCCGCTAGATGAAAAATTGAAATGGTGGACAGCCAGTTAGAGACTGAGAAACTCGTGCCGTACTTCCTGTCGGTGGGGGATGAAGCTGCTGGCTGTAGTAGGCGAGAGGGTACCACACACCTCCATCCAACCATTTGCGTACAGTAGCCACAGCATAGTCCGACATGTCAGCAGTGATGTCTACGGGTGCATTTGGGAGTAGGTGTACCAGTGGGCTCAAGCTAGGAAGAGCTTCTTTGGTATCATCAAGTGCCCTGGTCACGTTCAATGACCAGTCAAGCACGTCATTAGTGGTATTGTCTTTAAGTGCACTATACAGGGGGAGCACAAGTTCAGCAGCTTGTCGAATGAGGCCGTGATAAAAAAATAACAATATCTAAAAACTTCTGTAGATTCTTAGTAGTGTGGGATGGTGGGAAATCCATAACAGAGCCTGCCTTTGGTGGGAGTGGTTTCACACCTTCTGTGGAGATGCGAAGGCCAAGAACGTCAGTGGTTGACGACCCAAACTGGCATTTAGCAGATTTAATAATCAACCCGTGTTGGCTTGCACTCAAACTGTGTGTGGAGATGAGAAACATGTCGAAGCTTTAATTCCCTGGTGACAAGTGTGCTATCCAGTAGACGAAAAGAAAGTCCAAGTCTTTTAACACAGAGTCCATCAGCCGTTGGAAAGCCTGTGCTGCATTTTTCAGCCCGAGCGACATGAGCAGTATCTCAAAGAGGCCAAACGGGGTTATCAGAGCCATTTTAGGAATGTCCTCTGAGCACACAGGCACCTGATGGTAGCCCATACCTCTGCTGACTTTAGGAAAACTTAACGTTCAGCCAAACGTGCTGAATTATCTTGGATGTGTGGGACCAGATAACAATTGGGACTGGTGACCTCATAAAGGTGTCGGTAATTGCCACATGGGCAGCGACCATCATCAGACTTAGGGACCATATGGAGGATGAAGTCCAGGGGATATTCAACCGGTGTACAATGCCAGGTCTTTGCGATGACCAGCTTGTTTGGGTCCAGTCTACGTGTGCAGGCATGGACTGGCGGGCCAGTTGTGGGACCGTGGTGCTCGACCCCATGTTTTATGATTGTAGTGGAGATCGTAGGCTGGGTGAGGCTGGGGAGTTCACCCTGCAGTCGAGTAAACTCTCATGCGGTGATGCAAGCGCTTGACAGAATCGTGAGGAACTTGCTGGGGGAGCAGGGTATTGACCCAAAGTCCTTGGCAACCACAAGCCGGCGGTTCTTAAAATCAACTAATAGTCCTTGGGCACACAGGAAATCTGTACCAAGCAGAGGTCTAGCCACCTTAGCCAGGACGAAATCCCACTGAAGCAGATCATCACCCATCATGACCTGTGAGTCTGGATCCTGCTGCCATTGACGACCTTCAGCGAGGTTCTGTCACTCTTTCCCTTCTCATCTATAGGCAGCACACTCACTTGGGCACCAGTGTCACACAGAAACCTCACCCTGGAAGGGTGTCCATAATGAACAGTAGACCACCCCGGCAGCAGGACCCCATGGTGTTCACAGACCTCTGACGTCCCGATGCGCTGACTCTGCCAAAGCAGTGTGGCGGTCAGCACTTCCTAGCATTCATACCGAAGTGAGTGTGGTAAAAACACAGAGCCGGCATTGTCTGTTTGTAGCTGCAGGCATCCTTCAGCCATGAGCCTTGCTGACCAGGCTTACTGAGGCAGGAAAAGGAGGGGGAATGATGCACCTCTGCCTGGCTAAGGGTAGGCTATCTGCCATTTTTCCAACCTCCCTATCATCCTTCATGGGTGCATTAGTGAGGGCCATGCACACTTGATCACGCTTTTGCTGCATGAGGAGTTCATTGAAAATAAAAGAAGGATGGTGATTTCCCAGGAGAAGCAGCAGGTGGTCCATTCGTTCTGACATCCCTGAGTAAGGACAGCAACTGTTTGGCGCGTTCAGACTCCAATAGTCCAAAAGTCTGCAAAAGGTAAGCTTTCAGCGATCGGTATTTAACGTGCTCAGGTGGGTGTTCTAGAAGACTCACCACTCTCGCAGTCGTGGAGTTGCTGAGCGACCCTACCACATAGTAGTATTGGCGTTGGTGGAGATTCTCACAGCACAAATTGAGCCTCAACTTGTACTATCCAAACAATAGCATTTTCCTCCCAAAACTCCAGCAGTTTCAAAGCGACTGCATTGGCTGGCATGTTGAATAATTTAGGGATCGTCCTAGAGCATCGAATTTACCAATGTAGGCTTACGCAAATAAAACAGTGTGAGGCGTCTTATGTTTAGGAAAAAAACTTATCAACTTATATATTGTACTCCTAACTCTGAACTCAAAGTGCGGCAACCGAACTTCACATAATTACATCATAACGTCAGACCAGCCTCTTAAGATGAGCCCCTAGTCAATGTCGATGGTTGTTAATTATGTACTTTTCCACCTGTTATTACATGACCTTACAGTATAAGACATTGATGAGGCCTAATTTGGAGTATTGTGTGCAGTTCTTACCACCTACCTACAAGAAAGATAGCAATTAAGATTGAAAGAGTATAGGGAAACTTCACAAGGATGTTGCCAGTTTGTGAGGACGTGAGTAACAGGGAAAAATGGAATATGTTAGAACTTTATTCCATAGGAGAATAAGGGGTGATTTAATAGAGGTATATAAAATTATGAGGGGCATTGGTGAGGCCAAATTTGAAGTATTGTGTACAGTTCTGGTCACCGAATTATAGGAAAGATGTCAACAAAATAGCAAGAGTACAGAGGAGATTTACTAGAATGTTACCTGGGTTTCAGCACCTAAGTTACAGAGGAAGGTTGAACAAGTTAGGTCTTTATTCTTTGGAGTGTAGAAGGTTGAGGGGGGACTTGATAGAGGTATTTAAAATTATGAGGGGGATAGATAGAGTTGACGTGGATAGGCTTTTTCCATTGGGAGAAGGGGAGATTCAAACAAGAGGACATGAGTTGAGAGTTAAGGGGCAAAAGTTTAGGGGTAACAGGAGGGGGAACTTCTTTACTCAGAGAGTGGTAGCTGTATGGAACAAGCTTCCAGTAGAAGTGGTAGGGGCAGATTCGATTTTGTCATTTTAAAAAAATTGGATAGGTATATGGACAAGAAAGGAATGGAGGGTTATGGGCTGAGTGCAGGTAGGTGAGACTAGGTGAGACTAGATGGGCCGAGATGGCCTGTTTCTGTGCTGTAATGGTTATATGGTTGTATAGATAGGGTAAATATAAGAAGGAACCACTGGATACCAATGAACAGGTATCGCCCATGAGTAAAGGCAGGAAGCCTGCAGGGTGGGGCTTGTAGGAGTGGCCAAGAGGGTGTAAATCTGATCCAGGGTGTGTCAGGGATCAGGGAGATGGACTGAGCATAAGCTGTGTGCTGAGCTGGACGTCTTTGACCTGTGTATGATATGTGATGGAAGTTCAGCTAGAATATTAACGGTTAATTTTACTGGTTGGTTGGAGACCCCACCCTATGAATAAGAAGAAAGTGGAGACGCAGAAGTGGCATAGTAGCCTAGTGGTCAGCACAACACTTTATGGTGGCAGCAACACGGGCTCATTTCCCACCACTGCCTCTCGGGACCGAGTGAGTTTCCTCTAGGCGCTTCAGTTTTCTCCCACGGTCCAAAGACGTACTGTTCAGTAGGTTAATTTGTCGTTGTAAATTGTCCCGTGATTAGGCTAGGGTTAAAATCCGGGACCCGCCAGGCGGTGTGTTTCGAAGGGCCTACTCCGTGCTGTAGCTCAATAAATAACTAAATAAAGCTGGAATCCAATGCAGAAAGGACTCGATACGTCAGGCAGTGTCTGTACAGGCCGAGCACTAGTCGAGACCCTGAAGCTGGCAGGTGATAGGTGGAACCCGGTGCTGGGATGGGGGGAGGAGAGAGCAACTGGCAGGTTAAAGGTGGAACCAGTTGAGGAGGCCGATGATGGACAGCTGGTGGAGGGGATATCAGTAGATTTTATAAACCCACTAACCCTCACAGCTATCTGGATTATACGTCCTCCAACCTGTAACTTCTAAAACACCACCCCCTTCTCTCAGTTCCTCCATCTCCACCGCATCTGCTCTCAGGATGAGGCTCTTAATTCCAGAACAACGGAGGTGTCCTTCTTCTTCAGAGAAGGATGCTTCCCTTCCTTCACCATCGATGCTGCCCTCACTCATATCTCTTATCTCTTCCACTTCACGCACATCTGTCCTCACTTCATCCTCCCCCTGGTTCCTCTTGTCCTCACTTACCACCCCACTAGCCTCCGTGTCCAGCCATCTCCGATGGGGTCCACCACCAAGCACACCTTCCTGCTTTCTGCAGGGATCGCTCCCTGCACGACTCCCTTGTCCATTCATCCTTCCCTACTGATCTCCCTCCTAGTACTTACCCTTGCAAGAGCAACAGGTGCTACACCTGCCCCTACAGTTCCTCCCACACTACCATTCAGGGCCCCAAACAGTCCTTCCAGATGAGGCAACACTTCAACTGCGAATCAGTTGGAGTCGCGTCCTGTGTCTGGTGCTTCCGATGTGGCCTCCTGTATATCAGTGAGGCACAACATAGATTGGGAGACTGCTTTGCCGAGCGCCTTCATTCTGGCCGTCACAAAAAGAAGGATCTCCCAGTGGCCACCCATTTCAATTCTACTTCCCATTCCCAATTGGACATGTCTGTCTATGGCCTCCTCTACTGCCAGGCTGAGAGCACATTCAAGTTGGAGGAACAACACCTTATATTCCATCTGGGTAGCCTCTAACCTGAAAGCTCGAACTTCTGGTAATTGTCTCCTTCACCATTCCCCATTCCTGTTTCCCTCTCTCACCATATCTCCTCACCTGCCTAATACTCCCTCTGTTGCTCCTCCCCCTTCTCTTCCTTCCATGGTCCTCTGTCTTCTCCTGTCAGATTCCCCCTTCTGCAGCCCTTCATCTCCTTCATCAATCAACTTCCCAGCTCTTTACTTCACCCCTTCCCCCTCCCAGTTTCACCTATTACTTGCCATCTTGTACGTCTTCCTCCCCTCCTCCCTCATCTTTACTCTGACATCTCCCCATCCTTTCCAGTTCATTCCTTCCACAGATGTGGTATAACACGTTGTTCTTCTCCAGCAAGTTGTTCTTTAGCTCCAAAAAAAATGTACTCTGGCTTCTTGCCTCCCTTCCTTTCAGTCCTGGTGAAAGGTTTCAGCCTAAAGCATTGACTGTTTATTTCCCTTCATAGATGCTGCCTGACCTGCTGAGTTCCTCCATCATTTTGTGTGTCTTGCTTGGGATTTCCAGTATCTACAGAATTGCTTGTGTTAACAACATGCCTTGTGTAATAGTTATAGCAGTTTTGTTTTTAGTAATCCCAGATTAAAAAACGTCTTTTTTTCAGATCATTTATTCCAAGTACTTGTTTCTTGTCTATCTCTCACTATGGAAACCTTTCAGAATGGGTCTGAAGTGACTTATAGGCCAAACCTGGTAAGGATTGTAAATAAACACTAGAGATTCTACAGATGCTGGAAATCCAGAGCAACACACACAAAGAGTATGAGGTGCTCTGCAGGTCAGGCAGCATCTACGGAGAAGAACAAACCTGAAGAAAGATCTCGGCCCGAAACGTTGACTGCTCATTCCTTTCCATAGATGCTGCCTAACCTGCTGAGTACCTCCGCCATTTTATATAAGGATCACAAATGTTGTTCCTTTTAGGACATTAGCGAACTACAGTAGATGGGTTATTTCAACCATCTGAGATGTTGTTTCCTGAAGGACATTTGTGAACTAGATGATTTTTACAACAACCTGGCTGCTTCATTGTTCAATTTACCAGGAACCAAATATTTATTTCAAATCCTGTTATTTAGTTTGACAAATTTAAAGACAGATCCACAATTATGGAAAAAGGAAAAATAATGCAAAGATGGTCAGAATACATCAAAGACCTATACGACAACAAAGACCGAGAAGACAGCTTTGATATTGGCAACAACAACGAGAGCCTAGCAATACTGAAAGAAGAAGTGGAACATGTTATGAAGAAAATGCGAAAGGGGAAATCATCAGGACCAGATAACATTCCGGTTGAATTGTATGAAGCGCTAGAAGATTTTGGTGTAGAGAAATTAACAATCTTATCAAATAGAATATACAACAGTGGCAAAGCACCAGAAGATCTTTTAAAGACATTATTCATTGAACTGCCAAAGAAACTGGGTGCAACAGAGTGCAGACAACTCAGAACAATGAGTTTAATGAGCCACCTCACAACAATTCTACTTAGAATCATCATGCTCAGAATAAGAAAGAAAATTAAACCAGAGATCAGTGATGAACAGTGCGGCTTTTCCGGGGGCAAACACAACTTGTATTCTCAGGAATATTATCGAAAGGTCAACAGGAGTACAACAAGACCTATACTCCTGTTTCATTGACTACACAAAAGCCTTTGACACAGTGAAACACCAAGTCATCATGAAAATGTTTAAAGATATTGATATCGACAGAAAAGATCTAAGAATAATCAGGATTTTCTACTGGCAACAAAGTGCAGCCATACAGATAGACAACGAGATTGGTGAATATCAGCCAATAAATTGAGGAGTCAGACAGGGTTGTGTTCTATCACCAGACCTGTTCTCCCTGTACAGTGAAAACATCATGAGAACTGTACAGGACCTACCTGGAATAAGTACAGGAGGATACAATATCAACAACCTCCGCTATGTGGATGATACAGTACTGACAGCAAACAGTGAAGTAAATTTACAGAAACTAGTATCTACCATCAACACAGAGAGCGAAAGACTTGGCCTAACCTTAAACAAAAAGAAAACTGAAGTAATGGTAATAGCAAAGAAACCTGATACCCCAAACTGTAGGATTGTGTCGGCAAATGAAATCCTGAAACAAGTTCACAACTTCAAGTACCTTGGATCATGGGTAACATCTGATGGCAAATACGAAACAGACATAAAAGCAAGAATAGCATTTGCAGAAATGAGAAACATCCTAACGAAAAGAAAATAGCAATTGACATCCGCCTTGGAACTCTCAGCTGCTACATTCTTTCTATATCGATGTATGACTGCGAGTCATGGACCATCATAAATGCAATAGAAAAAAGAATCAACACAGCAGAGATGTGGTTCCTCAGAAGAATGCTCTGCATATCATATACGGACAGGATCACCAACGGAGAAGTTCTACAGAGAATGAAAACTAAATATACATGACTTTAAAAAAAAAATCAGAAAACAGCAATCAAAATTCTTTGGACACATCATGCAAAGAGAGACATTAGAACATTTAGTTACAACTGGAAAGCTGAAAGGAAAAAGAAGCAGAGGCAGACAGAGAGTGAGAATGAGAGATAGATTAACATCACGGTTAGAAACAGGGGAGGCAACAACTACAATTCGGAGGGTCAGGGACCGTGATGGATGGAGAGACATGATCACGCAGGCTGAACGCCAAGGCACCTGAACACACACACATTTAAATTCACCAGCTCCCAGAGTGGGATTTGAACTCATGACTCTGAGTCAATGGCCAAGATCTCTGGCTGCTGTTCTAATATTAGAGGTAAAGAGATCCATGGAGACATAAAGGGCTCCAGCGGGCCTTGCAGTCCATTGAGTCCACGATGACAATTTACACTAGTCCCACCATAGAACACATGAGAATTGTAAAAAAATTCTGCAACATTTTTGGCAGGAGGGCATTGAACATGATGAAATCCATTGTCCTTTCTTTATCAATCAATTTGGATATCTGAAATAATCAGGGTGCAGAGGAGATTCAGCCGGATGTTGCCTATGAGGGCATGCTTTACTTATGAGTCTGAAGAGGCTGGGCCATTTTTCCCTAGAGCAGAGGGGGTGAAGTGGGAACATGATTATGGTATCTAAATTTCTGAGGGGTGTGGATAGGATGGACAACAGAAATTATTTCCCTATCAGTGGTATAGTAAATATATAACCACATAACAATTACAGCACGGAAACAGGGCATCTCGGCCCTTCTAGTCCGTGCCGAATGCTTACTCTCACTTAATACACCAATATAATACAATTGGAGGCCATAGATCTAAGGTAAAGGAGTGAGAAATTTAGAGGGGATTTGCCAGGGAGGGGGTGCTTTTTCACCCAGAGAGTGAGGACCTGATGGACACTGCCTAAGAGAGCAATGAAAGCAGAGTTGATAGCAGAATCTCGATGAGCACCTGATTTGTCCAGACCTTGAAGGCTCTGGGCAAGTACTAGAAGATTCAATGAATACAGATGGGAGCCCAACAGTCAGCATAGATGTGATGGGCCGAAAGGTTTGTTTCAGTGCTTTACAGTTCTCTATGACTCTAAAAGCAGTAAAATTCGTAAAGACTCAACGTGTTGGGGAGGAGAAAGAATTAAGGACTCAGCACCTTCTGCCATTTCTTTGTACACAAAAATATTTGTCATGACTTTTTATTTATCCCTTTGAAGAAACATGAGTCACTTTTAGTTGTTGGAATTCCTTTGAATGTTAATTACACATGGCTACCTTATTATTTCTACCTAGAATCACACAGGCATCTAGGTCCAATTTAAATTGAACAAACAGTGTTGTTATTTTTTTTATTATTTACAGTCATGGTGTTGGTGAACTGTTGCGGAATGACTCGATCCCGTGGGGCGGTACAACACTCGACTTCCTGGTACAGCAGCATTTTACTAAACATGAAATATGAAAATCACATGATATCCCATTGCAAAATAGCACCCATTGTTTAAAGAACATCTTTTAAACCATGGATCATTTTACAACTTAATAATGAATTTTATGAATATATCCCCTTAAGATTACTGTGTAAATGAAGGGACACAACAGCTGTCTAATTATTCAATGCGATTGGATAAATCACACTGTGGGGTGATGTTCCTTAAAAGGTTCCTACCAATAGGTTATTGTATTCTCAAAATGCACACTAATATATATTTTTCACGCCCTGTTTCTATCTTCTCATCATATGACTAGCCTGTGAAGATATGGACGTGGAGAACATTCTGACTGGTTGCATCAGCATTTGTTCTGGAGAGCCAGTGCACAGGGCTGGAAAAAGTTACAGAGACAACTCAGCCAAATCTGTCATAGGCACGAGTCTCCCCAGCGTCTTCAAAAGGTGATGCCTCAAACTTCATTGCTGAGGATCCCCATCAGCCCGGGCACATGCTCTCTTTGCATTGCTACCACCAGGAAGGAAGTACGAGTCAAGTCAAGTCACTTTTTATTGTCATTTTGACCATAAACTGCTGGTACAGTACACAGTAAAAACGAAACAACGTTCCTCCAGGACCATGGTGCTACATGAAACACAAAACTACACTAGACTATGTGAGACAACTCGAGGCAACACTAGACTACATGAAAACAACACAAAAACTACACTAGACGACAGACCTACACGGGATTACATAAAGTGCACAAAACAGTGCAGGGCAGTACACAATTAATTAATAAATAAATAATAAACAAGACAATAGGCACAGTAGAGGACAAATTTCAATATAATAATAAATGATGTAGATGTCAATCTAGACTCTGGGTATTGAGGAGTCTGATAGCTTGGGGGAAGAAACTGTTACATAGTCTGGTCGTGAGAGCCCGAATGCTTCAGTACCTTTTGCCAGATGGCAGGAGGGAGAAGAGTTTGTATGAGGGGTGCGTGGGGTCCTTCATAATGCTGTTTGCTTTGTGGATGCAGCGTGTAGTATAAATCTCCGTAATGGCGGGAAGAGAGACCCCGATGATCTTCTCAGCTGACCTCACTATCCGCTGCAGAGTCTTACGATCCGAGACGGTGCAATTCCCGAACCAGCTGCTCAGGATGCTCTCGGTACAACCCCTGTAGAATGTGATGAGGATGGGGCGGGGGGGGGGGGGAGATAGACTTTCCTCAGCCTTCGCAGAAAGTAGAACCTAAAGATAAACACTCAAAGTGTTAGGAACTGCTTCCTCTCCTCCACCATCATATTTCTGTACAGACAATGAACCAATCCATAAATAGTACTATCTCACTATTCTGGTCTCCTTTTGCACTACCTATTAATAAGAAATATATATCACACCATTCTCTGTAAACTCCAGAGATGTTGTGCATGAAAATCTCAGAGATCAACTGTTTCTGAGGTATTCAAACCATCCCGTCTGGCACCAACAATCATTCCACGATCAAAGTCACATAGATCTAACTTTTCCCCTTTTGATGTTTGGTCTGAATATCAATTGAACCTCTTGACTATGCCTGTATGCTTTTATGAATTGAGCTGCTGCCACATGATTTGATTTGATACTTGCTTAACGAGCAGGTATACAAGTGTACTTAACAAACTGGCCACTGAAGGTAGGTCATGGTCTAATAGAAGTGTGAAGCAAATTCAAAGGATTATACGGCTTTTTAGGACTTTCCATCTGCTTACCCATTCAAGATGAAATCAAGAACGAGAAAGAGCAAAAATATTTTGATGCAGTAATGAAATGCTTTTACTTGGCACATTTCCCGTTTTTGTATAATTTATCACCTTGTACATTCAGCAGCAGCCCAACTTTACTGAATGAAGCCAACTTATGTGCTGTTTTGTCCTTTAGGAAAGGGATGAGAATCTACCTGCTGCAATAGTTGAGAGCTATTAGTTAGGGTATAAATACATCTCATTTAAAATTTAAATATAGTGACTGTCACACTGGTTGCAGCTTAGGACTCAATGAAGTATGGAAAATTAATCTTCATGTAATACTGAGCAACTAGAATGTAACATCAGAATGTCAGAAATATTTCTCTTCACCAGTCTTCACCACATCAAACCAGTCACCATCAGTTCAGGAACAGTCATTACTCTGCAAGCATCAGTCGCCTGAACCAGTGTGGATTACTTCACTCACCTCCGCATTGAACTGAATCCACCAGCTATGGACTCACTTTTTAGGACTCTTGTTCACTGTTTTACCTATTTATTATTTTTGTTTACTTACACAGCTTGTCTTCTGTTAGACATTGGTTGTTCATCAGTCTTTGTGTAAAATTTTTCATGGAATCAATTGTATTTCTTCTATTGTCAATGCCTGCAAAGCAACTCAGGGTTGTATATGATGACATATAATATATGTACTTTGATAATAAATTTAATTTGATCTTTGCCTTTGAAATACTATTGCGTGAGGAAGCAAGAACAAGGGTGGAGGAGCCTGTTTTTGTTGTTCTATGAGACCACTGCCAATCTGCTGCTGTAAGATCATACATCTGCCTTTACCCTAATAACAACGGTTAACACAACTGCTTTATAGATTAAAGATCAAAGAGCAAGACTACTACACTTCAGAGTTCAATTCTTGCACCGTCTGTAAGGAGTTTGTACCTTCTCCCTGTGGTCCAAGGTTGAGATGGTCATTTTAAATTGTCCTGTGATTAGGCTAGAGTGAGCTGCTGGACAGTGTAGTTCATTGGGTTCCATGCTGTTCCTCCAAATAACATAAAAATTATAAAAGATGTGATTGTACTGCAAGGAGATTGCCAAGACTGGAAAATTTTAGCCATGAGGGATCATTGGAGGAGCTGGAATTGATTCTGTTGGACCAGAGAAGGCTGAGAAAAAAACTTAACTGAGGTGTTTAAAATTAGTTTAAAACTATACTTTCCTGCCTGTGTTTCTCTGTGCAGAGAGGTAAGGAAATACAAAGACAAATTAATTAGGGAAAGACTTATGGGGAGGAAGATAAATACTCTCAAACTGGAGCAAGGATTTGCAAATCCCTTTCTAAAAGGGAGATGGAGGCAGAAAATATAGACACAAGAGATTCTACAGATGCTGGATTCCAGTGTAACACAGAAAAATGCTGGAGGAACTCAGCAGGTCAGGCAGCATCTATGGAAAAGAATAAATAGTAATAAATAAGAGAAAGCCTCCTCCCATTGACAGATTCCTTGTATATGTATTAGTAGAACAGTGGGTGACTTTAATTCAAATCCTAGACCGTGGGATTAGAATGTGCAGACTATCTTTAGAGCATAATGGTTAAACATTGTCCTTTGACATTACAAACTTCCCCTGCTTCTCTCAGCCTCTGATTTAAAATTAACAATTGTCTTTGCATTGTTTGTCAATTGCAAAAGCACTTCATAACATTCCACCTCTTTACAGAGTATAATAATTTGTGATAATTAAGCAGAAATAAAACATTTACAATTTCTTCTTGTTTTATAATTGGATGAAGTACTTAATATTTTTTTTAAATTTGTTGCATTTGGCCTATCTATTTTTGTTTGCTTTTCCTGAAGAAAACACTCAGAAATGGGTCAAAATTCTTAAGTTACTGGAGACAAAGGGGACTACAGATAAAGGACCAGCTTTATTGGCCATATACATCTACATGTATTAACAATTTGCTGCGGTGCATTGGTGCAACATGCAACAATTGTCCTGTTTATTATTTATCGTAATGCCTGCACTGTTTTTGTGCACTTTATGCGTCCTGTATAGGTCTGTAGTCTAGCGTAGCTTTTTCTGTGTTGTCTTTTTATGTAGTTCAGTCTAGTTTTTTGCACTGTGTCATGTAACACCATGGTCCTGAAAAATGTTGTCTCATTTTCCCTATGTACTGTACCAGCAGTTATGGTTGAAATGACAATAAAAGTGACTTGACTTAAACAAAAACAACATTCAGCAACTTTAATGTCAGAAACTGGAATCTGGAGCAATCAGCTATCTGCTAGATAAACTCAGCAGCTTGAGAATCGTCTTCAGTGAGAATAGGAAATTGTCGATGCTTCAGGTTGAAACCCTACATCAGACACATCAACAATTCCCATCCACCACTGGTGCCCAGACTTTGCTGAAGTGTAGATAAACACTCTCTACTATTCCACGAACACTTGAGGGCCATTTTGCTTTGAAATCCTTTCCAGAGTAGGAAATCATTGTAAATAAATTGAATTAATATTTAATCTTGCTATCACCTGGACATACAAAGATTTAGTAAGAGTTTAGACGAACATTTTACTTCTTTTTTTTAAGCTAACCAAATAAATTAAATTGCCTTGACAGTTTAAAACAAACATTCTAATGCTATTGCACAATCTATAGTGTAATATTACCGGACTGTACCTCAATCTAAAGGCATTCTGTGACATTAAATGCCGTGTAGAATTTTCCTTCTCACATTCAACTTAATTTTTCTCTCTCTTTAATTCTCTTTACCGCCCAAGTAAGATGAACAGTCCTCGGCCTCTTCTGAGCCATCAGAAGAAACATAATGCTCTCTGAATAAGAGGACAGTGCTGTTTTTCCAGCCCCAACCAATCTCACTGGCGTTTAGGAACTGGTCAGATTTTGAGGATGAGGGAGTTAAAGGATTATCTACTCAATTTATACCTAATGTTTCCTGATCAACTTGGAAACCTGCTCTATGATAAAATCAGGTAAAGTAGAAATCAATATACGTTTTCAAGACAAGAAACAAAAATCACAAATCATGTAATTAAAATGAATGCACATCATAGGAAATTACTCGGTCCAAAAGAATACATCATTTGCATTGCATCCTAAAACTACTAGTGTCGGGGAAAAGAAAAAGAACATGCTTACATACCTGGTTAAAACTAAGTCCTCTCAAATGTAAAGGTGAGTTGGTCTTCCTACAAACCTCCAACTAGGAATTTTGTGTCTACATTCAGTTCAAAATCTAATTTTCAATGCTGGAGTCTTGTTGTTTTAAACGTCTGAAAGAAAATGGCTTTTTGTGCTCATGGAAATGCCCAGGTGGAAAGACTGCTTCTCTACACCTGATCTCCCAATCTCTTCCTCTTTTCTCTGGGGGGAGGTTCTGAATCATCTTTGCATTTTCACCTCACTGGTTGACTGCCATGTTTTGCAGGAAGCAATATCAACAACACTGGAATATCTGATAAAGCTGTTTTTGAATTTGCAAAATAATATTTTGCAAGATAACCCTTGACTCGGCTGTGACAGTTCATTGGTTACTCCTCTCCTGAAATGTAGATTTCAGAGTGGTTGGTGATCCATAGTGGGGTGAGGAGAGTGCTCCCTTCCACAGATGGGGCAGGAGGTAGCAGACAGCAGAACTAATATGTAATTCACCACACATTAGTAATGATTTTTCAGAAATCACTGGGCTCTGGCATGGTGCTAGAGGACTGGAAAATTGCTCATGTCACTCCACTCTTTATGAAAGGAGGAAAGCAGCAGACAGGAAATTACAGACAGTTAGCCTGACCTCAGTGGTTGGGAAGATGTTGGAGTCGATTGTTAAGGATCAGATTATGGAGTACTTGTTGACACAGGACAAGATAGAACAAAGTCAACAGGGAAAAATCCTGCCTGCTGAGCCTGTTGGAATTCTTTGAGGAGTTTACAAGTAGGATGGATAAAGGGGATGTAGTGGATGTTGTATATTTGTACTTTCAGAAAGCCTTTGACAAGGTTCCACACATGAGGCTGCTTACCAAGTTAAGAGCCCATGGTATTACAGGAAAGTTACTGGCATGGTTAGAGTATTGGCTGATTAGTAGGAGGCAGCAAGTGGGAATACAAGGATCCTTTTCTGGTTGGCTGTCAGTGACTAGTGGTGTTCTACAGGGATCAGTGTGGGACTGATACTTATTATGCTGTGTATCAATGATTTAGATGAAATAGCTGGCTTTGTTGCCAAGTTTGCAGATGATACAAAGTCTACTGGAGGGGCAGGCAGTGTTGAGGAAATAGGTAGGCAGCAGAAGGACTCAGATTAGGAGAACGGACAAGAGAGTTGCAAATGAAATACAATGTTGGAAGATGCATGGTCATGCACTTTGGTAGTAGAAATAAACGTGCAGACTGTGTTCTAAACAGGGAGAAATTCCAAAAATCTAAGATGCAAAGAGATTTTGGAGTCCTTGTGCAGAACACCCTAAAGGTTAATTTGTGGGTTGAGTCAGTGGTGAGGAAGGTAAATGCAATGTTAACATTCATTTCAAGTGTTCTAGAATACAAGAACAGGGATGTGATGCTGAGGTTTTATAAGGCACCAGTGAGGCCTCACCTTGAGTACTGTGAACAGTTTTGGGCCCCTCATCGAAGAAGAGGTGAGCTGGCATTGGGGAGGGTCCAGAGGAGGTTCACAAGGATGATTCCAGGAATGAAAGGGTTATCATACGAGGAACGTTTGATAGCTCTGGGTCTGTACTCGCTGGAATTTAGAAGGCTGAGGGGGATCTCTTTGAAACCTATTGAATGTTGAAAGGCTTAGACAGAGTAGATGTGGAAAGGATGTTTCCCATGGTGGAAAAGTCCAGGAAAAGAGGGCACAACCTCAAGTTAGAGGGGCGTCCATTTAAAGCAGAGAGGTGGGGAAACTTCTTTAGCCAGAGGGTGGTGAATTTGTGGAATTTATTACCACAGGCACCTCCGGAGACCAGGTCATTGTGTGTATTTAGGACAGAGCTTGATAGGTTCTTTATTGAATACAGCATCCAAGGTTACAGGGGGACCTTGGGGAGTGGGGCTGAGAAGAGGAAGAAAGGGTCAGCCATGATTGATTGGCAGAGCAGATTCAATGGACCAAATGGCCTAATTCTGCTCCTATGGGCGGGCTACAGCAGCAGAAGCTTAGGAACATACCTCAGTGGCCACTTTATTAGTACAGAGAGACCTAATAAAGTGACTACTGAGTGTACACTGATTGGATCACAAAGGGTCACTAAAGGATTTATTGCAGGTTAAATAATATTTTTCTTCAGAACTAACTCATTAATGTAAGAGGCAACAGTTTGGGTTATACTTTGTATAACTGAGGTTTTATAGAACCTTTAATTACCTTACATCAGATTATTGGTGTGGTTCCTGTGAGAGATAGCAGAAGATAGGGGTTCCAATCAACCTTCCCCCAGTCCACCTGCTCACGACTGGATCCAGGGAAGTGGCAGTAATGTGTGTGAATGGCTGATTAAAACATGCATTAACATATAAACTGTGGACAACTATTCAATCTCTCTTTTCTTACAATGCTGAAAACAACTAAATATCATACCCATTGTTTTTGGGAAATACACTGGAAAATGTCCAGCTTGGATCTGGATCCATGGTACCGTGTTAAGTAGCTGCATATGTTTCGTACAAACCTTCCAGATGGTTCCCCAAAAAAAAACCTTGCAAGATGCTGAAGGTTTTGATTTCACTAGAATGTATTTCTCCATAACAATGTTCTAATTAAAAGGTATAGCCTGGTTTTCGCTTTCTTTCTTTGTTGATTAACGTTGTTTGTGCTGCCAGATTCCAAACATTTAAAGCCTTGGGTTGGAAAGAATGGATGACAGGACTGTAGGGTAACCTAAGGGTTTATAATGTTTTAAAGTAACGCCTCAGAGGGTCCAGAGGAGGTCCACGAGAATGACCCCATCAATGAAAGGGATAATGTATGAAGCGCATTTGGTGCCCCTGCACCTGTACTCACTGCAGTTTAGAAACACCAGGACGAATCTCATTGAAACTTACTGAATATTTAAAGGCCGAAATAGAATGGATGTGGTTATAGAGAGACCAGGACCAGAGGGCAGGGCCTCAGGTTCCAAAAACGTCCATTTTGAACAGAGATAAGGAGTTTATTTAGCCAGAGGTTTGTGGAGGCCAAATAATTGGGCATATTTAAAGTGGAGGTTGATAGGTTCCTGATTATTTATTTATTGAGGTAGGACTGACCCTCCCTCCCCTTTCAGCCGCACCTCCTAGTCTCATCAAGGGACAATTTGCAATGACCAATCAAAATACTAACCGGTACGTCTTTGGACAGCGGGAGGAAACCGGAGGACCCAGAGAAAACCCACTGGTACAGATGACCTCGGAATTGAACTCCGACACCCCAGAGCTGTAATCGCATCGCGCTAACCGCAATGCTACCTGTTGTGAATTTGATATTTCAGTAATATTGCGAATACATTGTCGGATTAAACTTTCTTGTTTGTTTAAATAACTCATTACGGTTATCAGCAAAAATAAGTGACATCATGCCGCTACTGGCCACATGATACATACGCGCCTCATTTAAAGCAAACCCAAAGATGGATCTGATATTCCAGACTTCCTTGGTTTATTTCAATTAGTTTATTTTGTTTAATTACAAAACACAACAGTGGTGACAAGGTATTTTTAAAATGCACCTGAGATGCTTACCTACCTGTTGAAACACAGTGAAACGTTCGTGTTTTTAACAAGCCAGCGAAAATGGCATGAGTTTTTTAAAAAGCGCAGCACATTTTTATTCCTTTGGAGCAGCACAATGTCTTTGCAAAAGGAAAGACAATCAAGTTTTAAAAAATACTTGCAGAAGATGCCAAGAGCAGCTTCTCCACATCGCTGGGAATGGCCTGCGTTATCCTCGCAGAGCAATCATCTGGATTTTGCCAGACCATTCATGGAGGCAAGTTTCTTAGTAGGAGTGGATGCTACAACATATTAGCCAGAAGAGTTCCCTGTAGCCTCCACTACAGCCTCGCACACTGTCATAGAAACATAGAAAATAGGTGCAGGAGTAGGTCATTCGGCCCTTTGAGCCTGCACCACCATTCAGTATGGTCATGGCTGATCATCCAACTCAGAACACTGTACCTGCCTTCTCTCCATACCCCCTGATCCCTTTAGCCACAAGGGCCATATCTAACCTCCTCTTAAATTTAGCCAATGAACCGGCCTCAACTGTTTCCTGTGGCAGAGAATTCCACAGATTCACCACTCTCTGTGTGAAGAAGTTTTTCCTCATCTCAGTCCTAAAAGGCTTCCCCTTTATCCTTAAACTGTGACCCCTTGTTCTGGACTTCCCCAACATCGGAAATAATCTTCCTGCATCTAGCCTGTCCAATCCCTTTAGAATTTTATACGTTTCAATAAGATCCCCCCTCAATCTTCTAAATTCCAGTGAGTATAAGCCTAGTCGATCCAGTCTTTCTTCATATGAAAGTCCTGCCATCCCAGGAATCAATCTGGTGAACCTTCTTTGTACTCCCTCTATGGCAAGAATGTCTTTCCTCAGATTAGGGGACCAAAACTGCACACAATATTCTAGGTGCGGTCTCACTAAGGCCTTGTACAACTGCAGTAAAACCTCCCTGCTCCTGTACTCAAATCCTTTTGCTATGAATGCCAACATACCATTTGCCTTTTTCACCGCCTGCTGTACCTGCATGCCCACCTTCAATGACTGGTGTACAATGACACCCAGGTCTCGTTGCATCTCCCCTTTTCCTAATTGGCCACCTTTCAGATAATAATCTGTTTTCCTGTTCTTGCAACCAAAGTGGATAACCTCACATTTATCCACATTAAATTGCATCTGCCATAAATTTGCCCACTCATCTAACCTATCCAAGTCACCCTGCACCCTCTTAACATCCTCCTCACAGCTAACACCGCCGCCCAGCTTCTTGTCATCCGCAAACTTGGAGATGCTGCATTTAATTCCCTCATCTAAATCATTAACATATATTGTAAACAACTGGGGTCCCAGTACTGAACCTTGCGGTACCCCACTAGTCACTGCCTGCCATTCTGAAAAGGTCCCGTTTACTCCCATTCTTTGCTTCCTGTCTGCCAACCAGTTCTCTATTCACATCAATACCATACCCCCAATACCGTGTGCTTTAAGTTTGCGCACTAATCTCCTGGGTGGGACCTTGTCAAAAGCCTTTTGAAAATCTAAATATACCACATCCACTGGCTCTCCCCTATCCACTCTACTAGTTACATCTGTCGATATGGTCAAGGACTCGTGTCGGCTACATCCACACTAGATCGGATAATTTTGAAACCGCCGGTTTCGCATAAAAACAATAGGCGTCCACACTATGCGTTTTTTGGAAATATCTCAATCCACATTGAAACGGAGATTTCGACGAAGCTCCAACTGCTGCGCATGCGCAGGACACGTCTACCCAAAACAAGCGACAAGTTTGGTGTCGAATCTCGCCGTGAAAGACTTGGTGCACGTTTGTTCGGTTACAGACTAGAAAAACTTAAAACGACGGACAGCTGTTGGCTCTCGCGCAGGAGAACTTAAAACTTAAAAACAAATACTGGAGCGTACGGCGGCAACCGACAGGGAGTTCATGGGCAGATTGAGCCGGCTGACGACGAACATAGAAAAGCAGACTAACTCTGTTGCATTAATAAAGCCCCTTGTTAAATGTATAAAACATGTCTGCATCAGTATTATCTTGTACTTCCATACAATGTTACATTAGGCTGTTACACATCTATTGTCAGAGAAGTACTTGCATAAATAGGTAAACCTTCATAAGAACGAGGACAGAAAACAGGGCAAAGTGAGTAATACCTATTTATTCAGTAAGTTATGGGTCAAAGTATTTGGCGAGTACATTTCTAACTCTTCTGGCTTCAGTCTCGTTGCCGTCAGTTCTGAAATTGTTAGGTTGCGTTCAAGAAAACAATGAAAAGGCGCGCTGCCGTTCAGAAGTCTCCGGTTACGCTGTCCACGCTGATCTGCCCGAGCAGTGTTTTCACCTTGAAAGGCTCCGGTTTCAGGAGACGAAAACGCCGCTTTAGTGTAGACAGAGGGTAAAAACAAAGAGAAAAAGCTTCGGTTACGGATTTATCCGGCGTAGTGTGGACGTAGCCTAGTCAAAGACAATGTTCCAGAGTTTGTAGCGAGATGACTGAAAAATCTTTCCTGAATTTAATGGAATAAGACTTACTACATCTGCACCATACCACCCAGCTACAAATGGTTTGAGGGAAAGGTTTGCCCTGTGTAAAGAACAAATAACAGGCCATTCGGCCCACAATGTTGAGCCAATCCTTAAACCCTGCCTCCCATATAACCCTCCACCTTAAATTCCTCCATATACCTGTCTAGTAGTCTTTTAAATTTCACTAAAACCGGACTGCAAGAAATGTCAGAACTAACATAAGTAACGTAATCCTTACGTATGTGAAGGAAGTAAAAAATAAAAGTCAATTCAATTCTCTGAACCAGAAGCTCACCGATTTCCTTCTTGTATATCATACACTCCGTAACCAACAACTGCCTGGCCGTTACATTCACACTCGAATTATGCGAGACAAACAGCCGAGACAAGCTGAGGGCTCCTGGAACAAGGAGGTTCGATACTTCACTCTTGGGACAAGCAGGTCTGATGAGGGACTAGAGGGCTGATCAAGACTGGGTATTTGCATAGATCAAGCACAGAACCGGCCACTCTCCCACACCAGCTGTGGAGCGCGAAGGCAATTGTTTCCAGAACAGTCAGGTCGCTTCCTGCAGCCCCAGAGCCAACTCCGACAACCCCGGAGACCTCAGGACCGCAGTTCTCACCGGCCAAACGGTGATCCCTTTGTCAGGAAAGACGTTATCCCACAAGATAAAGAAAGCCTCCACGGCGATTAAATCTTTAAATCTGAATGGGACAATTAAAAATTTACTATGCTGTGGATGTGTGTATTCTTGTTGTATTATATAGAATACCGTGTTTAAGTTGAGATGCATTCTGTATTGATTGGAGTTTATAGCTGAGCAGGGAGGTGCGTTGTGTATTTAGTACTTCGGTAGTATTTGAGTAATATTGTAAATATATTTGATAAAGCATTCTTGTTTGTTTAAATTAGTCATTACGGGTTAGATGTAATAATAAATAAATTGCATACGTCATGACGCTAACACGTGATACGTGCTCACCTGGTTTAAAGTAAACGCGAATTTAAATACGTTATTCCAGACTCTTGTTTTTATTTTGATTAGTTTAATGTCTTGATGTTACAAACCATAACGCTACCGTGGCGGCCCCGCGGTAAGAGTCAAATGTTCCGAGGGGAAGGCAGGGGACTGGGGTTAAGAGGGATAATGAGTCCGTCATGATCGAATGGCAGAGCAGACACGATGGGCCGAATGGTCTAATTCTGCTCCTGTCTTTTCTGGTCTTACGATCTAGGAGATACCGAGCCTGCAAGTACAGGCAGAATGAGGCACAGGGAGAATGTACAATCCCTTCCTGGGTTTTCCCTGCCTTTTGCAACATCCTTGGTCCCATCATAGACCGAGAGCACTGTAGACCAGGACCTCTTTGCTTCTTCTCAGTCAACTTTGACCCCTTCCTCATGATCGTTGTTCTTAACTTCCAGCTCTTTTTCAGGGCCAAGTCCTTCTCCCCTCTATTGCCCGATGCTGGAGAATATATCTCAATCGATTATTGGAGACTCCTGTCTCCCCAGCTTCCTCACGGCCTGAAGGGTCCAACTTCACTGCCATTGGCACTCAACACCAGAACCTCCCTCTCTGACCCGACCGGCGGGCAGCTGCCTCCTCCAGAAGTCCAAGTGGGAACCCCTGCTTGCATATCGCCACCATGAAAGCGAGAGACATGGAGAGCTTTTCAGCAGACTACACCCTCTTCAGCAGGGAGACGCATTATTGCAACGCGGACTACCGGAGTCTACGAGTGGAGCTTGACGTGAAAGGTCTGGGAGGTGTTGGAGCTGTCCATTGAGTGGAGGGTGGAGGGTAGGGGAAAGGGGGAGCTGGGGTGTGTGGGTGACGGAGCGTGAGCCAGAGAGGACAGTGAGATGTTCCCATCAGGCGGCAGTGTGCTGATCTTGGCACATTCATCGTCATCGTTAGGTCACAACTGGAATTTCCAGTTGGCGGACGATTTCCCTCCACGCCGTTCTGTTCCGACACTTGTCCAGCTTGGTCCAATCCTTGATGTTATCTAGCTAGTTGTTCTTTGCCTCCCTCTTCCTTTCTTTCCCTCCGCCTTTCCATCTAACAAGTCCGACAACTCTCCGCATAACGTGTCCACAAGAAGCAACGTTTAACTTCATAATCTTCTCCATGCACATTGGTTTCCATAAATCAGATAATTGAGTATCAGAGCAAAATGTTATGGTGATGTCGTCTAGAACATTGGTGAAGCCAAATCAGGAGTTCTGATCACCAACCTACAGGAAGGGTATCAATAAGATTGAAAGGCTACAAAGAAAATTTACAAGGATGTTGCCAGGACTGAGTTCAAAGGAAAGGTTGAATTGGTTAGGACTTTATTCCCTGGAGCAAAAGAGACTGAGGAGAAATTTGATAGAGGTATATAAAATAGTGAGGAGTGTAGATAGGGTAAATGCAAGCAGGCCTTTTGCTCTGAGGTTGAGTATAAATATACTCAAAAGTATAAGCTGAGTATAAGGTCGTAGGTTAAGGGTGAAAGGTAAACTGCTGGAAAACTTATTCACTCAGAGGGTTGCGAGAGTGTGGAACAAGCTGCCACTGGAAGTGGTGGTTATGTGTTGACTTGCAACTTTTGAGTTTGGATGCGTACATGGATGGGAGGGTTCTGGAGGACTATAGTCCAGGTGCAAGTTGATGGGACTAGGCTGAATAACTTCAGCACAGACTGGACGGGCTGAGGTACATTTATTCTGTGCTGTAGTGCTTTATGACTTGCACTGACATTGCAGCTTCAGGGTCAGCCTGTAGAGGCTGCTGGGTCCTTAAGCCATTGGAGCAGAACCAGGCCTTTCAGCCCATCGTGACTGCTCCACGATTCTATCATGGCAGATTTATTTTTTCTTTCTTTTCAAATCTTTTTATTATTATTATTATTCAAAATACAAGAGTGCATCAAAGTAAGTAACACTACAATGTCTCAAAAGAGAAAAAAAACAATACTAAAGGTTGAAAAATATGGTGACACAAAAAAAAGGAGAAAAGGAAAAAAACCGTACTAAAGCAAGAAAAAAGTGAGGAAGAAAAAAAGACCTCATGAGGTGTTCGACCCCGGAGCCAAGCGTCATACAAAAAGCTTCTAAAGATAAACATCCAACATGAGGAAAGCTGCAGATGCTGGAAATTCAAACAACAACACACACAAAATGCTGGTGGAACACAGCAGGCCAGGCAGCATCTATAAGGAGAAGCACTGTCCACGTTTCGGGCCGAGACCCTTCGTCAGGACTAACTGAAAGGAAAGATAGTAAGAGATTTGAAAGTAGTGGGGGGAGGGAAAAATGCGAAATGATAAGAGAAGACCGGAGGGGGTGGAGTGAAGCCGAGTGCCGGAAAGGTGATTGGCAAAAGTGATACAGAACTGGAGAAGGGAAAGGAACATGGGACAGGAGGCCTAGGGAGAAAGAAAGGGGGTGGAGCACCAGAGGGAGATGGAGAACAGGCAGAGATAAACATCAAACTGCCAGCAAAAAAAATTATACCAAAATTTACAATTAGATCATGGAGGAAATCTATCAATTAACTCAAATGGTAGGGATTTATTTTTTTCTTTGACCCCATTCTCCTGCATTCTCCCCAAACCCTTTGATGTCCTTAGTAAGCAAGAATCTATATGCTCAATAACTTAACAGCTGTTTGAATTCTTAATTTATCTGGTCAAATATGGTGGGGATTGCAACTGAGGAATTCGGGGCACTGGACCCTGGAAAACCGCTTTAAGATGAGACTCCTCCTCCTGCAGAGATAAAAATACACAAACTCAAAATACAACCAGGTACGTTAGAGAGTTTTGCTATTTAAAACAATGCTTAATATTCCTTTTAAGGGATAATACAAGGGAATGCTAGAGCTTAGGGTTTTGGCAGCTTAATTTGAGTTGCCTATGATGGAACAGAGAAAAGTGAGATTGAAGTATATCTACCATAATAGCACCATTCTGTTTAGTGGAGTGAAGAAGGTATGCCTATCGTTGGTGCCATGGTAGCACAGCAGTTAACATGATGCTGTAACGGTTCAGAGTATTAGACTGTGGTTAAATAGGTGGGTTGCTGGGCAGTGCAGATTGTCGCGCCAGCAGGGCCTGATCCAAGCTGTATCTCTAAATAAAATAATTAAGACCCACAATTCAGCCTACCAGTCTCTTTCATCCAGCCACCAGAGGGTGGGCGAAGACGCAACCAGGACTGTAGATGGTGGAAAACAGGAGCAACGTGCAAAGGCACTGGAAGAACTTAGCCGATCAGGCAGCATCTGTGGAGAGCCAACAATTGGTGGAAAAACATCTCCTACCTCATCTGCCTATAAACCCCCCCCCCCCCACCTTTGATCCACCTATCAGCAGCTTGCTTTCATTTCATCCCTTCCCTGCCTATTTTTATACTGGCCATCACTCTTTCTTTCCTATGCAAATGAAAGGTCTCGACCCGAAACATCAACTATCCATTTCCCTCCATAGATGCTCCATCAAGTTCCTCTGGCACTTCTGTGTGTTGCTTGAGAGGGAATTGAAGAATAGAATCCCAATTCTTAGTCACCAACAGAACTATTACAGCAGAACACTGCACTGGAAGGTTGATGAGGAAAGGAGTGATGGGATTTAGTAGGGAATGGGAAGCAGGGTTTTGGATGAGCTCATGTTTACAAAGGACATTGGAATAAATTCTCAACAGAGAAGTCAACTGCTCCAAACCCTTTGATAAGATTCCAGCTCTTTGTCTGAGCCACGGGACATATGTCAGTGAATTGGTGGGAGGTAGGCTGATGCTCTCAATTTCTTCTCTGATAGTTTTTAAGCAAGATTTGACATTTTTTTGAGGCAAGTGCAAAGGAAAACATTAACTTGAAGCAGGCTTTTGAATGCCTGATCAGCATTATCTGCATGAAGCTGACTGAAAGCCTTGATCTTGATCCCAAGATGCTCTGCACGATGTGGCAATAACAGCTTGAAACCAGCATACAAAGTCCAAGAGCATTTTGCAAAGTAAAACGCAACATCTCACACCTGCTCTATGAGTGCTTGTCTTAACAACCATTCCTTGTACTGCTTGCTGTGCTAATGAGTGAGATCAGAGTTGCATAACCTTCCTGTCTCATCCTCAAACTCCATTCACATTTAGAAATCTAATGATTGCAACCTTGAAAATGCACAAAGGACTGAGAATTCAGAAGATTTACATCTCCCTGAGTGAAAGGAAGTACTAATTTCTACCATAACTCTGGCCTATTATTCCCTTATGATGCAATTCTAATCCATAAGACCACAAGATATAAGAGCAGAATGAGGCCATTTGGCCCATCGTGCCTGCTCTGCCATTTCATCACAACTGATCCATTTTTCTCTGAACCCCATTCTCCTGCCTTCCCCCCCCGTATCCCTTCATCCCCTGACCAATCAAGAATCTATCCATCTTGGCCTTAAATATACATAAAGACTTGGCCTCCATAGCTGCCTGTGGCAAAGAATTCCACAGATTCAACAGGAGATTCCTCTTCATCTCCATTCTAAAAAGACACCCTTTATTCTGAGGCTGTGTCCCCGGTCTCAGACACTCCCACCGTAGGAAACATCCTTTCCACATCCACTCCATCAAGACCTTTCGCCATTCAATACATTTCAATTAGGTCACCCCATTCTTCTGAATTCTACTGAATAGAGACCAAGAGCCATTAAACACTCTTTATATGACAACCCACTCAATCCTGGAATCATTTCTGTGAACCTCCTTTGAACTCTCTCCAGTTTCAGCACATCCTTTCTAAGATTAGGGGCCCAAAATTGCTCACAGTACTCCAAGGGAGGCCTCACCAGTATTTTATAAAGTCTCAACATTACATCATTGCTTTTATATTCTAATCCTCTTGAAATGAATGCTAATATAGCATTTGCCTCCCTCACCAGACTCATCATGCAAATTAACCTTTAGGGAATCCTGCACAAGTACTCCCACATATGTTTACACCTCAGATTTTTAAATTTTCTCTCCATTTAACAAATAGCCAACCCCATCTTTTCTTCTACCAAAGGCCATGACCATACACTTCCCAACACTGTATTCCATCTGCCGCTTCTTTGCCCATTCTCCTAATCCATCTAAGGCCTTCTGTAGCTTCCCTATTTCCTCAAAACTATCTGCCCCTTCACCTATCTCCATATTGTCTGCAAATTTTGCAACAGAGCCATCAATTCCATCATTCAAATTATTGATATATAAAGTAGAAAGAATCAGTCCCATCACAGATCCCTGTGGAACACCACTAGTCACCGACAGCCATTCCCTTGCTTTGCCTCCTGCCAATCAGCCATGTGAGAATCTTTCCTGTCATCTTTCTGGTGGCAGCAGTGGAGGCAGAAACAATAGGGTCTTTTAAGAGACTCCTGGATGGATACATGGATCTTAGAAAAATAGAGGGCTATGGGTAAGCCTAGGTTGTCCTGAGGTAAGGACATGTTTGGCACAGTTTTGTGGGCCGAAGGGCCTGTATTGTGCTGTAGATTTTCTATGTTTCTATGAAATACCATGGGGTCAAAGCACCCTCGTGTGCAGCACCTTGCCAAAGGCCTTCTGAAAATCCAAATACACAACCAATTCTCCTTTGGCTAGTATTTCTTAAAAGAATTCCAATAAATTTGTCAGGCAAGATTTTCCCTTGAGGAAGCTATACTGACTATGGCCTATTTTATCAGGCGCCTCCAAACACACAGAGACCTCATCCTTAATAATCGACTCCCAACCACTGAGGTCAGACTAACTGGTCTATCATTTCCTTTCTTCTGCTCCTCTCCCTTCTTGGAGTGACATTTTCAATTTTCCAATCTTCTGGAACCATTCCAGTGTCTAGTGATTCTTGAAAGATCATTGTTTAGGCCTTCACAATCTCTTCAGCCATCCCTTTCAGAACCCTGCAGTGCACATTATCTGGTCCAGTTGACTTGTCTACCTTCAGACCTTTCAGTTTCCCAAGAAACTTCTCTCTAGTTATGGTAACTTCACACACTTTGTGACCCCTGACACCTGGAATGTCCATCTTACTGCTAGTGACTTCCATAATGAAGACTGATGCAAAATACTTAGTCAGTTTGTCTGCCTTTTTGGTTGTCCCTATTACTAGCTCTCCAGCATTGTTTTCTAGCAGTCCAATATCCACGCTTATCTCTCTTATACACCTTATGTATCTGAAAAAAGCTTTGATATCCTCATCAATATTATTAGTTAGCTTACTTTCATATTCCATCTTTACCTTCTTAATGTCCTTTTTAATTGCCTTCTGTTGGTTTTCCTAACTTCCCACTAATTTTTGCTCTATTATATGCCCTCTCTTCCCTTATTAGTCGTAATTGCGTCGCCTTGCCTTTGGCATACTTCTTCCTCCTTGGAATGTATACATCCTGTGCCTTCCGGATTGCTTCCAGAAATTCCAGCCATTGCTGCTCTGCTGCCATCCCTGCCAGTGTTCTTTTCCAATCAAGTCTGGCCAATGCCCTCTCGTGCCTCTGTAATTTCCTTTACTCCACTGAAACGATGATACATCTGACTTTTGCTTCTCCTCAAATTTTATGGTGAAATCATACTATGATCAAAATTGCTGTTAAGAATTCTTTTACCTTAAGCTCCCTGACCAATTCCAGTTCAATGCACGACACCCAATCCAGAAGAGCTGATCCCCCAGTGGGTTCAACCATGAGCTGCTCTGAAAAGCAATCTCGGAGGCATTCTAGAAATTATCCCTTTTGGATCAGCACCAACTTGATCTTCCCAACCTACCTGCGTATTGAAATCCCCCATGACTCTTGTATCATTTCCCTTTTAGCATGCATTTTCTATCTCCCAATGTAACTTGTAGACCGCATCCATACTACTGTTTGGGAGTCCGTATATAACTCCCATCGTGGTCCTTTTACTGTTGCAGTTCCTTGGGTCTATTCACAACAATTCAACACCTTCCCACCCTATGTTATCTCCTTCTAATGATTTAATTTCATTTTTTATCATCCGAGTCATGCCACGCCCTCTGCCTTCCTGCCTGTCTTTTCGATACAATGTGTATCCTTGGACATTAAGCTTCCAGTTATAATCTTCTTTGAGCCATGATTCATTGATGCCCATAACAGAACACTTGTCTTTCTTAACTGTGCAACAAGTTTATCCACCTTATTTCATAAACTGCGTCCATTCAAATATAGCACCTTCAGTTCTGTATTCACCTTTTTTGATTTTGTCTACCTATTACATTGAAACTCATCCTGTTGGCTGCAATTTTGCCCTGTCTTCAGCCTCTTATTACTAGGATTCTCCATACACACTGCTTCTGTCTGTAACCCGACTACCTCATCCTCAGCACTATCAGTCCAGTTCCCGCCCCCCCCCCAGCAAATGAGCTTAAACCCACCCGAGCAACTCGAGCCAACCGGCCCGCAAGGATATTGGACCCTCTTGGGTTCAAGAAACTTTCTTTTCTGAGCTGCAGCTCAGTGCATCTGGTGCAGATGTGCTTCTCCCTCACACAGTACTGTAAGTCGTATCGATTCTTCCAGCGTCAGCTCCTAACTCTGCCTATTAGAGAGTCTGAATCCTACAGATTCAAATTATTGCCCTTTCACATTTGAGTGTGGTTGCAAACAACTTCCATATACAAATCTGTTCTGCAGAAAGACCAGATGCCTAATTTATAAGGGCAGAGAGATAATTCACTGCTAAACTGACAAACATATTAAATCACTGTGACTAAGTGGCTAGTGTCTGGTTCCAGGCATTTAGCTTCATCCAAATGTAATTATGTTCTGGTCTCAAAATTGCTGAGTGTTATCCACCACTGGATAACACTATCTACCACTGGACAGGCTATCTGCCACTGGGTAGGCTATCTACCACTGGACAGGCTATCTGTCTATCTGGAGTGCTATCTGCCACTGGGTAGGGTTACCTATCACGGACAGCATTATTTGCCACTGGACAAGGCAATTTACCATGGGCAGGGCTATCTGCCACAAGACAGGCTATCTAACACTGGACAAGGACACAGACCACTGGACAGGGTTACCTACCATGGACAGGATTTTCTGCCACTAGATATGGATACTTGCCACTGGAAAGAGTTAATTATCATTGGTCAAGATCAATGTTCCCTCTAATTTTTAGTAGTGTGTGCAAAAATCTCATGTTGTGCAATTTTTTTTCCTGTGACAGAAGTATGTACGCACTGAACGCACACACGGCACAGTTTATGTAGGTTTACAAAGTATTTGACATAAAACTGCACAGAATAACAACAAAATAACATACATATTTAAGTCACTCAGTTATTTTTTCTCTCTCCTGTCTTTGGCATTTACCCATTCTTTGTAAACTCTGTCTAGACTAACAATAAGTATAATTATTAATTACTACATTGTTTTGTGCGCACATTAATTTCCTTTGTGCGCTGGTTGAAAAACGTGTGCACGCGCAGTTTAGAGGGAACATAGGTCAAGGTGACCTAATTTGAGGAGGGTTTTTTTTTACCATTATGGACCAGCTTATTTTCTGATCATCAATGTCCATTTTTTGTCCCTGCGGGAGTTACCTTCAGAAAGTTAACTCTCTCCCTTTATTTTATATTTAACAGCCTTTAGCTCTCCCCTCAGCTGAGGTTCAACTGCTCAGGCTGTCGGGGAACTTAAACAATTCCTGTTCATTGGCCATCGGTTAATTGGGGCAGCCCCTTATTTGGGACAAAGAATTAAAAACTAATCGAGAAAATAGCCGGGATACCCTGTGTTTATTTGGGAAACTGCCGCTGAATTGGGACAGAAGGCTTGCCGAACAGTTGCGTCAGTTCCATGCAGGCGGTGCCATCAGGAAGGAGGTACAGATATATTATCTATTTAATATACTCTTTCTAATATTATCCTATATTGCATTGTACTGCTACTACTAAGTTACAAATTTCACGACACATGCTGGTGATAATAAACCTGATTCTGATCTGAAGGCGATGAAGATGACACATCTGAACTTGAACAAGTGACTACACAGGATGCCCGTAATTTATTATTGCATTATGACACTACTTCATGCAGGAAGGCAATGAAGGCAGTCCATTATCTGCACTAGGTGTCTCCACTGATTTTGTTCATTTACAATGGATGAATTCCTCTGTACTCCAGTCAATTAGTATAATAGATGGCTAGTTTGAGACGTACAAGATCTCGGGGGATCTGGAAAGAGCGGAAGTCCAGGGGACACTTCCTTTTGTAGGAAAATCTAGACCTAGAAATCGTTGTTTAAAACAATAGCTCACCTAGTTAAAACAGATGAAGTGATTTCCCAGGATCAGTGGTGTTTGGAATTCTCTTCGCCCAGGGGCAGGAATCAAAGAGTCTTTCAATAAGTTGTTTAAGGCAGAGAGAGTAGATTGTGGACCAGACTGCAGAGGTTATGTGGTGATTTTATTGAATGGCAGAACACTTTGAGAGGCCGAGGAGCCTACGTCTGCGCCTGATTCTTATTTCAGTACTGCCCTCCCTCTTTGTCCTCTCTCCTGCATTTTCACCCTCTTCTCATTCAATTATCATTTTCCTCCCCTGTCCTCTATCTCTCTTCCTCCTCTTCTCCCCATTCCTTCGTCATCCTCTTTCAAATTCCTCATGATCCTCTTCCTCCACCTCCTTCCGCCCCTTCGCCCATTTCCCCCCGCCTCCCACCACTCCCGCTTCCCTTTTCCCCGACTATTGCTGCACGTTTTCTATGTTTCAACGCTCACTGCCGGGTCGGTCCGACAGCGTGTTGGGGGGTGGGACTAGAGCCGAGAGGCGGGGCCGGGTCTGGCTCGGTGGGCGGGGCCGGCGTTCGAGCTCGCCCCGTTTGAAACGGCGTGGGGGTTCTGTTCCAGTAACTGCAACCAGGGTTCAGCACCACCACGTTAATCCCTCCTTCGGACAAACTTACAGCACCATTAGCGCTCAGTTCTCTCTGCTCCGGATTACCCTGTTCCTTTACCCATTCGCCACCAATGCAGTTGTATCTGATGCAGGACTACAAATTCAGCTCTTAAACCTATTTACTTGTAAAAAAGAAATCCACATCTTTAATATTTTCCTCCAATTCGTCACAATGGAAGATAAGGTAACTTTGGAAATAGGTTAATTGTACTAATTTAGAAATGACCCTTTTTATAGATTTAAAACAAGAAACTTTAGTACTAGATCGTAAAATTATGGGAAATGTATACCTTAACGCCTCAATTTAAACAGATTTAAATTTAAATTTAAATATTTTTTTTCCAAGTTTTCCACTTGGAGTGGGTACTATTAAAAAGTATAGATTACTAAGTGCTTATTTTAAAATCGGTTACCCAGTTTAAAATCTAACACAATTTACTTACTTAGTCCTTCCTAGTGATAACAGCTCCTTCCAGCCCCATCCCATTTACAGAAGTCTGACTGAAGTTTGTATTCTGATGGGTCCAACTCAATATAAAAGTTGGCTGCAACTATTTTGTCAGACATAAACTCACACCTGAAAGTAGGGAAGTTGGAACAGTAACAAGTACAAATGCCAAACCTTACAAATTATTAGGCTCTAGCCCTCTATTCTACTAAGCTCCGTGTACCATGTGCACCCATCACAGATCTTTATATTAAATAGCATAGGACTAATAAGATATACATCATAGTTCAGCCCCACCATTCCATCCTCACACTTACATTTCCTGTTTGAGCCTCTACAACTTTCCCGATCAAAAGTAGAACTTCATTTACTAGTTAGTTGTCCATTTGCAAATTGTAATACAGGCAATCATGAGAGATCAGGGAATTGGCAACGAATCAGCTGATGGCCAATGAAGAAAAGGTCTATAAAAAGGAAAGGTATAATAATGAAAAGTCAGCATGGAGGAGGGTGAGAGGTGACCTGATAGAGGTGTACAAGATGATGAGAGGCATTGAACGTGTGGATAGTCAGAGGCTTTTTCCCAGGGCTGAAATGGTTGCCACAAGAGGACACAGGTTTAAGGTGCTGGGGAGTAGGTACAGAGGAGATGTCAGGGGTGAGTTTCTTACTCAGAGAGAGGTGAGTGCTTGGAATGAGCTGCCGGCAACGGTGGTGGAGGCGGATACGATAGGGTCTTTTAAGAGGCTTTTAGATAGGTACGTGGAGCTTAGTAAAATAGAGGGCTATAGGTAAGCCTAGTAATTTCTAAGGCAGTAACGTGTTTGGCACAACTTTGTGGGCCAAAGGGCCTGTATTGTGCTGTAGGTTTTCTATGTTTCTAATTTCAGAAGAGAAAATTGTTAATATTCAAGAGGACTCCTCGGTATTCGCAATCTTCCCCAATTTTCACTTCAATTTAAATTCCCACTTCCTTTCATGGGATTCACGCTCATGTTTCCAAATCAATGCTTGCATATCCAGTTACTGAACCATTACACTGTGTATCCCAATCCATCTGTCTCGTCATTCAATATAACATCCACCTGTTCAATCTCAATTTAATATTCCTTTCCTTGTCATTATCTGTGGTCTATTGTCTCATCTGTCTTTTAATGGCTGTATTCCCATTTCAAAGATTGTTTTGATTGGCACTCTCATGGATACAAGCATGATCTCTACCGACAACGTATTTGTAAATTGATTTATTAGATTCAGCAATTGAAGGACGGTAGTGTACTGTTACAGTCCTTTTCGTTCAATTCCAATGACATCTGTAAGGAGTCTGTATGTTCTCCCAGTGACTGTGTGGGTTTCTGCATGCTCCAGTTTCCTTCCACAGTCCAAGACATCCCAGTTAGTAGGTTAATTGGTCATTGTAAGTCACCCCATGATTAGGCTGTTAATAGATGGGTTGCTGGGCAAGGTAGCTTGTTGTGCCAAAAGGACTTGTTCTGCATGGTACCTCTAAAGTAAGCAATGTTTCAAAGTGTGCTCTGTCCATTAGTAAAATATATTTTACTAATTTTGTTTTCATTTTTTTAACTAGACCTTGAAAACTGAAAATGCAGAGTCACATGCCATCAATACTTTCATTTGTATAAAAATATTTATGATTGTGGTCAATACGATTATTTCTGTAAGTAGTTCAGGATAACTATGCTAGCGTATTGTTAATTAGTTTTACATAAGATGATGCCTGTTGAGAGACAAGCTCTATTGTGTCATTTCATCCTGTGCCTGGCTTTGTAACATAATGAGTTTCTCCTAAATCAATTCATCGCTAAATCTATCTATCTCAGAGGTTTATCAGGTCATGTCTTCCACCTATAAGACAACACTATATGGTTCTCACGGAGCCTATACAACTTCTGAATCATCCAGTGAACAAAGTCCCAGAAAGAAATGAAGGTCAACACTCCATATGCCATTTTTATCACTCTATCAACATGCGGGGCAACTTTGAGGGATCGATGGACGTGGACCCATCAATTGTGTCTCTGCTACCTAACCTGATGTTCTCTTCCATCCTATTAGTATGTAAAGGATTTTACAGAAATATAACAAGGAGAAGAAAATAGTAGCTATCTCGAATACAGTACAGCAAAGGAAGAGTCCCTTCAGCCCACAGGGCCTGTGCTAACCGCATGTCCTTTCAGTGCATAGAGAATTAAGGAAAATATAGGAGCACAGGCATGAGAAGTAATTATTGGAGGGAAAGCAAAAAGTGGTAATAAACGTATCCCCAGGCTGTTAGGATGTGACCAATGAGTATCGCAGATGTCAGTATATCATCAGTTCCAGATGATCATAACCAATGTCAATGATTTGGCCAAGAGGAGAAAATGGCATATTTCCAAGTTTGCACTTGTCTCTAATTTAGGTGGGTAGACAGGAAGACCAGGGACGAATGGTAAACTGGCATGAAGAGGAGACTGGCCATCGCACATTTATATAAAAGATGGCAAAACGTGAGATGATCCACTTTGGTGAACAGAACAGAATACTGAAGGTCAAAGTGCAGGTGAAATGTTAGCTTTTGGTTGATTTCCCAAGTATTAACTGTACTTACAAGAGACCATAGTGAGACTGGACCCAAAGTATCATGTACATTGTTAGTCTCTATACCTGCAAAATTATATATGGCCTACAGAGGACATTCAGTGATGATCTCAGACTGATTCCAGGGAAAATGAGTTTGCCATAAATCGGACAATTGTGTAGACCAGGATCGAGTCCTTTTGTGTTTGGAAGTATGAGGGGAGATCTTATCAAAGCTTACAGAATTTTAAAGACCTTGATGTGCTAAATGCAGAGGTGAATTTTTCTTAGCCTATGAAGTCTAGAATAAAGAGGTTGTAGTTTGACAATAAGAGTAGGGTATTTAGGATTAAGATGAGATCAGATTTTTCTTTCACTCAGAGGGTGGCAACCTTTGGTGTTCTCTATCCTGGACAGTTATGGAAGCAGTATATTCAGTCAAAACATAGATTGACAGAACAAGGGTTTACAGTAAGAGTGCTGGAAAATGGACAGTGAGAACAGTCAGGATCCTAATGAATGGCTCAACAATCATCTGACCTGCTGCTGCTCACAATGATCTTACGATCTTATAAAGGGAAGTTTTGAGTGATTTGAGTGAATGGGTTAAAAAAAGGCATTCTTTTATTTATCACAATATTCTCAATAGTATTCATACATCAGCTATCGTCTGAATTACAATCTAATTATTAACATTCCAGACCTGTTTTCCAAGTACTGGTTTAATAGAGTTGTTCCTTAATGTAAGAAAAACCTAACAACGTCTGTCAGGTAGAATATCTTAGACACCTTTTAATTTATTACAGAGCTGATGGAAAAACTTTACATACTCAAATGGCATGCAGCTAATGATAATTAAAACTAATTTGGATTGATTTTTACATCTGTGAATGTAAATTAATTAATTTATATTAATTTTTACATCAGATTAGTTTTTACATCTGTGAATGTAGATCCCATATAATTTTGTAGGCATATTTTAATCATAACTTGTTTTTTATTGATTTTAACATGATATTTGCATATTAAATTTTACTAGCTTATTTTTAAATCAAAGAAGACTTCTCCAAATGTGCGATGAAATTAAATCTGTGAAGCCAAGAGTAGAGTATGGTGAGAGGCATTCGCTGTCTGAGTGGTAACTACAGCTCTGAGGCCAGTCAAGACTAATGAACGTCTTCGACCTGCTTGCATAATGAAGGGGTGATCTAATCCCATTTCTTTGAGAGCACAGGCACATGTTCTAAACCTATCGTTGGTTTGCCAGTGAGTTCCGATGTTGTTTAGAAAAGCGAACTGAAACAACAGAATCTAGGAACAGAATTTCTCTCAGTTATCTTAAGCTAATAAGCTCCAATCTCAAACATAAGCAGCAGGCATAATTTTAAGGTGATTGGAGGAAAGAGTAGGGGGTGGACGTCAGAAGTAAATTCTTTATGCAGAGAGTGTCGAGTTCATGGAGAGCCCTGTCGGGGTGGAGATAGAAGCAGATTCATTAGGGGCAGTTAAGAAACTCTTAGATAGGCATATGATGATAGAAAAATGAAGGGCTATTTAGGGGGAGAAGGTTGAGATTAACAATAGTGCAGGTTTAAATTTTGGCACAACGTTATGGGCCAAAGGGTCTTACTGTACACATAGAACAAGCTTTTATGTTCTATGTGTTTTTAAAGCTTCTGTATGCTTGGTGGTGCAACATCAAAAACTGACGTATGAAATCAGAGGGTACTCTAGTCTCTATAAACATACAGCAAAATGAACTGATGCAAAAAGACTACGCACAGAAGCTACTGTGATGGATAAGGCTATGATATTGAAATTTTTCTTTCTAGGTGGCTGGTTTAGTACTTCTTGGATTTGGTGTCTGGATAAAAGTGCACGGTGATGCTATCCTACAAATTCTGGGATCACGTGCAGGACATATGCTGAACGTCGGCTACTTCTGTATTATAGGGGGGTGCTTCCTCGCACTGTTTGGCATCTTTGGCTGCTGTGGTACCATCAAGGAGAGCAAAGTACTTTTGATGATAGTAAGTTAATCATATTCATGAGACATTCTGCAGAAGCTAGAAATCCAGAATCAGTATTATTTTATATATCATTAGCATATGTCGTGAAATTTGTTGCTTTTATATTATACATGTTTGCATTGTCCTCGATGCTGGGGAGGCTAGTGCCCATATTGGAGCTGGCTGAGTTTGTAACTTTTTCTGATCCTGTGTAGTGGCCCCTCCATACCAAATGATGATTCAACCAGTTAGAATGCTCTCTGTAGAAATTTGATGAAAATACCAAATCGCAAACTCCTAATGAAATATAGATGCTGGTGTGCCTTCTTTGCAATTGCATCAATAGGTTGAGCCCAGGATTGATCTTCGGAGACGATACCACACGCATAAAGACTCAACGTTCTGAGCCAAGACTGATGATATTGTTGCAAGGAGAGATTTTGAAACTGAAGTAGTTTTACCATGTCTGGCCTGCAATGAAGTCCTTGGATCCCAAGCAGTCTAGTCTTTCAGAGATGATAAACTTCTTAACTTGTGGCAGGGAATTGCATGCCAGATCTGTGAAACTATGCGTGTGAGCCAGTGAAAAACAATATTGCTAAGTTTTGATTAGATATAACCAAACTAATCATGAAAAGGGTTAATCATAAAGGACAAAAGCTCCCATTGATGGAAATCTGAAATAAAAATGGAATTAATAAAAAGTGGTTAGATCTCACTAATGGAGAGAAAAACAAATTCCTTGTTCTGATGAAAGGTCTTTGATCTGAAATTTTCATTCTGTTTCTCCTCTCCACAGATGCAGCCTGACCTACTAAATATTTCCAGCTTGTTCTCCTATTTCTGCTAATGTGTTATTTTATAAAGACTCATCCAATGCTCCTTTAACTGAAACGTCAAGTTGTAAACAAATATGCTCGGGCTGGTTTACTATAGGGTCACGGAAAGCCTCCTTGTGTTTAAACTTGTATCCTGAAGTTTGTTCGGGTGTCCTCTTAGCCACATTAGATAACAGATTTTGTTTCTGGGCTGCCATTCAAGCTACCAATTATAGTGATAACATTCATATTCAGTTTTAGTAAAAGCGGTTTTAAAGACCACATCCTATAGATCCAAACAAAACTTCTGGTTTATAGAGCCATCATCGTTCATACATTACTGTATGGAGCAAAGTCTTGGACCACCTACAGCAGGCACCTGAAAGCCCTGGAACAATACCATAAGACATAGGAACAGAAATTAGCCATTCAGCCCATCAAGTCTGCTCCACCATTCCATCATGGCCAACCCTTATTTCACCTCCTCACCCCACTCCCCTGCCTTCTCCCCGTAACCTTTGATGCCGTATCTAATCAGGAACCTTTCAATCTCCACTTTAAATACATCCAACGATCTGGCCTCCACAATTGCCTGTTCCACAAATTCACCACCTTCTGGCTAAAGAAATTTCTCTGCATCTCTGTTTTAAATGAATTCCCTTCTATCCTGAGGCTGTGCTCTCTTCCACTATGGGAAACATCCTTTCCACATCTACTGTCTAGGCTTTTCAACATTCGATAGGTTTCAATGAGACCCCGCCCCCCCATCTTTCTGAATTCCAGCGAGTACAGACCCAGAGCCATCAAACACTCCTCATATGTTAACCCTTTCATTCCCAGAATCATCCTTGTGAACCCCCTGTGAACCCTTTCCAATGCCAGCACATCTTTTCTCAAAATGGGGAACCCAAAACTGTTCACAATACTCAAGCAGAGGCTTCATGAGTGGTTTATAAAGCCTCAGTATCACATCCCTGCTCTTATATTCTAGACCTCTTGAAATGAATGCTAACATTGCATTTGCCTTCCTCACCACCAACTCAACCTGCAAGGTAACCTTTAGGGTATTCTGCACAAGGACTCCCAAGTCCCTTTCCAGCTCAGATTTTTGGATTTTCTCCCTGTTTAGAACATAATCTACACATTTTTTTCTACTGCCAAGGTGCATGACCAGACATTTTCCAACATTGTATCTCATTTGCCACTTTCTTGCCCATTCTCCTAATCTGTCTAAGTCCTTCTGCATCCTGCCTGTTTCCTCAACACTACCTGTCCCTCCACCAATCTTCATGTCATCTGCAAACTTGGCAACAAAGCCATCTTTTTCATCATCTAAATCATTGATATACATAAAAAGAAGCAGTCCCAACACCAATCCCTGCGGAACACCACCAGTCACTGGCAGCCAACCAGACAAGGATCCTTTTATTCCCACTCACTGTCTCTCATCAATCAGCCAATGCAATAACCATGTAACTTTCATGTAATACCATGGGCTCTTAACTTGGTAAGCAGCCTTGTGTGTGACACCTTGTTAAAAACCCTCTGAAAGTCCAAAAACATAACATCCACTGCATTCCCTTTATCTATCCTACTTGTAATCTCCTCAAAGAATTCCAACAGGCTCAACAGGCAGGATTTTCCCTGAAGGATACCATGTTGACTTTGTCCTATCTTGTCCTGTGTCATCAAGTACTCCATAACCTCATCTTTTACAATTGATTCCAACATCTTCCCAACCACTGAGGTCAGGCTAACTGATTCTATAATTTCCTTTCTACTGCCTTCCTCTTTTCTTAAAGAGTGGAGTGACACTTGCAATTTTCCAGTCCTCTAGCACCTTGCCAGTCCAATGACTTTTGAAAGACCTTTACTAATGCCTCCACCATCTCTACTGATACCTCTCTCAGAACCCTCGGGTGCAGTTCATGTGGTCAGAGTGACTTATGTACCATTAAGTTTTTCAGTTTTTTGAGTACCTTCACCCTTGTAACAGTAACTGTGCCCACTTCTCTTCCCTCGCACCCTTCAACATCTGGCACACTGCTACTGTCTTCCACAGTGAGGACTGATGCAAAATACTCACTCAGTTCATCTGCCACCTCCTTTGCCCCTGTAATTATTTCTCCGCCTCATTTTCTAGAGGTACTATATCCACTCTCATCTCTGTTTTATTTTTTACATACTTCGAAAAGCTTTTACTATCCACTTTGATATTGCTTGCTAGCTTGCTTTCATATTTTATCGTTTCCCTCCTAATGATTCTTTTAGTTGCTCTCTGTAGGTTTCCCAATCCTCTGTCTTCCCACTAACTTTTGCTTTGTTGTATGCCCTCTCTTTTGCTTTTATATTAGCTTTAACTTCTCTTCTCAGCCACAGTTGTACTGTTTTGCCAGAAGATTTTGAGCACCAGCTAGAAGGTCACTCACACGAGCACATGAGACCAACATGAGCAGCATTTCCACTGTGATAAAGCAACACCAATTCCGATGGATAGGTCACGTTATCTGAGTGCCTAACTCCCCAAACAGATCCTTTTCTCCCAGCTGAAGGAAGGTCAGAAAACTCCTAATGGGCAAGGAATCGCTTCAAAGATAACATCAAAACCAGCCTGAGGAAATTCTGCATGACATCTAACAACTGGGAAGATATTTCACTCAATAGATACAACTGGATGAAATATGTCCGAGAGGGAACAGTGCTACATCAGATCGGAGGGCAGAGCTTAGGACGATGGCACCTAACAACGACTCTTCTTGCATCTTCAGAAACAGCTCTATTTCTATATCTGCCTGTGCACGGAGGGAGAAGCTGGGGGCCTTTGGGGTTCTACCATTTAACTGTCAGTCATTCTTTGAGGCACTCCTCTGTTTTCGTGGATGTTTGTGAAGAAAAAGAATTTCGGGATGTATATTGTATACTTTTCTCCGACTTTAAATGTACCAGTTGAAACTATTGAAATCTCCGCTGTGCCTCCAAGAACAAGCAGCAGCTGCAAAAGGAGAGACTCAACCACTAACCACAGCCACCAGTTCCTCTTTCCAACACTGCACCAAAATGTGTGGATCCTGTATCAGCTTCCACAGCCACCAATAGACAAATCCTTAGGAGAGCATTGTACTCGACTCGGGCGATCACACAACCACTACTATTATATTTTTAGGGATTATTTACAGAAGTACACTGTATATACACAGTTATCAACTCAATCATTTATAGATTCAGTTAATCTCCAGATCTTCTTTTACCACAAAGATGACTCCGTCATTCCACAGGTGTCCTCTACAGTTAACCACAACTTAGTGAATCAAGGTTCAGGTGACCTTGGTAACCACAACCAGAGGGGTAGTCCAATCACTGAGCTAGATCTCCAACAGTATCCCATTCATTTATAACTTTTGCAACTCCTCATTCCTCTGCAGCTTAGACATAAACTAAACTCAGTCAACAATAAATGGCTTTGACTCCCGGATAGGTGTGCGTGTACCCCACATACCCAACGATGCCATAGTTCAAATTGGTGAACAGGTTCTTGTACAACCCAAAAAACTACTGAACCTCGGGTGTTGTACCAACGCCAGGCATGACCATCTATCTTTAGTGCAGTGTCTTGTGAACAGTAATTCCCCATCTCTAACAGATATCAGCATGTTCACACTCTGCCCTCTGCACAGCACTTCCCCAAGATGTTGCAACTTGTCAGGTTTCAGCCCTAAGAGAGTACTACCAACTTTTCAATGGAGTCACACTGTACAACTGCTATGACCCATATGACATAGTAGAAATTGGCCATTCAGCCCAGCCCATTTCATCATGACTGATATATCATCCCTCTCTATCCCAATCTGCTGCCTTCTTCCCGTAACTTTTGATACCCTTACTAATAAAGTCCAAGTTGAAGATCAAGTTTATTGTCATTCAACCATATACATGTATACAGCTAAGTGAAACTGGGGCCAAGGTGCAAAGCAGTACATGAAGTTATGACAGCACATACAGTCACAGAATAACATTATTACAAGTCCCTGAGTGATGGCCTGAAGATTGATGGTACATGGATGTTGTCCTAGAGCCATGTTTCTGCAAGAACAAGTACGCAGCAGTTCCTCATTTCGAGCTGGGTCAACCACAGATGAAGGCAATACAGGGTATCTTCCAGGGCGAACACTGGAGAGAGTACTGATGGGGAAGCCAGCTTGCAGGGGCCAACTCCCAATCAGTATACCCACCATGTCTCTGTTCTCCTCACCGGGTAGCTGTAACAGTTGACGCCACACGTGAGCATATTGTCCACGCAAGAATTGAGGCCACCCAGCTTCCCCCACCATTGGTCTTACCAATGAAGTGGATTTGTGGTTTTTGTACTACTAATGTCCAATAGCTAATAAGGAAAACGCTTAAGAAAAGCATTTGCACCACTTATTGGACACGGAGAGGCTGCTGCATCAAGCACACCACTATTTTAACAAAAAGTAAGAACATTTTAACCTTTTACCGATGATTTAGCCTCCGCATCCATCTATGGAAATGAACTCCACAGATTCCCATCCAATGGCTAAGGATATCCCACCTTCTATGTGTTTTATCAGAATGTCCTTGTATTCTGAGGCTGTGCCCTGTAAACACCAAAGTGCTGGAGGTCTGTGTCCACACTAATAAATAATCCCTTTACATTTTATGGATGCTCAGTGCTTGCAGCAGTCTGTGAAGCAACCCTCTGTCATGGCCATAAGAGCAGTTTCCACCTGTCCTGCCTTCATAACCCAAGGGTTTTTCACTGTGCTTCAAGGGTGATGTGTCAAGCTTGTCTGACCCCTGAACTTCAGAATGATAGTCAAGCAAGCACTGCCAATTGCCCTACACTGGATCATTTCCCCTGAATGCTTCCTTCAGCCAGCATGGTATCCCAGCTCCTAACCCCCAACAGGTTTGGGAATTGCTCTGCTCTGCCAGAACCATTAACCTGATGGCCTACCAACTGACCACTTCCGCTGATCCATGGTTGGACGTGACGGATCTGTGGCTTTCAAATCTCAGAAGACACTGGATTGTAGGTCACAACAGAGAAATGAGAAGAGTACAGGCTCTTCAGCCCACCATATTCTACCAGCCTTTGAACGTACTCCCTGATCAATCCAACCCTTCCTCCCACGCAGTCCATAATCCCACACTTTTCTTACATCCATATGCCTGCCTAAGAGTCTCTTAAATGTCCCTACTGTATTAATCTCTATCACCACACCCAGCAAAGCATTACAGGCACTTACCAATCTCAGTGTAAAAAAAACTTACTTCTTACATCTCCTCTGGAATTAGCCTTGCTGCCTTGGGCAAAGGGCACGGCCTGTCCATTTTATCGATGTCTCTTTTAATCTTATATTTCTGTATCAAGTCATCTCTTATCCTTGTGTGCAAGCTTTGGACAAGGTTTAAAAGAAGAAATTTCATCCGTAGGTTGTGACTCACTAGTATGTCATATATCTCTGGTCCAATTACCAGCAGTAATGTCACCTTCCTCTTTGTATACAGGCATAACTCCCTTCTGTGCCCTCTCCCTGGACCTTGTTTGTTACCAGAAATATTAAAGAATTAGGCAGGAGGCACAGAAACCTTAGGCCCCACAGCATAAGGTCCAGGAACAGTTATTACCCCACAACCGTCAGGCTCCTGAACCAGCATGGATAACATCAATCATTACGAATCTGATTCTATGATCTGGAGGTCACTTTCAAGGTTTGCCAGTCATGTTTTATATTGCACAGTTTGTCTTCTTCTCCACGTTGGTTGTTTATCAGTCTATGTCTGTTCACATATAGTTTTTCATAAATTCTATTATATTACTTTTTCCTTTCAAGTGCCTGCAAGGAAATGAATCTAAAAGGTAATAAATGGTAGCACATACATACTTAGGTCATAAATTTCCTTTGAAATACATTTTATTAGTTACACCTGTACTTCTGGTTGTCAATGCAAATTTATAATCAATCAATCACGTGGCAGCAACTCAATGCATAAAAGCATGCAGACATGGTCAAGAGGTCTAAGTCACTTTGACTGAGGAACAATTGTTGGTGCCAGAGGTGTGGTTTGCGTATCTCAGAAACTGATGATCTCCTGGGACTGTTGTGCACAACAGCCTCTAGATTTACAGAGAATGCTGTGAAGAACAAGAAACAGTGAGTGATAATTCTGTGGGTGAAGATGCCTTGTTAATGAGGAAGACCAGAGGAGAATGGCCAGACTGGTTCAAGCTGACAGGAAGGCAGCAATAACTCAAATAACTGCACATTACAACAGTGGTGTGCAGAAGAGCATCTCTGAACATACAACATGGTGAAGCTTGATGTGGATGGACTACAGCAGCAGAAGGCCACACCAGGTTCCACTCCTGTACTTAATAAAGTGGCCATGGAGTGTATAATCTCCCCTCTCACGTGCCAAGAGCCTCTCAGATGTTATAGAAATATACCTGAACACCTTGAGTATCACTTTACTAAGTAGCTGTTATGAAAAATATCTCATCGCAAATGTTGCAAAATGCTTTCACTTCCTTCCTTACTCTTTATTGTTTTCAGAGATACAGAACGGTAACAGACTCTTCTGGCCCAACAGGCCTGGCACTGCCCAATTACACTCACATGACCAAATAACCATCTACCTGTACGCCTTTGGAATGTGGGAAAAAACCTGAGCACCCAGAGGAAACCCACATGGGCATGGGGAGAATGTACAGATTCTTACAGATACAGATTCAATGTTACAATAACAGTGGGAATTGAACACAGCTCACTGGTGCTGTAATGTTACACTAACCTCTAAACTGCCATACTGCCCGTTATTGTGATGATACAAGAGTCTGCAGATACTGGAATCTAAGCAAAGAGCAACCTTAGTGGGTTGAGCAGCATCTGTGGGGGGAAATGGACATACAAAGTTTCCATTCGAGACCCTTCATCTGTAATGAACTTCCTTAGTGCTCTTTTATCCATCCAAATATTTCTTCCAGCTCAGAAGTACAAGAGATGAATCTGCGTCTCCATTTTGTGTTGGAATAATGGCTTGTAAGCAAGTTATTTATAAAATAGTAAACTGTTAAAGAGCAATAAAATTATGTAAAATTAACATTTTTCTCTTTTTAACCTGCAGTACTTCATAGCTATATCAATGATTTTCATTGGAGAAATAATATGTGCAATTGTTATTTTGATCTTTAAATCAATTGTAAGTATCAATCCCTTTGTTTCAGTTAATAATAATAGTGATGCTTACTGGTGGAATGTCTATAATAATGTCCATGTCCTAAAAGTGATCTGCTTCTCCCTTTCTATTTTCCTGCCCAGTTTTGCCTTAAAATGTAATCTATATGTTTCAAATCTTTGGTGCCCTTCCATGATGTCACCAAGGTCAAATTATGATTATAATCAGTAAAACATGAAGTTGTTTTGCACTAATATCTGAACAAAACATCTCAACACTTCACAGTTGCAGATTGGCAGGTATGATGTAGGCATCATAGAATCATGACTGAAAGATTATAGCTGAGGGGTTAATCTCCAAAAATACATATTGTATCACAAGGATAGGCAGGAAGGCAGAGGGGCTGGCATTGCTCTGTTGATAAAAAATGAAATCTAATCATTAGAATGAGGTGACAGAGTGGAAGGTGTTGAATCATTGTGGATAGAGCTAAGCAACTGCAAGGGTAAAAAGACCTTTACTACCAAACAGTGGTAAGGATATGGCCTACAAATTGCAATGGGAGATACAAAATGCGTGCCAAAAGGGCAATGTTACAATAGTCATGGGGGATTCAATATACAGGTAGATTGGGAAAATCAGGTTGGTGCTGGATTACAGGAGGGGGAGTTTCTAGAGTGCCAATGAGATGGCTTTTTAGAGCAAATCACAATTGATCCCACAAGAGGATCAGCGATTCTGGATTGAGTATTGTGCAATGAACCAGAATTGATTGGAGAGCTGAAGGTTAAAGAATCCTTAGGTGAAAGTGATCATAATATGATCAAATTCATCATGAAGTTTGAGAAGGAGAAGCTAAAGTCAGATGTATCAGTATTACTGAGGAGTAAAGGCATGAGAGCATGAGAGGCATGAGAGAGGAGGTGGTCAGAATTGATTGGGAAAGAACACTGGCAGGGATGATGGCAGAGCACCAATGGCTGGAATTTCTGGAATCAATTCTGGAAGGCATAGGATATATATGTCCCAAAGAGGAAGAAGTATTCTCAAGGAAAGATGACACAACTGTGGCTAACCAGAGAAGTCAAAGCCAAAATAAAAGCCAAAGAGAGGGCATATAATAGAGCAAAAAATAGTGCAAAGTTAGAGGATTGGGAAGCTTTTAAAAACTGAAAGAAGGCAACTAAAAAAGTCATTAAGAAGGTAAAGATGAGATACAAAAGTAAGCTAGCCAATAATATTAAAGAGGATGCCGGAGGTTCATCAGATACATAAAGTGTAAAAGAGAGGCAAGAGTGCATATTGGACTGCTGGAAAATAATGCTGGAGAGGTAGGAAAGGGGGACAATGAAATGATGGATGAACTGAATAACTATTTTGCTTCACTGTGGAAAACACTAGCAGAGGTGGCTGAAGAGATCGTGGAGGCAGTAGCAATGATTTTTCGAGAATCACTAGATTCTGAAATGGTTACGGAAGATGGGAAAATGTCAAATGTCACTCCACTCTTCAAGATGGGAGAGGGGCAGAAGAAAGGAAATTTTAGGCCAGTTATTCTGATTGGTGGAAAGATGTTGGAGTCGATTATTAAGGATGAGGTCTTAGGGAACTTGAAGGCACATGATTTTCTCAAGGGAAAATCTTGCCTGACAAATCTGTTGGATTATTTGAAGAAATACCAAGCAGAATTGACAAAGAAGGATCGATTGATGTCTTATATCTAGATTTTCAGAAGACCTTCGACAAGGTGCCACACATGAGGCATCTTAAACGAGCTATGAGCTCACGGTATTACAGGAAAAATTCTAGCATTGATAAAGCAGTGGCTGATTGGCAAGAGGCAAAGAATGGGAATAAAGGGAGCCTTTTCAGGCTGGCTACTAATGACTAATGGTATTCCACGGGGGTCTGTGTCAGAACCAATTATTTTTCGTTATATGTCAATGATTTGGATGATGGAATTGATTGTTTTATTGCAAAGTTTGCAGATGATATGAAGATAGGTGGAGGGGTAGGTAGTTTTGAGGGAGAGGTTACAGAAGGACTTAGACATATTAGGAGAATGGACAAAGAAATGGCAGACGGAATACAGTGTTGGTAAATGTATGGTCATGCACTTCGGTAAACAAAATGAAAAGATAGACTATTTTTAAATGGAGAGAAAATACTAAAACCTGATGTGCAAAGGGACATGGGAGTCCTTGTGCAGGATTCCTCGAAGGTTAATTTGCAGGTTGAGGCTGTGGTTCGGAAGGAAAATGCAACATTAGCATTCATTTCAAGAGGACCAGAATATAAGAGCAAAGATGTAATGTTGAAACACTGGTGAGGCCCGACTTGGAGTAGTGTGAGCAGTTTTGTGTCCCTTATCTTAAAAAGGATGTGCTGAAACTGGAGTGGGTTTAATGGAGATTCACAAAATGATTCCAGGATTGAATGGCTTCATATGAAGAGGGTTTGATGGCTCTGGGCCTGTATTCACTCGAATTCAGAAGAATTAGGGGTGACCTCATTGAAACCTATCAAGGTGGATGTGGAGAGGATGTTTTCTACGGTGGGTGTGTCTAAGACCAGAGGACGCAGCCTCCAAATAGAGGGGTAACCTTTTAGAACAGAGACGATGAGGAATTTCTCTAGCCAGAGGATGGTGAATCTGTGGAATCTGTTGCCACAGGTGGCTGTGGAAGCCAAGTCTTTATGTATACTTAAGGCAGAGATTGATAGATTCTTGATTGGTCAGGCAAGAAGGGATACAGGGAGAAGGCAGGAGACTGAAGCTGAGAGGGAAAGTGGATCAGCCATGATAAAATGGTGGAGCAGACTCAATGGGCCAACTAATTCTGCTCCTATACCTCATGGTCTTATAAAAAGCAAATGTGAAACAAATTCATGTCTCTTCTGCAACTGTATTTGATGGACTGATCTCACAACAGATTCTCTTCCAGCATTCATTGTTCCTCAACTAATGGAAAGAAATCCTGTGAAAAGTTAAATGAATCTAACTTTTGTCCAGTAAACCCAACACACACACACACACACACACACACACACACACACACACACACACACACACACACACACACACACACACACACACACACACACACACACACACACACACACACACACATACACACACAATTTTCCTCACTTAAAAATAAATAAGTAACTAGTTTAGAACAGTGGTATTTCATTCATAGAACAGTAGAACAGTACAGCACAGTATGGGTCCTTTGGCCCAAGATGTTGTGCCCACCCTTTTAACCCACTCAATCTAACCCTTCCCTCCTACATAGTCCTCCATTTTCTATCATCCATGTGCTTTTCTAATGGTTTTTTAAATATCCCTAATGTATCTGCCTCTCCCACTCACCACTCTCTGGATATTCCCAATTACATTCCTCCACTCACCTTAAAATTATACCCCATCATACTAGTAGTTTCTGCCCTGGGAAACTGTCTCTGGCTGTCCACTCCTATCGACTTGTACATCTCTATCATGTCACCTCCCATTCTCCTTTGCTCCAAAGAGAAAAGCCCTAGCCCTTTCAGTGTGTCCTCATAACACATTCTCTCTAATCCAGGCAGCATCCTGGTAAATCTCCTCTGCACCATCTTGAAATCCTTCCTAAAACAAGGCTACCCTGAACTGAACATGATATTCCTACTGTGATCTAACCAGGGTTTTATAGAGCTGCAACGCTATCTCACATCCCTTGAATTCAATTAATTGGATCAGATTGATATGAATCCAGTTTGGGTCCCTTTCATTCTAAACATTCTCTGTAAAATACAACTCCGATCATTTCAATACAATTTCTAAAAGTCTACAGCCAAACAACACGGTTGCTGCACTTAATTTCAGTGGGAATCATTTTTTTTTATTCAAAGGGGTTAAAATAAATAACTGGACTTGCAAAGAATCCATTAAAAAGATTGACAGAATTGACTCAGGAACTATACGTGAGGTCATTATCCATTGTGATTTACCTATGAAAAATGTTCATAAGTATAGGGTCAAAGAGTTGAAATGAAAGAGCTTTTCAATGTTTTATTTCCTCTTGACCATGTGGTAAAAGGTAAAATAGTGGAGTGGATGTAGTGTAATTAGATTTTAATAAGGCCTTTGACATACATAGTTCCCTAAGAAACACTGCACTGTAAACACTTTAAAGCACATATTATAATGTTGGTTATATTTTAAATACATGCTGGTATTTGTGTATTTATGTACATTTTATTCCATATCCATACTTTAACCTCTAACTTTATATAATTCTTTATTTCTTATCATTGCTGAATGTTGTTTTACGTTGCATGTTGCGCCAACACACCACAGCAAATTCCCAATCGATGTAAATGTTGATCCTTGAGATTTCATGCTATGGGAGTAAAGTACGAGCTGCTGCAATTGGCCGATGTTGGAGATCAGGGAGCAGTCAGGTACCCCGGTGTCTAAGTTTGCAGGGAGTGTGTCCGATGCAGTTCCTCGGAGACCACGCTGATCCAATGGAGCATCCAAAGTAAACCCACGATGGCCAGTGAGCTCACACAAAGTTCCCGGGTCAATTCTCTACATTTTTAACAGACTTTTTACAAGTCCAGTTATTTACAATATTAAGTGAAAAATACCAGTTTCCTCTGAAATTATATGCTGTTTGATTGCAGACCTTTAAAATTACATTTTCACAATCCCAGTCCTCTTTTGGAATGAGAGGGATCTGCACCGGATTCACATCAATCTCATCCAATGGATAAAATAATGCTTCTCCAAACTAGTCACCTATATTATTTCTTTTTAAGTTATCCATGAACCTGACTGAAACTTTGTTGCAACAACCTCCTTGAAACTACTACCTATGACACTCTGTCTTCTGTACACTCCCCAGTGAGTCTGACTAGGGTATTATTCCTGGACCGTATCAGGTTGAAGGGTAACCTTGTAAAAGTACATAAATCCTTGAGAGACATAGATAAAGTGGGTGATGACAATTTTTTTCTCAAGATGGCAAGCCTAGACTGGAATCCTGAAGGACGGAGGGAATGCAGGACACCAAAGGCAACTTGGCACTGTACCATAGAGGCAGAAATGAGGACCCTGAACCACGCGCGGGGCTCAGTAGAGAAGATGGCCAAGGACAGACAGAGATGAAAGACCTTCATTGCTACCCTAAATAGTAGTGGCATAGCAGGCAGTAACAATCTAAGGAAAGATGTGCTGCCATCTAAAGAAGGTTCACAAGAAAGATCCCGGGAATGAAAGGGTTAATGCAAGTTACTCTGGGGTTGTACTCACTGGAGTTTAGGAGAATGAGGTTGGGGGGGGGGGGGGGGTGGAGAATCTCATTGAATATTGAAAAGCCTAGAAAGAGTGACCATGGAGAGGATGTTTCCTAAAATGAGGGACCAGAAAGTACAGCCTCAGATTATGAGGACATTGTTTTAGGACAGAGATGAGGAGCAGATGGAATTCATTGCCACAGATGGCTGGGGGAGGACCAGTCAGTGGGTATATTTAAAGTGGAAATTGATAGGTTCTGCAAAGTCTATGGGGAGAAGCCAGGTGAATTGGACTGAGAGAGATAATTAAATAAATTTGTCATGGCTGAGTGGTGTAGCAGACTCAGTGGGCCTTTTTCTCCTCGGTCTTATGGTCCTAGGGCATAGATTTAAGGTGAGAGGGCTAAGATTTAAGAGGAACCTGTGGTTGACTTTTTCATGTAGAGGGTAGTGGGTATCTGTAACAAGCTGCTAGAGGAAGCTGTAGAAGTGGGTAGAATTACAATTTTTAGAGGACATTTAGGCATGGATAGAAAAGGCCTGGAGGGATGTGAACCAAATGCAACTAATGGGACTAGGTCAGATAGACTTCTTAGTTAGCATGGATGAACTGGGCTGAAGGGCCTCTTTCTGTATTGTATGACTCTAACTCTGGAATCAGTAGTAGCACAGTAATATTGTAAGAAAACTCTTTCAATGCCACACATAACTGAATTGTTAAAGGCAGAGCCAACCCATTCATTTCCAAATACAGAACATACAAACTCTGGCATCATTCTTACAACCTGCAGTACATTGCATTTCACAATCTAATTTGATTTGCAATGAAGATAATTTCAATACTAATTCCTCTGCAATAAATATTACCATCCAATTTATAGAAATGTTGATTTTCATTAGATAAAAGACACATGACAAAGTGGTGTGATAATTCACAAGCTAAATGCTTACAAGCAGAGTGTAGAAAGGTTTTGAATCTCCCCTTCCTTCCATATCTCATTTCTTACTTCCCAGTTTTTTTTCAGCCTATGAAGATTTGGAACATATTTTTATCCATGCACAGATTTTTCTTTTTGTTATTCAAGACTCCCTCCTTTCTCAATTTGGTTTTCACTCCTCTGAAATGATTGTCAGCAATAGACTGTCACAGACCTCAGCTGTATTATCCACCCTATGGACCTTCCCCTTTCTTGCTCCCTCTATTGCTATTGATACCATTGTTTAGTCTGTCATCTCTGAACAACTCAATGGTTTCAGTCCTCTTCTAAAGGCAAAACCTGAGTCAGCTTACACTTTCAATCACATCACTACACACACAAAAAGCTGGAGGAACTCAACAGGCCATTATTATTACTGCTAAATCCTAATGAAGTGTCTCAGCCCAGAACGTTGACTGCCATCTCCATAGATGCTGCCTGACCTGCTGAGTTCCTCCAGAATTTTGTATCTGCTAGTCTGCAGAATCTCTTGTGTTTATTACATCATAAGATATAGGATGAGAATCAGGCCAGTTGACCCCTCAGGACTTCTCAGCCACTTAATCATGGCTGTTTTTTTTCAACCCCATTCTCCTGCCTTTTCCCTTCTCCCCTTAACAATCAAGAATCTATCAATCTCTGCCTTAAGTACACCCAATGATTTGTCTTCACCAGTTCTCTGCAGCAACAAATTCCACAGATTCACCGCTCACTGGCTGAAGAAATTCCTCCTCATCTCAGTTCTCAAAGGTTGCCCTTCTGAGGGTGTTCCTTTGGATCCAGGACTCTCCTATTAATGAAACATCCTTTTTAGCCGGGCCTTTCAGTATCACTCTTTTTGCATTTCCTGAATGTTGGTCTGGATTTCTAGTATCAGCAGAATCATTTATGTTATTTTCTTTTCTCTCATATGTAATTTATACACACTGCCTGTGAGCAAATCTATTCTTAATCTCCTCGACTTTATGCTTCATGCCCGTGTTCATTAGTACAGATTTCTTCTATGTGCATAGAATTGTTTGCCTCTGTCTCCATCTCCACAACTTTTAAATCTTAGTCCGTAGATCTGTTACCTCAGGGCCCAACTTTCCTGTCTGCACAAGTGACAGTGTCTGTTCTCTCTACTTGCCCCTTTCACTCCACTTCTTTAATATTGTCCATTTTTATGTGGCATCTTCCGTCAGAAAAAGTCCTGAAGAAATGCAAATTATTGTCACTATCATGCAGAAAGAAATCACTTTTTTAAATAAAACACACGAGTTTTGGTTACTTTTTATCATCTACCTTTCCGCATCCTGCATATTACAATAATTCTTCAATAGACTGTCAAAGGCCTAGACTTTTATAAAATTGATTGTCACTGCCTGCACAGTTCATCAAAGGAGCTATAGCTGTGGTTGTTACTGAACTACATAATATTCCAGAGGCCTATTCCAATTATTAATTTTTAATACTGTTAAAATAAAATAGCTGTAGAAAAAATATTAGTGCAGTGTATTTCTGTTTTCCCTACCCAATCTGGCTCTCTATCTGCCTCCAATCCCTTATCAATGTGGTGAACAATGAAATTGCCTCTGAAGTAGCCGGGCAAGTCAATTTAGTAAGTAAGGTTGGACAATAAATATTGACCTTGTGATCTAGAGGTGGGAACAATATTCAGGAAGATGTAATTGCCAACTCTCTGTGTCTGTATTTCCTTTAGATTGTGTTACTATTTCAAGATGAGGCCCTTAAATTATTAAAAAACAACTACACTGGATTTGGTGATAAAAACTTAGCAAGTACTGGATGGGATGCTCTTATGAAAACAGTAAGTTACAAAGACCCATTGATTAATTCTGTATTGAGGTTATTTTGGAAAATCCAGTATCTACAGTCAGTTTCTGATGCAGCAGGAAAGGGGAAGAGATCCAATTGGAAAATGTGTGTTGGAATTGTGGGGAACGAGAACCCCGTACAACTGCAGGTTCCAAATAAGCTCTTTTGTGCAGTTCTTCCTAACGACGATGGGGTTTGGTCAGGGGCAAACTCACTGTTTACACGGTGTAAGGTCAGGGCACTGCAGCCACAGCTCCCTCACTGAAACCAGGGCTTCACCTCTGATAGAATGAGAGTTGTGTGTGCAGCCCAGTCCGTAACATAAACCAACTTCCCCGTACGTGACTCTGTCTACACTTTCCCTGCCTCAGGAAAACAGTCAGTATAATCAAAAATAAACCCTCCCACCCCGTCCAGCACTCTCTTCTAACCCCTCCCATTGGGCAGTGGGTACAAATCTAGAAAACACACACCACCAAGCTCAAGGACAGCTTCTAGCCCACCAATATAAGACTCTTGAATGGACTTCTTGATTGATGAAGATAAACTCTTGATTTCATAACCTATCTCACCATTTGCATGGACGTGCTGGGCCAAAAGGCCTCTTTCTATGCTGCACATGGTCAACTGTGAGCCTGTGAATGGAATCAAGGACATTTGTTTCAAAGTCTCAATGAGATTCCTTCCAAATCCCCTTCCCACAGGCAATGCACTTTCTCCATAACTACAGTCTAAAATTCCTCCAATTCTGTTACTGCATTTCCCTTTCAACTACTGAGAGCTACTTATGTTGGAATGATTGAGGATGGCATGCAAGACAAGGTTTTCCATTATTTCTCAGTACATGCGACAGTAATGCTTGGAATGATTCTGGATGGCACACACAACAAGGTTTTCCTCTGCACTCGTGACAATAATGAACTAATTGACAATTAACTAATTACCAATTGTGCCTCCCTGTGAAGAGAAACCAGTGGGAGACTTAGGGTGCAGTTCTTCAGCCTCTGGGAGGAAGTGGTGAGGAGGAGCCCAGGCAGAGACTTTCATCATTGCTGACAAACGCTCTGTAGTTAACCTAATCACCTTTGCCTCCTTTGTCCACCTACAGCAGATCTACAGGACCACAACAGCACATCTTCCTCCTCTCACTGTGGGAGCTGAAGCTGTAAATTTCCACATTAACTTCCACTTTGTGAATCTTTATAATTTCAGGAGCTCCCAGTTGTTTGGATATATTCCACCTCCTTATCAGGTGACAATGAGGCTGGGGCAGATCATTTGTTTTGTTGTTTGTTTATGGACCTAGTAAGAGCAAATAGAATTAGTGTAGATGGGCAGAAAGGTCCACATGGATGTGTTGGGCTGAAGGGCCTCTTTCTGCACTGGACAACTGTTATTCTACGGCTCTATGAATGTAATCAGTGACATTCTAGAGACCTTCCCTTTCCCACAAGCTTGGACTTGCTTACAGATAAATGAACTCTTGAGTTTTTGGGATGGAGCTGGTTTTAGATGCTGTCTACAACAGGGGTGAAGATTTTACTAAACAAAAATAACGTTCTCTTTGTAATTTCAGTTCCACTGCTGTGGGTTAAACAATTACACAGATTTTGAAGGATCAAACTATCAAATACAAAAGGGCCGTCTGTATCCTGAGAGTTGCTGCCGAAACCCATTTTCTGCAGATTGTGATGGGTTGTCCGCATCAGCAAATGTCATTTATACAAAGGTACAGGGTCCGTGTGAACTGTCAGCAAAGGTGGAATTGACAGTCAGATTTTTTATTGTTAAATTGCGTGACAAAGATGCTAATTTTACTCTTTATATTTGTTTTAAGGGCTGTTTATCTTTTGTAACCTCAATGATCAAAAGGAACAGTTCTATCATTGGTGGTGTTACTATAGGAATCAGTCTGATACAGGTAAGATGTGATAACAGCATTCGACACATTAAAGGGCCGTGATTCCTGACAGTATTGGTGAAAATGTGAGGGTTAAAGTGCCACCCTTCCATGTTATCTTGCTGACAGCTGACCAGATTTCTGTGCAGAGGGAGATTCAACATTTCAAAGCAGAACTGTAAGCAGGAACACATCTGAGAGGTTCACAAATTCTGGCCCCACAACTCTCAATGTGGAACACCTGACACTGGCAGGGACAAGGTCCAGGAGACTCATGGCCGTTGGGATTGTTCTGCTGCATAAAACGAATATGCTTCAGCTTTGTAGGCAGGGAACACGGGCAATCAATTATCCAGTGCCACGACCTTTTTACTGACCTCACCAGGCTGCCCAAGACACATTCTGTGATGTGTCTGCATGAAGCATCGCTGCACTATCCTGGGCCAAAGTCAGCAGACATCCCTTACCTAGTACAGTGCCAGCGATTACTGATCAGGGTTCGATTCCTGTCACTGTCTATTCTCCCCGTGACCGCGTGGGTTTCCTCCGGGTGCTCCGGTTTCCTCCCATATTCCAAAGACATACATGTTAGGGTTAGTGAGTTATGGGCACGTTCTGTTGGCTCTAGAAGCTTGGTGACACTTGCAGGCTGCCCAGCTCAATTCCTGCTGATTTGATTTAACCACGTCTCTCTGTATGCTTCGATGTACATGTGAAAAATAAATCTAATCACTTCTCTCCCTTATGGGTTATGTTGCTTCTCTTTGGTCTGAGAGCCAGCATAAAATGGGTGGGCTCCACGTGCAGCAAAACACAAAGAAAATGACGTTCTTTACAATACTGAACCAAACTGTTCACAATGCAAGTGAGAATCTATGCAGAATCACGGGGTAGAAATTTGCCCTCTCCATTCCACTTTCTCTGAAAGGCAATTAAGACCCTCTTAGTCGGGCAGCATCTACGGATGGGAATAAACAGTGGATGTTTCAGGCTAAGACCCTTCACCAGGACTGGAACAGAAGGGGGAAGAAGCCAGAATAATAAGGTGGGTGAGGGGAAGGAGTGCAGTGATAGATGAAGTCAGGTGAGGGGGTGAGGAAGGGAGGATGAAGTGAGAAGCTGGGAGGTGATTGGTGGAAGAATCTGACTGGAGAGGAGATAACCCATGGGAGAAAGGGAAGGAAGAGGAGCACCAGAGGCAATTAGTCAATGATCCTAGTTGTTAAGAAACGTTACCAGACCATGCCAACAGGGAATTCAAATTACAAAATTAGACTTTGATTTCAATAGCTTAAGTATTGAATATTTTCAGGTTTTCTTTCCGAACCACCAGCATTAGGCAACTCTGGCAATGGCAAAAGATGATACTTATTAGCATTTTAAAAGGAAAAATGATATTGCAGGGATTTATATAAATAAATTGAATTAAATATGTAGTGCAAAAAGCAAGCCAGAAATCGTGAGGGAGTGTACATGGGATCGTTTTTCATTCAGAAATGTGATGACAGAGGGGAGGAAGCTGTTCCTGAAACGTTGAGTGTGTATCTTCAGGCTTCTGTACCTCCTCTCTGAAATGAAAAGCTGGCCTGTCCTGTATGAAGGGGTCCTTAATGATGAACGCCACCTTTTTTGAGGCATTGCCAGCTGAAGATGTTTTTGATGCTGGTGCCCATGAACCTCCTGCAGCTTTTTCCAATCCTCCGTTCCAGATAGTCAGAATGCACTCCACTTCCTACTTCAAAATGATCTGGGGAACAACTTGCAATAGTGTTCATTTTCCCTGGTGAGAACATGTTGTATTTGGAGTTGAGAAATATAAAGCAGCCCGTTTTCTGAACATCTGTCAGTATCCGAAGCCCAGGTGTCTTTGGTTCATTGTTTTCTCACTTTAAGAGCTGGAAATCAATGTGCTGAGATCCTTCTGCGGAGGGCACCTCTTCACCAAGGTAAACCTCCCCCACCAGTGCCTGTCCTGCTGTAACACCGCAGATTGTTCTACGTTCTCTAGAATCGGTTGCCCTCAAACAGTCTGAGTAGAGCCACTTGACTTTTTACCAAATCCTGCTGCTGATTTGATGGAAAATCAAAAGGAAAAGTGTAAAAATTTTAAAGCAACTTCAATTCGAAATCATTTTTCTTTTACAACTGATGTAATTTGACTGATAATCAGTGGATGATCCTGAAACAGAAATATGATAAATGACAAAGGCTCTGCCCCCAAAATATTAACCTGCTATTTCCCTTCCATATGCTGTGAACGATGGCAGTAAATATCAGATCCACCATTTATATTGATGCTTTAGAATCAGAATCAGGTTTAATATCACTGGTATATCCTGGGAAACCTGTAGTTTTGTGGCAGCTGTACAGTTCAATACATCGAAAGTCTATAAATTACAATAAGTTGATTAATTTTATGTAATTTTTGATATAAGTACAGCAAAAAGCGAGTCAAAAAATACTGACGACCTGCTCATGGGTTGGTTCAATGTCCAGCAAAGGGGAAGAAAGTGCTCCTAAAATGTTGAGGCTGTGCCTTTGAGCTCATGTACCCCCGTGTGATGGTAGCAATGAGAAAAGAGCATGTCCTGGAGATGGTGGTGCTTAATGATGGATGCCATCTTTTTGCGGCATCGCCTTTTGACAATGTCCTCAAAACATACAGCATTTGTTTCTTTGACAGTGAGAATGACCTAATGCAAGATCATGAACTTTGTCTTGTATTTCCTTTGTCTAGATGATGGCCATGGCAATTTCGTTGACATTATTCATCAAACTATTCCGCAATGTATAGAGATTTAGGAATGTTAGTTTCCTATTGTATTCCCTTGATATGCTAAATATGGTTGTAAATAAAGGGTTGATAATATAGGTGAATGGAAAGAGAGAGTTATAATAAAACCTCTGCAAAAGATTTTAATGCTATTAAAAAGTACTGCAGCTTCAGGCTAAATGCCTAATACAACTTGTTTTCATTCCATCTCCATCTTTTCTTACTTTTTATAACATCAATAACAGTCCTTGTGATATTAATATGTTATTCATGATGTTATTAAGGAAGTAATTTATCATCTCATTACTGAATGGTTCGAGGAAATCAGACTGCAGTGTGTATATAATGGAACAGTTCTATATTAGGCATTAGATATTTCATTAAAATACTGCCAATCCAGGGATCAGCACTAAAGCATCACTGAACACCTGTTTAGTTTTCTGCTTCTCTACCAAATGCCCACTTCAAAATTTGCACCTGATATAAACTAAACAAGAAGAATAAATAGAATTTGTAGTCCAAATGCAGAAAGTCACGATTGCTCAGTTAGAGAATGGTCACACTCTCATTAGACATGGTCAGAATTTACAGAGCACTACAGATGGAGTGTGAACTCAGGAAGCTTCCAACCGATTCTCTGCAGCTTCACTTCTTTCTGATTGCTGTTGTCACTTACCTTCTGAATGTCATTAAAATGAATGTCGATGTCGCATTGGGTTGTTTATGAATATTGCTGAGTGAAACATGCTTTTGTACTGTTGGTAATACTACAGATAAATGTGGAATTATGAATGGCTTGAGGTTAAACGTTATAATATGATAAGAAGATTTCAATGTCACAAATCCCATTGAAGTTGGATCAATTCTTTTGTCATCCCAAGTACAAATGAAATAATAATTTTCTACCACCTGTTATTAGAGTTATAGAGCATGACAGCACAGGAATGGGCCTTTTGGCCCTCCTAATCTGTGCCGAACTATTATTTTCCCCGAGTCTCATTGACTTGCAAGCAGACCATAGCTTTCCATACCGCTCCCATCCACGTACTTATCCAAACTTCTCTTCAATGTTGAAATCAAGCCTGCACTCACCACTTCCGCTGGCAGCTCATTCCATGCTCAGTGAAGCTCCCCCTAAACATTTCACCATTAACCGATGATGAGTAGTTCTAATCTCACTCGAGCTCAGTTGGAAAAACCCACATCCATTTCCCCTACAGTTAAAATACAATATATTCCAGTATTTTATATCTATAAAAAGTTTTTAATAACTGTATGCCTGTATTAATTTGTAACTTGCATGACTCTTCCAGCTACAGCAAGTACTTTTTACAAGAACTAATGCCTTAGACCACAATTTTGAAAAGGTTTTGTTATCTTAAAACAAGACAAACGACACTAAGAATGAACTATCTTTAATTGCTGTGGCTGCACCTTTCACTCATGGATTTTGGGCTCTGCACTTTGTGCAAAGTGATACAGAACATAGAACACAGGACACTTGGAACGGAATCTTCAGCCCAACAATTCTGCACTGATCGACGCCAAACCAAACCAATCCCCTCTCCCTGCACCTCTCTATTCCCTGAAGACACAAGGGACTACAAATGCTGGAATCGGGAGCAAATACAAACTGCTGGAGGAACTCAGCAAGTTGAGCAGTATCAGTAGAGGGAAATAGACTTTTTTTTTCAGCTTGAGCCCCTCCAACTGTCAATTTACCCCCACTGATGCTACTCGATCTCCTGAGTTCCTCCAGCAGGTTCTTTATCTTTATCCCCTGCATGATAATAATAGTCTTCCACTCTCTTTCATTTGCAGATCTGAGCCAATTTTTGTTTCTTTTCCTGTAAGTGCCACGCTCACTGCATACCTTGGAGAGTAATATAGGCAATAAAAAAGTCCAGACTTAAAGCTGTTCATATTACACGCTGCTTGTGAACTCAGCCAACAGACTCCTGCTGCCCCCTACTGACGTAATCAGAGACTACATCATCTGCTCTGATTGTTTACAGCTGAAAAGATTAGCATTTTCTCCAAAGCTCAGGATGTCCCAAAGCACTTTCCAAATACAGTCACGACTGTAAATACAGCAAGACAACAATCCTTGCGCACAACAAGCTCCCAGGAGCAGCAATACAAGTATTGATCAGGTCAGGCCACCTTTGGGCTAAGAACACTGACATGTGCATACCCCTATGTATAAACAAGCCCCCATAATATTATGAAGTTCAAAAGTCAATGCACACTAATTAGTGTAGTATATAAGTTTCTTGCACATTGCATTTTATAGGATTGCTTTTATATTTTTATTTATTGTGTACCTCATGTTTATTAGGTTTTTTATGCTACATTGGATCTGGAGTAACAATTATTTCATCCTCCTTTACACTTGTGTACTGAACAATGACGTTCAACCTCTCCACTTTTAGTTCCTCTTTCTTTATCAGTCTTATATGATTATAGGATATAGGAATAGAATTAGGCCATTCATTACAATACTGTGGAGGTGTAGTTGCCATATTGAGTGACTTTTGAATATTTTCCATCTTATGGGTAATATTGACATGGATATCTGTAAAAACAGAACTTGTTTGTTACCCAGGGTTGACCCGTAATCTGTTTTGGATGTTGACTGAGGAACCAGTGCCACTTTATTCGGTGTACCTGTACACCTGCTTGTTAATGCCAATATCATTTTATGGCAGTAACTCAATGCATAAAAGCATGCAGACATGGTCATGAGTTTCAGTTGTTGTTCAGATTAAACATCAGATTGGGAAGAATTGAGACCTAAGTGACTCTGACAATGGTGCCAGATGGGGTGGTTTGAGTATCTCAGAAACACTTGGAATTTTCATGCAGGACAGTCTCTAGAGTTTACAGATAAACAAAAAAGCATCCAGTGAGTGGCAATCCTGTGGGTGGAAACACCTTGTTAATGAGAGAGGCCAGTGGAGAATGGCCAGACTGGTTCAAGCTGACAGGAAGGCAACAGTCACTGAAGTATCCACGTCACAACTGGTGTGGAAGAGCATCTCTGAACGCACAACACATTGGACCCTGAAGTGGATGGGCTACAGCAGCAGAAGATCACACCAGGTTTCATTCCTGTACATAATAAAGAGGCCACTGAGTGAATATTAGTCAGGAACAAGGGAGTACTTCCCTATTGTAACAGACAGTTTGAGTTTATCACTGTTCTGAGACTGAAACATCCCTCGAATCACGCAGCACTAAAGTGCCAGCAAAGAACTTTGTGCTTGCATCTCTGGAGTTGCACTCGAAATGATGACGTTTGGAGTCAGTGACAGTACTACCGTGCATCTTTCTTCACCAGCATGATACTGGAGAACATAAATTTCTTGAAGGATTCAGCTCCTTGGAGGAAGTTGTGGAAACCAGGAGATAAAACCCTTAAAGTTTAACACTGTCTTTTAGGGATTCCAATGAGTCTTATGCCAGAATCTTAGCAAAGGAAACTCTTTCTCAAAATGGGATGTGGGATTGAGTTTAAGAGCCAAAAGGTACTGTTGCAGCTATAAAGGACCCTGGTCAGACCCCACTTGGAGTACTGTGCTTGATTCTGGTCGCCTCACTACAGGAAGGATGTGGAAATCATAGGAAGGATGCAGAGGAGACTTACAAGGATGTTGCCTGGATTGGGGAGCATGCCTTATGGGAATAGGTTGAGTGAACTTGGCCTTTTCTCCTTGGAGCGACGGAGGATGAGAGGTGACTTGATAGAGGTGTACAAGATGATGAGAGGCATTGATCATGTGGATAGTCAGAGGCTTTTCCCCAGGGCTGAAATGGCTAGCAGAAGGGGGCATAGTTTTAAGGTGCTTGGAAGCAGGTACAAAGGAGATGTCAGGGGTAAGTTTTTTTACGCAGAGAGTGATGAGTGCATGGAATGGACTCCTGGATGGCTACATGGAGCTTAGAAAAATAGAGGGCTATGGGTAAAGCAGTGGGTCAAAGAGATTGTGAGATGGGTGGAAGGGATCCTCAACAATGCTTTGGGCTCTTCGTCCACAATGTTCCTGGTGAATGTCACACATAGGGTGGGAGGGAGACACTGATTATCCTCTATAGGATCTTGTAGTCCAACGTCACGCAGGTTCCATTCCACACAGTGACGCAGCCAGACAGAACACTCTCGATGATTCTCCTGCAGAAAGTTGTGAGAATGGAGGCAGGAGCCTGGCATCCCCCAGTCTATTCAGAAATGTGCAGATGCTGCCGTGCCTTCTTGACTAGTGAGGTGGTGGTGTGGGTCGAGGTTAGGTCGTCCGTTACGTGCACACCAAGGAACTTTGTGCTTTTTGCTCTCTCCGTGGCAGAGCCATTGATGTGCAATGGTGAGGAGTCAACATGTGCCTTCCTGAAATCCACGATCATTTTGTCTTGTCCACGTTGAGAGTCAGGTTGTTGTTGTTCACCATTTGACAGGCCTCTCTACGGTCTCTCTGTATGCCGACTCATCATTATTGCCAATGAGCCCGATCACCGTTGTATCATCAGGGAACTCAATGATGCGGTTTGAGCTGGGTCTGGCAGCGCAGTGGAGCTTCAGTAGTGTGAACAGCAGTGGGCTGAGCACACAGCCCTGGGGCACAGGGCTCAGAGTGATGGAGCTTGAGGTGTTGCTGCTAACTCAGACTGACTGGGATCTTTCCAACAAGAAGTCCAAGCTCAGTTACAGAGAGGGGTGCTGAGTACCAGCCAGCTCCATTTACCCACCAGCCTCTAAAGGATGACCACGTCAGACGCCGAGTTGAAGTCGATGAACAACATCCTGGGGGACAAAGAATCGTTTTCCAGGTGGGCCAAGGCTATGACATCATCGGTGGACCAGTTTGAGTGGTGAGTAAACCAGAGCCAATGCCACTGGGAGGTTATCGTGGACACCAAAATGATGGTGGCTGCAGGGACAGTGGGCCATTTCAGAGAGATAGGAAAGAAGTTGATTGTTAGCTGGGCCACATAGCCCGTCAGCACCTGACCAGGTATGTCGTCCGGCCCTGCAGTTTACAGGCTAGGAACTTCATCACCTGGGCTGCAAGACCTCAGGAAGCAGGAGGCCTGGGGGCTTTCCCTGATGTCACATCATTCAATTGGTCAAAGCGTGCTGTCGGCCTATCAGGAAGGGAGGCGGTGCTGTCGTTAAGCTCAGGACGGACTTGTGTACCTTGCCCCATGCACCGCGTGTCCTGGGTATCACAAAGGTGAACATGGATTTTCTGTGCATGCTCACACTCTGCCTCCCTGATAGCACGGCACAGCGTAGCTCTGGCTGACCTTAGAGTTGTCCTGTCCCCTGATCTGTAGGCAGCATCCCAAACCCTAAACCTTTGCAGTCAGCCATGGTTTCTGGTTTGCCCCAGCAGTGTAGTGCTTAAGCACAGTAACGCCCTCGAAGCGCTTTCCTACGTAGCCAGACTCTGATCCTGTGTATTTATCAATGTCGACATGATGATCGCAGGCAGCGGCCTCCCTGAATATACTCCAGTCCGTGCTTTTGTAGCAGTCCTGTAGTGCTGAGCTGGCTCCTTCTGGCCAGGTCCTGATCTCCCTGTGAACTGCTTTGACTCGTTTAACCAGTGGTCTGTATGCAGGGATTAGCAAAATGGATATGTCATCTGTGGGGGCGAATGGGAGTATAGATTTGTTAGGCTCCATAAACCTTGTAGAAACCAGGTCTGATATATTCTCTCTACTGGTGGTGAAGTTGACATGTTGCTTTTAAGCTGCAGGACTGTTTTTAAGTTGGCATGATGAAGTCGCCAGCAACAATGAAGACGCCATCGGTGTGAGTGGTTTTGAATTGCAAATGGCACCGTAGAGCTCCTGTAGCATTTCCCCAGCACTAGCACTGGGATGGGGGGGGGGGTGTTAAGTAACAATAATCACAATGGCAGTGAACGTACTCGCTAAGTAGAAGGGCCTGCACTTCACTATTAAGAACCATCTGCAGTGAGCAGTGGGACGTTACTACCAAGGCATTCACACATCAGTTCTTATCGACGTAGACACACAGACCTTCCCCGCTGGTTTGCAGGAGGTCGCAGCATTTCTGTCCACCCAAAAGGAGAGCCTTCCAGCTGGATGGCCGAGTCTGGAATGGTGTCTTGAAACCACGCTTCTGTCCAGACCATCTCCCGTTGGTTCAGAAATAGGCGCAGGTAATCCACTTTGTTTGACAGGAGCGCAGGCCTGTAGGGATCCACTTTAAGTCTCACTTTAAAACTGTCGTGCTTACTGTGCTTCTGCATCTGAGTGCACCACTTCCAGTGGCCGCTTCCCTGAGTAGCTGTAGTAGACCATGGAGAAAGGTGAGAGCCTACTCACCACTTTAAGGCTGATTTATACTTGTGCGTATGGGCTACGCCACAGCCTACGCCGTAGCGAGCATGCGTTGCTGTGCGCCAAAACACTAGTTGGCGGTGGGGTTTCTATGCCGCTGTGTTGAGTTTCTTCATGAGAGACACAGACGAGGAAAAGCATTTCAAACATTTTCGCATGTCGGCAGGTAGATTTGATGATTTGGTTCATCTATTTTGCGTCGGTGTACAGACATGGCAGAGAAGAAGCAACCGGAAATGCGTAGGAAGAAGTGCGATGCTACCAAGCGGACCAATCAGAGTTGTTGCGGTCTGCGTCGCCACAACACCGCGAGTTACTTTTTTGTGGAGGTGCACATCACCCTCCTGCTGGATTGCTGGATTATCCTAGACATGTCTTCATCCTAGCTTCTCTATCATACCAGGTCTTCATTTTCTCCTGAGCCAATTTTGAATTTTCCCTGGCTAAGCTACAAGCTTTATGTAATCTGTCCTTAAATTTTCAAACATAATCCAGCAAATTAGTGTGTACCTCTTTATTAATCCATTGTTCTTTTAATAAGGCCAAAGGTCCTCTAATTCTATGCCCAAATACATGTTCAAATGGACTGAAACCTAAGGACTCCCATACTGCAAATAAAAGTAAGCATATACCCTCATCCCAATCATTTTCATTTTCTACACAAAATGTCCTAATCATAGTCTTCAGGGTAGTATGAAACCTCTCCAAGGCTCCTTGCGATTCTGGATGATATGCAGTCGAGGTAATCTGCTTAGCTCCCAGTTTATAAACTATCTGTTGAAACAATCCAGACATAAAAATTACTACCTTGATCAGATTGTATTTCCATAGGCAACCCAAAATAAGTAAACAATTTTATCAGAGCCTCTGTTACAGTTTTAGTCATTATATTCCCACATGATCCTGCCTCTGGAGGCCTACGTGCAGTGCACATTATGGTCAGCAAGTACTGACGGCCAGTTTTTGTTTTTGGTAATGGGCTTACACAACCTATAATAATTTTGGAAAATGGTTCACTGAATGCCACATCTTCAACATCGCCACGTCTTTTATCAAACCAGGCCAGTAAAAATATTTAAAAACTTTGTCGACAGTTTTCTTCACCCCTTGATGTCCACCCAAGGGCACACTATGAGCTAAAGTTAAAATCTCATTTTGATAAACTTTAGGAACAACTACCTGGTGAACAACCTTCCAATCATCACTTGCAGGAATTGTAGGCAATCTCCACTTTCTCATCAATACTCCTTTCTCAAAATAATATCCTACTGGCACCTTATCAATTTCACTATCTGGAAGAGCTTGTTCTTTTAATTTGATAATCTGAGAGTCTCTGCTCTGTTATCATCTCTTTCCGAGACAGAGACAAATCTTCATGGTCAGACTTACTCTAAGAATCTTGTTCAAACAGTGAAGGTAAGAAAGTTTCTGACACATCCTCAAAACTCGAATCCTGAGTTGAACAGTCATGAGTAAGTAACAACCTCATTCTGCACATCAATTTTTATAGCCATAGCTCGAGTTACAACACAGGAGGAATCTGTGTTGTAATCCATCCGTGGTTCCTCTGACTTTATTGTCAAATGCTCCATCTGCCAAGTCATTGCCTAACAATAGAGAAACACCATTCACAGGTAAGCTGGGTTGTCGTCCTACTTTAACAAGTCCTGTAACTATCCCTGACCTCAAATTTACTCTATGCAAATGTTCAGGCACAAGGGCACTCCCAACACCTCGTATATAGTTTACCTCACCAGTGTCAGGCTCATCATTAAACTTTAACACACTGTCTAACATCAGTGATTGAGAAGCTCCAGTATCCCTAAGGATTTTTAATGGCACCGGAGTGGATCCGTCTTTCAAGGATACAAATCCTTCAGTTATAAAATGATCATATCCCCCCTTCACTTGGTCAGACTCTAACAAAGCTTCATTTGTGTTTATCGAACCCTGTGGATTTACAGGTGTTTCAGTATGTTGCACACAAGCATCTGGGACTGCTTCCTTCTCCTTCTTCAATCGGAAACAGTTAGCTATTACGTGACCAGGTTTCTTACAATAATTACAAATGAGATCAAACTGTCTTTCCTTCACATTTTTCCTTCATTCTTGCCTTTCTCACTAACTTCTGATTTAATTTCTGGTTTACCTTGACTCTCTGTGCTATTTTTCCTTTTAAAAGTTCTACCCTGAGAAAATTTATTCTTGTGGATTAAAGCCTACTCATCAGCTAATTGAGCAGACTCCTGCAACGTAGCTGTGTCCCTCATTTAAAGTACGTCCTTACTTCAACAGGGATGCTCCTTTTAAATTCTTCCATTACAATCAACTCAATTTATTATACTCCCCATTCACATTTTTAGAGGAAACCCATCTCTCAAAACACACAGCTTTATGGTAGGCAAATTCCATGTAAGTTTTTTCCATGGATTTCTTCTGTTACATACTCCATGGGTATCTTGAGACTGTCACATGACCATAATGTAATTGAGTATCTGGTGAGCATGATGTAATGCTCTTGTGATGGTGGGGTGATGTAATTTCCCACCAGTGTGAGGTCACATGATGTAATTTTCCCGCCAGTGAGAGGTCATGTGATGGCCTGTTTCAACAGGTATATAACGGGAAAGCCCTGTGGTGGTGCAGGTCAGTCCATGGTTTAATTCGTCAGTGACTCCTTTATACTGCGTATTCATCTCATGACGCAGTTTTGTTTTTAAGTGGAGTTTTGCTTTCTGTCTTAAGTTTCAAAGGTTATTGCCGGCATTATTGGTTCCTACCTTTGCAGTACAGTCAGAGAGTGAAGTATTTACTAAAGTATGGAAAACCTAAAGGAACAAGTAAAGTTGGTGTCGTCATCAGTAATACAGCAGTGACCTTATTGAATCCTCATTCAGAGGGTAGTGGCCTGCATCTGAGATAGCGCCTGCATTGTGAAAGCAGAAAGAGCTGGACGCAGTATTTGGCCAAGGAAAGGTCAGTGCCTTTAAGCCATTTTTATTTCCTTCATTGTAAGTCCTTCGGGCAAGGCATTTTGGCTGGGATCAGCAGTAACATCACGCCATTGAGAAATTTGTTACTTCAGGAAAGTCTCTCCTAATTGACTGTATAAATTATTTTGAACTTTCATATTTACCACTTTAAGAACTGTGTTCACATTTATCACTTTAAGGACAGTTTGAGTTGCCATATAGCAATAAACTTCCGGTTAAGTTAGTCGTTTGTTTACTTATCATTTTTATTGAGCAGTATTTAATAAATGTTTTATTTGCTTATAAAAAACCTGTCTCAATTCTATATTCATTGCTGCCAGATCATAACACTTCAAATTTCTGAATCTATCTCTGTATGCTTCTGGAACCAGTTCATACGCTTTCAGTATATGCTGTTTCACAATATCGTAATCAAGTGCTTGCTCAGCAGTTAAAGCTGTATAAACTTGTTGTGCCTTGCCTTTAATTACACTCTGTAACATCACTGATCATTTCTCTTTTGGCCACTCTGAAATCAGAGCAACAGTTTCAAAATGTTGAAAAAATTTCCCTACTTCAGTTTCATTAAATGGAGGAACCAATTTAATGTCCTGACTAACAACAAACATTTTCCTAGAACCAGAGGACTGATTACCAGACCTTAATTTCGCCGTCGGAAGTTCAAATTCCCTTTTTTTATTTTCAGCTTCTAACCAACTTAGTTCCAAGTTAGCTTCCAATTGTTTCTGTTTTAACTCAGCTTCTATCCTAAGCTTTTCTAACTGTACCTGTTCCAGGTGTAACTGGATCACTGCTTTACTTACAGGGAACCTATCTAACACTGCTTCATCAAAAACACCAGAATCTATATAATGTTCCACAATTTTCCTCTGAATTGCAGGCTTTGTTGTAGCCTTCAGAATACCTTTAAATTCAACCTGCTAGCAATCTCAGATGCATCACTCTTTTTTGCCTTCGCTAATAACTCCACGTCTGGTGATGCCAGAAAGTCGTCAATATTCATTGTTGCCAAATACCACCCAGAAACCAATCAAACAAAAGAATTGGTTATGTCCCTTTTCAAATCAGACTGATAATTAAACAAGCACTTAAACGCAAAACAGAACATATCCCGGACGAGCCCCCAATTGTTATGGTACGGCAACAATGAATATAGAACTGGGACTGGTTTTTTATAACCAAAGAAATATTTATTTAAACTCAGCTCAACAACAAATTAAAAGTAAATAACACACACAAAATGCTGGTGGAACACAGCAGGCCAGGCAGCATCTATAAGGAGAAGCACTGTCAACAAATGACTAACTTAACAGGAAGTTAACTGCTATATGGCAACTCAAACAGTTCTTAAAGCAATAAATGCAAACACAGTTCTTAGAGCAATAAATGCAAACACAGTTCTTAAAGCAATAAATGCGAACACAGTTCTTAAAAGTGGTAAATGCAAAAGTCTAAATGATTTACACAGTCAATTAGGAGAGACTTTCCTGAAGTAACAAATTCCTTGATGATGTGACGCTACTGCTGATCCCAGACGGAATATGCCTTGCCAGAAGGATTTACGATGAAGGAAATAAAAATGTCTTAAAGGAACTGACCTTTTCCTTGGTGAATAACACTGCATCCAACCCTTTCTGCTTTCACAATGCAGGGGCTATCTCGAATGCAGGTTATGACCTTCTGAACGAGGATTCAGTAATGTATATCCTGTAGTAAACTGCCGACTACTCCAACTTTTCTCAGTCCTTCCAGTTTTCCGTACTTCAGTAAATTCTTCACTCTCCGACTGGACTAAAACTGGCAGCGTTGTAGCAAAACTGCCAGCAATAACCTTTGAGACTTAAGATAGAAATTAAAACTCCATTTTAAAACAAAACTGCATCATGAAAAGAATATGCAGCATAACGGAGTAACTGATGAATTAAACAATGAACTAACCCTTCCCATTTTATACCTGTTAGAACAGGCCATCACATGACCTCTCACTGGCGGGAAAATTACATCATGAGACCTCACACTGGAGGGAAATTACATCACCCCACCATCATCATGCTCACTAGATACTCAATTACATCAGGGTCATAAGACAATCACAAGATACCCATGGGGTATGTAACACTGGGAAAAAGCCTCTGACTATCCACATGATCAATGCCTCTCTTCATCTTATACACCTCTATCAGGTCACCTCTCATCCGCCGTCGCTCCAAGGAGAAAAGGCCAAGTTCACTCGACCTATTCTCATAAGGCATGCTCCCCAATCCAGACAACATCCTTGTAAATTTCCTCTCCACCCTTTCAATGGCTTCCACATCCTTTCTGTAGTAAGGTGACCAGAACTGGGTACAGTACTCCAAGTGGGGTCTGACTAGGGTCCTATATAGCTGCAACATTACCTCTCGGCTCCTGAATTCAATTCCATTGTTGATGAAGGCCAATACATCGTATGTCTTCTTAACCACAGCGTAAATCTGCGCTGCTGCTTTGAGTGTCCTATGGACTCGGACCCCAAGATCCCTTTGATCCTCCACACTGCCAAGAGTCTAACCATTAATACTATATTCTGCCATCATATTTATCTTATTTACATCTTTCCTTAAGGTAGGTAACCAAAACTGCACACAATACTCCACATTATGCCTCATCAACATCTTATACAATTTCAACATAACATCCCATCTCCTGTACTCCACACTATGATTTATGAAGACCAATGTGCCAAAAGCTTTCTATGCACGCTTCTCTGCCTGTGACATCACTTTCCACAAATTGTGTACCTGTCTTCCCGGATCCCTTTGTTCCACCACACTCCTCCGTGCCCTGGTGTCCACTGTGTGGGACCCACCCTGGATGACCTACCCTCACACTCGTCTGCATTAAATCCCATCTGACAGTTTTCTCCCCGTTTTTCCAGCTGGTTCAGATCCCACTGCAAGCTTGATAGGCTTCCTCACTATCCATTACATCCCCAGTCTTGGTAAAGTCCGCAGATTTGCTGATCCAGTTGACCGCATGATCATCCAGATCAATAATATAGATGACAATAGACCCAGCACTAATCCCTATGGTGCACCACTAGTCACAGGCCTCCTGTCACCTGTCAGAGCTGCAACCACCTACTTCACAATTTGCACCCTGCCACAAAGCCAATGTCACAAAGCCAATGTCTAATTGAATATAATACCTCATCTTGGATGCAGAGCAATTGGACCTTCTTGACCAACCCGCTATGCGGGACCTTGCCAAAAGCCTTACCAAATGTCCATGCCTTGCCTTCATCAACTTTCCTGGTAACTTCCTCAATCAGGTTGGTTAGGTGTGACCTTTCATGCATGAAGCCATGGTGACTATCCTCTCTGCCAATACTGGTCCCTTAGAATAACCCTCTCACTACCGATGTCAGGCACTGTGACCTATAATTTCCTGGTTTATTTTTAGAGTCTTTCTTAAACAGCAAAACAACATCAGCAAACCATCAGTACTCTGACACCTCAACTGCCACAAAGGATGGGTTAAATATCTCTGCTAGGGCCCCTGCAATTTCTGCCCTTGCCTCCCGTAGGGTCTGAATGAACACTTTGTCAGGCCCTGGAGATTTATCCACCCTAATTTGCCTCAAGACAGTAAACACCCCCTCCTCTGCAATCTGTATGGGATCTATGACCTCAGTGCTGCTTTGCTTCACTTCTATGGACCCAGTGTCCATCTCCTGAGTAACTTCCAGCTCCAGGCATAGGCTACCATTCTGATCTTCCAAAGGACCAATTTTGCCCCTGGTATTCCAGCTGGTGCTGCTGGGAGAGGGGGGTTAAACTAGGGTTGCAGGAGGATGACAACCAGGGTGCCAGAACAGTGGTTGTGGAGACAGACTCCAGACATCAGAAGTTTGAGCAGGGTGCAAATTGTATCCTGAACTGTCTATACTTCAATGCACGAAGTATTGTAGGAAAGGCGGATGAGCTCACGGCTTGAATCAGCACCTGGAATTATGATATTGTAGCAATCAGTGAGACGTGGGTGCAGGAGGGGCAGGACTGGCAGCTCAATATTCCAGGGTTCTGTTGTTTTAGATGTGACTGAGCGGGAGGGATTAAAGGAGAAGGGTTGGCCTTACTAGTCAAGGAAAATATCATGCTAGTGCTCAGTCAGGACAGACTGGAGAACTCGTTTAGTGAGGCGTTACAGGTGGACTGAGTAATAAGAAAGGTATGATTACGTTAAAGTACTATATTACAGTACACCCAGCAGTCTGAGGGATATAACACATCGATGTCGTTATAAAGAGGACAAGACAGCAACTATATTGGGAGTTTGAGAGATTTGGCATGTCAACAAATACACTGAAAAGCTTCTATAGTTGTACTGTGGAGAGCATTCTGACAGGCTCCATCACTGTCTGGTACGGAGGGGCTACTGCACAGGACCAAAAGAAGCTGCAGAGGGTTATAAATTTAGTCAGCTCCATCTTAGGTACTAACCTACAAAGTACCCAGGACATCTTCAAGGAACAGAGTCTCAGAAAGGCAGCATCCATTATTAAGGACCTCCAGCACCCAGGCCATGCCTTTTTCTCACTGTTACCAGCAGGTAGGAGGTACAGAAGTCTGAAGGCACACACTCAGTGATTCAGGAATAGTTTCTTCCCCTCTGTCATCCGATTCCTAAATGGACATTGAACCCTTGGACACTACCTTGTTTTTTTTTATATATAGTATTTCTGTTTTTACATGATTTTAATCTATTCAATATACATATACTGTAATTTATTTATTATTATTTTTCTCTCCCTGCTAGATTATGTACTGCATTGAACTGCTGCTGCTAAGTTAACAAATTTCACATCACATGCCAGTAATAATAAACCAGATTCCGATTTAGAGGAACAAATTTGTAGAGAGATCAGTGACTTGCAAGAAACATCAGGTTGTTACAGTAGTGTTTTTAATTTTCCTCATATTGACTGGGACTCACATACTGTAAAAAGACTGAATGGCAAAGACTTTGTCAAATGTTTTCAGTACATAGAGGTCCCAATGAGAAAGGGTGCAAGACTTGACCTGCTGTTAGGGAATGAGTCAGGGCAGGTGACAAAAGTTTGTGTCGGGGAATACTTTGCACCTGGTGATCACAATTCCATTAGTTTCAAAGGAAGTATTCAAAAACATGTCTGGTCTGTGGGTTGAGATACTAGATTGAAGAAAGGCCAATTTTAATGGGACCAGAAAGGATCAGGCAAGTGTGGATTAGGACAGGCCGTTTCTGGCAAAGATGTGTCGGTAAGCGTGAGGCCTTCAAAAGTGAAATTTTGAGAGTACAAAGTGTGTATATGCCTGCTACAATAAAAGGTAAAGATAACAGATGTAGGGAAGCTTGTTTTTCAATAGATATTACATTGAGGCCTGATTAAGAAAAAGGAGGAGGTTTATAGTAGGTATAGGCAGGTAGGAACAAATGAGGTGCTTGTAGAGTATAACAGATGCAAGAGAAAGCTTAAGAAAGAAATCAGAAGCGATAAAAGAAGGCATGGGGTTGCCCTAGCAGAGAAGGCGAAGGAGAATCCCAAGTGATTCTAAAGATATGTTAGCAAAAGGTTTGCAAGGGACTAAATTGGCCTTCTGAAAGGTCAGAATGGTAATCCATTAACAGAGCCAAAAGGGATATTCTTTAGCATCTGTATTTCCTCGGGCGATGGGCACAAAGTCTTTAGAGTAAGGCAAAGCAGCATCTACAAGCAGACCCGATACAGATTACAGAGGAGTTGCTGTTTGCTGTCTTGAGGCAAACTAGGGTGGATAAATCCCCGGGGCCTGACAAGGTGTTCCCTTGCACCCTGCAAGAGGCAAGTGCAGAAACGGCTGGGGCCCTAGCAGAGATATTTAACTCATCCTTAGTGACAGGTGAGGTGCCAGAGGATTGGAGGACAGCCTATCTATACCCCTCATAATTTTGCATACCTCGATCAAATCTCCCCTCAATTTTCTCTGTTCCAGGGAATAAAGTCCTAACCTATTCAATCTGTCCTTACAACTCAGGTCCTCAAGTCCCTGCAACATCCCTATAAATTTTCTTCATACTTTTTTCGATCTTATTTACATCTTTCCTGTAGGTAAGTGGCCAGAACTACACACAGTACTCTTAATTAGGCCTCACCAATGTCTTACACAGCTTCAACACAACATCCTGTAATATTGAATCAGGTTTGTGGGTTCAGCAAGTGAGACAGGAAATGCACTGACCTCGAACAGGTTTATTAATCATTAAACGGTAAAAATTCAAAGAAACATTCATGTTCCCTAAGTTACAGATAGTACAAAGCTGAATAATCCACAAACATACTTAATGTTCACGTAGAAGGTATCTTCTTAATCATCATGTGCATCTTTGCCTAAAACAAAGGAAGAAGAGAGAAAGTCCCTTTCACATGCAACTTTATACACCCAGGATATTTGAAGCTGGACGCCAAGCATCCATCCAATGGGAAAAGCAGCTGCTGCTTCTAAACTAACCAATCACAACGGAAGTAACTTTTGACGATCAGAACAAGCCATGCCCCCACAGGACACATGCCATTTCCTGTACTCAATACCTTGAGTATGATTTATGAAGGCCAATGTGCCAAAAGCTTTCTTCATGACCCCATCTACCTGCGAAGTTGCGTTCAATGAATTATAGGCCTGTATTCCCCGATCCCTTTGTTCTCCAGCACTCCCCAGTGCCTTACCATCAAGTCCCACACTGGTTGGTCCAGCTGAAGTGCAGCACCTCACACTTGTTGGCATTAAATGGCATCTGCCACTTTTCAGAAAACTGGAGGACAGGCTTTTTCCACTGAGGTTGGGTGGGGCTACAGGTAGAGGTCGTAGGTTAAGGATGAAAGGTAAAACGTTTAAGGGGAACATGAGGGGAAACTTCTTCACTCAGAGGGACATAAGAGTGAGGGATGAGCTGCCAACACAAGTATTGCACGCGAGTTTGATTTCAATATTGAAGAGAAGTTTGGATGGGCACATGAGTGGTAAGGATATGGAGGGCTATGGTCTCAGTGTAGGTTGATGGGAATAGGCAGTTCAAGCTCTTTGGCATGGACTAGATGGGCTGAAGGGCCTGTTTCTGTGCTATAATTTTCTATGACTATAACGTATCTGCAGAATCCCTTAGTATTCTTTTTCACCTTGTCTGCTAAGGCAACTCAATACCTTCTTTTAGCCCTCCTGATTTATTTTTTAACTGTTCTTTTGCATTTCTTAATCTCCTTAAGTACCTCATTTGTTCTTACCTGCCTGTACCTGCTATGCACCTCTTTCTGTTTATTTACCTGGGCCTCAATATCTCTTGAAGACCAAGGTCCCCTAAACCTGATATCTTTACCTTCTGACAGGCACTGACAAGCATATTCCAGCTCCATACACTGTGTAATGATTTAATCTGTATAAACCATATGCAAGACAAGCTTTTCAGTGTACCACGACTCATGTGATAGTAATAATCCAATCCCAGTGCTGTATTTTTCGATGCACAATTGACCACTATGTATTAAAGATCTGCAGTGTGGGAGTGATATCACTGGAAGGGGCTCAGTGACACACCACCACTCCTCTTGAGTGATTAGGGGTAGGTGGTAAACACTGGCTCTAGGACTCCATGAGTCAACAACATTAAAAGCAATTTTTATGTAGCTTCAAACACTAAAACAGCATTAGGAGCCCCTTTATCCAAAACTAGCTTAAAAAACCCATACAAAATAAACCATAGATGTCAGTGTACATAAGCAACAGTAGAAGAATTGCAGATTGCACCATCTGTCGAAAAAGGATTTTTTTTCCCATTTTTTTAATGTGACGTGGAAATTGCTGGGGAAACGAGTGTTTATCAGCCGAGCTGCATCACTCTTGAGAAGACGGTGTCAAGGCTCTTCCTCAAACTGCTGAACCCCCTTCTGATAGTGACACCCCCCACACTGCTGTCCCCTACCTTAGTGGGCAGATTTGTAGACATTCAAAGCATGTTTAAATCAACCCTCAGGTTGTAGGCAAAATAAAATGAAACCCTGTTGACTTGTCCAAACAAAAATGCTCTGAATAAATTGGCATGAGAATATTTATTCTGATCCAAGAGTTGAGAGCTGTTGTTTATCTTAAACTGATGCTCAGCATTTAAGAAATATTCTGTATATCTGCATCCACTTGCTATGGTCACACCTCACAGAACAGCAGAGGATGTGACGTGACTGAGTTGCCTGATCTTGATGTTACCACCTGGTGGCGCTAAAGCTGAGGATCACCTGGGCAATTCAATAACCTGGGACCTGACCATTTGGAAATCCTGACAGTTCAGATCTCCTTCTCCACACGCTCCCATTCACTCACTGTGTCCCGGTTCCCATGACCTCATTCACTCACCAGGGCCACAGTTTCTGGGCTCCCATTATCTTTGTTAGATTCTGTTTGAAACTCACCGGGCTCCTTGGAAGATGTTTTATTCTACAGTGTAACTTCAAAAAAAAAAGATATGTCATAATATCCAATATTCTGGAAAACCTACGAATCTGGCACCATCAGAGACCCGTACGCTCCAGATTAACAGAGTATATGAAGTATATTCATTATCAAAGTATGTATACAATATACAACCTTGAGATTTGTGTCCTCACGGGCAGTCGCAAAGCAAGAAATCCAAAGTGAACCTATTTTTTAAAAATTCAACAAGCACCCAATGTGCAGAGAGAGAGAGGAACAAAAACAAATTGTGCAATCAATCAAAGCAAGCGACCAGCATTCAGAATTAAAATAAGATCACAGACACGAAGCCTGGAGCAGGCCCACAGCCTCAGCGCAGTGGAGAGTGAAGCAGCCCGACCCTCGGCGTTTAAATAGGCCAGACAATGGGTCGTTCCTCACTCTAAAACCTGGGCTCCATCTCACCGATACATTCTGGGCCTGGACACCGCCACCACGTTCTGACCCATAGCCAATCTTCCCAAACCGTCCCAGCGCTTTGACCAATCAGACCTCGCTCTCGGCTTAGCTGGATGGGCTGAAAACTCCTCTGCTCAGACTTCTATCTGCTTCGCGCGCCCCGACTCCAATTCGAACATGCCTCGCCTCGCTCTGACCACCTCTCATCAAACATGCCTCGACCTTTGAGTCAGCCTCGCCTTTGCTCGTCTCTTTATTGTTTGCGGTGATCGTTTACCATATTTTTTTACAGAACAAGTGTTATTAATATTTAGTTGTATTTCCTGCTCTGAGAGTCACCAGTATGTTGTCACCTGTCTCCAGCAGTGGCACTGACGGAGTATTCCACGGTCTCTGTCCTCTCTCAGCCCTGCTGACACTACCTTATCCCTAACCTCACCAGCTACTGAAACAGGACGACAGTTCCAAACCACAGCTCCCACACGGTTACTCATGAGGGAGTGTCACATCACCAGACGGTGAAGCATTTATTGGCTCTGTGGTGAAGAAGAGCGGAGGAAACCTGAGCAAAGTTCTGACCAGTGAAGATACCGAGGCAGATTTTACAACGTAACCATCCCGCTGCCCACGGGGCTGAATGCAACCTAGCTCAGATGCAGAGGGCTGTTCCCACCTCCTCAAGCACAGCGCTGAGGTCTCAGTGGCAACTGGGCTGCAGGGGTCCTGGTGTGGAGACCCCAACACTGGGAGTTCTTTCACAGAAGGTGGAGCTTTGATCAAAGAAATAAATAAAATATTAAAATAAATAACAACAAAATTTCCTTCCTTTTTGCCTCCTGGACCAGGTGAAGATTTGGAGATGAAGGATTTCAACCTGAAACATCGACTGTACACTTCTCTCCACGGATGCTGCCTGACCAGCTGATTCCTGTAGCAGTTTGTAGTTGTTGCTCAAGATTTCAGCATCTGCGGCCTCTTGTGTCTCCAAGGGTTTGGAGAGGCAGCTTCCCGATGGAATGCAGGATGGTCCTTGACCAGGCCTTGCTGCAGGAGTTCATCTGACACACAGTGACCCACCACCTCTTACTGGATGAGACTCGAATTCCTGCCTTCGATACAGTGTGTTTGAAGTCCCGGTTCACCAACCATAATGGCTGAGTGATGACCGGACCTCTATCACCCAGCAAGAGCAAACACTCGTACTGGGTGTGACTGAGACTGTAGTACTCAGAATCACTGCAGTTTGCAGCGCAGTAGGAGACCATTCAGCCCATCATCTCCATGCTAGCCAGACAATAACCAGGTTAATTCCCAATTCCTCCATCCCTGCAGGTTGCAGCTCCATACACACCCTTCAAATGCGAGGATGGTGTCTGCTTCCACTGGTCTTTTATAGTAATACCACACAGAAAGAGACCATTCAGCCCAGATGATCTATGCTAACCAAGATTCACTTGCCAGCTATTGGCCCATAAGCTTCTAAACCTTTCCCATCCAGGTACCTGTCCACCTGTCCAACTGTCTTTAACAGTTGCTGATGCACCTGCCTCAACTACTTCCTCTGGCAGCTCATTCCACCCTTTCTGTAAATAAAGCTTCCCTCAAGTTCCTGTTTAGTTTCCCTCCTCTCACCTTACACCTACACGCTCTAGTTCCTGATTCCCCAACCCCTAAGGAAAAGACCGGGAGCATTCGGCCCATCTATTTTTGGCCAGTAAGTTCCAAATACCCACAACTCATTGCCTCAACTCTCCTCTTATCCTTCTACCAATTAACTTTAATCTATGTCACCTGAATACCTCCCTGTGGAGGGAAAAAGTTCTTCACTGTTTATCTTAACTTGGCTTCTCAACTGTACACACCCCAATTAACCCCTGCAGCACAGTTAAAACCCAAGCCCGCCAGATCCTCTCCAGGGTGACAATTCTACAGTCCTTGAAACTTCTTTGTAAATCTCGTAACGTGAAGTGAATGGGCTCGGGACGCACGCACACAAAGTCCTCCGCAGACCGCCCTAATGGAGACGGTGCCTTCTGAAAGAGTCAGTGTCTGTTCGGATTCTGCTGCTGCCTTAGAGGCTATAAAAGATTAATAAACCAAAAGCTCGTCCTGACATAGTTATTGAGATTCTCTTAGTTTTGTTTAGAGTAGGGAAGATGGGTTGTGAAGTTAGATTACATGGATACCTGGGCATGCTGGGGTGGAGGGAAATGAAATTGTGGATGGCATTGCAAAGTCTTTCCTACAGAGCGGGCATCTAGGAATTAGAATACCCTAGGCAGAGCAGAACTGAGAAGTAGGATGAAAAAAGGCATAGAGAGGAAATGGCGGGAGGATTGGAAAAATGAATTAAAGGGAAGGCATTTCTTTTCTAGTCACCCTCTAGTTAAAAAGGTCTCAGACTGTTACTCTTTAAATCATAGAGATATGGAGAAATTAGCAAGATTTAAGTTGGGGCATTGTGGGCTAAACTATTACTTTGAAAATGTAAAGACAGTAATGGTACCAACTGTAAAGCATTGAAAGTCTTTGAATGGTTATTGTATATAATTTTATTTTTGAATAAAGTATATTTTATTTTTTTTTAAAAATCACTTGAAGATAATAGAAAGACATCCTACTGGATTATGTGACTGTGGTAGTCCAGAGACAGTTCAGCATGTTTTGCTGAGTTGTAATGGATATAAAATTGAAAGAAGAATGTTGTTCAGGAGGCTGTTTGACTTAAATATATTTGGCCACCAAGAGAACCACCATATGAGTGAAAAGTTTATTATTCTGTTTCTATGTGCAACTAGTTGATATTTGAGAATTTGAGTTTCTTGAAATTCTGTAATTGTACATCTTGCGGAGGGCAGTAATGCGTCTAAACTGCCGGAAATAGAAGAACGAGTCCATGGTGCGGCGGGTCACGGAGAGTCACGGTCTCACAGCTCCAGCGACCCAAGTTCAACCCTGCTCTCCCCCGCTGTATGCGCGGTGGTTTCCCCACACATTCCAAACGCATGTGCGTTACTAGATCCCTGGAGTGGGGGAGTGGTAGAATTTGTGGGGGGGAGGCAGGGAGAGTTGTTAGAAATGTGCAGTAAATGTGTCCTTAATGGTTAGCACGGACTCGATGTGGCAACAGGTCTGTTTCTGTGCTGCGTGACTCGGCAGATGTTGCCCTGTTTTCCAAGCGGATTTCTGAGAGATCCCCTCAAACGGTGTCATTGGAACGGATCACGTGCGCTGCTTGTGGGATCTTGCTGTGTGCAACTGGCTTCCCACCCCCACCCCCACCCTTTCCTACATCGACACCACCTCATGACTTTAGAGTTCCCAAACTTCTGAAGGTGACAATCAGCTTAAGTCTCACCTTCATCATTTTCCCCCGGCTAAATGGGGCAGGACCAGATTGTTTGAACTCCTGAACCGCAAGGCGGATATGATCGATGGACAACTTCAGGCAATGCGCATTTCTGTAGTGCAGGCCTGGAGTGCCTGACTTACGGACACTCTGTACAAATGAGCAGTCAGAGGCTGACATGGAGTCAGCGAAGTCGGCTGTCGGCCACCTGCTCACTCCTCTATCTCCAAGCCTCTCCCACATTATTTATCTAACCAAGCGATATTAGTGTGGATTCACTTAGTGGAGGATGCCTGGGCGAGGCTGATGCACCAGCGCCTGCTCCATGACCCTCGGAAGATCGGGCTCCGGGTCCGGTGGCAGAGAACGCAGGTCAACTGGGGTCTCTTCACTGCGGTCGCCTTCCTCCGTCTCCGCTACCATTGTGATGTGTCATCATCTCCCTCCGTCTCCACTACCATTGTGATGTGTCATCATCTCCCTCCGTCTCCACTACCATTGTGATGTGTCATCATCTCCCTCCGTCTCCACTACCATTGTGATGTGTCATCATCTCCCTCCGCCTCCACTACCATTGTGATGTGTCATCATCTCCCTCCGCCTCCACTACCATTGTGATGTGTCATCATCTCCCTCCATCTCCACTACCATTGTGATGTGTCATCATCTCCCTCCATCTCCACTACCATTGTGATGTGTCATCATCTCCCTCCGCCTCCACTACCATTGTGATGTGTCATCATCTCCCTCCATCTCCACTACCATTGTGATGTGTCATCATCTCCCTCCATCTCCACTACCATTGTGATGTGTCATCATCTCCCTCCGCCTCCACTACCATTGTGATGTGTCATCATCTCCCTCCGTCTCCACTACCATTGTGATGTGTCATCATCTCCCTCCGTCTCCAGTACCATTGTGATGTGTCATCATCTCCCTCCATCTCCACTACCATTGTGATGTGTCATCATCTCCCTCCGCCTCCACTACCATTGTGATGTGTCATCATCTCCCTCCGCCTCCACTACCATTGTGATGTGTCATCATCTCCCTCCATCTCCACTACCATTGTGATGTGTCATCATCTCCCTCCGCCTCCACTACCATTGTGATGTGTCATCATCTCCCTCCGTCTCCAGTACCATTGTGATGTGTCATCATCTCCCTCCGTCTCCAGTACCATTGTGATGTGTCATCATCTCCCTCCGCCTCCACTACCATTGTGATGTGTCATCATCTCCCTCCGTCTCCAGTACCATTGTGATGTGTCATCATCTCCCTCCGTCTCCACTACCATTGTGATGTGTCATCATCTCCCTCCATCTCCACTACCATTGTGATGTGTCATCATCTCCCTCCATCTCCACTACCATTGTGATGTGTCATCATCTCCCTCCATCTCCACTACCATTGTGATGTGTCATCATCTCCCTCCGTCTCCAGTACCATTGTGATGTGTCATCATCTCCCTCCATCTCCACTACCATTGTGATGTGTCATCATCTCCCTCCATCTCCACTACCATTGTGATGTGTCATCATCTCCCTCCGTCTCCAGTACCATTGTGATGTGTCATCATCTCCCTCCGTCTCAACAACTGAGACTGTGGCTGGATCGCTCTTTGTCTGCATTCTCCCCTTCGATCTGACTGCCAAGGGTGACCCTCGCAGGGGCTAAACTCCAGCCGCGTCTCTCCGGGGATCCTCAGGAAAACAGAGAGCTGTGTGCTTGGGTACTTCTGGGCAGTCTCCAGAGTAGGCTACGTGGTCGGCACAACGTAAGGGCCCGTAACGTGCTGTAAGTTTCTACGTTCTCAGAAGCTTCTCCTCCACAAGGTGATGATCCTCAGAGAAGGTTTAGAGGTACAGGCCCTTCCACCCCAATGAGCATGTTAGATCCACGTGACCAACTAAACTGGCAGGCCCGTAAACCGGCGCACTCGGAGGAAACGCACGCAGGTTAACGGGGAGAACCTGCAAACAACGGCAGAACTGAAGCTGGGGCACTGGTGCTGCAATAGTGTTAACTAACCACTACTCTACCGTATTGATGCTAGTACCGGAACAGTTCTCAGAATGAAGCCCCTTCCTAAGCTGTGGACTGCCAGTGTAGAGTCAAGAAAACGCACGCATGCCTTTCCTCCTAGGTGGATCCGCTCCACCCACGCCTCGTGAAACTCACGAGGAGCCGTCAGCACTGTTGGAATCACAGCTGTTGGTCAGTTGTCCTGGTCTGTTTCTGGTCACTGCTGCCAGATCGCTACCTCCCCCACCGAGGGTAAGTAAAGTGGCAATGTTAAAGAACTTACTGTGAAACCGTTCCTGTGCTGAATCATTCAGTACTCTCTGATTTACAGTGTGTCAACTATCCCACCCCAGTACATCAACGAGCTGCTGGATTATGTTCCAAATTGCTATTAATTGTCATTTTTCTTGTAATTTAATATTTTATACTTGCTTATATGTTTGAACAATACAATCATCTGTCTGTAATCCTCCTGGCTTCTACAGATCTGTTAAGATGATTGTGAGGGACAAAACTGGTCCTCTGGAAGATTGGAACAGTAATCCATGTGCGGGAAATCTTAAATGGAGTTTTTTGCACCTGTACTTACTCGGGAGATGGACACAGAGTCCATAGAAGTGAAGCAAAGCAACAGTGTACAGATTATAGAGGAGGAGGAGGCTTTTGCTGTCTTGAGGCAAATTAAGCTGGACAGATCTCCAGGGCTTGACAAAGCGTTCCCTCAGACCCTGTGAGAGGCTAGTGCAAAAATTGTAGGGCCCTAGCAGAGATATTTAAATCATCCTTAGTGACAGGTGAGGTATCGGAGGATTGGAGCATAGCTAATGTTGTTCTGCTGTTTAAGCTCTAAAAATAAACCAAGGAATTATAGGCCAGTGAGCCTGATATCAGAAGTAGGAAAGTTATGGGAAGGTACTCTAAGAAACTGGATACCTGAGTATGTGGATAGACAGAGACTGATTCGTGATTGTCATCATAGCTTTGTGCGTGGTAGGTTGTGTCTCATCAATCTTACGGAGTGTTTCGAGGAAGTTGCCAGGAAAGTTGATGAAGGCAAGGCAGTGGTTGTTGTCAAAATGGACTTCAGCAAAGCTTTTGACAAGGTCCTGCATTAGGAGGTTGGTCAAGAAGGTTCGGTCGATTGACATTCAAGATGAGGTAGCAAATTGGATTGGACATTGGCCAGACAGTGGTAGGAGTGAGTTGCCTCTCTGACTGGAGGCCTGTGACTAGTGGAGTGCCACAGGGATCGGTACTGGTTCCATTGTTATTTGCCATCTATATCAACAATCTGGATGATAACGTGATTGACTGGATCAGCAAATCTGCAGATGACACCAAGACTGGGGGTGCAGTGAACAGCGAGGAAGGTTTTCAAAGCTTGCAGCGAGATCTAGACCAGGTGGAAAAATGGGCTAAAAATGGCAGGTGGAATTTAATCCAGGTAAGGTATTGCACTTTGGGAGGATAAAGCAGGTTAGGTCTTACACAGTGAGCGGTAGGGCATTGAGGAGCGGGTGGAACAATGAGATCTGGAAATACAAGTTCTTAATTCATTGAAAGTGATGCCACAGGTAGATAGGGTTGTAAAGAAAAAGCTTTCAGCACATTGGCCTTAATAAATCAAATATTGAATATACTGAAGCTGAGATGTTATGTTGAAATTGTTCTAGATATTAGTGAAGCCTAATTTGGAGTATTGTGTGCAGCTTTGGCCATCTACCTACAAGAAAGATGTAAATAAGACAGAGAAAATTTACAAGGATGTTGCCAGGATTTGGGGACCTGAGTTATAAGGAAAGATTAAATGGGTTAGGACTTTATTCCCTAGAATGTTGAAGATCGATAGAGGTATACAAAATTATGAGGGGTATAGACAGGGTAAATGCAAGCAGGCTTTTTCCACTGAGACTACAAATAGAGATCATGGGTTAAGGGTAAAGGTGAAATGTTTAAGGGGACATGAGGGGAAACCTCTTCACTCAGAGGGAGGTGAGAGTGTGGAACGAGCTGCCAGCACAAGTGGTGGATGCCATTTTGATTTCAATGTTTAACAGAAGTTTGGATGGGGAAGGTATGGAGGGCTCCTCCAGGTGCAGGTCGATGGACCTAGGCAATTTAAATGGTTCGGCACGGGCTCGATGGCCGAACGGCCTATTTCTAAGGTCACTTCAATCAGTGGTTTTCACCGTTGGCGAAATTGCCCTCCCATCTCATGAGACGAAGCTGCTGGAGAGGCTGGTCCTGACTTACCTTGAACCATAGGTGAGATCTTCATTGGACCCTCCACAGTTTGCCTACCAGCCTCATGTGGGAGTGGATAATGCTGTCATCTACCTATTGCCCACCGGGATGATGCTGGCCGCGTTGTGAGAATCACACATTTTGATTTCTCTGGTGTCTTCAGTACAATCCAGCCACTTCTTCTGAGCGAGAAGCTGCAAAGGATGGGCATAAACAAATCCACTTTCTCCTGGATTACTGACTACCTGATATATAGACCCCTGTTTGTATGGCTGGCTAGTTCTCTGTCCGAGGTGGAGCTGGGTGGCACTGGAATGCCACAAGGGACTGTCCCATCTCTGTTTCTGTTCTCACCATATGTTTCAGACTTTCTTTCTTTCTTTTTCAATCTTTTTATTGAGTTTCATATATAAAAAAAATAACATAACATAATATTGAATAGGTTGTAAATACACAAGGCTTGAAGTTAAATTAGTAATAAGATATCAATATCTTATTAAAATATCAGCAAAAAAACATCATACAATAATCAGTCAAACCTATATTGATTATACATGAAAAAGGATAATCACTAAAAGAGAGAAAAAAAATACAAGAAAAAATATATATTGGAAAAAAACAATAAACCTAAACTAACATGGGCAATAATAATAGTTTATGTGTACATGATAGTGTCAAGGACTCCGGAACTCCAAACCAGAACAAGGATAAGAAGAGAAAAGGTCCGGAAGAGGTCAAATTAACTCATATGAAAATGTCAAATAAATGGCCCCCAAGTTTCTTCAAATTTAATTGATGGATCAAAAATAGTACTTCTAATTTTTTCTAAGCTCAAACAAGAAATAGTTTGAGAGAACCACTGAAACATGGTAGCAGGGTTTACTTCTTTCCAATTTTGTAATATAGACCTTCTAGCCATTAGAGTTGCAAAGGCGATCATTCGTCTAATTGAAGGGGAAAGTCGACTACCATCCTCATTTGGTATACCAAAAATTGCAGTGATAAAATGGGGTTGTAAATCAATATTCCAAACTGAGGAAATGATAGCAAATATGTCCTTCCAATAGTTATATAAGGTGGGACATGACCAAAGCGTGTAGGTCAAAGAAGCAACTTCTGAGTGACATCTGTCACATTGAGGGTTAATATGGGAGTAGAATCGAGCAAGCTTATCTTTAGACATGTACATTTCAGACTTTCAGTACAAATCTGAGTCTTGTCACTTGCAGAGGTTCTCTGATGACTCTGCAGTGGTTGGGCGTATCAGCGATGGGCAGGAGTCAGAGTACAGAGGCCTGGTGGACAAGCTTGTGGAGTGGTGCAGGAGGGTCACCTGCTCCTGAATGTTGCCAAGCCCAGGGAGATGGTGACTGATTTCAAGAGGAAGAGGACTGTGACGAGTCCTGTATACATTCTGGGGAAAGAGGTTGCGGAAGTGGAGCAGTACAAATACTTGGGTGTTCAACTCGACAACAGATTTGACTGGAAAATCAATACCAGGGCTGTTTACAAGAAAGGGATGGGTAGACTCTATTTTCTAAGGAATCTGAAATCCTTTAATGTGTGCAGCAGGATGTTGGAGATCTTTTACCAGCCTGTTGTAGCGAGTGCAGCCTTCTTTGTGGCTTTATGTTGGGGGAGCAGCTTCGGAGCTGGTGATGCAAAAAGACTAAATAAACTCATCAAAATGGCTGGATCCGTCCTTGGCCACAACCTGGTCTCTTCTGGGTTTGTGGTGGAGAGGAGGTCACTAAACAATCTCGACAATCTGGCACATCCTCTCCGTGACCTACTGAATAAGCAGCAGAGCACCTTTCAAACAGGCTCACTCAGCTCCAAATGCAATAAGCATATACAAAAGCTCCTCTCTGTGAGACAGGAAAACACACATCAGAGTACAATTTATTATTTCATACATTATTATTGCACACTGTTATTATGTATATTATTATTCTGTACCTTATTAGGTAAGTCTGCACACTGCTAAGTGTGTTTATAAAAGTTGCTGCTGTAATAAAAGAATTTCCTACTCTGTATCAATAAAGTTATTATTATTATTATTATTATTTTACACATCCTCCCCAGGGAGCCGTGTTGTATTTCATAGGCCACAAGTAAAAAAATCAAGAAACTGGGGCCATAGGATTTTCTGAATCTACTATGATAAGTTTACTGTTTTAATGAAATATTACTGAAATATATAAATAAGAAGTAAATGAAGATATGTAATTTAATTGGAACCCTGAATGAAAGGAATGGGAAATACGCTAGATGATGCAAATGAAGCAGTAAAATGGCTTAGCTGGTGTTTGTGGTGAGGGTGGGGGGTGGAGGGGGTGGAGGGTGGGGGGGGTGCAGCATGTTAATCATTATCTCTGCTCCTGCCTACTTACTGCCCATTATGCCACTGATGCTTGGGCAGCAATGAAGCTCCTCTACCTTCATTGCCATTTCCATGATGATTATTTTCTTTTTGATCAGTCAGGGTTGTTTACCCCGAGCTCAATCCCTGAGCCTGGAGGACCAGTGGACCACTCCTCGTCTGGCCTCTACCCTTTGACTTGTTTGGCATGGGTGACCCGACCAAGAGGAAAAGCACAAGGCCCTGACTCCGGCCCGCATAGCTCTGCGGGTCATCGAGGCACGCAAGCCCCCAAACCCCACGACACGGTTGTGGTCCTCCTGGAGGACTGCTCCTGCTTCACCACGCACATCCTGCTGAGCCCCGCTCCACGTCCACCCTCGAATCACAGACTGTGGACTGTCTGCAACAAGGCCATTCAGTGAGTATGCAGCAGGAGCCTGGTCCCACTGTCCCGTGTGTGTTGTAGTATTTATAAAACGTGGCATGAAGGCTGCAGTTAATACATTGGGCTAAGCTGCAGAGAAGTGAGAACGCATGAAGTCTACTACTGCATTACCATCTACCGCTACAGCTTGCGATAAATCCCAAATAGGCATCATACTTCGAAAGGAAGTTCAATTAGTTTTCCTTGGCGAGTACACACACTTTATTGCCACGTACAATTTCCATACATAATAGTTTTAAAAGTGGACTAAAATTATTTTTAAACTGCCTAAAAAGCAAGTTTTATTTTACATGTATATTCAATAGTAATACTTTTTTATGCAACCAGATATTCAAAAAACCTGCTAATTTGCTTCAGCCACAAGGATCTCACTAAGTACCCAATTTAACAATATTAAGCGCTTTTTTTGTTGCTGGTTGGAAGAATATTATATATATATATTAAAAATAAAGTATCCTATTCAGAGCTTTGAAATAGTTTTATTTTTCACATACACTTGTAACATTGTATTTAACATATAATACCTATAACCTGTTAAAACATAAATATTGACTGTACATTAGAATAGTTAGTACAGTTGACCAAATAAAAACTTCAGCAATGAACAAAGATTGGAGGGTGGGGGCACAGAAGTAAATGAAAGTCACAAATGAGTCGCTAGCGGGAAACTCAGATCACATTTCATCCCCATTCTGAATTTGGTTTGAACAAGAACTGAACCTCGTGACCATGTCTGCATGCTTTTGTGCATTGAGTTGCTGCCACATGATTGGCTGATTAGATATTTGCATTACCTAGGTGTACATAGTAAAGTGGCCTCTGAATGTAAGTATAATAGAGAAACAGTGTTGTTTTTTGAATATCAGCTTTTATTTCTTTCAGAGTTTTTTTTTTGCCCTGGAAGTTAAAACACACAGAAATCGGTCAGACGTAAGCCAAGGTCTCAACGAAATATTCATTTACAAGATACAATGGTCCAAATTCACATCTTTTCCCTCTTCCCTTTACAGACTTCCTTCTCCCAAATCTGGCATTAAATTAACAAAACTGGTCACAGGCAACACAGGAAAACATTCCTTGTGGAATTTGGTTAAATAATTTAAAACTCTATACATACAGTACAGATACATTCACAGCGGATCAGCACTTGGTACAGAGTATGGAAGGAAACCAGAAGCGAGAACCATTACTCAATGGGGAAAATAAGCAATGCAGCACAAATTAGAAGGCAGTTGGAGCCCATGCTGGACAGACACCGGCAGGCTGGAGTAAGTGGACAGTGAGAGAGAAATGGGGAACTTGAATTCTCCACCTGAAAGGTGTGGTGAAGGAAGGAAATACACAAGGAAAGTGCAGAATGGGTGGGGGCCTTCCAGTAATCGGAGTTGTACAATCCCATCGAGAGGAAGACAGATGCACTGCAGAGCGGTCTAGACCTCCCTACTGTTCAAGAACAACTGATTTACCACCTCCACAGACAGCACAGTGTTGGCTCAAAAACTGAGCTCTTGTCTTCCTTAAGAGATACTGCAGCCTGCAGGTCTGTAATTGCCTCTGCTGCCGTTGGAAGGGTGCTGTGCGTGAGTCCGTTTCCGGCACCCAAAATTCTGTCTGGAGTAAATGGATTCACATTTAATTCCATTCTGCCTGTCCACCCTCTTGCTGACTTACAGGTCGTAAGCTGTGCTCCCCAACTCCTTGCACCTTCCACTGATGACAGTCAAAGCTATGAGCAGGGAGAGAGCCAATCACTTGTGAGTGTTCTTCCTGCTCACTGGCACACCAAAGGACCATTCGTCCTCCAATACGGGCCATTCGAAGAAACTAACCAATTCCATCTACTCCTTCCCTTTCGCCCTGAAGATTTTAAGCATTCTTATTTGTTTCTCTTTGCAAGTTATTTCCGAATGAGTTTCTGCTCTCCTGCAAGGCAGCACGTCCTCCACTCTAACAGACAGACAGACATACTTTATTGATCCCGAGGGAAATTGGGAAACAGCTGCCCCAAATATCAGTTTTACTTTGCATAAGACCGTTGGTATCTCAGCTGCCTTCCGTGTCCCCTGTCCCTTCCCATCTTCTCCGCATCATTCTCTTCCCTCCCCTTGTCCCCTTCCTCTCCTCTTCTGCCTCTCTTTTCCTCCTTTCTCTTCCCCACGCTTCCCTCCTCCCCTCCCCTTCGCCCAGTTAGAGCCATTCCCTCACCATTGGTGTCCCTGTTGGATCCTGACCTCTGATACTGTCTGTGCCCAGTATGAACTTTCCCGTCTCCGCATTGGGTTAACCCCGGTTGCTCCGGGTTCCTCCTGCATCCCAAAAATGTGCTGTTAGCTTATTTATCTCCTATACATTAGACACCAGTGTAGGTTAAAGGCAAGAAGACTGAAAAGAAAGTTGATGGACATGTGTGTGTGTGTTTGTGTGTGTGTGGGAGAGAATAAGTTGGAGGGCATGAGGAAATAAGACAAACGGGAATATCCCTTGAAATGGGAATGGACCTGATGGGCCGAATGGTCTCTGTGTCATGAGATAATTAGTAAATTCATCTGTCATGGATATCATCAAACCCAACCATCCCAAACAGATCACTGCATGCTAATCGGTTGAGTGTGACACCCCAGACCAATGGCTTTTCTTCTAAGCCAGTGTGATTATCGCCCAGTTTGAAGCTGGAATGATACTTGGCACAAGGCTGGAGAAAGGGCACCCATCACAGGCCCCTACTCATCTGCCATTCAACAGCATGGCCAATGGAAAACGGCTGTAAAGCCCTTTGGCTTGACAAGAGGGTAGGAAGGGTGCTACGGAAATGCACGTCTTTCTTTCAGCATCAGTCAACCCTCGAGGTCACAGCGGCTGAACTGAATGTTGTAATACTGGCACTGGCTGGTCCCTGGGCAAAATGGATTACCTATGGTTATGTACAAGTAGCTGTTAGCAGCAGAGATAGCCACTCAATAGTTGACAACAGCTGAATACGGTTACTCTTCACACTGAATCACAGGGATCACAACCTTACACAGAGAGGTTCCCTTGAGAAGGAGAGATAGCACCTTAGTCATAGGGCCAGCCTGAAACTTTGGGTGAAATTGCACCCACTTCCTCTACACGCTTATGTCCTTTAAGGCTGAGGAAGCCACATTCCCACACTCCTTTGTTTGATTATTTAGAGCAATGTGTGCAGGTCTGGTCTCTGTCTGTACAACAACACTGGGGAGGAGAGGGAAAAATAGAGGTTTACAACTGGTGACTTTCCTTTGGTTCCGTGCAAAAGGCAAGAATGTTCTCAAGACCAAGAAGATGGACTAGACGAGGAGAAGGGTCTGGCAAGGCTTATACCTCTAGAAGAGGCTAAGCTAGGATCAGGTGATAAAGATGGTAGGAAGTGTTTGAGTAGAGGCAGATAAGTACCTTTCCACTTGGCACTATTGAGATATGAGCACTTACGGCTCCGGGGAAACTCAGGAAAACCTCCCAATCCTGGGAAGTGTGACACTCCCTCTGGGAGTGGTCAAAGAGAAAAGCAGAGATACCTTGAAGGAGAAGCAAGAGGGAGGAATAGAAGACATACAGATAGATCAGGTAGGGTCTAGAGCCAGGCAGTTGGGCCGAATAGCCTGTGCCGTCGGGGATATTAAACCTGATTCTGATTCGGTGTTACAGGTCTGACATCCACAAAGTGACACAGAAGGATGTGTTGCTCTTATACAAGGTAGCGCACCCCACCCAAAAACTGCACTGATTCGTTATAACTGCCAGGACAACTTAAAACACGAGCATCAGCAACACACACAAAATGCTTGAGGAACTCGGCAGGTCAGTCAGCGTCTATGGAGAGAAATAAATAGTCCGCATTTGTGCATGTTGCTCAAGACTTCCAGCACCTGCGGACTCTCCTACCTCATCAACACGGGCATGGACTGCTGGGCTTGAGATACAAATGTGTTTGAATTATCTGGGACTGATTTGCGTGAGGGATGATATTGTTGAGGTTCATTATGAGGAGCATAAAGGAGGCAAATAATCACCATTACTTCCCAGGGTAGACGAGTCTAAAACTAGAAGGGATAGGTTTAAGGTGAGAGAGAACATTTTAAAGAGGATCCCGGGGGAAGCTGTTCCAGACAGACGGTGATAGGTATATGGGATGAGGTACAATTATGACATGCAGAAGATATTTGGATTGGGAAGGTTTATAAGGATATGAGCCTAACAGCGGCAAATCGGATGAGCATACGTGGTCATGTCGGTCAGCACGGATGAGTCAGGCCGAAGGGCCTGTCAGCAAACCACACACCTCGGCGGAGGAACAACAGTGAAAACCAGTGAGAGAAAGACACGCGCCCGTAACGGCAGAGAGTCACATTAATAGCGCACGTGCAGAGTGGGCGCCATGGACCAAGGAGTTAAATTCCTGGACGGAAATCAGAAGCACGGAAACATAAAACACTGATTCAGCAAGTCCAAGCACAATTTCTCAGCTCCGTTGCAGCATTACCGTGGAATCATAACATTGCTCCGGATTTGGGATCAACGCTGCAAATTCGCGTCTGCAGTCATGGCCGAGGATGGGCGGGGCGGTGGGGGTGGGTGGGAGATACAGTTTATGAGTCCACAGCAGATGTTACTTCCATCTCCAGTCCCTGATTATACATCTCAGCTCTCCCCAGCCAGTAAGGAGCACAGGTCTCCTTCCAGGCTATAGACAACTGTGGTACTAAAATCCTGCACTGATCCATCCCTCCAACAGAACAACGATAAAGTTCCAAACACGTGGCCCATCTGATTTTTAGGTTTTCAGTCCTAATTCAAAACCAAGTTCTCAATTTCAAATTTGGTGATATTCCTTCCAAGAAGGGAAGGCAGAACGTGGTTGATATAGATATCACTCACTACTGTAGAGCAGAATTTTGTCAAGTCAATTGGTTCTTCCTAGTGTTCACTTGGTGACTTTACAATGGGTGCTTCAGACTTGAATGGGTGAGCATTGGAAGGTATTTCTTAACTGGTTTGGTCAATGGAGTTTAGCACCTCACCATTACATAAAAATGATTGGCCAAGTAATTAATAAAAATGAAAGCCAAGTTTTAATCCTGAACCTTAAACATATTTTGAAGTCAAATTTCATCCCCTCCCTAAATCCATTCTTAACTTTGTGGCATCTGTGGTGGGTGATTCAGGTCAGAGGTCAGAGGTCAGGGATCCTAGCATGCACAGCCGCCTTCCTGTGGCCGCGGGTTCTCAGCAAGAGAGGAGTTCTTGTTGCTGAGCATTGTGGGGTCAGCTTCAAGGCTTTCAGACATCTTCACACAGATTATGTCGACAAGGCGTTCAAAAGCCTGCTTCACGTTAATGTTTTCTTTTGCACTTGCCTCGAAAAACTCAAATCCTGCATTAAAAAAATGAGAGATTAAACTGAGAGTGTCAACCTCACCCCTCCAATCTCCTACCAACTGACTGATAGATGCTCCCCAGTTCGGACACAGAGCTAGTGTCTCATCAAGAGTTTAGAGTAGTTCACCTCTCTGCAGAGAACTTATTCCAATGACCTCATGAGATCAGCCAAGACCCTATTTCCCATTTTCTATTTCACACTGAATCCCATCACTGCAAAGCTGTTTAATTTTTGTGCTTTCATCCAGCCACCAGAGGGCAGTGAAGACACAAAGGAGACTACCCATGGTGGACAACTGGAGAAACGTCGTGAGTCAGGCAGCACTGGTAGAGGGAAGTGGACAGCCAAACTACCCCTCTCTCATCTGATTACGTTCCTCTCTTCACCTTGGATCTTCCTATCACCTGCCAGCTCTTGCTCTCCCCCCCCCCCCACATTTCTTACCAGCTATCTCCCCTTCTTCTCCAGTCCAGTTGAAGGCTCTCAGCCCAAAACATCAATTGTCTATTCTCCTCCATAGATGCTGCGTGACCTGCTGAGTTCCTCCAGCACTCTATCTGTGTTGCTTTAAGTTTTTCAACATTTGCAGAATCTCCAGTGCTTACAAGACTTACAATTGTTGTGATTCTATTCAACTCTTTCTAGTGGATGGATGAAAGATAAAATGGCTTTGCAAAGAGTACAGGTGAGTCTTGTCACTTTGATGCTTGCCGAAGGTGAGTGGTGCCAATATGAGAGGTAGATCCTCTACTTTAGCATTTCCTCAAACTCACTTTTCTTTTGCTCTGTCATTGGCAACTTTACCTTGCTACTAAGACCCTAGGTTTCCATCTCAACCACACCCCCCCAACAACCCCATAAAAGCTCCTTTGAGTAAGTTTATGGTCACTATTTATAATACATGGCCTCTCTCAATTTGAAAATAATTCCATTGAAATGCATTGAGCTGTGTACTTCTTTATATATAGAACCATTTCACTCCTGCCTATCACCTCCCTCTGGTTGAACTCAGCAGGTCGGGTAGCATCCGTTGAAATGAGCAGTCAATGTTTCAGGCCGAGACCCTTCTTCAGGACTAGTTGTTCATCCAGCTTGTTTGTATGTGTTGATTTGACCACAGCATCTGCAGTGTACTGTGTGTTTACCTCCCTCTGGTGCCCCTCCTCCTTCCTTTTCTGCCATGGTCCACCTTCCTCTTTTCCAGCCCTTTACCTCTTCCACCTATCACCTCCTCGCTTCTCACTTCCCCCCTCCCTCCAAACACCCCCCCCCACCTTCTCACTCACCTATCACATGCCAGCCTGCGTTCCTTCCCCTCCCCACGCCACCTTCTCCACTCACCTATCACATGCCAGCCTGCGTTCCTTCCCCTCCCCACGCCACCTTCTCACTCACCTATCACATGCCAGCCTGCGTTCCTTCCCCTCCCCACGCCACCTTCTCCACTCACCTATCACATGCCAGCCTGCGTTCCTTCCCCTCCCCACGCCACCTTCTCCACTCACCTATCACATGCCAGCCTGCGTTCCTTCCCCTCCCCACGCCACCTTCTCACTCACCTATCACATGCCAGCCTGCGTTCCTTCCCCTCCCCACGCCACCTTCTCACTCACCTATCACATGCCAGCCTGCGTTCCTTCCCCTCCCCACGCCACCTTCTCACTCACCTATCACATACCAGCCTGCATTCTTTCCCCTCCCCACGCCACCTTCTCACTCACCTATCACATGCCAGCCTGCGTTCCTTCCCCTCCCCACGCCACCTTCTCCACTCACCTATCACATGCCAGCCTGCGTTCCTTCCCCTCCCCACGCCACCTTCTCCACTCACCTATCACATGCCAGCCTGCGTTCCTTCCCCTCCCCACGCCACCTTCTCACTCACCTATCACATGCCAGCCTGCGTTCCTTCCCCTCCCCACGCCACCTTCTCCACTCACCTATCACATGCCAGCCTGCGTTCCTTCCCCTCCCCACGGCACCTTCTCACTCACCTATCACATGCCAGCCTGCGTTCCTTCCCCTCCCCACGCCACCTTCTTATTCTGGCTTTTTCCCTCTTTCCTTTCCAGTCCTGATAAAGGGTCTTGAACGTCTATCACAAAGTACACTGCAGATGCTGTGGTCAAATCAAGACGAAGGGTCTCGACCCGAAACGTTGACTGCTTCTTTCAACGGATGCTGCCCGACCTGCTGAGTTCATCCAGCTTCTTTGTACGTCTCAAATGTCTATTCCTCTCCATAGAAGCTGCCTGACCTGGGGTCAGTGTTCCCATCATTTTGCGCTTGTTGCTCTGGGAGCACACTATGGATTTTTAACTATTTTCATACGTTTCCTGCGGGCTAATTAGAAAAAGGCTTTGTGAAATGGAGAGATGTATTTCAAAAAGAAGGGCAATGGCCTTATTGTAGTGAAAATTCTGAAATTAACTATCTGTGAATCAAGGAACAATTGCAAGTGCAAGTTAAAACACTGTGCCAAAATAGCCAGAAACACTTGAGATTCCGCAGATGATGCAAGACCAGAGCAACGAACCCAAAATGCTAGAAATACACAGCAGGTCAGACCACATCTGTGGGAAGAGAAATCAAGTTGATACTTCAGATTGGAGATCCTGCATCCGTTAGGGAAGGTGCGGGCTGGGGAATGTTTCTGATAATTGGAACATCAGAGTGGCCATGGGCATAACATGAAAGCAAGGTTATTTGGTCAAATGAGAGAGTGAGAGTGAGGGAATATAAAGAATACCACAGGTTTAGAGGGTGTGCTTAAGGCCACGTTCTCTTCTGTTGGGCAGGAGGTTGAGCTTTAGGTTCTGTACCAGCAGGTTCAGGAACAAATGTAATCTCTACAACCATTCAGCTCTTGAATCAGCACTGGTAACCTTACTCATCTCAAGTCTGAACCGATCCCACAATCTATGGATCACTTTCAAGGACTCCATAATTCATGTTCCCTGTATTGTTTATTTTCCTTTTATTTGCACTATTTGTCTTGTTTTGCATGTTGGTTGGTTGTTTGTCAGTCTTTATGCATAGTCCCTCATAAATTCTATTGTATTTCTTTATTTTCTTGACAATGCCTACAAAAAAAATCACTCTCAAGCTAGTATATGGTGATATATACATACTTCGACTTTGACCCTGGATACAGCTTGGAGTTTGGAACACAGCACATGAGTGGGGGCTGGAGCCAGAGAATGAAGAGCCAAGACATGCACTCGATCTGCCACAACATAGAAGACTACAGAACAAGTGCTGGGGAAAGGGATTAGTGTGGACAGATACTTAATGGGCAGCATAGATGTTGGGCCAAAGGGCTGTTTGACGCCAATGGAAGTGGCTTCATTATGCAATAGACGAAGAATAATTTGCACTTATATAGCGTCTTCAATGTCTTAAAGTATTTCAAGAAAGATCACAAGAATGGTATTTGCAGTCACGTACTTTATGTGGTGTAAATGAACTGATAACTTCTGACTCAGGGATGGAAATACCACTTCTGAATCACATCCCACAGCAGAAATAGCTCCCCAGAGGCTCAGCCAGACCAAATCTCTCCCTACTGAGGAGCTGTCTCGAGCAGCTTGCCTAGGGTTCACCAATGGGAGTCAAAACATGAACGGACTCCGGTATTTTTTGTCTGTGAGGGGGGGATAGTTTGGAGTGAGTGCATCTGCCAAACATCTCACAATCTAACAAAGAACACGTAAAATAGTGAATGGTTGAGACTGTTTTGCATACCTAACTCATCAGCCAATCGCTTTCCTTCTTCCGTCGGTACAACGCGGTCATCTTCCAGATCAGATTTATTGCCAACCAGGATCACTTGAGCGTTGTCCCAGGAGTAGGTTTTGATCTGTGTGGCCCTGTAGAAAGAGCAGCAAAGAGGCCATTAAGCAACATTACTTGGCCCTGATGCAGGCTAAGAGTAGGTTGGCTCCAATTCTGAGTTTGATGACACCACTGTTGTTGGCCAAATCAAAAGACGGTGATTACTCAGCACGTGACCATAAGACATTAGAGCAGAATTAGGCCATTTGGCCCATCGAATCTGCTCTGCCATTCAATCATGACTGATCCTTTTTATTCCCTCCTCAGCCTCACACCCAGGCCTTCTCCCCATAACCTTTGATGCCATCCCCAATCAAGGAACTCTGCCTTAAACATAACCAATGACCTGGTCTCCTCAGCCACTTCTGGTAATAAGCTCACCACCCTCCGGCTAAAGAAATTTCTCCACATCTCTGTTTTAAGTAGGCGCCTTTCTATCCTGAGGCTGTACCCTCTTGTCATAGATTCCACCACCATGGGAAACATCCTTTCCACATCCACCATGTCTAGGCCTTTCAACATATGGAAGCAGAAAGAAAATCTGACTGAGTGGTGGCACAACAACCTCTCGCTCAAAGTCAGCAAAACCGAAGAGCTGATTATCAACAATGAGAGGAAGAAGCCAGAGCCCATGAGGCAGACTTCAACAGGGTGACAGAGATGCAGAGGGTCAGTAGCTTTAAATTCCTTGGCATTAACATATCAGAGGATCTGTTCTGGAACTAGTTTGTACCGTAAGTGTCATCACAAGGAGGACAGGAGAGTGTTTCTAGTTTCTTAGAAGATTGTAGAGATTCGGAGGACCAAAAAGTCTGGCGAACTTTTAAGGATGCACAGCGCAGAGTATCCTGAGCGGCTGCATCACAGCCAATGCCCAAGAGTGGTGGGTACTGTAACGGATGGTTCTGTTGCTTTTAGAGCAATGACTCCCCTTAGCACTAAGTATTGATCTGTTGTCAACGCGTGCATTTTGATCTGTTGTCTACCTATGCACATGGTTCTCTCTCTCTACATGTGAATGCACCAGTTAAGGCCATCTCCTGCGTGCGTGCTTTTATTTAATACATACGTGCTTACATACAGACAGCTCAGTCCATCACAGGCAACACCCTCGTCACGGCTGAGTATATTTACATGGAGCGCGGCCACGAAAAGGACCATCCATCATCAAAGATCCCCACTGCTGTTGAACAGGAGGCTCAGAACACCACCGGGTTTGGGTTCAGAAACAGTTACTACCCTACAACCATCAGGCTGCTGAACTGGCCTGGATAACTCCGCTCACCACAAACTCCAAACCGATTCCACAATCACTTACAAAGACTATTTACAATGAAGTTTTCAGTATTATTTATCCTTGCACAACTTGCTTTCTTTTGAACATCGGTTAGTTTACTGTCTGTTTATGTCGAGTTTTTTTTTCCATTGTATTTCTTTTTTTCCTGTAAATGCCCGCAATAAAATGAATTTCCAGATAGTAAACATTAACATAGACTCAGGTGTCAGCTGTACATCTGCTCGTTAATACAGATGTATTTATTTATTTATTTGTTTATTTAATGCAAGTTAATGCATTAAAGCATGCAGACATGGTTAAAAGGTTCAGTTGTTGTTCAGACCAAAGATCAGAATGGGGCAGAAATGTGACCCAAGTGGCTTTGACCGTGGAAGATTTTTGGTACCAGATGGGGTGGTTTGAGACTGCTGATCTCCAAGGATTTTCATGCACAACAATCTCTAGAGTTTTCAGAGAATGAGCAAAATTAGTGAGCGACAGCTCCTTGGGCAAAAATGCCTTGCTGATGAGAGAGGCCGGATGGAAATGGCCAGAAGTGGTTCAGGCTGAAGGAGACAGTGGGTCAAATAATGACACGTTGCAATAATGGTGTGCAGAAGAGCAACTCTAAATACACAAGATGTCGGACCTTGAAGTGGATGGGCTTCAGAATCAGGTTTAATATCACTGGCATATGTTGTGAAATTTGTTGTTTTGCGGCAGCAGTACATCGCAATACATAATAATTAACCTATAAATTACAGCAAGTATATATTAAAAATATTTAATGAAATTAATGGTGCAAAAAGAAAGCAAAGAAATAGTGGGTTCAATGCCCATTCAGAAACCGGGGAAGCAGCAGAAGACCATGAACATGAACTCACTGACCACTGTATTAGGTCCAGGAAGTGCTAATGAGCATATGTGTACTTTGATAATAAATTTTCTTTGAAATTTGAATTCTTAAAACACAAAAGAAGACTACACAGCTGACCTTGCCCATGCCTGATTCCCCTCCCCAAGACATCTCTAAGCACCAGAGTTTTGACCTTTGTGGCACATCTGTTTGAATCAGTTCACCATCCTTTTTTAAGTTGTGTTCCCAACAGGTTATTTCCCCACTAGTTATGGGATCCTCTGGTGACGTTTCAGTACAGGAAATGGATCACTTGCTCTTTCTGTAGTTAACCAATGTCCCTGATCACTGAATGCCTGTACAACACAAATTTCTCCCATTCCTTTATTCCAGTAAATCCCCACAGCACTTCGCATTTCTCCTCAAACATAGTGCCCAAAATTGGACACGAGGGTCAGCTGAGGCCAAGCTAGCTGTATAAGGATCGAGCTCATACCATCAAATCCCATCCAAGTACCGGTCAGGGCCGGCCTCAGTGAATTAAAGGGGAGAGCAGATCCAAGTTGCATTCTTTCCTGTTCACCATTAGGCATGAGTCCTCAGCCGGATGAGTCAGTGGGATTCATAGTGGAACTTATCCTGACCATGGGTCGAGAATCTTAATCCTGACCGTGGGTGCTTCACACCGTGGGCTCCCACACTCCAACGACGCCTGGCCTAATTAATCAGTCACTATAAATCATCCCTTGTGTGTGCAAGCGGTAGGACCTAAGAGGATTAGGGACAATGGGATCAGTGTAGGATTAGTGTAAATGGGTGCCTGATGGTCAACACAGACTGGATGGGCCAAAAGGCCTGTTTCCACACTGTATGACTACATCATCTTAATTCTGAAAATGCACAGTTCCATGCTGTATTCCAATGATTCACTCCTCCCATGTTCACACAACAGAGAAATCTGCAAAGCGAGTCAACTGGAACAAAGGCTTGAAAGATTACAATGCAAGGGCCGCTCGTTCCCCTTTTCTCTCCCAGCTACACGGATGGCAGTAGCATTTATTGACCATCTGCAGGCCTGGTTAAGACTTTAACATATCTGGAGTCATGTGTAGGTGTGCCTGGTTGTGGCCAGATATTTCTTAACCCTGAAGGTGTAACAGCAAGCTTATGAATAGGAATAGAGCACAGTGACAACAGCAAGATCAGGCACAACCTCGTTGACAACTAACTTGGTACACCTGCAAATATCTAATCAGCCAATCGTGTGGCAGCAATCTAGTGCATAAAAGCATGTAGATTCGATCTAATGATTCAGTTGTTGTTCAGGCCAAACACCAGAATGGAGGAGGAATGTGATTTAAGTGACTTTGACAGTGGAATTTGTTGGTGCCAGATGGGGTGGTTTGAGTATCTCAGAAACAGCTAATCTCCTGAGATTTTCACACACAGCAGTCTCCAGAGTTTACAGAGAATGGAATGAAACAAAAAAAATCCAGGTAGTGGCAGTTCTGTGGGCGAAAATGTCTTGTTAATGAGAGAGGTCAGAGGAGAATGGCCGGACTGGTTCAAGCTGACAGGAAGGCGACAGTAACTCAAATAAGCACACATTAATTCAAATAAGTGACATGCAGAAGAGTATCTCTAAATGCATAACACATCAAACCTTGACGTGGAAGGGCTAAAACAGCAGACCACCGTGAACGTAGACTCTCTGGTCACTTTATTAGGTATAGGAGGTATCTAATAAAGTGGCTACTGAGGGTAATCTGTGTGACAGCCTGAGTTCACCGAGCTTGCTCAATAATGCCTATTAAATCTTATCCTCATGTCTACTCCTTCCTGGACCGATGGAATCTGCTACTCTATGCCGCAGTCTCCAAGAAAGCTGCAGGCCCACACGTGTATGGCACTCGTGAAGCCATCACCAGTCGCTACCACTGAACGAGGAATGAAGGGGTCCTCACTACAGAATCTGCGTCGCGAGGAAGAAGGGTATGATTGGTGTGTGAGCCACTGAGCAGGTCTACAGGGAGAGCTGCCACAAGAAAGTAGCATCCATCATCAAAGACTGCCACCATCCTGTCCATGCTCTCTTCTCACTGCTGCCATCAGACAGGAGGTACAGGAACCTTAGGTCCCACACCACCAGGTTCAGGAATGGTTATAACCCTACAACCATCAGACTCGTGGGCCAGCATGGATAACTTGACACTGACCAGATCATTGAACACAACCTCTGGACTCACTTTAAAACTCATGTTCTCAGTGCTACTTATCATTTATTATTTATTTGTATTTGCACAATTTGTCTTGTTTTTTCTCCATAATACCATAAGATATAAGAGCAGAAGCAGGCCATTCAGCCCATCAAGTCTTTTCCGCCATTCAATCATGGGCTGATCCAATTCTTCCAGTCACCCCCACTCCCCTGCCTTCACCCCATACCTTTTGATGCCCTGGCTAATCAAAACCTATCTATCTATCTCTGCCTTAAATACACCCAATGACTTGGCCTCCACAGCCGCTCGTGGCAACAAATTCCACAGATTTACCACCCTCATCTCTGTTCTAAATGAACGTCCTTTAATACTGAAGTCGTGCCCTCTTGTCCTGGACTCCCCTACCAGGGAAAATAACTTTGCCTCTCTGGCTGTTTGCCAGTCTTTATGTGTAGTTTTTCCAGTGACTCTATTGAAAGTCTTTGTTCTACAAGAAAGTGAATCTCAGGGTTACATATGGTGACATATATGTACTTTGTAATATTTTGAACTTCGAAACCGGGGACACGGGAGACCGAAGATGCCGGCATTCAGAGCAACACACAATCTACTGGAAGAAAAGACAAGATGCTGGAGGAACACTTCGAGTTAGGCAGCAACCGTGGAGTGAAAGGGGCCAGTCCACAATCCCGGTTGAGACCCGACATCTAGAATCTAAATGTCGACCATCCGCTTCCCTCCACAGTTGCTGTCGAACCTGCTGAGTTCGTCCAGCACCTTGTGTGTTGCTCCAGATTTCACAGCCTGGAATCCTACATGTGTCCAATGAGCTCAGCGAGTCAAACAGCACTGCTGGCGGGGGAGTTCAAAGTTCAAACTTCAAAGTATACTTATTATCAAATTAATAAACAAATATGTGCATATATGTGTGCACGTTTTCTTGTGGTCATTCACAGTAAATACAAAGAACTACAACAGAATCAATGAAGAACTACACACAAAGGCAAACAACCAAGGTGCAAAAAACAAACTGTGCACAGACAGACAGACGATACAGAGAATACGATTTGTAGAGTCCTTGGAAGTGAGTTCATCAGTTGTGGAAACAGTTCAGTGTGAGTCACGTGGTGCACCCTGGTTCAGAAGCCCGAGTTTGAGGGGGTTAAAACTGTTTCTGAATCTGATGGGTTAAAACCCTGCATCGAGACTGGGTGGAGATGAGAGTGGCCAGGTAGAGAGAAGAGAAGGGGTTCTGCAAAGGAGCTGGAGGTAATAAATATACAGACAACCTGAACTGGATGGATTACACTGGGTTTAAGGTGAGAGGGGAAGGTTTAAGGGAGGTGTGTGGGATAAGTTTATGTTTTATACGGAGGGTGGGAAGTGCCTGGGATGTGCTGGCGTAGTGGTGGAAGTGGATAAGGTAGTAATACCCAAGAGGCTTATAGACAAGCACATGAGGGAGGGATATGGATTGTGTGCAGGCAGAAAGAGATGAATTTATCTTAGAAAAATCTGCTTTATTTATCACACACACCACGAACCATATTATGAAATGTTCAAATTTCAAAGCAAATTTATTATCAAAGTACATATGTATCACCATAGACAACCCCGAGAATACATTTTCTTGTGGCCAATAAGTAATAAGAAATAAATAAGCAATAAAAATATCAAGAACATGAGATGAAGAGTCCTTGAAAGTGAGTCCACAGGTCGTGGGAACTTCTCAGTGATGGGGCAAGTGCAGTTGAGTGAAGTTATCCCCACTGGTTGAGGAGCCTGATGGCTGAGGGGCAACAACTGTTCCTGAACCTGGTCCTGCAGATCCTGGGCCTTCTTCCTGATGGCAGCAGAGGGAAGAGAGCACGTCCTGGGCGGTGGGGGTCTCCGATGAGGGACCCTACTTTCCTGCAATGTTTGGTGTGGATGTGCTCAGCCGCAGGAAGGGCTTTACCCACGGTGGACTGAAAATGCGTTGTTTACGTCAAATCACAATCCCGCTGATCAGCAAGTGTCGACACGCTTCTGGGACCAGTGTAGCCCAGAGCTCACTAACATTAACCGGACAGTTCATCTTCGGAATGTGGGAGGAAACCCCTGCAGTCACGGGAAGGGCGTGCAAACTCCTTACAGACAGCGGCCAGAACCGAATTCCGATCTCACAGCTGATTCTGTAATAGCGCCACACCACCATACCGCCTTGCAATTTGGCTTTGTGTGCGTGCCAAAGGACCTGTTCCATGATGGGCTGTTTATATGTGGGCTTGACCCACGTTTTGCAAGGCACAGTACACTTACCAGTCATGTACCGCCCCAAAAGAGTCCTGGTTGGTGATGTCGTACATTAGCAGGAATCCCATGGCGCCCCTGTAATAGGCCGTGGTGATGGTGCGGTACCGTTCCTGGCCTGCTGTGTCCTGTGAGGAAGATAAGTTCAGGTATTCCATTAGAACCAATCAGAGCCCGAAACAACCAAGAGTCTCCCTTTCCCACTCCCCCAACCCCACCTGCCCCACCCACCCATTCTCACCAACCCTGTTCATTCCTCTGATACAAACTGTTTGGTTGCACAACACTGAGTGAGTGAGTTCAGGGCCAGGGCAACTTCACCCACCCAGTAATCAGCTGGAAAATGAGTCTCGCAGTCAACTAGTCCAGCATGAAGGGCCGGCTCCGAGGATTTCTGACCGGGAGGAGGAATTAAATCAATTGTACAGCAACAATTTACATACGCGTAGCACATCGCTTGTAGGAAAGTGTACATATTTGTGTGTGCAGCCAAACAAACATTCACACGCACAGAACCACACCAGACACACACACTCGGAAACGCGCACACAGAGCCATGCCAGACACTCTCACTCAAATGCGCGCGCACATGCACAGAGTCGTGCCAGACACACGCCGACACACAGGAACACACAGGACCATAGGAGACCCACACATGCAAACTGGCGAGTACAGAGCAATGCCGTGCCAGATGCATGCACGCAAACACACACACACACACACCGCCCCCCCCCCCCACCCCTTGGGGCAGGTATTGCAGTCTGAATGCTGACTTTGTCATGCTTACTGGAGATAAACTAGTCAAATTTCCATTGCAGTCACTCCATTTTATAATTCTTCATGATATCTCAACTTTATTTTATGCTCCGGATGGCAACGGGTTTAACACACACATAGAGATAATCCCACCCCGTGTATGCAGGAAACCTTGCCAGTCCTCAGCTGTTTGGAACTCCGATAATACCTTGCGCTTCCACAGGTCATTGACACTAATTAAGTAAGGTCATATCTACGATTTCACTGGCAGTCACCTCATCCCATACTCTGGAATCTGTGCACTCTTCAGCATCTTAGCGTGAAGATTCATACAGGAAGCGAAACACAAGTACACTTACCACGGAATGCAATAAACCAGATTAAATCATTAGGCTTCAGTCCTCTCCCTTCTGCAATCCATCACGTTGGATAGATTTAATGGTTCTGAGGCAATTAGGAGAAGCTACAATTTGGCTCCACATCCAATGGACCATCGCATTTTCTTTCTGTATCTTGCTCGAGCAGTAACAGTCGCTGATTATAAAACACCCGGAGCAGTAAAATTCACTGATTATAAAGAACTTAGAGCAGTAAAAATCGCTGATTATAAAGGACAGAGCAATAATAGTCATTGTAAAGGAGAGAAGAATAGTCACTGATTATAAATGACAGAGCAGTAATAATCACTGATTATAAAGGACTCAGAGCAGAAATAGTTACTGACTATAAAGGAGGGCAGTAAAAGTCAGTGATTATTAAGGAGAGCAGTAATAGTCACTGATTATAAAGAACAGTAATAGTGATTATTAAGGAGAACAGTAATACTGATTATGAAGGAGAGCAGTAATACTCACTGATTATTAAGGAAGCAGTAATAGTCAGTGATTATAAAGGAGAGCAGTAATAGTCAGTGATTATAAAGGAGAACAGTAATAGTCACTGATTATAAAGGAGTGCAGTAATAGTCAGTGATTATAAAGGAGAACAGTAATAGTTACTGATTATTAAGGAGAGCAGTAATAGTCACTGATTATAAAGGAGAGCGGTAATAGTCACTGATTATAAAGGAGAACAGTAATAGTCAGTGATTATTAAGGAGAGCAATAATAGTCACTGATTATAAAGGAGAACAGTAATAGTCAGTGATTATTAAGGAGAATAGTAATACTGATTATTAAGGAGAGCAGTAATACTGATTATTAAGGAGAGCAGTAATGCTCACTGATTATTAAGGAAGCAGTAATAGTTACTGATTATTAAGGAGAGCAGTAATAGTCAGTGATTATAAAGGAGAACAGTAATAGTCAGTGATTATTAAGGAGAATAGTAATACTGATTATTAAGGAGAGCAGTAATACTGATTATTAAGGAGAGCAGTAATACTCACTGATTATTAAGGAAGCAGTAATAGTTACTGATTATTAAGGAGAGCAGTAATAGTCAGTGATTATAAAGGAGAACAGTAATAGTCAGTGATTATAAAGGAGAACAGTAATAGATATTATTAAGGACTCAGAGCAGATCTTCTTACGTGAGAGGAAACTTTCATGTATCTTCCACATTTATAAAATAAATTAGAGAGAGTGCAGAGACGATTTACTAGGACGTTACCTGGGTTTCAGCACTTAAGTTACAGAGAAAGATTGAACAAGTTAGGTCTCTATTCATTGGAGCGTAGAAGGTTGAGGGGGGATTTGATCGAGGTATTTAAAATTTTGAGAGGGATAGATGGAGTTGACGTGAATAGGCTGTTTCCATTGAGAGTAGGGGAGATTCAAACGAGAGGACATGATTTGAGAGTTAGGGGGCAGAAGTTTAAGGGAAACACGAGGGGGTATTTCTTTACTCAGAGAGTGATAGCTGTGTGGAATGAGCTTCCTGTAGAAGTAGTCAGTTGTGTCATTTAAGGTAAAATTGGACAGGTATATGGACAGGAAAGGAGTGGAGGGTTATGGGCTGAGTGCAGGTAGGTGGGACTAGGTGAGATTAAGAGTTCAGCACGGACTAGGAGGGCCGAGATGGCCTGTTTCCGTGCTGTGATTGTTATATGGTAATTTCCACATCTGGGAGCTGTATCCCTTATTCCAAGAGGAATATATGCCCAAACTGTTTAGTTTTCTAGGTGGGAAAACCCTCTCAATCCCAGAATTATCTTGGAGAAGTACCACAGCACTGCCTAGAATGTTATCATGATTTTTTTAGGTGAGGCAGCTTAAGTATATACAATACTCCAGGTGTATTCTCAGAATAACCCCATCCAATTCCAACAAAATCTCCCTGCTTTTATGCTCCAACAGTCTGCAATAAAGTTAAAAATGTAACTTCCCTTCTTCGGTTCTTGTTGGACCTGCCAGCCAACATTTTGGGATTCATGCACTAGAACATTGAAATCCCTTTTGCGATAGATGTCTCTCTCCCCCGATCTCCCTCCATTGAGACAATAATCCACCTTTTTGATTTCTCTTATTGAAGTGGATGATCTCACAAGACTCTATTTGCCAGACTTCAGACAGTTAATCTATAAACTATCGCAGAATCATAATATCCTTATCACGACACGCCTTTCCACTTAACATGGTATCATTGACCAATTTGGAAACCTGCATTCTGTTTGTTCCTCCAGGTCACTAGGGTAAATGATGAACCATGTGGGCCCAGAACTAATCCCCGTGGCACTCCATTAGTTACCTTCTCCAAGCATGAAAAAGACCCTTTTATTCCTATTTTCTCTGCAGCCGCTAGTTGTTTTTACCCTATTCTAACATATTTCCACTGATACAAAAGCCTTGTGATTTATGTACCAGCCTCTCATGAGGGACCTGTTCAAACACATTTTGGAAATCTAAATACACTACATCTGCAGACTCCCCTCTATCAACATTCATTGTTGTACTCTCAAGGAATTTCTAAATATATCTTCAGTTTCTCCTCTATTAACACTCTTTGTTTCATCCTCAAAGTATTTCTAATTATACAACATCTGCAGGATCCCCTCTGTCAAAGCTCCCCGTTATTACCTTAAAGAGTTTCTCAATTCACCACTGCAGGATCCCCTCTGTCAATACTCCCTGTTATTACCTCAAAGAATTTCTCAATTCACCACTGCAGGATCCCCTCTGTCAATACTCCCTGTTATTACCTCAAAGAATTTCTCAATTCACCACTGCAGGATCCCCTCTGTCAATACTCCCTGTTATTACCTCAAAGAATTTCTCAATTCACCACTGCAGGATCCCCTCTGTCAATACTCCCTGTTATTACCTCAAAGAATTTCTCAATTCACCACTGCAGGATCCCCTCTGTCAATACTCCCAATTCATTCTCAAATTTGAGAAAATTTAATGATTTACCTTTCACAAATCATGCTGATTAGTTTTGATTACTCTCTGCTTTCCAAAATGGTTAGCGATTCCCTCCTTGATTATTGACTCAAGAGCTTGCCAGTAATAGCTGTTAAACGAACTGGCCCGTGGTTCCCCACCTTCGGTCTTCCTCTCTTTTCGAAATTTGGTTGTTTTCCAGTCTTACACCCTGCAGGAATTTAATGAGTTTTTTTCACACAGAGAGTGGAGGGTGTGTGAAATGCACTGCCAGCAAAAGTGGTTGAGTTGGATATAATAGGGTTTTTTAAGACAGGAAACACGAGGAAATCTGCAGATGCTGGAAATTCAAGCAATGTTTTAAGAGATTCTTCGATAGGTACATGGAACTTAGATAACTAGAGGGCTATGCAGTAAGAAAATTCTAGGCAGTTTTTAAAGTAGGTTACATAGTCAGCACAACATTGTGGGCTGAAGGGCCTGTAATGTGCTGTAGATTTCAATGTCTATATGTTTCTATGAAAATTTTCAACTTCCACTTAACTTCTGTTAAAACCTCATCGTGCAGTTCATTTGGAACCAGTGACTTGTTCACCTTAAGCCCCCTGGTTCCTCCAGCACTGCCATATCCTGACACCTGGGACTTCTGTATTCTTCGTGAAGACCTCTCCAATATCAGAATGGTCTTCACGGCTTCCACATTCAGGCTTTGCCTTAGACACTACCTGCAAATCCTTCCTTCCTTACTTCCACTCACCACTCCAGCTACCCAACACACTCACACTCACCAGAACCTGCTAAACCCGTCACTGTATTATCTGGAAGGTCAAGGGTAGAAGCAGCAGGAGGGAAAATCTGCTCAAGTCCAACATTATCACAACTTTGACTCACAACAAGTCCACTCCTTCATTATTAGGGAATGTAGTAGTGTAGGCCTCTGTTAGTCTCGATAGACCATGGACTTGTGCCTTAGAAAGTTTCCAGGGCGCAAGCCTGGGCAGGGTTTTCTTTATGCAAGACTGGCAGTTGCCCAAGCTGCAAGTCTCCCCCCTCCACACCACTGATGTTGTCCCATACAGCTCAGCACCAATGTCGTCGCAGAGCAATTTGTGGTTGAATGCCTCGTTCAAGGACACACATGCAGCCTCAGCCAAGGCTCGAACTAGCAACCTTCAGATCACTAGATGGATGCCTTAACCACTTGGCCACGCATCAACACTATTAGGGCATACAGTATCAGGGAACTCACTACCCAACAGCACAATGAAATTATTACAGAAGTTACGGGGTGTCAGCTCACTCCCGCCTTCAGGCACAATAGTTATGAGAGGAAACCAGGACACCTTGAGGAATCTCACACAGTAGCAGGGAGAGATGAAGACAACATCTGAACCCAGGACCAAACCTGGATCTCCAGCAACTAGCTGTGCCACTGTCCTGTTCCTGTGTATCACATAAGGTAAGCTGAAGATCCCATAGATGCTGGAAAATTCAGTAAACCCATCTGCGAGGACATCAATAGTACAGACTTAATCACTGGAATTGCAAATGATTCACAATCAAAATTTTCACCATTTCCTTGGGTTCACAAATCGGTGAGATCAGAGTTCAGGGCCCAGTGTTCAAGGTCCTGCCAGTGGCGATTCCAGATTTTGAGGTCTGGTGTCCAGTGGTTGGCGTGTCCTGGGATGGATGCCGAAGATCGAGGCCCAAGGATGAACTGGAGGTCCAAAGGGCGAGGCCCGTTCGCCAGGGCTGAGTCTGCGAATATCTGAGAGTCTGCTGCAGAGGTCAAGGTCTGTTGTCTGCTGATGGCCGGGGTTGGAGGACTGCGTCTGTGCCTGGGCGGGAGGGAGGAACGGGGCTTGTTTATGGTGTTGTTGCTTGTTGCTTGCTGTTGTGTTCTGTGTTGCTCTGCTGAGTGTGCTATGTTGGTGCTGGAATGCGCAGCAACTCTTGCGGACTGCCCCCGGAACACCTTTGGGTGTGTTGGTTGTTAACACAAATGACACATTTCACTCTATGTTTCGATGTACATGAGATAAAGAAATCTGAATCTTGAATCTACAATTTCACGCTCCGTAGACGGCGACTATCCAGCAAAGGGCTTCAAGTGGTAAAATGACCTGCCAAATTTGGTTAAAGTCTTGAATAAAACATACAGTTCCCTGGTTAAACTGTCCAGCATGATGTAAAAAATGGATAGAACAGCATAAAGTGCTGGAAACATTCAGCAGGCTCATGGAAAGGGAGACTAGTTAATGAATGGAGAGTTCTGACCCTTCATCAACTTTGGAGAACTAGTTCTGTTTCTCTCTTCACAGATATTGACCTGCTAAGTGTTTCCAGCTTTTTCTGTTTTTTTTAAATCTTAGCATTTGCGTTTTTAGTTATTTTTAGCCCTATTCCAGGTGTATTTGCTTTTCCAGAAGCATCCTGGAAAGGCTACAACACCCAGCTATGGAAGCAAGTCCCTCACACTGAACGGTGGTAGCAGCCTTCACTGCTCTGCAGCCGAGCTGTGCCTGATATCCTAGCAACAATCTCTGGACTAGGTGCAGAAAATAGCACATCGGCGTCAGGTCCACTGAAAAATGTTCAGTTGCTATAGGATTTATCGAGGTGGATTGACGCAGAAATGTCCACTCTGTGCGCAGTCAACTGAATCAGCCTTCCTGTTGGAAACACCATGTGCTTTAGAACAGAATTTATAAAAGGAAACTGAATCACCAGGACTGTAAGCACTGGGAAGGGGGGGTGGGGAACGTAGTCATTCTTGAGCACCTTTATACGACATCTTGCACTTACTAAATCCTTGCATGTCAATGCTACGTATTCAGATGAAAGTTCAGAGCGAAGTGTTAACTCTTTCTCCACAGTCACTACCTGACCATTTGAGTGTTTCCAGCTTAAGCTATTATTACAAGCACAAGGGATTCTGCAGGTGCTCAAAATCCAGAGTAACACACACGAAATGCTGGAGGAACTCAGCAGGTCAGGCAGCATCTATGGAGGAGAATAAACAGCAACATTGCAGTCCTGAGGATGGGTCTCAGCTCAAATCAGCAAATGCTTATTCCACTCGGTAGATCTGCTGAGTTCCTCCAGCATTTGTGTGTTATTTTAGATTCCCAAATTGTTCTCACAAGACATAAACCTGTTATGATTACTATGCAGTATAAACCCTCAAAAAATCATAGCTGTCCCTTTACTTCATTAATTACAAGGAGTACCGCCACAAGAACGCAGTTCCATCATCAAGGACCGTCACCACCCAGGCCTTGTTCTCTCCTTTCCACTGCCATCAGGAAGGAGGTCCAGATCCTTAGATCCCAAATCAAAAAGTTCAGGAATAGTTGTTACCCTTCAACCATCAGGCTCCTGAACCAGAGTGGCTAACTTCACTCCCCTCGATTCCGCAACCTATGAACACACCTTTAAGGGCTTTACAGCGCATGTTCTCAGTATCGTTATGTTATTACTGTCAGTTTTTTTATCTTTGCGCATTTTGTCTTCTCATATACACTGGTTGTTTGTCAATATTTGTATTATAGTTTCTCACTGATTCCATTGTATTTCTTTGTTCTGCCGTGCATGCCTGCAAGAAAATGACTGCGTACACTTTAAAGGGATTTACTTTGGACTTTGGAGAGCAGGGATATCCCCAACGTTTTGTGCAACCTCAGGACGAAAAAGCTTTCAGAGCAAAAACTGTTTTTGAAATGTGGCATTAAAATGCAATAGCCAAAATGCATAGAGCAAGGTCCAATAAACTAGATTCAACAACTAATTTCACGTCATATGTCAGTGCTAATAAACCTGATTCTGATTACTACGCAGTATAAACCCTCAAAAGTACTTAGCTGTCCCTTTACTTTATTAATTATCACTGTATTGCAGATGTTTGCTCAGAGGTAGTACAGACATTTCTTATCAATACTGATAAAGCATAACAATGCTCCAGTAAAAGAAAGTCATGCTTTTATATACCATTTCTTAAAGCCTCACAACGCACCAAAGTCAATTAAAGTACTCTTTTGAGGCATAGTCAGAAAGATAGATGAATATTCACTCTCAGCAATTTGACAATAATCAATAAGAGTGTGAATCAGTGTTAATGGAATAATGTTGGCTAGGATAGCGGAAATAAACCACGTCAGCAGTTGCTAATGGTGGTGTTATCTTATTAAGGACCGGTTGCAGTTCCTCATTCTTCAATGTGAGCAGAATACAGCACAGATCAGAATGAGAATCAGATTTAACGTCACTGCCATCTGTTGTGAAATTTGTTTACTTTGTTGCAGCAGTGCAATGCCATACATAATAATGGAGAAAACAAAACTGAATTACAGTAAGTATATCGAACAATTAAATAAATAGTGCAAAAAAAAGAAATAATAAAAAAGGTAGTGAGATTGTGTTCATGGGTTCAATGTCCATTCAGAAAATGGATGGCAAAGGGAAGAAGCTGTTCCTGAATCATTGAGCATATGCCTTAACACTCTGTACCTCCTTCCTGACGGTAGAAGAGGGCATGTCCTGGGTGATGGGGGTCCTTCAGTGATTTATGCCACCTTTTTGAGGCACAGCTCCTTGAAGGTGTCCTGGATACTACCGAGGCCCCAGGACATCTTCAACGATTACAGTACAGTACAGGTGGACAGGAGGTGGACAGAAGTGAAAATACTCTACTCCCCCTCACACTTGGGACGGTCACTCAGGGTAGTGGCCCCAGCCAAAACACTTCCATAGAATCCATAATACCCCCAAGGCTGAAGTTAAGTAGCACATATGTTTTGGTTTATATAAAGATAAGTGAAATTAAAATTTGCTTTCTTCTGCACATTTTATCCCCGAGATATCACAGAGAGCTTAGTGGCCACTTAAGTGTTCCAATGTACAGTCACTTTTGCCTTGCCTACGTTTACAAATGGGCTAAATTCAGATAAGTGAACTTATTTATGAGATTGCTGAGACAATGCGGGAGAATATTAATACAATCACAGCAAGATAAAACGTCTTACTGGAAACTATTATCAAATCCTAGTTAGTGAAACTCGCAGTAAAGGGGGCACCTAGTTCGGAATCTTCTGGTTTGCCTACAGCAGAAAGGGAAGGCTTAGGAGAAGTGCAGATACTGGAATTCGGAAAGAGGCAATAACAAAGTGATGGAAGTACTTGGCAGGTCAGGCAGCACAGGCGAGAAGAAAGATAGACTTAATGTTTCGAATCAGAGACGTAGTGTTTGATCAGAACCGGGAAAGAGAGAAGTTTTCAGTTGCAATGAGAAGACAGGAAGGATGGATATGGCCAAGGGGACTGTCTGTGATAGATCAGGGCCAGGGTTGCGGAGAGGACAAGCTGCTAATGTGGCATGAAAAGAAAAATTGCTGGCAAGAACAGGCCAGGCAGAATCTGTGGAAATGAGGCAAAAGGGGCAGAGAGGGCAGAAGGAGGCATTGAACAAACTTACTTTTTTTTTTCTCTCTGGAGTGTCAGAGCGGAGAGGAGCCCTGATAGAAGTTTATAAAATTATGAGAGGCACAGATAGGTTAGACAGAATATTCCCCACCCCCACAGTAGAAATGTCAATACTAGATAACATACATTTACTGTGAAAGGGGGCAAGTTTGATGTGAGGTAAGATTATTTTTTCTCTACAAACACAGTGAGTAGTAGGTATCTGGAAAGGGCTACTAGGAGTGGTAGTGGAAGACTGGTGGTACATTTAAGAGATTTTCCGATAGATACCTGAATATGTTAGAATGGCAGGATATTTTACATGTGCAAGCCAAATAAGACAGTTTAATCTGGAATCACGTTCACTGCAGAGAGAAGGGCATGTTCCTGTGTTGTACTGTTCTATGCTCTATGTTCATTAGTCTTGGTTTTTATTTCAGATTTCTAGCAGCTGCAGGTTTTTATTTCAGATTTCCAGCCCCTGTAGATTTTCATTTCAGATCTCCAGTGCCTGCAGGTTTTTAATTCAGATTTCTAGCAGCTGCAGGCTTTTAATTTCATTCATTGTTAGTGGGAGAGTTGGACATTGACAAATAATGTGATGTATTGCAAACAGCAGGTCAGTGTGTGCTAATGGAGAGGGTACACATACCCTGAGCTACTATCACAGGTATATGTTTTACAGTTGTTATGATCCCAGCCCCCTCCTTTGTGAGAATCGCAAGAGCACCCTTTGTGGGGGTGGGGGGGTCAGTAGACCCAGGAAGTGAGAGAGAGAGAAACGTGAAAAATTGCACGTCCCACCAGGGATACAGAATAAGATGCCAGCAACTATTGTCTCATGGAGACCACGTGAAAGCCCTCGGGCAAGGTGGGCTGGTTGATAGAGAGATTGCATCATCCCAACCTGATTGACACCTGCGACCCCGTGAGGAAGTATAAAGGAGAGTCTCGGGGGGACAGCCCCTCAGACGCACCCAGAAGACACGAGAGTGATCCCGCAGCAGCGGGATGCCATTCTGAAGGAAGCCACATGCATTAGATTCCGGGATTGGAATTTGTGGCTGGGATCACAGGAAACCGCTTTTAACTAACATCGGGGAGAGGGAACCAACACTCCCCCGATTTCACGGAAGATTCATCCAGACTCGGCAAGTTCTTTCTCTTCTCCCCCCAATCTCTCTCTCTCGGTCGCCCCACGCAAAATGCAGCGATTTTCAAAGGGCTGAGGCCCGCAGACTTTCAGAGTGACTTTTATATTTCCAACGGACAATCTATTAACCCCTAGACAACCGTAGAGCTCACTTCTTAATGATGATTATTACTATACCCGCGCTTTAGATTGAGTGTTGACGATGTGCACTATCTGAATGTATGTATTAACCCTACTTTTGTGTCCCTTTATGAATAAAACGTTTGAAAATAGTGACTTCAGACTTCAACGGACCTCTCTATCTTTGCTGGTATGTTCTCCAGTTACGGGATTCATAACAGTTGGGGTTCTCGTCTCGGGATTTGACACCAAATTGGGAGGCCAGTGAATCGGGCTTGTAAATCAAAAACTTGAATCTGGTTATGCGGGTAGCCAGACGGGAAACCAGCAACGATGGACATGGGGGAATTTATGGAAAATCCGACGGTGGGGGCGCTAGAGGCGGCCACCAAATCAGACTTGTTAAATTTGGCGAAGGGGGTTGAACCTCGCAGAAGTGAGGTCGTCCATGAAAAAGCGGGAGGTACGAAGGGCCATAACCCAGTATTACATTGGGAAGAAGGTGTTTGAAGCTGAGGTATTGGGAGATATCCCTGCAGAGGTACCATCAAATGGGACGGTTCAGTTAGAGGTGGAGAAATTGAAGTTGGAACATGAAATTAAGTTAAAAGAGCTGGAAGTGGGAGTGAGTGAGTGAGAGTGAGTGAGAGTGAGTGAGAGTGAGTGAGAGTGAGTGAGAGTGAGTGAGAGAGTGAGTGAGTGAGTGAGTGAGTGAGTGAGTGAGTGAGTGAGTGAGTGAGTGAGTGAGTGAGTGAGTGAGTGAGTGAGTGAGTGAGTGAGTGAGTGAGTGAGTGAGTGAGTGAGTGAGTGAGTGAGTGAGTGAGTGAGTGAGTGAGTGAGTGAGTGAGTGAGAGAGAGAGAGAGAGAGAGAGAGAGAGAGAGAGAGAGAGAGAGAATATTAATGAAATTAACCTAAAGAAGCTAGAAGCAGAAGGGAAAGAGAGAGAATGGGCCGAGAAAGAGAAACAGAGGCAACATGACCGGGAAATTGAGAAGATGAAGAACGAACGAAGAGATCAAGGGTTGGACCAAGCGGAGCGGTTTAATGTTAGTAGGGAGTTGAGATTGGTACCCCCGTTCGAGGAGACAGATGTCGATAGTTATTTCTTGCTTTTTGAAAAGGTGGCAGTAAATCAGAAGTGGCCAAAAGAGCAGTGGGTGGCGTTGTTACAAAGTGTGTTAAAGGGGAAGGCCCAATGAGTATATGCGGCCTTGTCCCTGGAGGAGGGAGTAGCAGAGAATTATGATGAGGTAAAAAAAGTAATTCTCCAGACTTACGAATTGGTACCCGAGGCGTATAGACAAAAGTTTAGAAATTTAAGGAAAGGGTGGAATCAAACGTATACCGAGCTAGCCCATGAGAAGGGGGTGCTCTTGGACCGTTGGTGCACCGCGGAAAGAGTGGGCGAGGATTATGGGCATCTCAGGGAGTTATTTTTGATTGAGGAATTTAAAAGTTGTGTTCCGGAGGAGATCCGGGTGTAGTTGAATGAGAAGCCGGATAAGTCCATTTCAGAATTTGCCAGGTTGGCGGACGAATATGCCCTAACCCACAAGACAATGACTCCCTCGAATAAAGGTCCCCAGAGAGACCGTGGGAACGATCGAGAAAGTCCAACGAGTGAGGCAGAGGTTCCACCGGGAGCTAGCGGTAAGGTTGAGGGGGAAAGGCAAGACGGCCAGAGGGCTCCAGGTTTGACCTGTTTTAATTGTGGAAAGGAGGGGCACATTGCATCTCGATGCTTTGCTCCGAGAAAGGAGATAGGAAGAGGGAAAGCCGCAATCCCTATCGGGTGTGCCGTGGTAATCAGCAAATCGACCAGAGAGCCGAGGGTAGACGAAGTACGAGAGGGCTCTGGGAGTTGTCTGTCACATGGAACCGTGTCTGTGACGGAGGGAGACAAACCAGTTTCCGTACGAATCTGGAGGGATACGGGCTCTGAATTATCCCTGGTTAGCCGTAAGGTACTAGAATTTGGTCGGGAAACGGGCATGGTAAAGGTGGAAGGAATAAATAAACGGATAGAAATGGTGCCCTTATATAAGGTCATTCTGGATTGTGAGCTGGTGAATGGATCAGTTGAAATAGGGGTGCCCTCAGAATTCCCGGGAGCTGACGTGGACATCCTGCTGGGGAACGACTTAGCAGAGGGTAAGGTTTGGTCAGCCATGCTGCCGACCTGGCGACCGGCGAGTATGGTGGCCCCGTCCCTAGTGCCCAAGGACCATCTCGCCGGCGCGGTCACTCGCAGCATGTCGAGAGAGACAGCTGTGAACGAGAGCAGTTTAAATCTGGCCAGTTTTGATTTGGCCGAGACGTCTTCGATGACCCTGTGCCATGAGGGTTTAGAGGGTGGTAAGACGAAGAGTAGTAAAGTGAAAGGGGGTAAGGGAGAGGAGATAGATCTGCCTTTAGTGAAGAGAAAGGTCCTAAAGGTAGGAAATAAAGATGAGAAACAGATAAAGCTGTTAAAAGGTCCAGAGTTGGACATGGAAGATCTGTCTGGTTTGGCAGAGTTGTTTGAAGAACTTGAGAGTTCTAAAGGTGTTCCCGATAATGAGAGGAGGGCAGTCCTAGATGGAAAGGATACCCTTGCCTCGAAGGAGTCTGCTGAAAAGGCCGAGGAGGTTGTTTCAGCTCGCAGGGTTGCGCCTTCCCCGGGTGGGAGCTGCCCAGAGAGTAACTGGGAGGATCGGGGGAAGTTAGAATGTGGAAAAGGTACGGGTGTTGAAAGCCTGGAAGAGGCCAATGTCCCGTTTGAGTGTGTCCAAGATGGGGATGCACGAGGTGCTGAACCTGGTAACGGAGCTCAGAAGAAGTCTGAAGTATCTGATTCAGTGGAACAGGACAGTGGCCGTCCTTGTGGGTCAGATGGACTCGGTTTTTTGAAGAAAATTTTTCTTCAATTTTTTGAAGAAGTTATGAGGAATGTTGACGAGGGTAAGGCAGTGGATGTAGTCTATATGGACTTCAGCAAAGCCTTTGACAAAGTTCCACATGGAAGGTTAGTTAAGAAGGTTCAGTCGTTAGGTATTAATGCTGGAGTAATAAAATGGATTCAACAGTGGCTAGATGGGAGATGCCAGAGAGTAGTGGTGGATAATTGTTTATCGGGATGGAGGCCGGTGACTAGCGGGGTGCCTCAGGGATCTGTTTTGGGCCCAATGTTGTTTGTAATATACATAAATGATCTGGATGATGGGGTGGTAAATTGGATTAGTAAGTATGCCGATGATACTAAGGTAGGAGGTGTTGTGGATAATGAGGTGGATTTTCAAAGCTTGCAGGGAGATTTATGCCGGTTAGAAGAATGGGCTGAACGTTGGCAGATGGAGTTTAATGCTGAGAAGTGTGAGGTTCTACATTTTGGCAGGAATAATCCAAATAGAACATACAGAGTAAATGGTAGGGCATTGAGGAATGCAGAGGAACAGAGAGATCTAAGAATAACTGTGCATAGTTCCCTGAAAGTGGAGTCTCATGTAGATAGGGTGGTGAAGAGGGCTTTTGGAACGCTGGCCTTTATAAATCAAAGCATTGAGTACAGAAGTTGGGATGTAATGCTAAAGTTGTACAAGGCATTGGTAAGGCCAAATTTGGAATATTGTGTGCAGTTCTGGTCACCGAATTATAGGAAAGATATCAATAAATTAGAGAGAGTGCAGAGACGATTTGCTAGGATGTTACCTGGGTTTCAGCAATTAAGTTACAGAGAAAGGTTGAACAAGTTAGGTCTCTATTCATTGGAGCGTAGAAGGTTGAGGGGGGATTTGATCGAGGTATTTAAAATTTTGAGAGGGATAGATAGAGTTGACGTGAATAGGCTGTTTCCATTGAGAGTAGGGGAGATTCAAACGAGAGGACATGATTTGAGAGTTAGGGGGCAGAAGTTTAAGGGAAACACGAGGGGGTATTTCTTTACTCAGAGTGATAGCTGTGTGGAATGAGCTTCCTGTAGAAGTAGTAGAGGCCAGTTCAGTTGTGTCATTTAAGGTAAAATTGGATAGGTATATGGACAGGAAAGGAGTGGAGGGTTATGGGCTGAGTGCGGGTAGGTGGGACTAGGTGAGATTAAGGGTTCGGCACGGACTAGGAGGGCCAAGATGGCCTGTTTCCGTGCTGTGATTGTTATATGGTTATATGGTTCAGTGGGAAAAGGGTTAACCTTGGTAACCGGGGAAAGTGTGAGTTCCCCGGAGTCTGTACTCGAAGGAGTGTTCAAAGTTAATGCAGAATTTAAGAATGGGGGGGTGTGGAGTGTTGGCGAAGGAAACGAAAAGCCTGTAGTTTCCAGATCGAAGGAAGAAATCTTAAACCTGGCAGATTGCTCACAGAGTGAGCCGGGGGATAGCGGGGCCCCCCACTCTATTGTTATGCCAGGATGGGGCGTGAAAAGGCTGCCTTCGACATGCTACTTGAGCAAAGAGTTCGAATCAAACACCAATAGCCTGAAGGGGACTGATAAAAGGGCCAGCCACCTGGGTAAAATCAAAGAATTGGGTGAAAAGGGTCTAAGTCTGAGGCATGGTGTTGCTAAAATAACCCCGATGAGCGGGGCGGGCGGGAGATCACCACGCAAAACTACTCAAGTTCCCCACGGGGGGGCTTGCCGGAAAAGAGGCGACGGCTAATGGAGATGCCATTGTTAGACAGCCAGGCAGGTTGAACGGGTTTGCGCCAAAGCCTGTGAATAATAAAGACAGCCCTTTGGAGACCTGCCGGTTAAGTTAAACGACTGAAACTATTAGTACTCGCGTAAACTTTTGTAAACGCACCTAAGCTAAGGTCACACCTCCTTAGTTTTTTTGCTTAGAAAAAAAAATTAAATAGGTGGTTATTGAATTGAAATCTGATGTACGGTTCGCAATGTTAAGATATGAAAGAAAGGGACACTGTAATCGTTAACTATTTAGATACTGACTTGAATGTATAACGGTAGTATTTTGTGAAAAGACAAACTTGTGTATTGTGTTAGATCCAAAACTCCTGCAAGACGGTGGACCACTCCGTTTTAACCGCTGGTAAAACGTCTTTTTAAGAGGGGAGGTGTTATGATCCCAGCCCCCTCCTTTGTGAGAATCGCAAGAGCACCCGTTGAGGGGGTGGGGGGGGGGGGGGTCAGTAGACCCAGGAAGTGAGAGAGAGAGAAACGTGAAAAATTGCACGTCCCACCAGGGATACAGAGTAAGATGCCAGCAACTATTGTCTCATGGAGACCACGTGAAAGCCCTCGGGCAAGGTGGGCTGGTTGATAGAGAGATTGCATCATCCCAACCTGATTGACACCTGCGACCCCGTGAGGAAGTATAAAGGAGAGTCTCGGGGGGACAGCCCCTCAGACGCACCCAGAAGACCCGAGAGAGTGATCCCGCAGCAGCGGGATGCCATTCTGAAGGAAGCCACGTGCGTTAGATTCCGGGATTGGAATTTGTGGCTGCAATCACAGGAAACCGCTTTTAACTAACATCGGGGAGAGGGAACCAACACTCCCCCGATTTCACGGAAGATTCATCCAGACTCGGCAAGTTCTTTCTCTTCTCCCCCCAGTCTCTCTCTCTCGGTCGCCCCACGCAAAACGCAGCGATTTTCAAAGGGCTGAGGCCCGCAGACTTTCAGAGTGACTTTTATATTTCCAACGGACAATCTATTAACCCCTAGACAACCGTAGAGCTCACTTCTTAATGATGATGATTACTATACCCGCGCTTTAGATTGAATGTTGACAATGTGCACTATCTGAATGTATGTATTAACCCTACTTTTGTGTCCCTTTACGAATAAAACGTTTGAAAATAGTGACATCAGACTTCAACGGACCTCTCTATCTTTGCTGGTATGTTCTCCAGTTACGGGATTCGTAACACAGTAAACAATGTCCGGTTCACCTATAGACAACAGAAATTATTGGAAGTTATAGTATTAAGTCCTGAAGACTGATGATGAGCTTGTTATACACTCAGTGATCACTTTATTAGGTACACCTTAGACCTGCTCATTAATGTAAATATCTAAACAGCCAATCATGTGATAGCAAAGAAAATGCATAAAAGCATGCACATATGGTCTAGAGGCTCAGTTATTATTGAGACCAAACATCAGAATGGGGAAGAAATGCGATCTAAGTCACTTTGACCGTAGAATGATTGTTGGTGCCAGACGGGGTGGTTTGAGTATCTCAGAAACTGCTGATCCCCTGGGATTTTCACACACAACAGTCCCTAGAACTTACAGAGAATGGTGCAGGAAACAGAAAATCTCCAGTGAGTGGCAGCTCTGTGAGTGAAAACACCTTGTAAATGAGAGAGGTCAGAGGAGAGTGGCCAGACTGGCTCAAGCTGACAGGAAGGCAACAGTAACTCAAATAACCAGGTGTGCAGAACAGCATCTCTGAACACACAACACATTGAACCTTGAAGTGGATGGACTACACCAGCAAAAGACCATGAATGTAGACAGTGGCCACTTTATTAGGTACAGGAGGACCCGAATGAAGTGGTCACTGAGTGTATTAGTGCAAGGGATAACATGCAGGTGGAGTGTGAGTGACAATGGGATGGAGGATATGTTTAAAGCTCTACATCCACCATTTAACCAGTATCACCCTCTTCCTCTGGTGCAAACCCCACAAAAGTCTTAACCAAATCTCAGAGTTAGTGATTTGCAATCCAATCATTCCCCGAGTATTCCCTCCTTCAATGGAAATGCTTGTTGTACAAACGCACAGCACAGCAGCAGCTGCGTACAAGTTACACAGGAAGTGAGGTCGTCAGTCATCCTGTCTTCTTGGCAAAGTCCAGTTTAATTTCACTGACACGCCTTCAGTGTTCACTTTAATAGGTAGAACCACCCTGACCCCTCTCATTAACATGGCATTTTCACCCCACAGAACCGCTGCTCTATGGATTGTTTTTTTTTTGCTTCTCCCACTATTCTCTGTAAACTCCAGAGATTATTGCACGTAAAAATCCCAGGGTTTACTCAATCCACCCTCTCTGGCACTAACAATCATTCCACAGTCAAAGTCACATTTCTTCCCCATTCTGATGTTTGGTCTGAACAACAACTGAACCTCTTGGCCATGTCTGCATGCTTTTCTGCATTAAGTTCCTGCCACATGATTGGCTGATTAGATATTTACATTAACACGCAGGGGTACCTAATAAAGCAGCCACGGAGTGTACATTGGGAAATTCGTTGTTTTTGCGGCAGCTGTACAATGTAATACATAAAGAAAACTAAAACTAAGAAATACATAAAATATTAAATTAAGTAAGTACCAGGTTGACCTTCACTAATCCAGGATCATTGGGACCTGCGGAGTGCCGGATTAGTGAAAACGCCGGATTACAGAAGGATCACATTAAGCAATAGCTAACTGCCTCATCATACCTTTAAAATACCATGTAAATCAGTACGTTAGATAATAATGAAACAGAAATATTAAATGTGTAGCAAGTGAAATTTTAATAAAGTAACATACTGTACAGGCACATACAGGAATGAAGTTATACAGAACAGTTGAGCACTTCCGCTTCTAAAGTGAGACGTTTAATATACCTTCAGGCAAAGTTACATGTCTGCAAGTGTGGGGTTGTCAGGATCATCAACATCTTCATCTTGAAAAATGAGTGAAGCTTCAGGAACCGGTGCTGAAACTGGCACAACGGTTTCTCCAAAAACTGTTGATGTTGCTGGCAGCACATCTGGGTGAGCAGAAGCAGAAGTCGGAGAAAGGAGGTCTTCTATATATCACATTTCACGTGACCACCAAGCGGCTGAGGATTCGGTGCTGGGCTCTTCCTTCTTCACTCGCGGTTACTGAGGGAATCTTCATTAGTTTCTTTTCCTCCACTTAGCAATATGCTTAAATTCAGCAGGTCGCCACATCTGATCTGAGGTCGTAGGCAGAAGAGAATGGAGCGCCGGCCGGGCAACGCCAGAGGGCAGCTCACGACTGCCTGCTGGAGGGCAAAAAGGCAGACCGACCCAGCGCATGCCAGCTCCCCTGCTGCTGGCGGGTGAGACGGGTTGATGCCGGGCGGCCGTGTTTCATGCAAATGATATTAATAAATGCAGGAAAACAAGCTGGAATCACCTGTCTGTGCTTACACGAGCACGCCAACACCTGAACTGATCTAGCGCAACCAAAACAATGTGCAGCAGATTGGTACGGTGGCACGGGGAATTTGAAATGACAGTTGCACGGAAAATTTGAAATCAGTGCCGAATTATCGAAGGAACTGGATTACGGGTGGTCGGATTAGTGAAGGTCGACCGTAGTGCAAAAAGTGAGCAAAAATAATGAGGTAATCTTCATGGGTTGGTTCAGAAAAATGATGGCGGATGTGAAGGTGCTGTCCCAAAACACCGAGTGTGGTTTGCAGGCTCCTGTACCTCAACCCTGGCGGTAGTTATGAGAAGAGGACATCATGATAGGAGTCCTTAATGATAGACACTACCATGAGTCCTGCCAGCCTATGCTAAGGCATACAAGTCATGTGAAAAGAAAATCAGAAAACTATAGGTACTGGAAATCTGAAATAAAAACTGAAAATACAGGAATAGTTCTAATGAAGGATCTTGGAACTGAAAAGTTAAACTTCTTCTCTTCCCTCAGAGTGTTTCTGCATCTTCTGTCCTTGTCATGACAAAAAACTGTACTTATTCCAGGAGAACTGACGGATAAGTGTTCCAAGGAAGAGCGCAAGATCCCACTCTGCTACCTTTACCTTCTTCCTGCTTCGTAAAGGCCGACGGTCTGCTCTGAGGCAAAACAGAGTGCTTCAGACTGCTGAAACAAGGCAAATCCCAAACCGAACCTTGCCTAGCAACCAAACCGGTTTATCTCCATTCAGAGCTGATGCATACCTGTTTTGGGCAAAACCTTCCCCCTCATCGGTGTGTGAGCGTATGTGTGTGTGTCAGCATTCTTAAAGAGGTGATCACTTACATTCCTGGGGGAGAAATCACAACTGCTGACAGCTTCCACCATTGCAATATAGTCACATTAACCCAGCACATGGTCAGTCTCTTACTCAAATACTTAAATACATTAATTTTGTAAGAATAAAGTGAATTAAATTAATGCAAGATCAATCTAAATGGTCAGCAGAGATATGGAAAGGGCCTTTTTCCATACAGTATGATTTCATACCCAATATTTGTTCAGGGGTTGTGGGAATCTCTGGCAAGGGTGGTATTTCATCAGAAAAAAAGCTGAGAAATCGGAAATCAAAGTAGGAATTTCCGGTTCCAGTTCAAAATGATGCTACCAAAGACATGTGACAGCTTACTGGTAGTTCAAAAGCAAAGGAATTCAATTAAGAACATTATTAATGACACTTTTTTAACAAGTAAATTATGGTAAACTATCACTACAAACAATGAAGATGCGAGCGAACACAAAGCAAATTCACAAGATGAGCCCTGCTGGAGCACTGCAAAATCGACCCACTTGAAGTTGGAGCCATCCTGGTTGGAGTGGACAACTCAGAGGGGAGAAGATGGGACAGAGGCATTCTGATGCCCGTTCAGCTGGCCCAGGTGTGAGGGTGGATCGTTCTAAGTGCCAAGCTGACTTGGAGAAGTCAGGAACAGCTCCTTCGACAGCAAAATCTAGTTCCAAAGTGAACTGCTGGGCAGCGTTTTCTAGGCCCAGAGAGATTCACTACAGCGAGGCCTGGGCCCTGACGAGAGGTACAATATGCCGTTTGGACAATCGAAGGGCCTGCCAAGGTAGACTGGAAGTCAGAGTGTAAGACGAGTTGGATCGCTCTGGGTGTTGAGCCAGTTTGGAGAGGTTAAGAACAACTTCTCCAGCAGCAAAATCTAGGCCCAGAGCAATTTGCCGTAGTGGGACAGGGTCCTAGTGTGAGGTTCAGACAATTTAAACACCAGCCTAGATAGTCTGGGGGCACCTCTCTCTGTGATGTTCAGGCTGTGAGACTGTCCCCGGCTGCTGTGTTTCATATCTGCAAACTTTCCAGAGATTTGCGTCACTAATATGATGAACTGAATAATGAGGCTTTGGGCCTACTCCAGGATGCACTGGGGATTTGGATCTACAGACTCAATTTGGTTCGAAATGCTGTTGTTGCTTGCTTCGATTGTTTGCCTGACTTGTTTTGTGTTTTTCTTTTCTTTTTCTGGTGGCACTGGGAGTTGGTCGTATTTTTCTTAATTACGTTCTTTTTGGTGCCTTGCTTTGTGACTGCCAGTAAGCAAATGAATCTGAAGGTTGTATAATTTACACATTCTTTAATACTAAATGGACTTTCAATGTTTGAATCACTAAGAAGTGCTTTCCTTTCCATGAAAGCTCTGACCTGCTGAGATTTTCCAGCATTTTGTGGTTTTATTTCTGGAATTTATTCTGCATCCTGACTATCCCTTAGGCAGATGGGTTTGCTAAATTAAAGGAATTCCAATGGTGGATCAGGCAGCCTCTGTGGAAAGAGCAGCAATTAAATGATAAGAGATATTCAATCCAAACTATTAACACTGCTTCTTTTACCACAGATGCTGGATGACCTGTGGAGAATTCTGCTATTATTTCATGGAACATTACAGTCCGATACAGGTCCTTCAGCCCACAATGTTGTGCCAACCTTATAACTTACTCTAAGATCAATCTAACCCTTCCCTCCCACACAGTTCTCCATTTTTCTATCATCTATGTGACTATCTAAGAGTTTCTGAAATGCCCCTTATGTATCTGCCTCTACCACCACCCCGGCAGTGCATTCCATGCACCTACCATTCTGTGCAAAAAAAACTTACCTTTAACATCCCCCTCTACTGTCACCTTAAAATTAAGCCTCCTTGTATTAACCATTTCCACCCTGGGCAAAAGTATCTGGTTATCCATTCATTCTATATCTCCTATCATCTTGTATACCTTTATCAAGTCACCCCTCATGTTTCTTCACTCCAAAGTGAAGCTCACTCACCCTATCCTCATAAGACATGCTCTCTGATCCAGACAGCATCCTGGTAAATCCCTTTACCATCTCTAAACCCTCCACAGCCTTCCTATAATGAGGCGACCAGCAATGACACAACATTCCAGATGTGGTCTAACCAGAGCTGCAACGTTATACCTCACTGCTCTTGAACTCAATCCCCCAACTACTGAAGGCCAATTTAAAACTCTATCAACTTGCACAACTTGGACCTGGACCCCAAGATCCCTCTATTCCTCCACACTGCTGAGAATCCTGCCACTAACCCTGTATTCTGGCTTCAAATTTGACCTTCCAAAATGACTTCAGCTTTCAAACATCTGCAGTTTGGTTTATTTTAAACTTCTGAGATGGAAATACTTAGCAGGTTGGGCAACATCCGTGGAACAAGAGTCTGGTGGGCCAATGGCCTAAATGCTAACTTTGATTCTCTTCCCAAGTACTAGCCTCTTTCCATATCCCAAAGAGACCCACATCCCAACACTGGTAGAAGAAATGGCCACTGTGTATAGTTCTTGGTGTGCAGATGTGTGGTAAGTGTGTGTGTGTGTGTGTGGGGGGGGGAGATCAGAAAGTGGGGAGGACAGATTTCATGGGATATAACTGGCATAATGGGATTGCTCTATGAGCCAGCACAGATCTGATGGGTTGAATGACCTCTTTCTACATTGGATCTATGTAAATTTCTCTTGAGTTTGTTCACTATCCAAATAGCTTTGGAAAGAGATACGATTGTCACAGTGTTCTTTCCACTAAGCAAAGTTATCCAAATTACTTCGCTCACACCTGGATTTTACTTAACTGCAGCAAAGTCTTCCAAGTTAGCAAGCACACAGTGAACCTAAAATCTGTCCTACCCCATTGGCACAAGACGAAGGGAGTGGAGTGTAAAGCTTGTGCCACAATGAGGCCACCCTGAGGGTGGAGGAGCAACACCGAATATTTCATCTGGGGAGCCTCCAACCTGACAGCAAGAATATCGGAATCTCCGGCCCTTCATCTTTCCAACCCACCTGGCTTTACCAATCACCTGCTAGCTATCCTCCTTCCCTTCCCGCCACTTTTTTATTCTGATGCGTTCTCTGTCTGGTTTTGCAGTGCTGAAGAATCTCGGCCCGAAACGTCGACTGGACTTTTTTCCATAGATGCTGCCTGGCCTGCTGAGTTCCTCCAGCATTTTGTGTGTGACACTTTGGATTTCCAGCATCTGCAGATATTCTTGTGTTCTTTGTAAAGGTGTCTCACTCCGCCCAGCTCTTATCTACTTACCAATCAGTGATAGGATGTCCTCAGGGAGCTTTCTCACAGCTGCAGGCCTGCTTCGAGAACACAGACCGGAATGCATGATTTGAGAACTGACCTGGAGGAATACACCACCACAGTCGCGCACTATGTCAGGTACTGAGTCACCAACAATAAAACATTCAGGTACTCCCGAATCGGAAGCCATGGAAAAGAAGAGTCCAGGATCTACTCAGGGCTCAGGGTGCTGCTTCCAGATCCGGCGACACTGCAGCACAAAGCGAAGCCAGGTTTAATTCTTAAAAGAAAAATTAAAAGTGCCAAGTGCAGATACAAACAGCAGATAGAGACCCACTTTAAAAATAGCCACCAACCCCCAACGCATGTGGAAAGGCGTTAGGTCCACCACTGACTCTAAAGGAAAGATCTCAGTCAGATGTGGAAGGCTTTTGACAAGAAGCCCCACGAGAGGTTAACAATCAAATTACAGGAGGCAGTTTCAGCATAAGGTGCTCGAATGAGTGCGGAATTGTCACAGAAACAGAATCTTGGTGAGTTACGGTGAGTAGATCATTGTCGTGGGTAGAAGATGATCAAAGTGGGGTTCCGCAGGGATCAGTTTTGTGCCTGTTGCTATTGTTAATTTACATTAATGACTTGGATAAGCACGTAACAAATGAACTTGCTAAGTTCGCCCATGACAGAAAATCACGGGGAGGTGCTGATAGCATTTGGGTAGCAGAATCGATTCAATTACATCTAACCAAAGTCCAGATGTGGGCAGATAAATGGCAGGTGAAATTTAATGTACGTAAATGTAAGATATTACATACAGGAAGGAGAAATATTAGATATAAATATACAATGGGAGTCTTGAGGGAGAAAGTGGAATTTGGGCATCCTGGTAGACCTCTCACTGTTAACATCTAGATAATGCACAGAAGCATTTAGGAAGGCTAATAGAATGTTGGGCTATATAATGTGTTCAGTGGAGTTCAAGTCTAGAGATGTTCTCCTTAAGTTCTATAATGCTCTTGTGAAGCCACTCCTTGAGTACTCTGTACAATACAGGCCCCCATATTGTGTGACAGATATGAAGACATTGGAGAGAGTTCAGAGAAGGGTGACTAGACTCATTCCAGAGTCTGCAAGGTATGAGCTATGAAGAAGGATTGAAAAAGAAATAAATATTTTTAGCCTGAGTGTACCTAGAATGAGAGGAAATATGATTGGAGTGTGCAAAATCATTAAAGGTGTGAGTAAGGTGGGTGCCAACTGTCACTTCAAAATTAACCCATCATTAAGGATATGGGGCCATACTAACCATCTGCATGACAGTGTGGTACACTAGTGGCGAGAAATCGACCAAAAAGCACCGCAATGAGGGATCAGGACTGCACAGTATATCACTGAGACACAACTACCAGAATGGAAACCATCCACAACTCACAATGTCTATGGCAGGCTCACAAATTCATGAAGAACTCGTCCCACCCCAGTAATCACCTGTTCGACCTCCTAGCATCCAGCAGGAGATACAGAAACATCTCTGTACGGACATCCAGACTGAGAAACAGCTTTCTCCCCAAGGCTGCATGCAACTGAACTATGCCCCCCACCCATAGACCATAAGGAATATGGACAATCTCCAAGTACAACACATGGGCATAATTCTTGATGCTATTTAATATGAATCATTGTATTTTATAACATGGGCATGTGCAGCGCTTGAATGGGGCAGGTACTGTTTCTTTTAATTTTAGAGCTGTTTGTTTATAATTCAGTTCTGACTTACATGTCACTCTAAATAACTCCGGTTATTTCAAATGCAGCCATTGTGTTTTTAGTAATTGAACTGCCAATGTGTTGTTTTGCGCAGAGTGGACATCACCGCAATCTCGTTGTCCTCAGCCATGCCAAGCTTCATTTGAACTTACTTTCACTTCAGGCTCTAGAACCGGCATGGATAACATCCCCCACATCGACGCAGGACCAACTCCACAACCTTTAGCTTACTTACAACTGATGCTCTCAGTTTTACTTACTTTTTTAAATCTATTATTCAAACAATGTGTCATTTTTTGCACATTGGATGTTCATCAGTCTTTGTTATGTGTAGTTTTTCCATAAATTTATTATATTTCTTTATTTTCCTGTAAATGTCTGCAAGAAAATGAATCTCAGGGTTCTGTGGCATACGGTGACATAGGCATAGACACACTTTGATAATAATGTATTTACTTTGACTTTGAACTCTCCCTGGAACTTCAACAACTGATAAACACACTCCAAGAACAAATAAACCTTCATCTCAGCCCGAAATGTTGACTGTCTACTTCCCTCTACAGATGCTCCTCAACCTGCTGAGTTCCTCCAGTAGTTTGTGTTCTACCTCGGGTTCCAGCATCTGCAATTCCCTGTATCATCAAGATACTGCTGGGACTAAATCCTCGGGAAAAAGAAACTACAGGTTTCCCCTACAATCCCAAGATACAGAGTTCCTGTGAAACTGTTTGTAAACCAAAATGTCGTAAAGCGAAGAAGCAATTACCATCAATTTATATGGGAAAAATTTTTGAACGTTCCCAGACCCAAAAAATAACCTACCAAATCATACCAAATAACACATAAAACCTAAAATAACACTAACATATAATAAAAGCAGGAATTATATGATAAATATACACCCTATATAAAGTAGAAATATTGCAGGTATGGTGGAGTTTCAACTTATCAAAATCGGAAAGACAGTGAACCAAAATCAATTTGGAGAAAAAAAAATCGCCATGTACACGCATGTGCACGTACACGTATACGTACACATACGCTTACGCACATACACGTATGCGCTAACAACTGCCCGCACAAGGCTTCACAGTCATTGTAGTCTTTCTCAGGGTAAACACACGTATAAAGCGGGTGTCTGTTTTCATAGAAGTGAAAATCCTCTTTGGTTAGCGAAAACAGGTACTAATTTAGGTCTTTCGTAACAGCGAGTTGTCATAAAGCGAAGGTTAGAAAGACGGGGGACACCTGTATCAGGATTAAGCGAAAACCTGCAGATGCTGGAAACCCAAAGCAAAGCACACACACAAAATGATGGAGGAATTCAACAGGACAAACAGCACCTATGGACAAGAGCAAACAGCCGGCCTTTTTGGGCCAAGACCCTTCTTCAGGGAAATATTCAGCAACATGTATGACCAACGTGTATGAGGTCATCCTAGAATGGTTGATCAGATTAACTGCCCGGGTAAGAAACTTTTAGGATGGTGCGAAGATTTTGTTTTAACAGTGGTGTAGTGCTTTCCAGTGGGAGCTTTTGGAAAAGGTAGTTTGCTGGCTTGGTAGAGTCTGTAACGAGACTGCTTCCTCATTCCGGATTCATACAAGTCCTGCAGTGGTGGTAGACTGCAGACCTGACAGTTCGCTGCCGTTTTCACACACTGCACCAAACCAGACAGTAATGGCTGACGTGAGGATGCTCTCGATGGTGGCAGTGTAGAATTGCACCCGTACAAGAGGGAATTTTACCAACTGCCACAAAGAGTTAAACAAGGCGTTGAAAGAATTCTCTTGGTATTTTCCTTGCAAGTTATTGCTTTAGTTTTCAAGAATCTTACGTGAGGGATTAAGGTTTTTTCAATAATCGCAGAATGTTATCACTAGACGATTGGCTTTGAAAGGCAGAGCCACGAAGCATGGACATGGGTAATGGTGGAATGACCAGTGGGGTAGGTTTACGCAACAAAAACTCAAAACGTGCCCAGAGTGGAAAGCCTGGGCAGATTAAGATCAGACGAGTTATTATAATTGTCATAGTTACTGTCCTAATACTGGCAATAGCACTTTCATGCATCATGAACATCGCCATGGCGACAAGAGTCTGCAGATGCTGGGATCTGGAGCAAAAAGAAGCTATCAACACATCAAAAGATTAGTGAGAGCAATTTATTCCAGTATTTTCCAATTCGGGATCACATCCAATTGTTGATGCCAGGAATGCTGTCGATCAGTGTTTGGGTAATGACATGCGGTGATTATATTTTTAAAATCTCAAACCAATGCATTGATAATGTGAAGTAACTGCTGAAGGAACTCAGAATGTCAGGCAGCATCTGAGGAGGCAAAGGGACAGTCGGCATTTCAGGTCAAGACCCTGCATGAGGAATGTAGGAGGGGAGACAGCCAGCATAAAGATCTGAGGATTACTGGATTTTCCAATACTCATGATTTAATTTTGTTTATCACCTATACATCGAAACATACAGTAATACGTACGTCTTTTGCATTAACAACCGACTCACCTGAGGATGCGCTGGGGGAGCTTGTGTCGCCACACATTCCTGCGCCCACAATGCTCAGCAGAACAGAAGAAATGACAAAGCAACAGCAAAACAAGCCCGATTCTGTCCTCCCACTCATGCACAGATGCAGTCATTTAACCCCTGGACAAGCCTCCAGTGGACCCAGGCCTACAGACACTGGGCTGTGACCTTCCAGGTGTACATCCTAGGACTCGGTCTCAAACTCTAGACTGGCTGATGACAGGATTCTGAACACTAGGCCTCAAACTCCAGACTCATCAATTCACAAACCCAGACCTCGGACCTCATTCCTCCAACCCCCCCCCCCCCCCCCATCGACAACTCACTGACCTGGGGAATCCCTCATCCACTCTCTGCTGGTCCAACATCCAACCACAGATGCCCCACGTCCATGTTGCTGGCCTCCAAAGGCGGAGTGGAGTTTTATAGCCCGGCCTGACCTCTAACTCCCCCACATTATTGTTCCTAAACCCTAATCTGACCCCTAACTCCCATTATTACCAACTGAGAAACAAAAAAAAAATTGAAAGGCAACTAAATCTGAGCTGCAACTCAGTGTACTAATTGAATCCAGGAAAATACCTTGGTCTTGCTGCATTAAAAATTGAAAGGGAAATGGAAGTAGGCTTCACTCTGTGTGGCTACATTTTCAAAATCTGATCAGATAAATTTCATGCCATTAACAAGAGAGTGCTGCTGTCCGAGTTTTCTTGGATGAAAACTAACCTATTATTGATTTTCTGGTTTCTGACATGAAAAGATAGCACAGGGGAGGTTACAATAGCCAAACTCCTCCACTACCTCAAACTGACGTGCGTGCATACATGGTGAAGGCCAATGTACAATTGTTGCTGTGAACAGGAAGAAAGATGATATATTATCCTTTCTAACATAAGGATACATGTAGAGGAATGTCTTTCTGCACTTGTACAGAGCTCTGGAGAGACTCAGCAACAGCCACCAGCGAAGGATAGTAAAAGCTTCCAAGAGGGTCATCAGGGCCCCCCTTGTGTGACGTTTACCAGGAGTGGTGTTTGTACACAAAGGGCCTGAAGTATTACTGAGGATCCTTACCACCCATCCCACAATCTCCTTCACTCACTACGAGGGACAGGAGCATCAGGATCAAGACTGCCAGGCTGGCCAAGAGCCTCGTCCCTCAGGCTGCGAGACTAACGAATACCCAGCCAGCATCAGTGCCTTGTCACAAGGACAATGAACAGCTTGCTGTACTGTTTACCAATGCTGCACATTTCACACCTATTCTGAATTATACTTAACTCAGTTATGGTAATACTTTATATATGGTGTGTGACCAATGTATTGTGGGTGCACTGTGGTCCAGAGAAACATTGTCTCATTTGGTTATATCTGTATCTATTTACCTATATCTATATCTATCTCTTTACACACGCACATACACACTTCTTCTTCGGTTGCCCATCGAAATCTGATGACGACGCCCACTCCTTTAACGGTGAGATCTTTGATGACTATACAGACCTATCCTGGACCCACAAGTTCTACTGCAGGTGGGACATGTACATGTGCTAGTGGTGGTGGTAGTGATGGCAACCATGGCTGCATTTCTCCTGGCTCTCTTCTGCTGTCTTCTGGTTGCTCTTTCCATCTCCAGAATACAAACCCCATCCCTACACAGCTGTCGCCAAGCGATACGGTCAGCAGCAATATCCTCCAGGTCCTCAGGTCTGATCTTGCACTTCCTTAAAGCATTCTTCATCTGATCCTTATGGCACTTCTTCAGCCCTCCAGCTGAGTGTCGACCGTGATGCAGCTGGCCGTGTAACACTCTGCGGGGCAGCTGACGTGGGGGCATCCTTATCACGTGCCCCAGCCACTGACGCTGGGTGGTCATGGCCTCAATACACACACACACATTCACACACACACACACACACACACACATTCACACACACACACACACACACACACACACACACACACACACACACACACACACACACACACACACACACACACACTCACACACACACACACACAGAAACACACACACACACACACACACACACACACACACACACACACACACACACACACCAGTAAACTTGAATGTGAATTTGAACAGGGACACCTGGGTGGTGGATAAGCAACTCCCAGCTTTCTCACTGATCCAACAGATTGCCCTGTTCAGGCACCACCACCCCAGTTCCTTTGCTGCATCAGCGCTGTGATTAGCGTACAAGCCACATCTTGCTGGAACCAAGCCCTTCAATACAAAGCACTCTTGCCAAATCAGGCACAGTGCCAACGCTACTGGCTTCACAGCAAGTCCTGAATCGGGAAAATGGAACGGCTTCATTTAAATTTTGACCTCCTTGCCACCTGATCTTGTGGTGAACTACATATACCTGTCTGGACACGCCCCCCGCTGACTGCTCCTGTGGCTCCTCCCACAGACCCCAGTATAAAGGCGATCAAGGCCTGAGCCCGGCCTCTCAGTCTCCAGGATGTAGTATGGTGGTCACTCACTGCTGGTTCTTTCTTCCAGTCAATAAAAGCTGATATCTCACCTTTACATCTCAGAGTGAGTTATTGATGGTGCATCAGATCTATTTCTATTTTCTTCCTTACAACAAAGAAGAGGTAATTTGATCCATCAAATTTATGCCAGTTCAGTCCTATTCCCCACCAATTTTCCCAGTAACCTGCTCTCCCCAATCTGCTCAACACAGCAGTTAGTGTAATGCTGCTACAGTGCCAGAAACCCAGGTTCAGTTCTGCCGCTGTCCAGGAGGAGTTTGTGCATTCTTCCCTGACCATGTGGGTTTCTTCCAGGTGCTCCAGTTCTCTCCCACATTCCAAAGATGTACGTGTGAGTAGGTTATTGGCCACGGGGGTGTCATTGGGCGGAGCAAGCTTGTGAGCTGTTACGGTGCTGTTTCTCTAAATAATTAAATTTAAATTGTCCTACCCATTTGAACTATGAGTAATTTACAGTGGTTAATTGATCTACTCAGCCTGCACGCCTTTGGGAGGAGGGAGGACAGAAACCAGCACAGTCACAAGAAGAGCATGCAAACTCCACAGACATCAGGCTGGAAGCGGAGCCTCTGGGGCTGCGGCTCTACCCACGGCACTGCTGTGCCTCCCCGGGAGTGGAATCCTCCTCCATACAGGAAACAAGTTCCTCCACCCTCCCTGCACAAACGGCAGGCTTTGTGTGTCTAAGAGTGACTCAGCCCCAGATTCACACACAGCCAATAATTCAATACGGGCAGTGAACAATTTGCTTTCTGGGTGTATCTGTGGGGCTCCATTGATTTTACCGAATTGCACCAACATTAGTATTATCCAAAATATTTAAAATGCCTCTCATAGTGGCCTGTGTGCTCTGGGCTCATAACAACTGTTAAACACAGCATTCACCACCCAAGAACTTCAGCAGAATGGTGGGGCAGGCTGCAGGGATCGGGTGACACTCTCTCTACCAGTTAATACTACATCCTGGGGGAGAATGAAACACAGGGTAGAGTGACTGGATTACTGAACCGTCTGCGCCTACAGTACTTTTACTCTAGTCGGCAAGGTCCACTATAGACGAGAAACCTAAAATTGGAAAGCTGTTCGGATGTTTGTGGTGGCGGAGTGACCTAGGCCTGACCCTGACCCTGACAGAGCGCAGACGCTCCGTGATCAGGTAAGTTTTCCCACCCCGAGTGCACTCGTTTCCTCCTACATCCAGGGATGTTGGGTTAATCCGCTGCTGTGAATTGCTGAGAAAGGAGGATTAGGGATGGAAGGGCATTGTGAGAGAGCATGGTGTAGGGGTCAGCATTGCCCTGAGGGGCCAGACAACTCCTTTCTATGTTGTAGGGAAATATGAGCACCTGACCACAAGATATATCCTGCAACCACCATTTCCTATTTTCACACTCTTTCCTCCAGTTCCCCCTCCGCACTCACTCCAGGGTCCAGAACTCTGCACTTTAAGACACATCAGAATGATCTCCCCATCCTGAACTCCACGTGCAACACAGAAGATTTGCCGAGCCACTCTAAGTAATGTCTTTCAGAGAAGAATTAAAAGGAGGCCCCATTTACTTACTTCCACTCCCTCTCAAATGGCCATCGTCTCCCCTATGCCTCCCACCCACCTACCGTCCTCTCTCTGCCACTACCTCCGAACAATAGCAGCCCCTTCCCAATTCATGCTCAACTCCTCCTTGAGAGACAGAAAGAAAAGGCGAAAAGGATCGAGCGTGTAGAGCACGTACCCATATCTGAAGTTTTACCCTCTTCTCGTTTCGGTACACTGTCTTCACCTTGAAGTCGATGCCGACAGTGCTGACGAAGGCAGACGTGAAGGAGTCGTCCGCATACCGGAAGAGAAACGAGGTCTTGCCCACGCTGCTGTTCCCGATGATCAGCAGCTTGAACATGTAGTCGAAGTTCTGGTCTGCTGCATCCTTCTGCACCTGTCTGGTGTCGTTCGCAGAGGCCATCTGCAACGGGAAAAGGAAACGGCTCAGACCACGCCATCAGGCAGTAGGCCTGCACTGCGAAAGGGGCCACACTCTCTGCCAAGCCGTAATCACTAAAAGTATGGCTGCAAGACACCAAAACCGGCTGAGAGTTGTCATGAAACTACCACGAGAGATTTGGGAGGAAAGAGACTGGAATTTTTTTTAAATTTAGAGATACAGCACAGGCTCAAGGAGTCCGCAACACCCAAATGCACCCACGTGACCAATTAACCTACTAACCTGGATACCTTTGGAATGTGGGAGGAAACCAGAACACCCAGAGGAAACCCTTGCAGTCACAGGCAGAACATACAAACTTCCTATAGCCAGTGGGGGAGAGTTGAACCTGAGTCACTGGCACTGTTATAGCATTACACTGCCGAGCTGCCCCTTTCCCAAATGGAGTTAGTCAGGTGTACCGAGGTACAGTGACAAGCTTGTCTTACGTACTGTTCATACAGATCGAATCATTACACGGTGCATTGAGGTAGAGCAACTTTAAAAATTTAACAAATGCAGAGTAAAGTGCAAAAACTTCAGAGAAAGTGCAGCGAAGATGGACAATAAGGTGCGAGTTCATAACAAGGTAGGGTGCGAGGTCAGGAGTCCATCTTCCCACCCTAGGGAACCATTCAATAGCATTATAACAATGGGATGGATGTTGTCTTTGAGTCTGCGGTCTAAGGGTCTGAATCCTGTATAATAACTCTACAAAGATTTCACAAGGGCATTGCTGAAAGAGGAAATGTGAGTGTCATTGACACTTTGCAAGAGAACATCGGCTTTGACAGTACAATGAAAGCAAGATTCTCTCTTCCTTCCCCCCCCCCCCCACCCCATCCCCCAACCTCCACCAATCAGGCAGAAGATATGATAGGGAGCGCGTGCTGCCGGGCTGAAGGACAGCTTCATTGGAAGACTATTGAACCGACTTCTTAAATGTTCTCAAACAAACGAAATCTGCAGATGCTACAAATCCACGCAACGCACACAAAATGCTGGAGGAACTCAGCAGGCCAGGCAGCACCTATGGAGAGTAGAGTCGACGTTTCGGGCCGAGACCCTTCAGCAGGACTAGAGGAGAAAGAGATGAGGAGTAGATTTAAAAGGTGAGGGAGAAGCACAAGGTGACAAGTGAAACCAGGAGGGGGAGGGGTGAAGTGAAAAGCTGAGGAGTTGATTGGTGGGAGAGATACAGGGCTGGGGAAGGGGAGGATGGCTGAAGGATGGCTGGCTGGCTGAAGACCAGAGCGGGGTGTCCAGGAAGAGGAGGAGGGCTGAAGATCCAGAGCAGGCACAAGACCACCCTCCCGCTTTTCTTTCTTCCATGACCTTCAGCCCTCTACGATTAGACTCTCCCTTCTCCAGACCTGTGACTCTCTCACTGATCAACCTCCCAGCTCTTCATATCCCTCCCCCTCCTGGTTTCACCTGTCACCTTGTGTTTCTCTCTCCCCTCTCCCCACCTCTTAAATCTACTCCCCATCTTTTTTTCTCCAGTCCTGCTGAAGAGTGTCGGCCCGAAACGCCGTCTGTACTCTTTTCCATAGATGCTGCCTGGCCTGCTGAGTTCCTCCGGTATTTTGTGTGTGTTTCTTAAACGGTCAGATCGACTCTGGGCTCAGGTAGTTTTCTTTGGAACAAAATACGCTAGCACAGCAGTTAGCATGACGCCATTACAGCACCAGTGACCTGGGTTCAATTCCACTGCTGCCTGTAAGGAGTTTGTACATTCTCCCCATGACCGCGTGAGTTTCCTCCGGGTGCTCCAGTTCCCTCCCACATCCCAAAGGCCTATGGGTGAGTAGATTATTTGGTCACATGGGTGTAATTCGATGGTGTGGGCTCGTTGGATCAGAAGAGCCTCCTATTGTGTCTCTAAACAAAATTAGAATGTAGCTAAAAGGAGATTTAACTGAGATGCATAAAATTACCAAAGGATAAGACAGGGGATACTGACCTTAATTGAAAGATCAGTGATTCAGGGGGATAAACTTAAGAATTAGATTTCAGGAAAGAGTTATTTCACTCAATGAGTGATGGGAAACTGGAACTCAGCATCTGAAGGGGTAAAGAGATGGAAATCTTTGCCCCGTTGTCTCTTGCAGCTGTGCCCCACAGTGGTCAGCATTGAACCTCAGTCACCAGACAGGTGAGGAGCTATGTCTCTGTGTCACCTGAGGGCAGGGGTTCCCAACCATCATTAGGCAAAGGACCCCTACCCTTAACCATACACATCAGGTTGGGAAGCCCTGCCCACGAGTCTCGGAGTTGAGAAGGTTATGGGGAGATGTAGTGAAGGTGCTCAAAGCCTCGCCACGAAACAGGAGAGACCGGTCACGCCGTGGATGCAGATTCGAGTGACTGTAGGAAATACTATCAGGCCTAGAGAATAATTAAAAAGCAGTGGGCTACTGTACCCAACAAATTATCAGTTGAAGAGACGGTGAAGCAGAAGACAGAAAAACAGACCATTCTGCCCACCCTTTCCATGCTAGCCATCAACCCCTCTGCACCATCTAGCAAAGCAGACAAAATCTACCAGAAAAAAGGACATGTCATAAAACACAAACGATTTAGCAGATACTGGAAATCCAGAGCAATACACACAAAAAGCTAGGGGAACTCAGCAGATCAGGCAGCATCTATGGCAGGGGCTCCACAGGGGACTATCCTGTCTCCCTTTCTCTTCACCATCTACACCTCGGACTTCAACTACAGCATAGAGTCTTGCCATCTTCAGAAGCTTTCTGATGACTCTACCATAGTTGGATGCATCAGCAAGGGAGATGAGGCTGAGTACAGGGCTACAGTGGGCAACTTTGTCACTTGGTGTGAGCAGAATCATCTGCAGCTTAATGTGAAAAAGACTAAGGAGCTGGTGATGGACCTGAGGAGGGCTAAGGCACCGGTGACCCCTGTTTCCATCCAAGGGGTCAGTGTGGACATGGTGGAGGATTACAAATACCTGGGGATACGAATTGACAATAAACTGGACTGGTCAAAGAACACTGAGGCTGTCTACAATGAAGGGTCAGAGCTGTCTCTACTTCTTGAGACTGAGGTCCTTTAACATCTGCCGGACGATGCTGAGGACGTTCTACGAGTCTGTGGTGGCCAGTGCAATCATGTTTGCTGTTGTGTGCTGGGGCAGCAGGCTGAGGGTAGCAGACACCAACAGAATCAACAAACTCATTCGTAAGGCCAGTGATGTTGTGGGGGTGGAACTGGACTCTCTGATGGTGGTGTCTGAAAAGAGGATGCTGTCTAAGTTGCATGCCATCTTGGACAATGTCTCCCATCCACTCTATAATGTACTGGTTAGGCACAGGAGTACATTCAGCCAGAGACTCATTCCACCGAGATGCAACACTGAGTGTCATAGGAAGTCATTCCTGCTTGTGGCCATAAAACTTTACAATTCCTCCGTTGGAGTGTCTGACACCCTAAGCCTGGTCCTGGACTTATTTCCTCTTGGCATAATTTACTTCTTATTATTTAATTATTTGTGGTTTTATATTGCTATATTTCTACACTATTCTTGGTTGGTGCGACTTTAACGAAACCCAATTTCCCTCGGGATCAATAAAGTATGTCTGTCTGTCTGTCTGTAAACTGTTGCAGTCTTGGGCTGAGACTCATTAGAATTGGAAAGGAAGGGGTAAAAAGCCAGAATAGAAAGAAAGTGGGGGGTTGGTGGGGGGAGGAGGTACAAGCTGGCAGGTGATAGGCGAGACCAGGTAAGGGGGAAGGTATTTGGGTGTTGGGAGGGGGTGGATGAAGTGAGAAGCTGGGAGGTGATAGGTGTGTGTAGTGTGTAGGCCTCCGTTAGTCTCGATAGACCATGGATTTCTGCCTTGGAAAGTTTCCAGGGTGCAAGCCCAGGCAAGGTTTTTTTTATGGAAGACCAGCAATTGCCCAAGCTGCAAGTCTCCCCCCTCCACACCACCGATGTTGTCCAAGGGAAGGGCATTAGGACCCATACAGCTTGGTTAAGTGCATTGCTCAAGGACACACACGCTGCCTCAGCCAAGGCTCGAACTAGCGACCTTCAGATCACTAGATGAATGTCTTAATCACTTGGCCACGCACCAACATAGTGGAAGAGGTAAAAAGCTGAAGAAGATGAATCAGATAGGAGAGGACAATTGGCCAAGGAAGAAAGGGAAGAGGGGCACCAGAGGGAGGTGGTGGGTAACAAAGAAGAGAAGGGGTAAGAGGGGAGCCAGAACGGGGAATGGAAAAAGAGAAAGTAGGAGACGAGTTACCAGAAGTTAGAGAAATCACTGTTCATGACATTAAGTTGGAGTCTACCTAAACAGGGTATGAGGTGTTTCTCCTCCAGCCTGAGAGTAGCCTTGTCATGGAAGCTATGGACCAACACACTGGACTGGGAATGAGAAGCAGAATTAAAATGGATGGTTCAGCAAAATCCCGCCCATGGATAGAGTGAATGTGCTTGATGAAGCTGTTCCCCAGTCTACATCAGATCTGATGTAGAGGAAGCTGCCCTGGGAGCACCAGATACAGTAAAAAGACTTTTGTCTGTGTCAGCTCTGCTGGGGTTCTGATTCAGGGTTTCAGGCTGAAACCTCGCTCACTGAAATTCCTCTCACAGATGCTGCTCGGTTCCCTGAGCCCCTCCAGGACTCCAGATTCCAGCAACTGCAGTCCCAGATGTTTACCCATCTTGCATTTCTGAAGGAACCTCCAACTGAAAGAATAACACAAGAGCGAAGACTTCCAGAGGCTCTGGGATGACAGACCTAGCGTGAACACAATGTACCACGTGGCCTCCTGTGCCACCTGGTTCCAGGACTCCATTACTGTTCCCACTCTGAGCTCACAGCGCTCTAACATCCCACTCACAAACACAGAGCCTCAGGGCGGTAAGGTCATGGGGAGAATGGGGTTGGGGAAAAATTTTATCATGACTGAATGGAACAGCAGATGTGACAAGCTGAATGTCCAAACATTGTTCCTTTATCGTATAAAACCATAAGACATAGGAGCAGGATTAGACCATTCAACCCATCAAGCCTGCTCTGCCATTCCATCATGGCCGATTTATTATCCTCCCCATAACCTTTGACACCCTTACTAATCAAGAGCTCATCAACCTCCACTTTAAACTTACCCAATGATTTGGTCCCCACAGCGGTCTGCGGCAATAAATTCTGCAGATTCATCACCCTCTAGCTAAAGAAATTCTTCCTCCTCTCTCTTCTAAAGGGATATCTTTGTAATCTGAGGCGGTGCCCTCTGGCCATGTAGGAAACAACCTGTCCGTGTCTTTCAATATTCAACAGGTTTCAATGAGATTCCCCCTCATTCACTTAAACTCCAGTGAATACAGGCCCAGAGCCGCCAAAGTTAACTCATTAGTTAACCCTTTCATTCCTAGAATTCTACTTGTGAACCTCCTTGGACCCTCTCCAAAAGCACCACATCCTCTCTGAGTACTGTGGCCCTAAACTGCTCACAGTACTCAATGTTGTCTGATCAACGCCTCAACACCTCATGAAAACCCTTTGTTGTAAGTATAAATTGGCTCTCTCTCCAGGAAGGAAAAAGCAGCCTCACTTTCTCCTGCTTTCAGAAAAGAGGAATGAATTCCTGATTCAAGCAGCCCACTAGAATATTGAACTAACACCAAAAAGCCACAGGAACTCAGCAGTCCCAGTGGGGGAAAAGGAACAGTCAATGTTTTGATCCGAGACTCTTCATCAGAACTGGAAAAGAAGGGGGCATAAGCCAGAACAAAAGGATAGGGGAAGGGGGAAAAGCATGAGCTGACAGGGGATAGGTGAGAGAGGGAAGGTAGGAGACCTTTCCCTCTTACCTGGATTCATTCGTTTCTCCTTCCCCAGCCTCCTACCTGCCCTGTTACACCTGTCTCAAAGTCAGCAAAACCAAAAAGCTGATTATCAACTTTTGAAGGAGGATACTGGAAGTCCATGAGCCAGTCCTCATTAGGGTATTGGAGGCAGAGAGGGCCAGTAACTATAAATACCTTGGCTTTATCATATCCGAGGATCTGTCCTGGGACCAGCACACGTAACATTACAAAGAAGCACCTCTACTTTCTTAGAAGTTTGCACAGATTTGCCATGTCATCCAAATCTATGGATGCAGAGTGGAGTATGCCAACTGGTTGAATCATTCTCTGGTACGGAAACACCAAGAATGGAAAAGCTTTCAAAAAGTACTTTACTTGATACAGCCCACTGCATCACAGGAAACGCCCTCCCCACCATTTGAGCAATCTACAACAAGTGCTGCCACAAGAAACCAACATCCATCAAGAATGCCCACCATCCAGGAAATGCCCTCTTCTCTCACTATGACTATTGGGAAGGAGGAACAGGAACCTTGGAGTGCACACCACCAGGATCAGGAACAGTTACTACTCTTCAATCAGGCTCCTAAAGCAGTGAGGATAACTTCACTCACCTCAACTCTGAACTGATTCCACAACCTATGGATTCCAATTTCAAGGACTATACAACTCATGTTCTCAGTATTTTTTATTTTTTGTATTTGTACAGTTTGTCATCTTTTGCACATTGGTTCTTTGTCCGTCTTGGTGTGTAGATTTTCTTTGATTCCATTGTAATTTTCTTTTCTACTGCAAGAAAATAAATCTCAAGGTACTATGTGGTGAACTATATTTAATAAGATAATACATTAATTTTGAACTTTGTTCCCTTCTCTCCAATAGTTGCTTCCTGACCAGTTGAGTTCCTCCAGCATTTTACGTGTCGCACCAGACTGCAGGCATCTGCAGTCTCTTTTGTCTCTTTGGACTACTGACCCAGACACTCACCCAGGACTGAGTCGCTTGGAATAACACATGGGTTTTACCTGGAGAGATTTCTGAGGCCTTTGATCATGTGGGCTGCAGTTGCTGATACCTGGGCTGTAGAGAACTGGTTTGATACCCTGCAGTAGCACAGGCTCCCAGCCAGCTGGCTCACTTCACCATCTGCAGAGTCTAGAGAAAGCCTGATTCAAGAGTTTTTCTGGCAAAAGCCACACTGCATCACTGCAGTCGCAGTCACAGTGGCCAACACTAGAAATAAAGTCCATCCTCCTACCACTGATGCCAACTCTGTCACAGACCCCTCAACTATGCCCCCAAGAGGGAACATGCCGATTGAGGATGTAAACTTTCTAAAAGCTTCATTCCAATTACCGGCACTTGAAATTATTTTCGAATGCTACGTTTGTGATTGGCAGAAAACTTAATCCATTATTGGGACGGGCAATTCAGCACCAACCATTCATCAAAGTAGATGAAACTTGAAGGCAGGGAGTTAGTGTAAGGGGTGAGAGATTTAGAGGGGGTCTGAGGGGAATCTTTATCACCCAGAGTGGTGAGTACCGAGAACAGACTGCCTGAGAGAGAGGCAGAGCCATTGACAGCTTTTAAGAAATGTCTAGACAAATACTTGAATTGTCTACATGTAGAAGTCTGTGGACCAGATGGTGGAAGATAGGATTAATACAGATAGATGCAATAGTTTGGTATGGATTTGGTTAATAGTCTGTTTCCGGACCCTACAAATCGAGGCTTGACAGATTACAGTCACGAAAACAGACCCTTCTGCCCAACCCATCCATTCTGACCTTCACAACTAGCCATACCATTTAGCAAACCAGGCAATACCTATCAGATAAAATTTTTGCATTTCTATATCAAAAAAAATCTCCTGTTAGAGCTCAGGAGGTCAAGTAGCATCTGTTGTGGGAAAGGAATTGCTAGCATGTCCTTGTCGTGACTGCATCAATATGCTGGGCCCAGGACAGATCCTCTAAATTGTTGATGCCAAGGAACTTGAAGCTGCTCACCCTTTCGCTTCCAACCCCCTCAATGACGGCTGGTGTGTGACTCAGGGGGACTTAAGAAACTCTTAGATAGGCACATAGACGAAAGAAAAGTGGAAGGCTATGTGGAAGAGAAGGGTTAGATTGAATGTAGATTAAGTTAAAAGGTCATCACAATATCATGGAATGAAAGATCCAAGACATTTTCAAGGAGCAGTGCCTCAGAGGGAATGTCCTGGGTGGTGGGGGTCCACCATTAAGGACCCCCAACACCCAGGACATATCCTCTTCTTATTGTTACCATCAGGTAGGAGGTACAGAAGCCTGAAGGCACACACTCAATGAATCAAGAACAGCTACTTCCTCTCTACCATCCGATTTCTGAACAGACATTGAACCCATGAACACGACCTCACTACTTCTTTTATTTCTGTTTTTGCACTAGTTAATTTAATTATTTTAAATATTTTACATACTATTTTACCTGCACACTGTAATTCATGGGTTTTTTTCTATATTATCTTTTATTGCTTCGTACTACTGCTTCTGCTAAATTAACAACTTTTACGATACATGCCGGTGATGTTGTTACAAATGAGGAGCAACTCTGATGGGCAGAAGGGTACAGAATCGCCAATGCCCCCCCTTGGAGAATCGCAAATCGCTACTATTCCGATGCTGTTATCAGAGGAAATGAGAAAGATAATCAGCTCATACAAATTTATGAGAAAGGGGCACAGCACAGGTTGGAATGTCTCCTATTGACAAAGAGAGAGATTACTGCTATTGTCTCTTGGAGAAGGAATCGTGTATTGAGTACTGTACTATTCATTGAAACCCCTCAGGGGGCAACCAGAGTGGTCTGGTTGAGGGATTGCATCATCCCAACCATATTGACATCTGAGACCCCGTGAGTGGGGATAAAAGACGGGTCTGGGGAACACCCCTCAGACGCACCAGGAGAGACGCTACGAGACCGGTGGGGGCTTGTGTGTGTGTCCACCCTTGCCTGGGTGACGAGTCCTCCACGGAACGGTCTAGCTAAAGGACGGATATGGATCAAGATCGTAAAAGGAAAGTCGGCAAGTTACTCCCTCTCTCTCTCCCCAACAATTGCCACACGGTGATCAGCAACGACTGCAGCCTGTGTGAACTAAACTGAACTTTATATTTCCATCGGACAATTCATAATCCCCTAGACAACGATAGAGCTTATTTCTTATTGATTATTATTATACCCACACTTTTAGGTTTAGTATTGATGACATATTATCTGTATATTTGCATTGATATTATTTTTGTGTATTTTTACTAATAAATACTGTTAAAAATAGTATCATCAGACTTCAACGGATACTTCTATCTTTGCTGGTAAGATACCCAGTTACGGGGTTCGTAACAATGTTAAACCTGATTCTGTGCTGTGTTCCATTCCCCCCACCCACAGATGCTGCTGAGTTCCTCCAGTATTTTGTTTGTTGTTCCAGATTCCCGCATCTGCAGTCTCTCATGTCTCACTCTTGCCATCTCTCTGGCACCTTTCACATCCCATTCAGTGCCTAGTGGCCATGATTTAATATTATTTAAAGTGTAGGTGCTATTGCAAAGTGGGAAACAAGACAGCCAACTCTCCCGAGACCAGCAATGGAAGAGCAAGGCCTATAGGGGGATTAAGTCCCTCCGAGTGGTCAGAGACCTCAGCTGAACACCCCACACAAAGCAGTGTGCAGCTCTTCCCCAGTACTGCTTTGGAGGCTGAGTGTGTTTCAGCCACAGTCTCTCAGAGACAAGAATGTTTCTCACTGACCCATCAGCTGTGGCTCAGTGCGCTTCTTCTATCTTTAAAAAGCATTTAAATTTGATGAATGGTCCTTGGACAAATCCCAAAAATTGAAAAAGCAGACTGCTGTGGAAATACAATTTCAGTGCATTGTTTCTCTAAGGCAGTGCTGTGTTTGCTGTGCTGACGCAATATTTGCACTGTACAATACATTTTACTTACTTTCACTTCCTGCCACCTCAATTAATGATCAGATCACCTGATGGCTCCAAGAAAACCGCAAGGCAAAAGAAGAAGATGCTTGACATCCTCTTTTCTGATGCCAAGGGCATGACTCTAGGAATCCTGGGGTACGCCAATGGCACAACCTCACAAACATCCATGTGAAGAGGCCTGGATAAGTTAACTGAAGAGGAGGACCTCTTCCCATTTTGGTTTGATACCCCACCTTGTTTTCTTTTCCCAATTCCATTCCTGAAGTCCCCTCCAGACCCCTCAGGGTCCCTGCTGTCCCTTCAAGCCTAGTATCCACATGCACCCACCATTTTTGTAGTAGACCGTAAGATGCAGGAGTAGAATTAGGCCCATCGACTCTGCTCTGCCATTTCATCATGTTACTAATTAATTAACCAATGATAATCTCTGTTGAAAATTACAAAGGCATGCAGGAGTTTAAAAAAAGATTGTCACCAATTTGTGCACACTTTGTCAAAAAGATTTGCACACACACTGACTGAAGGGGATTTGCCCGACTTCCTACGTGGATGTCTATTCCACATTGCAACCCCAACCACAACCCCCCCCCAAATCCAAGATTTACATTTCAGAGTCAGAATCAGATATATTATCAGTGACACAGTCATAAATTTGTTGATTTGTGGCAGCAGCGGTATAATTCAATGCATAACAAAGAGAGCATCGTGAGAGAGTGCTCAATTACTTACTGAGATACAGAGTGGAATCGGCCCGTCTCACCTCGCCAGCCAGCAGACCCCAATTTAACCCTAGCCTAATCCTGATGGTCCACATCAAATGTTGGTGTGGATCATAAACACAAGATGCTGGAAATCCAGAGCAACACACATAACGTGCTGGGTGAGGGAAACAGAACACAGTGGAGGAACTCAGCAGTGCTGAGTACTGCCAGCGTATTGTCTGTGCTGGAGTCGGGTAGACCACTTGTCCAATCCAACCCTACACCATCCTAGGGATTTCTTCACGGGACAAACAACACCCGTCCCCAAACCCTCATGTCAGCTACCGATTCCTACCACTAGTTGGCAGCACATCTTCCCTCTGTGCAGCTTATCCTCCAGCCAATCAGAACATTCAGAGGTGGTGTCGCCCAGATTCTCAGGGACTGGTGCTGTGGTGTTGCGGGATGTGGGGAAAATCAAGCGGCATATTCTAACTGGGAAGTTTAGCAAAATAATGATTCCATTCGCACAGAAGATTCACAGGTGGACAGTCAAGAATCTGTAGGCTTTCGCTCTCAGGATAATGGGCTGAACATTTAGAATTGGGATGAGGAGAAATTTGATCGTGCTTTGTAAATCTTCAGAATTTTGTTTTACCTCAGAGCGATATCAAAGGGAGAGGCTGAATGATCTTCAGAACCCTGGACAAATCAGATGATGCACAATCAGGCTTGACCCTACCAGTCGTGATAGTGTTCTCAAGGGACTACAGTGACCACTTCTGTCCTATGCGTATTTTGTACCACAAACGGAAGCATCACTTCCAGACCGGATTATTCACAACCCAGTCAGCCTCCCTACTCCACAATTCAACAAAATGAACAAAGAAGAAGTGTTCAGAATTAAAATAAAAACTATCCTACATTGCTTCTTGTGAGGAACAGCTCACATTCAGCCTGTGTGGCCTCCAACCTGACAGCATGAACATCAATTTCTCTAATATTGGTCATTTCTCCCTCTTTTTCCATTCCCCATTCTGACTCTGCCCTTATCCCATCTCTCCTTACCTGCCTATCACCTCCCTCTGGTGCCCTGCTCCTTCCCATTCTCCCATGATCCTCTGTCCCCTCCTATTAGATTCTTCCTTCTTCAGCTCTTGACCTCTTCCACCTATCACCACCCAGCTTCTCAATTCATTCCCCCTCCCCCCTATCTCCTTCTCCCTCACCTGGTTTCACCTATCACCTGCCACCATGAACTCCTTCCCCTCCTCCACCATCTTGTTCTGGCTTCTTCTCCCTTCTTTCCCATCACGAGGATAGGCCTTGGCCCAAGTTGCGTCCTCTCCATGGATGCTGCCTGGCCTGCATTTTCAGCATTTTGTGTGTGTTACTCTGGGTTTAGTTTGTGTCAGTGCACCATGGAGTTCACAAACTTCCACCGAGAGAACATGTTGCCATGTACGTGGGAGAGTCTGCTTCCTGACATAATTCACAGGGAGGATCACTGGCAGAATTTTGCTGGCAACAGCAGATACACCACACAAAATACAGGCAGAAGCAACAGCCAACATCTCCATCCGCACTTGCTTAGCACTTTAGATTAATTCTAAAGAGGTGAGAACACTCGGTGGCTTTCAGGAAATGTTGAGATCCTGCTAGCGACCAGCGGTGGTGCAGTCTATGCACGGCCCATGCAGCAGCGAGGGGTGTGGTCACTCAGAGCTGCATACCTTATGTGCACTCAGTGGCTACTTGACTAGATACGCATGCTTGTTAACGCAACTATTCCAATCAGCCAATCACGTTGCAGCAACTCGATGCATAAAAGCATGCAGGCATGGTCCAGAAGTTCAGTTGTTGTTCAGACCAAACATCAGATGGCAAAGAAATATGATCTGAGTGACTTTGACTGTGGAGTGATTGTTGGTGCCAGATAGGGAGGTTTGAGTATCTCAGCAATAGCTGATCTTCTGGGATTTTCACACACAACGGTCTCTAAAGTTTATAGAGAATGTGCAAAAAACAAAAAAAAAAATCTACTGTGTGGTAGTTCTGTGGGCAAAGACTCCTTGCCAATGAGAGAGGTGGCCAGGCTGTTTCAAGCTGACAGCTGACAGGTTTCAAGCAACAGTAACTCAAATAATTATGCTACAACAGTGGTGTGCAAAAAAGCACCTCTAAATGCACAACACGTCAGACCTGAAGTGAGGCAGCAGGAAACCACAAACATACACTCAGTGGCCACGTTATTACGTACAGGAGCAACATCAAACCATACGGTGAAAAGCTTCATTTGTGTTAGCAACCGACACACCCAAGAACGTGCTGGGCGCAGCCCGCAAATGTCAGGAGCATAGCATGCCCTCCACACACAGCATAATAACACAAACAGCAACAGCAATGACATTCATCAAGCAGCATTGCTGACACGATTTATCATGGGACCTTGCTGCGTAAAGTAGCCACTACGTTTCCTGCGAAACAACAATCACCATGCCTCAGAACTGAACGGGCATAGAGTGTCAACATAGGAACATAGGAAAAGGCCCTTGTCCATAATGTCATGCTGAACTAACTAAATAAGCAATTAAACACCCATCTAAACTAATCCCTTCTGACTACACAATGTCCACATCCCTCTATTCTCTTCATATTCATGCGCCTATTTAAGAACCTCTTATGTGCCTCTATCTTATTTTCCTCCCTCCCAGCCCATACCACGCATACACCTCCCTTACCTAATAAAGTGGCCACTGAGTGTATGCTTGTAGCCTTCTGTTGCTCCAGTCCATCCAGTTCGAGGTGTGACATGTTATATATTCTGAAATGCTCTCTGCACACCACAGTTGTAACGTGCGGTTATTTGAGTTACTGTCACCTTCCTGTCAGCTTGAACCAGTCTGGCCATTCTCCTCTGACCTCCCTCTCTAACAAGGCATTTTCACTCACTGAACTACTGCTCACTCAATATTGCTTCTTTTTTTTAATACACCATTCTCTACAAACTCTTGAGGTTTTGTGCACAACAATCCCAGGAGATCAGTAGTCTCCGAGATACCCAGAAACTCAAATCATTCTGTCTGGCAACAACAATCACTCCACGGTCAAAGTCACTTCAATCACATTTCTTCCCCATTCTGATGTTTGACCTGAGCCTCTTGACCATGTCTGCATGCTTTTATGCATTGGGTTGCTGTCACATGATTGGTTGATTAGATATTTGCATTGACAAGGTGAACCTTATAAATATTGTGTCCTTCATTAGGTAAAAATAACCAGGGCACAACATTATTAAATGGAAGTTAACACTGAACCAAGATATCAGGACAGGCTGAAACCTGGCAAAAGAGGAACGCCTCAGAACTGGAGCACATAACTCCATCTTCAACAAGTTGCAACATGATGGTGACCATCCCAATGGAGGTGTCGCCTGTTCCAGACCGTGTTATCCAGACTCTGCCATGTCTCCGTACTGAGTCCCGTTTCTCAAAATGGCCACCATGACTATAAGGTATATTGATAGGGAAGGTTTAGGAGGATATGGATTAGCCCAAGTGGGCACCTTGGTCATCATGATGTGTTGGGCAGAAGGGCCTGCTTCTATGTTGTATTACTCGATGAACGTGCTGGCTTATAATTAAGGAAGGAGCCTACATTAAACCACGCATTGAAGTACACACTGTGTAGTAAAATTATAAGAGCATTGGGTGATCTGGGACTCACCCCAAAGCAGACGATGTTCCCATAGTGTCATAATGACATCAACGTGCACAGGCTTCATGTGAGCGAACAGTGGCCCTCGTTTTTACCTCTTGAGGAGCAAATCAAAGGGTTGTGGCTGGGGCCTCAGTGTGCTGTCTCTGTCCACTTGCGCCAGTCTTCATTACTACACAGTTATTACATCAATTTGTGGTTTAATGCAGGCTCCTTGCACAATTACACGCCAGCATTTTATAATTATCGAGCCATCGAATAATACAACACAGAAGCAGTCCCTTTGGCCCAACTCATTCATGCTGACCACTTAAGAACATTCATTTTTCAAAACCTTTCAAGAGAAATGGACTCAGAAAGCTCTGCTCCAAAGCCAAACAGCATTGAAACAGTCAAAAACGCGGTGGGGAAGGTTGCTACGGGTCAGTCTGTGGAACTAAATTTCAGAGCAATGAATAAAGAATTGGCTAACCTTCCAGCTTGAGGGACCAATTGTCACGAGCTTCAGGCACACCAGGGGTTCCCAACCTTTTTTATGACATGGACCAATACCATTAAGCAAGGGGTCTGTGGACTCCAGGTAAGGAACCTCTAAGATCAATTTTTAACATCAAAACTTCAGTCAACTGCTCTAAAGGCAAATAAGTCACCTAATGAATACGCATAGCTCATTTCCGAGATAATAATACAGCACCTTCAGTTCTTTAGAAGCACAAGAGGTTCTCTAGATGCTGGGACTCCTGAGCAACACACACTTCAAAGCTTTGCCTCCCCTCTTCCCACTAACTCATTCCGGCTTCTGCCCCGTCCTTTCCAGTTAAGATGAAGGGCCTCGGCCCAAAACGTCGGCTGTACTCTTTTCCCAGATGCTGCCTGACCTGCTGAGCTCCTCCCGCGTTTTGCGTGGGTTACTCGGACTTCCAGCATCTGCAGATTTCCTCTTGTCCGTGAGATGCACTGTTTGCCTCAGATCAGAGGGGGCTGAGCCTGGCAACTGCCGACAGGAGTCGCCGTACTTCCAGTGCCAACATAGCATGCCCACAACTCATTAACCCTAACTGTACACCTTTGGAATGTGGAAGGAAATCAGAACACCATGAGGAATTCCACACAGCTAACAAATTCCTTACAGACAGCAGCAGGAGTTAAATCCTGTCTGGTGATTATTGGCACTGTAATAGTGTGATGTTACTTTTTTATTAATACCCAACAAATTCTAATTGACCTTAAACAGAATTACGCTGTGGCATAATATTTTTATCGTGAAGCTAGCAAGCCTAAAGAGTGCTAGAAGTGCTGCAAGTTCAAGGGGAATAGAGGAACGGGCAGATTGAAGGGAAGTGCAGAAATCAGCACACAGAGAACCAGGCACTATGCCATCCGACAGCGGATTATCAGAGTTTTCCTGTACGGCTGCAGGGCCATGCCCGGGGAAGTCCTGGTTTTTGTTCAGCCTACGGTAATCATTTGGAAGGAAACATGGAGAGACCACCTGGTTTTGGAAATCTGCTCCACCATTCAATGGTGATGTTTTGACTCTCACTTATTAGTTTTCCTGCCTTTAATACACATGCCCTGATTCCCTTAATGTCCAAAAATCTGTCCAAGTCAGCACTGAATGACAGCCCTTTGATGTTCGGAATTCCAAGGATTCAAACCCACTTGGTTCATCCATTTCTCCAAATTTCAGTCCTAAACAAACAGCAGTGTGCTTATAGTTCTTGAATGATCCACTGGGGAAAACAGTTTCTCAACACCCACCGTCAAGCTTCTGAGAACGTTTTACAACTAATGAGACTAAAATTTTCAGACAGTTGCCAAGAAGATCTAAAAGCCTTAAAAGGTTATTTTATATAACCTTATTATAGGTTATAGTATTTTATAATACTATAAAATGGTCCCCAGTCCAACTGGGTGGACTCTCGACCTCATTACAGGTATGCGTCGCTTAACGTCCATGGTACGTTCTGTGAAATCGGACGTTATGTGATTTGGACGTTGTGTGAACACCATATTGTATGCTTTACCTCTTGCTGCTGCTATCACTAGGAGTGGTCTTGCTGCATTTGGAAGCCATGATGCACTTTACAGTAATATTTTTGAAAGAAAATTAAACAGAGAGGTAATGCTACTACACTCAAAAGACACGCGGTACACGAGATTAGATACGTCTGTTACGTCATGTTCTCTGATCAGGACTACAGACGCACAGTGTATGCGATTGGACATTGTCCAAATGGGCGTTAAGTGTAATACACCTGTATTACACTTCACCGGCCACCTGCACTGCACTTTCTCAGTAACTGTAACACTTTCTGCTGCATTCTTATGTTTCCTCTTGTACTGATGTAACAAAATTACCTGCATGGATGGAATGCAAAACTATCTTCCTGTTTTCATACTATAATAATTTTACATATGGCATTAATAAACCAATTTTCTCTCTTTTCTGATGTTACAAAGTAATAGGTTGTGGAAAAGTTGCTGAGAAAAGGTGGGAAGAAGTACAAATCGCTTACTAATTTTTCACGGTAAATGTGACAAATATAAACCAATTTACATTTAGTAACGTGTGAGTAAACATACTTGGGTTCCTTTCAACTGCAACGCTACCCACACTCTCACTATTTAATAGATACTCGGCATTTCTGTATTGCGTACCAATGTGGGATTTTTCCCACATAATTCCATCTGTCATGTTCTCATCCACTCACACATATCCTTTGAAGCCTCCTTACATGCTTCTCTCGAATTACAATACCACCGAGTTTGGTATCAAAGAGCAAATGTGGAAAAATAACGTTTGGTTTTCTCTGCCAAGGGATTAGTACACTCAATGGTACCTCCTGCACGTAATAAAGTGCCAACTGAGTGTAAGTTTGTGGCCTTGTGCCGCTGTAGCAAAGTTCAAAGTTCTTCAAAGTTCGCTTCAAAGTTCGACATATTGTGCATCAGAGATGCTCTTCTGCATAACACATGGCCACGTGTTCCTGTCAGCTTGAACCAGCCTGACCATTCTCCTCTGATCTCTCTCATTAACAAGGCATTTTCACACTCACAGGATTCTTTCTGTTTGTTTTGCACCCCATTTTCTGCAAACTCTAGAGAATATTGTGCATGAAAATCCCAAGAGATCAGCAGTTTCTGAGATACTGAAACCATCCCATCGGACACCAACAATCATTCTACCACTTAGGCAGGTCAAAGTCACTTGGATTGCATTTCTTCCCTGAATCTGACGTCTGCTCTCAACACCAACAGAAGCTCTTGACCACATCTGCATACTTTTATGAATTAATTTGCTGCCACATAATTGGCTGATTAGATATTTGCATTAACCAGCAGATGTGCAGGTATAACGTTGGGTTCCCTAATCTGTGGAAGTTCTGAGGATCTACTCTGCCAGTTACAGTACATCCCAAAGAAACCTAGCAGATTAATTAAACTTTTTTTTAAATGGCCAGGTTGATGCTGCTGAACACTGTCATCCTATTCTTGTTATTGTGCTGTTGCATTCTTCTTTACAGATGGTCGTCACAAAGGAAGAGTGATGAGTCTTCTGGTCCTTGAAGACTGGAAGTTGGGAATCAGAACAGGCGTCCTGCCATTTAGAGCCAAGATGTTAAAATTCCTTCATGGAAAGAAGTTTTCTTTGCAGAACTATTCCTACAGAAATGTGACTCTCGGACTGGGGATCCCTACCTATTTTTATGCCGTGGACCAATACCATTAACCAAGGGGTCCATGGACCCCAGGTTGGGAACCCCTGCAGGTATCATCCCATACAGCATTAATCGTCAGGACATTCTAATCAGGAACTTGTACGAACATTATTTTGTGACCATATCTTCTGTGTTTTGCACCTTGGCCCCAGAGGAATGATGTGTCAGTTAGCTGTATACATGTGCACGGTAGAATGTCAATAAACTTGAACTTGATCTTGACTGAGCAGGTCTCGCACCATTGCTAAAGAGGTAAGCACAAGAAATTCTGCCGATGCTGGAAATCCAGAGCAACACACACAAAATGCTGGAGGAACTCGGCAGGTCAGGCAGCATCTATGGAAAAGAACAAACAGTCTACATTTCAGGCCGAGACCCTTCTTAGGGACTGAAAAGGAAGAAGGAAGATGATGGAATGAAAAGGTGCGGGGTGGGAGAGGAAGGAGGATAGCTAGAACGTGATAGGTGAAGCCAGCTGGGTGGGGAAGGTAAAGGGCTGGAGATGAAGGAATCTAAGATGAGAGGAAAGTGGACCATAGGAGAAAGGAAAGGAGAAGGGGGAGGTGGTAGGCAGGCAAGAAAAGGTAAGAGATCACAGTGGGGAATCAAAGAAGAGGGGAGGGGAAGCGAATAGTTTTTCTTAACCAGAAGGAGACATCGATATCCATGCCATCAGGTTGGAGGCTACCCAAGCAGAATATAAGGTGTTGCTCCTCCACTCTGAGGGTGGCCTCATTGTGGCACAAGAGGAGGCCGCGGACTGACCTGTCGGAATGGGAATTAAAAAGTTGGGCCACTGGGAAGTTCCACTTTTGGCAGCTGGAGCAGAAGTGCTCAACAAAGCGGTCTCACAACTTACGATGGGACTCACCAATGTAGAGGAGGCCGCACTGAAAGCACCAGACAGAATGGACGACCCCAGCAGGTGCACAGGTGAAGTGTTGTCTCACCTGGAAGGACTGCTTAGGGTCCTGAATGGAGGTGAATGGGCAGGTATAACACTTTGGCCGTTTGCAGGGATAAGTGCCAGGACAGTGGTTAGTGGGGAGGGATGAATAGACAAGGAAATCATGGAGTGAGCTACCCCTGCGGAAAGAGAAGAGTTGGAGGAGGGGGTTGCTAAGGGCAAAGATGTGTTTGGTGGTAGGAGTTTCAAACAAATGGCACCTATTAGGATGACAGGAAAATATCTCTCCAGTGGTCTGCTTTGGAATGGCAGTGCTCAATACTCACCCATGATACAGCTGCTCTGGTTAATATTGTAACACTCAAATTAGCTCCACTGCCTTTAGGCTAAGGAGTGGATGTAAATTAAATCAAGTCCCTGTCCCAAACCTGCTACCTCTTTAGTTAGTAAAACTTGGCTAGTGCCTTTCAAACACAGGCATATATTGTTAGTGAACTTTTGAGGAGAAACATTAAGCACTATTTTATAATTAACTGTGACATTGTGATGTGGCAATGTGTCATCAGTGTGCAGCACACCCACAACGTTCTAAAAGTGATGGCAAATAAATGTTAAAACCTGCATTTCTGTAGCACCTGCCACCTCCAGAATGCTGCAACCCAGGGGGCAATAAAGAGGGATTAAGAGGAAAATGCAGGGCATGAAACTGCAATGAGACTCGGTGACCAGCTTCAGCCAGGACCAAGGAAAATCCTCTCTTCTTAAACAGTGCACGGGGACCTTTGATTGAGATGGGATGGGATCCTCAGCTTAATGTCTCCCCCGTTACAGTTCCTGCAGGTGTTGGAAGTAAAGTAGGTTTTGACATTAGTGATGTCCCATGACAAGAGGTGGGTGTGGGTCCTATCCTTACCCTCTGCTAGTCGACTCAGGGATGTTCCTATGAAACAAGTTCAATCCTGACCTCCTGTTGAACATGAGGAAGGGCTTGCACGCCACGAGTGCACTGGTTCCACACCCAGGCACACTGGTTTCCTCCCACATCCCAATGATGAGCAACTAGTGACTGCAAATAATCCTTGTGTAGGTAGGCGAATGAGACAGAGTCGATTATAGGGAACAGCTTCTTCCCCTCCGCCATCAGATTTGAACAGACAATGAACCCATGAACAGATTTCGCTAATTTTGTTCTTCTGCACTACTTAAGTTTTGTGTATATATTACTTATTGTAATTATAGTATTTTTATGTATTTTTCAGTACTGGTGCCGCAAAACTACAAAATTCACGACATATGTCAGTGATAATACACATGATTCTGATAAGGGGATTGGCACAGGTGGGATAGTGTGAGAGCTAGCAGAGACTCGATGGGCTGAACAGCCACCTTCTGTGTCACAGGAAATAAGCTTTAGCTGTGGGGTGAGAAGGACGGGTGGAAGTGGGAGCTTGAGGCAGCAGGGAATCATGAGATGAAACTTGAGCCAAACTTTTTTACCCCTTCCAGCCTGCCAGTACGCTCTCGAGATAAGCTCAGCCAGTGGCAGGGCGGCTTGCTTCAAGGGGACTGGATCTAGCTGACCCCTCCAGTGTGGCACTGAGAGTGCACTGTCCTGTGGAGAGCTCACCCCGAGAATGAGATGCTGAGACAAAGTCCACCCCACTTTTCCCCAAATTCTGAAGATTTTTGAGAGAGACAGTATAAGAAGGGTTGTACACTGCGCCAATGGAGACAGGGGTTCCCATCCTCTCTTATTCCATGGACCCCTACCAGGCTGGGAACGCCCGCCGTTAGACCAGAAGCCATAGGATCAGAATTATTCTATTTGGCCCATTGATCCCACTCCACCATTCCAACCTGGCTGACTTATTATCCTTCTCAACCCATTAGCCCTCCTTCTCCCCCTCGTCTTTGACGCCCTTACTAATCGAGAACCTATAGGCTTCCACTTTAAACATACACGATGGCTTGGCCTCCTCAGCTATCTGTGGCAATAAATTCTGAAGACTTGTCACACTCTGGCAAAAGAAATTCCCTCCTCATCTGTTCTAAAGGGCCGTCTTTGTGCCCTCTGGTCCTAAAATCCCCTATGTCTTCTCCACTTGCACACTACCTAGACCTTTCAATATGCGATAGGTTTCAACGAGATTAACCACCCTCTTTCACCCTTCTAAACTCCAGCTGTGTTATGGCACTGCTGCTTGTGGGAGCTTGCAATACATGACTGACACCTTACACCCCACCCCACACCAAAGTCTGGGAAGTGCTTTGCACCTCAGATCACCTACCCCTTCTGTCCCACTACCCCATGATCTCCCGGGACAACTTCACCAGAGCTTCCAGAAGTCATAGTGCAGAGTGAATATCAGAATATGTATATGTCACCCAGAGATTCATTTTCTTGCAGGCATTCACAGTAGAGCACAGAAATAATACATTCGAATCAAGGAAAAACCACAAAGACTGCAAGCAACTAATGTGCAAAGGAAGACAAACTGTGCAGATACACAATAAAGCAAATAATAAATAAGTCATGCTGAGTTGTAGAGACCTTGAAAATGAGTCCACTGACGGTGTTCAGAGTTGAGGTGGGCGAACTAATCCACGCTGGTTCAGGAGCACGATGGGGGGACGATAATATTAAAGTAATAATGGAAAGCTTCTCGGATCCGAAAGGCCATATGTTGGGGGACAGGGCATGGCGGAGCAGAGCTGCGGGAGGGGGGACATTTTATCAGAGAACAGGGCGTCACGCAGTAGGGCTCCTGGAGGAGGCCAGAGGGGCAACGCAGCAAATCACAGGCGGGAGCCACACCCGTGATTGGAAGCCTAAAGATTTGCTCATCCATTGACTGGAAAAGAAAGTCACGGGAGTTGGGGCTCACCCAGTGGGCGGTTAGCCTCGCACAATCGGCCCGGGGACCACGCAGAGAGACAGAGCCCGCGTTGAACCGGGTGCCTGAGGGCACACAAGCGCAAACTGAAGTGGGGCGGGGGTGGAATCTAAAGGGGCAACTTTTCCCCCACAAGAAGTGTGGTGATCTGCGTATGGAACGAGCTGTCAAAGTGACAGATTGGACAACTCGTTCGGCGTGGATCGGGCAAAGGCACTATTCCCACGATGACTCTAAGAGGGCGTGGAAACCAAGGTGCAGGGGGTGTTTGGAGATCCGGTCACCTAATGGAAGTCAGTAAGACCCGGGCTAATTATTACAGGCGTCCAGAACCCTGGGAGAATTGCACTTCACGAGAAGAGTGCAGAGGCAATAGAAAGGGTAAATAGATGAGAGAGAGGCAGATTTTCAGCCTGCCGTGTGTTTTTTTTAACGCTTCTGTCAAGTCTCTGCTTTCGTTCGCGCCCCCGCCCTAGCCCTAATCCTTACACTCCGTTCCCCATTTAACAGATCTCTCCGCTCCCGGCGCCCTTACCTAAGAACAGTTTTCCAGCTACAGTCTGCTTTTATTTACGCTTTCTCTATTAAAGAAAAATCACCAGCTATAACCAGATCAGATGAACAATATCTCTGGTCTGGTAACCCGGGCGAAACATCTGCATCTAACCGGTTCTCGGGATTCGATTCTTCCATTAATACTTTGGTCTGACAGTAAAGGCCACGCCAGCTCAGAGTAACAGCTGTTAACAGTGTTGACATTGTGGGCTACGTGATTAAATGCTTCTAAATACAAGTGGCTTGTTTCTTCCATTAAATCCGTCTTGTTGAGGAAAGGTTTTCCTTTTTTAACCTGTCGCAATTTAATTCATAAAATGCCTTCGAAAATCAGTGGCAAGTGACAGATTGTAACTACATCGAGTTACAGCGCAAGTTGTTTCAAATAAAATATTTCCGAACTATTTCAAAGTATCCAGCTTCAGGTGCATAAATTAACTCTAATTCTGTGGGGTATTTACCTCGATTTTTCCTTGTGAAAGGCTACACTGTATCGCAAAAACGAACCATTATTAAAACTGAGTGCACAACTTCAATCATTATTGCATATTTGAGACAAAATGGGTCGCCTACCTCTTCGGCTGGGAGCTCGCGTCCGCGATCTGCAAGCGCAACTCCCGTCCCCACCCGGATCTGCACACGGGGACTGGCTAAAGGTGTGTCTTCCTGACCGAACAGCAGTCCTCAGCAATCAACCACCCAGCTCATCCAACCAAACTCATAATACACGCGGACACACACATCAGCCGCCCTCAGTCTCGTCAATAAATTACAACAGCTTCACTCGTGGGAGATCGCTCTGACTCGAAAGAACAAATACAATGCCCCCTGTCAAGCTTCCCGGAATCCACTCCCCGAGAGCTTCCTTAAAGTCAATTGTTTTGATACAGTTCCGATTAAAACAGAAGTTTAACGAATTGCCTTAGGCGATTGAAGGACGCCATTTCGGCCCATCGAGTCTATGCTGGCTCGCAGAGCCATCCCTACTCCCATTAATTTTCCGTGTATTCTTTAGACACGTTCCCCATAATTCCGCCACCGGGGAGGAATTAACCCCTTCCCCCCCCCCCCACACACACACACACAAATACACGTCTTTAGGAGGAAACCTCAGGACTCCACAGAGAAGGTGAAAACTCCACACAAACAGCACCGGAGGCCACTGTGAGCTATGTCACTGTAACTCCCTGTGCACGATGGAAGCACTTTGCTGAAACTGCCCCATTTTAAAGGATGCATCCTAGAACACATCCCACTTGGTGTGGCAGCTGTCCTGCACCAGACCAGAGAGACAAACCAGTTTCCCCTCCATTGACTCTGTCTGCCCTCCCCGCTGCCTCAGGAAAGCGGCCAACATAATCAAGCCCTCCCACCTCAGGTATTATCTCTCCTCCCCTCCCCTGTCAGACAAGCCGGAAAATTCAAACCTCCAGACAGGACAGCTTCTATCCCATTGTTATCAGACAGCTGAACCTTAGCAAAAGGATGGACTCTACTACATCAAGGTCCTTGTCTCAGAACGACAAGAAATGTTATTTTGTCTGCCCCCTTGCGCTTTCAGACCATATTCTGCATTCTCTCTGCTCTTCACTATTTCGGTGTAATTACAATGGCCCGATCTGTCTGGAAGGAATGCAAAATAAAGCTTTGCTTGGCGTCTTGGAACACATGCCAATAATAACCCAATATCAATGCCAATTTCAGAGTCAAGGTTTTTTTTTAAAAAATATGGTTCACTTCATTTGTCGAAGGTGCATTAAAACATTGAAACACGCAGTAATGTAACTTTGTTTCAACAAACACAATACAAGGATGCTGGGGGCAGCCTGCAAGTGTCCCCATGCTTCAGCTGCAACAAGTTGTACGCCTCTGGAAGGTGGCAGGAAGCCGGACCACCCCGGGGTAACCCATGGGGAGCAGTTCATGGTCATGCCCACCTGCAATGGAAAACTTGCAACAGCACGACCGGCACGTCAGCAGCGTTCACAAGAAAAGCGTATCTTGTAGGAGTGTTTCACCATGTGCAGGCAAATGGGATTACTCTTGTTAAAAAAAAACACAACTTCTTACAAGAAAGAACACGTTTAGCACCAAAAAAAAGTCAATTTAGTGCAAAGCGATCACAGTGTTGTTAAGCTGTGGTGATTAGGAGTTTGCCAGCTGGATCATGAACTGAAGGGTTGAAGGGAAGTAGCTGTTCTCCAACCTGGGCCTTTGGCCTCCTGTACCTCCAGCCTGAAGGTAGTAACAAGAAGAGGGCATAACGTGGTTTGGGGGGGGGGATTCCTCTGACTCTTGCCTTCTTGAGACAGCAACTGCTTACACATTTCCCACGTAGCAGGGACTCCAGTAAGAGGGGAAACATGAAATTCGGTCCTCTATCCCAATACTACAATGGACCCAATAGCCTCTTCAGTTTCATAATAAAGAATTCATCTTATCCCAGGTTCATTTTCCTCACTGCTGTATCTACCTCCCTCTAAATGCATGAAACTACAATAGATTCACCCTAACCACTCTTAATCAGAGGCACCATCAGAATTACAGTATTACAGGAAAGATACCAGTATGGAGAGGGGATTGGCTGACTGGCAGGAGGCAAAGAGTGGGAATAAAGGGAGCCTTTTCCAGTTGGTTGCCAATGGCTAGTGGTGTTCCAGACTGGTGTGTGTTGGAACCGGTTCTTGTTAAGTTATTTGTCAGTGCTCTACATGGCGGAATTAATGGATTTGGGGCCAAGTTTGCAGACGATCCAAAGATAGGTGGAGGGACAGGTAATGTTGAGGAAGCAGAGAGGCTGCTGAAGGACTTACACAGATTAGGAGAATGGGCAAATAAGCGGCAGATGGAATACAGTGTTAGAAAGTGTGTGGTCATGCACTTTGGTAGAAGAAATAAAAGCATAGACTATTTTCTAAATGGAGAGAAAATTCAAAAACCGTTTGTGCAGGATACCCCAAAGGTTGATTTGCAGGTTGAGCCTGTGGTGAGGAAGACAAATGCAATGTTGGCTTTTGAGTGGACTAGAATATAAAAGCAAGGATGTAATGTTGAGGCTTTATAAGGCACTGGTGAGGCCTCACTTGGAATATTGTGAGCAGTTTTGAGTCCCTAATCTAAGAATGGACATGCTAATATTGAGAGGACTCAAAGGAGGCTCACAAAAATGGTTCTGGGGTTGAAAGGCTTATTATATGAGGGGCATTTGATGGCTCTGTGCCTGTATTCACTGGAATTCAAAAGCATGAGGCGGAGTATCTCATTGAAACTGTTGAAAGGCCTCAATGGAGTGGATGTGGAGAGGATGTTTCTTATGGTGAGAAGGTCTAAGGACACAGCCTCTGAATAGAGGGATATCCATGTGGAATGGAGATGAGGACGAATTTCTTTAGCCAGAAAGTGGTGAATTTGTGGAATTTATTGCCATAGGCAGCTGTGGAGGCCAGGTTATTGGGTATATTTAAGACAGAGGTCGATGAGATTCTTGATTGGTCAGGGCAAGAAGGGATACAGGGAGAAGGCAAGAGACCGGGGCTGTGAGGGAAATGGATCAGCCATGTAGAAATGGCGGAGCAGACTTGATGGGCCAAATGGCCTAAGTCTTCTCCTATACTTCATGGTCTTAGGGCCTAATATCACTCCACATATGTCCGAAAATTTGTTTTGCAGCAGAAGTACTGTACAATATATTAAAAAAACTACAAGTTACAGTAAGATAGATATTAAAGTAGTGCAAAAAGAGAAGAAAGATAGTGAGGTTGTGTTCATGGGTTGATTCATTGTCCATTCAGAAATCTGATGGTGGAGGGGAAGAAGCAGTTCCTAAAACACAGAGTGCATGTCGTCAGGCTCCTGTACCTCCACTTTGATGGTAGTAACGAGAAGAGAGTGCATCTTGGGTGATGGAGGTGCCTAATGATGAATGCCACCGTTTTGAGGCTGCCTTCGATCTGAGGAGGGTCCCTGATGGAGCTGGCTGAGGTTTGCAGGCCTCTGCAGCTTCTTCCTGATCCTGTGCAGAAGCCCTTCCATACCAGACAGAGATGGAACCAGTTAGGTACATCTGGAAATTTGTTAGTGTCCTTGGTGACATGCCAAATCTCCTTAAACTCCTGATTAAGAAATAAGGCAGGATTACCCATACCAGTTCTGCCACTAAATCAGACAAAGGCCAATCTGATCTTGGTATCAACTCTTCACTTTCCCATGTTCCCTTTTTCACCTGACTCCCTGATAATCGTCTGTAAATGTCTATCTGTTCTCTCTGGGGAAAGAGACCCAAGGATTCCAGGATCTCTGCAGCATTTAGAACATAGACCATAGAATGTGGGTCAGTACAGCACAGGAACAGACCCTTCGGCCCACAATGTCTGTGTTGACCCAAGAAGTTAATCTGAACCAAGCCCATCTGGCTGCATATGGTCCGTATCTCTCCACATTCGTATACTTGTCTAAGAATCTCTTAAGCGTTGTCATCGCGTCTGTTTCAACCACTTCCCCAGCCAGCTCATTCCTGGCACCTACTGCTCTCTGCATAAAATCGCACCAGTAAATCTCCTTTTAAATTTACCCCTCTCATCTTAAAGCTATCCCCTCTAGCTTCCGACATTTCCACCCTGAGGAAAGTACCCTCACTATCTACCCATATCTATGCTTCATAATTTTATATTCCTCCCTCAAATTCCAATGGTCCAGAGAAAAAAATCTAAGTTTATCCATCATCACCTTCTAGCTAGTGCTCTCTAATCTAGGCAACATTCTGGAGAGCCTTAGACCAGGAGCAGTATGAAGCATTTGGCCCAATGAGTTTTCTCTGCCTTTGAATCATGGCTGATTTATTTTCCTCTCAGCCCCGTTCTCCTGTCTTCTCCCCGTAACATTTAATACCCTTTCTAATGAAGAACTTATCAACCCCCACCTTAAATAAACCAATGACCTGGGCTCCCCAGCTGACTATGGCAATAAATTCCACAAATTCACCATCCTCTGGCTAAAGAATTTACCCTCATCTCTTTTCTACAGGGACATTTTTCTATTCTGAAACTGTCCTAAACTCTCCTGCAATTGGAAGCATTCTCTCCATCTCCACTCCATGTAGGCCTTTCAGTACTCCATAGGTTTCAATGCCATTTCCCCCCTCCCGCACACCCACATTCTTCCAAACTCTTTACGTAGTTATGGGATCACTTATGACTATGTTAATTTCCAGTTGCCACTTTTTGACAAAACAACGGTTTTGTCAAATTGTTTCTTTTGCCCCAGTTATGGAGCTATTGATGGGATTTATCGATACATTTCCTGTCCTTGAATTAGTCCATTGCTCGGGTGGCATTTTTCAATCTGAACCTTAAGCTGGTCTGGTGGCTTCCATGTGAGATCTAATGGGAAAATGGGGACATCTCCACCTACTCAGCTCTGCCTGAGCCTGTCCTGGGTCAAACTCTGGGAAATTTCACTCTGTCCAGTCAAACAACTAGAGGCGCTGGCTCCTGGGGGGAAGACTTACTTGTGTATAAACATGTTAGTTTTTAATGTGTAGATGATTTAAATATTAATGTTTCTACTTTGAACAGAATCAGAAACAGGTTTATTATCACTGATGTATGTCATGAAATTTGCCGTTTTGCAGCAGCAGTACACTGCAATACGTAAGATACTATAGATTACTGTAAGAAATTTATTGTGTGTTATGGTATATTTAAATTAAATAAGAAGAGCAAATCTAGTGGGGGAGTGTTCATGGTTTAATTGATCGTTCAGAACCCTGATGGCAGAAGGGAAGGAGTTGTTCCTAAATGTCGAGTGTGTGTCTTCAGGCTCCTGTACCTTCACTCTAACGGTAGCTCTGAAAAGAGAGCACACGATGGGGGTCCTTAATGGTGGATGCTGCCTTCTGAAAATGTCCTCAATGGAGGCGACACCATGATGGTGATAGTTTGTAACTTTGTACTTACGGATGTTAATGGGCTCGGTCGCAGTGACAGTTGTGAGGGCTGGGGAAACCTGAGGGTAGGGCTTCACCGGACATCAAAGTCATCGTGTGAGAGCAGGCCGCACTCAGATGAGACCCACCCTGTTCTGCGCCCAGCACATTGGTAGTGGGGACTGTACAATTGAAGTGGAGGGTAGAAAAAACACTGGAACTACGCTGGAATGAATGAACACTGAGCTCTTGGCTGTCATATCTGGAGAAAGCAGAACATTTTCCTTTGGACCTTAATGTTTCCACCTATATTCCAGACACTGGCACCCCGCATTGACAAGTAGGTGATGTCACTTCCTTATCAACCGTTAGGCTACAGGAACTTAGTGACCAGTTATTATCATTCAATTTGCAATGCAAATTATCATCTGAATGACATCGTCAGTTGCTCTCTTTTTGCAGATAGGAGCTCAGGTATTGGGTGTAGAGTGGAAGTTAATTCTTTATTGATGTTAGTGATGGCTTTTACCAATTTCACAGCTCCCCACCATCTGGGTCAAGACTGAAGTTGATTTATCACGCGCACCTCGGAGCATACAGTGAAACACATCATTTGCATTAACCAGAAACATGCCCAAGGGAGTGCTGGGGGCAGCCTGCAAGTGTGGCCAAACAATCTGGCACCAGCGTAGGCAGGCCCACAGAGTTCAGCAAAGTAACACGAGCAGCAAAACAACAACAGCAGCACAGGCCGTTCCTCCCTCCCACCTCAGCACATACGCTGATTCTGAACCCCAAGAAGTCCACAGTCATCAGCCTCCAGTGAACCTGGATTTGGATGTGGGCATCCGACATTGACCCTGTGACTATCCCAGCGGGCTTGCAGATATCTGCGGACCTGGAGCTGTGGACAATGATCTTTGGCTTCCAATTCAAAGATTTTGCCTCAGCCCTCAGCGTCAACCTGACCCTCTGATCACCAAAAGCCAGGTCTGCAACTCCTAACCCGCTAATGGCGCCCAGATGTCCTCTTCTTCTTGTGCTACTGTTGAGCAAGAGGTACAAAAGCCTGAAGCCCCGACCCACCAGGTTCGAGAACAGCTAATTCCTTTCAACCATCAGGAACTTGAACTGACCTGGACAACCCCACACTACCTCAGCAGTGGAAAAGTTGGCCCATCTCTTGCTCTTCCGGAGGAACTCAGCATCTGTGGAAAGGAATAAACAGCTGACCTTTCAGTCATGGACTTTTCATCAGATTGTTTGTTAGAAGGTGACAGGTGAAGCCCAGTGGGTGCGAAAGGTAAAGGGTTGGAGAGGAAGGAATCTGATGGGATAGGAGAAAGGGTAGGAGGAGGGGACTCAGGGGGAGGTCATAGCCCAGTGTGGGGAATAGAAGAAGAGGGGAGAGGGAGGGAAATTTTTTTAACTGGAAGGAGAAATCAATCAGGTTGGAGGCTACCCAGATAGAGTATAAGATGTTACTCCTCATGTTCCTGCTTATCTCCCTCCATATTCACCTTCACCACCCCCTCCTCACTCCATCTGCTTCTCAGTTCATTTATTCTCTCTCCTCACTTGCATCTGTCTACCACCCACCTGCCATTGTGTCCCACTCACCTTCAGCTCCTCCACCTGGCACAACCTTCCCCCCCGTCCTTCCATTCTCCCCTGACCTCCGACCCTCCTCTTTATACCGGCCATCTCCCCTCCCCACACTCAGGCCTGAGGCGCAGCTTTGACCAAAAATGTCAACAATTGCTTCCGTTTGTTGCGCCAGACTCCAGCATCTGCAGTCTCTTGAGAAGCCATTCATGACGAGAGTCAGAAAACTGACAAGACAGTCCACACTCCATTCTCCATGGTCACAGAGCTGATCAGGCGGGTCCCTCCACAATGCCCCACAACAGGTCTCTGCTCCACTCTTGGATCAACAGCCCACAGGTCACAGTTGCACTGACTAACCAGACATCCAAACCCACGCAGAACATATTTAACATGCCTGGCTACCTCTGTGTAAACCGTAAGACCATATGACAATCGGAGCAGAGTTTGGCTATTTGGCCGATCGAATCCACCCCACCATTCAATCACAACTGATTTGTTTCCTTCTCAATTCCATTCTCCTGTCTTCTTCCCAGAAGCCCTTACTAATCAATAAACTATTTATACCCAGTGACTTAGCCTTCACAGCTGTCTGTGGCAATAAATACTTTAGAAATTCCTCTCTCTTCTAAAGAGACTTTGTTCTTTTCTGAGGCTGTGCCCTCTAGTCCAATACTCCCACACTACTGGAAACATCCTCTCCCCACTCTATTTGGCCTTTCAATATTCAATAGATTTCAATGAGAACCCCCTCATTCTTCTAAACTCCAGTGAGTGAAGGCCCAGAGCCATAAGGCTCAGCTCATAAGCCAAACCTTTCATTCCCGGGATCGTCTTCTCTGGATTCTCTCCAATTTCAGCACACCTTTTCTTAAATAAGTGACTCAGAACTGCTCACAATCCTTCAGACGAGGTCTGACCAATGGCTTATAAAGCCTGTACATTCAATCCTTGCTTTTAGATTTTAATCCTCCCAAAATGAATGCTAACATTGCATTTGCCTTCTTCACCACCAACTCAACTGTCAATTTAACCTTTAGGGAATCCTGCACTAGGATACCCAAACATGCATTTTAATCAGAGAATTGGAGGCATCTCACTGTGTTTAATTAAATTCTTTTGCCTAGTACATTAAATCATTGGACCATAGAAGAATCTGTAGCCTGTGTTCTGAAGTTAATCTTTAAGTGTTAATCTTACTTATTTTTATTGATGCACCAAGGAAAGCCTTTAGTCTGAATGCATAACAGCTTGACATGGCAATTGCTCTGCATGTGACTGTTATGGCTTGTAATCTTAAAACATTAAACTCATTCAAACAACGGCGTGGGAGTCCAAAATGCAAGGGAGCATGATGACGTATGCAATTTACATTCTTTTACATTTAACTCGTAATTAATTATTTAAACAAATAAGAATGCTTAATCTGCCAATGTATTGTATATACAATATTATTCAATTATTATTAAATATTAAATACACAACACTCCTCTCTGCTCAGCTATAAACTCCAACTTAAGAGAGAATGCATTTCAATTACATACACAGAATGCCATATAATACAATGTACAACTATTATATATAGATATGCACAGCATAGTAAATTTTAAATTGTCCACTGGGGCCTAAAGATTTAATATCTGTGGAGGATTTCTTACTTTTGTGGGACAACATCTTTCCGGACAGGGGAATCACTCTGCAGGTGAGACTTGGGGCTGTGGAACAATTTCAGGTTCTGGGGCCTCCTCCATGGTGGTTGTAGGAGTTGACTCTGAGACTGCAGGAAGTGGTTCTGACAGCAGTAGCCTCTTTCTTCTTCTTTTGCCGACTTTTAGATTGTGCACCTTGATCTTGGGAAGGTGCATTTTAATCATTCTATTATTAATCTTTCTCCTGCTGCCTTTACAATCAGGTCTCTCCTCTTGGTTTCCTCGTCTACAACATCATCTGATGAATCCTCTGTTTTGTACATTGACTCTTTTTTTTGGCCTTCCATTCTTCCAGCTGGGCTTTGGTCTTTGAGAAGCAGCTTTTTGCTTCCCATTTGAAGATCATGCACTAACTTCAACGCAGGCAGAGCAGATTCTGGTTCTGTTGCAACTTTCCTGAAGCTCCTTGAATTCTCAGTTTAAAATTAAGCCAGATTAAGCCAAGTGGCTGCCTGATTACCGTAGCACCAGTGACCACAAGAAATTGGGGGTAGCTTTACATACACCTCAGCACGTTATAGGAACCAGCTTCCCCTCTATGGATTCAATCAGCGACCCCACCCACCCCAGACACTCTGTCCCATCAGGCAGGAGATACAAAAGCCTGAAGGCACATACCACCAGGCTTAAGCACAGCTTCTATCCCGTTGTTGTCAGACTCTTGAATGAACCTCCTGTACAATAAGACCTGCCTTGGGCCCATCACGTTAATGCAATCACAAGAACACACCAGTGCCTCTACTTCATTTGCAGTTTGAGGACGTCACCAAAGACACTTAGCAAACTTCTACAGATGTACGGTGGTAAACACTGTGGCTTGTCGCAACACAGCTTGGTACAGAGGCTCAAAATGCACAGGATTGCAAGAGGCTACAAAGGGATAAAGACCCAGCCAGTTCCATCATTTCTGCCATCAAGGACATCTTCAATAGGCAGTGACACGAGGAGGTGACCATCACTAAGGACCCGCACTATCCATGACCTGTTCCCTTCTCATTACTAGCATTGGGGAGGAGGCTCAGGAGCCTGAAGACCCACACTCAACGATTCAGAAACAGCTTCTTCCCCTCCATGATCAGATTTCTGAATTGTCCATCAATCCATGAACACTATTTCACTATTCCTCTTCTCCATTATTTATTTATTTTTGTAATTTATGGTGACTTTTATGCCTTGTACTGCTGTCAGAAAACAACAAATTTCAAGTCAGATAAATAGGAAACCTGATTCTGAGTCAGAGACAACTGGGACAATGCTGCCATCTGCTGCCCATCTTTCAATGGATCCCTTGGGCTTGGAATTTTATTCATTGATTAAAGCGGATCAGGCCCTTCCGACCAAATGACCTGCACCAACTCGCAACCCGTCTATTTAACTCTAGTCTAACGACAGGACAACTTACAATGACCAGTTAACCTACTAAGCAGCACATCTTTGGACTGTGGGAGGGAACAGGAGCAGCTGGAGGAAACCCACATGCTCACAGGAAGAATGAACAAACAGAGGACATCAGAAGTGAACTCCAAACTCCGATGCCTCAAGCTGTAATAGCGTCGCGCTAACCCCTGTACGACCACCGAGCCCAATGACCCTCTTCACTGTACACACCAGCAGGAGGCACTTTGCGTAGTGTAAAGACCAGCATTGCACACTAACTTGCCAGCTGTAATGCACGCAGCCAAACCACGAGGACATGCAACAGATCAGTGCTTTGGCCCACAACGTCTGTGATGAAAGTCTTCTGGCTGCCTGTGATCCCTATCGCCCCAGACCCTTCAGCCCACAATGATGCGCCACTCTTTTAACCTGTTCTAAAATCAATCTAACACTACCCTCCCACATAGCCATCCATCGTTATATCATCCATGTGCCTATCCAAGAGTTTCTTAAATGCCCCTAATGTATCTGCTTCAATACCACCCCGGAAGGCATTCCACACACCCACCACCCTCTGTGTAAGAACTTACCTCTGACGTCTCCCCTTTACTTACCTTCAATCACCTTAAAATTATGCCTCCTTATGTTAGCTATTTCCACCCTGAGAAAAGAGTCTGGCTGTCTGCTTGATTTATGCCTCTGATCACGTTATTCACTTATATCAAGTCGCTTCTCCCTTCCTTTGCTATGAATGTGTCAGTCTAAAAGCTTATCATAAGCCACTATCATATCCACTTCCATTACTACCCCTGCTAAAGCATTCCAGGCATATACCATTCCCTGTGTAAAATACTTGCCCCATACATCTCTTTTAAACTTTCCCCCTTTCAACTTAACTGTGTGTCTCCTAGTATTTGACACTTCCAGCCGGGGAAAAAGATTCTGACTAGTTACCCTCATAATTCGATGAATTTCAAATGCTCAAGGGAAAACAACCCAGCTTTGTCGCAACTCTCCTCATGGCCAACAGCCCCTGGGGCAGGTGCATCATCCGCACCCTTCTCACAGCCTCCGCACCCGTCCTATGACGGGAGCCAGAACTCTTGACCTTGTTATGATCCTGTACCTGACTGTTACCCTGCACTGCCTTTCTCTGCAGCTTTTACAGTTCTTTCCAGGTTGTTATTGATTTGTTGTGTTCTGGTGGATTTAAGTTTAATGATTTGATCTGCATGAACAATATGCTAGACAAGCTTTTCTCTGCCTTGGTACATGTGCCAATATAAATTGATTGTAAATATCCCAGTACAGTCTAACCAAAGTTTTATACAGCTGCAACACGACTCCCTGGCTGCCTCTAGCGATGAAGACAGGCTCCCTTTCTGGTGCTCTTCTGTCTGCGTTGCCATTTCAGCGAGCTGTGGACCCGCACTACAAAACCCCTCTCTGCATCAACGTAGTTAAAGGCCATACCATTAACTATGCACAGTGCCGACAAGAAGTATTCACAACCCCCCCCCCCTCCCCCCGGAAGTTTTCATGTTTTATTGTTTTACAACATTGAATCACAGTGGATTTAATTTGGCTTTTTGACACTGATCAACAGAAAAAGACTCTTTTGTATCAAAGTGGAAACAGATCTCTACAAGGTGATCTAAATTAGTTACAAATATAATAGATTGCATAATTACTGACCCTCTTCAAGGCAGTATTCAGCAGATGCACTGCTGGCAGCAATTACTGTGTGGATAGGTCTCTATCAGCTTTATACACCTGGACACTGCATTTTTTCCCCATTTTTTACAGAACTGTTCAAGCTTTGCCAGATTACATGGGGATTGTGAGTGAACAGCTCTTTTCACGTCCAGCCACAATTGGATTGAGAACTGGACTCTGAATTGGCCACTTCAGGACATTAATTTTGTTGTTTTTAAGCTGTGTAGATTCAGCTTTAAGCTTGGGGGTCATTGTCTTGCTGGAAAATAAATCTTCTTCCAAGTCACAGTTCTCTTGCAGACTGCATCAGGTTTTCCTCTAGGATTTCCCTGTATTTTGCTGCATTTATTTTACCCTCTACCTTCTAAGGCCTGCTGCAGTGAAGCAGCCCCACAGATGATGCAGTCACCACCACGCTTCACAGTAGGGGCAGTGTGGCTTTGATGATGTGCAGTGTTTGCTTACGCCAAACATAGTGTTTAATCTGATAACCAAAAAGCTCAAATTTGGCTTCATCAGACCACAGAACCTTCTTCCAGCTGACTTCAGAGTCTCCAGCGTGCCTTCTGGCAAATGCTAGCTGAGATTTCATGGGAGTTTTTTTATTCAACAGTGGCTTTCTCTTTGCCATCTCAGCCACTGAAGCTTGTAACTCCTCCAGTGTTGTCATAGGTCTCTTGGTGGCCTCCCTCACTAGTCCCGTTCTTGCATGGTCACTCAGTTTTTGAGGACAGCCTGCTCTAGGCAGATTTACAGCTGTGACATATTCTTTTCACTTCCTGTTGATCAACTTAACTGTACTCTGAGTGACTTGGAAATTTTCTTGTATCCATCTCCTGACTTGTGCTTTTCAATAGCCTTTTCGCGGAATTGCTTAGAGTGTTCTTTTGGCTTCATGGTGTAGTTTTTGCCAGGACACTGACTCACCAGTAGTTGGACCTTCCAGATACAGGTGTATTGTTACTGCGATCAATTGGAACACCTTGAGTGCACACAGTGATCTCCTTGTAACTAATGATGTGACCTCTAAAACCAATTGGCTGCACCAGTGATGTTTTGGTGCATGTGTCATATTAAAGGGGTGAATACTTACACAATTAATTATTCTGTGTTTTATATTTGTAATTAATTTAGATCACTTTGTAGAAATCTGTTTTCCCTTTGACTCGAAAGTGTTGATCAGTGTCAAAAAAGCCAAATTAAATCCGCTGTGGTTCAATGTTGTGAAACAATAAAATATGAAAACTTCCAACGGGGATGAATACTTTTTATAGACGCTGTACATTTCCCTTACAGGCGTCATGGTTAGCACAACGCCTTAGCATACAGCAACCCTGATTCAAATCCCGCCGCTGCATGTAATATGTTGTCCCCGTGACCACATGGGTTTCCTCCCACAGAGAAAAGACGTTTCCGTTGGTAGGTTAATTGGAGATTGTAAATTGTCGTGTGATTAGGCTAGGATTAAATTGGGGGATTCAGGTCTGCATGGCTCAAAGGGAGGGCTGGAAAGGCCTGTTCCACACTGTATCTCTTTAAATAAACAAATATATAAATGTGGCCTCTCATCGTTCAGTCTCGCACTTGTGTGGATTAAACTTCAATTATAGAAACATAGAAAACCGACAGCACAATACAGGCCCTTCGGCCCACAAAGTTGTGCCAAACATGTCCCTACCTTAGAAATTACTAGGCTTACCTGTTGCCCTCTATCTTACCAAGCTCCATGTACCTATCTAAAAGCCTCTTAAAAGACCCTTTCGTATCCGCCTCCACCACCATGGCCAGAAACCCATTCCATGCACTCAGCACTCTCTGAGTAAAAAAACTTACCCCTGACATCTCCTCTGTACCTCCTCCCCAGCACCTTAAACCTGTGTCCTCTTGTGGCAACCATTTCACCCCTGGGAGAAAGCCTCTGACTATCCACACGATCAATGCCTCTCATCACCTTGTACACCTCTATCAGGTCACCTCTCATCCTCTGTCGCTCCAAGGAGAAAAGGCTGAGTTCACTCAACCTATTCTCACAAGGCATGCTCCCAGTCCAGGCAACATCCTTGTAAATTATGAGAAAACGCCGTTGACCTGAGATCAGAAAATGGCGGCGTGCTGCATACAGGAGTTGGAATGTTATGTTGAAGCTGTGTAAGACGTTGGTGAGGGTAAGTTTGGAGTATTGTGTGTAGTTCTGGTCACCTACTTACAAGAAAGACGTCAATAGATTGAAAGAATACAGAGAAAATTTACAAGGATGTCGCTGGGTCGTGAGTTCCTGAGTTAAAGGGAAAGGTTGAACAGATTAGGACTTTATTCCCTAGAGCGAAGGCAAAAAGGGGATTTTGATAGCAGTACACACATTTATGAGGAATATAGATAGGGTAAATACAAACAAGGTTGAGACTGGAACTAGAGGTCATAGGTTAAGGGTGGAAGGTGAAATATTTAAGGGGAACCTGAGGGGGAACTGCTTAACTCAGAGGGTGGTGTGAGTGAGGAGCGATTCGCAGTGGAAGTGGAGGATGTCGATTCTATTGCAACAGTATGTGGGGTATAAGTATGGGAGGGGTATAGAGGGCTATGTCCAAGTACAGGTTGATGGGACGAGGTAGAATAACAGGTCAGCATGGATGAGATAGGCCGAAGGGCCTCTGCTGTTGTGCTCTATAACTCTATGAATCATTGATTTGGCTGAACATCCTACAACACCTTTCATTCTTCTAAACCACAAAGGATATAGTCTCAACCTCCATGGTTCCCATACACCTTCATCTGGGAAATCAACTTCAAGATTAACGAACACAAGAGATTCTGCAGATGCTGGAAATCCCGAGTAACACATACCCAAAATTCTGGAGGAACTCAGCAGGTCGGTCAGCATCTATGGAGATGAATAAAGCGCTGACATTTTGGATTGGGAGTCTTCATCAGGAGTCCTCAGCCAGAAAAGTCAACTCTATTCCTCTTCGAGGTGAGTGAAGCCGGTCCAGGAGACCAGCTGCTCCTGAACCTCCCGCCTAGTGGTAATAGCGAGAAGGGAGGCCAACGCCTCTTCTCACTCAGTGCATAAAAACATGTAGACATGGTCAAGAGGGTAGGTTGTAGTTCAGACCAAACCTCAGAATGGGGGAAACATTTGATCAAATTGGCTTTGATTGTGGAATAATTGTTGGTGCCAGACGGGGTGACTTGAGTATCTCAGCTTGTGTTCTATGTAATATTGCATGATTTATCCTCTTTAGCCCATTGAATATTTGTTGGTCTATGTTGTGTGTGGGTTTTTGTGGATTCTATTGTATTTGTCGTATTTATTGCGTTACAGCATGGAATAGGCCCTACGAGACACATTGCCCCAATTTAATTGTAGCCTAATCGTGGAACAATTTACCATGATCAATTAACCTACCAACCAGTACACCTTTGGCATGTGGGAGACCTGGCGGAAATCATGGGGAGAACATATGAACTCCCTATAGTCACCGGCGGGAATTGAATCCAGGTCACCTTTGCGGTAAAGTGTTGAGCTAACCACTACGCTACCCTTCCTTTGTGTTCCAGACAGAAAACTAATCTCAGGTTTGTACATGGTCATACATACTTTGATGAAACTTCTGTTTCAGCCTCTCTGTCTCCATCTCCCCCTCGATGTCCCTGTTGGACAGCTGGATGGAGAAGACGGTGACAAGGTGTTCCTTTTGGTTTATGTGGTCATGGTTTAAAGTTCATGGGATAAGACAAAAGGGAAGAGATTTGGGAGTGAGGACAGGAAACCACTCGACTGCTGAGATTGTGATCTGGAATGTGCTCGATGTTGTAACTGTTCTGAATCACTCTACCAGATGTGGAGGAGGTAGGTTTCATTGTGGTCATATAGGGGGGAATTAGGTAAATCTACCCTCAGTGACCACTGTGTTAGGTATAACTGCGTGCTGATGCAAATATCTATTCAGCCAATCATCTAGCAGCAACTCAGTGCATAAACACATGCAAGCATGGTCAAGAGGTTCAGTTGTTGCCCAGACCAAACATCAGAATGGGGAAGTAAGTGATCTAAGTGACTTTGACAGTGGAATTTTTGTTGGTGCCAGATGGGGTAATTTGAGTATCTCAGAATTTGCTGATACCTCCTGGAATTTTCATGCACAATAGTCTCTAGAGTGGGTGAAAAGGCCATGTTAATGAGAGGTCAAGGAGTGGCCAGACTGGTTCAGGCTGACAGGGAGGCTGCACTAAATCAAGTAATGGCGCGACACAACAGTGGTGTGCAGAAGAGCATCACCAAATACGTAACACATCAAACCTGGAAATGGATGGGTTACAGCTACAGAGCACACCGGTATCCAAGGTGTACCTAATCCCACTGAGGGTAGGGTGGAGAAAAGGTTGTAAGACTACGGAGAAACTGTCCGGATGGTGAGGCTGCCTAGTAGTGTGGTAGTGAATGCAATCGATTTACAAAACCAGCTTTAAAATTGTGCAAAAAGCAGAAACAATATATATTTTTAAAAAGTGAGGTGGTGTTCATGGGTTCAATGTCCATTTAGCAATCAGATGGCAGAGGGGAAGAAGCTGTTCCTGAATCACTGAGTGTGTGCCTTCAGGCATCTGTATCTCCTACCTGATGGTAACAGTGAGAAAAGGGCATGCCCTGGGTGCTGGAGGTCCTTAATAATGGACACTGCCTTTCTGAAACACTGCTCCTTGAAGGTGTCCTGGGTACTGTGTAGGCTAGTACCCAAGATGGAGCTGGCTAAATTTACAACCCTTCGCAGCTTCTTTCAGTTCCTGTGCAGTAGCACCCTTCCCCCCCACCCAACATACCTGACAGTGATGCAGCCTGTCAGAATGCTCTCCACGGTACACCTGTAGAAGTTCTTGAGTGTATTTGTTGACATACCAAATCTCTTCAAACTCCTAAAACTTGAAACTGCTCACTCTCCCCACTTCTGATCCCTTTATGTGGATTGATATGTGTTCTTTCGTCTTACCCTCCCAGAAGTCCACAATCAGCTCTTTTGTCTCACTGATGTTGAGTGCAAGGTTGTTACTGCGACACCACTCCATTAGTTGGCATATCCTGCTCCTGTACACCCTCTTGACTCCATCTGAGATTCTACCATCAATGGCTGTATCGTCAGTAAATTTATAGATGGTATTTTAGCTATGCCTAGTGACACAGTCATGTGTATATGTAGAGTAGAGCAGTGGGCTAAGCACACAACCCTGAGGTGCACCAGTGTTGATCGTCAGTGAGGAAGAGATATTATCACCAATCCACACAGATTGTGTCTTCCGGTTAGGAAGTCGATTGCAGAAGTAGATACAGGTACTGTAACTTCTCAGTCAGGATTGTGGGAATGATGGTGTTAAATGGTGAGCTATAGTCAATGAACAGCATCCTGACATAGGTGTTTGGATTGTCTAAGTGGTCTGAAGCCATGTGAAGAGCCATTGAGATTGTGTCTGCCGTTGCCCTATTGTGGCGATAGACAAATTTCATTTCTAACATACACTCAGGTGGGATTGTGGGACACTTACTGTCGTTACTCACCTACAAGTCCAAAGGCTGGACTCTCTCAGGTCAGTCAAATTCATCACTGGCAGATGAAAGAGAAGACAGCAACAGATGAAATTCAGACTCAGATTTTTAATGTTAAAATAGATGATCATCTCTTGGGGGAAACAAGATTAAAACAATGCGGCACTGATCAAAACTCATCCACCAATTACTCTCATTATTTTTACAGGTCACATCTTTTATACAATTCCAATTGATGAAATACTTGAACAGAATGCATTGTTAACATACACCGTGTGGAAGTGCAGATTGCGGCTCCCAGCACCGATACTACTCTCTCCTCTCAAAGCCATCGTAGCAAGTGTCCATGACAGTGAGACATTTCACAGCCGACTCAGAGGCAAATAACCAGCCTCTGCCTCTGTCCCGTACTGACTCGTGCTGATGGACCCAGAACTACCATCAACCTCCGGGGAGAATTTACCTGTGGCAAATATTTTAAAAAGGTGGTTTCTGTAAGCTTGTGAAGCAGGAGGATTAACCCAAATTTCCAAAATCTATGGACTCACTTTCAAGGACTGTGCATACAACTCATACTCTCAATATAATTTTTTTCCATATTTGCTGATCTTTTGCACATTGGTTGTTTGTCAGTCTTTCTGTGTAGTTTTTCATCAATTCTAATTTGTTCTACCTTGTCTATCTACAAGAAAATGAATCTCAGGGTTGTACATGGTGATATACACATATTTTGATAACATGTTTACTTTGAACTTTGAAAATCTGAGGTTCTAAAATTCCAGTTTTGCTAATCTCCCCACTTATTAAAAATAAGCTTTTCATTCCCTTCACGTGCAACAACATAACTCTAATGCTTTCATTCTTGACATTTTTTTTTGCACAAAAACTAGCAGGAACGAAGGTATTCACCCCAAATCCACTGGGTCTATTACACCTGAGTGAGGCACACACACACACACACACACATGGAAAGAGAGAGAAACAGAAAGAGATGGAGACAAAGGAAGGAGGGAGCAGGGAGGGAGAGAGAGAGGAAGTGGAGAGAGGGAGGGGAGAGGGGGAGGGGAAGAGGGAGAGGGGAAGGAGAGAGAGGGGAAGGAGAGAGGGAGGGGAGAGAGAGGGAGGGATGGAGGAGAGGGGGAGGGAGAAGGGGAGTGGACAGAGCAAACTTTACATGGAGAGGGAGAGGCAGAGTGTAAAGGGGACTGATAATATTAAGTGAAAGATAAAATTGATAGAAAGTGGGAGGAAATAGAGAGGAGAGAGAAAAAGAGAGAAAGAGACAGGCAGAAAATCAAATATAAAAACGGCAGTTCTAAAAGAACAACACACACAAAATGCTGGTGGAACACAGCAGGCCAGGCAGCATCTATAGGGAGAAGCGCTGTCGACGTTTCGGGCCGAGACCCTTCGTCAGTCCTGTTGTTTGAATTTCCAGCATCTGCAGATTTCCTCATGTTGGGTCTAAAAGTGAGTGTAGTGTGAAGGGTCGGAAAGGCAAAACAACCGGACACAAACACTTCGGCTTGGAAGAGTGCGAGGTGTGATAATGGTAATGTGGTGCTCAGATGCTGCCTGGGACTGACGCTTATCTGACTGGTCTTTGGTGAACAGCTTACTAAGACTGGCTAAAACCCAGAAGGGGAAGCTATATACAGCAACAATAAAGACAAATCCTCAGCAAATATCGACTGACTTTGTCCACAGGATCTTTATGCCTGTGTTCAGAGGAAATGTGCATGGCCTTAAATGGAGGTCAGCTTAGTCCCTGGTCCCTCTGTCAGTGCAGCACTCCCTCAGCGAGCTTCTCATGAGGTGTAAACCCAAAGTTCTGAGGGATGCTGATGAGAAGTGTTTGAGCGAGGCTAAGGGATCTCCATTGAGCTTGTAACAGTGGCCTCCTCTCCTCTGACAAACAGCATCATTGGGTTCAGTGGCTGTGACTGGGACAACAATCTCTGGCACTGTAATCTAGACAGAGAGGGCACGCAGACAGGTGGGTGCAATTCAGCTACAACAACCCCTGTGTTTCGTCAACACAATCCCCAGCAGACTGGCATGAGACCTCAGGGAAGGGGAAGAAATGTGCAAGAAAGTACCTTTAGGAAAAAAAATTCTCACTGAAGTGCCACTGTGTACAAAAATACAGGCAGGGATTCCAAACCTCCAACAGTCTCCAGGAATCTGAATACAGTAACCAGAGCTAGCAAGCTCCTTTGAGATTCCACAGGGCATATCTTTCTCCCATCAGAGTCATACAGCAGGTTCCAGGAGATGACTTGAACATCAGCTGGTTTAGTACAAAACCCTCTGACACCAGAAGGAATGCTAAGAGAGCTGGCCAAGAACCGATTACGAGTTTTAAAAACTCAAGAAGTTTAAAGCGGTTGCAAACTCAGCCAGCTCCATCAAGGATAACAGCCTCCCCACCATCGAGGACCTCTTCAAAAGGCGATGCCTCTAAAAGTTGGCATCCATCATTAAGAACCCCCATCACCCAGGATGTGCCATCTTCTCATTACTACTATTTGAGAGGAGGTACAGGGGCCTGAAAACACCCCCTTAGCAATTTAGGAACAGTTTCTTCTCCTTTGTCATCAGACATCAAGCCAATCCATGAACACTACCTATTTCTGCCTATATATTGTAGTTTATAGTTTTTTTCTGAATTGCATTGTACATTCACATTCAGAACAGCACATTTCACAAGACACGTCAGTGATAATAAACCTGCTTCTGATTAGGGAAGAGGTAACATTTGGAAAACTCAAGAGTCCAGGAGAGCCAACTGACAAAGTGCTGGAAGAGCTCAGCAGGTCAAGCAGCCTCCAAGGAGGAGAACAAACAGTCGAGATTTCAGGCAGAGACCCTTCAGGAGAATCGACTGTTTAGATGGCACCTTTAGTGCAGTGATTTGTCCCAAGGTCCAACAGGCTAAACAATCAGACAGTTGAAAAGTTAGCCAAGAAGCTCTTTTAAGGAGCACCTCAGAGACCAAGAGCAGGAGAGGTTTAGAGCGGAGAATGACAAGCCCATTGCCCAGGCAGGTGAAAGAGAGTAGTCTCAGCAAGCGAAGTCTTAGACTGGGGTGGTTCTGAGTTGCAAAGAGCAGCATGGACGTGAACCAGCTTGGGGACAGATCCTCATCAAATATTGACTGCTGACATTGGTGCTGCCAAGTGGGGAGCTTACTCAGAGCAGTGAGCAAAGGAGGAAACGCCGGACAAACATAAATCACAGGACTAGAAAAGCTGGGGTTGAGAGGGATAATAAATCAGCCATGATGGAATAGCGGAGCAGGCTCAATGACATCATTCTGCTCTTATCTCTTGTGGTCTAACAGGAATCTGTTACAGTTAGCAGGTACAAGAACAACTTTTCAAACACAGTTGGACAGGTACATGGAGAGGTTTTGGCAGTTAAGGGTCAAACAGGCAAATGGGACCAGCTTGGATGGGGCATTTTGGTCAGCAGAGACCAGTTGGTCTGAAGGCCCTGCTTTCGTGCTGTACGACTCCATGACTAAATTAAATTAAAGAAATAAGACAGATTAATTGGATTGGTTAGTGTAGGTACACTGGTATTACTGCCCAATGACAGTAGTCCTTTGGTAAGCTGCCTTACAGCTAAAAGCAAAAGAAATCTCAACGCATTCAGCAATGAAATGTGGATCACCTCTTGGGAATGGATCACTGCCCAGGAATGATCACTGCCCATGAATGATCACCAGCCAGGAACAATCACTGCCCAGGAAACAGTTGAGGCTGGTTCATTGGCTATATTTAAGAGGAAGTTGGATATGGCCCTTGTGGCTAAAGGGATCAGGGGGTATGGAGAGAAAGCAGGTACAGGGTTCTGAGTAGGATGATCAGCCATAATCAGACTGAATGGCAGTGCAGGCTCGAAGGGCTGAATGGCCTACTCCTGCACCTATTTTCTATGTTTCTATTTCTATGAATGATCACTGCCCAGGAATGGATCACAGCTCAGGAACAGATCATAAAAAGAGCCACTCACACAAGCCACAGATAAAGAGAACACCAAGTGATGCCTAAAAAAAATTCACAGCTTCAACTTTTCACTTGAAGCAGCTAATTACAGATCCAATCAACGAACACACACACACACTCTCTCTCTCTCTCTCTCGTCCTTCACACCTCCCTGACCACACACACAGAGTAAGCACTCCATCACACCTCCCTTGACTGGTCATTGGAAGGAAATATCCATCACCTGGGAACAGAGCCCAAGCGTCAATTATTTAATTTTTAATTTACATGGAATTAAAGCATGTATTTGTTTTGCAAATTTTCTCCTTCTTGGGTGGGTGAATTTCAGCAAGACCACCCTCAGAGAAACTATCACTTTGGGTCGGTTCCTATTCCCTCCCCAAGGCCCTCCTGCTGAGGGCAGGCTGCATTACACAACTGCACTCAGGATTCACCACTAATCATCGTTATCATTGTTCACACTGTCTGACTTCTCCGTCGAATCCTCGTCTTCCTCAGTTCCATCGTCGTACTCGCCGTCCGTCTCGCGGAGGTCCTCTGCGATGATGTCGTCCACCTGGCACTCCATCAGACTGCCCTGGCTAAGGCAGGTGTTGATGGTGGAGCCCGTGCTGTCATGCGGCGGACTTGGGTACAGCACCTTCGGGAGGCCTCTACGTTGCCGACTGCGCGGATGAACGCAGTGGATGCCAGGAATGTGAGGTTCTGGGCAGGGAGAGATATGAGTATCACTGAAATCAGCCAGGATGGAATGGCAGAGCAGACTTGAATAGTCAAATAGCCTAATTCTCATACGCTGACGGAAAGGGCTGCAGTCCTCTAACGCAAAAGCTGCTGGAGGAACTCAGCAGGTCAGGTAGTACTTGCGGAGGGAAATGGACAGTCGACATGTTGGACTGAGATCCTTCATCTTCGTGCAGATATCAGACTCCAAAGAGCAACTGTTCACTTCCCTCTGCAGCTGCTGCCCGGCCCGTCGAGTACTTCCAGCATCCTTTGTGTTGCTCCTGATTCTGACATCTCTTGTGTCAGAATGTTAGAAAGAGCGTAGTAGTAAAGAAGAAAGAAATGGTAAAACCACTCCCTCACAGCCACACTGACTTGGGTTCAACCTGACCTATTAGAGGTGAGTACAATATCATCTAAACAGCTCCATGGATAGGGAATGGGCAAAGGCGTAGGCGAATGAGACTTGGCCAGCATGGATTAGATGGGCCAAATGGCTTGTCTCCTGTTGTATGATTCTACAACCTGGGAAATTGAAGTGGTACTGGTCATTTAACCTCCTGCTGCTCCATCATTCAGGGCTGAGTTTTTGCTCGCCCGTTGTTACTCTGCAGGAATCAGCAACTGCAGAAGAAAACGTCGCTGATCGGGAGAGAGGAACTGAGTAATGGAGAGAGCTTAAGCAGGATGGGATTTTTTCCAGCGGAGTGTAGAAGAATGGGAAGTGATGTTCTGGAGGTGTAGAATATCATGAGGGGCATAGATGTTTTGTTTTGTGCGCTGTGTGTGTGATACACCTTTTGTGGCTGCACCGGAGGCACATTCTTTCATCTGGTTCTACATATGAACAGTCAGATGACAATAAACTTGAACTTTTACTTGATAGGGCAAACACGCAGTCATTCACCAGGGTTGGAGGATCAAGGACTAGTGGGCACAGGTTTCAGGTGAGAGGAGGCAGATTTCATAGGAACCTGAGGGGAAAATGTTTTCACACGCAGAGTGGTCCGTATATGGAAATTGCTGCAGGAGGAGGTGATCGAGGCAGGTATAGCGGGGAATGCAGCAAACAAAGGCAATGCGCGTGAATCTCGGTAGAGTGGAACCCTTTGGCCAAAGGCCCCGGTTGCATGTTGCATGACTCAACAGTGACGACATTTTGAACACTTCTGAACAAACTTCTCTTTCAGTATTCCAGCTTCCTTAATGGACTGCACTACTTTGGTAGTAGAATCACTCAAGCAAATTCGACCACCTGGTGAACATTATAGGGGTGACACAGGAAGAGCCACTGCTTCACGGTGCCAGAGTCCCCGGTTTTGACCCTGACCATTGATGCTGTAGGTGTGGAATTTTACACATTCTCCATCTGACTGCCTGGGTCCCCTCCAAGTACACTGGTTTCCTCTCACATCCCAAAGACGAGAGGGCCGGTAGGTTAATTAGCTGCTGTGAAATGCAGCAAAGAACACAGAGGGGGAGCACTGAGAGGGGAACTCACAGAACTCCCAAACGGAGGGAAGCCTCACCACGTTAGATATGACCCTTGCCTGCTCCCAGCCGATTGAGAATCCCAAGGTTTTACCACCCCCTAAGGAAGAAATTTTTCCTCTTTAAATTAAACTCTGCCCCTTGGTTACAAATGCCCCTCGAGGAGAAACATCTTCCTCAGCAAGCTTTTTACAATTTACTGCGACACTCTCCCTTACTCAGGTTACTAATATCCTCCCCTCCCCCTCACACCATAACTGGACCCTTTCCCACACACCAGCAACTGAGAGCCTTAGACTAGTTACTGAGCGCCTCCCCCCTCACACCAGCTACTGTGACCCTCCCCCCTCACACCAGCTACTGGGACGTTCCCCGTACATCAGAATCTCCATGAACCCCAGCTGAGGAGACTGGGATGGGCAACAGCCAACAGGAAAGAGGGCTGAAGGGTTAACCCCCCCAGAGCAGGCCCGGACCCACCTCTGCGGTTGTAGCAGTCCTCCGCGAAGCAGCTGTGTGGCTTGGAACTGCGCGATCCCATACTTTTCTTTGGCGGGAGGATACGGGTGGGAATCACACGGCTCTGGCAGATGTAGCACGGCGCAGGGACACCCATCTGGCCAAATCCCCTGGAGAGGAACAGGAAGCGGGTGAAGGAGAGCTAGCTGGCACAGAGGCTCAATGGGCAGTCTGTAAAGAGAGTGACCCTGAAATGGGGCGAGGGTTATGTGGTGATGCTGGACTGGTAGGCATCAGAGAGGCCAGAGTGCACCTTGGAGACCGTGCAGGGGAGATGCGATCACCTGGGGCGACGGTTCGGACAAGGAGCGTGGGAGAATGTGTTCCTGTTAGGACGTGCCGGAGAAGTGCAGTCGCCAGGGGAATGGTGCAGAAGGGGCACGCGAACCACAGAGATGGTGCAGGATCGCATACCCAGCCCGGGGCTGCACGAGATCGCATATGCAGCACGGGGCTGCGCAGGATCGCATACACAGCATGGGGCTGTGTAGAATATTATATGCAGCACAAGGAAGGGGATATGCACAACAGAGATCACGGAAATGCATACGTTGCGAGGGGACCACGCAAGGGAGGCGCGAGCCTTGGAGAAGGTGCATCTTGAAGATGGCACGCGAGACGAATGCCCCTGAATTTAAAGAGAAAAGCCCCCCCCCGTTTGAAGTTAGGCTGATCATGCCCATCATCCATCATACCCAAAGACGTGGCAACACTCCTGGCAGTGGAACTCTGCATAACCCCACATCTTGTCGTAAGGCACTGGGTCGTACTTTTTCCTGCACCCGCGACACCTGGACACCTGTGGGGAGAGATCAGCACCATCACCTACCATGAGTAGGGAGGAGAGAACCTGCCTCCTTGCTACAAAAGCACCTGGGTCAGAAACTCCCTTCCCAACAGCTGCTATCTCAGTACTGGATAATCTCCTTTTCCAAGGATCATCACCTTATCACAGTGGAGAGGCTAACGGGCTCCTGAGATCTCAAGAGTGATGCTGTCCGGAGCTTAGCTCCTGCTAAGGTCACCCGTGGTGAGAGTGAAAGGAGGAGGTTCCAGACAAGGAGTGATCCAACCAAGACCTCAACGGAAGCTGATGGCACATCGCAATGGTGGAAAGCCGCAGCAGTGAAGGGTCCCCAGACAACTTGCACTCCGTGCCGCTGGACCCCGATCAGTCAGGGACTACATGGTGGCTGCCCATGCATCAGCCTCCCCACATGAAACAAATTCACGTACAGGCTTTCTCCATTTAGGAAATCTGCCCTAACATTATGAACTGAGGTGGTCAGCAAGTGGCGAAGGGGACAGGACTGTTATATCTGGATCCTGGATCATCTTCTGCAGCCACCTGAGGACCTACCAGCCTTGGTCCTTCCAAAGTGCAAACACACTCACACTTGTCTGCATTAAATTCCTGGTGTCATCTGCTGATCCAGTTTACCAGGTAATCATCTAGATTGTTGATATAGATGACAAACAACAGCAGACCCAGCACCAACCCCTGTGATACACCACTGGTCATAGGCCCCCAGTCAGAGAAGCAACCATCTTCTACCACTCTCTGGCTTCTTCAGCGAAGCCAATGTCCAATCCAATTTACTACCTCATCTTGAATGCCAAATGAACAAACCTTCTTAATCCACCTCCCCTGTGGGACCTTGTTAAAGGCCTTGCTAAAGTCCATGTAGAAACATCCATTGCCTTGTTTTCATCAACTTTCCTGGTAATTTCCTCAAGAAATTCTGTAAGATTGGTTAGATATGACCCACCACACACAAAGCAATATTAACTATCCCTAATCAGTCCCTGTCTATCCAAATACTTACATATCTGGTCCCTTAGAATACCTTCCAATAACTTTCCCACTGCTAATGTCAGGCTCATCAGCGTATAATTCCCTGGTTTATTTTTAGAGCCCTTCTAAAACAACAGAACAACGTTGCCTATCCGGCAATCTTCCAGCACCTCATGTGTGGCTAAGGAAGGTTTAAACATCTCCACTTGGGCCCCTGAAATTTTTGCACTGATCTCCCACAGGGTCCTAGTTGTCAGGCCCTGGGGATTGATCCACCCTAATTTGCCTTGATGACACACACCCCCCTCCTCTGTAATGTGTACAGGGTCCAGGACCTCCCTGCCTAATTTCCTTACATCTAGAAACTCAGTGTCCATCTCTCGAGTTAATACAGATGCAAAAATTCAATTTAAGATCTCTGTCATCTATTTGGGCTCCACGCATTTATTAGCACTCTGATCTTCCAGAGGACCAATTTTGTTCCTTGTTATCCTTTTGCTCTGAATGTATCTGTACAAACCCTCAAGGCTCTCTTCTACCATGTCTGCTAGAGCAACTTCATGTCTTCACTTAGCCCTCCCGATTTCCTTCTCTTGCATTTCTTATACTCCTCAAGAACCTCATCTGTTCCTGCCTGCCTGTACCTGCTATACGCCTCCTTCTTTTTCTTAACCAGGGCTTCAACATCCCTCAAAAACCAAGGTTCCAGAGACCTGTTATCCTTGCCTTTCATTCTGACTGGAATATTTTTCACTTTTCCCATTTACGGCGTACACCTTTGCCAGAAAGCAACCAGCCTCAATCCATGCACTTTCCAGATCCTTATACCATCAAAATAGGCCCTTCTCCTATATAGGGTCTCAACCCGAGGGCCAGACCTGTCCTTTTCCATAATTACCTTGAAACAAATGGCATTATGATCACTTGATGCAAATTGTTCCCCAACTCAAACATCTACACCTGCCCTGTCTCACTCTCTAATAGAAGATCCAGTATCACATTCTCCCTAGCTGGGTCTTCCATGTACTTATTAAGCAAACCTTCATGAACGCATTTGACAAACTCTTTCACATCCAGCCCTTTTACAGTATGGGGGCCCAGTCAATATGTAGAAAGTTAAAATCACCTACGATCACAACCTTATGTTTTGTGCAACAAATTTGTTCCTCTAAATCCTGCAGACTGTTGGGTGGTCTATAATATATTCCCAATTACATGATAAAACATTTCTATTCCTCAGATCTACCTATAATGCCTCACTAGACAAGCTCTCTAATCTGTCCTGACATTTTCTCAACTAGTAATGCCACCCCTCGTCTTTTAGTCCCTCCCGCTCTATCACATCTAAAACAAAGGAAGCCTGGAACATTGAGTTGCCAGAGCAACCAAGAATCACTCATGGCCACAAAATCATAATCCTAAGTGCTGATCCATGCACTAAGCTCATCCACCTTTCCTATGACACTCCTTGCACTGAAACATTTGCAGCTCAAAACATTAGTCCTACCATGCTCGACCTTTTGATTCCTGACTTGGTGTGCATACAGTATCTAAGAACATCTTTCTCCAGAACCATTCCCCCATTTGTTCTGACCCTCTGGTTCCCATTCCCCAGTAACTGTAGTGTAAACTTCTCCCACCCCCATGCAGCACTAGCTAACTTTCCTACCGGGACACTGGCCACCACCCCCCCCCCCCACCGAGTCCAGGTGCAAACTGTCCCTTCTGTACTGGGCTCTGGAAGAAAGCCCAATGATCCAAAAATCTGAAGCCCTCCCTCCTGCAGCAACCCCTCAGCAACGTGTTCAACTGCATGACCTTCCTACTTCTGGCCTCAGTAGCATGTAGCACGTGACACGAGTAAGTCCTGAGACCTCAACCCAGGAGGCCCTGCCCTTTAACTTAGCACCTAGTTCCCAAACTCCCTTTGCCGGACCCCATCGCCCAACATATCTGCGTTACTGGTACTGACATGGACCACAGCCTCTGGCTGCTCACCCTCCCACTTAAGAATGTTGTGGACTCGATCCGAGACATCCCTGATCCTCTCACCTGGGGAGCAACAAACCATCCAGTAATCGCGTTCTCATTCACAGAACCTCCTTTCTCTTCCCCTAACCAACAAATCCCCCATCAGTACAGCTCACCTGTTCTCTCCCCTCCCCTTCCATTCTGAGCCACAGCTCCAGACCCAGTGCCAGAGTCCTGCTTGCTGTAGCTTTTCCCTGGGAGGTCATTTCCCCACCACCCACCCCAACAGTATCAAAAGCAGTATATTTATTATTGAGGGGAGCGGCCACAGGGGTACTCACCCGTGGCTGCCTATTCCCTTTCCCTCTCCAGACACCCCAGTCACTGGGACCCTCCCCTCTTACCCCACCCAACACCAAGAGACCCCCGACTGTAATTATCACCAACTCCTTGGCCCATTACATTTATGTTGACTCAGAAATGTCATCTGGATGCTTCCTAAATACCGTCAGAGACTTTTCTTCCACCATTTTATCCAGCGGTGTCTTCCGGGCTCCCTCTCACACCCCCTTCTAATCTCCTAAGCCTTGCCCTAAATCTATGTCCTGTATTTAAACCCAGAGTTGTTGGCAAGCTTATCAGGGGCAGGGAGGCTGTGCACCTGCTCCATTTACATCAACAGTCAAGAGAGCTGAGAGCTTCAAGCCCCTAGGAGTGAACCTCACCAATAACCTGTCCTGGTTCAACCACGTAGAAGCTGGTTTCTTGACCTCGTGATCTACCTCATGATGGCCTTGCACCTCATCCTCTGCCTGCACTGCACTTCCTCTGTAAGTCTTACACTTCATTCTTTGTTCTGTTTTGCCGTTCGCCTCGTACTACAACGATGCGCTGCTGTGATGAATGATGTGTGCACGGCATGCAAAACTAAGCTTTTCACTGTAGCTCAGTACCTCTGACAGTATTAAACAATTGTCACTTGAGAGATCACCTTGAAGTTTACACAAGATGGTTGATGGTTCAGACTTTACCCAGGAGCACAGACAGTGGCCAGCAAAAGTCCCTTGGTCCCTACCTGTTTCCTTGCAGGAACTCTCCTCCACCAAAACCTGTCACACTGGCTACAGGAGAACTGCCGGTCCTCGTGTGGAACTGAACTCACATTCGCCAAGTTAAACTTCGCCAAGTTCTTCACCGTCAACTCCGACACGATTTTCTGGATACGGCAGCAGGGACAAGAGGAAAACAAGATTTCAACAAGTGCTGCAACCTCTGTCCAAAACAATTCATTTTGCCTGCCAACTGCCTCAGCAGGCCATACGTGGTGTTACTGAAGGGCTTTTGCCGGGTGTCACTAGATGAGAGTTCATACCTACCAACTAGTCACCAGGAATACACTCAGTGTCTTCTTTATTAGATACATCCCGTATATCCATGGCCTTCTGCTGCCATAGCCCATCCACGTCAAAGTTTGGCGTGTTGTGCATTCAGAGATGCTCCTCTACAAACCACTGTTATAATGCATGGTTATTTCAGTTACCATCACCTTACAGTCAGCTCGAACCAGCCATTCTCCTCTGACCTCTCTCAAGAGAGCTGAGAGCTTTAAGTTCCGAGGAGTGAATGTCACCAATAGCTTGTCCTGGTTCAACCATGTAGAAGTTGGTTTCTTGACTTCATGGTCTATCTCATGATGGACTTGCACCTTGTTACCCGTCTGCACTGCACTTTCTCTGTAAGTCTTACACCCACTGAGAGAGGAGCTTGCCCAGGTAGATTGGAGGAGGATACTGGCGGGGATGATGGCAGAGCAGGGAAGGCTGATGTTTCTAGAAATAGTTCACAAAGCACAGGGTAGATACGTCCCACAGAAGAAGCAGCTTTCAAATGGCAGGGCTAGGCAACCATGGCTGACAAGGGAAGTTAAGGACTGCATAAAAGCCAAAAGAAAGGGCATCTAAGGTAGCAAAAGTGAGTGGGATGTTGGATGATCGAGAACCTTTTAAAATCCAACAAAAGGCAACTAAAAAAGCTATAACAAGGGAAAAGATGAAATATGAGGGCATACTAGCCAATAATATAAAACAGGATATTAAAAGTTTGTTCAGTTATATAAAGAGTAAAAGGGAGGTGAGAGTTGATATTGGACCACTGGAAAATGATGCTGATGAGGTAGTAATGGGGGACAAAGAAATGGCAGATGAACTTATTAAGTACTTTGCTCAGTCTTTACTATGGAAGACACCAGCTGTGTGCGAGAGGTCCGTGAGTGTCAGGGAGCAGGAGTGAGTGCCATTGCTATTACAAAGGAAAAAGTATTAGGCAAAATCAAAGGTCTTAAGGTGGATAAGTCACCTGGACCAGATGGACTACATCCCAAAATGCTGGGAGAGGTTGCTAAAGAGATAATGGATGCATTGGTCATGATCTTTCAAGAATCATTTGATTCTGGCCTGGTTCCAGAGGACCGGAAGATTGCAAATGTCACTCCACTCTTTAAGGGAGGACGGCAAAAGAAAGTACTGACCAATTTTCAGGAACTATCTGATAAGGTATCAGACATGAGGCTGATTAACAAGATAAAGTTCTATGGCATCACAGAAAAATACTGGCATGGATAGAGGAAGTGCTGACAGGCAGGAGGCAGCCAGTGGGAATAAAGGGGGCCTTTTCTGGTTGGCTGCCAGTGACTAGTGTTCCTTAGGGGTCAGTATTGGGACCGTTACTTTTCACATTGTTTGTCAATGATTTAGATAACGGAATTGATGGCTTTGTGGCAAAGTTTGCCGATGATACGAAGATAAGTGCTGAGGAAGCAACGCGATTGCAGCAGGACTTAGACAAATTGAAAAATGGGCAAAAAAGTGGCAGATGGAATGCCATGTTGGGAAATGTATGATAAATGTGTTCCTTTTTGGTAAAAGGAACAATACTGCAGACTATTATCTAAATGGGAAAGAAGGTTCAAACATCAGCAGCCCAAGGGGACTTAGAAGTCCTCGGGCAAAACTCCCAGGAGGTTACTTTACAGGTTGAGTCTGTGGTAAAGCAGGCAAATGCAATTTTGGCATTTATTTCAAGGGGAAAAGAATATAAAAGCAAGGAGATAACGCTGAGCCTTTATAAGACACTTGCCCCAGGCCGCGCTTGGAGTATTGCCAACATTTTTGGACCCTATATCTCAGAAAGGATGTGTTGTCATTGGAGAGAGTCCAGAGGAGATTCAAGAGGATTATTCTGGGAATGAAGGGGTTAACATATGAGACACGCTTGGCAACTTTGCATAAGAACATAAGAAATAGGAGCAGGAGTAGGCCATCCGGCTCATTGAGCCTGCCCCGCCATTCAATAAGATCATGGCTGATCTGTCCGTATCTCCTGCTCAGTCTAACTGCCTTTTCCCCCATAACCCTTAATTCCCTTACTATGTAAAAACCTTTCTAACTGCATCTTAAATATATTGAGTAAAGAAGCCTCAATTGCTTCCCTGGGTAGAGAATTCCACAGATTCACCACTCTCTGGGAAAAACAGTTTCTCCTCATCTCGGTCCTAAATCTTCTCCCCTGAATCTTGAGGCAATGTCCCCTAGTTCTAGTCTCACCTACCAATAGAAACAACTTTCCTACTTCTATCTTATCTATCCCTTTCAAAATGTTGTATGTTTCTATAAGATCCCCTCTCATTCTTCTGAATTCCAGAAAGTATAGACCCAGACGACTCAATCGCTCCTTATAGGTTAACCCCCTCATCCCTGGAATCAACCTGGTGAACCTCATCTGCACTGCCTCCAAAGCCAGTATATCCTTCCTCAAGTATGGAGACCAGAACTGCACACAGTACTCCAGGTGCAGCCTCACCAGTACCCTGTATAGTTGCAGCATAACCTCCCTGCTCTTGAATTCAATCCCTCTGGCAATGAAGGCCAACATTCCATTTGGCTTCTTAATAACCTGTTGTACCTGCAAGCCAACTTTTTGCAATTCATGAACAAGCACTCCCAAGTCCCTCTGCACAACAGCATGCTGCGATCTTTCACCGTTTAAATAATAATCTGCTCTTCTATTATTCCTTCCAAAGTGGATGATTGCACATTTACCAACATTGTATTCCATCTGCCAGACCTTGGCCCACTCACTTAGCCTATCTATATCCCTCTGCAGACTCTCCACATCCTCTGTATAATTTGCTTTTCCACTCAGTTTAGTGTCATCAGCAAATTTTGCCTCACTACACTCAGTCCCCTCTTCCAAATCATCAATGTAAATGGTGAACAGCTGCGGGCCCAGCACCGACCCCTGCGGCACCCCACTCACCACTGACTGCCAACCGGAGAAACACCCATTTATACCAACTCTCTGCCTCCTATTGGTTAACCAATCCACTATCCATGCCAATACACTTCCTCCGACTCCATGCATCTGTATCATATTTATAAGACTCTTGTGCGGCACCTTATCGAACACCTTCTGGAAATCCAAGTATACGACATCCACCTGTTCCCCTCTATCCACTGCACTCATTATGTCCTCAAAGAACTCCAGTACATTTGTCAAACAGGACTTGCCCTTTCTGAATCCATGATGCATCTGTCTAATGAACCCCTCCTTTCTAAATGTTTCTTCCTTAATGACTTTGGGACTGTACTCACTGGAATTTAGAAGAATACGTGGGTATCTCATTGAAACCAACCAAATGTTGAAAGGACTAGATAGGATGGATGTGGAGAAGATATGGGTAAAGTATCCAGAACTAGAGGGCACAGGCTCAAAATTGAGCGGTGAACTTTTAGAACAGAGTTAAGGAGGAATTTGTTTTTAGCCAGAGAATAGTGAAGAGGATATGACGAGAAGGCAGCTGTATGGAGTTGAGCAGAATCTGGGATCAGCCATGATGGAATGGACAGAATGGCCTAATTCTGCTCCTGTGTCTTATTAACAAGGCAACTTTGACCACAGAAGTGTCACTCACTGTTTTGTGTTTCTCACACCATTCTCTGTAAACTCTAGACAACGTTGTGTGTGAAAATCCCAGTTGATCATCAGTTGTTGAGATACTCAAACCACCCCTTCTGGCACCAACAATCATTCCACGATCAAAGTCATTTGGATCACATTTCCTCTCCATTCTGATGTCTGGTTTGAACAACAACTGAACCTCTTGACCATGTCTGCATGCTTTTATGCATTGTTGCTGCCATGCGGTTAGCTGATTAGATTTTTTTTAGACAGTTTTTTTTCTACATTATTATGTATTGCAGTGCAAAAAGTTAACAAATTTCATGACATCTGTTGGTAATATTAAACCTGATTCTGTCTCTGATTTGCATTAATGAGCAGGTGTACTAGTAATGTGACCTTTGAGTATATATCAGTGTTCAAATTGGAGTATGTCAGATACATAGAGATCTCCAGGAACTTGACAGTATTTACATGAGGTCACTTAGCTATGTCAAGAATGTGTTAGTATTTACATAAAGTTACCTCGAGTACGCCCATATTTACAGGGGGTTACCAGGAGGGGGTCAGTATTTATCTCAATACACAGTTGTAATGAATTAATCTGTATGGGCAATACAGAAGACAAGTTTTACAGAGTCAGGGGTAGTGTGTATATGGTGTCAGGGGGAGTGTGTATACAGAGTCAGGGGTAGTGTGTATATGGTGTTGGGGCAGTGTACCAGTGTGTATACAGAGTCAGGGGGAGTGAGCATATGGTGTCGGGGGAACGTGTATACGGAGTCAGGGGGAACGTGTATACGGAGTCAGGGAGAGTGTTTAGTTGGAGTCGGGGAAACATGTATACGGAGTCAGGGGGAACGTGTATATGAAGTCAGGAGGAGTGTGTATATGGAGTCAGGGGGAGTGTGTATACAGAGTCAGGGGTAGTGTGTATATGGTGTCAGGGGCAGTGTACCAGTGTGTATACGGAGTCAGGGGGAATGCGTATATGGAGTCAGGGGGAGTGTGTGTATATGGTGTCGGGGGAATGTGTATACGGAGTCAGGGGGAACGTGCATACAGAGTCAGGGAGAGTGTTTAATTGGTGTCGGGGAAACGTGTATACGGAGTCAGGGGGAACGTGTATATGGAGTCAGGGGGAGTGTGTATACGGTGTCAGGGGAATGTGTATACAGAGTCAGGGGGAGTGTACCAGTGTGTATACGGTGTCAGGGAGAGTGTGTATACGGTGTCAGGGGAATCTGTATACGGTGTCAGGGGAACATGTATACGGTGTCAGGGGAACATGTATACGGTGTCGTGGGGAGTGTATATACGGTGTCGGGGACGTGTATACGGAGTCAGGGGGAGTGTGTATATGGAGTTGGGGGAGTGTGTATATGGTGTCGGGGGAACATGTATACGGTGTCGGGGGAACGTGTATACGGTGTCAGGGGAACGTGTATATGGTGTCGGGGAGAGTGGGTTTACGGAGTCAGGGGGAGTGTTTAATGACCCTAATTGACTCATAAAGTATCACCTCACCTGGAAGGACTATTTGAGGCCCTGAAGGAGGAGATGTTGGGCATATGTGGTACTTGTTCCACTTGCAAGGATAAATACCAGGAGGGAGATCAGTGGGGAGGGATGAATGGACAAGGGAGTCACTTAGGGAGCGATCCCTGTGGAAAGTGGGGGGTGGGGAGGGAAAGATGTGCTTGGTGGTGGGATCCCACTGGAGATGGCAGAAATTTTGGAGCATTATGAGCTGGATGCGGAGGCTGGTGGGGTGGCAGGTGAGGACAAGAGGAACCTTGGTGAATAGGGAGAAGGCAGACGTGTGTGAAATGGAAGAGACATAAGTGAAGGCAGCATTGATAGTGGAGGAATGAAAACCCCTTTTGTTGAAGAAGGAGGACATCTCATTAGATCTGGAATGAAAAGCCTCATCCTGAGAGCAGATGCGGCAGAGACGGAGGAATCGAGAGAAGGGGATGGCACTTTTGCAAGTAACAGGGTGGGAAGAGGAATAGTCCAAGTAGCTGTGAGAATCAGTGAGTTTATAAAAGGTATCAGTAGATAAACTGTCTCCAGAGATTGATAAGGGGGAGGGAGGTGTCGGAAATGGAGCAGGTGAATTTGAGGGCAGGGTGGACGTTGGAGACAAAGTTGATGAAGTGGACAAGCTCTGCATGGATGCAGGAAGTAGCACCAACACAGTCGTCAATGTAGCGTAGGAAAAGTTGGGAGTGATACCGGTGTAGGCTTGGAACATAGACAGTTTCACATAGCCGACAAAAGGCAGGCATAGCTGAGACCCATGCGAATGCCCATGGCTACGCCTTTTGTTTGAAGGAAGGAGGAGCCGAAGGAGAAATTATTGAGAGTGAGGACAAGTTCCACTAGACAGACGAGAGTGGTGGTGGTGGGGAATGGGTTCCAGAAAGAAGTATATGTGTTAGACTGGATTTCTAGCATCTGCAGAATCAGTTAGAGTAGAGATGATGCTTCCTATAGTGGGGAGTCTACAACCAGAGAGCATTTATTACAAGGGACTATCCAACATGAGTCAGCATCGACAGGGAGGTCACTTTGTGTCCATCAGTGTTTGCAAGGGGTCATTCTGTGCGAGTCAGGATTTACAGGAGACACCAGGAATATCTGAGAGATGGGGCCTGAAGTTCACCTCCTGCTCCCAGGTCCCAGATTCTGAACTCACCTTGGGCTCTGCCTTGTTCTCTTCATCCTGAAGCTTCTCAATAACTGCCTGATGAAAAGAACCAGTATCAGTGGCTGCGCTTCATCCAGCTGTCTACCTGGAATGTGTCCGTGCTAACAGGAATCACCTGGAATGTGTTCATGAAGAAAGGGAGGGGGGAGGGAGGGGTGAGAGAGAAGGGTGAGAGAGGAGAGTAAGAGAAGAGGGAGAAAGAGAGGGAGGGAGGGAGAGAGCGAGGAAGGGAGGAGGTGGAGAGAGTGGGGAGAAAGGGGGAGTGAAAGATAGGGGGAGAGGAGGGAGAGAGGCAGGAAGGGGAGGGGAAGAGGAGGGGAGAGGGGGAGAGAGAGTGGGAGAGGGCAGGAAGCAGGGAGAGGGATGGGGAGAGGCAGCAGGGTGAGAGGGGGTGAGAGGTGGAGAGGGCGTGGGGAGAAAGAGAGGGGAGGGGATGGGGAGAGAGGGGGAGAGGAGGGAGAGGGAAGGGGTGAGAGACGGGAGGAAGAGGGGAAGAGAGAGGGTGAGAGAGGGGTGAGAGTGGGGAGAGGGGGGAAAGTGGGGAGTGGGGGAGAGGGGGAGAGTGGGGAGAGTGGGGGAGAAGTGAAAGAGGGGGAAGGAGAGGTGGAGAGAGGAGGTGGGGAGAGGGTGCAGGGAGGATAGGGGATGGGGTTGAGAGGAGGAGGAATGGAGAGGAGGAAGGGAGAGGAGGGAGGGTGAGGGAGAGGGAGAGTGGGAGGGAGAGTGGGGGCAAGAGACAGGCTCACCTTGTGTATAAGTCGGCATTTGCAAAGAGTTGCTTTGTGTGTATCACTTATTACAAGGGACTATCCAACTTGTCAGCAGTGACAGGGAGATCAGTTTGTGTCCATCAGTGTTTGTAAGGGGTCATTCTGTGCGAGTCAGGATTTAATTGAGTCACCAGGAATATCTGAGAGATGGGGCCTGAAGTTCACCTCCTGCTCCCAGTTCCCAGATTCTGAACTCACCTTGGTCTTTGCCTTGTTCTCTTCATCCTGAAGCTTCTCAATAACTGCCTGATGAAAAGAACCAGTATCAGTGGCTGCGCTTCATCCAGCTGTCTACCAAACAGATTTTCAAAAACAACTACTGTGAGAACAGGAGCGGAGCTTAACTCTCTTCAGTCTTCATAAAATCCACTGCTGTACCAGCACAAGCAACAGGAGGGACCTTTCGTTCTCTTCAATCCTGCACCTCCATTTGTGAAATTATGGCACAAACTTGTTCTCCCAATCTTCTTGTCCCATCGCCCAACAATATATCACAATTTGCCTTCAGCGGTGAGCTTGAGCTGGGCCAGAACAGCCCGCTGCTCCAGCAAACGTGGCCCAAGTTGATCTCGGTCCCTCTTGGCCCATGTCATTTACCGGCTGACCAACTCACCTGCAAAGCCTCCGAAACTTTAACAGAAAATATGCAGGTCCAGTTTACCTTGATTACTGCATCGTCCTCTATCTCCTGCCTATCATCGGCATCCAACCCTACAAAAAGTAAAGCAAAGACCCTCTTTAAAGTCCAGTTCTCTCCAGCTAGACCTCAGTGTGAAGCCCGTGGGTTTAGTCTCCCATTAGTGGTGGCCATGTCACTGACCTGATTCCGCAACCTGTGGGCTCAGCTTTCAAGGACACGGAAGCTCACGTTCCCAATACTGATTTATTTATTTTTTTATTATTAGATTTCTTCTATCTGCAATTTGCCTTCTTTTGCACATTGGCTATTTGTCAATCTTTGTGTGCAATTCTCCATTGACTATTCTATTTCTTCGTTCTACTCGGAATGTCTGCAAGAAAGTGAATCTCAGTGTGGAATCTGTAACACACCTACTTTGATAATTAATTTTTTGAACTTTGAACTTGAATACATGTGTCACCTTTCTGATAAATTTCAAAACCAATTCCCTACAAACATTCTAAGTTAAATTCAAATGACTTGTTGACACTGTTTTGTAGAAACAGATTTCTTCAGAACTAGATGAAAAATTAAAAGAAAAGATGCTGGATGTCAGAAATATCCAGAAAATATAAACAGAAAATGCTCGAAACACTCAGTAGGAGACACCTCTGCAGAGTGAAATTCTTAACATTTCAGGATAAATTTCTCATGAAGGGATTTTGATGTTAACTCTGTTTCATCCTGCCTGACCTGTTGGAGGTTTCCAGCATTTTCTGTCTTTGTTTCAGATTTCCAGCATCTGCAGGTTTTCCTTTTAGTTTAATCGCAAAGAACTCCTTTGTTTAACAAGATAAAGCCAAGACACCAAGTGTTTCCAGAATTTTTAATTTTCAATTTAGTTCTTCATAATTTTTGTTCACTATTGACTTCTCGACTATATCAACAAAGGGATTTTCTGAGCAATTAACTTACAGCGGGATCTTGCTGCGCAAAAGCCTGCTGCCGCATTTCCTGTGTTGAATCTAAGCTTCAAAATTTGGCTGTAAAATACACTGATCCAATCTGTCGGACGGTGCAGTAGGAATGCACAATATTTTATTTTTGATAAAATTCTCTTATAAAACCACTAACAACGTCTACCTCACAGGTTGGCTCATCTCTGACCACACCAGCACTAGGATATAGGGAGTCAGGGGTGAGTTGGCGGGGTGGGTGGGGCTGTCAGAGGTACATAAACTCCGCTCCACTGATGGAATTAGCACTGACAGACTGAACTCAGGCCTCAGGTACGCTTCACATCTGCTCTCTCAGCCTCACTATGTTTGCTAATCAAAAAGATAAGCACAGGGTCTTGCTTCATTTTATGTTGATTGTTGTTAATCATTCATGGTTTAAGATAATTTTGATGTAAATGTAATTGTAATTGGTTCATTTCTTTATAGTTGTAATCTATCTGAATTGCTGTTAATTGGCTAATCAGCTGCACTGGAAGATACTGACCTGTTAAAATGTCATCAAGGCAGGGCTTTAGGGTTTGCCCCCTCGAGTCCACTCACTGACCCTGGTCCATTCCACCTCATGGATGGACCCAGCCTCCAGGTAATAGTGTCAGTCAGACAGCACAGAATGGACCATTCGGCCCATCTTGTTTATGCCAAGCTTTACGCCGTCCATGTTTATCCACACCACCTTGCCATTACCCTGGGAAAAGGAGTTGGACAATCCTTCCGGCCCATAGTTCTGTCAGGTTGCCTGTCAGCCTCCTTTGCTTCAGAGAAAACAAGCCCACCCTATCCAATCTCACCCCTGACCTAAAGAGAAAGAGGGGGAGAGGGAGGAGAGAGGGGGAGAAAGGGGAAGAGAGGGTGGAAAGGGGGAGATGGGAAGTGGAGAAGGGGAGGGGGATGGGGAGAAGGAAAGGGGAGGGGGAGAGGGGGACACAGGGAGAGGGGGAAAGGGGAGAAAGGGGAGGGGAAGAGAAGAGGAAAGAAGGGGAGTGCAGAAAGGGGAAGTCAGAAAGGGGATGGAAGAAAGGGGATGGAAGAAAGGGGAGAGGGGGCTAGAGTGAAGATAGAGCGGGAGAGGGCGAGTGAAGGACTGGAGAAGGGGAGGGAAGGGGAGAGGAGGGGCAAGGTGGGCAGAGGGGTGAGAGGGCTAGAGAAGGGGAGGGAAGTGGGAGAGGGGGAGAGAAGGGAGGGGAGAGGGGGCAGGGGCTGAGAGAGTGGGTGAGAGAGGAGAGAAGGGGGTGAGACGGAGAGGAGAGGGAGAGGGAAAGTGAAGCAGATTAGAAAGGGGAGTGGGTTACAAAGGAAGATTAGAGCAGTGGGTTAAAAAGGGCAGCTAGAAGGGAGGGGCTTGGTGGTTAGAGGGTGCAGGTTAGTGGGGGAGTTTCAAACTGGGAGAGGGGAAGTATGTTCTTTTTTTTATTACTCTGTTCCTCTTCAACTCACACACGTGCTCTCTCTCTTTTTCTGTCTCCTTTAAAAGTATCTCGGTAAATTCCTTCTGCTACCACATCCTGTGTGTAGTGTTGCAACTGGAAATGTACACAATACTTCAAGTGTGGTCTAACCAATGTTTTGCACAGCTGCACAATTATGTCCCAACACTTATATGCAATCCCTCGTCCTCTGAAGGTAAGTGCCTTCTCCTCTGCCCTATCCATTAAATCCTGGTGAAGGGTCTCGGCCCGAAATGTAAACTGTTTATTCCTCTCCATAGCTGCTCCTGGCCTGCTGAGTTCCTCCAGCATTTTGTGTGTGTTACTCTGGATTTCCAGCACCTGCAGAATCTTGTACTTTATGAGTGGCGATGACACTAAAGCAATCTGCAATTTGGCATGGCCAAAACCACCAGAAATTTCAGAGAGTTGTGAGCGCAGCTCAGTCCATCCCTCCTGGCCCTATTTGTCCCTGCCTTGCTCGGTCTCACCTATCAGCTTGTACTCTTTCCCCTTCACCCCAACCACCTTCTCGTTCTGGGTTCTTCCTCCTTCCTGTCTAGTCCTGAGGGAGGCGCTCACCTCAAAACATTAATTGCTTATTCCTTTCCGCAGACGCTGCCTGCCCTCCGGCATTGTGCATGTGTTACCCTGGATTTCCAGCATCTGCAGAATCTCTTGTTTATGAATTCTCTTTTCTATGTTGTTACCTCAGTGTACTTATGCATGGAATGATAAATCTGGATGGCCGCGCAAAAAGACTTGCACTGTATTTCAATGCACATGACAATAACCTCAATTTCAATTCCAAATCTCGGACTTGACGATACCCACAGATAACCCAGAACCCCAAGGAGAATAGAAGCCTTACTGTCACTCTTTGTTTGACATTAAAATTAAATTTAGAAATCCAACACCTTCCCTCTGTTAATTGATCTTAGTATCTGCAGGAAGGGCTTTCTCAAGAAAGCAATCCATCATCAAAACTGCCCACCGTCTGGACTATGCCACCTTTACACAACTATCATCGAGCAGGGATTACAGAAGCCTGAAGTCCAAAACCACCACATTTGGTTCTCGAACCAACCAGTTGGTCGTTAACATGAAAGCCTCATTACCCTTTAAGTTTCCATGTATGTGCAATAAATAAATCTGAATCAGATTTGAATCTGAAAAACCATAGTCACTGCAGTTCAGCAACAACCATGACCACTTCGGACTAAAATAATCTTTTTTTTTAATTCTGGGTTCTTTCTGTTTCGGTTTCTAGTTATCTTTCCATTTATGTTTAAGTTTTTCTTATGAATGTGCCTGTGATGCCGCTGCAGGGAAGTTTTGCATGGCACCTGTGCATATGTGCACTTGTGCAGATGACAACAAACTGGTTTAGTTTTATTGCAACAGCAATATTACTCGTCTACCAACAGAGGGAGCTGGTGCACAGATCAATCACCCCTCATGAAGGCATGCTGGTAGAGCCACCCTTCTCTGCTCCAGTGACCCAGGTTCAATTGTGACCTGCGTGGAGTTTGCATGTTCTCCCTGTACTTGTCTGTGTTACCTCCGGGTACACCGGTTTCCTCTCTGATCCCAAACGTATGTAGATTAGTGCTTCTAGTAAACCTCTCCTAATTTGTAAGGTGAGGGCAGGTTGGTATTGATGGGGTTTTTTGGTGGGTATGTTTTTTTGCCTGCTATTTTAAATGTGCTGTGTAAGTTTTGCACCATGGCCCCAAAGGAACACTGTTTTGTTCAGCTATATTCATGTATGGTTGAATGATAATTAAATTTGAATTTGATTTGATTTGCTGTAGCTGTTACACTTTATTCTACATCGTTATTGTTTTAACTTATTCTTCTTCCTCAGCGCACTGAGGATTTGATCTGTATGAACAGGATGTAAGACAAGCTTTTCACTGTATCGTGGTACATGTGACAATAATAAACCAGTTCTAGGACTCAAACACAAACTAGAATTTGTCTTTGATTATGTGCAGCACTGCAATCACTCCAACACAGCTTACGGGATCAGATATGAGAACTGTCAGGTTCCACTGCATTCACACTAACACAGTCCCTTTCAAAGCATGGTACCATAGCAATCAGTACAGTACTTCACAGAGTAAGCGATGAGAAGGCCAGGGTTCAACTCCCCCTGCGGCCTGTACGTTCTCCCCATGGCTGCCTGAGTTTGCTCTGGAGGCTCCAGTTCCCTCCCACATTCAAAAGACGTACGGGTTAGGGTTAGTAAGTGGAGGGCATGCTATGTTGGTGCTGGAAGCACTGTGACACTTGCAGTTTGACCCTAACACATCCTCAGACTGTGCTGGCCATTGACGACATCTCCTTCAAAGTAATTTTATTATCAAAGTACATGTACGTCACCACGTACGACCCTGAGATTCATTTTCCTGTGGGCACACCCAGCAGATCTACAGAATAGTAACTATAACAGCATCAACGGAAGATCAACCAGAGTGCAGAAGACCGCAAACTATGCAAATGCAAATATAAATAAACAGCGATAAAAAAACAACAACGTGAGGTAATGAAATAAAGTCTTTAAAGTGAGATCACTGCTTGTGGGAACACCTCAGTGGATGGGCAAGTGTGTGTAATTATAGCTTTTTATTCACGAACCCGATGGCTGAGGGGTAGTAACTGTGCTTGAATCTGATGCTGGCAATCCTGAGGCTCTCGTACCTCCTACCTGACGGCAATAGCAAGAGAATGGCCTGGGTGGTGGGAATCTCTGACGGCCCAGTGTAATATGACAAATAAAGTTAATCTTTTTTATATGGTTTAATAAGTTGCAAGTTTTCCTGCTGGTTTCACTGCCTTTGCAGCAAACTCTTAAAGCTACGGCCCATGAAGGTAGTGTTAACTCTTACAGCTAACGATACCAGGTTCATTGCCAGTGAATGAACAGGTGGATGTTGAAAGATTAAAGATAAAGATTTGCTTTGTCCTCTCAAAGCAAATGCTAAAGTTGCACTTCTCTTTGCTACCATCAACTCAACCTGCAAGTTATCTTTTTGGGAGTCCTGCAGGAGCACTCTATATACACAAGTGTCCACATATACTACCTACCTCCCCTCACCACCACACACACACACGCACGCACACATGCACACACATGCACACACGCACGCACACATGCACACACATGCACACACGCACGCACACAAACATTTTACAAGGTGCAAGAACAGCAGGTAAACATATGCTGATAAAGGTATTACCAGGTTAAGTTAGTAAATATTATTGACGAGCATAATGCTATAATAACACTGTTGAGGGCTGCAGTCTCATCATCTCATGATTCTCATGTTAACCCATGGAAACCCCCAGATAATATCCACACACCAGCTGTTCTTCAGGGAATTAAGTGCAACTCGTGGGCTTAAGAACTGTTTAGCGCTATCAGTCAACATCAGTATCATCTCAAAGGCCGTAAAGGCTCGACCGCTGGATGAAGGACTGAGTCATACAGGTTAGTTTGGGTCTGAATGCCGTGCGGCTTAACCAATCAATATTGGGTGAGAGCAAGAGCCGTTGGTTTGGGTGGGTTAATGGACAGGTATAAGCATCATTCAGATTACCACTAAGATGACTGAACAGTCCTTGGGCCTGCAGGGGGTAATGAGAGACAGAAAGCAGGAGATTGCAGATAGAAAAATCATTTTCTACCACAGTTTTTATTGTTTAGGTGATTTTGAAACATTTTGGGACCAACAAAGCACTTTTCTAAATGCACACACCCTAACATGCAGTTGATAAGAGCGAATAAGAAAGCAGCATCCATCATCCAGGACCCCACATCCAGATCATTCCCTTCTTACTGCTGTCATCGGGAAGGAGATACAGGAGCCTCAGGTCCCACACCACCAGCTTCAGGAACAGTTACTACCCTTCAACCATCAGGCTCCTGAACCAGTGTGGATAACCTCAACTCTGAACTGATTCCTTCAGGAAGGAGGTACAGGAGCCTCAGGTCCCACACCACCAGCTTCAGGAACAGTTACTACCCCTCAACCATCAGGCTCCTGAACCAGCGTGGATAATTTCACCCACTCAACACTGAATTGATTCCACAACCCACTTTCAATGTCTCTACAACTCATTCTCAGTATCATTTATTTACTTATTTGTTCATTGTTCTAGCACAGTTTGTCTCCCTTTACACATCGGTTGATTGTCAGTCAATAAGTCTAGTTTTTCTTTGCCTCTATTATATTTAATTGCTCTGTTGTGAATGCCCGCAAAACACTGAATCTCAGTATACCGTGATATGTACTTCGGTAATAAACTTACCTTGAACTTTGATACAAGGTTGAGAGACCTGCAGGCAATTAATGGATATCAAGATGATTATGATCAAGGTATCTGTCTTCAGCTGCTCCTCAGCCTGCCAAGTTTTGACAGTAGTTTGTTTTCTGCTCCAGATTCCAGCATCTGCAGTTTCTTGCAACCCTATCTGTGCTTAGATGTTGGTTTAGATAGAATTGTTGGCCCAGAGTCCTTGTCCTTGTCCTTGCCTTTGTCACTACTACTCACTAGAACAACACCACAACATTCATCTTTTGACTTTGACTGTGAACGGACAAACGTCAGCACATTTGCCTCACCTTCCAATGGGAACTTCATTCACTTCCTCTTCGTTTACAAGATCATTTCATAAAATCATAAAACATTTTAAATAAAAATGATAGTACCATAAATCACATAATGTCTCTCCAATAAATACTACTCTTCCCATCAGTAATACAAACACATCTTTAATGATCTAAGGACGCCATTTGGCCCATCGTGTCTATGCTAACTCTGAGAATCCCCATCCTTCCCATTTTCCTCATTGGTTCTTTGTAAGCTAAAATTGTCCTCAAGTTACAGCAAGGTCCTAGACAGTTAAACAGGGCAGTTCACTAGTCAGAAATGCAGCCATGAACTGAGTCCTCACACGGCAGCGTCCAGCAGATCCTTCACAGTCTCCTAAACACTTGTTCCTCCGTGAGTGCATCGTTTGTAAAATGAGGATTTTCTCAAACATGCCCATCGACTTCCCCTGACTCTCCCAACACTGGGAGAAATCTACAGGGCCCATTAACCCACCAACTTGCAATGGGATGTGGGAGGAATTGGAGTACCTGGGGGAAACCCTCAGTCACAGGCAGAGCATGAAAACCACACGGTCAGCCCTGGAGGTCAGGAATGAACCAGGACCTCTGAAACTGTGACGCAGCTCTGTGCCAATTGTTGGACTTTCTCAACAGTCCCCATCCAATCACAGAAATATTTAAAGCCCAACAGCGCAAGAGATTTTTGAGATTTTAAAAGTATCGGCTTGAGGTGAAGCAGCAGATAACACAACATATTTGCGTTATGCAGTGAAATTGGAATGTGACCTATCAACACAGCCAGGCTACCCTAACAACATTAATTGTTAATATATAGAATTAAAGTTAGAAGTAAAGTCTGTCCCAAGCCCTATAGGCTCATCAGGCCAGTGCTTATGCCAGATTCTGTGACGTGAAGCGACTGAGAGTACGAGACCCCCACCAGATAGGACGCCAGTCTATCACGAGGTTAACCCCCAGCATTTTGCTGGTTCCCATTTTCAGCTGGGTGGACTGGAGCAGTGTGTGGTTGAGTGCCTTGCTCAAAGACACAACACACTGCCTTGGCTGGGGCTCGAACT